>NC_071401.1:144068485-145313808 GCF_017976375.1 Cuculus canorus
CACCAGCTCCATAACTACACTTCTGAGCTCAGCGATAAAACCTCTTGACAGCAAAACACAGGATGCAAGCACGTCTCCCATGTATTCTGGGCTCTATTTCTTCTGATTTACATTTATTCATTAAATCTCATCGCCCTTTCCAAGAAATACAAGTGAAAAACCAGAACCTCAGCTAGCACAAATTGTCAGCTTAAACCTGCTTAGCATCAGGCCTGAAGAACTCCCGACATTTGCAATTTTACATATCTGAACAAACATTAAGAGAAATATCCAAGCACAGTGAGATAAGGCAGTTGTGTTGGGCGTTGCTGTTAGGGTTCAGTTCTTTACAGCTTTTTTTTTTAATATTACTTTATTATGGCAGTAGAGCAAGATAACTGAGTTCAGCAGAGAGGATAACCAAGCCGTAAAAGAGCATCATTTTTAGCAAAGTAACCAGAGCCTGAGTCCATCCATGCTGCTATGCTGTTAACATGATCACATAACATAACAGTTTCACGCCACCCTCAAATAGTTCCCACTAGTGCTCCGGGGCTGAGCCCAGATCAGGGTCTGGTCCCAAAAGCCAGCTTAGCCTCTGCCACCGTCTCTCAGAGGATACAAACACTTACTGAATACTTGCAGGTCAATTTACACCAGCTGGCCTCAGGGCTAGAGAACAGATCCTTTTTATTTATTAATATGGATGTTGTCTAAAGCACTAATGGCCTTATTCAAGCTTCACTCTCTTAATGCACACACACTGCTTTTAATAATAGCTTCCTGGGATAAAACCAGAGTAGAACAAAGTCTTGTGGCTGGATTTACAGACTAGCATAAAACTTGACCACAGGTGACTAATTAAAGCAACATTTACCTGGAACCCTCAAAACACTTCTGCAAAACTTGCAGATACAGCATTTGTAAACTTGCTTTTTGCTCTGTATGATCTATCGGTTTAATGAATGGAGGCACGTGTATATTTTTTTTCTAGTTTTATGTTAACAGGAGGTTTGTGTTGTTTTTCAGGTCTTTTGGAAATGGTTCAATGATTCCTGATGTCTACTTTGTTTATTTTAACCATAAGCAAAGACTGCCTCTTCCCCACACACATATATTTCTTGGAAGGGTCAAAAACATACTACTAGGACAAGGTCTCCAGTTAACCTGGAGTCTCTTCATGCTACAATAATGATAATATTCAGAAGCTAGACCTTGTTTAACAAATAACCAGAATGCTCTGAGATGCAAGGAATCAGTTGTTGAAGCATATATACTTTGTTTTGCAACTTCTCTTAAGAAACAAAGCTTTCTATCTGGACACACAAGGAGCTTTATTTTCCTTGCCACCACCACTGATAATGGCAACAGTCTGCAGGCAATATCCTTCTTGCTATGCATCTGATTAGGTAGAAATTCCTCTAGGCTTCACCTAATCAAATGCAAGTGCTGCATTATTTATGAAAGAAAGCTGAATTTCATTAAACTTATTCTAAAATAAACAGTTCATGTAAAAATCAATTTCGCCTTTCTTTCTTTCAGAAATCAGAACAATTTTCTTTTAAAACCTAAATTCACAAGTAATTATAATAGAACTCTTGAAATGGCAAAATTACTTTAAATAAAGAAACTAACCTATAAAAGTATATTTTAAATCAGACTGGGATTTCATTTCTGAAGAGAAAACAAGTAGGATGTTTCCTTGTTGCAGAATGAATAATTCAAATGATTCCTCCAGCGCTGTATCTGCAATTGCCAGAATAAATTTAAGCAGCTTTCCCTTTAACTATTACAGGTATACACTGCAGAAGAACTGGTAGTAATTACCCCCACTTCTTTCAGTCTAGGAACATTCCTTATAGTACCACTGAACAAAAGCCTTATTGACTTGCACAGTCATGAGATCTCCAGTTTCACAAGAAGATACCAGACACAAAACATATACAGTCATCAAAACGCCGATGACCATTTATTTTGCTTTTTAATATAATGCTGCTATTACTGCGGCATTAGTTTAAAAGAAAAAAAAACAAAACTGAGGGGTTTTGTTTGGCAAAACATCGGAACTACAAGACCATTCCAGAAAAAAGAGAAAGGGAGGGAATTTGTTGTCATGGCTACAACCTATAATCCACAAAGAATTTTAATTCTTTTAATTCAGATCAAGGAAGACCACTTAAACAAGGGGCAAGCTCTGCTCTCAATCCTGCTTTTAAACAGCCCTTCAGCTGGTACCAGAGGTATTCAGGGGGCAAAAAGTGTGACAGCCCCCATCTCACTCTTAAGAGAGTTATGTGTGTTTTGCACAACCAGCCATCGCTGTGCAAGGGCAGAGAGCAAAACGGGATGGGGCCAGGGTAACATGCAACTAGCCTGGGAAATTACAAGGAACAGCATGGAAAGGGCTGCAACACTGGCTTTCAGTGGTCCAGGCAGCTCCTCACAGCCACTGTATGATACAAGGGGTTATTGAAAGCAGTCCAGAGCCACCTCTCTGAGGTGGGACAGCCGTGAGATGTCATGCACCAAGGAGACTCTTTCTGATGCCCCAGTTCAGTGCCCAGCCCCTCACCACTGTCCAAGCACTGATGATAAACCTGTCAAAAGCATGTTCTCAGAGACTTAAAACATGAGTCCTTAAAGCTGTTAAAAAGGTTGTAACACTGGCCATCATTTACCTAATGGCCATGCCGTGGCAGCAGCAGCAGGAAGAAGAAACCTTGCCAGCACCATCTTGCTCAATATTTGAAGGAGCTCCAAGCATACTCACTTCTAGAGAGAAAAATCAGCAACTGATTCAGCTGGGGAGATCTAGTGTGCCTGATTTTTGTTAATACATCTTTTGATTAAAGAATGTGATTAAACTTAGCACTCACGGGGAACGCTCCCCCTTTGAAGCAGCTGTGATTAACTATCACTGCTGCGCCATCATGAGAAAACAGGTTGTGTTGTCTTTCTCTCGGCAAAAGAGAAGGGACAGACCCACTCTCACCAATACTCCATGCTGCACGATGCCTCCTTGCTACCTGCTCTCGGCTCTACCAGCACCTATGCGACCCTACTGCATGCTCAGCATCCATGAGGCTCATTTCAGCCAGATTAAGCACGCAGAGTCAGGCCTTAATTACCAAAGCCCAATTACTTGCTGGCAGCATGGCAACTTGTTTTTAAGGCACATTTTGCCCCTTTCCAACACATACTGTAGTATTTTATTGACATCATTTTGCCAACAAAAGTTAGAATGTTACATGAATAATGTTTCATCTGTGCCAAATTTTTATACTGCCCATTTTATATTTATTCTAATATACTATTTCAAGTCAATTTTCCAATTTTAATATTAGGTCACACTCATTTTCATGTATTTATGTAAACTTTCAATAAAGTTCTATGTCAGGTTGAATTAAAACTTGGTTCCCGGTCACCCTACAGGGAACACTGGAAACAACTTGGGCCATGACCTCATGATAGTGTGGCACCTTGTTCCAAGAGCTGCTCTACATGATGTAGAGACATGTAGGTCACGGAGCGAGATCGTATGTCTTTCTTAAAAACACCTTCAGTTTGCAGCATTTGAATTCCTTCTGTAGAGGGAGAGATGATCCTGAAATATTAAGCAGCAGCTGGTTTTCTCTTCAAGAGTTTTAGTTGTTGCATCAGTATTTCCTCAAAAGTAACACCCTTCAGCTTGGCAGATGGTTTGTGGAAGGCTGGGATGTTTGGTATTTATTTTTTTTTAAATGGAAATCTTGTCGAAAGTCAGGCAAGCAAGAGATCTTATGCTTTTAGGTTTCTTTGAAAGCCTCAGGCATAATCTTCTCCAGGGAAAGCATGACAAAGCAGCCAGACTCCTGGCTGTATGTAGCATGGCCCTGTGTTGGGTACTACCACACACCCACTTCCACGCACTCAGCTATGAGATCACAGAATCACAGAATCACAAGGTTGGAAAGGACCCATTGGATCATCGAGTCCAACCATTCCTAACACTCCCTAAACCATGTCCCTAAGCACTTCATCCACCCATTCCTTAAACACCTCCAGGGAAGGCGACTCGACCACCTCCCTGGGCAGCCTGTTCCAGTACCCAATGACTCTTACTGTGAAGAATTTTTTTTCTGATATCCAACCTGAACCTCCCCTGACGGAGCTTCAGGCCATTCCCTCTAGTCCTGTCCCCTGTCACTTGGGAGAAGAGGCCAGCTCCCTCCTCTCCACAACCTCCTTTCAGGTAGTTGTAGAGAGTAATAAGGTCTCCCCTCAGCCTCCTCTTCTCAAGGCTAAACAACCCCAGCTCTCTCAGCCGCTCCTCATAAGACTTGTTCTCCAGCCCCCTCACCAGCTTTGTTGCTCTTCTCTGGACACGCTCCAGAGCCTCAACATCCTTCTTGTGGTGAGGGGCCCAGAACTGAACACAGTACTCGAGATGCGGTCTCACCAGTGCTGAGTACAGAGGGAGAATAACCTCCCTGGACCTGCTGGTGACCCCATTTCTGATACAAGCCAAGATGCCGTTGGCCTTCCTGGCCACCCGGGCACACTGCTGGCTCATGTTCAGTCGGCTGTCAACCAGCACCCCCAGGTCCTTCTCTTCCGTGCAGCTCTCCAGCCATTCTTTCCCCAGTCTGTAGCGCTGCATAGGGTTGTTGTGCCCCAAGTGCAGGACCCGGCACTTGGCCTTGTTAAACCTCATCCCATTGGTCTCGGCCCAGCAGTCCAGCCTGTTCAGATCCCTTTGCAGAGCCTCCCTACCCTCCAGCAGGTCGACACTTCCTCCCAGCTTAGTGTCATCTGCAAACTTGCTAAGGGTGCACTCGATGCCTTCATCCAGGTCATTGATAAAGACATTGAACAGAGCTGGACCCAGTACTGAGCCCTGAGGAACCCCACTTGTAACTGGCCTCCAGCTGGAGTTAACTCCATTGACCACCACTCTCTGGGCCCGGCCATCCAACCAGTTTTCAACCCAGGAGAGTGTGCGCCTGTCCAGGCCAGAGGCTGACAGTTTCTGAAGCAGAATGCTGTGAGAAACTGTGTCAAAGGCTTTACTGAAGTCCAAGAAGACTACATCCACAGCCTTTCCCCCATCCAGTAGTTGAGTGATTTTGTCATAGAAGGTGATCAGGTTAGTTTGGCAAGATCTGCCTTTTGTAAACCCATGTTGACTGGGCCTGATCACCCGGTTCTCTTGCGTGTGCTTCATGATAGCACTCAAGATTACCTGTTCCATGACTTTCCCTGGCACTGAGGTGAGACTGACAGGCCTGTAGTTCCCCGGATCCTCTCTGCAACCCTTCTTGTATATGGGCACAACATCAGCCAGCCTCCAGTCTAGTGGGACTTCCCCAGTCAGCCAGGACCTCTGGAAGATGATGGATAGGGGTTTGGAAAGGACATCCGCCAGTTCCTTCAATACTCTTGGGTGAACCAGATGCTCTGGTTCAGCACTTGATGCAATGCAAGGAATAAGGCAGGGAGCAATCCCACACCCACATGGTGCCAGGGACTCTCAGAGTGTCTCTGAGTAGTTCTACGGGTCCCATTGGGACCCTCACTGGTGCTACACAGACAGCTCAGGTTCTGATGGAAGTCCTGCTTCAGAAATCAGAGGAGGGTTGCCTGTTCACCAGTGCCCACAACTGTTTCAGACACCCAACCAAGGTGTCTTCCCCCTGCTGCTGCTGCTGAAGTGTGTGTGGTGGTGGGGCCTGCCCACACCTTGGGTGCATCAACCCACCTGAAACATCTGCTACCTTCTAGTGGGCAGAAGTCACCCCTATTTTAGCACCAAGCACCTACAACATGGATACTGAGAGACAGCACTCATTTCTGCCACATTTCCAGTGTGGCCTGGGACAAGTCTGTCTGTCAGGATCTCCAATCCCCATCCCTAAAGTGACAATAATAAAACTTCCCTTCAAGCTGTCCACAGTGATGACAACCTCGAGCTATGGTCAATGGGTCTTGATCTCATCTGGAACCTCCAGAGGCCAATTCGGTATAAACAGTAAGTGCTGTATTGCAGCCAAGGATCAGTGGAAGGAAGAAAGACCCCAGCTGTATGGCTTCTCCCCACACAGGAGCCCAGCCAGCAGGAACAGGAGCCTGTGGGCACCCTGCCACCAGTAAACATTTTTCACCAAGGTGAGCTTCCAAGGCTGGTGGGCTGAGCACAGGGGACAGCAGTGTACTATACTCCAATATCGAGGGAAACCTCACCAGGAAAAAAACGTGAAAAAAAAAGAGATGCTGAACAGATTTAATAATCTATAAATTAAGCTTTTGTCAAAAGCTCTATGAATTCTTTGAGCCTGGAAATTAACAAACAAGCAAGCAAGCAAGCATATCCAGAAGTATGCTATTTTAAAAAACAAACCTGTAGCACATTAAACAATATTACAATTTCTGAATTTTCATTAAATTTTTAAACTTTTGCAAAGGCAGAAGCTTAAGAGTTAGACTTGAGGAGAAAAAAAAAGATTTTAAGTCAAACAATGTCACAGCTAAATATAAATAATTAAAGCCTTTCATTCTGAATTCACATGTTCCCCACAATGCCAAGGCAACATGAGGTTATCAAACTGGGCTGCCTGCTTATGCACTGACATTAAGAATTTATGCAGGATCTGTGTAAGTCCTGAAAATCCCAGAAACCACTCAAGCCCAACAAAGGTCTAATAATTCACGACACGCCTGACTTCAAGACAGCACGAGCAGTGCAGGTGGCTCCATAGAGCCCACAGAAACTAGAGGGACATGGCAGCAAACAGGAGATTGTCGTTTGAGTTCTTCAGCCAAATCATTACATGAGGGGACAAAATAATATGTATCTCACCTAAGCAGATGGGGTGAAATCACGCCTGTCAACTTCCAAGGTTCATAGGTGCTGGAGGAATCTGTATAGCCCCATATTGCAATCTGTGATCACAGCTGTCTCCAAGATGTCTGGGGGTTGCCTTAGTCTTTCGTGTAAAATCAGAACAGCCCCATTCCAGAACGACCCCAATTGCTCAAAGGGGACATTCAAAATTCTGGGGATAAACAGAGTGCCTGAACTATTCCCGCCAAGCCTTCGCAGAAAGTCTCAAGGTATCCTTCTTAAACAGGCGCAGAGAAGCAATTTTCTGCTGAACCTCGGTAAGGACCAGCAAAGGCAAGTCTCTGATGATTCAGAACGATGATAATCAGTGCTACCTGGTCATTCTTTGAACGAAGTTTCATAAAGACAAGAAGAGCAGGCTAGAGAAAAAGAAACGGCTGTAGGAATTAGTAATTAACACTCGGATTTAAGGTTCTCATTAGTCAAAAATGAAAAGTACACTTGAACACCTGCAAAATACAATCATAAGTTTCTCTCTGCATAACCCAAATTAAAATCACAGACTCGTAAAATAGTTTGGGTCAGAAGGGACCTTAAAGATCACTCAGTTTCAGTCTTCCTGCCATGGTGTCCCTATACCTTCCACCAGATCAGGTTGCTCAAAGCCCCATCCGTCCTGGCCTTGAACACCTCTAGGGATGGGGCATCCACAACTTCTCTGGACAACCTGTTCCAATGTTTCACCATCCTCACAGTAAAAAATTTCTTCCTAATATCTAATCTAAATCTCCCCGCTTTCAGCTTAACACCAGCATCCTTTGTCCTATCGCTATGCTCCTTGACGAAGAGCCCCTTCTCAGTTTTCCCTCAGGCAAACCAAAATAGATGTCTTGTCCTAATAAGACAACGGCTTTGCAGTTTCATCAGGGAAGCATTTTCCATTCCACAGATTTTTAGCATCAGGCCCCAATATGTAAGTAGCAAGAGCAATAATGCAGGAGTAACAAGGAAGGCTATAGAGCAGTCATTCTTATAGCTGATAGGGAGCTCTTCTCTGAGAGAAACTGGTTTGGTTTCCAAGTAAATAAAAGTCTGTGCCTTGATTGATTGATTGACAGTTGATCACTAAAAAGCAGAAAAACTGAGCAGAGGTAGAGTACAGCCCAAAACAGGCAGGGATAAGAACTTTATAGAAAACACGTTCAAAAATAAACTACACTGGCTGAAATAATTTGGCCATCATCCCATGCTCTGTGCTGTAAAGTCCATTAAGACTCTAATTCAAATTATCAGCCAGCCTTTTCAGCCATCAATTACGATTAAATCACCCAACAATTTTGTCTAGCTTCAGGACAGCCACCATATATGTACAGGAGAGCACCAATTACCCCAAAAGTCTATCGTCAAAGTGCGGTTCAGAAGAACACCGCACAAAGAAGCTTCTGACTGCTTGGACATGCACGATCTGCCTCAAGTCTGTAACATCTACTAACACAGAATATTAGGTAAAGTCTCTAGGAAAATGTTTCATCAAATGCTTAACTAGAGGGCTTGCTTCAAGGGCCTGACCTACGTAACATTAAGTGTCAGAAGGGCACTCACAGTTTCAGAAGCAAATGCAGCCTTGGCAGTCACAGCCAAGCAGTGCTGCGCATTTTTGACTCACTGTAAAAACAGGCTAACAAACGGTGCTGGTATTTTAATTTTTTCCAGAAATAAATCACAGATGGTATCCAAGGCCACCTGCAGTCCACGCTGAGAGGCATTTTCAAGGCACACACACAGACGCACACAAACATTAAGGGCTATATGAACACTTTTTTTTTACTGCACAGAGAGTGCAATTTAACGGAATTTAAACAACCCCAGATACTGTTGATTTAAGAAATATAAAAACTCAGTGGGTAGGTGTGTGGGAAAGCTTAGCAAGAAACCCGAGTCTCCCTTACAGCATTAGGGCTTTATTTCAAAATTGGAATGAGGAGAAAGAGCAACCTCGCTTGCTCCTTTTCTACCCATTCCAGTGATGTTATGCTCCAATTTTATTCCCTCAGCGAGGGACATGAATATGATACCTACTTTTCTTTCTCCTTCCCCTTCCTCATCTAGCCTGCCTTCCAGTACCAAGTATATATAAGCATGATCTTATGACACTTCTTGATGCCACAAACCAGTATTCTCAGTTTTCATGCTGTAAGCAATGCCCTAAGCTGTAGTATTTGCAAGCTGTTCAAGAGTCAAACCACTCACATCAAGTCACAGCACCAAGCGTTTTCATATTGGTTGATCTGCCTTCTGGCCCACTCCCTCCTCTCTCTCAAGGCTAAGCATCGAGCAGCTCCTTGAGCCACAATGCAAGCCAGCCTGAGGGCTTCTGATTGGTGCTTGGAGGCTCCCTTCTCTGGGGGATGCCACAAGGGAAAACTGAGGTTTCTGCATCGATCCATAAATGCCAGGCTGGTAACATTACCACTCAGTTCAGTCAGCAGCATTTGGCAGAGAAAGTCCAAGGGGAACTTGTGGCTATGAATCTGTTGAGGGATACACACAGAGGCACATGGCAAACGTGTGCCCTCGTGTGCACGCACTGGTGCATTTAAGTGCATAAACTCAGAGTATTAGATATATGGTATATGGTGGACACCTCCTGCAGGAGTCTCTACTATCGGATATTCCACTGATGGTAAGAGTCAGTTCACATGCTGGCCTATGCCTCACTTGGGAAAGAGCAACATCCCAGATAGCTACTCTGGGTTGCCCCAGGGTGCCTGATGCTTGCAGGGCCAACCTGAATCTTTCTCTCTCTCTCTCTTTCTCCCTCTTTCTCTTTGCCTACTGCCAGTATTTCTCTCTTTCCAGCACTCTTCCCCTCCCAAGTATCCCAAACCTAGTTCATTTCTGTTCAGCAAAAAACAGTTACGGAGAAATAATTTAGTTCTGATTCAACCATTTTCTATTGTTTACTGGTCACAGCATCTGCCTCTCCCTTACTATTAACTTAAATACTAAATGTCTGCTGACATTTTTTAATTAGGAGCAAATTTATATGGTTTTATGTCCTAAAGTGCAAACACGAAATTTTAGATGTTGATGTTTCGCAGGACACAGAAAGGTAGCTTGAACAGCACAGAATTATTATGAGCACATTTAGTTACCCAACTCCAGCAAGAAACCCAGAACCCCCTTCAGCCCCACCTGCTGCTACCCACATTGATCTGCCATCCCTGGGAAGCACAGTCCTGGCAACAGACATGGAGATAAGGAGGCTGAGACAGAGTTGCTTTGGGAATTAAAATTCTGAATGAGTGCAATTGTAGCAGGGAAGATGATTTTTTTCCCCTCTCCAAGAGTTATTAAAGACATAACCAATGTTTATCAAATGGGTTTTAAGGGTCTGCTGTTTTTCTCTTCTCTGCATCTCAACTCATTTGTGTTCCTGAGGAGCAATAAATCAGTTTCGACAGCAGCATCAAGCAAAAAAGGCTGGGGAGAAACGGGAAAAAAATTTGGTAACTATAAACAACAGCAAAAATGTCTTCACTAGCACATCAGAGTTGCTCTTCATATTTGCATGAGGTTGCACGACCTCATGTTCTCACTCACAAACACGAGAGTGGCAAGACAAGTTTTATTTCAGATAAACCCAGCACTGTTTGATCTCCAGCAACAGGGGGTCTCTGAAATTCCTAGCAACAGCCACAAATCTGTAGCAAAGGCAGCAGTAAGAACGTTAAGGCCAGCTTTCAGAGTATTCATGGTCAACTGACATCTCAGAGTATTACTGTCATTTACTTTTTCCAGGAAAAAAAACAAGTATCTCCTGGGGGTCACATATCAGGCAAACCAGTGAAGCAGTCTAATCGTGTAGTGTGTTTTTCTTGTTTTACTGAAGGCAAGCTGAAAGGTTTATAACCCACTGCTACAACTGCAGAACAACAGCTGTTCATCAGGTCTGCTGTACAGGTAACTTGTCTTACATCTCTGAAGAGCTCTGCTTCCATTCCCCTTTTAGGAACCCAACGTACAGGAGGAACTTTTCCTACATACGCAGAACTTGTTTTCTTTTCATTATTCCCCTCATCAATTCAAATGTTATTCTCCATTTCTGCATTTCATTTCACTGTTCATTTCCCCCACTCTTGAACAGTATGACAAGATCACACTAATTATCAAATCCTAAATCAAAGTGCTGTGTCACTGGCTTCTGAGTTGGGGTGAAGAATGAGTGTTTTGATGATGCCTGCCGACAATGGCATCTACAGGTGTTTGTCACGTTAAATTGCTGAGCTTGTCTTGGACACCTGCCCCGCAGTCTCACTGCCAGAGAAAACACATTCTTCTTCTCCATCATTTATCTGCCCTGAAGTCATCAGAGGTACACCAACACTTGCCAGCAGAAGATCCTGCCTACCTTTGAGAGCAGGAAAGAGAGCAAACAATTAAAGCACTGGGGACCAGCTTTCCCAGGATTTAGTCCAATTGCTATTATTTCACTAAATAACCTGTGTGCACTTCAACATCCTTTCCCACAGTTACAGCTACAACATCACCTGCCTACTTCACAGGAGCAATTGGCTGTTTCACTAAACAGCAACCGACACTTCTGGCAGAGAAGCAGCGTGCTGAAATGCATCATTACGTTGGTGGAATGGTAATTGTGAGTGGTTCAAGTAGCTGAGTGCAGACTGACAGGATCACTTTTGTTTAGCAAACAGTTAAACCCATACAGTGGAGATCAAGCAGACCTACATTGTAATTTGGCACAAGCTTTAGAAGTGAGCTGGAATGATTGATGAGCCATCGCCCACGTGCCTCAGACAGAGCCAGTATTGAGGTGATGCTGCTCTCCCTTTCCTACCTCACAGAAGCTCCCAGGTGGTGGCAGTGGCAGTCTGTGTCCTTATTGACTCCATTTCCTTATTATCCCCTTACTGATCTGCTTACCATGCACTAGGCAGACAAGATTTTATTGTCCAGCATTTCTGACAGTGCCACTGCTAGACTGTGAAGCCTCTTGAGTAGCTTGCATTTTCTGTAATCCAAGGAGTGTGGTACCCAGGAAGGGGTACCTGGGGGAAGCTGGGGAAGCAAGCTTGTGTCAGCACCAGTGCTGCTGATCTGAGTACTCCCTGACAAAGAAATTCACAGAGTGAGGGGTGCTTCAGTTGTTCTTCCATCTTCAGCTCAGTCTAGTGGCTAAAACCACACTGAACCATCAAAATCTGCTCAGGATATTACAGCTACTACTTCCTTCTAATTGTAGCTCTACAATCAGAGCAGCAGTCACGCAGCTGGAGTCTGTAAGGATGGGTAAACAGCTTGGACCTAAAATCTGTTCTTATCTGCGACACCTGTCCAGGGTCTTCCATGAAATCCACCATTATGCTGCAGAGGCTGCAAGGCCTTCATACAACCTCAGGCATTTCAGAAGGAGTATGTCTGAAGGGAAAACATGGAATGTAATTCTCAACAGAACTCACTACGCTTTTTACTTACACTGTTCTATTATTACACAGGCCCCGAAGAATTTTCCTGCGACAAGGGTGGGAAGAAGGGGTAAAAAATAAGGAAAGCATAAGTGCAGACAGACAAGATGGTGGGACAAAGCAATGGAGTTTCCCAATGATGAAGCCAGCAAGAGAGTCCCAACTCCTGGTCTGCACTGCCAGGTCAGATAGTGAATGCACAAGGTCAGGACAGGGGCTCACTTCTCTAGGTCCTCAGTGTCTCAGTGGCACTGGTACTAGTGCAACAATTTACTTGGACCTAGAGAAGATCATGGTTGTGATCCACGGTTGTGTGGCTCCAAGCCCCAACAAGGCTTTGGATGCTCTCTATAAACAGCACCATCCAGCACAAACTGTACTATCTAATAAAGTTGGGGAAATATTTGCAATCAGCTCTCAAAACAGCCTTTTTCATAATTAAAATACTGCAGAGCAGAAGACAGCATTATAATTATAATAAATGGGAGCTGCTGAGTTAGAGAAGAGTAAAATCTTTCATCAGCAAATCCCATTTAGACAAGCAGAGGCAATGGCAGTAGGAGCAGCTACGTTACTCTGTGCACTAACACATTCACTGCAAAGCATGGATAATTTTTGTTAGTCCCTTTTAACTTGCAATAGGCTTTTCTGGTAAGTTGAAGAAAGTTCAGAGACTAGCTACACAAATGACTGGAGGATTGCAAAAACTCTCATAACACCGAAAATGCCAGTAGCTACATCAGCGGGTTGTACCAAGCAGCAGGTTGAGGGAGGAGTTGATCGCTCAATGGAAAACAGACTTCTAGTAATGGGATCTTCAGCATGGCATTTAAAGGTGTAAATAAATGCAATGACTGGAAGCTAACATTAAACAAATCAGACTTAAAATAAATGAGGACAGTTTCAATAGCCAAGGTAATTAACCTTCAGCACGATTTATTGGTGGTTGTGCTGGATTTTCTATTCCTGGAAACATTAAAATATAGGACGGAGGTTATTTTAAATTACTTCCTAAATGGCCAGTGGTAAAACAGAACAGGATGCTACTCAAAAAACAAAAAAAAGAACAACTAAAAATCACCTTCACCCCAGTTCAGGCCCTTCTTGGTGACACTTAACTCCTGTTCTCCTAGTTTAACTTGGGTGGGTTAGGAGGTCTTTGTATAACCCTGTCACAGCTGGTCAGAAGATGAAACATAGATGTAATTTCTGGAGTTTCCTGTCACATCGTGTGTCAAGAAAGAACATTTCTTGCACCGCCTGACATGCCCTATGGAGCTTAGCTCTGCCCCTGCTGTCCATCAGAGCCACTCCTCACCTTGCCTGTCCTTCCCACATATACTTTTATTCCCAAAGACGTTATCTGCACCCTCCATGTTTGCTTTCCCTTGCCGCCCCCCACCTTCTCTTCTCCCTGCTCTCATTTCCCTCATGGATTTCTCTGGCTCTCAGGACCAGATGGGAGAGGTCTGGGATCTGGAGTGACCTGCTTGCTGCACTGAGACATGCCCAGGTAGTGGGGAGCAGCTGAGGCACCAGCTGAGCTGCACTAACAGCACTGGCATGAACAACAAGTAGAGGGATGTCGCTTGCAGGATGTGACCTCATCCATGCATGGTCAGGAGGGTCCTTCATAGATACCATAAGAGATCCATATTATTACAGTCCAGCCCTGTGCCCAGATTTATCATGCATCTATGTGCAAGGCAATTCACCCTCCTGCTTCAGCTTTCCCCTGTAAAGAACTACAGTAATGATATTTACTCTGTTGCTGCACAGAGCATTTCAGGATCAATTAGTTTAGAGTTCACATAAAGCTCTGTGGACAGAAGCTTCAATACAAGTACTAAGTACTATTATTATTACTGCACTTCAGATGGCTACAGCACTGGCATTTTCCAGGCATGCACCATTAACAATTTACTAAGATAAATGGCCCAGGATCTTGAAAATGCATTTATGACAACTACCTCCTGCTTACCAGCATACATTCAGCCAAGTAAATGACACCTCATTGCTCAACATGTAGCTATGGTAACATTTCTATCTCATATATTGAAGTGTGCCCACAAACACACACACAGAAACACACGTGGAGCCAGAAGGAAGCCAGGATACCTCATTTAATGACACGCAAACACCAAACCAGGGAACTTTCCCAGACACCAAAAAACAAGCTACCACCAAAGCCAGGGGTGAAGAGCAGGCAATTTGCTCTAAGCCTGACAGGGAAGGGCTGGGCTAACGGCAGGCTGCACTGCACAGCTGGAGCCCCGCTGGATCCTGAAAGGACTTACTTGAGAGCAGTTTTGTAGTGGTAGATTGCCTCAATGTTACGGCCTTGGTCTTTCAGAAAATTGGCATAGTTGTAGTGCACCTTGGCATTGTGCGGCAGGGTCTTCACTCCTGAGCTGTGAAGAGGAACAGAAGTAGGACAGTTTTAGTGGCCAGGTTACCCTACCCTTCCCAAGGTCTACCTTCCTCTCACAGTCCCTTTTACTGAAAAGTTTGTTTGGATTTTGAGTGGCTTGTCACCTCCCATGCACTAATGCTGACACAACACACGTTACAACCCCATGCACTGGCACACCAAGTGCCCCAGGAGGACACAAATATATGGCAGCAATTCAATTTGTCCTGGCCACTGTCACTGTGGACACCTCTAGCACCAACACTGCAATACTCCCTGTGGCCAGATGCTGTCAAATTTACAAAAATGAATTATTCAATTGAAAGGTGCTAAAAAGGTTAATATTTAGAGGGGAAAGTACTTAGTACTCTCTATAATAAAATCATAGCAGGCTCCCTGCTCAAATTTGACTGTCATGAAGTGCCTTATGAAAATCTTGATTTAAATCTGTTGGCTGGAGGTACCAGAAAGAAGGTACCTTTCCCATAAGCATCAGCCACTAGAGGGGATGCACAGCATACTCTTGAGTACCTATCCAACATGCATGCTCAGCACTGAGCATGGCCAAAAGGTGAGGGCTAATTGGACTCTCACCCTTAGCTGGCAAGTTGTATGCTCTGGCGTTATAACATATGCCTGTGGGCATGTGGCTGCAAAGCCACTCCATCCCTATCATTCATCTCCTTTGCCACGCAGAGTGGACTCAACATTTGGAATTAATAATGAGGGTGCAAAGACAAAAGAAGAGCAAGCATATGCTTATTTACTTAATTGAGAGTGCAGAAAGCAAGGTACACCTTGTACAGCTAAAGGAAATGCCATTTCAAGGTTAAAGAGAGAAAGAAATCACAGGAGCACGTACGCCATGGAAACACTTCCCCTGCAAAAATCCAGAGAAGTCAGTACTCCATCTAACAGGGGAATCCTTTCCAGCACACAAACAGGGGCTCCCCAAGGTAACGGGAAATAAGGATGGATGAATCTGTTCACATAAAAGCAGACAAAGTGCTGTTTCTTGCTCACAAGCAGATCCGTGCCAGCTGCTGTCTCTTCTCCCCCGTCATCTCTGACATTCCTACCTCAGGCAGGAAAAGCAGGGTTTAGAAATTTCCCAAGTCTTGTTGATTTGCCTTGTCCATCTCTCCTGTTTAAATCTGGTGGGCATTGAAGTTGATCATGATGAGAGGGGGTTGCACATAGCTCCTACATTCGGGTGCACACCCTCTCCCATAGGGAGAACGCACCCACAGCTGCAGAAACACTTCTGCACACAGGTATTTCATTATAAAATGGCACAGGAGAATCATAGTGGCAAATACAGTATGTTTTTGGTTATCTGCAGCCAGTGGTAGCAAACGTCACTAACGCCTACTTGTGAGAGGTTCCACAGCTTCACCCATGGCTGCCTTACAGAGTTCAACATAACACAGCCACGGTTTGCCTACTGAAATTAAAATTACACCTTGCGTTTGGCATCCTAATCATCAGGTATTTCCAAATTACTTACTGGGAGCACTACAGGAATAAGACACTTTGTGACTAATCGCTGAATTAAATCAGTTAATTGATGCTATTCTTAAGAGAATGATTTTCTATATTAGTTTTCACAAAGATATACTGCACCAGCAGCAAGTAATGTGTGACTGCTATGGCTGTGTTAATTTCCATTGGCCTTGGGAGCTATTAACTACACACTTACAACCTTGGGCATTACTGGAATATTAATTCTTATACAAAGAGGGTTTCATTACATCAGCATCAGCGTTACAGGCAGAGACATGGACAGGCACTCAGAACTGCTGCTATCTCAGAGCTGCGTGCAATAAGTTGCTGGCTCTGCCACAGCCCCTGCTGAAACAGAGCAAAGTGAGTTAATGGTGAGGACTACATTACATATGCACAACTGCTTCAATTCTAATGAGATATGGTTTTAACAGTGAGATGCATATGCTTAAATATTTTAATTCTGGACTGAATTCTCTTTAAGTAGAATTTATTATTAATCTTGCTGGTCCTATTTATTAAAATGTCACTAATAAAGCTTTCTCATCTGCATGCTTCTGCTGGAGATGGGGGTGATGTGGGAAAGGCAGAAAGTGGTTTGGTTCGGGTTCTTACCATGCTTTCTTCTGCATCAAACTGCTTGCACTCCCTGACCTATTTATTCGCCTCGCACGGCAGAGAGGGGGATGTTTCATTTTGCAAGTGCACATAGCAATGACTGAGGCTGCTTAGAGCCTCTGTGCGGTGGGATGTAGTAGCAGACACAGCACTGTTCATGGAGGGGATTTTTTAGGAGAGTTTTGGCAAACACTCCTGCTAATTGATTCTTGACTAGCCAAGAACACTGTTTGCTCATTGACAGAGGAAACAATAATGTCCATAATGAAAGCCAAGCAGGAAAGGGTGGAGTATAAATAACAAAGCAGAACATGATGTTTTTCCATTTCTGCTTCCCGCAAGCTCACAGTCTCTCACAATATCAATCTAATTTTCTAATGTGATTTTCCAAACTCTGCTGTTTCCCTTCTCCCTAGCCCGTGCCCTTCTGAAAATCCACAGCACCGATATGGCTCCAGCCAGAAACAAGTCCATCAAGATCAGACGTCACCTCTCTAGAGGATTTCCTTCCCTTTTCACTTCTACGACAGCAGTGAGCCATCTAAATGGAAAGTAAACAATAGGCAAACCCTTTTACGTAATACTTCCTCTCCATGGGAAGGCAAAAGTCTATTAGCCATAAATCAGAGAAACAAAATACCACTGGTATTACCAGCATTACCCAAATCCCACTTCAGCTGGAGAAAGTCTTTTGTGATCCCCTCAGTTGTTTTCTTAAGTGCATGTTCTGCTCTGCAAAATGATTGGGCATAGGGCAGAGGCTTCATTGATTTTCTGTGATTTCCATATGAAAAGTGCTCAGTTTACAAGAAAATGAGGCCACCCCTGCCTCAGCAGGAGCCCTTGGAGACCACGATGGGATCTCATCTGCTTTGGGAATCATTATCATCAATAAAAGTTCTCTACACCAAATTATTCTCTGGATGACAAAACCAACGGCTTTCCTTGGTCTCCAACCCTTGTATTGATTTCACAGATATCAGTGTTGGGCCATATTAAACTGTTCTATAGGAGATGCACATAATGCATTAGGACTTGCTCTCCTTAGCTGAGCTAGCTTTCAGAATTAACAAAATAACACAGCAGAGAATGCCACCTTTGGGGCTGGGTTGGTTTTTGCAAATTACTGAAGTCAGCAGACCTGGCATGGGAGGGAAAAGTGCTGACTAAGGAAATTCCACTTTTATACAGTTCCTTTGCTGGTTACAACTGCGTTTCCAGACACTGTCACAAAGATAGGCAGGGCATGCAGATGCTTTCCAGGAGCAACAGGAAACGTGGCAGCTTGACAAACCTTGAAAAGATCAGTACAGCGGATGCAGAGGTTAGCCCACAGCCCTTACCTCCCTCTCCCTGGCTTCAGACATTAACACTGACCATGGCTAGAGCCTGACCTTCTGGCCTGTGCATTCACTCTTTTCAGTAGTGCCCTAAATATTCAACAAATAAGCCCACTCCACCCACCTGCCAATACAGTAACACAAACTGCTTGGGGCTTCTAGAGATCTGTTGGAATAATATGCCTCAAATATCTACAACTCTCTATACTAGCCCCTAATACTCGTGGTTCATTTACTTCTCATTTACTCCTTGCACATATGCTTGTGCACCTGTGACTTGATGCATCATTTCCTCAGACAGCATCCTCCTCCTCCTCCACACTGCTCCTTTTCAGCCAGGTTCTGGTGGGATTTCTGCACCCAGAAAACTTGGCTCCTGGGCTGGAGACTGAGAGTCAGGATGGCCCAGAGATGGCAACAGTGCTGCCACACAATGTCAAAGCAGGGTAAGCATTGAGAATGGGACAAAATGGGGTACAAGCACAGAGCTGATAACATACTGAATGTGCAAACATCTCCTGGACCAGCATAAAGAAAATGTGCAAAACTGCCCAGGTCTCAGCCAAGGGAACAGAGACAGATCAACCCTGAAGAAACTCATCCAAGTGAACGGAGGAATGAAGAGTAGAGGTGAAGGGGAAAAAAAGTAAGAGGAGGGGAAGAGCAGTAATTTATTAAAACGGCAACTGGAGAAAGAATGAAGAATGAAGAACGGGAGTAAAGATTCTCTCAGCACGTACATCTTAAAAAAAAAATATTCCACACACAGAGAGACTACCAAGTAGGTTGATTTATGTCTCCTTTCTCACATCTATAGATTTGCTGTTTCCTTATTATTTTCCCTCACACATTTTTACTGTTCCTTATCTCCTCCTCCATCCTTTCTAATTTACTGCTGTTGCACATGCCTCCATCTACTTCTCCATCCTCTCATCAACCTACATATAGCCTACTCTTTCTGCCCGAAAGAGGAGACCTCCCACTCCTAGAATGACATTATCTTCTTTCCATACTATTCTTTTGCATTTTCCTTCTCATCAACAAGAAGAATACTACTTTATTACAGACTCATGAGAGATGTATGACAGTTATCAAAGATGATCTTAAAAGAACAAGAAAAAGGCCAGTATGGTTAAACAGCACAGTAAAGAAGGCCACGAGAAATGAAAAATACCCTTTAAAAACCAATTGCCACAGCTACAGAAGGAAAAAGGAAAACAGTATAAACTCCAGCAACTTAAACATAAACCATAATTAGGCAGACCAAAAGAGATTTAAGGAAAAACTTGCTAAAGCCATCAAAGCTAATAATGGAATACATCAGATACAGGAAACTTGCCAAAGAACCCCGAAGGGAAATAGATGATGGAGGTCTAAAAGAAGTGCTCGAAGAAGAAAAGGCCAAGGCAGAACAGCTAAACGGATTATCTGCACCAGTGCTCACTACAGGGGAACTGAAGAGGTTGCCACACAGGAGCCTCTCCTTACAGGGGCGAGTCGGAATCACTTTCTCAAATCGAAGTGTCAGTAAAAGAGGCTTTAAAACAAATCAACACCAAGAACAGTTATAAGTCGACTGGGTCTGGTAGCATGCATCCAAAGGAAATCAAACTGAAGCTGCTATTAGCTGCAGTATATAACCTATCCTTTAAATGAGGCTGGCACTAAAGAACTGGGAAGTGATGAACATGACATCATTTGGCTGCTGGGGAGGGATCTGGGGGCAACAGGCCAGCAAGTCTGATTTCCACTGCAGGTAGTTTGGGAAAAAGCATAATAAAGACTACTTTTAGCAAAATTCTGGATAACTACAATCCAAGAGAGAAGAATTAGCCTTGTATTTTGCAGAAAGAAGTTACATTCTCCTGTTCTCCTGCTTGTTGATGGACTCAACAGGTACATGGTTCTGAAACTACAGAAAGCTTTTACGAAAATCTAAATATAGCCTAGTCAGTCAGAATCACATACATCAATGCTGTATACTTTAAAGTTAAAAAAGGCTTTTGATAAAATCTTTCACTAAAGACTTCCAGTTGCTTGAAGGCATCGTGGAGGAAGAAGGAAGGTCCTCTTGTGAATCAATACCTAGTTGAAAGACAGCAAGCAAAGAGCATGAGTATGTGAACAGGTTTTACAATTGATGCATGCAGGTTTCCCAAGAGACATCCACTGGCATCTGAGCTGCTGCACATGTTCACAAAGGATCTGGAAAAGGGAGCAAACAGAGAGGCAATGCTTTTGCTGATGATGCCAAAATGAATCACACTGCAGGAATTAAAGCTAACTACAAATTACTGCAGACAGATCTCATGGTATTGAAGGCTAAGCAAGAAGATGGCAGATGAAAAGCAATTCTGGTACAGGCACAAGTATCAGATAGTGTACTCACACACTCTAAATCTGCATAAATCTGCACATAGATTGATGTCTATACATCAGACACTTCCATTTGCAATACATATCTTGGAGTTCCTGAGGACAGGCCTGCAAAAATATCACCTAGTGCTTACGAGTGGTCACAAAAGGTAAGTGAAAGATCAGGGATGAATAGCAGTAAAGAACAAAAACCAAAAACAGCCCTACATTACTGTGCTGCACATATCTGTTGAAAGGTGATTCTAGTCTCCTTCTCAAAAGGACCAATTATAGTTTGAAAGCATCCAGTGAACACTGACAAGCAGGATCATAAACGCAGAACAGCTTCTGCATGAGGAGAGTTCAAAACCAGTAGACCTCAGAGCGAAAAAGAGACAGTCTTGGGTGAGGGCATGGGGGTAAAGGCACGAAAGGCAGAGGATAAGTGACAAGCTGATAGTTACTCACTACTCATTCAACATCGCAGAAACAGGGGGCATGAAACAAGATGATCAGGCAGAAGGCTGACAACATTCAAAAAGGAAGTGTGCACATTACGTAATTTAGCAATGGAGTCCAGCGCACAGGATGCTGTAGAAGCCAAATCTATAAATAGATTCGAAAAAATCAGTCAAAGGTATTAGTGGAAGAGAAGTCCATCAGTGGCTGTAAAAGCAAAAAAATCAAGTAGCTCCTGACTAAGGAAGTCTTTAAACTACAGATTACTGCAAGCTGGGAAAGGACTGGAGAGAAGCATCACTATTGCTGGCCCTACTCTTACATCTTTTTTCTAGGCATTTGCTGCTGATTGCTCTCAGGGGCAGGTATTAATCCTGCAGGAGCACACCAACATTCTTGCCTTCTCCTCAAAAGCCGAGGACAGATCTCCCTTCTGGAACTGCTCGCAAAACCCCTGACCTGAAGTGCGAGCCAGCTAAACCTGAGCCAGCTAAATCCAAGCCACCAAGCCCTGCATACTACCCTCGGCAACACTGAATCCCTACCTTGGGGCAAGGTGTACAAGCTCCAGCTCAGCGTTGTATTGAAGCAGTGGTATCGTTTCTGAATTTGAGCTGGCTTGTAGACAGCCACCGTGCTTTAAATGGAGGTAAGATGGACAGAAGTCCATTAGCATCCAACTAAGCAGACATAACCTAATTGCTCTCTTTTGCGACAGCCCCCCTGACGCCCTATATCTCCCCAAGAGTACTCCTTAGTAGGAGAGAATGTCCTCTTGTCATTCACTCCAGTTGAACTTCATCGTTCCTAAACACGGGTGACCACAACTACATGCAACATGATATCAGGTGATGCCTGCAACTCAGCATATGAAACTGGCATCTTCCCAACTCCCTTTCAACAAGAGAGTTGTCCAGCTTGGAAACGTGTCCAGCTTTCCTCTGAACAGCCATTGTAAGCCAAACACGTTTGGACTGAGGTGTGCCTCATAGGGATCACTGCGCGAGCCCAGACCGGTCACCATGGCTGCTATTGTTTGAACAGCAAACAGTGTTTCACAGAGATGAGCGATGAATCATGTTGGAGCAAAGAAAACCTTCTTCCAGATTTTTTTTAAGAAATCGTAATAACAGAGCTCCAGCCAACCTCAATAGTGTTTCCTGAAGACCAAAGAGTACTTATAAAAAATAATTTCATACTCTTTAGTGCTGTGTAAATTAAACTCTGCCCTGGCCAATAAGTTAGAAAATAAAGCTAAACAACCCGTGTGCAGATCACCTGTGTTTCTGCAATTACTTCACAATTAGACAACTGCTCAAAGCAGCTGGAGGCAAATGCAATACGTTTGCTAGCAAAACACAAAATGAAACAGTTTGTTTCAGTGCAAAAAAATATATAAATGAGGTTGTAAAGAGAGCTGTTTGGCAAAGAGTAATCAAATAAAACAAAATATGGCACATTAAGTTTGGCACTTCATGACATTCCATTTTTGTCATTAAGAACATCGCTAAAGAAAATTCAATATATTCAATAGTGTTACTATGGTGTTTTCAAGGGTTGCAATGAACTTTTGCTATATCTTGCAAAAGGCAAGTATTAGATTATTGGTAAATTTACAGAACTGAAGTTATTTAAAAACAAAGTGTATTAAAAATATGATTGCCAGAACCAAAGTTTGTGCCTAAGCATATAAAGTGCTGACACCAGTTTTTGCACAGTTGCCAGAAACAGAAAGTAGGTGCTATTTTATAATAATCAAAATGTTAATCACAGCAACACATCAATAGTAGGGCTTATGCTACAGAAAACTCCTTCACGTAACAAAATTATTTTAAACAATACAAAAATGCAAGTATTCTTCCATGGTCACTCATACCTGAAAAGGGATTCTCGTGACAGCCATATTTCGTTCTGTTTCACGGTCTTCCAAGAGAAGAGCAGCAGCAGTAAAGCAAAGAGGGTCAAAACAGTAATTCTCCACTTATTTAAGCATGTAGACAGCTTTTTTAGACCATGAACAAAAAGGATGCAGTACCCCATACTGGGAAGGAAAAAAAAAAGAAAAAAGAAAAGGTACGAAAAGTTATATTCCAGTACTTTGGCTTCTATGCAAGACCATTCAGTACAGCATATATTACATAAATACAGGGGTATTTGCACTAATTACATTTTCCGGGCTAACAAACTCCAATTCAATAGCAGTTTTCCTCAAGTCACCACACAATTTCTGAATTAACCTAAATAATAGACCCAGATGCCAGAAGTACAGTAGCATACATAATACCACCCAGCATAATGGTGGCTTACCCCAGCCCACGGAAGGCAGCTGCTTTGCTGAACAGCAAGCTAAGAAATCATCATGTAATAACAGTAATATTGAGCACTACTGGAGGAAAATGGAACTGAAAACTATTTTAACATAGATAAGTCTCAAAACAAAGCCAGTGGTGGCTGCCATTAAATCTAGTTTAAAAAATCTGAAGCTGAGGCTGGAGAGCGAGTGTTGTAGCCAACATCACAGCAGGGGCAGGTGGCAGAGGCCACGTCAAAAGGCTGACCCTATCTGCACCTTGCACGTCTCCTCAGAGCCAGCCCTCCCCTTCTAATGCCCAGTCTAGAACAGCTGAGACACGCTAGAAGAGCTTCCTCGCTGCCTTTCCATGAAACCACACACAGTCTTTTCCACTGCCCACCCTCACAGAACTTCCATGTCTCTCTGAGCACGGTTACTGAGACATTTTCTGTGAAGTAAACTGCATTTTGAACTGAAGTCTTATTCATGAATAACCATAAATCAATTCAGTAATTATTTACCTTAATTCAAGTGTTATGTTAATTCTTCCAATGACGCTCCTCTGAGTTGGAAATAGAGTGTTTTCAGTTGTCTATTCAGTAAGTTCTACTTGGCATTTTTAAAAAGGAATTTAAATTCCTATTGCTTGAGGAATTTCATTAGCTTATCTATAACTCTCGACTGCAATTACTTAGCATATGACTTAGTTTTAGACTTAAACACTATCTTAGTCCAGGCAGGCCCTCTGAAGGAAAAAGGGAGCAGGAGGATATACAATAAGCAACACTTGGGGACCAGAAATAAGTGGGGATAAAAGAGCAGCCCTCATCAGACACCAGCACACCTTGAACCCTAGCTGAATCCCACACTTGAATGCAGGCAGGGTGGAGGCAGACAGTTCATCTCACCTTCTCGCGCTCCAGCAGAGACCTACAGTCTTTCCTAGTCTGTACTGAGATGTCCAACTTCCCAGTGATAGTACAACAAGGTAAGAAAACCTAAGAACATAATTCCCTGTCAGAGATAGCCTTGCAAGCAAGCACACGATATAGCAAACGTCAGTCTGGAAATTAGAAAAAGAAAAACGTCCCATCTTTGAGGAGCTGTGAGCATGCATGCTGGCTCAGTTCCTGGGCCCTCTTGGAGGGCTGGGCGCATTACTATTGCCTGGGCTTCCTAAGGATGGAGAAGAACAATAATTCTTGCTTTTACTGAGGGGAAGAAAGTGCCTCTGTTGTACGTACTGATCAGTACCAGGGAGCAGTGCTGTCTCTGGCACAGCACAGGTGTCACATATGACACTGAGAAAAATATAGACATAGGGGATAAATCCAAAGACAACAACAAAGTTGGTGATCATTCAAAATTTCTTCACTATTGTTTCAGAGTTTTCTCATTTTTCGGATGAAGTTATCGGTATTTTTTTTCCACTTAGCTATGCTTGCATTTTGTTGCAAGATATTTTTTAGGGTACTTACATTGCTTTTTTTCTCTGTGAATTCTTTTGCACACATATGTTTATTGCACCTACATTAACTGCAAGCAGACATTTACAGCTACAAACCAAGATGCTGGTGCCAAACAATCCAGCCTTTATAGCTATTGAACCCTACTTTAAAACATCTGAACAGCTAATCTCAATAATAAGCCCTCCCTTTCCAATAAAGAAATGCCTCAAAAACCTGCAGACTATTTTCATTCTGTTATTTTGCCTTTCAGCAATTTCATCCTTCCCTTGGAATTAATTATCTGACATAAATATTATTTAATTGCTTTAGCACAAGGCTGTTTTCAAAGGAATTTCCCTACACCTTCACCATTTCAAGAAAGGCCTTTTCTAACAGAATCATGAATGCATCCAGAAAACAAAAAACGCAAACGTCAATATCTCGGTATTTATGTCAAACCCTGCTCCAGCTGTTGGGAATTTCTGCATTAGCAGCAGCACTTGGTCTGCTTGTCCAGGACAGCGCCAGCACCACATTACAGCTTACAGAGCCACTGGAAAGGTGCTGCTTCCAGGGGTTATTCTCGACCATCTGCAGTGCATTGCTGCAAAAGTTATAGAGAGATGCTGGGTGCTACAAGAGGAGTAAGGGTTCATCTCGAACTGCTGCACTATCCCAGCTACACTGGCAAAGACACAGGACAGCATACATACAGTATGGGTACGCAGCAGTGCCCAGCTCCACATGGCACTTTCCATCAGGGGTTCCCAAAGAACTTTGTAAGGGAGGTTTGCTCCAATTTTCCTCTTACGGAGCAGGAACCTGAAACATGGCAATAAAGTGATTTGCTCTGCTGACAGGGGACTGGCAAACAATGCAATGAAGCTGGAGTCCACGGCTTAACCCACAACATATGGGAGTATGCAATCGAAACCAAGGTATCCTGCTGAAAAGCTCACAGGACTCCCTGAGGGATGAACAGGCAAGTAACCCAAAGGCAGGCTCTACATCTACATGCAGCAAAATGCAGCAAGACTATAGAATTCAGCAGGTATGAATACAGAGGGGAATGAGTTCTTAAACGGCTGCTAGAAGGGGATCATGTAGTTAACATACCATAATCCCAAACTGCAAAGCAGCTAAGGGTAAGGTTAAAGGAGTGATGCTAAGGAGGTCAGGGCTGAAGTGTCATTTATATCTTAATAAGAGATAACTGTGACAACCTTAGGACTGCATTGTGGTTGTGCCACAATTACAGCCTAACTAGGTTACAATCAATGTACCTGCCCTATGAAGTGCATGGGAAACCAAAAGAAAGGAAAAGAAGGAAAAAGATCAGAAAGCATGAAGTAGGCGAATACTGTTGTTTTCAGAACCTGACAGGTTTGGCTTAAAACTCCAGACAATTTTCTGCCACAGCTCATCAAAGAAAGGGTGGGGAGGATAAACGAGCATTATCTTGTCAAGGACCTTTTGGTGCAGGTGTCAGGTGGAGCTGCATCTTTTTGCATGGCTTTTTTTATGGCATGGTCATTTCAAGCCCATCCCCTGTCTGAGAGGGGATGCTACATTCCTGGCTGCAGGTCTTTTACAGATCAAGGACTCCCAAAGCACAGAAAGTCCTCACGTGTCCTTTGCCACCAGGAAAGCACATGCATATGTGATTTCATGCCACAAACTGTTTGCACAACAACTCCTTCCTGCGAAATCTCCAAAGGTATTATCCTTAGTAATTTTTGCATCTCTCTTTATGTTTCCACCGTAAGGCCAAATAATTATGGTGAAATCAGGGCAAATCCAGACCCCTCTCCAGGATCGCATGGTCTGTTTTAAACAAAACAAAAAAAGTGTCCACAACAATATATTAAGCATCTGTCCAAAACCCATAATTTTATTACTATTGATCCCCAGTCCTAAAAAGGCATAATTCCTCATACCCTACAACACATTTGTACATTTGTTTCATACAAGACTCAACAGTCCTGGTACAGAAATTAGCCGTAGTACAGAGACCATGAAGTTTTGAATCAGTAAAGCACCATGTTTGCTAAAATGGAGTTGCTGCAGCAGCAACATGCCACAATGGTTGCTGGACCTGGAGAGCCCCCTGGCAGTGCTTCACTCATAGGATGCAAGTTCATCCCGTTTCCCTTCTTTCCAACCTCATCAAGCTTCAAGATAAGACATGTGAAGTTGTGCTGAGTTTTAGTGAGTCAGTACTGATGCCTGTGCCATGGTGGGAAAAGACCATGCACATAAGACTGCACTTATCTAATTAAAGTAACTTGCCAGGTGACTTTAAGACACTTCCTTTGTGGTTAACTCTGCCACAACCCTGAGTCACCGGCAAATATAGGGAGCGTTTCAAATACATTAGCTTTTGTTCTCAGTGATGGAGGACTGACTCCATATCAAAAGTTAGCACACCCCTGCCAGCAAATGAGATTTTACTCACAGGCATTTAGAGAAAAATGTCTCAAAAGCACCTTTCATCAAAGACCCATTAGCCACTTGAAAAAATTACTCTAAGTACTATATTTCAGACATGTCCATAGCCATCTGCATATGTACGAAGGCTGTAAGGTTGTGGGTTTTAGATTTGTTTAGTTTTTTCATTAACTCTAAAATTTCCTAGGGAGGAGACCATTTCTCCTGAAGGTTTTTTCTCTTAGCATCATCAGCCCTTGTCACACAAGAACTTTTCTGAAATACTTCATAGCCAAAACGTAACAATGGGAAAAAAGCAAAATCCTCAACACACAATTATTTTCGAAGTCCATCTTCCACTGGATTACTGTAAAACTGCTAACTTTTTTTTCCTTCTGTAGGATAAGCAACAGCCTGCTACAGCACTGTAAAAAGTCCATGTCAGCTTGGTCCCCAGGGTCAGTTGCAAAGCAGGCCTTGAGGAACAGCCCAACAGGTTAACATAGTAATAGTTTTCCCATGTGCACACTGATTACAGGAGAACCTGTAGCCCCAGCAATTCAATGATGCTGCTCTACAAACGGACCAGCCAGCCAGTGGTTCCACAATTGCTCATGTTTCATACTCCTGAGGTACTGTAGTGGTTGCTTAGGGTATGTCCTGAATTGCAGTGATGGTAGGGCTGCACCTGGTAGGCAAACCCTCAGCACCACTGCTACATGTTTCGGGGGAATTGCATGCAGGGAGGGAGCTGTGCAGTGACAGATTTTTGTCTACAGTTTCCATGATTCGTTAGTATCATTCCACCTGCGAGAAAGCAAAGTGAGATGAGGCACAAGCAGATGGGAATGAGGTAGCACAGAGACCCCATTTCCCACGGCATGTTATGCATGTTGCTTGATTAAAACAACAGCCAAGACAGCAGATACTTAATATTTGCAAACACATCTTCCATATAGACCACAAATTCAACTTTTCCTTTGGCTATTGTGGCTCCTTTCCCAAGGCGAGGCTGTTACTGATAATGCTTACATATGGTTCCTCTCTCCCTCTGTGGATCAGGTTTAACCCTTTTCAGCAAAAGTCAGGAATGGCTTCACTGCATTTATTCTTGGTGATAACATCTAATCAAAGACACGTGTGGTTAGTGACACAGCCTAAGATTATCAGGATGCTCTGCTACAGAAATCTGCCTGCATCGGATACCATCTTACCTCCTCCAGAAACCGCTTGGAGACCTGCTGCTGCGGAAACCTTCTGAAAAATGAGGCATGTTCTGTATTTTCCAAGTTGAAACTGCACAGCACAGGTTTCCACTCCACATAGGAGTGCGTGGGCAGACCAGTTTGAGTGCTGCAGTTTGGAGGCACTGCCAAAGATGGAACCAGCCCAGGCACCAGCACTGTGGTCCCAGCCTTTTCTAACCCAATCAGGTAGGGTGCTAAGCTCAGGTGTTAAAAAGGGTGAGGGAAACTATGCAGAAAAATGCCTTCCTCACACTTTGCAATGGTTATTTTGGGGATGTCAGCTCTTGGAAGTGGTTGGGTTTCTTCTTAATCTGATTTACTCTCAAATACGTGCATGTAAACTTGGAGTAAATCTACTGACTTCATCAAAGCAGTTACACTAGATTTCAGAGCTCAGCTTAGATAAGAATCCAGATGCATACATACATACATATCAGTTAGGAAAAGAGCTGCCGACAACGAGCCTGTCAAAGTATGGAAGAAATACTGCCGTGTTCAGTGGCTGCAAATGCAACAAAGGGGATTATCTCAAAACTATATGGAGGCCAGAAAATGTACTTGGCTTTGACATTTCACCCCAGAGGCTCTTTCTGGGCTGCAAACCTCCTCCTTGATTTCCAGCACTTATTTAAGATGACTCCCTCTCCCTCCATAAAAACTAACCCTCACTTTCAAGCTGCTCTGAAGCAAGTTTAACCCTTGCATGTATCACTTACATTAAGTGCATACTCTGCTGCTGCCCTTCAGAGAGGAAGGAGTGCAGCCTTGAGAAAGACTCCGTCTGCTGCCAAGTCCAAATGCTGAACACAAATATTTGATTCTCTTGGTTTAATGTTCCTCAAAAGCTTTCTAGCCCCAGTCCCACACGTTACCTAGCACAACACGTTTTTCATGCTCCCAATCCAAGCTGCTCCATCTTTGCAGTCTGAGCTGAGGAAACACACTGGGAGGAAGAGCCAAAGTCAGCTGAAATACAGCTGGCAGGCAGGGCTCTTGCTGTAGGGGGAAAATGGCAGTTCACCCCTGTTCAACTCATCAACTCTGCTCACACTTCTCAAATTGGGAGTAATTGATTGCAAAAAGCATGCTTGGCATGCCACATGGGCTGCTCCTACCTCACTACACAGCAGTCAGATGTGTAAGGGAGTGCTGGCAAAAATAAGCATGGCCAGGGTGGCTCTTTCTGCCCCCAAAAGTTATCTCAGGCAAGCAGTGCTGACAGGGTAGCAAAGATGCTGTTTTATGAAAGTCAGGTTTTCCAAGGCTGGAGCTGGTTTTGGGCCAGGATAAAATTTGGACACTTTAAAATATGGTTTTGTCTGGAAAAAAAAGGGTATTTGTAGGTGTATGCCAGCTTGCACTCACGTCACCCAGAAAAGCCCAAAACTCAGAAGTTAAGGCACTCGCTGCAACCTGCATCACCCAGATTCAAACCACTGCACCAGGTCAGGCTGAAATCTTGGGATGCAGTGAGTGCACTTGTAGGGCTCCAAGTCTGGGGTCCCCAAAATTCTCCAGCCATCAAAGCCCAAGTGCTGATCTGGAATAACTACACTCTGCTGGTCGAAATTTATTCCAGAAATTATGAGAAGCTAACTTCATGCTGCAAAGCTTGCTAATGGATCAAGATTTTCTCTCACAGCTGGTACAAGGCTAGCCTAAATTCAGAGAGTTACGGGCTGACTAATTTGACAGAAGTGCAAGAATAGGCCTGCACCAGGTCTGGGTCAAACTGCCACCACCAAGTTATCCATCAGTGTGTAGATCTAGTGCAAACGATCCAGGAAAAATGTTAGTATGTGGCAGATGTACCATGACTTCCTGACTCTCAGATGAGTGCCTCTGCCAATGAGACCATTTTGGGCCACATCCATCCCACTGTCCATTTCTGTCATTGATGTCCTTTTGACCATTAATTCCCTCTTGGGTTGAAGAAGTCTTTTGTTTCCAGCCTTTCTATTTAAAATTTCACTCTAGTCAGTGCACCTTGGCAAAAAGTTTCAGCTTAACTAAAATATTGTATTTTCCATGGGAAAACCTTGTATCAAAACTTTATCAACTAGTTGGGACTATGAGGGGAAAACCTGTAGGAAGTTGTGTCTTCAGACTAAATGTCCAAAGGCAAGGAGGATGCAGGATGCGCTCCCATTACAGAGGAACAGCCGGCAGCATTCACTATATATCTGCTTCTTCACTGGTACTAAGTTTTGGATACAAAGAGAAAAATTCCGCTTAAATGGCCTGTCTTCCAGTAATGATGACATAGAATTAGCCTTTTTTTCCCCTTCACTACTAGAGGTTTTAAAGACATCGTAATCACCATCATGATGTAGTATTTACTGTACAAACTAGACTCCACTGGAAAAAAACAAGACTTACAGCTCAGGAATATCAGTGTGACAGCTGAGTAACTGGCAGCATCTTAACCTCCTACTGAGTCCACTGAATGAATTGTCAAATTTTCACCAGAATTAAGAGGCCTTTTCCTGGAACAAGGTCTGTGAGTCATAATACAAAGACACAGAGAACCATAAACATTGGCAGAATACATCTAATTTGGAAAGGTACCTTACGAATAAGTGTTAGACTTTGTCCTTGGCTCTAAATTAAAAGCTATGCAGGCCTATATTAAGGACACTTAGACATGATCGGCTAAGTTATCAAAATGATTTACATCCACTAGCAATGTGTTCCTCTAGTCAGAACACGATGTAATTAAGAAAATGCAGGAACTCTTATTTTCCTTATTAGAGAGAAAACATGGACAAGAAAGAAATTATTTCTCCAACCTGTGAATGGCTATTCAACATTTGGACACATTCCCATCCCTTCCTTCCAATAGCTCATGTGATAAACAAACCTGCTTCATTAATATGTTTTGAGTCCAAGGTTTTTCTTCCAACAGATTCCTATCTGAAATATTTCCAGATAATACAGAAACTTTTCAGGCTTTCGATTACTATACGCATTATGGAAATAAACATTTTATAAATGAAAACTACAACTTAACTCCACAGGCATTCTGCAGAAATTTTCTTAAATACTTTACTGGAGAAGGGTCTGTATGCTATAGTTTCAATCTAAGTGTAATAAATTCTGGAATTCCCATTCAATTCCATCACAAGTCTCCAAAAACTTTATGTAAGAAACTATTTTCTATTAAATTTCACAAGGGTGAAAATTTCTATAGGGTGTCATATTCCCTTGTAAATAAGAATTCTTTTCATCAACATGATCAAGTAGATTAATTCCACAAGATGACATTAACTTAATTTATTACTATTTTTAAACACAGTATCCTTATATTTATGTATTATTTTCAAGAGCAGAATACATATGTTCGAAGGTTTTCCTTTAACCTAACATATCACAACAAAACCAAAAAAACTTTCCAATATGGCCATTAACGCTCATATTCAACACAAATTTAGGTTTTTCCTGAATTGATCGTACATGGCCAAAATGTAACATGTTTCTCAGAAGCATGTTTTACATTTAGTTAAAATAAGACAAGACTCCAGTCTAGACCAAACATGCCATGAGCTAACCTTTTTCAGCTTTGCAGTATCATCTCAGTTTTTATTCCCATGTCTTTACTGCCTTTTGCCAAAATATCTGGCACTAGCTTCTTGGCATTTCTTGCCTGCATTAACAGAGGAGCGCTGCTTTGATTTCTCCCCAAAGTGTTTAATACGGGTGGGCAAGCCTTCGAAACTTAGGAGCTTAGGTTTGGATATGCATCTGAAAGGCAGATGCTTGCAGTGTTTAGCCTTTCTACAGGCAGTTAATTCTCATTAATTAATGAGAACACCCTCCACTCCCTTCTGAAGGGCAGAGCGGAGTCATATCCCTATTTAATACACAGGGAAGCAGAAGTCGCTCATCTCAGCCAGCGTTCTGCTGCCTCGCCTCCAGCCACAAGCCATTTCGCAGACTGCTGCTCTAACCAACACCCTGGAGCAACAGGCATCCCTCAAAGTAAAGAGAGACCAGGCTGGGACTGAGGTCTGGCTCACTACCATCATGTAATACTCTCCCAATGCCCTCAGGTCCGCAGTTGAATTACAGGGAATATAATCCAGTTTGCTCCTTCTGAACTTTGGCTGCTCTGTAGCCCTCACAAGAATAGTGGCAATAGAGTAAGGAATTAAAATAATGAGTTTTAAAGTAAATAGAACAGGTGTGACTTGGATTCCACATTTCAATCCCAAATGAATTGTGGATTTAACTTGAAAGCAAGCAAATACCTTAATTATGTTGCTGAATCGAGATCAGGGAGCAAACTGGTTCCACTGAGTCAATGGGAGTTTCTCCACTTAGTTAGCTGGAGTCAGGATTTGACTCCAATTGAAAAGAGAAGCAGCTTCTGTAAATCAGATGATCCCTAACGGGATCTGACATAACAGCAAAGGAACTCAAAACAGTTAAATGGGAATTCAGCTCCTGATGAGCTTGTAGCTTCGAGCAACCTTAAAGAAAGAAGTGCCAAAAGAAACTTAAAATACACCGTCACCTCATTACCCAACTGGTCCTTAAGAAAATGAAAATAACGTGGAAGTTATAACATCCTCCCAGAAAAGAGAAGCACCAGTGAGTCTCACCCTTGTAAGCAAAGGGGACTTCTGCTCAGGGATATTCAGGTTCATAAAAATTACGTATGATTCCATTACCTACCACGGTTGTTTTTGGTTTTTTTTTCCCCAATTACAAAAGTTAATAACGTATGGAGTTACACTAATTAGAAAGAATGCATTAGCACAAAGCATCAAAATCACGCTCCATGCAAAGGCAAACCTTCCATATGGTCCCTGTTTTGCAATGGCATGCGGAAAGCTTTAACAGGATGTGTTAAGTTCCCGAAAAATACAAGCGCTTTTTTCTCTGGACGCTGGCTTTCTTGCAGATTTTGAGATAGACACTGAAGGAAATGTCATCCTGTATATAGCAGTGATCTCATCTTCTGGCATTGACAATTATGGTTGCAACATCAACTTCTGATACAGTGAGGAGCTGGTGAAAAAAGATGACAGCGCTCCTTGTGTGTGCTCAGAAAACTTGCTGAGGGTGCACTCAATCCCACTATGTCATTGATTAACATATTAAACAGTATTGGTCCCAATATAGAGCCCTGAGGGACACCACTTGTCACCAATCTCCATCTAGACATCAAGCCATTGACCATTACTCTCTGGATGAGACCATCCAACCAGTTCCTCACCCACTGAACAGTCCACCCATCAAATCCATGTCTTTCCAATTTAGAGAGAAGGATGTTGAGGGGACTGTGTCAAAAGCCTTACAGAAATCCAGACAGACAACATCCACAGCACTTTTTCCACTGACGTAGTCACCCAATCACACAAGGCCACAAGGTTGGTTAGGTAAGCCTTGCCCTTGGTGAAGCCACGATGGTTGCCTCGAATCACCTCCCTGTCCTCCATGTGCTGTAGCATAGATTCTAGGAGGTTCCATGACGTTCGTGGCACAGAGGTGAGGCTGACAGGTTGGTAGTTCCCAGGGTAGTTCCCTTCTTTCTGCCTTTTTAAAAAAATAAGTGCAACATTTCCCTTTTTCCAGACACCAGGGACTTCATGTGATGGCCAGGACTTTTCAAATATCATGAAGAGTGGCTTGGTAACTTCGCCAGCCAACTCCCTTAGGACTTTGTGATGCATCTCAGCAGATCCCATGGACTTATATATGTTTAGGTTCCTCAGGTGGTCACAAACCTGATCTTTTCTTACAGTGGGAAGGACATTGCTCCCCTAGTCCCTGTCTTGCAGTCCATCCACTCAAGAGTTATGGGAAGGGAGCTTGTCAGTGAGGACCTAGGCAAAAAGTTGTTGAGTAGCTCAGCCTTCTTCTTGTCTGTTGTTACCAGTTTGCCTGTCTTCCTTAGCAGGGGAATATGCTCTCCTTGACCTTCCTTTTCTGGCTGACAAACCTGTAGAAGACCTTCTTATAATTCCTTACTTTCCTTGCCAAGTTCAACTCCAGCTATGCCTTGGCCTTCCTGACCCCATCCCTACACAGCCAGGCAGTGTCCCTATACACCTCCCACGACTGTCCCCATTTCCACTGCCTGTGAGGTTCCTTCTTTTCCTTTAGTTTGACCAGCAGGTCTCGAGCAAAAGTCTTATTCATTTTTCCTTTCTATTTACAACATCTTTTACATAAATCCTTGGGTCTTTACTTAACTTTTACTGAAAAGAAATGATTTTACATTTTGCCCAGCAACTCTGAGCAGCACTGAATTGGGACTTCAGGATGGGACACACATACACAACTGTCACACCTGCAAATATTGATAAAAGGCAGTTACTTGAAAGAGAGATAGAAAAGCACAAACCTCAAACCATAGAACACTGGATTCCCTGACTCAGTATTTTTGTCTAAATAAAGCCAAATGACAACCTCATGCTCGCTAACAGAGTTTTAGAGAAGGAATAGCAAAGGACAGGAAACGCCCTTTTCAAGATGGAACATAAGATAATTGCTAGAGGCCATTCTAAATAAAGAACGTGAGCCCTTCCTAGATCCATCATTATTAAACTGCCACACTCCCAAGGAAGGGGAAACAAACAATGTAATTTTTGCTCTGCCATTGTCATGAGTGTTTTCAGCAGCCTCCCTCCCCACTCATGTCTTTTTCCACCCAGAGGATGTAAAAGAGCTCATTTCATGGTAACCCGGAGCAAGAGCTCAGCTCTCTTTGGATCCCTTGGCTGGGAACTACCTGCATCTCCTGCAAGCTGCCAGGGTTTGCTTTCCCTTTTCATGTCAGCTGCCTGCCAGCCTGGGGTAAGAGCAAAAACCAAATACTGCAAAGCAGGACATGAGTGATCTGGGACTCGGACACAGACTTACTTGGGAGAAATCACTTAATCCTTCTGCCTCAGTTTTCCCATCTGAAAAAAAGCAGCAACTATCAATTACCTACTTTGTAGGTCATATATTTGCAAAGCCCTCAGGGAGATGAAAGCATTATACAAACTATATGCACACATGTTAATGCTGATTAATTTTCTCTGCACAAACATATCCTTTTTTTCTTCTTCATTGCTCCTCCTCTCATTATATCAGCAGTCTCATCTGGAGGAGGACAAGGAAGTGCTGACGGCTGAAGTATTTTCTACAGTTGTTCTTCTGAGATTCAGAAACGCAACCACTCAACACAGCCCTGTGTTCAGCTGACTGTTTCCTTAATAGCTTTGCGCTTTCATGTGTTTCCTCATTTTCTGTTACATGAATTTAAAGCAATCTGATTTCCAAGTTAATTTGAAATGATGCAGGATCCATTAGTTGAGGGTATCATTTGCAAAATAACTCTGAGGGACAACTTTCACTCACGATGCTTAGAGGTATACTCTCAGCAAACAAAAGCAGGGCTAGTGATGCAAATAAAGTCAGCAGGATTTGACCCAAAAAGTAAATCAATATACCTCAGAGTACAGAGATAGAGCCTAGCTGCATAAGAAGCCTGTAATAAATGCAGCAGTTCCTACACAGCCTATATTTTATATCAATGAGCAGCTCTTCCGTGTTAGTGCTTATACAAATGACCATCAGAATATGCATAAGGCTTTGCAAAAGAAGATGTATAAGCATTTTTCTTCAGATTTTTGGATCACACATTTTCTGAGGAATACAATTTTAATACTTTACAGAACAGAATTATTGTTTCAGTTATCACAAAGTAATTCAGAGTGAAATTGAGGACTTGTGCTTTGTTGAGAGCTCCACAATGGCAGTTCCCATGAGTCATAACAGATCTTGACCCTTTGCACTCAAGAGCAGAATTGCGCTTTCTGATTTGAAGCATCCAAGAATGACCATTCATGCTCATGGCTGAAACCACACTGGCACAATTTGCCTAGAGAGGTTGTGAAGTCTCCTCCCTGGAGATATTCAAAAGCCATCTGGACATGTCCACAGGCAACTGGCTCTAGGTGGACCTGCCTGAGCAGTGTGTTTAGAACAGATGACCTCCAGAGGTCCCTTTCAACCTCAAACATTCTGTGATTCTGTGAAACAGGCAATGGTCTGAAACATCTTAGATGAATGTCCTTTGCCACTGCAGCCTCTGATCTGGCTACTGTGGAGATGTCAGAACCAACAACTCAAAGTTGTGATTGAGTAAATGCAATTGGAAACACCCAGACTGCTGAAGTAATAATTGTTAGAGACTGAAAGATGATGGAAATCCCAGGGCAGATGTTGAAGGGATAGAGGAGTGGCTGGACTTTCCACATCCTCTTGAACATCTGCAAAACCTCCACTCCTAGATGTGTAGGCAGCCAATAATATACAGGCAGGGTGTCACGTGCTTATTCCACAGCTGAAGCCAGGAGCCTTTTAAGACAACAACACTCTTACTTTTGTTTTTACTGACCACCTAATGAAGTGGGAAAGCTGAGCATTACCACAGTAAAAATACGACAGGTTAACTTTTCAGATTCTGTCCTTAAGGTAAAGACATTGGACAATGTAAGTGGACAATGCTACCAAGAGAAAGAGCCTTGGAGGACAATCCTCAAGAAACAACACCTTATCACTAGATTGAGCTGTTTCGAGCACACCAAAAAAAAATCTGTGCTAAAAAAAAACCAAGGATTTTGGGTAGCTTTGCTCCTGCCAAGCAATCTGCTTTCAACTGACTATAAAATCCCACATGCTATCAAGCCAAAACTCAGAGAACAGACTGACTAGCAATACAATGTTTGAAGTATTGTAGAAAGGAAGAAGTAATCATGCCTGCTTTTTGAAAATGTGATGGTGGTCTCATTAGAAAGGAATTCAAATGTAATAGTTACCTCGGCATGTAAAGGACTCGCTCTGCCACCACAAATCCCACCCTGAAGAAGAGGTTGCTGGCTGGGATGAATGGGAAAACCAGGAACAACAAGCCAACCAAAACTTCTTTGTGTTCAAGTTTCTGCAATAACACAAAATTAAACAAATATCAACTAAAAAAATCCAACTTCATCACTAACTTTCCCCTTTCCTTTTGATATCTTATTCATAAAAAAGACAACTTATATTAACATTTGATACACTTTGCATATAAAAGAAATTATTCCAATACACTGTCCTTCCATATTTACATACTGTTTGTGCTTCTGGTAGGCCCAGAAAGTGCACAAACACTAATCACACTGTGGTACTATTACCCTTGGTATCTTTTCCAAAGTCACAACTATTCTATGCGGGTCTCTTGAGATAGCATAGACAGACAGTACTTAAAATACACCCCATATTGGTAATACATAAGTATAGGATGGTGTGAACATATATATCAGCATGTCTACCACATGCTGTACATAAATACACAAACGCATATCACGTACACATAGACTGCTGTGTTCAATCCAAAATGTTTACAAGTGAGAAAAAGCTGTTCAATCAGTCATGTTTTGTGTAAAGAAAACTAGCCCCAAGTGGTATACTAATGCAGTCATTTTATCCCTTTTGAGACAAAATCTGAATTTGAAATTATACTTTCACAAGTGAGGTCTCCATACTCATACAGAGTTGGAAATTTGAGACACATTATAGGGTAAAATTAATGTCTTTCACTTCAGCTCACTGTAGCACTGTCTTGCTCTTTGAGGAGAAACAGAATTGCCACATGCAGCTCAAAACAACTGTGATCGGCACGGCTGACACAAGCACGCGATGAGTAGCAGCCACTGCCATTCTTGCTGCAGAGACACTGAAGCCTCCTTGGGTAAGCCTCCTTGAGTTTTGGATTTATCTGTGCCCAAAGAGGGTAAATCAGTTCCTGCTTTCTGTTGATGATCTCTAGGGATGATGACAGGCTAACAGAAGGGTAGCATTAGGTCTGTTAAATTACCCAGGCAGGTATCTGTGCTTTCCTACCATGTGATATTTCTGCCTCTGCAGCTCACTTCTGCAGCCATTGGGAGAAGCTTTGTCTCAGTTAGAAACAGATGCAACCAGAACCACTTAACGGCTGTAGCGCTTTGTAATTATTGTGGGCAATTTCTCAACTTTGGAGAGCCAATAGACTTCCCTTTACTGGAGGGATCTAAATTTAGAAATGTTGAAAAAAATTTTAGAGTACAGGAACAGAGCTCAATCAATGATGCAGGGCTGAGCAGAACAAGCTGTCTTGCTTTTGCACAGCTACAGACTGTAGCACCAGTTACCACTGGCCTAATCAGTGGCTGAAATTCAGAAGTTCCAGTATTAAAATGCAGTCATCCTATCATTTTCTGTGGGTACCAAATGCAAGAGTATGTGCTAATATCGCTTTGGAGTAGCTGAGCCACAGAATCACAAAAAAGGACACTGACTTCTCCTGGCTCAAGGGAAACATGAGGCAGAGAAGGGAGCAGAATTCATACCTCCAGAATTCTTTATCATTATCTGCTTTAAACAGCACCATAGTTACCGGCTTCTATCATCTATTTTTTCAGTGTGTTGAATCACAATTGTTAGTGCCTTCTTGCAGTCACAACAGCACCTGAAATACATTATTCCCAAGACTGAAGCTGACACCAATCCATAAAGCTGATGAGCAGAGGTGCCTGGTAATGGTAATTTTGGCTTGTAATTACAATAGAAAATTGAATAGAAAAAAAAATGGATTAAAAATTACTTCTCAACTCTGAATGCAAATTAGCAGTCCTAGCTCAACTCCAGTTTCCCTCCCACCCAGCTCAGGACATTTACTGCATTTCTCTCCTACTATTTGACAATGTCTTCCCTTCCCACTTTGACTGGCCTAATTATGGTGTCCATTTGCTGCCACCGTTCTACCCTAGGGGTTTGACAACAACACCATGAGGCAAAGAAGGCATGTTGGGGGAAAAAGGGAGTGCACTGCACTGCTAATGCATAAAAAATGTCTCTGTCCCCAAGACACTCTCTTGCTTTCAAATGAACTAGCTATCAAATATTTCTATAGTTGCTGTTTGTTAAATCAATAATTGGGAAAGCAACCTCTAGTTAACACCGCTAGGAAGGACACGGCATTATTAAAGGCTGCAGAACTGCAGATAAGCAAAGGAAACTAAATGCTGGAGAAATTAAAACAAAGGCTGTACATGAAATGGGAAAGAGAAATATGTGGGAATTATCTTGGCTGAAGGAGAAAATGGTGCTGTGTGCCCCTCCTGCCTCTATAACAAGTCACCATTCCAGACTAATGCCATCGAGGGCTGCCAGCTCGGTCCCTCAGGCAAGGCTCAGAGATAGGAGCCCAGCACTCATGAACCATCCTTACAGAGCAGCAGGGCCCTACACGATGCTACTTATTTCTGAGACAAGAAACACCTGGCAGCTGTCAGCACCCTCTCTAAAACATTTGGCTCAAGCAGAAACTTTCATGAAGATCTGGTCAGCAGGTCAAACTGCTGAGCTTGTTCTTCGGCCACTCCAGAGCTCAGTTTGGGTTTCTCTCTTCTACACAGCCATTAAGTTTTCCAAAATGCACACAGGCGTTTTGTGTATTTGACACCTTGGCCCTGCAGGTGGTTCCTGCCCAGGAGGCGAGGCTGGGGAGAGTCCCTGGGTAGGAAGAACAGATGGGATTGCTGGTCATCTGAAACTCATCTGTGACCACTAACGAGATGGTCTGGATGCAGTCTCTGCACAAGTAATTCCTAAATCATCGACTGCCTATAGTTCAGAATTTATACTAGAGGAAAAAGTTACCCAGTTCATAGCCAGATCTTATTTCTCACTTCCCTAAATAGTTTCTACTGACTGATTAGATACTGAGCAAAACTGGCCTTCGCCTGGACCCAAGAGCTGCATGTTCTATTCCAGCCTTGCAAGGGCTGGAGGCACAGCAGAGCTATCTGTCCCTGCCTTCACAGCAAGGGCTAACATCTGCTTCCCTAGGCAGCTCAGAGAAAACAGAAAAATGGACAGAAACACAACCACAATGTGTTGAAAGGATTGTGTGCACCACAGGTGATAACCAGACAACTAAAAGTTAACAGCACAAGTCTCATAGGACACTATAGTCTCCTTTATCTTCTTTGCTCTCAAAATTCACTAGCAGATTCACCTTTTATTCCCCCTTTCCCTGGAGAGGCTGACAGATTCGTAAATGAGTAGGCAAGCAGGACAGAATGGCGCAAGAACATCAAAGACTGGCATTGTATGGCTGTGGGAACAGAGGGCAGCAGGACCTTCCATCCAACACAAGCCCTAGGAGAGATCTTTCATGTGTTTTTTAAATAAAAAAACTTGAACCTGTAGCTTGTTACGCTTTTTTGGGGGTATGGGTAGGCAGCAGAAATTTTGGGACTATTTATTTTGTTTAACTACCTGGTCATATGAGCCCATTTAAGAGACAGTCAAGCTAAACATGGCAGAACTAGCATCTTCCAGGTGCCTGGAGCAGTGACAAAAGCTTTTAAAGAGTAGTAGGCCATTTTGTTCACCTTCCTTTTTCCTTAAAATAAAAAAGCTAAGACTAGAAATTATAAATCACTTCACTCCTTTTACAGAGACACAATCTCCTTTCCTCTTAAAGACAGTGTTTTCTTTTGAAAATATAAAACTCATTTTCCTGTCTGTCACAGAAGTCTCAGCAGGAAGGAGGGGAATCACCTTTGAATTAAATTTAGAAGTATTCCTTTTCTTAAGGAAAAGTGCACTTCAAATAAGAACAGCATTCTTTATAGCAGACAGTTCAGGGGAGGGAGTGTTTCAAAGTCACATCTACCTTTATCTACAATTAGGCCTTCCTTACATCGTAACAAAAAAAAAACCCTACAAAATCAACCAAAAAAACCAAACCAAAATTCAATTAAAGAATTTTTTTTTTTAACCTGCTACTTTTCATAGACTTAGAAAAAAATAAAGAACACCATTTCTTCTCCCACAGGCAAGGCAAAAGATTGAATCTGAAAAATTGCTTCCTTGGCAATTTAGGGGAGAAGGAAGAAAGTTTTGAGTTTACAACTGAAAGAGCTCTTACTATATTACATATAAGAAAAAATCCTGATCCACAAATAAATATTTGCTGACTACTGTTAAATTACAAGTTGTCTACAAGCCAGAGCCCATGAAGTACAAGTGCAGGAGGTACCCAGATTAATTTAACATATCTGTCATAAACTATGGACTTGCGTAAGCTCCCTATTTTTCTCATCTAGAAAGCATCATCTGAGGTGCCAGATCCATTAAGTATCACACTGTGATGGCGGGACTTAAATTCATATCCCCTGGCACCTCCACAGACTGAGGTGTTGGGAAGTGGAGCTGTCAGGAGAACTTTCCTCCTAGCTAGACAAAATTGAACTTTGGGGAAGACAGCAGCTAAGCAAACAAGTCCAAGCAAATTCTGTTCTGTAATGTTCTACCTTGGAATGTTTCTGAAGGTGTTTATACACACTTGCTTGTTCGATGGGAAGGTGGTAATCAATTGGTTTAGTTTCTTCTTCCTAAAAGTTTATCCTGAGAATGAGGTGTTACCTATCCACCATTTAGAATTCACAACTCCACAAAGTAAAGACCTCCTTCCTAGTAAAAGTATAAATCACCCTCTGCAGCAAGCTCTAGATGGTCCACTGCAGCCAGCAAGATGTTATGGTTGGAACATCCAGCTGCAAGTGCAGAAAAGCTGGTACTAGGAAAGTTGGGAGTGCATGGCTGTATAGCAATGACTGCTATTACATATTTTTCAGCTGTTTGCAGGCCTAGGAGGAAAGCACTATCTAGAGAGACACATTCAAAGAAGCTACATGACTGTCTGTAGACCACAGTCAGAGGATTGCGCATCTTCAGTTTATTCCTAACACCCATTTGAGCAAACCCTTAGTGCAGATTGCACACAAACTTAATTAATGTATTCCTGTTGTATCAGTCACTCACGAAGACACAAGCAGCTCAACAATATGATTCCTCACCATCCTGCACCAGACCACTGGCAGCACCTCACCTGGCAAAAGGTCAGGATCTGCAAACATCTACTCTTGCACTTTCCATATATATAATATTAAAGATAAAATGGACAGTGTATAAGCATGTTGAATTAATTCTGCATTCATGCATAAGGTGATAAAAAGCAAGTTTAAGCTAATCAGGAATCAACCCTAGAGATTCACTCATTCACAAGAAAAAAAGTCTGATGATGCAAAGCTCACAGAAGCAAGCACTGGGTGCTCCCAAGTCCACAGGCACAGGCAGGTCATGACAGAGCTGCACCATGCTCCATGTACCATCAACGTGGTCTCCTTTAGGTCACCAGCAGAGATCAGGATGGGACATGTACATTTTTATCTTCTCTGGCCAAACAAGAGGGCACTGTGGAGCCGTGTCTGTTCACTTTGCTGCCTGCGCCACCACTTGCAAGTGAACAGTGCCAAAACTCAGGTGTCAACAGGTGGTTTGAAAAACTCAAACATTTGGTAAAGAAAAGGTAACTGCCCAGCTTCAAATCTGACTCAGACACCCAGCTTAATCAGCTTGCTCCTACAAAAAGAGCCACAAATTCTGTAATCACTACAATTTATCAGGAGTTTTATTTTTTCATCTCATCAAAAAAAAAGAAAAAAAACCAAACCAAACCAAAACAAAATAAAACAACAGCATCTTCAGTAGTGCCACCTGCTTGAATGCTAGGCCTAGCAACTCGCTGTCTTCCTAAAATAACTCTGTCTACCCTGCTGATCATCCAGTTCTGATAAAATAGCCCACAGTTACTACTGACTAGAATTAAGTACATCTTATACTTCACAGATAGTCCAAAGCCATGGAGATTTCCAACAATTTGACTACGGCTATTTTGACCATCACTGTTACCTGCTCATTAACTGACTCCTCAATCCTATTTTGAGCATTCGGCAGCAACAAAAACCACCTTCCAGTTCACCAGCAGCAGCATCTATTCAGGTGTACAGGCAAACATACACTAGTCGGAAACTGAATCAAAAGCCTTGAAAGCACCATTGGCTTCCTAACCCAGGATTATTTGAAGATTAATCTTTGGCACATATTTCAGACTATCCTAACAAAATTGTTCACTTTCGGTTTCCAGAAGGAAGCAAGTCCTGCTCTGTACCAAAGCCTATTTTTCAGAAATGCTGGGAGTGCCTATAAACTTTATTTACATCAATGGGAACTTTGGATGCTTAACAGCTCTGGAAACCAGGCTTTCAACTACCAAAAAAAAGGCAGAAAGCAGTCCTTGCCCAATCCCATAATCCACAGCAGGGCACAGAAATATAGTCTACCGATATTTCATATTTTGTTTTAGTACTTTAAGGTAAAATTTTGGTATGTACTACTTTCCTTTTCCCTATAGACCTCAGCTACCCATCCTTTCAGCTGTGCCTTTACAGTCTTTCTTATCCAGGTTTCCAAAGTCTTCTCAAGATATAAACTCATTTTCCCAATCCTTAATCTCTGCAACCTCTAATTCTGCTTGAAAGCCAATCTGAGCAGGATGCAGGAACACACACATCTTTGAAAGAGAAGTGGAACATTCCAAAAGGAAATAGGAAAGTTAACAAATTGTTCCTGGAATTAGAATAATGCTTATGACCTTGTGGTTGTTTTTCCTCCTTCCCTTTCATTCCATCACTGCAGGCTGCTTCACCACATGGGCAAAATAAAAAAAAGAAAAAAGGTAAAATTTGAACACAATGCACACTGCCTGTGGTATGTACAGGTGCATATTTGCAAGAGCAACTCTGTTCATGGTGAGTTTGCTCTTAGGAGGTAACACTGAACAAGAGGACTCTAATAAAACTAACGCAATGTTTGACTTGGAACAACAAGGAACAATCAGTGTCATGATCTCTCTCAGATGTAAATTTCTGGGTCCTCATTCCAGCCATCCTCTCTTTCTCACTCTATTATTGTGCCACTTGAAAACATTTCAGTTTTTCGTGGGTCTTGAAATATTAACTCAAATCAGAAGAAGGAAATGGTAGCAAACAAAAAAGTATCTTTGAAAATACAGTAATTCAGTGTTAATATGCTTAAAATGGCAGAACTACTTAACCCTATGAAAACTACCCACCTAGCCTGACAAATCCCTCTTATGAGTTTAAGAGCCTGTTTGGTGAGATGCCAAATACCTCCACGGTAAGCCAAGTCAGAACTAATTCAGCTATGGTTGTATTTACTCAGAGTACCACACTCCAAACCTGTTATTTCAAACATCTACTAAGCAAAAAGTGTTTTGATAGCCCTTGTGCTTGCTTATTTAATTCAGAGCTGCAATTGCATAGAGACAGACTGAGGAAGGTTTCTCCTTTGGCTTGTTTATCGGCTGGAATAGCAAGCACCTTGGGAAGGCTTTCGTGTTTCTTTCAGCCTCATCAGGGACCCACAGCTGATCCACTTGCAGCACTCAACAGAGCAGAAACACGGTCAGCGAGGCACGCAGGGTGCCCGCAAGGGGCTCCTTTCCCTCCTCCAGCTTTCACTAAACAGAGTCTTTCTGGCTTATTACTCTCTCCCCGCAGCAAACATTAACAACAGAAGCAGCACAGAAAAAACTCGCTGCTAAGGATTAAGAACATCAGTCCTGACCTTCTATGTGGAAGGAATTCAAGTAGGCCCTCAGGAAAATGAAAGCAGGATTTATTTTAAATGGACCTTTTATGAAAATGACTGTGGTTTCCAGCTCGTAAGATAGACTCTGTCGATAAATACCCTTAGTCACCTTGCCGTGCCTTTCATGCAGGTATTGTTCTAGAAGTGTCGTGGCATACAAATTTTGCTAGGCATACTTTCTAACTAGTGCTAGTACAACTGTAGAATAGTATAAAAGGCAATTGTTCCCCAGAAATGTCCGTAAGCTGTGATTTATTAATGAAATGTCAAACCTGGGAAATGAGGCAAAGGTCTCAGGAGTGCAGGGTAAAGCATGATAGAATACACATAACGAGTGCTAGCAAAAATAACAGAAACATGCGCACAAAGAGAGGACGCAAATGCATTCCCCTCCCTGATGGTACTAAACATTGTCAGCTAAGCAATATGGCCTGTGAGTGACTGAGGAATACGCTTGAATGATATTCACACATAGAGCAATGGATAAATAGCAATACTATGCCAATTATAGCACAAATTGAAGTCACAGTAATTCGGTACAAAATGCCTTGTCTTGGCTAAGAAGTACTATGGAGAGAAATATAAAGAGGCATTACCTTAAAATTACACCTGAAGTAAAAACCTATCAACCGTAGCATAAGAAAGAATAACAATACATATCTCAGTTTCACGCAATGAATACAACCTGAAAACTATCACAGCTTCCTGTACCATGTGTAGAGATGTTATAAACAGCAGCAAAGCAAGTTCTTTAAAAACAGTATCCTGGAGGACACTCGAGATTTCTATTTTTTTTTCAGTTGATGTGAAACATAAGTAGCACTCCTTCCTCAGACACAAGCAAACTGCTGCACCGTCATTATGTGCTCCTGGCGCTGTGAACCACCATAAGGCACCTCCACAGCACTAGTCATGAGTGTAAATGCAAGATGAGAGCCAAGCAGTGTGAGGTACAATACGTTCCCCCAGAATGGTGATGTACAAAAGCTACAGTTTCAAATTAGTTTTCCAGATCACTTTGCTCTGAATTACCACATCACACACACATGAGTTTTCCCACTATCAGCCCTCCATGTATCAGGTAACATATGGAAAGTGGAATCTGATCCACCATGTGCTCTGCACATACATGCACAGCTACAACTACAGGACAAGCTGCATTTTAATCACACCGCTAATTAAACAGTGACCTAAAAATGCCATACAGAGCCGTGTTTCAAACACCTGAAGGGTTTTACTTTGATGCTCATTAAATTACTATGACATGTCAAAGAAATAATTGTCATTCCGATGATAGCCCAGAACTGTTGTCATCTCTCCAGTTCACCAGGTGCTCACCGTTTTTTCCAGCACAGAAAGGCCATGCTATGGGCCCTTGGGTATGTTAGTGGTCATTTGGAGCATCAGGCAGATTATTTCTCTGGCCTTGCTTTTGACATGCCTGGCAAACAAAAAGAGAATGCTTCATCCATTTCACTGATAACTTTTGTAATCTACCTAGTCCCTAAGCAGATCAGGTCTATTCCTTGCAGCTGAGGGTATATTAAAAAATGAACAATAAACAAATCCCATTCTTTGTTCCCTAACAACTACTGTTGCTCTGTGATGCAGGTGTTTGCAGTGAACTTCCTCACCCAATTTGGCTGGGCTTTAAGTAGCATGCTGGGGATGCTATTGTGAAGAACTGGGCAGAATTTGAGCATTTTAAGACCCTCCACTGACTCGTGGCACCTTGGCTAGAAAAGCTCTGTCGAGGCCAATTTGCAGAGCATGCTAGGCATCTGCATGGTGAAAAATCAAGTGTTGAAAGGTTTGAAAGAGCCACCTAACAACGTACCACAATTTTGCCACATTAGTCACTACGAAAAAGTCTTGGCCAGAGATGGCAACAAGGTGCTCCACTCCCCGTGGGAGATGTCCTAAGAAGCAAGCCTTTTCTTTAGTTCCATCACGTCACCTGAAGATGGACATGATTAATTGTCAGATGTGATAGGGATGGCTGCAGCAAGAGACAAGCATGGCTGTGCACCTAAACACTGTGCAGGGCAACACATCCTTCTTGGGCAGCTGCCCACAGGGAGCTCTTTGTTGATAAGCAAGAGAGATTAGCACTATGCAGACTAAATAACTCAGAAAATGAAAGTTACATACAAGGAATTAATAGGCAATTTTTCAAATTACTTCCTCATTATGTAAGAAGGAAGACAACAGTGAAAGTGCACGAAGAGGAGAAGAAGGTAGGCTTCTCTCTCCAAACAAAAACAAACTGGACAGCTGCTTTTACTGTTTCTGCAGTTTTCAGCACAAAACCTTCCATCTAGAAACAGACATATTCCAAGCAAAGCACTTAGGGGTAGAAATCTTGCACCGATTCTTCTCATTCTTACGTATAACAACGTTCACAAAATGAAATAGAACAAGAAGGCTTTATGCCTTAGATGTCCTTTATCAGTACCACACATACACGCCAAGAGGGTTATTACCCTAATCACAAACGTCAACAACAAATTAGCCCTGTTTAAAATTCAGTGGCAACAAAGGCAGAAATCCAATACACGCATTCTCTAATTACAGTCTATGTAATATATTCTGAGAGTCTCCTGTGAACTTCGTTTGTGGATGCACACGCATTGCCTCTTGCCACAGAAAATCAGTTCAGTGCCCACCGCACAGATGTCATCAGTTCTGCCAAAATCATTTCTAGCATTTCCATTCTCCATGAAAGGAGAAAGCGTTAGTGACAATGAGAATAAACGGAGTTTTGTCTTCTCTTACCCCTGCACACCTACACACTCAAATGAAAGGTTCACAAAGTATCCGCCTATTCACTCTAAAATCATTTCTTAGAAAATTGAAAGCTATTGCTTCCAGATTAGACTTTGCAATGAAAAAGGGGAGAAAATGGCTGCTACAACAGTCTTACACTTTTGCTTCAAAAAGAAAGCAGAACGTCTCATACTTCATTAAATATGAAAAATCAGCAAATCAACTGATGCGTTTAATGCTGCCTACAGGCTGCAAAACCATGAAAAGTAGCCTGTCTAGGGATTGACTGAAGGATGGTCCTTTTTGCAGGGAGCAATGTTGTATGAAAGGCCATTGCCGTTGCATTTGGAAAGGCCTTTCTTAAGAGTCTAATATAATTAATAGTGCCTGTAGTTCATGTGTCCTCAACTTCCCTTTCCTTGCTGTAGAAGGCATTCCTGAGAGCCACAGAGGATGATTTATTTTCAGGAAATACATTTCTTCCTAGTGTTTGCTTTCCTCAATAATTCTTACTATTTGGCACACCGTAATCATCCTCATACCACTTAATGGCAGTATCACAAGTGAGTTATAAGAGTCACTAAAAATAAAACAGAAAATAGCTTTGGAAATTCAGAGTTTCCTGGAAAGCAGAATATTTCAGCTACCTAACATCTAGGTCCAGGGGAAGCATGTGAATTTGACCCCCAATGGAACCAATACCGGTTCCATCCTCACAATGACTTTGGTGAGAGTCTAGTGAGGTGAGACTGATTAGCATGCTTTGTCAAGAATGCATGATGGTTCTGGTTTTACTTGGGTTCCACACAAAAGAAGATCATTTAGGATCCAATTTATTACATGTCTGGGGTTTTTAAGGATAAACACAAGGGAATCTACAAGATGAATTTCCAAGCATCTTGTAAGTAAGTGCCTGGAGAGCAAAATTCATGTTGCTTAAAACAACATTAGCAGCGGTTAAGAACAAAGCAGTGGACTTGTCCTTACAAAAAATTAGAAGTTGCAGTTTCAAATCAAACAGTGGCATTCATAAATCCAGACTAAATTGTTTTGCATTTAATGTAAACCAGAAGAATAAGAATGAGATAAAAATGCACACAGCTTTGAAACATTTTGTGTTGCAGTTTGACAGAATACACACAATTCAGTTACCCAAAGGAATCCTTCTGGATTATTGTTTTATCTAAAACAAAATAACACAAAATGTCTTTGGATAATCCTGAAAGACTTTTTTCCCAGCAAACCGACAACGTTAATCTTAGACATAGTACCCATTCTGATAACAGGAGAAGAAATAAAATGCAACTAAAACTTCAAAGAACAGAAGTGCTCAGTACTGGGCTAATGAGAATTTTATCATTAACTTCCCTAGGAACAGGATTAGGTCTAACACAAACACTTCTGAATATCCCTAGCAGTGAGTAATGAAAGCAGAAGGAATACAAGATGATGTACAACCTGCAGGTAGAACTAGTGATAGGGTATTTTCCCATATTTCCCACACAGCATCTGTAAATGTATAATCTAAATTAACGATTCTATAGTCTCTCAAACTGTTTGATTCATTTTCCATCTCCTTATCAGGAGTACAGAGAAGATTGCCAGGGTACACTGAAGCATGTAAATGAACTGCACGTTTTAGCATAACATTAGGTATTAAAAACTTGTTACTCCTCTACTATGTTTTTGAGTAAAATCCATAGTAAGGAAGAGAAACTTCTGTACTATTTAAAAAATTATTACTAACACCTTTCCTAACAAAGCTTCAACAACAGAACTGCAGAAAGAATAGCCTGTAACAAAGACACCCCTTCTATGTGAGTGCATGTCTGAGCTCTGATAAGCCTAATACAGCCTCAATTTCACTTCTGCAATCTGATTTCTGGTGGATCTTAAATGCTGAATTGTGAAGCATGGCTTACCACTATATTATTTATACTAAATAACAATTTCCAAAGCATTTCAAACTTCCCGCATTCCATTACTTTGCTGATGGGAAATCTTCTGTATCAAATATTTAGGTCTTAGAAGCATAGCAAAGGTACAAATACAATAATTGATTTCATTTTTTAAATAGCTCTGCAGTTTGAAGCAGTGACGAAGAGCCTAATGACTATGGGGGAAGCAGAGACACTTAAAAACTTCAGTGGAGTTCGGATCCTTAATGCCAATTGAACGTAGAACTCTAGGCCAAGTTTTGCCCTCAAATTAGACCAATTAGTGACTGAGACATTCGACTCGAGGGACATTTTCATCTGTTGTTTGCCTCCATTAGTTGTGCAGCGGTATGTTTTCTTCACCTCCATCCAATGCATTTGAGAGGAAAACTTGCACTTACTGACCACTTCCTCTGAAGATCAGGAAGCAAAAGATTTTAAACAAAACATTGTATTGCGTGTCTTTCGGTGTTACCTTAAATGCAGCCACGCAGTGCAGGCTAAGTAACGTCATCACCACCACCAGGAACACTGTGGCTAAGTTCCTTGCATCCCAGATGGACTCGATCAAAGGGATGCTGCCGACCTGCCAGTCGTAGCATAAGGTGATTGGTGCCAGCAGAAGCCATGCATTGAAGGCCAGAAGATAGGAATAAGTTAGAAACCTGCAAAAGAAAACAGGTAACTTGGAACGACTTCCAATACAGGAAACATTTTCCTTTGGCAATTACCACATATTGTATAGGAGGAGGAAACAATATTAGCTCTGCACTCACAGGCAATACCATACCTCTCTGTCAATAAAGAGATGCTAACATAAGTGAGGCACTTCCACAGGCCGTTTAAAGAGATAATATATGATCAATAATATTTACATGGTTTCTATATGCACCAGTCTTCGGAAAACTAAAAAATCTTAAGCTCTCATTCAAATGCTACATTTTTGAAGTGACTTTCTACCAGCTTCAACAATAAACGAATAATAACTAAAAAGGGACATACATATGTTGAAATGTTTCACAGTTCACTGCATCACTTCTGCAATACAAAATATCCCCTTAGCTCAGTTTAACTTACAAGTTAGGATTTCTCCTATGTGCAGAATATTGAGCAATTAAATTCAGACTTCTCTGTCTTTTCTCTTGCATCCTGGCATAGAGAGAAAACACAAAAGAAAGGAGGTACAGGGTGATTCTCAGCTGATCCCATCACAGCTCATTAGGGCTAGGGACAGCCTGCACGAGACAGGCCCAGAAGTGACTGAGAAGAAGGGAGCCTTCCAAATTGTAGTAATCTTCATTAACTGGTTTTCTCAACAGAGAGGAAATTAGTGGGGAATGGAAGTGGGGAACTAGGCTGCCTGCTGGAAAGCACACAGGGCTTTCAGAAAACTGAACAAGAACAGTGTGCATGCAACTAGGCTAAAGAAAACAAGAAGAACAGAAAAACAAACCAACATCTCCTCTCCTCTGTAGCCTTTTGCTGCTTGGCACCTCTTTACCCAAAAGTGCATCCCCCTCAAACTACATTTACAAACGTTGAAACAGTTTTGTATGCAAGAAGCTGGAGATTATCTCAGCAATCATGAAGTTAACCAAGCAAAACTGCAATTGCCATAGAAAAGACAAACACTTCCTTGGTCACAAATGGAAAAACCAACTTTGTACACAGCACCAAAGATGGCAAATGCTCAGAAAGAAATGAAATTACATTCTGTCCTGCATAGGATTTCTTCCATCTGAGCCTGCTTTGGCCGTTGTTATCACACCCAGTTGCTATGGTACCTTAGCAGGTTTATTAAAATGATAACAAAGGATGCTCAAGGGATGTAGAGCCACGTAAACAGAGAATTGTTTCACTTGCCACATATAAATGTGCCTCTTTGGGGTCAAAATACAGACCCTCGTAACAGCACTTACAACATTATATTTCATTTGTGGCAGAAGGGGCAAGACACAGAAGCTAAATGTGACTCCAGGCAGGCAGGATGGAAGTTCCCAGACAGGTACTGGGGCAAGACAAAGGGATGAAACAGGCCTAAAGTTTTGTGAAAACATTTTAAAATAACCACAAATAGTTAGGATATCAGTTTCACTTTTCATCTGAAATACAAATGTCTCCAGCAGCACAGCAACACAAAATCAGGAGGCTTACATAGCTGGAAAAATGTTTCATGGTAAAAAGGGGGAAAGGCACATTCGTGTTTCCCCGCAAATCTTTTTAAGCTCCCAATACTGATGGAAAATGGAATATTCCCACATTTTTAAGGTTTCTGGCCATTCGGTACATTTCTCTTCCTTCCCTTCACTTCCCCCAGTTCACGCTGCCAAGGCAGTAAACAAGTAGAAAAGTGAAAGAAAAACCCATTTTCTCTCTTAACAAAGGCATTGATTATAAAGGCAGTTTCTACTTAAGAAAGTATTCCTCAGAAGCATAATTTAATTTTCCTCAAACTCTTCTTAGATTTTCAATTGTTCACTATTTCTAAAGAAACAAATATGTCTTTTCCAGTCACCAAGCCAATCTTTTCTGGCCTGCATTACAGAGAAACACAGCAACACAAAATCTGGTGGAGCTTATTCACGCCAAGGAGTTTACTCTTGACTCTATGTGTGGCCTGGCCCCACCTCTACTCAGCCACAAGACAAAACAGGTTGCTGTATCAGCCTCAATACATCAGCTCAGAAAATGTTGCCAGCCTTTATTTACATCTACTTGCTCGTACTTAAAAGCCAAACTGAGATCCATTTCTAGCTTTACTTTTAAAAGAAAAGGCATGTCCATTTATGTCAATCTGAATAATGTCATGGCACACAATATTGTTACAAGTGCATATATTAGACATGGTTTTCAGAAAGACTGAGTTAGTTTTGCACTCAGTGCCTAGGGAGAGCTCAGTTTTCGGAGGGAGTAGCATTTTATGCCCTGACACATTAACATTTTCCGTAAATATCACAATATTCATTGAAGTTTGCATGCAAACCACAATGCAGACCAGAAACCCTGCCCTACTTGATCAGATCAGGCTGCTGGGTAGGAAGGAACAAGACCACATTTGGTATCTTTGCAAACTGCAGCATTGCAGCTGAAGACAGATTAGTTGCTTCTCTGCATCTTCACTGATAAGTCAGGAGCTGATAAATTGTTGCACAGCACAGAGTAAACAAACACAGTTTGCTGCCATAACAAATTGAGTCAGTTTAATAAATTTTAAGATGAATTCAGGGCAACCAGATTAGTGTGCATTAATACGTTTCTGCTGGAAAGTCATGACAAATTGCTGCTGAAGATGAGAACCCACGCTCCAGGACAGGCACTGATTTGGAGAGCTTTGTAAACAAGTCTCTCTTTCCACGTGCTTGTGGGATTTCCATCTTCCTTGAGAGCCACATGCACAACTTGCTGCCAGAGGCAGGTTCCAGAAGAGACAAACAATTGTTCTGTTTCATTACAGCAATAATTAATGTCTTAAATATGCTCTGCCAAGAGCAGTGAACGATTTTAAAGCCTGTGACAGTCTTTACCACCTATGTATGGTCACCTTTCCAGACACCCTACTGGCCACATTTCCCATTGTCCAGCCTGAACACCCTTACTGAACATGCATGTGCCATCAACAGGCATGGAAACAACATCCAGGAGGGTACTACCTGATTTTAGGACGCGTTTGTAAGTTGCAAGAAAGCCTTGAGTAAGCTCTGATCCAGGCAAAAGTTTGGATGTGTTTTCAGTATTGGTAAGGTGTCCTCAAACAGCAACAGATAGCTGTGTAAAACAAAGCACTACAAAGTATCACTCTTCTAGGTACTAGGAACAGAATAATAACAAGATGCTAATAACCGTTACTGACAATTCATTGCCACTTTTTACTTATGGCTCTCTGAAGCACACCATATTGGCTTTACATCCATGTGGCTCTCGTATCATAAGCCTAGCAAGAGACAAATCGAAATGCAGGAGAAACTTTGGAAGAACCCTCTCACCAAAGCTGATACCTCAAGGAAATAATTTGCAAATTTTTGAAAGACTTAGAAGATTCACAGAATCACTGCAGGAGCTAATTACATTTCAGCAGCCTACCTGCAAACAGCAACAAAAGTATTTTCTTTTAATTAGTTGACTTTTAACTAGTTGACATTTTAAATTAATGATCTCCTCTGTATTGCTGCTCATGTCTGCCGGAATTCCAAGGGAGAAAAATCCCTGCCCGTAACATCTTCCTCTCCATCAATTAATCCCAGGCAAGATGGAGTGTTACTGGTGAGGTGAATGGAAGAATCTGCCTCTTAATTGTCAATCCATTTTCCCCAGGGTTGATTAACAGCATTTGCACTACAGCAGAGTCATTTTTTTTATTTACAAATTGAACATAGAGATCCAAGTTCCAGCAGGTATCAAGCATTTCTTTTCACTTCCCAGCATCTTTGCCATGTTCAGGAAAACACAGCTCCTCCTGTAGGTAGCTGGAGTTGTCATGGCAATCTAGTTTGTACAGTTTTAAATCTTTTAGGTTTATTTTTTTTTAATTTAAGTGTACTGTTGTGTGCTGTGTTTCAGATAAATATAGGATGACTCATATCTAGAACCTGTTGCAGAAAAACAACTCTCTGAACTGATTGCTTCTGCTGCAACAATGAAAGTAAAGGGTGCTACTTAAAGTCATAAACAATATGACAGAAAAATACTTGAGGGATTGTCTGTTACCCTTTGCCACAACAGAGACTAATGATCTTGGAAAAGCCCTAATTTCAGCTCTGTCACACCCAATCAATCAGAGCACATGGGGATTGTGAGACCAGCTAAAAAATAATACAAGATTTATAGAAATTTATGAGGAGTTTCATTTGCTTTCTGACTTTGGAGCAATTTAAGCTTTTTTTTTTTTTTTTTTCCCCAGCTTCCAGGGATTGAGATTATAGATTTCTTTCTAAAACTGTGCTCCACAAGTGATCACAAAACTCAGACCATGCCCCACTGAAGCTGCATGGAAAAGCTGGGACCAACAACCGTATTCCTTCTAGGTGCATGCAGTGGTGCAACCAGCCACCTACCCAGCTCTGGGACTACCAATCCTACTACTGACAAACAACTTTATCCTCAAAGACCCAGTGGGTTTCGACCTGCAAGTGAAAGATTTTCCTGTTCTAGAGATTTTAGAATCTCTAGATTCTAAGGCAAAGGCAAAATATTCTTCTGGTTGGGAAAAAAAAATGGACCTGTCTAGGAGACAGGTGATAACTGTGCACTTAACAGGTATTTGGGAAAAGAAGGGGGTGTGCAAAAAAGGGGAGGGATCTGAAACAGAAGCTGGAAGACAGGCAGCGCCCTTTCAGAAGGCACCGACCTTGTGTGAGGTCTTCAGAGAAGACAGCTTTCACACACCCAAGGACTCAGCGAGGTTTCAGTTCAATGCGAGGGTGAGAATAGTTGCTTTATTAGGGAAAAAGAGCTTCTCACTTGCATTAACAGCTGAAGTGATTTCAGCTCGAGGCTCTCTTCACCCTCTATAAAGCCCTAAAATCAAGTGTGTTTGATGAGATGCTTCACAATAAAGTTCTCCAAAACACGTGTGCCTGCAATTATAACCAGGTGGTGATATTTAAGGATATTGTCTTAAAATTGTATGTATTTGCACTTCCTCTGGGGAACTGTCAGTCTAGTCATACCTTCCCACATAAGTTTATTTTCCTGCTCTGTATACTGTCAGCCTAAACAGTTTCTTTTCATAGCCTTAGAAGAAAAATCACTCTCTCTATCCAGGACAGTCATAGTAAAGTAAGACTATGCAAACAAGCAATATACAGACTAATTCCAATTTAACATCCAAGAGCAAGTATCAGCTAGATAGAAAATAACTGTAACTGCAAAAAGTGCCTGCGTATTCCCTTTCATGAAAAGTTTTACACCTAGGGGGAAAGAACTGTCAGCCAGTAGAAGACAGAAGTAGGAAAGACAAAGATAGGGATAAACAGGCAGCTGCATCTTGACGAATAGCAGGGTAACTCCGACTGGAAGGTGGGTTTGTGTGCACCAGGGGCACGGGGGAAAGTCAGACTATGTTGTCCTCTATACCTTTACAGCCTGAAGAGCTTTGATCTGGTGAATGGTGAGCTTTCAGTCGTTTCAGCTCTGTGGCTTAGAATCTGAAAAATATCAAATTCTTCAAAAGTAAAGACTTTCAGAGAGCCTGTGAATTTCCAGTGAAACCTGAGCCTGCTGTCAGAGTCTCAATGCTGGAAAACCTGGGATTGATCTTACACTGTTTTCCCTCAGCAACTTCCCGTGTGCTCTGGGTGAGATCATGCCCTATGATCAAAAATGATCTCCAGCTGGCCAGCAACAGCAGCACGCTCCAGAAGTCATCCAGCCGAACCCTGCCAGCCACCGGTGGGTGATTGCTTTAGAAGAGGCTCACTGAGGCGGCAGGGGATGGAGGGCCCTCTAGACAGCTGCTGAGATACTGGTGGCTGATCCTCAGGAAATTAAAACCAGAGCTCAGAAATCCGCTGTGATAACATTTCTGGAAACAGTCTGTTGTACCCTAGAGTGTTACCTACCCCACACCAGCAGAAGCCAAAGGGACGTCCTAGGCATGCTGCTTTGCCTCAGATCATGGGCATGATCTAGCCATCCTGCGTGGAAGTATTTTTAAAAGCAAAATGGACTGCCCATAGGATTCAATGGTCTCTGCTTTGGCTGCACCATCTCCACTCCTTATGCAGGCTTTAGACAGAAAAACTCGCTGTGTAACCAGTGTTTGCAGCAAGCACCATGACCTATGAAAAATGCCTATCAAGCTGATCTCCAGACCAGCACTATCTGCATGGATTTGTTCATTAAACCAAGAAAAGTTAACCGAGAGAGATTGAAATCTTTCACATGGCTCTGGGAAAGCAGGTTCTCACAGGAACCTGTGACTGAAGGATGGTCTTTGCTTTGTAGCATCATCTTCCAGATAGGCTTCTCCCCAACCCCCAGGCCATTTGGAATAAAGAACACATTTTACACTTAGTGTATGGAGGGACTGGCTGGCTCTTAGGTGGGTACGACCACAATTCTTAACGACACTGTTCCTCCTCTGATTTATAAGTGAGCCTTGAATGCTGGATACCTGCAGACATTATTTGTAGGCTGAAGTTAAGCACCTTTGGGTACGTGATCAAAAGCCCGGAAAAAAACAGGCAGAACTTTTCCACTCAAGAAGCACGAGCAAGCCTGGCTAATTTAGAACCGATACATCACAGCGGTCCATTTTAATGCCAGTTCCTAGCCTAAGGTCAGTGAAAATCCCATATCAGAGTAGTTGTTGCAATTGACTTCTATGGCCTTGGCAGAACTGGCTGGAACAAGGACCCACTTCTCCAGCACAGGTCTGCTGTTTGCCTCTTGGTAGTTCAATCCCTTTGAAGTTACAACTGCAATGATTAAATGCATTACTCTGAAAACAGTCGGAAATCTCTAGGAAAAGGAGAATGTGCCATTTTTTATGTATAAGCATTTCTTCAGCTTTCTGCAGCACTGAATTCTCATTTACATGGTTGAAACAGCAAAGAAATACAGAAAGCCAGCTTAAAGAGAAAGCGGTTCAACCATAAGACAATGTTATTTCAAGACAGTCTTAGTATAAATGCATCAGCTATTTAATGCAACAACACAAATAAGCCTGCTTCACCAGCGATCATCCAAGGGATGTCACAAGACAAATACCAGCAGAAATTAACGTAACTCGACTCCTTTAGATATAGTCTTAAAAAACATTTTCTACATTTGAAATTACTGGTAGGATTTAATCTGTTTCAAACACCTTGAGACATGCTGTACAATGGACTTTTCCGTTGTCTTACTACAGTGTTAGTAACACAATCTGTTTATTGAGAGGCCTCCTACTTCTTTCCCCTCAAGAATGGCAGAATAAAGAAGCATTGTGCAAAATGTCTGAAGCATGACAGCACACCACTCAACACCCTGCTAACACTCGAGCTGCAGTACAGTACATTGTTTACTTAAAGCTGGGTAGCTCTCGAAACCTTTCTAATTGCATTCTCTTTCAGCTTTCATCTAATGCAAGCAAGAATGTTGTAACAGATGTTTGGGATTGTTTTTTCTATTGCAACAGCTTACCCATAGCAGAATTCAGGATGGCAAGTCACAATGACTGGAAACTTGTGGGTTTTTAAGGTAGGTCACTAGTACCACTGAAAAAGGTACATCCTTTCTATAGCAGCGTACAATAGCCTACCTGGGCAGGCTCTCATGGCAGTGCTTACAGATAGCAGGATTCCCAACATCTTCATTTCTTCCTCCTCTGAGAAGGGAGTGATGAACAGAGTTCATCGTCTCAGATAAACCTTGCCAAGCAACACACTGAAGGATACAAAATTATGGCTTTCATTTACCTCACTGGAGGTATTTGGGAATATTGGAAAACCCAGTACCTTGCAGGGACTGCAGCTTCCATATTCTGACTTCCAAAGCATTTGTTTGCATCCCCATTCACTTGTAATTTTAAGGATAGTAATTTACTGAACATACTGAATAGATAAGTATATTTTTTTAAAGACTGAGAAAACGTCATTATTTCAGCATGTTTCATCTTCTGGTGGTTAAATAAATCAATTCTCTGTCGACTTAAGTGTATATATTTGTGTTGTCTGAGATTGGAGATCGGTTTACACAGAACATAGTCATGTTCTAAAGGCAAACTGGGCCACACCCAATGTCTGTCCAGACACTCTCCGGCAGTTACCAAATATTAATGCCAAGTAAAGCATATAAGAACAGGCTAACAACACGATACTTTTTTTTCCAGTTTCTAGCTAGTATGATGTCCCTGAATTGGATCTAGTTTCTACATATTTAGTAGCCTGGATTTCTTTTTTTAACTTGGCAAATCTCTCTATGAGCTTGCATAAACTTTCAGCACACTCATAGCATCTTGCAGCAAGGGGCTACCCAGCTCAATACCTGTTGCAAGCCACCTCCTTGGCTTGTTTTGAACTTATCTCTTCTTATATTTGTTGGATACACCTTAACATCTACATGCACCCCTCCTCCATGCAATCATGGGTGCACAGACCTCTCTCACATTGTCCGTCACCTAATTTACACTGTCAGCATCGTAAGGGCTGACAAAATCTGACCTCCTACCATAACGTTTACTTAAACCTTTACACTTAACCCTATTGTTAGTCATACTCCAGTAACCCTTGCCAGCCACTGGATAAACTGCACCTGTGCAGCTCACCAGCTGACACAGTAACCTTGCAAGAGTTAACAACATTCCTTTAGGTTCACCTTACGTCAGCCAAGATCTCAACTCCAGAGCTAACTTTATGCACTTCATAAAGACTGCTACTTATTTCCAAACCACTATTTTTATTTTTTATTCCACTTGTCATCCTCAGCCTTCCTCCTAGTCCCACAGAGTTGGCCAAGTCTTACAGTAACTTTCAACTCTATTAAAAAATGTAACATTTACCCTGGCGAGATACACACAATAGCCACACTTCCAGCTCAGTGCAAATTAACATCACTGCTTGCAAATAGAATTTGTGCCCTGTGTAATCTTCAGAGAGTTACAAAACAACTTGCCCATGACTTGAGCACTCATCCTTGCTTCAGACATAGTTAAGGCACTAGTAAAAACCTCAAGATGACCACCCAATCCTGACCTTTCTTCTATTTTCATGGGGCTTCCCCCTTCTGGTCTTGATATGACACTGGCCTCTTCCAACTCAACCCAAACTGCAAATAATATCCTAGCTTTAAATTCAGTATTGTGACCTAATTACTGCCTTCAAAACATCATTAAAAGGTTCTCACACCAATTCTTTGTACGCTGTTCCTGTAGGTATCCACAGGTGAGAAACACACACTGCTTAACAGCTTCTCCCAGGCTGCACTGTAACCACAAACTCTCCTGTGCGACTGGACACCCACCAGTCGGGCAAGCAACCGCACACACCAGCACATACTTGATTGTTGAATATCCTCAAGCCTTGATGCACAAGACCCTGACTTAATGTCACCTCTAATACCAAGGCTGGCAAGTTTTATCACCTCCAAATCTATGCTCAAGCAATTTACTCAGCTAACACCACTTATTTCCTCTCTGTGGAAATAGCAGGCTTTAAAAACAATCTTATCTCTTCAGTCTCCCTCTTCCTTGCACCTAAGCTGAATGCCAGCCCTGCACCTCAGCCTAGTCTTCCTGCTGGCCAAACACATAGATTTTCCTGGAAAACAAGCCAATGCCACTCAACCTTCTGGCTCCATCTGCTATCCCAGACCTCCACACTGGCGCAATGTCAGTTCTGCAGTGATAACTTCAGCTCCAACCATGGTAAGATAAAGTCTTAGGTGAGAGCTATAGTTCAAGTCTGAAAGAAGAGGTGAGGAAGCAAAAGGCTTGTTGCCAACATAAGGGCTGTGGCCAGTGCGTGCATCATCATCACGGGCTGTCAGTTCAGACACAATTACTGGGCGTCTGCCTTGCAGGATTGACCACTCACCCATTCAGCAAAAGTTTGTCACACCAGCTATCCACAAACTTACCCTAAGAATTATCCACACTGACTGGTCTTTCCACAGCTTCACGAGACTGGAAAGATAGAGCAATAAGAAACAGCTTTCTGATTTCTTGTTTGTGGGTGGTTAGACCCTACAGGTCTAACACGAAGACTACTGCCCACAGCACAACTGAGCCTACAGTTAGCTCTGAGGCAGTCACTGGGTCACTGACTATTTTGAAGTGAAGGGTTAGGGTCTGGATTCAGGAAAGAAGGTGTTGCTGAGCAAGCTTAATGCACTGGCAGGTGGATCCTGCAGGCTTAGGGTGGTGCATGGGATCAGGGTAGCTGCGGTTTGGCCTCTTTCACGTTGTTTGGTTGCAAGATCAAGGCAGTGGTCGGCTTAAGGTTTGAGTTCAGTAAAACAAGAACTGCAGAGAAGAATTTATAGACATATTCTGCAGGTATATCAAAGATGAAGGCTAATTCTAAGACACTAGGGTTAAGGTCAACAGAAGCTCAGGACCCAGCTTCTTTCTAGATCATACAGTGCCCAGAGAGTAAGGACAGGGACTGTTACAGAAGGTCAGCAACAAAATTCAGGGCAGGGAAAGTGGCAGGTACTGAACTGCAGCAACACACTGTCAGGGCCCTGATGAGCCTCACCTGGTCCCACAGTTGATGCCCATTGTTCTAGGAGCCCTGTTTCAGCTCAGCCCTGTCTCCTGGATGGATCTTGGACCTGTGCTGTACAGACCTTTTTTCCTGGACAGACCCTCAAAGACACATGTTCTCACTTGTCCTTACTCCTGTCTCCCGCCCTTCCTCCTGGAGGGACTTTGGGCCAGCATCGCAGCCTTGCCTCCAGTCCTGTTTCCTGACTGCACCCTGACCAGGATTCAGCAACAAACCTTCTGTTGTCAGTACCTGTGTCAGAGCATCAGTCATGGGAGGTTGGTGCTAGATCAGCAGGGAAAGAACCAACCAGCTAAATTTAACTCTACATGTTAAAAAGCCATGTAATGGCTAGCATCCAGGCTTGCCAAAGGGATGAGTTTTCTGGACGAAAGATATAGGCTTCTTGGTAAAGTGAAGATTAAGATCAAGCTCAGCAGAAGTGGCAGAGCTGGGATAACTACAGGGTTTTAGAACCCCTCCAGAACAGTAATATCGTTTTTCACTGTCAAAGGTTTCCTTAATCAGGCTTGGAGCAGGTAGATGTTGCTGAACTGCAGGTGAAGCCAGGGCTGCTGCAGGGGCCAAGGAGGATCTCAGCCAGCAGCACTCTCACTTGTCTTTCATAAGGCTGTTAATGAAATCCACAGTGCCAGTGGTAAAAATAGTCAGTTTCATACCCCAAGAATGACTTAGCTTTTGAGTTTAAAAAGCCTTCCCCTGTCATTACAAGATGTAGACAGACAAACACACAAAAGACATTTGCAGCACAGAATACATAATTGGAATCAGGCCAGGATCGTTTATGACCTGATGACCCCATCTCAGTATAAACATATCAAAAAGGGACAGCAGCAAATCCTTCACGCTGTTTCGCACAGTGTCTGGTATTAATGACTCTGCCAGAAATGCTGCGAACAGATCAGAGCTTTCCAAATCAGACAATTCTGGAAGCACGTTTTGCCTTGATGGTAATAGGAACTGTTGTCACATTATCATAAAGGTCTCCCAAATGAGATTCAGCCCGATTCTGCAGCAGATGTTGAAAAAGGATTGCTTGATCTTAACCTGTGTCTAAGCTGCAATTCCACTATTGGAACGAGGAGCCAGCAAGGCCAGAAAGTGACACAGAGAAGGACTGTTCCCATTTTCATTCGAGACACGAGGCAATTCCTCCAGAAGCCTCCAAAGCGTCTTTCCCCAGTTCAGTAGCTAATCAGAGCAAACAGTTATGCACATGACGCTATCTTAAGAGGAAATCAACTTCCTACCACATTCTCAGAGCACTGGTCTGTGTAGTTCTGGAGGGAAGAGCTGAGTCACAGCTGCCACTGCCTTGCTGGTCTGGCCCAGAAGAGCCAGAGGGATGTGGTATCAGCCTACCCTGATAACAACACATTAGGTCCCAGACAAGGAAAAAAAACCCAAACCAACCATTTTTACCAAATCTAAGCATTTATGTATCTTTGAAAAAAATAGAGATAAAATACAAAAATCTGCTAAAACAAATTTCAGGTTCATCGTTTTTAATTAATCCGTGGCAGCCCATCCTACGCTTAGCCATATCTCTGCAGTACTCTCTGCCCCTAAGTCCTGCCTTCAACCTTCACTGATATTCCACCAATTCTTTTTATACAAACTTCAGCTGAAGCTGAAACTCAACGCTTGCATCCGATATTGCAAGAGCAGCCAGTTTCAGAGTTTAGGATTAAGCTTCAGTCACTGGGCTTTCTGGTCCTGTGCTCATGCCATTAAACTACATTCTTCACGCTTTGCATAAATTAAAGCTCACATTTTTCAGTAAGGTGGCATCTGCAATATAACTCTGCAGGATCTGCAGCGTGCTTTGGGGTTCAAATAAAGCTGTTTGCTTTCTATTCTAGACAGAGCAATCAGGAGAAGTAATTAAGTTAAGACAACAAACCGAGTCTTCTCATTTGCCATCTGTAAAACATTTTAGTGCAGAGAAAAAAACCCATCAAGACTACATTTTTTAAAACTTCTGTTTGATTAGTGGCATTGCACCTCGTTAGTAAATACGGCGAGAATGAAGCTGGATTGTCCTGCTCTGAAAACATCGGCATGGATCCTCCCATTATCCAGAGGCGGAAATACAACACGAGAATCACCTTAAAAAGAAGAACATCTCAGTCAGCAACGTGCTACTAAGAAAAACTAAGGCTTCCAGCACATGTTTTGTTGTGACAGCTCTCTGTGCTCTGCTTTTTGCTAGAACTGTACCCCTTTTTCAGTGCACATTACTAACAGCAACCAGCATATCTGTTACCCATGACAAAGGCAGCATTTTGAAGGACAAATCTATTACCCTGCTGTGGCTCAGACTGCAAGGTTTTGCTCCTGACCTCTGCTTAAACACAGTGGGAAAGACAGGACTGATATCTTAAAAGCTATTATCATTCACTCATGCTGGCATAGGTCTAAGGATAAACTTCATTGGCTTTTCTCATGCTGTGTAATCCTAATCTCTGGACAGACTTCTGCAGGCTGGCACTCCTCTACATTTCTGGGAAACACTTGTCACTGCAGGATATCCAAGTGGATCCAGCTCCTAGAGCAGCACAGGGAGTTGCACACCCAGCACACTCCTGTGGAGGTGCTTGTTTTCTCCCCAGCAACTTGTCAAGTCCTGCTTGGAGCACGCCAAGCAGCAGGTATTTGTAGGTAGATATTTTCTTGTGGCTCTTACGGAGCCCTGCATTGAAACTAACAGCATGCCACTGAAAAGTCAGCCCAGCACCATAGAGTGCCCCTGTATTAGGGCAGGAAATACTTGCAGATGATCACACAGTTTTAAGGTAACCACTGTAAATTAAAAGAAAATTTGAACTGAAAACACAGCGATATTCTTGTGTCTTCCCACAGCATGTTTTCTAGACTCTTTTTCAAGACTATCTTTCTGTTAAGATCTGGCATCTAATCTTTCGAAGTCTTTTGGGATATTACCACACAATGTTCTTTCTCGTCATAAACACAGAAACACATGGTCAAGTCCATTTGTACTTACATAGCCTATCACCAAAGCAGCTCTCTTCAAAAAAGGCCTTGCAGTATACAAGAAATTCTGGTTGTTATTTGCAGTCAGGTAGCTGAAATATAAGGAAATAAATACTTGTTGAAATACTTTGAAACAGTAACTACTTTTTCAAACTGGAAAAAAAAGCTGTACCTTATTTTAACCACCCTAAAATAACATGCAGTAATAATGACATCACTCTTCCCCTTCAAAGCCCCTTCTGCATGACTGAAGTAAGAGACTGGACCACTTCAAATAATAACACACATTGCAGTTTCCCCACCAAAATCTGGTTTGGTTTTAAATTGCCAATTAACACCTTTATCCTCAGAAAACCCCTACATGTGTGTCACTAAGATTGCTTTCTTCAGAATCCCAGAAGACTACACCAAGATACATTTTTAAAAGGTCACCCAAAGAGAGCAATTCAATTTTAGGCCATGATTATAATGCAAAAACTCCTTGTTCCCAGCTCTCTGCTCAGCCTCTAGAGATGGAAATAACTGTTTAGCAGAACTGAATGTATTTTAAGCATTTTTTTTTTAAGTCTATTCTGCACACTTAAGCTTCATTACAAGTCTGCTGACAAGGTGTTATGATAATTAACTGCACAGAGGCAAACAGACAGGTGGCTTATTGTTGTAGGAATGTTCATAAAAACCTTCCTGTTTCTCAATAAGTAAAATTAAATTGTATCTGGAGCCAAAACTACACATTTACTTTAATAGAGGGAAGAAGCACTTGCCAAATTCTAAGGAGCTTTCTTAATGTAACAAATGGTGCCATACCAATGACATTAATTCAATGATAATTCCATTTCTATTGGATCTTACTGAGCCTTCATCATTGCAATAAACTGATGAGAAACAAAAAGAAAGGGATGACAGGAATATTTTAAGCATAGAGGAGCTAGAAAACTATTGAAAAAATGACAAATAACTTTAAGAAGTTATAAATATCAAGTAAACAAAATAAATCCACAATGAAAAACACTTGCAGGTTCCTCTATGTAACATACAATCAGTATTGGGATACTCTGTTTAAATGATTTACAAAAATTGCAGTATGAATCACAACACCTGCATGCAAGTTAGCTTTCCAAGCATGAAGGGATCATACATTTCTCTGATGAACATCTAGAATATAAAATACCTCATATTTCCTCTCCAAATTCCTCAAGGCAGACCATCATCTGATTGCCTTTACATTTCAAGTCTTCGAAAAAACAAGATTGCACCACTTTCTAATACTGCCAAGAGTCTTTAGTATCTGGCTTTTTGTTCAAATTTTCCTACAGTAGAAAGTTTGCAAGCTTGGTCACCACAGCAAGATGGAGAAAAGATTACACTGCAGACAAAAGGACTAGGGGCAAAGCGAGCAAGAAACAGAGGCAGCATTTAACAAGAAAAAAGTAGTACATATGAATGCTCTCTACAAATACACTGCTCTTCAGAAAACCTTCCTTGAGTGTCATGCCTAAAATTTAGAAAACCATATATTGTAAGCAAGCCAGATGACTTTCAGTCTTTGGTGTCTACTTATTTACAAATGTTGACATTTAAGCAATGAATCTGACTTAAATGTCAGGCTAGTCTTCAAGGGCTGTACTCTGCAAAGTTTTTTGAGCTCCCACTGATTTTAATTAGGCTCCAGCAAGTACAAGTGAGATGAAACTAAGCCTTCAGCTTTCTTTCTCCATGAAAGGTCAAGTTGGCCTTCGAGTAATCACCATGGCCCTGCTCCAAAGCCCACCAGAGCCAAAGGGAAAGACTCTTGGTGACTTTAATGTCATTTGGATCAAACCCTGGTCCTTTGTTCTTTACTGAAACCTTTTATGAAACTCAACCCCCTACAATTTGTAGCAGGAACAGAAGTGTTGGGTTGCATTTTGTTTATATCTTCCTGGGTGGAGGGAAGAGAGCACTCCATTAATCACACTGCCTGACTCTCTTCAAGAACTTGCTTTCAGTCGCCTGTAGTTTTAACTAACTGCAACATTCTGCACAGAAGTACTCCGTTACAAATATTTGCTTTAGGTAGAATTATTCTGGGAAGAGATCAGCTGAAACAGTTCAGCTTTTCCTCCAAGACTTTGATTAGAGACAGAGGGACATTTTTATTGGTGTAAAGAAGTCTGCTGATTTCATCCTTGAGGAACTGCATGACTTCGTACCAGTGACCTAAGACTTGTGAGGTGGCTGTTATATCTGGGACATGCGTTTACCACCTTCTGGAATGGACACCCATCGTCAGGCCAGCTACAACACTGTGGGCAGCATCTGAGGTGAGGTGGGGACATGCAGCCCCTGCTGCTTTGCCATGCTCAGTGGGGATCTGGCTTTTAACAGATCAAGTTGCATCAAAGGTATTGCAGCTGGAACAACTGGTAGGGACAACATGCTGTTTGTGAAGGCAGCCCTTCAGAGAGAAGGATAAAGTATATTTTAGGCTGCTGAAGCTCAAAAGAGCATCTGTGCTTCAGGGCCTTGCAAACACTGACTTACGTCTGGAGACTATCATAGAGGAACCCTCATCATTACAATCCCTCCATTCCCTCTTAAGTCTGACCTGAGGAGAAAATTAAAGCCAGAAAATGAATGCAAATGGAAGGTAGTAGCTGCTCTTTCATCCTTGGCAGTACAGTGCAGGAAGGCTTAGTCTTTAAACACCTTGATTTTGACTTTTTTTGTCTGTCTATAAGTAACTAAAACGCTGTCCACATCTTGCACCTTCCTCGAAGCAAACATAACACCGTGCAAGCTATCAAACACAGGTTCAAAGAATGACTTTATCTGCAAGCCAACGTTAATTTGAAGTGCTCAACCAAATTCCAGGGTAGCTCTGGCCATTGCACAGCAGGCCTTTTCAAAACACTTCAGAAAATCCTGAAAGGCCCCTCATAGTGTATGTTGTGGAGCAATAACATCTCCAGATAAAAAGGAATCTGCATTGACACCAACTGCAAATCACCACTCTGTGCTGAAGAGCAGATGGGCAGCAAGCAATGAGCCAGAATGAAAACAATGGGTAACTTGGAACAGGTAATGCAAGAGAGTTCAGAAGGCCCTGAACTTTCTGATCCTTCCTCCAATCCTTTTGCAGCTTTGCAGCACTGGTTAAGAAATGGCTCTTTCTGCAATAGTTCAATTAAGAAGCAAAACTTTTCCACTTTGAGAAGCCAATGTTCTGAAGTCTGTACGGAAACCCTGAAGAATAATACAGTTCATTGACTGGTACCCCAGCTGTCCACCTAACAGATAACCTCTGGGAGTGACATAAACACATGGGCTATACTCAATGCACTCAAGCTTTACAAGAACCATATGGCCTTCCAGAGCACCTTATTGAGGCTACTACTTACTTGTTTCAGGGAAGGTAACTCACAAAACATCTCACGTCTGCTGCAGGCAAAGAACAATACACAGTTTATGTATTAAAATAAAATTGTCTGCAAATGGGACCTTGATGAGAAGTTTGCTAAATGTCAGTGACATACAGCACGTAAAATGCAATAGCGTTTTACGTATAGAATTACAGCTTGCAATAACATCTTAAGTTATGTGTCACTTCACTCAGACAACTTTAAGATCAGCCAAAGCTCGCTATTTTGTTTTTAGCTAGGACAATCAAAGAAATTACTATTACAACAGCTGAACAGCTTTATACCTGTTTTAAAAAGCTGCCTTGTATAAAGTCATTTACAGGTCAGATTTCCCTGCATTTGCCAACCATACCAGGCTGCCAAATGTCCCACTGTTCATGGGAACCACTCCCTATCTCCTGTTCCACCTCAACCAGCCTAATGTAGCTACCAGTGCCAAAACACACACACACATTCATTCTCACATGAGAGCAAGCACGAGATGTATGTAGGAAAACTGTATTGACAGTAGCTTCACTAAGCAAAACACTACCTCCAGAGTAGGCGACCATTTCAAGGCGTGGGTCTCCCGGATTTTCATAATGAAATTATAAAACCAGAAGAGGAAATCTAGATTACCAGGCTTGCTAAACAAGTGTGAAAAGAGCCCGTTAGGACAGAGGTTCCACCCTGCTTTGTGCCAGCTTTCCCACAAAGCAAACCAGCATGTAATTGCCTACTTGCTATCCTTTAAAAGCCTTTCAGGAATACTCCCCAAAGCAACCAGAATCACAACAAACAATAAATCCAAGAAATGCTTAATAATGCAGGGACTTCTCTCACACAGTTCGAGCAAAGGCCAAGACAGATATTTGGCAGCTCCAGCTTCCTGAAAAGCACAGCTCATCCTGAAATCAATTACATCATCAGGGCACTCGGACATTCTATAATTGAAGACAGCAGGGTAGGTGGCCTAGTAAAACTCAATACCGTGCAGTTTACAGGAATGTAAACTTTGCCGGTACCAGATGGACTCTGTTAATCAAAACAAACTTCTCTAAGAAGCAGGCAGCTTTTTTAATTTGCCTGTACCAGTGGAGGCATCTAGAGTTTACAGAAAGGAGCCAGGCAGCTCCACAGTTGCTGTTCATGGATACGGCTGTGTAAGCCACCACAAACTGGTATTGGCAATATATTTATCCCACTTTGCAGCTGAGTCAGCTTTAGTATAAAACAGAAACTCACTCTTGTTTTCTCTTTGCAGGCTTTTTCAAGTGAAGTGAACAAACAATTAAGATGTATGATGGATGCTCCCCATCAGGGACACCTACAAGACCAAGATAAGTTCCAGAGCTTGTTGTACTGTGTATTTTGAGAGCTTGTTTTGGCCATGTCTCTCTGCTGTTAGAAGAGCATTGCTCCCATTTACATTCTTCTCAGGAAACAGATCCAAATCCCAGCAAACACCAGTGTTCTGAACTGACCACTTTCAAAACTCTACTACTACAGGAACGCATTAGACAGACGAGTAAAAAAAGCAAGGCTGTTAACTTATTCGTAATTATTGATAAGAGTCAGACACCTCTAATTAAGACATTTTTAAACTTAGAAGGGGCTGTCAAGTGAATGTTAAAGCTTTAGGTCATTGGTAGATGCACATCTAACTCCACACCAGTTTGATATACTCCTCTTCCGAAAATGCAGAATTTTTACAGGAACTGTATTTAGTCTGTAGAGACTACCCCTACCTTTTCTACTTAAAGATGACTTCCTTATAATCTGTGCAGCCAGCTACATCTTATATCAGAGAAGTATCGTTTCAGCCTAGCTCAGCCTATATTCCTCCTCACGGACAACCATCAAAAGCCAAGTACACGTGGTATCTCAGCAAAAAAATGCGTGAAAAACACATTGTGGGGTAAAAAAAAATAAAAAATAAAAAAGAAAAGCCAATATATTCCAGACACACCTGTTTTTTTAACTTTTTTAAAATACCTGTCAATGCAGGTAAATAAAATATAAGTCATAGCTATGGTTTTGCAAAGTAGAAAGAAAGACAAGCCCTCCTTTCCTGTTTATGAGTAGTCTTGACATTCCCTGCAGCAGATGTGTGCCATTCTTGCTCCTTATCTCCCCAGAGATCCCTCAACCCAGCCATCACTACCCACACAGACCCAGATACATAAACACACACAAACAGAAGCAGTTCTACAGACTCCTTAGGGGGCCATAGAGAGATTTTTATGGAAGTCACAGCTGTTTTAACTCATTTGTGCTGATAATGGCACATATTCTTCATGTATATCTTCAGATGATATCACAAATTTGGGGTTCTTGTTGTTTATTAGATTTTCAGGAAAAGCAAAGCAAGGCATAGCTGCATTGCCATACACAGTAGAGAAGGCAATCCCACTTGTGGTTTTTCCATATTCTTTTAGGCAATATATACTTCATTCTGTGTGGGATGAAAGCGGAGGAAGAACACCGGGAGATGCCGGGAAAGGAAGAGAGAGAGGCACAGTAAGAGATCAGGAACAGAAAGAGAAAAAAGGAAAGTAGGAGAATGCACTTAACAGATCAAAGATGTGACCAAGAAGATGAAAAAGGGCTTCCCTTCATACCAGACATTCCACCGACGCAACGAGGAGACAAGGTGGAGCTGGGCTAACGGGAAAAATAAGATCTCATCAAAGCACAGTCACCTTCTGCCAAATCTCAGGAAACCAAACCACAGTGCCTGCAATTTAAAGCTTCCATCGATATCAGCTATTTTATTTCCTTTCCATCACACACACCTGAGGCGTTGAAATCCACCCTTAGGTTTATTATTCCCTGTCCTAGCCCAGTTAAGGGCCAGTATAGAGGCATTTCAAGCAACTGCATCATAATCAGCTTTGGCTGCTCCACACACTCAACTACAAACCCCTGTTTTCAGCTGCTTGTTCTTTTGACTAGCTTCATTCATTGAGGCTGAAAGTTTTCCCTTCCAGGAGCTTGTGTCAAGCTAAGCTTGTTTTCTTCCTTGAAAGCATCAGGTAAAACAGACAGGCTGCTCCTGAAAAAGCAATTAGAGAGATTTGCCTATATCAACAAGGTCATGCAACTACTTTATTGAGAAAACTTTAGTGGTTCCATACTTTGGAGCAGGCATGTGACATTTAGCAGAGGGATGGCAGAGAGGCTCCTGTTGTTGCTCACTCTGCTTCTGGGCACACGACAAGCCACTGGGAGAAAAAAGGATTTCCATTTGCTATGCTCACTAGAGGTTTGTATCAATTCCCCAGGGTCTCTATGCCAACCAAACACCACATAGCAGGAGCCTGCAGGAACAGCATGAGACTCTCCTTGCGTTGCTCCTGCAAAGCCACTGAGATAGGAGACTCTCCTTCCTGCAATGCCTATATCTAGCTCGGAGGAGACCGTTTGCTTGGACTACGGAGGGCTGAAAATTTGTATCTGAAGTAGAGGCCATGTAAGCATGTGTTACAAGGAAAACGGGGAATAAAGGAAAATGAAAGGAAGGTAGGCACAAAGAGGAATGACAGAAATAGAGAGAAGACAGGAAGGAGAGAAAAACAGAGATACATGAAGACATTCAGACCTCTTTTGCTGTCAAAGATCCAGTGGCAGTATCCAAGAAATCTGCTGCCACTGGAGCTCCATCCACTTCTGTCCCCAGTGAGCACTTAGGAGCTGGACTGCAGCATCAGAGGCACGAAAAAGCCTGCCTTCCCCAGCACGCCTCGACTTAAAAAAGCAGCTGTGCTTTCGATGAAACAATCTAGCACGAGCAGATGGACTCAAAACCACAGAGGACAGCCAGGACTCCTAAAGACTGACTGCTGCCTTTGTGCCTTTGCACAGAAAAGAGCTGGCAGCTCTCAAATATAGCCTTCCCCAAAACACAGCACAGTGTTCGTGGGCCACACTTGCTCTGCAGAGCCAGGCTTGGTAAAGGGGCTACTGGCAGACCCATTACGCACAAGCAGGGAGCGTGGGGTCTGCTAGGTATCTAAAACATGCTTCCTACTCACGAAAAACTAGCTTACTCACCAGCTTTTATGTAAAGAGGGGAGGAGGTTATTTTCCGCTCTTGCACAAGGCTTTCTTATTTTGATTTGAAATTATTGAGGTGTCCCTGGGAATCAAGAATCCTAGTAAAAATTTATAAACAGGCTATAAAAGATGCGGAGGCCTGCTGTGTTGCTTTGATGCTGTCCATTAAGTGTTTCATGTCAGTAAACACGCACTGGTCCAACTAGTCTACTAATTTACCCAAGGAGCCATAGTAGTTTTAAAATCATGCATGTGTAATTAGGGAATTAAGGCTCTATCTTCTTGCTGTTGTCTTTGCCCAGGACCGCAGTAAGCAAACTTCAAAAAAAAAAAAAAAAAAATCAAAAGAGAGAGAGAGAAATTTAAAAGTTTACAATAGGGCAGAAGAGGAGGAATAAATCCATTCTATCAGTAGACTATGGCACAGAAATCAATGTCTTTGAGAGTGTCAGTTTCCTTTTGGTGAGCTTCCTGCACTTTGCACAGGAAAGATGCACACCTCAAAGTCAGAAATAATACTATTGCTAGCAACAGCAAGCCATCCTGAATTCAAATACAGTGCTAAAAAAGGGCAAATAATGAATGGGCCGAAAAAAAACCAAAACACACCAACAAGAAGCACAGAACAAACCAGAAAATGCCATATCCATACTTCTCGTGGGCAAACACACAGCACCGTGCAGGCAACCAGCTCTCAGAAAACATAATGAGGACTTGGTAAGGAGCACAGTCCAGCAGTAAATATGCTCAGCAAAGGCAGGAGCCCAATCCCCGACCACCAAGGAGGGGATGAATACATTTCCCTCTAGTACAATCACAAGGATATGCTGGGAACAGAGAAGAGCTCCCCTGGAGGAAAGGACCATCACCTCCTCCATGCATCAGCCCTAAAAAAACGATGACAGGCACTGATGAGAAGCATAGGGGCAGGTAAGGGTCAACTGGTCCTAATCCCAGCTTCTGAAATAACTCTTCAAGGAATTTCAATAACTTTCTGGTACAGAGTTTTACTTGAAGGAGGAGGGGAAGGAAGCAAACTTTTACTGCTGAGCCTGCTCTCAATCAGGGCAAATGCCTGGTTGGGGTTCCCCCCCCCCCTCAAAACTTTGCTGAACTGAATTATATTTTTTAAGTTATCATTTGGGGTCAGCCCAAACCCAAACTTTTTGCAGTGCTTGGAGAGGCACATAATGTTTTAGTTGCAAGCATTTCTGGTAAATCAAGTGAAAGTGGTAAGTGAAAGTCTGGTTTCATGAGATGTGGGCATAATTTGCAAAGAAATGCTGTGAGGAAAGAATTGCCTGAACCCCTGTAATGTGAAAAGTATTGCTTTATTTCAAAACCGATTGGTTTGAATTTTTTTTAATTCTTCCACAATTTACTTGTAATCCAAAACTACTTGTCGAATTTACTTTAAACGCACATTTCCACTTAATTGGAGGGGGGGACATCTGCAGTTTGAATCCTTAACAGATAAGAAGGTGGAAAAAAGAGTAGATATCACACCGCTATGATGGAATGGAGGGACTGTGGATCTTCAGGACAGTAAGAGAGAGAGTATGGGGGGAGTTTGTCAGTGCTAATGTTGAAGAACCTATTTACGGATGTCTAGAAGCAAACAGCAAGTGATAAGACATCCACGCATTTGATAATCTTCCCTCCTTCTCCCCTGTCTGGGTACAGCAAGCTCTAAGGGCTGGGTTAAAGGATCACACTAGCACAGAATTGGTGGGAGCAGACAGTAAACAAGGAAAGAGCAAGAGCTAGTGTATGGTGTACGTTACATAAGCAACAATTTGCTTACAAGAAGTGCAATGAAGACTGAAAAGTGGATTCTCTGAAAAATGCCCTCTAAGTTAAAAGAAGTTATAACTTATTCACTTACACTGAGAATTTTCCCAAATTCACGCGATGGAAAAGGATAGTCCTTATCAGGATCCAGACTGTCTGTCAAAAGGCACCAGTGGCAGAGACCCTAAATTTAGATGTATTGTCCTCAAACTGTGCTCTGTTTTCCACAAACTTTTCCTTCAAAATGAAATCCATGCATCACCTACTTAAAAAACAGTTTACTGGAGGCTAAATGCTTCAGGAAGAAGGTAGTATTTCCTTTCCAGAAAATTTTTAATCTGACATTTGATCTGGCAGGTCCCTTTGCCTCTGTCAGATTAAATAAAGCAATCCATAAATATGTCACAGCCATCTCTAAATACAAAATAAGTGTTTTAAAAAAAAGAATACCCTTCATCACTCCTTTCTTGTTAGGAAACCGTCAGTTATTTCTAACATCCTCAAAAATAGCTTGTTCTTTTTAAATATGAATGACACAAGTCTGTTAGCAATATAGCGAAGAAGCAAAATAACATTCTTCAGAGCTGGTATTCTTTCAGAGAAACTTTTTGATGTTTGCAATCAAATGCAACTCAATGCCAAAGTTATACTGCAATACAGAAAGAATCTGAAAGAAAACAATTCAGAAATTGGCAGCAAATGACTTCTTTTGTCAGCAGCTCTGTAAGTAAATTGTGCCTGTGCTATTACTGTTGGCATGAAAAAACAAACACTATACTTCCAACAACTTTTATCTCTGTCACTTTTCCACACAATCAGCTACACACAAATCCTTAAATCCTTCTAATTAAGAATGGACTGGTCCTTTCATCACAGGCACTCATGGTTCGGTTATGATAGGGTTCATCTGTGAAAAATTAAAATTAAAATCCTCAATAGCCATAGTGGCTTGCTTTAAATAGATTTCCTCTGCAAAGCTATTCTTTATATCTCATCTAAACAGATAATAAATGGTAAAAGCCAAAAGCACATCAATAAAAGAATAATTCTGAAACTTGGCAGAATTAGAAAAAATAATTACATTTTATCCTATTTTGACCACAATTCAGTCTCATCTATTGCCAGGAAAATAAGACCACAAACATTCCAGTCTCCTTTAAGTCACTAAGATATTTGCTTTGAACTGCATTGGCAACTTCCAAAAATAAGCAGTGGCAAGGAGACTACATCATATTGTAGTCTCCATCTCTACAGAAGTGTGTTTAAATTCTGATATTTAAAAGCCTGGCAACATCGAAGGATCCTGTACAGTCGCTCACAGGAAAGCTTACCGGATGTTGCACTCAGCCGAAAATATAAGCAGCTTCTGCCTTGGGGATTTTGCAGCAGCCTATAACACACCCCTCAACCACATCAAACTTCTACAGGATGAGAAGGCTGGAGCTGACACTCAGTAACATTCAGTTACGTATTTGCTGGGACAACCAAACCTTCCCACATAACTCAGAGTCTCTCTTCCTGCCCCACGGTAAACAGCACTTCATCTGTTTGGCTTGAAAGAAACCCATGATGAAGTTTGTTCAGAGTTTTACCACCCTCTATGTAGCCATGGTCTGAGTTGTTCTTGTAAGCCCCAACCAAGGTTACTTTAACAAGGTCATCTCATCCCCTCCATAACCCCACCATGCAATGCGTCACCACACTGCCAAAGGGATGGCACTCTGGCTACCGTCACACCCGTCCCACAAGCCAACCAAAAGGAGCATGTGAGGGTGTGGGCAGACAGGCCCTGGAGGGCAAGGAGAAGGAGGCACATACCATGGGAAAGACTACAGGTCCCCCAGAGGATACTTTCGCGCTCTGAGCTTGTCTGGACTCCAGTCAGTGATGGGATCCAGTCAATAATGATGCAGATGTCCAGACAAGAAGGCACAGGTGATGAAGAAAGGGAAAGGTGAGAAGTGGTATTTAAGCTACGACAAATGCGTCTGCTCACTCTTAAGGGAAAGGTGGTGGCTCTTGCAGGATCAGTGCTGCACAGGAGCACGAGACACAGCCAGGACCTCTGCCTTGAAGACTACCACAAGGGTTGCTATGAAGAATGGTAGCACAGCCTCTGCTCCACAGTGCAGCGGCAGTCCCACTGCAACCAAAGCAGAAGAACCCTAAACTCACTTGTAAAGCAGTCCCAGGACAAGCAATGCTGCAACAATACTGATCCAAAGACTCCTGCATATATATATATATATCTTTTCTCGAAGGAAAAAGATATATTCATTAAACTGGTCCTCTTATTTTCTCGTTCCTCTTTAAGATTTGCACCGCATATGTTTCATCCTATTATTAAACAGAATAAATAGCCCCTTGTTGAATAATTAAGAAAAAAGAACCAGCCAGGTGGGCAGTACTGCCAACCAAGAGTGAAGACAGAGAGCTGCCTTATTTCCTTACTTGAGTTATTGATTAAATGTAAAATACATAAAGCAGCAATCAGAATTGCTATTCCAGAAACATTCCCAGAGAAATAAAGACTTGTTCCAAGTGCCAATCACCTACACTCTTGTGGTTAAAATGCAATTAAACCAGTAAAGCATCCAATACACTCACAATCCAAACAAAAACAAATCATAGGAACCTAAACTGTGGAGCAAAACCAAAGGCAAGGTTTTTAAAACATAATTTAGAAAGGAGAAGTGTCAACACAGGCTGTTGTTTGTAAGCCATGGTAAAATCTTTCAAGTTACATGTATATGTATTATTTATACACAATGGAAAAAGACCTTTTTCCAAAATATGTCTCAGTAGGAAAACCCTTGCAAAAGACTAATGCTTTATTTACTCCAGAAAACTGTCTTTCCTTCTCATGCTTCTGGATTACTTTTGAAATTTTTTTAAGCGGTGAAATGGATGGGAAGAAAAACATTCTTGAATTAACTATGTAAAACTCTTGCCCTCAGACCATGAAGAAAGAAGGCTATTCTGAGAAAAAATGAGAGAGTAAGAATAATACCAAACAAATGGAATGATTCAGCAGTCTCAGTTTGATCATCAGAAACACAGAGAGAAACATCTTCACTGAAGGCCGCGAGACTCACCAAGAGTGAGAAGGGACACTGTGGATGGCTTCAGTGGGATCCTACAGCCCGACCGATTGAGCAGTGCGCCTATACATCGCCATCTCCCATGGAGGGAAGAGGCCAGGGGTTTTGCAAGAATACAGCCAAACATCATCAATGAAAGCAAAAGCTTTAAAATAATTTTTAGCTTGTGGATCCCATACAGGTAAGAAAGGAGCAATCTCCAAACCAGCAGTGATTTCTATTAGACTTAACCATCACGTGGTGCTTGGCATAAACGGCACCTACGCTACAGATTCTAGCCCTGACTCAGAGCTTCTCTTTAGCAATGAGCCTCTAACCTGCCCTGCTCAGGGCAGGGGGTTACTGAAGAGTTTTCTGAGGAGCAGAGAAGTGGTGGAGTTTACCTAAGTGGCTGCTGCCTTTCAAAGCTTCCTCCAGAGAGAACAAGCTCTCTCAAGTGCACTTTACTTGAGCAAACCTATTTCATCTGCTTTGGTTTTGTTTCCTTGAATTGATAGCTCAGGGCTATGATGGAGAAGACAGAAAAAGGGCACTTTTCACAGGGTACAGAAAGAAACTGATTTTACAAGATGGATGGAGTGAACCAAGGCAAACTGGTGATGAACATACTGTGCTTTAGGCAACTTAACAAAACCCATATTACAAAAATCACTACAAATCATCTGCATGAGTTTAAAGTCTCGACCAAACCATACCTGCTGCATTACCCTATAGGCTGCTTGCCTCAGATAAAAAGAGAAATTTTGCCCAGTTCACTGGTACCTATTACAGAGTTCCCTTTTTCAGTTTGTGAGACTTTTTAACCTTGAATGAGCTTGTTTTAGTGCCCTGAGAAGATCCAGGAGTCTCTCCCTTTGCAAACAGACACCTGACAGCACACCAGAGCAGCAGTCTCCAGAATTAGGACAGAAACACCGAAACGCACAGAGGCAAATTGATCTGATCGATCTCTCGGAGAGCTGAGAAGCACGCAGTCCTCAGAGACCTTTATTTTTTTAATCTGCAATGAAGGGCCTGGCAGTAAAATGGAGAGAGCCAGTTTTATAAGCTGGGAGGGAAATTATTAGAGAACTGTAACAGTTCAGCGATCTTCCAGCTGGTTTAAACGATTTGGCTTCCTTGTGAACATGCTGAAGGGAGAAAAAGAGGTAACTCCTGAAAGTCATCCATGAGTACTATAGGTACTGTGTGGAGTTCCCAATTTATTCTATAACATTTATTGTAGAGATGGAGACAGCAGAAGGAAAGAGGAGTACAGAGAGGGAATAGTGATTACTGCATCCATATACAAATACGGATTAAGGAAGCAGAATGTCTTCTGCAATACCTTACACAAATGAACAAAATCAAGAGAGGGACCTGACAGCAACGCTATTTACCCCAACCTCCTCAAGACACAGGGGGAGGCACTCAAGTGAGGTGTAAATTCAGATGTCCTGGGGACATAATGAACTGACTTCACTCCACTACAGACCAAAAGGCGGGTTTTACTGCTGGGTGGAACACCGCTTCCAGAAGGCAACAGGAACTGAGTCTTTGTCTCCTTCAATTGGTTTTCTCTTCTTATTACACAGCCTTAGCTATTTTATATACCATACTAAGAGTTTTGCAGGGAAGCAGTAGCATTTCTAAAATGTTTGGAGAGGAAAGGAGTATTTGTTGCATTTGAAAATTTTTGGTTATTTCAACCCAGATTTGCAAATACCTTTGCCAGCCCCACATTTTCCACTTTTGTAAGCTCCACAAGAAAAATAAGTGGAGTTGCATTGACCGGCTTTCAGCAATCCAGGCTGGTGTGGACAAGGAGCAGCATCTTAATAGCCTCCTCTTTCTATACCACCCCTGGGAAAAGTGTGACTGTTACTGAATCTAGCTCTTTTTCTGCATTCCTTATTTAGAAAATGTCAAAAATAGAAACAAAATGTACTGTTCACTAAGAAATGCTTTCTTTTTTCATTTTTGTTTTGGGGTTGAGGTTCTTTTTTTTTTAATTTTTGCAGATGGTTAGGGTTAATAATAAAACCAGTTCCATTTAAGCAAAGCTTTTTAGGATGTCCAGTTTTTTTTTCATTAGGATGAATTTAATAAATTAATTTTCATCCTGTTGGGAGTCAACAGGAGCTCATTCTTGTTCCCTTCTTCCTTCAAGGTCAGCAGGCCACACTCTGCTTTGGTTCCTTGCTGGCACAGGCTGAACACTGATTTTGGCAGCTCCCATGCTGGCTGCAGCGCTGCAAATCTAAGGCTGCCCCCACTGCCTGCTCATCTGCTTGGGCAGGGGCGAGCAGGCTGGCAGCAGCGGCTGCCTTCAGCACACATTACAAAACTGCTGGCTGCAGTGATGCTCTCCATGCCCTTCAACAATGTCCTGGGCACAGAGCAAGGATTGCGGCTGACTGTATGGTTTTGACCCGATGCAAACATGAGTGTGCATAGGAGTATTTGAAACTTGTGATCTGGGTCCTGTGCATGCCTCTCCAGTAACATCTCCAGAATGAGGACTGTATTGTGCCAGATCACATCCCTTGCCTCAGTAAGCCATTCCCTGATTGCACACAAGATCACTTTTAAAGCTCAGATATGCCAGATCTCTCATTTATTTCAATTTCTTTTTCTCTCTTACTCATCCATCATACTGACTCTGCAAGGCCACATCTGATATAAATGATATCAGCATCCATCAAGTTACTGAAAAGGAAGCCGAAACCCTATGGACTCCTTCTCACTTTCACTTCTGTCAACAGCCGCCTCTTGCTGATTTCAGAGCAAGAATTATAACTTCTTTCCACTTCTTTATTATTATTTTTTTAAACAACTTTTGGTAGAGGCCCAGCACTTGATGACGAATGAGACGATTCCACGGGGTCCTATTCATCCGTGTCCTGCCAGCATTCCTGGCTCTAACCGACCCACCACTTGGCATTTACGGTTGTGCAAGCACATCACCGCTTGGAATCATCACCACCCAGGAGGGCACACTCTCTCTCTTGTCCTCTTTGCTCTGCCGCACTCACTATCATCAGGACAGCACACACCAGGAATCTTACAGATCAATCTACTCTCCTGAAGCAAAGCACTCCAAGCCACATACTAAAATTCCTGGTGAAAGCTGTTGGGAACCCAAGCAAGAAGAGAAGCAGCAGAGGGGGTATTCAGAAAGGCTAACTTTTGCCAAAGGAAATGAGCCTCCCCATGCACTCTTTATTACCAGCAGTGAAAGGGAAGGTGTACTGCAGAGCTGTTTTTCCCTCCGAGTCACCCTCTGGAGACTCTCTTTCTCTCCCTCAGCTACAGAGGAGCTCACCTCCCTTGGATTCAGCTCCCTCAAAATGCACACTGTCCTTGTGCAGCTGAGGCTCTGACAAAAATTAGAGCTACCGATGGAGAAAATTCACCTTTTAAGTCTGGTATTTCTTGTGCACAAGTGCGCAGGATACTTTCACCCTCTTGGCAACCCTGTCTTTGAGTTCCCAGCAACTGATGTCAGCTTTGATGGAAAAATATGTTGCCAAACCTCAAAAAGCATGGAGCTAGTTCTTCTTTTGCTGTGCTGTGGGTCAATCAAAGAGACAGATTCATAAATGGAAAACCTTCTGTCATCTCACAATAGCAGCACACAGACAGACTGCCTCTTGACAGGAAAAAAATGAGACTAGAAATAACATTGATATGGTAACACATGCTTAAACTCAGTAACAAGAATGCCAGAGAAGAGCTTACCCAGAGCCCCAAGTGCCAGCCAGTCTTACAGCAAATTGGCAGAGCCAACTCTGGAAAAAAAGGTGGGGATATTTGCTTTATGGCTTGCAGATTGTACGCATCAACGTAGTCATACCTCAGTCATCTGCTTCTGTTAAAACCCAAACACCAAACGGTTCCTGAGATGCCAAACTCAGACAGGCTCCATGGGACCGAGCACCCCGGGTCTGAGAGGGGAGCACCTGGCTGCCCCGTGGTCACTGTATCTCACTAGACTCCATCTCTTGATGATCACTGCAAAATCGAGCATGAACATGCTGCTGGGCTTCTCCTCAGAGAGATACAAATTTTGATAACTATCACCTATGCCTCTTTGTACATAAGCAAGCTGCTCACTCCACAGTCTACTACACTACCTATCAGATGGCTCTCCGGGAATGTAAAGCCACAGTCAGAATTTTCAAGGACTTCACCTCAGGAATAGCAAGGTGGATTAAACCAAACAACCCATAGCAATGCCTAGCACAGAAAAAGCTAATATCACCACCACTGGCAATGAAATGGAAGGACATAGGACACGGAATTCCTTGTGCTTTCAAAAATAAAGGAGCTAGTGAGTGTCCTTGCTATAACACATCTTCACCACCAAGTAAACATTTTGTAACAAACAGCTTTCCATCCCAAATGACTTCCCTGTTTTCATAGAAGTACCAGTCACCCAGCATTCCAGATGTCCTCAAGCTGCTTCATGGCCACTTTTCAGAGCAAGCGTGTGGAAAAAGTAGAGCTGTTCCAAAATGAAGCTAACCATTTTACAGGAACTGCAGATGTGACTCTTAACATTCTGAACACTGATTTCCACAAGTGTATTTTGTAAGCAATCATTTAATTCAAGTCAACCATGAAAAAAATTCCCCAAACACGCAAACCAACACACTTATAAGAATGATAGCGTTAAAAAAAAACCAAAACACACACCAAAACCTACCGAGGCAGTGTTTCTACAGGACTTCTCTATCCATGCTGCTACAGGGAATTTGTAAGACTATTTCACAGCTATGCAACATCTGCAGTATCTGCTGCATTCATGCCCACCCCACTGCAGCTCCATGCTGCTGGGGCATCACAAGAGTCCAGCCTGTCGGAAACTCTAGGACTCAAAACCAGCTTCCCTGTAATGCACTGCAAACACCATTCTTATCTTTGGGATGATGCTGAGAAAGGGGTGACCATTTTACCAGTTTTGACCCACTGCTGATTTACGACTCAGCACTGCAGTAACAGCCCGAAATGGAGACTGGCTTCAAAACATGATTATTGGAAACTGAGAGGGCTGGTACAGCCATCCAGCCATGGCATAGTTTATCAGGATACATTCAGAATATTCACTCCTCTGTGGACTCACAGCAATCTAGAGGGGTTTGTGTTTCTGTTCCTTTGACTTCTTCAAATAAGGATGCACTCCATCTTTTTTAAGACAACAGCTGACACATTTCAAAGTTTCCTTTCATTTCTATCACGAGAACAGAGAAGTGAAGGGTAAGAAATACTGTTTCAAGATAAACCAGTGCAAAATGAACATATTTCCCAAGATTTCAACAGGGATGATTCCCAACTCCAGGAGGAAAGACACTCTATTTACTAAAAAACATGCTGTTATGAGACTAGAGCCAGTTTTGAGGCCCTTACTACAAAAAGGACATCAACTTGCTAAAGCATGTCCAGAGGAGGGCAACCAGGCTGGTGAAGGGTCTGGAAAACAAGTCTTACGAGGAGCAGCTGAGGGAACTGGGGTTGCTTAGCCTGGAAAAATCTGAGGAGAGACCTTATCACCGTGTACAACTACCTGAAAGGAGGTTGTAGCAAGATGGGTGCTGGTGTCGTCTCTCAAGTAACAAGTGATAGGACAACGGGAAAATGGCCTTAAGTTGCACGAGGGGAGGTTTAGATTGGATATTAGAAAAAATGTCTTTACCGAAAGAGTGGTGAAGCATTGGAACAGGCTGCCCAGGGAAGTGGTGGGGAGTCTCCTTCCCTGGAGGTGTTCAAAAAGTCTGTAGGTTTAGTAGGCATTGTGGTATTGGGCTGACAGTTGGACTAGATGATCTTGGAGGTATTTTCCAACCTTAATGATTATAGGAGTGAAAGAAAAGCAATTTTCTTTAACCCCACTAACTTTTTTTACCTATTTCTAACCCTATAAACCTGTTAGATTTTTTTTTTCCCGAGACTCTAAAGCATACACTTTTCTCCGGGAGACTGAACCACTGCCAAAATCACACCGCTATCCAAGGATCTTAACACACTTTGCAAAAACATTAATTAAAACTCACAGAGCAAGAAGAAGGGAGTAAGGCTGAATCTTTTGTTTCATAGCAAGGAAAACACCACAACGCAAAAAAAAAAAAAAAAAAAAAAAAGACAAAAAGATTTGACAACATACCAACCATCTCAAAGAAAACATGCTTCAGAGGACAGCAGAGACATAATGCTGGGAGGGCAGAGAGGTAGGGAAGGAAGCAAAAAACCCCAGCATTTTACTCTCGGCAGTACTTTTACTAGACTATTCTTCTATTATGCAATATTAGGTTGGTTGAGATTTAAAACAGAGATTTAAGAGCCAGTTTTCTTAACCTTGGCCCTCCTCTGCTTTTTCACTACACCTACACAGTTGCCGCATCCAAGTACACCATCAAAAACAAAGCAGTTGCTAATTATCGAATCTCATTATAAGGATGCCTCATCTGTACTTCTTTCAAGATTTATCACAGAATCATTATTTCTCTCTGCAGCATGATTTCCCACTCAAGTGTGGGAAAATGAAGGCAATAGCTATTTAAATGCAATTTGCAACATGTTCTGGATGTATTAATTTCTTACTGTCTTCTGGGAACATTTTCCTCCATCAGACACCTAATCCATAAATATATATCCATTTGCTCAACAAATTTGTGGACAAAAGTAGAACTAAAGCAACAATTAAATTCCTACTGAATAGCACACATTACTACTTTATAGTACATAAGCACCACTCCATCAAAGTGAACTAAGGTTAGGAAAGCTATTAATATATCCTTACTAAAATGACAGGACTAGAAAGTAAAATAAAGAGTACTTGTTCGCATCAAACATCATTTGCAGGTTTTGTAATTGCTCTTTCCCTTAAAAGTAACAACAAAAAGCAGTCTTTTGGGGACCGGCAATGATAGGTAGCTTTGTGGATAGAAAGAACAACCTGAAAAGCTGCGAGTTCAGCAGCAAAACAGTGATGCTTTCCCAAATGTAGCAGGTCAGGGGACATCGCAATCCACCACACACTGTGACAGGTCCCTGGCCAAAAGTCTTGTCATACATCCTGAACAGAAATACTCTCTGTCTGAGCCACCTAGAGCTAGGATAGCACAGGAGTAGGAGGAAGGAATAAAGCAGAGGAAACAGAACAGCAGAGCTGTTTAGGCTCTGTTCTTAACAAAAATAGCTCCCTATAAAAGATTTTACTGAACCAGAAAAACAGAAAGTAAAAACAGAAATCTGAAACCCCTCATGCTCACACATTTTCAGCTGTTTGCATCCCAGTACATAACCAATTCTGTGGCTGCTACTCAGATGAGACATCGTGGCATTGACTCGTGGAGCAATCTACTGCATGACACAAAAGGCACCTCCTCAGAACAAAAATGTTCAGACTTCACAACAAGTGACTATGTGCCACATAAGTCTATTTTTGTTAGGGAAAAGAATGTTTTCAGATGATATTTGTTTCCAAAACAAAGGAATTCACCTCCCAGAGCCTGCCAGAGAGAGAGAGAGGAGGACAACATTCCTTCCTCTACTCGCAGGAAATTAATGTTACCAAATTGCTGGGAGGTGTCAAAAAGCCTCAGTCTCTTCTTGATGCCAATACTGAAAGGTGTCAAATGCCTTCACCTCACTCTGCCCTTGGAGGACTGTGAGGGAGCAGAGCATAAAACACCCAAGCTCATGCAGAAAGTTTATTTTGTCTCCTCTGAACTGGATACACTTCAGACCACTAATACATGTAGCTACAAGTGACTTCCTCTTTAATTTTTTTTTTTATTTTAGCTAAACAGGAGCTGGTGCTATTGCCAAGTGATGGGTGCTTCTTACTGCAGAGCTGGAGAGCCATTCCTGTGAAGCTATTGCTCCACAGGTGACAGACAGAACAACCCAGCCTATAAAGGACTCCCCTCACCTAGCAGCAACCTAAACTACAACCCATAAAAGACCAGCTACAGCGTTGTCTCACATGACCATAGAGGCCAGCTGTAGTCAAGGAAGATACCCCTCGGCAATTGCACTACCTGGAAAGAAAAGACAATCATCCTTTTTCTTAGGCTATGATTCACATTATCTTTGCTTACTGGCTACATCATTTTCACATGATCATTCAAACTCTAAAGCAATGGACAAGAAGCACCCCATGGGCATGGCAAAGGAATCCTGTCCAACATGCTCATGAAAAAGGAGTTGAGGTCTCCAAAAGGCCTGATATAATGAGAACTAATGCCTCCAGGAGTCCATAAGAAAGAAAGCAGCAGCAAGTTTCTTGAGTAATGATGCCATGAAAAGCTGTGTGACAAGTAAATATTGATATTTAAGTTGTAGATTTGGTTTAAATTTCAGTTCTCATCTCACTTTGACTTGTTATTGCACTAGCATACAATAGGGCATAAGCATGACCCACTATCCAAAAAAATTCAACTGTATTTTTCCTCTTTGCCACTTGCCAAGATAAAGCAGGGGGTTCCTATTGCTTCATTCTCTGACCTTAAACATACTTGGTGTGGATACTAGTGGTACACTTTTTTATCCAATGCAGTTGCAGTTGCCAATTGTTGTTGTTCCGTGTTTTCTCAAAATGGCTGTAAGTCAGGATGAAAAGCACAAGTTTCTGAAACTGCTGAGATTTTCATGGCACTTGACCAAAGGAAATAAATAAAAATAAAAACAAGAACTTCAAATATACCCTTCTCCTTGGCAAAATCAAAAACAGCTTCTCTGGAGAGTTTCAGCCACTGTTACTACACAAAGCTTGCCAAGACAATGCCTATAAGAAGGTGTTCTTGTTCTGTCTGGGAAAGGGTTAATCTCCTGGGTTTGACAGGGGAGGAGTTAATTTTCACAATAAACTAGGAAAGGACACTGATGGGACAGCTGACGAAAATGGTCAAAGGGATATCCAATGCCATTCATGTAACATCCAATATATAAGAGAAGGGAAGCAAAGGGGGGCAGATCACAGCATGGCTGGTTCCCACTTTGGCAGTGCATCAGGATTGTGGCTTGGGAGAGTGTGTAGGTGTTGGGTTTTTTGCAGGCAGTGACTGCTTGATTACTTGCTTTGTATATTTTTATTGCTACTTTCCTCCTCCTTTGCTGTTCTATTAAACTGTATTTATCCCAACCCATGAGTTTTATCTTTTTTATTCCCCTCCCACCAGAGCAGGAAGGAGTGGTTCTTTGACTGACTGCTAAGGCTAAACCAAGGAGAGAAAGTTGTAACACTATTTAGTAACAACTCATGGCAATTCTTGGTGACTGCTCTCCAGGAACACCTAAGAAATAAAAGACTTGCTTCTGGATTCTCATACTAACACCAGTTTCATACCTCTCTCTCAAGTCTCTTCAGTTTTGTGTGTGCATACGTTAACAGACAGGCACATAAAGGAATGAAAACAAAAGAGACGCAGAAACACGAAGGTTAACTGGGCATAATTTGGGCATAATTTAGGTTGGGGAAAAAGAAAGCTTTCCAAGCAAACTTGTCAGACTGGAACAGCTTTCCAAGGGGAGCCATGAAGATGATCCAACTACCTGTGACAACAGAAGACTAAGTCTGATGAGCCGAGTGGTCCCTTCGCATCTGATGCTCCTTTGATAGGAGGAAGGGGATTACTTTAAGAAGTGATCACCTACAGCCCATCTTCTGCAGTGTTCTGGCATGTTTAGATTTGGGTTGGTTATTTTTTTTACTGAATCAGAGAGCATGCTTCTCTTCTTGCTAAAGTCAGGGCAACTCCCATCAGAGAAGCTATTTAAAAAATCACTCACTAAGCTTGCAGGGGCCTGAGTCTCGTCATGAGGGTACCCGAGATGTGGAAACCTCAGCTGTACCGAATGCTAATAGATTGACAACAGCTGTTCAGTTGCACTGTCTCAGTAATCACCGTGATTATGTGTCCCAGTTACTGGGGAACTCTGCTAGAGGGATTAGCAGGTCACGATCATCACGCTAAGCTCTACTCAAAAAAACCCGCATTTAATGTGAAGACTAAACGTTCAAAATAATTTCCTGCTCAAGTACCTGAATGGTTGGGAGCCAGAGAGAAGACAAGTCCTAACAGCCAGAGAACATTACTGCTTCAAGTGATTGTAATGGGAATCCCACATCTCTAAAGGAGCCCTGGGAGCACCATCTGGACTCACCCAAGAGCCCTGCAACTTCATCCAGCTGAAAACTAAAGTCTTCTTCAAACATAACTTGGGGAATGACCATACCATGCTGAATTCCTAAGACTTCTGCCTCCTCAGAAGCCTCCTCCAAATCCTGACATAAGTACCACCAGCCAACAATACAATGAACTACTATACTAAATCAAAGTAAGTAACCTCAAACTCTGGACCATGGCAGGGAGGCATCTTTCATGACGATGCAAAACATCTCCCTTGACTTAGGGAAACAGGTCCCTTTTTCAAGCTCTCACAAACATGTTTTCTCCCTTAACAAGTGTTTTAAAGAAGATATTCGACATAAGATCTGCTACCTATAAGCTTTGAAGGCAATATTTCTAGAAATTACCTCGGGAATCTTGCTGAACTCTACCATATCTGGAGTCATCATTCTTTCTATACAATTGTGCACTTCATTGCTTGGTAATGGAACAATAATTGCTCCTCAGTTATGCAAGATACACCTCTAATTTGTAAAAAGTTTCTGAAGAGGTAATGACAGATGCTTAAACAAATGAAATGTGAGAATATGAAACTTGTTATATAAAAGATAACAGTACCCATGGAGTACTCTGCCAGCTGGGTCACAGTCTCAGCTGGTATAAAGGACTGATGCTGATGTTCTGTCATATATTCTTAAACACTGAACCAGGAGCCAAATCAATCGCATTACTTTGTGCTTTAATCTGACTAAATTTCACAAATTAAGCATCATCGGCGTTCATCAACACCTGACATCCCTGCTTTCCTGACAGCTTCCTAGGTAAGGCTGCTAGCAATTCAGCAGAAGTCATTTTTGTCCTCTGAAATTATACTTCCTGATTATAAAGCACACTGAGTGTGAAATAAAGATATCAATCTGTATTTTTTCTTGTTTCTAAAACTAGATTCAATATAAAACCTGCTAAGAACTATACTGTGATGGGCAATCTCACATTAAAAAGGATGATCTATCCAAATTTTCTCCATTTTCTTTTCTCCAACTTTACTACTGGGAATAAGGGCTCAGTGCAGCATTTCAAAGATCACGTGTTCATTCACAGCCCTTCCAGACAAAATGTCAACCCAAGACTCTGAGCACTTGCATTTGTTAATGTATGGCAATGCTCATAAGATCAAGAGCAGCACACCATCGAAATGTCATCTGTGTGTGCAGATGCAGTATCAAGTGCGCCTCCCCATATGACTAATTTTCCAATTAAGGTTGAAACACTGTTGCGCTAAAAACACCACAAACACATTGGAAGATCTCATTCTTGCTCCATAGGGATTTATTATCAAAGATATGCTAATTTTACTCTAATCTACACTTGTTTCTACTCAGCAAAGTACTGACTTTTACGATATGTAAATTTTTTTGCTGCAGAAATTAACTGCATTTTACTGTTTTGGAACAGTTTAGCATGACATCCGCAGGAAAAGAAAATAAAAACAAATGAAACAAACAAACAAACAAAAGATTGGCAAATGCTTAGAAAGCTTGTTTCACCTACTCTGATCTCCATGCCATTGTAGACATACTATTAGCAGGACCCAAACTACCTAATCTGAGACTTGTTCAGATCCAAGTACATAAACCGCATCACAACAGTGACTGCTGGATAGACATACCCTAAGGAAGCACAGCCCTTCAGTCTGTCTGGAAGAACGATAAAACAACTATCACAGCCTGCAAAACTTTCAGCTAGGAGAGCTCTGTTTAATCTAGTGGAAAAAACACATGAGATGCAGTGCTTCGAAGCTGAAATTAGATAAATCAGACTAGAAATAGGCACACATTTTGAACAGCAAGAATAGCATACTGCTGGAACCATCCACCTAAGGATATTTCAAATACTTCATCACACCACGTCTTTAAAGTCAGGGCTGCTGACAGATGTTCGACACAGCTCAAAGAGAAATGCAGGCTTCATGCAGTAATTCTTAGACAAAGCTCTGTCTCTTGCACCACGCTCCAGCTCAGATTAGATGATCATAAATGGTCCCTCTTGACCTTAAAGATCTACAGTGACACTCCAAGTAATGGCAAAGAAGTCTTCAAGGAGTTGTAGCTCTGCACAACCCTGAGAGATCGCAAACCACATAGCAGTTTTGCGCCAACAGCCCATGTCATTTCCTTCCTGTACAAACTGTCTGAGGGCTGGGACAGAGCTGGGCTGGACAGCTGGCATTCAGGTACCAAATTTATCCCTTGCTCCTGGGTTGGCAGCAGCTGAAAGCACTGTAAAAAAAACCTTCATGTACCTTGATGAAACCACTTCCCCCTAAAACATCAGCTGTCTGACAGTGTCAGGGACTTTGAAAAGAAAGAAAAACAAGACTAATTCACATTTCCCAGTGGCGAGTTGCTAGTGTTGTCTTCATAAAACTGGCACAGCAAGAATGACAAAAGATTCTCTCCTCCCCAAATAACTAAGCAATTTTAAAATAGTTAATCGCGGAAACATTCTCAAAAGATTAGCTGTGGCTCAAACTTTAAAGATGATAATTTTAATTTAATTTAAAGTTGAACATCCTTGTGTAATAATGGCAGAGATGAAGGACTATTAGTGAATAATCTTGTTTACGGATCAGTGAACTCACAAAATTGCCAAGGCGCTGTGAAACATATTCCCTATTCACACCTCATAATTAACTGAGTGCTCTGCAGAGACAAGATGCTGCAATATTAAAAAGTCATCTTCGTTATTAGAAAGCTGCTTATTTGGGCTGGGATGCCACTGGGGGCTCTCATTTGGTCTGACATTTCCAAACTCCCAAGAGAAAACCCCTTCAATCCATCAAAACGGCAGAATCGCAAAGTGTAACTCTGGGCAGAGAAAGCGTTTGGTCTACAACAGCATGGCTTGTACAGAAAGAAAGGCATCTCTCTCCTTCCCTAATGCCATTTGGGAGCATTTCTTTTTTTAAAGGCAACTGAATGTAGAATGCAGTTCTCTTAATTAATTCACACTGAAAGGCGCTTTTGGTGGAGTCAAGAGGCCAAATCAGATCAAAGTAAATAACGCAACAAATAGCGACATGAAAGCCCTGGGACAGCAGCTATCATGGCTTGCGCTGTCTAGATACTTAAAACCCAACAAATCCTGAAGCTTCCAGCTTGCAGGAGAGGAGAGGGGGATAAGGGGTTCTATCTTTTTGGCAAATTTTAAGAAAGAAATTGTCAATTTACTGGCAAAAATAGGAAGACTTTTGCTGAGGTGGGTCTGCTTAAGATTTGGGAAATCCTGGACGGAGTCTCTGCTTTAAGTCAGACTTTTTGTGAATCCAGGCAAATACCAGGAATTACTTCCCTTTGGTTTAGAAAGGTAACGCTTCTCCCTGACTGATGGGAGTATGAACACTGAGCAGCTAAGACACTGGCTGCAGCCCCTTTGCACTGTAACTACACTGCAAAGAGAGAGAGAACTGCTGAAGTAAAGCAAAAGTAACAAGAAGGACTCAGTTTTATGAAGGGGTGATTGAGGAAGTTCACAAGTTTTGCCCAAGACAGATTACTTTGAGTTATTACTTATCCCCAAGTACAGTTAAGAAAGACAGGATATATTGTAAACCCATATCTAAGGTAACTGAGGGCCACACAAAACAGCTACAGAATTTGACGGTGTTGCCTCTGGCCCATCTTAGCTTAGTACAGTGTCTTGCTCCAGCCTTTCCCCTGTAACAGGGAACAAGCCAGGCAGTCACAGGATGTTCTTCAGCCAAAGTCAGTGCACAGAATTCAACATATAGCAATAAAAGATACTCAGATTTTCCATTCAGGTTTTTACTGTAAATCTCAATTGCCTACACAGACTGCAGTCAGAACAAAAGAATAAACAATAAAGAAAAAAAGGTGGTACCATAAATCAGCACTGAAAAAACAGCTTGTGAATAACATAAGCATCCAGCACGTTTAGAAAGAAACAGAACAGAAACAACAAGCAATAATACACCGAATAAAAATCCAAAGCATCCCTGCATCTGGAATACAGCACGTTTTTCCAAGATCTTCGCTTCCTCTGCCCAAATTTCAAAAGATCTAATAGAGATCAAAGTAGTACAGGAAAGAATAATAAGACCCATCAGACACATGGAATGGCTTTTGCATGAGGAGCAATTCAACAGAACAAGGCTTTCCACCCTGGAAAGGGATTACATATAACAATTCTACTAAATTACAAAGGGCTTGGGGAAGCAAACCAGAAAAAGTACTTTCTACTTCTTATCCCACAAAGTCAAATAGATTCCAACCAAATCATTGTTTTTCAGCAATGGGAAAGATTTCTTCCCACAGTGTGTAATTCAATCAGACAACTCATTGCAACAAGAAGTCCTCAAAGTCAGAAGAAAGAAGGGTTCTAAAACCAGAATTGGACAACTCCACAGAGGACAGGTCCATGGAGAGTCTTAAACGCAGTGCTCCAGATAAAACATCCAGATCCAGACTCTAAATCACTGACTGGCACAGGTTCACTATGCACGGTGAAGAAAGATAACCCTGTACTGGCCCTCTTCCCGTTCTTTTTTTCTCTGTAAGCATCTAGTAATCACCACAGTCAGAAAACAAATACTGGAGATAGATGGACTGCCAGTTTGATATGTTTTTTTCACACTGTTCTTCTATAATGTTGAATATATTTATATGAGTTCAATAAACAAATCCTAACATAAAATAAAAGGAAACTTATTTTTTTCCTGAAGAATATAGGAATTTTTGTGTGATATTTCTTATTTATGCACAGCACTGACCAAATGCATGAACAAATGCTTTCTGAATGGAAAGTCATCCATCATTTCTAAAAGTTTATACAGGGAATGAATGAATGAAGAAATTTAGTTTTCCATCCTGAGTAATTCCATGATAGAGATACCATTCAGGATCATCATCAAGGTCATGAGAGTGAATCCACAGTATGTCAGCCAAGATCAGCAAAAGAATGCTGATCTGTAACAGATAGATTGGAAAACCTGGCATTAGCAGCCATTTAGATCACAGACCACATGATAGCTTTCTAAAGATGAAAATTCCTGATGCTTGTACCAAAAACATTAGCAATTCATCTTCTGAAATAAATGCGTGACATAATTAACACTGGAAAGAATGGGTGAGAAGAGGCAGAACACAAACAACAACAAATGAATTGAGCTTAGCACCAAAATACAAAAGAAACAACTCTGCTCCAAACATTTACAGACAGCACACAGGCGCGGCAGTGATACAAGCTGCAATCACGAGATTAGGCAGAGATTACAGTAACTGCAATTAAATCAAGCAACGTTAAAATACTGCAGAAGAACCCAAGGCCAACATTTTACAGCAGCTTTGTCGCTGCAGAAATTCCTAGCATGGTCTTGCAAGAGCAATGCAGGTAAAACAGTGTTGTATGACCACATAAAACTGCATTTTATGAGAGAGAAAGAAAGGTAACGTTCTCTCTCCCCTCCACTCCTAACTGATAATTATTCTTTCCCTGAATTTTATTTTGAACATTGAATAAAGTCCTTGTCTCCATGGAAAACAGAGAAGAGGCAGTTTTTCCTTTTAATCTTTCTCCTCTGAAATGAACACCCAGCAGGTTCATTGGCATGTTTCACAGATTAAAAGGAACTGTATTTTATTCCATCATTTTTGTACTAGTACAACCAAAGTGCAACCTTAGTTTGTTTCAAAGTACAACTTTTATGCTTGAAATTTTCCTTACTCTAGAGCTCATCTGCCAAAAAAAAAAAAAAAAAGAAAGGGGCAGGGAGGGGGTGAACTGATAGGTCAAAAAAGGAGATTTGAGCAGATTTTCAGCCCCTAGCCTGAACAGAGGACCTATGGCAAACACCCTGCCAACCAAAGCTTTAAACAGAAGGAGTAACTGCATTATCCACACAGCAAAAGAATGATTATTAGGACATCAAACCTAACTTTAGGAAATGTGGTTAAAAAAATAAAATTACAACAACTACAACATCTTTCAGTGGAAGATTTTCATTTAAGCCACTCCATGATTATTTGTGGCAGGTAATGAGAATTCTTAAGGCAAACCAGAGCATGGCCAGACGCTGTGAGACCTGTCAAACCCAGAAAGCAAAACGTGACAGCAGCATTCCAACAGCCTAAGTGCAAAACTTGTCTTTCAAGGTTTACTTCAGCCAGTATCCTAATTTCAGGACAGATGTTTGGGAATGTGGAATGCATTTACATAAGTCCTTTCTGCACTGTAGCTTCCTGGACATTCACATTCTGGAAATTGCTTAAAAGAATAGCAACAAAAAAATCTGCATTTCAAAGATCTGCAGTCTGGAGAGAACTGTGCGATTCAGAATTTCCAAGCCAAGTAGAGGATTAAGGTTTCCAATGCAGTAGTTGGAAAAGAGTATTGGGATAACCAAATTAGAAATGTGAAAGTGGATTTACTACTCTTCCTCTTTAGATTAAGTTGAAGATTAAGTTTTTTGTCAGGGAAGGATCTATTAATTTTGGAAATCATACAGGGAAGATGGGAGAAGCATTAGACAAGCTAACAGATTTTGTCCTCTAAAACCAGATATTAAATCTCAACACCTACTTCACATTAAAGAAATTGAAGTAACACTCATCACAATTGAAACCATCCTCCTAAAGTCGTAGTTGATGAGATCTGTGCCTTCATGGTTTGGAGCAACAGATTGCTTATATCAGCCTGTGAAAAACTAAAGCTATGTAACTTAGTCCTGAAAGTCTGCTTTCCTTCACTTAATATATGCTGTATTACCAAGTTCGCAGAGGAGACATGGACCAGATCAGAAAGCATCAGTCATTAATGAGATAGGTAGTTAAAGCTGAATCCTTCACTCCTGAGAACCGCCTAAAAGTTTCCACTAGATGTCTAAAAATGTGCCTGGAAGTCAAAGATGTAAGAGAAACTGTTCCATTAGATGAGCTCTGGGGAAATACCTGCAATAATCTGGGTATCATCTATCTTCAGGTCTTGTACGTTTGTTTTCTTATTTCCTGGGTGACTGAAACACCATTGTGTGTCAAACTAACCCAGATTTACTGCAAGGAAAATGACCTGGCAAGCCATTAAGGTTTTTCTGTTTCTCAGCCGCTGTTAATTCCTTGACACTGGCTTACAGGGCTTTCAGAGAAAACCAATGAACATGGGCACACTGCTATTTCAAATGCTGGTTTAATGAGACTGCCACGAACTGTGAATAGAAAGGCAGTTCTGTGAAATAAAGGGAACGAACAGAGTCTCCTGTGAGTCAGCTCTGGGGGACATAGACGGCACCTACCAAATGGGGATTTCCAATTAGCAACACAGGGAACAGAAGAGGCCAATGTACAATGAAGTGACTGCAACTGCAGGGCTTAAACGCAACTTCCATTAATGAGAGGGAAAAAAAACGCTCTCTCCTCTGCACATGAATAAATAAGCAATAAGCATCTTTCAGAAGACAGGGAAAAAAGACAAAACCAGCCATTAACTTTTCCTCCTGATTCTGTTTTGTGCAGTGTGTTTCTTTTGTTCCAGGCACATTTTCCACTTACAATTTCACAAAAATGGATTTTCATGGACTAAATTTTAGTCTTCTAAAGGATCTTTAAATGACTAAAAAGTTTTGCCTAAAACAAAAAACCAGTTAAAATGTTAAGTCATCATCAATGAAGTAAAATCAGGCTCAGTCTTGCCCCATTTTTCTGACATTTAATGTACATGAAGATGAACTACTTAAGTTTATTCACTGCTTACTGAAATAAACAAATCCTTTTGATACAGTCACATTAGTAATAGTCCAAGGGATATTATTTACTTTCCACTTCATTCTCAGAAGGATTTAGAAAGAGGGAGAGAGGTATTTTTCTGCACTGCAAGACAAAACCCACTATCCAGAATAGCAGCTAATGTGATCTAACAAAGGAAGTCAAATTTTAAACCAATCCCCTTCTATTCAAACAAGCCATCTGTATAAGTGTCTGCTTTCCCGTACACAAATAAGCTGAGTGCTATCAACTGTGGCTCTGCACCACACTGAGCACCAGAGCAGAGTATGCCCCTGGCTTTAGCCTGGTTCTCCACATTCCCTCCTCCTTCTCAAACACAGGCAGCAAACACAGGGAAAACTCCTGAGTTAGGTACAGGGCAGAGAAGACCCTAACCCCCAGAGCTGCTGGGTAAAAGAGGTCAAAAAGAAACGGGGCATTGCAGCCCATGGAGCAGAAACCCATGCAGAGGAGAGGACGAGATAAGCAAAGAGACAGTGAGTGCTGATAGCTAGAAAACGCTAGATGGACCTTGTCCTCTAGCTGGGCAAAGCTCCCACTACAGGAGCCTGATCCTGAAAGACAGGAGGAGTGGGGAGCACATGAAGGATGTGATACACAGTACAAGCACTTGTGGAGGCCCTTAAATTGTCTGAGCAAACACTCAGGGCTAGGAGTGTAGGAGGGATCCTGGGAGAGGAAATTTATGACAGTAGCTTTTGAGGAAAGCAACAAGATCCAAAAGGCAAAGCCTGAGGAGCAAAGATTGGAAGCAATTAAATGGTTAAGGAGAAGCAAGCAAGGGAACAGATGAAGGCAGGCTGGAGTAGATGAGACAGGGCTACAAACTGCAAAGAGAGGAAGAAAAGGGCTGTTGGAAGAAGCTGCTCATGCCAGAAATTATTCCTCTCCAGTCTGTAAGGGAACACCAGTACATTGTGCCTCCTCTGTCAGCAAGTATCTAAGGGGAAAAGTCACCCATCTCTTAATACTGACTCCTACAGTGCACAATCAACTGCTGCAACCAGCTAGTCTGCTTGCTCAAGCAGCAGATGTCAATGAGGTGGATCCAAAGGCTTCAATCCAACTGTTCACACCCACATGGCTCCCCATTGCAAAATTTCTGACTATCCACTTCACTTGTTTTGAAAAGCAAGGAAATTACACATCCAGAAACCTTGCCAAAGTACTTTAAAAGATTACAGACTGAAGCAACAAACCATGAGGAAATACCAGCACTTGGTAGTTTGTACACAGAGAAATTATTGAGAAGTTGTTAATTTGTCTCAGAGCAGGACTTGAATAACATGAAGTAAATAGGGTAGCGGCCATGCTCTGGACAAGGAAGAAACAAAATATTGCATAGTTGCTCATTAAGTGAGTGCCAGCCTATCTAGGCAATGAATACAGCAGTGATCATGTAGAAAATATGGTATGTGACAGTGTAATTAAAGACTGTTATAATATAAATGCACAAAGGGCAAAAGTTAAATCAAGCCTTTCTTACCTGGTGAGTGCATAATTTTGCAGCCTAATGATGTCTAAACATGTCTTTTCTTGTGTGCACGCAACATTAGTCATCACCATACCAAAGCGATGCTGGTTTTAAACAAACTTTCGTTAGGAAGCAATGAATTTAGTTACTTGTATTGCAACACCACTTGCAGGTTTGAAAGATAAAGACACAATGCCACAAACACGCACAAGAGAAACAGTCCTTGGCTTTTTTGGGGGGAGAGTTAAAACAACTACCACAACACACAAGTGGAGGTGGAAAAGCATTCTGCATTACTGTGCCTCATCTTCCAGCACACGCTATGGGAAGAGAGATGTAATCATTTTCCCAAGATTACATGAATGTTCTCCAGAAGACAGTCACATTCCAGAGTGCGTAAATCCTTGGCTGAATCCAAGGCTTTAAGCATAGGGGCACCGACTTCTCGCATGTTTCTAGACTAACAGTGTTCCGGTGGCTTCAGGTACTATCTGAGCATGACAATAAGTATCATCACTGTCTGCAGGCAAGGGAGAAGAAGATTCATGTACTACTGTTAGCAAACATTTCCTAAAAAAGACAAGACATCGACACAGCAGTAGCTAGAACTATTGCTGAGACTCACAATAGAAAACTGATCTGAAGAACTGAGTTCAGATCAGAGTGAACCACAGGTCAAATCCACCTCTGCAATACACCTCCCCAAAGGAGGCCAAACTTCATTTGTAATTTAAGCCTACTGAATAGCAAGAAAGGCAGAGCCTTAGCAAACCTACTACAAGCAAAAAAAACTTGCAACACCATAGCGGAAGCATCTCACGGTTACAAGGATAACAATGACACTCACCTCATCTGTCACATTTCAGTATACACTGTGCCCTCCTAGGCCTTAGGGACTCAGGGTCCTACTTGTCTTTTGGGGTGAAATTGCATTGTCCTATTCTCAGTTCAATTTTAATCATCAGTTGCCCGCCCCAAAAATCAGTCTATGGTCAGAGACAATTCAACACTTCCTTTCTCTCTCCTTTCACACAAAGGCAGTCCAACACTAACCTTTGCTCAGAGCACTGCAGATAAGGAGCTTGCTCCTTTATTTTCAAAGCCTCACAGCCCTCCAGAGATCACCAGTGAGAGCAAAAGGAAGGAAAAAGGCTAGGCTAGCTCCATTACTTAGTGGTCTGGGTTACTCATTTTGCTTTCCTAGAGGAGAAAATCATCTCGACTGCTAGACTGCCAGATCTTTTTCACCATAGGCTGAAACCCAAAACAGGCCACTGTCCTGAAATTTCTCCACTTACTATTGTTGTGGTGTTTGCATATGCCTTCCTCCCTGTTTTGCTGTTGCATGGCAAGGACTTTTTAGGTCAGCAACGGTATCCAAGTCTTTCTTTTGTTGTACGTTTGTCCTTGACCAAAACAATACATTAATAATAGCTACCTTAGTGTTTTCTCAGAGGCATGCAGTGCTTTTCAGTGCTGTGCTTTGTGTTTGAACACAACCACTACTGACTTTCAGGGTATGAGAGTGCAACTAAGAACAACTTACTAAAATTTAAGAAAGTTGTACCAAATCTAACAGAAAATGTCTTCCTCACACTTCTATAACTCAGGCAGTTTCATACTCTGAGCCACACCATTCTATATAAATTCCCTTTAACAAATTCAAGAAAAGGAAGAGTTTGCACATGTGAAATCCCAAATCTGGGAAACCAGTCATGCCATTCTGCCTATATCAGTTAAGAAACTAGGAAGTAGCATGACACTGCGTGGCAAAGGGAAGCATTAGAAATGCAGTTGAGACTTCTGCTTTTTGAACATGAATTTAATGTTAAAGCAGAAATATGCTATGTCATCAAATTATTTAAAAAAAAATCATCATTGCTACATAAGATTGGAAATAGAAGCAACCAGTTAGGAAAAGGCAAATCAACATGAATCATTTGCTGCACAGTTGCACATTATGTGTGCCAATGCTTTTTTTCCCCCCTTCTTTCCCCTCCACTCTTCCTTCATGTTGAAGAACAGCATCTGTTTCAGCTCAAACATGGACCACGCATGCTGCACAGCGACTCAGGGAAGATACGTTATGACCTCAACATACTTCTCCTCCTAATGTACCTTAGGGCCAGCACAGCCACCCCTGGAATGCACCACATTCTGCAGTGCATTTCCATTTTGCTTCCCCTGCTACTACAAAAGGAAATAACATTGTTGCCATTTTAGTCATCAGATCACATTTATCCCTGCTGTAGCCTTAATGATTTCACTGAATTTTAGATCAACAAAGGTTTGTGCCTGTATCCCACAGCACTAGTGAGTAGTGAGCTCCCTCACTCTCTTCTGCACGTACACAGATATTGAAAGTGATGCTGTTGGCCACGGTTCCAAGTAAACCTGCTTCTTCTTTCATTCTGCCACTTGGAAAAAAGATAAAAAACAAACCCAAACACAAAAAAACAATGCAACACTTCATGCATATGGGAAATGGCAGCACTAAACACCAGTCTCTTGCCCATTCTAAGGGAAGAGTCTTACCAGCTCAATCACCATAAAATCAGTTTCTAGGTCACCACAGGGAAACACAGATTTCAGTTTCCAAAGTACGCAAGCTATTGAGGAGTCTTGTTTTTCACAAAAACTCATTTACCAAGCTCAAAAATCAGGTGATGAGGGTGCCCGTGGGCCGGGCAGCATTTAATGATGCCAAGCTTAAGGCACATATGACATTCTATGACTACAACTATACATAGTCTTGGAATTTAAAAAAAAAAAAAAAGTAAAAAAAAAATAGATCTGTGTTTTCAGTAGCTTCAACAAATCAAAAAGGAAATGAGGGACAATAACGGCAGACACAACTTGCACAAAGGACTGTGACAACTTGTTGTTTTACATATATCATCCTTGTTAAACATACTCACGCACTTAACAGAGTACCACTGTGGTGAGCAATGAGGTGTTGACAGTGATAACGCGTTTTAGTAGGACACATATATGTATGTATACTGCACCATTATACTGAAAGCACTGAAGCTCTGGCTGTACCCTAAATAGAACTACAAGCCTAACATAAAAGTACCTGTCTGCCCTCCTCATATGGGAGGACACATATAGTCACAAGCCTCTTTCAGGTCTTAAACCTCAGGGATATGGATCAAACTCATAAGAGATCCTAGTTTATGTACTACTCAGTTCCAGCAGTATATGCCAGCATCCCCCAAAACTGCAATATATCGCAGTGATAAAACTTAAAATTTAATCCAAACTAACTCATTCCTTACACCTGAAAGCGCCCAGGAATGCAACCCACACATTCACTGGATAGTTGAAGAAAAAAGCAAGTGACAACAAAGAACAGAAATTTCTCTGCGCCAAGAAATTACATAACTAGCTCCAGTTACTGCTAATTAGACAGATTCCCTTTACTCCACTATTTCCTCCATTTTTCAGTTAGCTCTAGTAGCAAGATACATAATAAATTGTAATTAAATAGAAACCTAGTTGATTATATTACAAGCACTTAAAAGTACAGATTAAGCAGTACACAACTATTTTATTCTAAAGGAGACCTTACAACAAGCAACCTGGTGCCCTGGATGACGTACTTGAAGCTATTTCCCTGTGCCCAATCTGCCCTTCAGAAACACTAACTACAGAGAAGAAATTGTGCAATTAATTTTGTAAATTTGACAGCAATTTCATTTTTTTCCCTGCTAGCTTTTTTTCATCTATAACAACAATTTACTTTTTTTTTTAAAGATGGATTGTATTTTAATAGAGCAATTGCCTCAAGTGCTTCCCGCTTCATTCCATACAATATACCAATAGCATTAAAGAAAGACTGTGTACAGAATGTATTTCAACTATTTTAATCTGTCCTATGAGAGGAGTCAGCAAATGGAAGCAAGGAGAAGACTACAGTCACACGATCAGGTAGTGGTCCACATGATGTGGACATCATTTGAGAGTCAGCAAGCTGCAAATACCTTTAATCTTGCTGTTCCATACTACTGCAGGCATGCTCCACGTGGCTGAGAATCGAGAACATCTCTTGAAATTACAAATGCTGTAGCAGCACATTTATTTTTCACAGTGACTAGCAAACATTGACATCAGACAAGCAGGCACTGGTCAAATAGCCCAGGCTCTATGAGGCTGTCATTCCATGAAACAAGAAGTAATCTGGCTTTATCCTGCCTTCAGAGGAAACAAGGATTCAGAGCAAGGGGAAAACTAGCAAAGAAGGTTGCCAACAGTGTTCTAGAGAGAAGTTTCTTTCAAAGCAGCAATCCGTTAAACCATCCCAAGGCCTTCTCGCAAGGCTCTCGAGCACAACTCACACAAATGTGTGGCAGCAGGCCTCCCTCTCAGCCACTGGCACCAAACCAGCTCTACTTTGGGCATCTCACAACAAACTATGACACAAGAGGTTCCTGCAAGTGTGTTGCACACAGTCAATCACTTGAAAAGAGAAGTTGAGTGCCTTACGCATTTAGAGCCCCTTTTTAAGAAGAAAGCAGCTATGTACATGTACAGTTTGATTTGCCATGTGCAGAAATCCTTTACAACACTTGAAGAAGCAGCTGCTGAAAAGCAAATGCCTGTTGGCAGAGCGGATGAGTTCCCTCCGAAGCCATCCCATGTGCACAGTCTCTCCAACGCAACTTCTCCTGAAGAGGCCGGAAAACCAGAGGCTTTCCCATTGGTGTAAGAAAGGGATGTTCCCAAAAGTCGGGGCAGAGGGAGGGTATCTGGAGAAAGTACAAAGCAAAGGAGGGGGGGGGAAACAAGGAGTAAAAACAAAAGAAAAAAGGAAATAGGGGTAAAGGGAAACAAGGAACAAGAAGATGGAGCAAAACGGGAGTAATTTTTTTATATTGATAGTATCCATCAGGGAAAATGGAAACAAATACAACTGTCAAAGAACAAAAGCATTGGAAGACATACAGAGAGAGCAAAAGTCAAGAATAACAGCTGCACCAATGTTGTGCTCAGGTGACTCCTCCCCACCAAGTTCTAAACTTTAGATGTAACCATAATGGAGTGGTAGGTAGCCAGCAGTACCTCCGAATGGCCCACATGGCTTTGCTGGGCACAGAAAGGCCACCACTCCGCTGCTCTTCAGATGATGCCGGGTGGCAGGAGCTCCAGGTGCCTCGGTGAGCAAAGCGATGTTTCCCGTTCTCCCGGCCAGATGGAGGGACCTGCAGCAAGGCAGAGGGAGAAGCGGCAGGCTGCCGGGCAGTTCTCTGGTGGATCCCTCCATTTCTCCTGATTACATATGCACAGAAAAGGGAAAAAATAAGGGAAAGGAGAAACAAAAGGATTTAAGAAATTTTATTTTTCACATTTACTTATCAAAAGGTTGAATATTATGAGAACAGCACAACATGGTATTTAACTACAATAGGTGACATTTTATTTAATCCAAAATACAAAGTCTTTGCATGCTGGGAGAACACAATTTATTGGTTCTTAACTAGATCTAGAGGGAAAAGATCCAACAGCAACATAAGGTGAGCACTCCTCTATCAAGCTGTTCTCTGGACCTCTGGTGAGATGGGAAACACTGAGGAATAACATGGTGCCATTCTTAATTTTTTGCTGCAGAACATAATTGGTATTCTGCCTCATTTAAACAGCAAATAAATCTGTACAGGTCACGGGAAGTAGCAGAAGGAGATGAATTTCAGCAGCATGTAGAAGGCTGCTTGTTTTCTGCTGCACCCTAACAAAGTCAAATACTGTCATAAAATCCCAAGCACCACAGACAGACAGAAAGTGCACAATACATGCAACCAGAGCAAATATTAAAATACATATCTGGACCCACACAGCTTCATTCCTGCAAGCTAAACAACTGCCACATCTGGGCAACTGGGTGCCACTGAAGCAAAGAAATAACCTGAAGAGGCCACTGGAACATGGACCTACCGGAAGGGTAAGATGAAGGGAAGGGGGAGGAGGAGGGCACAGATTTCCCCCCGATTAATTAACATTTGTATTACCTTTAGCCAGGCAGCTCCTGGAACGTGCCTGGCAGACTGTAAATCCAGGCACTAGCAGACATGCTTGGCTGTAGGTCCTCGGTATACTCCTCCCTGGCTACTTGCCCACCAGTTACACCACTATGAATTACTCATCCAGTCGAACCAGGAAAAATCCTCTGCCAATCCATTGTACCTGCTCGCCTATTGAGATTGTTGTGAAAGGGACCAGAGGGAGGGCAGGCATGGCCTTAAATGTGGTCCATCCCCAATTAGCATCTAGAGGAAGGGCTGAAACAGGAAGGAAGCCAAGATGCTCCTGAAAAAGGGGAGTCCCTCACCTCCTCTCTGCATTCACATTGTGTCAGCGCTGCACTCCCCAAACCCTTCTGGGAGCAGGTTTAATTCACTACCACAGAAATACTAATTCAGTGCCCTTTTTCGTAACCCAGATACACTATCCCATGCATAAGTGTGACAGACTCCAGAGCCTGTGAGGCAGCACCAGTCAGAACATGAGAAGCAACTGCAGGAGCGAGACCTCCCATTCTGAGTAGCAGTAAGGTGTTATGTTCACTCACATATCAGTAGATCTGCACCAGGCATGGTTTGAGAGAAAAATGGATAAATAAAAGCTTCTATCAAACAAGAGATTTCTGGCTTTTAACAGATACACAAAATAGTATAGTTATTTGTGACACTAAGTAGGTGAGGGATACAGAATTCAAAGTATTTTATTTTTCTCCAAGGACAGCAGAGAGCTGTTAATTATTTCGAGAATTTCAGAACTGGCTGGATATTTTCCCTCTTTTTCCATTCTGTAAGAACAGAAAGCATCAAACCTGATTTTACTACTAAACGTCATATAGCATTTCTACAACCATGCCACTGTGACTGAATAATCAAGCAGGTCCTGCAGGTGGAAGGAGTTAAGCCAGGGAAATTTTAAGATGCTTCAGTCAGAACTCCCACAGAAAAAATAAACATTTGTCTTGCCAGAGTGAAATGAGCATTTTAGAGATCAGTTTTTCACAACTCGTTTATTTACCCAGCAGAAGTTATCAGGCAGCAATAGAGTAACAAAAAAAAAAAACAACCACAGAATATAACCTCAGTGCCTTCCAAAATTGTCAAATGTGCACCATCTAATTCATCAGGGCAAGTCCATCTCCCGCAGTGCCATATAAAATAATATATATTTTGTACACACAGGTGGCAACACTTGAAAAGCACAGCAGGCATTCCAAGTTACTTACAGTTTAAGTCCATTGCAGGAGAGGGAAAAGAAGTCATAAACCAAGCACACACCAAACACAGTGATTCCAGTTTCTTTCACCAGCATTGCACACGTCCCAAGGAATAAACTAAGCAGCAAAAAGAATGGGGAGGCAGTGGGAGGGAAATGTTCCCCAACATAAAGCTGATCCACACTCCTGAAAAACAAATTTGACATAAATATTTTAAATTCTCTTGTATTTTCATCTTTACTGCATTCAAATATTGAGACACTTCTCCTCAATTTCTTAAGATCCTGATAACAGGTGATATGAAAAATCTACAGTGTTAACTGATAAATGAGGAAAGGTTTAGGCACAGGGCAAGAAAGGAAAACAAAAATATTGAGAGGTGCATCAAGAATTTGAGCAGAGGGGAAAAAAAAGACAAGCGGATCTGAAATAGTCAGAGGAAGGCAGAGTAAGTACAAAGACAGAAAGGGCAGAAAAACACCTGCTTGCTGTCATCTAGACCACACATGTTTATTTTTCCTTATGTGACAAAATGTACCATGCAAGCAGAAATTTCTCCATCTCAACCACATTCCCCCAGGTCAAAGATGTGTCCTAATCATTAATAAACCAGGAAGCTGGCCCATATCAGAGGGAAAAGGTAAGAAAGAACCAAAAATCAAGAAATTGGATTCCTGCAGATTCACTACCAGTTTTACATCTTCAAAATCTTCTGATAAAAACAGCATTGCAGATTTATAGCAAAGATCCCAAGAGAGACATAAGCAGTTTTTCCACGTGGACATGATGACATAGTGATATTCCTAAATGAAATAACCATGCAAAAGGAGCAGAAACTCAATACAAATAAAGCTATTTCTTATCTACACTTGTTTAGTTAGTTTTAGGACACAGACGAGTGAATGGTGCCAAGTTTTCATCTGAAAAGGATGACTAACAGTCTAGACACGATCCTTAACTCTCCCAGACTGGGTATTTTGGAGTCCCACAGTCACAGTGTGTATTTTGAAGGCACGTATATCTGTCCATTCTTCACTGTAAATACAATTTGCCTTCCATCAAAAAATTTTCTTTATAATGTTTAGCTTTACAAGTCCTCCTCTGGTGTATGATCAGCTGTAATGCCGACAGAACATGGGATCTTAAATGTTGATTTTTCTTTTTTATATGTTTATTTGTTCTTATAAGCACCACTTATCTGGCACCAGGGCCAGGGCACTTACACACAGCAGTGCTGGGGAAAGTACCTCTACCAATAACAACCAAAAACTAACAGGTTTTCCCTTCGCCTCCTCCTCACACTAGAGCATCTCATCATATTATCACAATCAATAGCAAGAATCCATACCTATTATAGGAGAGAAAAGCCAACAGAAAGAGTAGACAGGCTAGGACATCTGCTCTGCCTACTATACCTGTTACCTAAAAGGAAAGGAAGAGAGACACAGGTGTAAAAACACATATATAAAAAGTCATGCACATTGAGTGACTGTTTCAGCGATCCATGTGAACTGCTACTATTTTAAGCTTTTTATCTTTCACTATTATCCTCCCTCAATACACTGAAATGCTACTTGGTTAGTGTCAGATATGCTCCATTTTGTCTCCTGAATTTCTCGCTTGGCAAAACAAATGAGTAAGCTAACAGTTAAGTAATTCTTTGCCTTCCTATTAAAATAGTAATGAAGTAGCACAGGATCTGTTTTAATTCTGTGTAATTAGGCTCAAATAAGAAACACATCCAACTCCCAGAACTGAGATTTGTTAAAGAAGGACTAATGAAAGAGCAACTCTTTGGAGAAGACTTATTATATAGGAGTGAATTAATAATTAATATCTGAATAAACTTTATCACCCAAAGTGAGAGTGGTATGTAATTTATTCTCTTTCTGAATAATCTGAGTTTATGAGAGTTTTTTCTACATAATAATTAACGAAATCTCTGTATAATGAAAGGGAATACTGAAAGAGAACGTATAAATGCTCTTTTTACAAACTATTTCAATATTCCATTTCATAAAGATCTAAAAATTGCCCATAAAGCAAATAAAAGGCTCTTTGAAATTTTGCCTCTTTCGAGATTACATAATTAAGCTATATTCAGTGCTCTAGCATTTATTTTAACCTTTTTAAGTTCTGACCCAGACAAAAATAAATTCAAAGAGTGCCTCTTCTAAAACCTCCCTTATAATATAAAGCTGTATTATCAAAAGAAGCCTAGCTGATTAGTTCACATGAGACAGCACAGAGAGTAACTGTAAAGCTCGTGGCTTTTTGTTATTAAGGTAATCTCTCCTCAAAAGTTCTCAGCCGTGGCAGCCGTTTCCCTCACTCATTTACAAAGGATGTCAGTGGTATCTCAGCTAACGAGTGCATTTCTCTTTTTTAATTATGGAGAGCTAGACATTGCATTTCCTTCTCAAAGACGGCGAAACTCATTTTAACTACTGAACTACCTCCCCATGCTAGCAGTTTTAGCACGACTACATGTTTAAATGTTTCCTTATAACAAATAGAAAAATGTCCAATACGAGCTGTTGCTCTGTAAACTTACTATGACACTTATTAAGCTAACCATTTTTTTCTGAAGATCATACTTTCAGCTTTTAACTGAAATCAATACATATTAATCCACGGGTCACATCATGTCTATCTGAGGGTGCTCATGCAGAATACAGACTAACGCTCCCTTCAATTTTTCTCCCTTAAATTGATGACTGTTGGAGATGACTGAAGGCATGTAACAATGTCTCAGCAGGAGAGCACAACCTCACGAGGTCTTTGGTTTCAGAAGACTCTACATTTTTCATCAGCTGAATGACTGTCCACTAATTCCCAACATTGCTGCTTAGGACCATCAATTAGAATTTAGTGCCAAGGTAGAAAGACAGCAAGTACGAATACACCTTTTTCTTAATGACTCTTGCAAATTATTTTAATATAGTATATTCTCACCTTTGTTTCTCCACAGCAAAAATCACATGTACCATATTTGATATGTTTTAGAGGTTTCTTTAAAAAAAATAAAAAATGAGGCATGCATTTATTTTCAGTTTCTATGTCACTGCTGGGGTTTTTTTCTGTCACATACTTACAGCCTCGGTGTGAATGGGATGCACAGCAAAGAACAGCGCCGTGACAAAAGCAAGTCGACAGTCCTTGAACACAGCTTTGTCACAAGTGTACATCAGCACGAGAGTCACTAGACAGTGTAAAATTACATTCACTGCGTGGAAATAGAAGGGGTTCATACCAGCCAGCAATATGTTTAACCTGTAGGGAAACAAAACGGAACTATTACTAGACTGGAGAGGTCTTGTAATAGCGGGACATCTTTCAAATACTCTAAATTATGTTTATTGCCTGATTTGCAGTTCTCTAATGTAAATGCTATTAAACTAATTAGTGAAAATTGCTTTGAACTTCTGGTTTATCTGATTAAAGAGAAACCACTTCTCCAGTTTTTAAAATATGCAGTTGAATTTGGCAACCTTCTTGACACCAAGATGAGAGAGGCTTGTGCCTTCCCAGTGAAGTTTATTGTAGTGAGATGATGTCTGTGCTTCCTTAGCAGCAAATAATGCCAACTAATAACAGAAGCACAGCACTCATCCTGTTTCCCTGTTGGCACCTTTTGTGGTTGTCTTAGCCATGTGGCAGCTCACAACATGGGTAGTTATTTTCTGCTATGGAATAAATACTTTTGCTTGGGAATAGCAAAGACAAGGACTCTTTGCTAAGGGGTTAAAGCATCTGCTTGGTGTTACTGGTGCATTTATTCCTATTTAACTTTCAAATTACTTTCACACACTGAAGGTTAAGCATTTATTTAAACGCCTTACTGACATCAGGACTGCACTAAGGAGCCAGTCTAATAGTTAACATTAGTTTTATAAGGGCACTGATGTTAAAGATAAGTTAACTAACATCACCCAAGGCTCAATAAGACAATTAGGGTTCATTATTTGTGTCAACCATAAAAAAACCAAACCACCATAATAAGCTGTTACGACATTTGTTTGACAACGTGTATTAACACATTTTTCTGGTCACTGTTTTTTACAGTCAGATTGCTTAACAGCTGCTGACAGGCTTTGCTTTACATGCAGCTGAAGATAATTCTCTTTAGAATTAACCACATTTGTGCATTTGGGTAAATATATATGCATACACATACATATGGTGCCTCTGTCTAGGGAAGACTCCACATACGAACAGGGAATTTGGAAACAGTAATGTTAAAGGACATTTTTTTTAAAAAAAAAACAAACCTACAAGATGCCCAATGAAAAGAAGACTCGATCTAAATATTTTGCACGTACCTGTAAACATGCTAGAGGGTTAATAATCCTTCCTGTTGCTACTAACAGACTCCAGGTCTCCCATGACATGCATGATGCAACAGTTGCTATTATACCAACACCTTAGGTTTTTTGTAAGGCAGAGGAGGCGTGGTGTGCCAGTGAGGGCCAGGCAACTTACACTTTTTATAAATATTCCCTGTATTCCTTCCTCACACGCAACAAGGGTGCTATCTGCCTTGGGCTGCACTTTCCAGGCCATTTTTTTACCAGGCCAGGAGTCTTACTTGTGCATTCCTACTCTGTTCCTACTGGGGTGTTTGTAGAGGCAATAGCTGAAACCCCCAGAGTTTGGTAAAAGTGAGATTTTAGTATGACTTGGCCTTTCCCTTTGAAGTCTCAGTTGATGTAACCGCATTTTGACAAGACATCAGTCTGTGTGATTCAAGAACACGTGAAGAGTTGGGGCTTCTTTTTGTCCCCATTTCTCCTGCAAGCCACTTCAGGGCAGCAGCATACATCACTTTCTCCCATTTCTAGCACCACAGAATGACAAACCACAGCAAATGGCAGTAACAGACACCCAGCCAGAGTTTCAACTGTAAATACGCTGCAGCAGAGGGGACCCCGAAGCCTAAATATCATTTTCAACATGCTGAGGGAAACAAGGGGCAGCACAGGGCCACTCTGCCCCACAGGAGCCAAAGTTCCTGCTCTGAGGCACCTGCAGATGTGTGTAATGGCAGGGACCACCTACAGAACCCAGTCTTCATACAAATGACTCATTTGCGGGTGTAAATCAGCCAGAAGGAGCACAGTAGTCACCATCACTCTCCCTCAAACACCAAACTGTGCTCTGGCAAGCTCATTTCTGGAGAAAGCAGATGCCGGCAGGTGAGGACAAGTGCTCAGGCTATCAGACGATAAGACCTCATGCACCAAAACGTAAGAGATTCTCACTTATTCATTTATTTGGACAAGATGTGAGGACCAATTACTAAAATCCACAACAGCCAACAACATTTTTTAAGAAATCTTTCTGTAGTCCCCATGGATCATGACTGAAGGCTTCCCATCCTGCAAAACCAATCTACTAGGAGGAGACAGAACCTTGTAGGGGATGGATCTTCCCACCCCCATCAGGTCACCTATCCCAAAGGCAGGGCATGCACATCACACCCCCTCCTGAGGCAAGCATCAAGCCAAAAAGGCTTGTAAACTGTGAATTATCTGATATAAGTTATTGAAAACAGTTACGTAAAAGTATTAGCGTCACAGCTTGGCTATTCTCCCATGCATTCTTTAAAGAAAAAAATAATGAAAAGAAAAGGCAGAACAAAACACAAACATAACAGCACCATAGTATTCAGGTAAGCCTTCCATTAAACAGCAAACTCTTGACTGCAAGCATTCCTTAGCATATGTTTTAAATACCATCTTTGGTGGTCCATGAATGCTAAATGTGGATGTGTGCAGGTGCTATATTCACACCAGTGTGTTTTGCTACTAAAGCTCTTTGTCATAAGAAATTAGGCCACATGGCAATGAAGGAAACATTCTTTTGCCTTGAAACAATTCCAGCAGAATAATTTTGAAATGTTAGCAGTGGTAGGAGTTGATTGTACATCAAATGGGTGAGCAAATCTGGGGTTCCAAACAGCTCTAATCCAAATCACAAGAACTTTGCAAAGCTCCCCAGCACACTCATCCACCCATGGGGGCAATAAGGCAGGCTACTACGGAAAGCCAAATTTCCCCCACTGTGGAGCAACTACAGAGCAAATTCTGGGCAAGGGAGAGGGAAGGGATGGATAAATCAACAAAAATAACTTTTCCCTTCTTAAACTTCAATATCCATGCAGAGATTCAGTCTTGTCTTTGTTTACTGACAGCAAGATTATCACAGAGTCATGTAGTAATTATACACAGTATACAGCTCAACCAACAAAAAAAGTAAATCAGAGATAGGAAACTCAAAATTAAGTAAGAAGAGTTTTTTCTCCAACACGATGTTCATAAAAGGAAGTTCTGAGGCAATAACTGTACTCTGGTGTAGGAGTGGAGGTTTGTCCTTATGTTTCCATATCTAAACTGGCTGACAAATTGGGAAAATCTCTCACTTTTTAAGCTGTGAGTCCAAAAGACACCAATATAACAATCATCTCTCATTTGCAGCATCATGTGGGCTGGAAGACCTTAGACACTTCTGCATGAAAATCATAACATCTGCCTGAGCTAAAGCACAACTTCTAAAATACATGTTATAGCCTTGGTAGAGCACATAGCTGGGAGAGCAGATGCTTCGGGCTGTCTAGGCTTTTTGAACTGACTGCTTGTCAAACCAGAAGCAAACAGTTGTGTTGGCAAACAGTATTCTAAAATTTGGGGCAGAATTAAGCAAATAACCACACTTTTAGGAATGGAGACACTTGAAAGAGGAGACCACGCTATCTCAGACGAGGCAGTCTTTCCTTGGGGAAAGCCTCCTGAGAAGTGGTTAATGGCAGTTCAAATGCAAAGGTCCTCAAAAGACCCACGTGAAAAAGAGGGGAAGAACAGGTACACCAAGGCACAGCCTCTCAGTACTAGTGGAGATTGACAAATATCTTCTCACAGAGCTATTCAGCATCTCCCCAACTGCCACCAAAATAAAAACTCATTACAGAAATCTCAGCATCGGTCATGTGACCCACCAGGGCAAGCACAGCTGCACCAAAACATGTATTCAAGCAAAGACTCTTGTCCCAACACTGGTTTTGTGTCTGAGTATTGCAGCATGTGTGGGTCAGTATGTCACACTCAAGACAGAGCACTGCCAAAACTACATGCCCAAGCAGGAGGTATACCAAAATAAGAGGTATAAGCCCTAGCACAGGAATCCCTTGATTTTGTTGAGGGTAATGGATGTTTTCAAGGAACAGTAGTATAATTTGCCTTGCCACTTACAGTAGGTTTTCTATTCCTTCACTGTGCACTCTAGGAAAAGGAATTACATAGCTCCGCTCACAGAAACAGACTTTCACAGACACCAGCTATTGAAGGTCGTCAGAATAGAGCCTGTAAAAGAGCTCTCCAGAAGAAAGTAAATCACTCTTGCTCTTAAAAGAATAAGTAACATCTATCGGCACCCCCAGTTAACTGCTTGCCCTTCCTCTTCCCAGCACAGCTGCACAGTTTGAAGAACGGCATTTGTAGAGCAAGGACTGTGCACAATGTTGTCCTCAAGCCATGGGCACTCACTACTCCTCTAGATAAGTTGTCAGGCAGGGACACATCTCCTCGGGTTAGCAACTCCCCATGCAGAGGGCCTGGAAATCAAGTGGCATTCAGAGGACTTCATTCTTGCAGATGCAGAACCAGAGGGGTCTATGCTGCAAGAGTACAGGCTCACAGACAAAACCCATACATATCCAGTTACGGTACATAAACACTAGCACCCCCAGGCTCTGATATAATGCTTTTTATCCACTTGTACACAGGAAAACTCATTCAACCTTTTTTAATACCTCTTATGATTTAATAATACTGTAAACTATAATTGGAGAGTTTCTCTTTTTATAGACTTCGTTATTATCCCTGGGCAGCTCTTGTTTAGTTTAATCTGTTTTATTATTTTCAAAAGACTAACAAAACCTACAACATGTTATGAAATAGAAATGCACAGGATAATAATGGTTTTATAATTTGTTATAGCGAGTAACACTTAATGGAAAATCGCAGAGCATCCCACACCCCATAAAACCCCCACAGTTTTTATAGAGGAAGGCTCACATGCAGATTGATATACATTAATCTAACATACAAGGATGGACTAAGTTTCCTGTGATCTTCCCTTCTTTTTGAAATTGTGCGATATAAATGACAAACTTTATGCAAACTAATGCCCTATTTCAGTACACGATGGAATCTCCTTATGAACTCCACAGATGCATCTACTTCATGCCAGGAAAATGAGCACTTGCACTCCAAAAATAGTGCAGCTGCATCAGTGGCAATAATGGTTAAAGCTTTATGTGGAAACAGCTCAAAGATTAATGAAAAACCTGTAGCAGTAAAAAGAAAATAAGTCCCCTTTGCAGCAGTGTTTGTGCCAGGGCCAGAACAAGCAGAGCAGAGTTTTCATCGTAGTGCAGCAGCACTTTGTGTTGATAATCTTTTTATAGTACAGTACAATGCCTCAGAATTAAATGGACAATAAGGCTTAAATGGTTTGTTACTTGATTTGCTGTAACAAGGATGGGTGAGAAGACAGAGGCTGTATCAGTTTCTGAGCTATAGCAATTCCCTAACAGCACAACAGTTATCAATTACAAGAGCACTAGTTAAGTGTTAGCATTCAAATATGTTATTGCTTTTCAGTACGGTTAGGAAAAGGAAACAGAAACCACCATTAGACTGGGAAGCAGCAGTACCTTGGAAGTGGAAATATGCCAGGGCAGAAATTTCTAGTGAAACCCTAGAAACTGTGGTTTGATGATCATTCCTGTGTTAATACAAAAGCATCATTCACGTAGCTTTAGACTTGTCTCCACAAACGCCCATGCAAAGCAAAAAAAAACCAAAAACCAAACAGTGAATAGCATCATACAAACTGACAAAGCAAGTGTCATTTTACCCAGATTTTGAATAAAAATTTGACTTCAAAATCATTCTGGAGTATTGTCTCAGCAAAAGGAATGCACTGAAGGAAAACAAACAACTCATGAAACTCTTCAGCAGCCATCAAGCAGTCCTTCTTTGAGTGCAAAGGGTCAAATGACTGGATATGATCAAGAACCAAGCTAGGACAGTTGTTCATCAAGAAGAGAAAACTACACTAATAGAGATTGAGTCTTAAGTCATTAGGCCTAATGAAGAGAATATTTCAAGCCGGGTAAGAGAGGTTTTCCACCAAATTCAAAGTAAGTTTTGTTATCTTCCAACTCAAGCTGCAGACCGTTTCTATTTGTACAGAAGCAAACCAAAAAAAAACAAGTACAGCAAGTGAAAAGAGAACAGCTCGCTCTTTCTTTCCTTTTAAATCTGAGAGACAACAAATGAGAAAGCCCAGGAAAGCAGTCAGAAACAGAGCAAGTAAATGCAGAAAGATGCCTTTAGCAAACCAGCAGCAGCCAGAGCACTTTATTTTCATGAACTCTAAAGAGTATTGACAGGGATGCTCCTGTGGGGAAGAAGGTTGGTCCAAAGCTCAGCCTTCTAGGTAAAAGACGACAAAAGAAAATTAAAGGTGACATTAGTGCAAGAGGAATTGGATGCTAGATGAGAGAAAATCCCTAGGAATTGCTAGGTGTTAAATAGAGACAAAACATCACTGAAGGAAGCAGCAAACGTAGGCGTGACTGGATTCACATCAACCATGTCTTTCAGGAGAATCTGCTTGGACCTTTTAGTGAACTCTCCCCCTCAAAATAAAAGGCTTTTAATTTTAAAATAAAAGGCAGACTAATCTTATTGAGTATTAAGAACGGAGAAAACGTTGCAACTAGGCAGAAGTCCCAAGGGTTTTGCACACATCTCTTCTCCTAGGCATAACCTCACCTCTGGGCTTGGTTGCAAGCAAAGCACCACCAGGACCTCCAGACAGGTCTGCATCCTCCCTCCCTGGACAGGGAGCTTCCCTCCCACATTCCCCAGGAGTCCTGACCTCCTTCCAGGGAGTGAAAGCAACTCCGCTGATCCCCCTAGATAAACACAGCCCAAACCTACAATCAGACACCTGCTGGCAAAATTACATTCAAGGTGGGGAGGGGAAGGACTTCTGTGCAAGGGGAATTGTGAAAAAAAAAAGCAACACACTTTGAGGCACACATCCTCTCCCAGACCTGAAATAGCAGCAAGGCACGCTCCTCTGTGTCAGGAGAAAAGCTTACAGGCGTCCGTATATTCCAATTATAAGACAACTGGTCTAATAAAAGCAACTGCCTCTCTTCACGAGCTCTGCCTCGCCCAGTGTGGCTGCACCAGCGCTACATCAATTCTATGGCAGGTATCACAGGATCAGTATGGAGAGTGATTGCTGTAGCTAGGGTAGAAATATTAGACTAAGCGGTACAGGAGAAATACTGACACAATCTTCAACATTGTGATATTGCCCCAATATAGATGTACAGAGTGAAGAAAATACTTTTGCACTGTGTATTTAACCTGACACATTATAGCTCCACTGTATTACCCTGTGTTGTCAAACTGTAATACAGCATTAAATCAAGAACAAATAAAATCTAAGGTCTTTTTTTCTTCCCCAGGTTGTTTTGGTTTTCTTAAGCTCCCTGCCCTTGAAACTGATGCCACCGATGCAGCTGAAAAAACAGAAGGATCAGCTGTAAGCGACTAGATAGATCAGAAGGTTGGCAGTGAACTATTGAATTAATTCTCTCTTTGGCTATGTATTTACATCTAACCCAAGCTCACAGTCACTTCAGGCTTTGATCCAAAGCCACTGGTAGTCTTACATCAGGCTTTCAGTGCCCATACCGAACATTAAATCACTGGTGAAGGGTCCCATCTACTTGCTAGGTATAGCTGTACCCAAGCCATCACTGGCTAGCAGCCTTGGTCGGCAGAGCTGGTGGGTCATTCGTTCAGCAATCGGCAGCCGAGAACAATCTAGATTTTTTAATTTTTTCCCCCCATTTTTGCCAGCCAGAGTGCTAGCAGGATGATTCTGTGCACAAATTGTGTATTTAGAGAGATGCATTTCCTATGATGGCCTGTCGACTCCACCTCCTCTCCTCATGGGCCACCAGAGCCACCCAACAGCAGCAGCTGGAATGGGAACTCTTACACCCTTCCCACAGGGCCAAGCACATTCACGGTGAACACTGACTTTTACCTCCTTCAAGGAAGACTAGGTATCTCCTGTGCTGCTCTGCCCAGTGACATCCTCTTGAGTCTCTGCCATGGCTACATGGCCTAAATCTGCCACTACCTTTTCCTTTTCTCCAAGCCTTTTGTCCCTGGTAAGCTGTTACCCAAGGCATCTCCCTGACAAGCATCTGCCTTGGTGGTGACCTCCATTCTGCTACCAAAGAGGCTGAGATGGCAGAGCCTTCACTTCTCCTGAGCCTTTGTTCCATCACCCACAAAACCAGGAGGCTGATCTGATGTGATTAAGAGTCTTCAAACCTTGGCACTGGAGTTTTTCAAAAGGCTTCATTCTCACCATCTCCTTCAAGCTGTCTGCTGTGTTGCTGACTACAACAAACCTCCATCACCTGTTTGTTTCTGGGCTGAAAATCTATCTAAATGGGGATTTGACAGACAAGAAGAAAAAGAGGGAGGGAGATGGCACTGAGGATTGCACCTTCTGTTTCAACAGTTGAGAAATATTTTTGCAAAACCACTGCAACCAAGGAATAACTGAAGTGCTACCGAGGGAATAAATGATTCGCCAAACTTCTCTTAGTGAAGACAAGGTGTAAGACAGAAAGCACCCAGTTTAAATATAAAATCCTGAGTGAATTACAGAATTGGCAGTTCTTTTTGTTTTTCTCTTACACCCTTCATCTTAACATTTTATACAGAAGACACCAAGAAATAGCATATTCTGAGTCCAAAAAGCCACCTTCTTTAGGAAGAAGTGTACTGAATCACTTCTTGGAGAAGAAAATAGCTGCAAGCAAACATTTCTGAGTAACAGCACTGGAGAAGAGAGCATGGAGTAAGATTTTCCTAAGGACTGAGCTAAACCATTGCCTACCATCTTAGCTCCTGTGGAGATGAAGGGCTGCGCTAGATCTGTCACCTGACAGTTACCCACATACAATAGGAATGTTTCTGACCCCACCAGTTTTAACAATCCTTTATTGAAGTCGGGAGAAAAGCTGCAAAAAGTTCAAAGACGCAAAGCAAACATTATTTAATTCAACAACCCATGTGCAGGCTTCCCCCTCCCACCCTCACCCTCCTTCTAATGTTAACCCACACAAAAGAACGTAGCAGTTCTGTGAATAGTTCAAGTTTTGCTTAATGGCTCCAGTAAGGAAGGACACTCTTATTTTCCTCTGATCATTCACAGTGACAAGATCCAGTATGAATAATATCAAATGCTTGAGCATTTTTCACTGTTTGGTTCTACAGCATTAATCTACTGGAATGAGGACTGTCATTTAAGATTTCCAATACATGAGGGACACTGAACTACTGCTACAGAATTTCAGCAATGCCCACTTCAGATTTTTCTGACAGATGGGTGGTAAATTATTTTAATTGATATCCGCTCAAGAATATACAGAGCATATATGTAAGACGTGTCCAGCCTAATGGAAAGTCCATAGGGTATCATGAATCCTTTCTCTTACTTTCAGAGCCATGAAGGATGGAAAGGAGACTGAGACAAAGCTTCTGTACATTGATGGATCTGTAGATAGAAATCTCAGCCTACCCTTCACATCTGTTCTGTACATGCAGTTTGGAGATCTCCCAGGTTTTTAGTCTTAGTACAGCAAGACTTAAAACAAGCCTTTCCAGATGAAAGATTGATGCAACGGAAGCAGAGCCACTAGGTAGGTATAAAGAACAATGCCACTATTAAAATATCTTGGATTTAACCAAGTTAGCAGCAGAAAAAAATTAAACATGCAAATTTAAATAAAATAGAGACCAGAATACTTTAGTGCCCCCATTCCTCTGCAAGATCCTGCAAAGCACACAACACAGTTTCCTCAAGTATCCTAAGTGGATGCACTAAATTCTAACAAAATATTAACAGACAACATTCATTTTCATTTTGTTAAAAGTCCATTTCTGCCAAGCATTTTACAGCTAGCAGGGTAAATCCTTTTTCCTTCTGTAGGAGGACAGAGCACAACCAGCAACCTCCTGCTGGGCAAGGTAGGGGTGGACAGCTCAGGCAGGCAAAGCTCAGCTCAACCACAGACTCAGCGTCGCTTAGCAAAGAGCTCCCTGCAGCCTCTTTGGAAGCATGGGGTTTGGAGGATCCACTCCACCCAGATCTTAACATTTTCCCCTGAGAGCCGACCAATAGGAATGAAATGGGAAGAATGTGGAAATTGGAGGATTGGAAGGGTATTTGGGACATGTCAGAAATAATCTTTATAGGCAGGGAAAATAAATGATTCCTTCCCTCTTCCAAATGCAATGCCAAGTGGTGAACAAATAACTCTGCCTTTGATCCTATGTTTAAACTGTAGGGTTATTATAAGCACTCGAGAATGAAATCTTGCACATAAAATTAGTCTAATTTCCAAAAAGGATTAGATGGGGACAGCACTTTTACACATAAACCCCTTCTAAATAGCAAAGGCAAAACCAGTTCAGAGTTAAGACATATACATAGGAACTAAAGCATTTAGTTTCCATTCCGTTATTAAAATTTAAGTTTCTTTTGCTAATTAGCATAATGTAACCTCAATAGTGCAATCGGATCTAGGAGGCCAGGTCCAGCACCAACACTGCATGCAAAGCAGTCACTGGTGAAACAGGCAGGTTCACTCACCTCTCAAATTACCCTCGGATGTATCGCTGGAGGAATGGGTTAATCAGATGACTCCCCAAACTGCAACAGTTTGGCTGGACATGGGATGGAGAAGGCACTCTGCATGCACAAAGCTGTCTCTGCCTGTGGCTGCCTACATCCCCTTCGCTCTCTATAGAAACCTGCCGAGAGCCCCTTCGATAAGGAGGTACAAAGCCTGTCCTAAACAATCCAGCTTACAACGGTCTGTGCTGTTCACAGTCTTGCTTTATCAGGGACATTCCACCCTGTGCTCATACAACTCTGCTTCCACAGAGAGCTGATACCGATTGCTCTCAGCTCCAAGCCCACCCTTACAACCAAAAGTTAGCAACCGCTCCACAGGAGTGGCAAAGGGATGCTGCATTCCCCAAAACTGCTCTTGCCTCACAGAAACACGTAATTTTCACATAGCTCATGGAATGTAATTTATGAATTAGGCATTATAATGAACAGTTACTCCATTAGCAGAGTCATGAGTTTCCAGTAACACCTTCTCCTTGTGCAGTTACCACTGGCTATACAGCATCTCCCTTACACCTGCCATAGGTTTGTAACGAGCACCCACCGATCACCTGCAAACAGTGCTAAACGTCACCGAGCTATGCCAGTTCTTCAGCATAGCTGAAGAACCCGCATCCTTTTTAAGCCCTGAAATATTCACCATCATTTATGTTTCACCAGAAGAGAAAGAGCAAGCTAATGGAAAGGATGGCAAACTGTTTGAGCTGTAACTAAGCTGATCTGCTACGAAGTATTTGAGACAGAGAGAGAGACAGAGACGCGTCTGTCCGGGTTTTCCTCCTAGGATTATCGATGCTGACTGTCAGCTACTTTGCTGCTACCCGACTTCTCTTTATTCCTGTAAAACCAAAACTCCTCAACAGCTCTGCCCGGCGCATAGGGAACTTGTGAAGCAGAGGAGGCTGTCGGGGCACCCCGTGGCCGACACGAGAGGTTTGTAGCTGCAAGAAACGCAGAAATGCAGAAAGGAGGGGGAGGCGATGGGTCTGCTTCGAAACAACGCCGGGGAAGTTCAAGGCCAGGCTGGATGGGACCTTGGGAACCCTGATCTAGTGGGATGTGTCCCTGTTCATGGCAGGGGCGGGGGTGGAACTAGATTATATTTAAGGTCTCTTCCAACCCAAACTATTCTATGATTCAATCGCAGGGGGAAAAAAAAAAAAAAGAAAAAAAAAAAAGTACCGGAGATCAAACAGAGCGATGAGCAATCGGAGGAACTCTTGAACACCTTTCTCAGTCTGAAGCTCTTTCTGAAATGCTGGCTTTCCCCTTCTATCCCCCGGCAGGGGAAGAGCAGCCACCTGTTCCCAAACCAAGGGGGACGCGGGGCACTTGCCGGGAGCGCCGCATCCTCATCCTTTCCAGCTAACTTCCACCGGCTCGGAAAGCCGAATCCCCCGCACCCCATCCCGTCCAGCTCGGGGCAGGAATGCTGAATCACCAATCCGCGGGACGAGGGGGGAACAGAACGGAGCCTCCCGGAGCCGCCGGGCACTTACTTAAAGGTGAGGACGCAGAGGGGCCGGTAGGACTTGTGGCTGGTGTTCTCGTCCATCCTCTTGCCCCAGAAGTCATTGGCGAAAGCGGCGGCCACGGGGCTCCCCGCCCGCACGTCGGGGTTGTTGACGATGGCCCAAACGTCGTCGTGCACGAACTCTCCGCGCAGGGAGTTGCCGTAGCAGAGGGCGCAGAGCCCCGCCAGCACCAGCGCCGCCAGCGCCGCCGGGGACGGGCAACGGGGCGGCGCGGCTCGCTCCCCGCCGCGGGACCCCAGCGCCGTCACCATCGCGCGGGGGGGCGCCGCGCCGCCTGCCCCGGCTGCCCGGCGGGAGGAGGAGGAGGTGGAGGAGAAAGAGCCCGCATGGTGCGGGGCGGGCAGCGGGACCGCCGGCCGCCAGCGCTCTGCCGAGCCGCAGCCCGCCCGGCTGCAAATAAACAGCGGCCGCCTCCCCGCGCCATCCCTCCTCCTCCTCCTCCTCCTCCTTCTCCTCCCCGCACGCATGCTCCTTGCCGAGATGTCACCGCTGCCCCGCGGTTCCCACGCCAGGCTGCCCGGTGCCGTGGTCCTCCTGGTTTTCGTAGAATCGTTTGGGTTGGAAGGGAACTTAAAGATCATCCAGTTCCAACCCCCCTGTGATAGGCAGGGACACCTCCCACCAGATCAGGCTGCTCAAACCCCCATCCAACCTGGCCTTGAACACCTCCAGGAATGGGGCAGCCACAGCTTCCCTGGGCAACCTGTGCCAGTGCCTCACCACCCTCATCGTGAAGAAATTCCTCCTTATGTCTAGTTTAAATCTGCCCCTCTCCAGTTTATACTCATTGCCCCTCGTCCTGTCAGTACAAACCTTTGTAAAACGTCCCTCCTCGGCTTTCTTGTAGGCCCCCTTCAAGTACTGGAAAGTCACTGTAATGTCTCCTCAGGGTCTTCTCTTCTCCAGGCTGAACAACCCCAACTCTCTCAGCCTATCCTCATAGCATAGGTGCTCCAGTCCTCTGATCATCTTTGCAGCCCTCCTCTGGACCCATTCCAACAATTCCATATCCTTTTTATGCTAAGGATTCCAGAAGTGGACACTATACTCCAGGTGAGGTCTCACAAGAGAGGAATAGAGGGGCAGAATCACCTCCCTCGCCCTGCTTGGCCACTCTTATTCTGATGCAGCCCTGGATACGGTTTTCCCTCATAGGTATCGCCTTCCATGGCTGGTCATGTCAGGACCAGCATTCCAGAGCTACAGAGATGATCAGAGGAATGGAGAGGGCTGCGAAAAAGATCAGAGGGCTGGAGCACCTTCCATACAAGGACAGGCTGAGAGAGATGGGGTTGTTCAGCCTGGAGAAGAGAAGGCTCTGGGGAGACCTTATAGCGACCTTCCAGTACCTGAAGGGACTACAGGACAGCTGGGGAGGGACTTTTCACGAAGGCATGGAGTGATGGGACAAGAAAGAATGGCTTTAAATTGGAAGGGGGAAGATTTAGATTAGACATAAGGAAGGAATTTTTCACGATGAGGATAGTGAGGCATTGGTACATGTTGCCCAGGGAAGTTGTGGATGCCCCATTCCTGAAGCATTCAAGGCCAGGCTGGATGGAGCCTTGAACAGCCTGGTCCGGTGGAATGTGTCCCTGTTCATGGCAGATGAGTGGAACTGGATGATCTTTAAGGTGCTTCCAACCCAAACCATTGTATGAATCTATTATTCCTGTGGGCCATGCTCACCTGGGGAGTGGGAGTATCCCAGCAAGCTCCACAGCATCCGCACTGCTCTGCAGCATCAGTGGTGGTCCACACGATCCATGCTGCAGCATCATCTGTGCCAAATAGCTCCCAACTTGTCCTGCTAGTGGGGAAAGTGTTACAGTGCCACAGAACTTGTTTTCTCTACTCTAGTCCATCACTTGTCCCTCTTCCAAAATCACCTGAGAGCTGCCTTCTCCAAAGCATTATTCTGATCACTGCGGTGTGTCCGTCCCCTCCCACACATGACCTTTCTTGTGTTAGTGACTACTCCAAATAACTTTCACGTAAGGCAAGACCATACTCAGATCACCTGCTTAGCCATGTGTAAAAGTTATGTGGCCACAGCTTTTTCAGAAAACAGAAAAACAAAGACTCTGTCCATGTTTTTTACCATATAAATAAAAGCTTCTGTTTATAACCAAACAAAGAAATAGCACCATTTAGCGAAGAAGCTTAGATTCAGTTAGGTGAATGAACATACTGGACATACTCTGAATTTGTTCCTGAAAAAAAAGATATGCTGAGTGTGGTTCATCGCCAGCATGAGCAGTTCCAAGCTGCTTTGAGTATCTGTGCCTGCGTGCCTCCCTGCGTGTGGGAAAAGGAGGGAAGCGGAAACCGTGAAGAGTTCATGCAGATTGTCCAGGGCAAGCCCTCTCCAGGAATGCTTTTTCTCCCAGCATATTTGGTACTTTGAGTGATCTAGTATTTTCCAAGAGCAGTAGAACAGGCTTTTCAGATGCACTTTTGTCATAGCTAAAAATAACAATTAACTCTGACTAGGACAGCATGTTTATATCCGGGACAGAAGGAAACTCCACCAGAAGCAGGGCTGTCACACGAACTTTCCCTTTAAGTGGCTGATGACATTTTGCCAATTGGCTCCCCAGAGCTTTCACCAGCATGAGAGACCATTCGTTGTGGTCTGTTGGTATTCATTTCCACCGAAGTTTCAAAGCTTGGACACGTAATGCTAGACTTCAGCATCTGTGCATGGGCACTGAAAGAGCCTAGTATCTACAGGCACTGAAGTACCAAAGCCCGCAAGTGCCCAGCAGCTCTGGAAACAAAGTCACTACTGAAAACAAGCCTAAAAGATAGAACTGGGACTTTTTGTTGACATAAATTAAAATATTGTCAGTTACTTAGAGGGGATGTGAGGGGAAGGATGGATGTTGATGAAATCAAAACCAACGTGTAAGATTTAAAGGTTGAAATTGCCTTACGGTAGACTCCAGGTAATATTTGAAATCCTAGCTTACTCTACCAAATAAAATCTGCTATTCCCTGTAGTTCTGAAATGGGCAGCTGAGAATCTAACTATTCTCTGGGGTAAACGTTCTACGCGGGTGAGCTAGGCAGCCCAAAGGGGGGTCAGCAGCACTGCTGATGTGACCCCAAAAATAGCAAGGCATCCAACAGCCCAGCTGGGCCTTGGCAGGATATTTCTCCCAACAAGACCCTCATACCACATCTCCAGTGTGGAACAGGATCTGCACAGCCTTTCTCACTGATGTTTTTCAGCCTTCTGTCCTTCTCTTTCATCACGGGTTGGGGGCAGCCCATCAATAGCCCACTCCTGCCACGAAACAGGGCCCACAGCTGCCATCCTGATGTTGGGGCAGGGGACAGGTCTCTTGATTGGTTATCCAAGACTATGGTACATGTCCCTGTTTTGTCACAAGTCCTGCTGTCCACCCTTGAGCTTAACTAGCTCACCACATAGCACTCAAACAAATGCAGAGTTCTAAAATGGTAAATTATGAAGAGGTGATGAAATTCCATTTTCTAATGAAGGGATTTGCTGTCGATATCTTACGACTGTGACATACACACCCATGTAACAATGCATAGTATAGCAGATGTACTCTACAGAATAAATGACATTGCTTCCTGTACAGATATATGATCTTCCATTCTCTTTCATAACCCACAGTGACAACACCAAACAGCACAGAAATACACGGCAGTTCTGACCCATTCAGGATTCTTTTTGCTCTCACTCTCCTTGGGAGGGCACAAACACTGGCATGGGCTATCATCTGGCACAGAAACCTGGAGTTTGTAATGGAGAAAACCCCTATTTATTTTCTCATCAGTTTTCATATGTCTTTATCAAAATGATATGCACAGAGAGTAGATAACACTGATTTCTCAAGTTTCTTTTGTGAGAAGAAAATCTACTCTTGCTTGTCCAAGATAGACCATGTCTTTCCTTTCTTCTCTCGAGCAAACAGCTAAAACACACAAAGCAATGCTTCAGTCAGCCACAGAGGAAGACCTCTTGTTCTTCATACCAAGACCTGCTGAAATACAGATATATAGTCTTCTCCTTTTCATCCACAAAGGGAAACATTACCTCGTCATGCAGCAGTCACCACCACAGACTGAATTCAAGATATTGTCTAGTGCCGGAAGTCCTGACCCCCTATAAAGAAACTAACAGCAAAAAATCAGAAAGCAGAAGAACACATCTTGAACACAACACTCTTTATTGGGTCTGAAGTCTGTACATACATATGCAGGCATATGCACAGAGAGAAAGGAAAGAGAGAGAGAAAGAACAGAATCCAGTGAGGGAATGGTTTGCTCCAAAGCTGCTTTGCCACTTCCAAAAGTATTGTCCCTAATTCTAGTAAGAATTATTTCCTACTCCTGCAAGCCTTGATTCTTTCTCTACCTAAAGTAGCCACATCAATGCTTCTGAAATGTAAAGACAAATTGCTTCTCAGAAAAACCTAGCTGAGTTCTGGAATTGTGTGTAGTTGAAGCACTCCAGCTATTTGACTACCTACTTGCGTTTGAATCACAAGTTTCATGCCAGCTATATAAAAAGATTGACAAATGGCTGTTAAAACTACAGAACTGGAAACTAATTATGTGTGATGCTCAAAAAAAAAACCCTTGCTCTGCTAATTGAGCAGAGCTCATTACTTCTGAAGTAGGAAAGTTTAGCCTCCACTCGGAGTAAAACATACGGCAGGGTATACAAGGCAGTAAACACATTTGAACAGTTATACTTCAAAGAGTTGAGCACTGATTGATCTCTTATTATCTGAACATGGCAACTGCTCAAAGGCAGAGAGAAACTGCAAAAGTTTTGCGTTTCAGGCTTAAATGTGGAGTTCTGAAAAGTCTCGCTTTGTATTTACTGATTAAAGTGTAAGAATGCGGTAAATACAATTTAAAAGTTAAATTACCATATGGTCATAGCTAGAGGTAAATTTCAAAGTAGCACATGTAAATAGTTTCTTGCTGTCTGAACAAATAATTTTACATTTAAACTAAGTCATTTGGTAACTGGTACAATTGATTTCTACTTGTAGTCAGTTACTGAATGGTTTTGCAATTCATTTCAGTAGCCCCAGGATGAAACTCTGTATCTACCATGCATACGGTTTTTGCTTGGTACAGATTACGTTCATATGGTTAAAAGCACTTGAAGGCATGTTGCAAAACCTGAAACCAAGTTTGGCATATTTAATCCAGTGTGCTGTTTGTGCTGGAAGATCTTTGGAGAGGCAGAGAGTAATCCATGTTGTCCAGACCCCCCCAAGGAGTTCAGTGCCAATGTTGTTCTGTTTAGCCAAGTAGGATTTGAACTTGGGAGTTGTCAGGAGCACTGCAGTAGTGAAACACTGCACTATACTGGGCTAGAGAAATCTTACTTATGGTCCTTTTTGCTTGTTACCAAATTACTTCTAGGTCTATGCAAGCTAAAGAAAAGTTCTCTTTGGTGAACTCTTCCTGAAGCCCAGTGAAAGTTCCTATGTTTTTGCTTTCAGTGCCAACTGTGGCCAAGAACCAGAAGTACTACAAGCAGGAGAGGAAAAGTTCTTGCCCTTCCTACCCTGGTCCTGTGATACTTAGGAGGCAGAGCAATCCAGTATCCTCAGGATGACCTCTCCTTTTCAATAGGGGTGTAATATTTCAAGTTCAGTCCACAATCCCCTAATAAACCTTCTCTCTGTGGCAGTCATGTAATGTGTTAAATATTAGCCCCAAAGATTCAAACCCCTCAGTTTTCACAAAGCTATTTAAACAAGAAGGTATCACATGGTAAGCACAGCTTGGTGGATCCCCGTGGATGCACATTTCCCATCCCTGGCACAGATGGCAAGTAACACAGAATCCTCCATGACCCATTTTTAGATCCATTTGTCACCTGTTTCACATGCTTGTGTAAAATGAGAGATTTCAAGCTGAGAAAAAGCTTGCCATAGTTGTTACTGGATTAGAGGGAATCTCTTTTTCAGCTCATACAATAAATGCATTTTCTGCCTTTGAAGAGATCCAGGTTAAGCCTTAGTCTATGGGCAGGAATGTACAGGGTCTTTGAACTCCTGTAGTGAGTAGAACATCCATGATTTTACAGGGGAGAGGCATCCAACAAATGGTACAGAGTGGCTTGGGTTTGGTAGTCCAGTTTAAAAGTCAGGGACAGTATGAAAGTAGAACGAGTCCCAGTAATGAGAATAACAGGATTCTTCATTTACAGAGCAGAGGCGGTCTATGGCATAGGCTGCTGAAGCCATCCACTCCAGCAGACTCCTCATCAGCTGAGGATGTTAGTACTTCTCATTTTTGTGCGCTTGATCTGAACACTTGGAACCCCAAAATGGAATGGGGAGTGGAGGAGAGAAAGCATTTTTCCTTCTTTATTGAGCACAGATCTGTACTTCTGCTTCTCTAGAAGCACTGCAGAAATTTCCCAAAGCTGAGCAGTTTTCAGTCTTGCCCTTGCCTGAAAAATCTTTTCTTATGGCATGAGAGCAGGGGAAAAGTGCAGCCTGCCCTCCCCTTGAGCCATAAGACTTATCACTTATAACATTCATCTTTTTAATGCTGATTAAGTACAAGACAGTTTAAGTTGAATTTTTATGTACTTCACGGAAACCAGCTAATGGCTCAGAACCACAAAAACTGAGAAGAGAAAACCCGACTCAAGATAGTTCCATTTCTGGGTGAGCGAATGAGGGACTCTCAGATGACCCAACATTTTTTTTCATTTACGGTGCACAGCCACAGACTGCATTTTTGCTCTGCCTGGAACCCTTTTTTTTTTGAGTACAAGCAGGTCAGAATGAGCAGGAGGCTGTTTAAAGTGGGGGTTTTGCCAGAAAGAAGTTGTTTCAAAGATTGCTTTCCTGAGAAATGGACATTAGTAACTCAGTCACCACACAACTCCTAAGAGGCCATACCAGGGCATGTGCAAATTGTCAGATGGCTAGAAAGTTGAATGCTGAGCTGCTGGGGTACCACAGTGCTCTGATCAATATTTAGTAGTTGAAGACATTAGATTCAGAAGAATCTGATTTTGGTGACATAAAGGTGGCATTTTCAGGTTGGACTGATCTGAAACAGTTTAATTTGACCCTATACTCAGCCTTCAGAGTTGGCTGTATCTTCCTTAATGTGATTGTCTCTTAGAAGTTTAAGTGTGAAAATAAGAACAGGGATTAAAGACCTCGAGTCCATTCCCTATTCAGATTCAGTTGGGTTTTCTGGGCATCTCTGAGCTGGAATTCAGTAGCAGTTCTCTCAGAAATGTAACTGATTTGTATATAAGATCTTCTGGCTTCCCTAGTTTCAATTGAATTGCAGTCACTGCAAATGGCCTGATAAAATCAGACAGTTGGATAAAATCAGGAAATCTCTACATTTACTCTCTGATTACTAAGCAAGTTCAATTTCATCATGGTGAAGTAGAAGTCAGTGGTTACAATTACCTTTCTTTCCTTTCATCTCTTTTTTAATATTTGAGTTTAAGATGGAAAAATTACAAATGAATAAATCTGCACAAGTCCATTCAAGATTCTGTATAGTAATATTTTTCATATCTCTATGATTAGCAACAGCTGGAATAAATCTTAGCAAAAATATTAAAATCTACATAGAGTCACTGTAATTTGAGGAGGGTGAAAGTTTCCATAAAAGCTACTGAGAAAGGAGTACAACATTTTTTTTTTCAGGTGGCTTCTTTGGGTTTTATTCTTGCAAGCAGATACAGTTTTATTTTACAGTGCTCAACTTGCTAGTGTTTATGTTGAACAAACGCTCCAGATAAAACAACACAACAATCAGCCACTCTGGTCACTGCTTCCTCTCACTAGTCCTCTCACATCAAGTTGTACTGAGGAGCTTTAGCTGTGTTAAAGCAAAAATAAGTTCCGAGCACAATTATAAGCACCTAAGCCAACACCAGTGCTATGCTAACTGGAAAGCTATCATGCAGGTCTGCTTTTCACCTGCAGACATCACCATGTGCCGGCTGCTGTTTTCCCCAAAGCATTCAAAAAATTCACAGGCAGCTCATAGATCAGTTAAAAATCAAAGCAATAAAACTCTGTACAGCTTCTCAAAGGAAACCATTTGAAAGCCCAGTTCAGTGGCCAGTTGTGAAGGGCAGCGTCAGGAGGATGAGGTATGGAGAAAGATACAGCTGGGAATGACTGGAGTATCTTTTCAGTGTTCCCTTTTCTTTCTCCATTGTTTCATAGACCATGAATCTAAGCGAACCTCAAACTGGAGGTAGGATATATTAGAACATTCCCAAAGATCTTTGCTGTTCAGCACTCCTGCGAGTCTGTTGTGGACAGATAAAATATTTCTCAGTACTTGAGGCATTTTTAATAAAAATATTAAGCCTGTTCTGAATGAGGACAATTATCTAGGTATGGAAGCACAGGAAGGATCAGTAGAAGAAGTGCTGTGAGAATAGTAGGTGCATTTTGTTTCCAATACAAGAAGAACTCAGGAGACATGCTGAGATGTCCAGAGTTGGCATCCGTTTTCCTCTGTGCCACTGCAAGTAACCTGGGCTAGGCCACTTGGATCCGTATCTCCGAGTGCTTGGGAGCATTAGGGTGTGAGAGTGTGTGCAAATCCTGTTTTGGGTAAAGTCACCTTTCGCTCCTGTATTAACTTACACTGGACTTTGTTACCTTGTTCCTGCAGTCCTGCAAAATTAGTTCTGAGGCTACAAACCTGGCAACGTTAGAGATAGGAGCCCTACCCGCTAACAATACTTACACACCTTTTATCCACGTGAACACAAACTCTTGGCTTGCCTGAAATGCTCTGTGATTTTTCTCAGTTTTCCCTTAGATGAAAGCATACGTATGAGCTCAGGATTTTCAGCTCCCCCTGCTAATGGGGACCTCCCCCCTTTCAGAGTTTGGGAACTTGGTCTTTCTCCATGGAGATGAATCTCTCTTGTTTTCTTATGCCCACCCACATTCCCTTCATGTGTTTCAGTTGATTTCTCCTGCCTGATTCCACTCCAGCTTTCTTCTCAGTCAGTAAGAACTTGTAGCCTTTGAACGTCTATTGTTAAACAATTTAAAAAACAAATTACTGAGCTTTGACTAGTTTGGAGCTTACAAAATTTCCCATGGCTTCAGCCCAAAGTACTAAGTCATCTGCAGTTCAGCTGAAACACTCCTAGGATCCCTGCAACAGGAGTCTGGAAGCTTTCTGGACAGCATTTGGAGCCTGAAAGATGTAGAAATTGAAACAAGCCAGACTTTGAGGGCAAATCTAGAATGCTCACTGTTAACTAACCCTGCTCATCAACAGTTCTTTGTAGTGTTTTGCACTACCTCTGCTAGACCAAAAATTTAATGCCAACTTGCTTAACAATGCTCCAGATTCACTTATTTGGGCTTTTTCACCTTCTATTTTGTCCAGAGCGATGCAAAATACCACTGTACAAATCCCTGCATGTGAAGGAAACTCCAGCCAGTCCAGAAACTCCAGCAATGTTGCCCAGATCCAGCACCTCACACCTGCCCTTTTCTTCCATCCCTGGGACATAACATGAAATTCAGGGGCCTGGCTGGAAGTTCATTTGACTGTACTACCACATCCTAGGGCCTTCTTAGTTTTTCCTGTGGGCTCTCTAGAGACTTTCAGAGATGCTCCATGTCCCAGTACGTCTTAACTATTATCAGGTTCATTCCACAGCTCTGTTCCTCAGGCACAAGGCAACTTTTAACTTTGTAGAATAGAGGTCATGTATGCCGAGACAGAGCTTCCGTGGAAGCTACTTCAAAAATAGTAGGTGATTCTTCACAAGACCCAAGGATTTTTGTGACCCTCATCATCATATTCTCAGAGCAAAAAAGGCCAACATTCTTCAATACAGACAAGAATAATCATAGCAAACAAACCACTCCATCAAACTACAGTACTCCTCTGTACTCTTAATCCTTTCTTGGGAAAAGACGGAGAGAAAAAAAATTAATTACCTGAGTGTCAACATCTTTTATATCACTACTGCTTACACAGACCAGTTGATAAAACCAGTAAAAACATACTGAGCTTTTTATAAGTAGTTTTATAAGGGAAAAGAGTGGAGAGGAGCCTCAAGGATAACTCAGGCACAGCCCAACTTCAAAGAAGTGCTGTAGAGATCCACACTTTGTAATTTGGGCCTATTTCTAGCTATCTCTGTATTTACATAGACTGACAATTGTGAAGAAGGGAAAAATCATAAAGATGGGGTTAGTCTTTTTTTGGCATGAGGCTGGCATCTGCCATGGGAAATTAATCCATGCTAAGCTGCAGGAAGCTGAGTTGCTGAGTTTGTATTCATGTCACTGAGATCACTTATACCCACTGCTGGTCTATAAACTCTTATTAGTCAGACTTGACAGTGGGTGACATCTTGGTGAAAAGAATGGCCTATGAATCACGAACCATTAAATAACGGTTCATAAAAATGATATGAAATGAGCCATTTTTCCTAAGACCACATACCAAAATATTTTGGGGAGATGAATAAAGCGATAGTGGGGGATATTTTTTCAGACAAGGGGATTAGAAGGTCCCAGGGTGCTTTGTCACTGAAATAACCACATCTGTCAGCTAAATTGGCAGAGCTATTATATTTAGATTCTAGAAAGAGTTCCACAGACGCTGAGGTCTTGGATACCTCCCTAAAGGTTTGCTCTCTGGACAGCTGAAGCAAAATAAAATTGGGAGGGAAAAGTAGTTCACAGCCACAGCTAACATTTTCATTTCTTCTGAACATCACATGGTCTGAAATGTTGATGAGAAAAGACAGGCTCATGAGGGGTGACTTGACAGGAATCACATTTTAATTTCCTTCATACAATTTTGCAAGCTCCTCTCTTTCTGTCTCTCCAGTGGCCACCTTGCTGTTGTTGCCTTTCGGGGTGCCATATGATCCTCCCTATGAGGAGAAGATATCCCGAGGCATTTCCTTTTTTCCTCTTGCAAGACACAGTTAGAGGATCCCATTAAATTTTTTAATTCGTTTAACCACCTTCTAACTTTGCAGACCCCTGTCATGCCATAAAACTGACTGATGAATGACAAGGCCCTGCTAGGTTTAGCTAGGGTGTAATGTGATCTCCTAGGGCTGGAAACAATAAAACACAATTTTCTGAGAAATGGGGGTTTGCAAGGGAAGTGCTAGCCTTGACTTCGCCCCACCCTTTTATTTCAGCTCCAGTTCAGCAAGCTACAGCTGCATTTTGTTACATTTTCTATCATTATGAGCCCTCTATTCTCAAAAGTAGGAAAGGATTCTCCCAGTATCTCAAGGTCATTGAGGTAGAGAGTTGATGAGTGCCGTGCTGGGCACTTGCTCTGCATGTATGGAGACCCATGTATGGGTTATGTAATGCCACAGCCAAGGTTCACACAGAGCGGTTTGGAAGAGAGAAGAATCTCAGATGAATCAAAAGGCATCTTCTCCCCCCGATCTTTTTTGGAGCTGCCCTATGCTGAAAATCCTCTCTATCTATCTTTACATCTATCTATACATTTTTTTTTTTTCAGAGGAGTTTGCGTTGAAAAGAACAAAGAAAGAAATGTTAGACTTTGACTCTTGGCTATCATTGTCACATGCTGATTTTGGAAACCAAGTGGCAAGATGTCATCTCACTGTCATTAACACAATCAGGCTGTCCTGGGAGAGAAGCTGCCTCAAAACTCAGAATACTGCTTCTTTGGCTTTCTAGGTAAAACTGGTCAGATCTGACTCCTTCCTGCAAAATATCCTCAGTGTGCTGGCAGTGCCTATTATAAACATTTTCACCTTGTCAGGCTGCCTGTAAGTAATGTAACCAGACCAGGGACAGTTTAATTCATAATGAACTGGTGGATCTTTCTGAAAGTGTCACCGAGCAACTGCAATAGAGATCCTCCAGCTGTTTGGACCATCTTGACAGCTGTGACATCAGCTCCACAGACACTGAGCGGCTGCCAGGACTCAGGAGGCAACTATGCCTGGACCTGGCCCTTGTTACAACTGCCCAGAATGCTGCAAACCCTCACACCTGCCCAGTGAAAGCCTTCTGGTCCAAATCCAGGCAGGGGAACAAGGTAAAGAAATGTTGGAAGAAAACAAGCCCTAGCTTCATCATTGAACAAATCTGAAGGAACAGAGGTATAGAAAGGCTGAGATGTGCCCAAAGCTACAAAGGAGCTTGGCAGGAAATACAGGCAGGGGCTGAAAAGACATTTGCCAGTTGTGAGGTCATCATCTTTCCTTGAGGGCACACAAGGATTGGGAAGGGAAAGACCAACACTGTCTGCTCTCGATTTCAGTGGCTGTTTTGTTCTGGTTCACACTGGGATGAGGAGGTGGGAACCAGGAAAGTGGACATCAGCATGCTGGTGCTTCTGGTAAGACCTTCAGTAGAAGCTTCTTATACAGCGCTCAAGAGAGTCAGCCGTTTCTCTGCCACGGCCAAGCACAGCTACAGTGCACAGGGGAGGTTGGCACAAGGTTTTCTCTGACATTTTTGAAGTTGTCATATGGACATTTTCAGTCTTTGCACTTTGGGATTTTGAGATAGGAGTGGGACAGGACTTCACTTAGGAGACAAACTCCCATGCCCTCCCACAGCTGACCTCAGGACATGATTATCTGTAAATCAACCTTAGAGCAAAATCCCTAACAGGGAATATGATAGGACGTCACATCGCTGTAGCATCTTGCAGCAGACAGAGCTTGTGTCTGAGAAGCAGGAATGCATACGCCCTTACACTGACAGCATAGGAGATTTTGTTTTGGTTTTGAATAAATGATTGATAGGGTAAACGCAACTGGAGGGACAGGTCAAACACAGCTAATGAAAAAAGTAAACCCAGTCGTCATCCTGCTATATCGCTTGCTAATAGAGTGGTGTTTAGCAATAGCTTGTGTGTTGTAAGGCTTAAGGTTATCAGCAGAGTGACTGCAGAGAGCTAGTTAGAATTCATCCTGCATCTGTGGCTGTAGTTCTGCAATTTAGACAAAAACATGTACTCTGCATAGGTGCATGACATAGACTATTACTATTATTAATACAGTAATAGTCATAATAAATCACATATTGAGTGTGTTTGTTATTCCGAGGAAAACTTAATTATAATTTCCAGGCTGGCAGCATTTGATTTACTTTTTGCTGTCTCTGAAATTGTATAATTAGTTCCCAAGTTACGACGCCTGTGAAGTCTCTGCCTTGTTGGGGGTGGGAGATGTGGAGTTACAGCTGCAGCCATCGTTCTGGCAAAGATAGCTTCCCCTTGAGAAAATTAATTTTTAACATAGAAATGAATACCAAGCAGAATTCCCCTAGAAAATGGGCAACGCTTGGAAGACGCCTCTCAGGGCGCTGCTAAGCTGTCTTTGGTAAAAGGAGCTCTCTAGTGTCCAGCTGTAACACTGCAGTTCAGGAAGATGCTATGAGCACTCAACTTAGTCAAATAGATGTGTAAAGCAAATGGAAAGCCTGTGTCTCTTCTTTTAGGTACTCAGTGCTAATGCATAAAGTGCAAAGTGCTACTTAAACATCACAATCACTCAAACCAATACTGTACTCAAAAGTTTTAAGGCACAGTGCAGAGGTCTCATTCATTCTCATCTGCCTTTCTCCACCCATGTTTTAAAGGAACTTCTGCTGCACCGATGAAGCGGCTCCTCTTTTATCTGTGGAGCAAGGATGTGTGTGCATGTCTGCCAACATTCAGGCCATCAAAAAAGGGTTTAACATTTTACTGTGCTCCCCTTAGAGACAGCAAATTTCTTGCCATTTGGGGTTCTAAGGTCATGTGTACGTACTGGTTTGCGGTGCTGTATCTGGTACAAGTGAACACCTAATTGCAGCTGCTGGCTTGTAGTGCATGCACCTCGTTAAATAAAATTGTCTCCTGATTAGGTAAAATTGTCTTGTGTCAGACAAAATAAGCCCTTGGTCATTAATCCTGGGAAGCAAATCACAAGAAAAAGGACGTGCGGCTGGTAGGATACAAAAGCAGGTAGTCCCTCTCTCTTTCTAAAATGAAGGCTTTAACACTTTAATTAGCAGCTATTACACAGGTTTGAGTGCATGCTAGAATAACAATATATTGCCTTTACACTGCTTTTAATGCTTGCATTTTGTTTTTTCAACAGGTCCATGATGATCTCAATAATGTTAATAAAAATGAACTAAAAAGTCTATTTGGTTATCATGGGATATCGCAGATGGAGAATAATGACTTGGCAAATTGGCAAGCTGAGATTATCTGCAAATATTATGAGAGACACTAGAAGGTCTTATAAAATACACCATCATTTTTAATAGCATTTTGCTATTATGGTACCTCCCTTGTGCATACTGCAGTTTAATATTGCAAGTATGAAAAACGATGCCATAGTTGAAGCTTTGCCACTGAAAAGCACCATCTTGTGTTTCCTATGCTCCACTTCCCACAGCAAGGCTTATTCTAGAGTAGAAAATAAATTAAGGTGTAATAATTAACTAGATGTGTTTCAAAGGCAAGAACTCCCACACAGGGCTAAGTTTCTCACCTTTAATCACCACCAACAAAATGACAGTGGATTTCCTGCAATTTACTGTGAGAAAGAAATTTAAACCTTTTGCCTTTAGATGTGTTCGCAGCATTTTTTCCTTTTGCCATTCTCGACCTTCATTTTCTGAGCTCAGCTTACAGAGAAGTTATCATCTTAGTGGCTAAGAAACAATTCCAAGACTATAAGACACAAACAGCAAAGAATCCTGCCAGATTCAGGTCAGTCATGACAATAATAGTTTTTCTCCACTTAGCATTTCAGCTCAGAATTAAGGTAAACACTCTTGATAAACACAAAACCTATCAGTACATTGTTATGTCTAAGCAACCTGTGGAATATCTAAGATACAGCAGCCCATTTTTCCTTTATTTTTTCAAATCTGCAGGCACGGTGGCAATGGCTTAACCATTCTCTTGGCTTTTTTTTCAAAATAAAACAAACTGTAGATATTTTCAGACCAGGAAGCTAAAGCAAACTCATCCTTACCTCCTCAGTAAACTCTTTGTAAGAAGTCCTTGGATGCTTATTCACAAAAACATGGGACTCTTTTTCATTAAGATTTAGGCTAGAATGGGTCTGTTAAGATCTTCTTGCCTGAAGTCCTGCATAATACAGGGTGGAGAATTTCAGCAAAGTCCATGACTAATTTAAGATTTATTTGGGTCTTTGTAACCCACAAAAGCCCTCACTGCCTCCAGCTGATGTCAATGGAACAGTTGTTGAATTCAGGTGAACTGGAGCAAAGCTTCAGAGAAGAGAGCAGTTCCTGGAGTCCCACAGTCATTTGTCAGGCAAAACCTGGCATTTTAAACCATATCATCTTTGAAAATGACAAACCAGAAGATGTATCTTAATAAGAAGAATAAACTCCATAATTTGGGACAGCACAGAACACACCTGGTTTCATGCTTCATTTCTACTTTTAAACATAGAAGAGCCTCAGAGAAGCATCTGCTGAGCTTCTGATTTGAATCAGCTGCAAGTACCTGCTTGCCAAAAGCAAGTCCAACTTAGATGTGAAATCAAGTAAATCTCAGTATTGCTGGGTCAGTTTCGTATTTAGATCGAAAACTGATAGCGAGGCTGGACGGGTGGCAAAGGTATGTGACACAACAAAAAAAGTCCTTCACAATATGAAATTCCTGTATGTCAGACAGTTGCAAAAAGGATGTGCCTAACCATTTGTGTTTTCATTTCTGGTTTTCTTTCTCTGTGTTTATGGATGTAGACTTATGGAAATTTTCATTAGATGAAGATTCGAAGTGGATAATTCTGTTGTTCCATGAATAGTTTCAATCCAGTAAGGTAAGTATGTAGTTAGTGTAAAGCTTAAGACTCTGGGATACCCACAGCATCTACCTGAGATTACCGCATCATAGCCTGAGGGCCACCACAAATTCATTGGAAAGTCCAGAGAGTAAATCAGATTTTTTTGAATACCACTGACAGAAACAGCTTAATCCAGCTAGTGTGAAGGGCCCCCCCTGAAAAAGAAATCACTTTTAGTACAGAAATAACAAAAAGTGTTTATCTTGCTTTCAGCTCAGCTGTGAGATTTTACATTCCTCTGTGGGGTGCAATATTTTACTTCTGTAGTGGCTCTCTGATGAAGGAAAAAGGTGGTAAGTCTGGAATCACTTCTGATTTGCCACAGCCAGCATGGATCAGGCAGACCTGGTGAAATCCAAGTTATTTGTCATCCCCAAGGGACTAACAAGCAGACATCCACCTGCAGCACCTGCCACCTCCCACACAGACACCCCCAGAGGCATGGTCACAGGTCTCAAATCTGAAGGGAACCACTGCAAGTATCAGCCCAGGGCACACACTAATGAAAGGAACAGCAGGAGAAAAGTCATTGCTGCTGTTCTTTCCTGACAGGATTACCAAAATGAGAAACAAGAAAATTGTAGAGATGGAGTGATGTTGCTAAACGCAACGTGACAAGTATCTTTTTTTAGAAACGCACAAGTCATGCTAGGTGGTCCTGTGTTGTCACAGGCACAGAGATGGCAGAACACCTCCAAGAAGACTGGGACAGCCTTAGTTCCAGCTCTAGAAAATCAACGGTCATGCTACCCCTGAACTCACTATGCCATCTCATCAGGAATAGTCAATGGAGGCACATAGTGCATGAGTGCATCCAGGGCTTCTGAGCTGGTTTAGTCTCTGCTGTGAGCCAGAGCTGTCTTGCAGAGCCTTGCAAGCTGTCTCTGCCCAACACTTCCCACCGCTTCTCTTCCCAGGGTGCCAAATGTTTACAGGTCCATAACATCTGCCTTAGCCCTAAGTGACAGCGATACTTTTGAAACAGAATTTGAGCTCCTTTGAGATTCTCATCCTGATAAACAGTTAGGCTAAGTGTGTCTCTCCATGCACATAACACATAAACAACATTAGCAAATTCTAAATCGAGTGCAAATGCTTCGTAATTTATATTTACTATAGGAAGCCACTTCATAGAGCAAGAAAAATGTAAATTGGTCTGCTTACACCAGTGCTTTGGAAAAGTGGTGCACAGGTTAAAAAACTTAATCTCTAGTTAAAAACGAAATAATAATAATAATAAAAAATTTAAAAATTACAATTCGACTAGCTGGTTAAGAAGCTCTCAAATCATGGAAGCTTTCTCTTGACAATGAGCTAGACACAACAGCGCACCCTTCAAAGCTTCTGCTTAGCCCCTTGCAAGCTTGCTTAGATTTTCCCATGCTGTCATTTGGCATTGCAGACCTCCCAGCCCATAGTGCTGCGGTGGCAGGGTCGATTTCCTACTGTAGGATGGTGGGAGGTGCTGAAAGGCAAAGGATCTGGCCTTGTTGCCAGTGTCGGTGTTGACTGTGAGTCACCCAGCTGCCTCTGCTGAAAATTAGTCTGTGTCTCTCCATCACTGATGAATATTGATGAACTTCATAACATCAAAAGAAGCAAAGGCAGGGCAGCTGTTCGAGGGGACAAACACTTCAGCTCTGGATTGGAAAAAAAGACAGACAGGGGAGTGGTTGTGATGAGCCAAGACAGTTTTCTCCCTTATTTGTCAAAATGTGATTTAAAGACACACTTTCATTCACCCTGTGGCTGCCAGTTTCCACATCCTGTGTCCACAAATCTCTCTGGCTAATTGGATAGGCAACATGTGGGCTGCCTCCTCTATAAAAAGCTACTCTGAACTGGGATGCTTCCCAGCTCATTTCAATAAATCATGATGGTAATTAAATTCTTTTACTGCATATTTCTGCAATAATATCTGTATCATTTGCTTATTAGCTTTCTTTACTGTCCAGCTATCATTTTGTCTTGCTTCTGAAGCTGCCTTTCTTGCCTGGTCATTTGAAGAATCCCATTCACTTTGAATCCCTAATCTAATTCAGCTGTCTGTTCCTTATTCTTACCTTCAATTCTTTGTTCTGTCCATCCCAATCACCTCACTCATGCCTCCAGCCACTGTCGTTGCCATCAGTGACCACTTCAACTCACTCTCAAGACTTCAATAAAGCTGTCTCAGGGCCTCAAGAGCTGCTTCCACCAGCATGTCGACAAGTGCTTTTAAGGTTACCCCTTCCCAGTGGCCAGCTTCCAAAAGCACTTATTTACATTTAAAAACCCTTTGCTGGTGATATTTGTTCCTCTTGTCTCCTTTCAAGGCAATTCTGTGCTCCCTTACGGACTTTCACAGGGTTTGACACACTGCAAGGATAACTGCAAAGCAGAAAGAAGCGAAAGACTCTTCCCCAGAGCTTTGCCTGACTCTCTACAGGAAAGTGCAACCTGGAACTGCAATGCTCTCAGGGTTGTCAGACCTTGAAGGCCTCCAGGTCTTGTAGTGAGGGATCACAGAGCCCTTGAGATACTTGTTCTGGTTGCCATGAGGAAGAAGTCAAGAGGTTAGGTTTGCCAGAGTTCCTCATATTTCCCTTTTATGTGGGAAGAACATGGGATAGAGGGTCCTGAGCTGGGTGCTCTCACTCCTTTTGGGTTTGGAGATGGACAAGGCTTGGAAGAGCCTTAGCAGCTAGGCTGACAGCTGGGGTACCAGCTAGCTAGTTGCAGGCTAGAGTCATCACAGAGCAAATGCAGCCATCTCAATAAAGGACCAGTAATGCCAGTCCCAATGGACAGGCACCACTTGGACTGAGAAATATTTTTCTTTTTTAGTTTTGTTTCATTAACTCACCTGTTCAGAAGCAAAAAATCCATGCATTTGGCAATTCTTTCTTATTTCTTCATGGCAGCTGCAGTTTTAAAGCCTCGGATGGCCAAGGGTTCTCACTGGATTACCTCTGCTGGGATGCACCCCACTCCAGCTAAGCAAAGAGCAGGACACCAGTGACCGAGGGGAGGTTCATTGAAGCCAAGATTCCATCCTGTGCTGGAGATTGTGACACGAGGCACTGGAATCATAGCTCTTGAAGACATCATGATGGTGGTCTCCATGCAGAGTGCTCAGCTTGCTCCAGCTCTGAGCTACAAATTTGAAGATCTGGACAGAAATTAACTTTGTTTTGGTTTTTCTAATCACCAAAGTCAGAATTTTCCATGGAGGGAAAAATATATTTCGACTGATTACAGCAGCAAAGACATTGAGGCAACCAGGCCAACTGAAGTGCAGATGTTTTAAGCCATTTGCCCACTGATGATGGAAAAGGCTGTGGGTGTAGTTGGGAGAAGAACCCAAGAGCTCCAACCCTCAGCTTTACATCTTTGGTTTTCACTTTCATAAGGGTACTGTCAGTCCTACTGTTTCAAAGACATGGATGTATGAAGCATCCCCTTGGTTTGTGCTTTTTCAAAAAACTTATCAACTTCTTTTTAAACAGGGTCATTTTTAAGAGTCCTTTGTCTTTCACAGCCTCAAAAGTATAACGCAAAAAGTTTTAACATGTAAAGACATAATATAGGGTCATTTTTATACTGACACTTGGTTGGGTTCAGATTCAAAATAGATTGAGATATGCCTCTTTTTTGCATAACTCCAAGCTCAGCTTCAAGCATGTAAGTGGGAAAATTAACATTAAAATGAATCTTTAAACTGCAATCACTTCGAAGATGCAGAGCATGAAGCATTCAAATGGCTCCCACCCAGTGACCCAGATAAAACAGACAGATCAGTACAGCAATTTGGTTGCTAGAATTTCAGAAACACAAAGATGTGGAGGCTTTACTGAGCTCGCAGTTTAACTCTACATTTGCACTCTAATGCAGTTCAAAGAAAAAAAACGAATGCCCAGACACTTCTTCCATTGAACACCTCCAGGGAAGGAGACTCTACCACTTCTCTCGGCAACTTGTTCCAATACCACTCTTTCGGTAAAGAATTTTTTTAAAATATCCAGTCTAAACCTCCCCTGGTGCAACCTGAGGCCATTTCCTCTTGTCCTATCACTTGTTACTTGGGAGAACAGATGAACACCCATCTCACTACAACCTCCTTTTCAGGTAATTGTGGAGAGCGATGAGGTCTCCCCTCAGCCTTCGCTTCTCCAGGCTAAATAATCCCAGTTCCCTCAGCTGCTCCTTATAAGACTTGTTCTCCAGACCCCTCACCAGCTTGGTTGACCTCCTCAACTCAGCAGCTCAATGTCTTTCTTATAGTGAGGGGCCCAAAACTAAACACAATATTCAAGGTACAGCCTCACCAGTGCTGAATATAGGGACACGATCACTTCCCTGTTCCTGCTGGCTACAACATTTTTTTATACAAGCTGGGATTCTGTTGGCCTTCTTGGCCACCGCAGCACACTGCTGGCTCATGTTCAGTCAGCTGTCAACCAGCAACCCCAGGTCTTTTCCCACCAGGCAGCTTTCCAGCCACATTTCCCCGGATCTGTAGTGCTGCATGGGGGTGTTGTAAGTAAAGTGCAGGACCTGGCACTTGGCCTTGTTGAACCTCATACAACTGTCGTTGGCCCATCTATCCAGCCTGTTCAGATCCCTCTGCAGAGCCTTCCTACCTTCAATCAGATCAACACTTCTGCCCAGTTTGGTATCATCTGCAAACTTACTGTGAGTGCACTCAATCACCTCATCTAGATCATTGATAAAGATATGAAACAGAACCAGCCCCAGCAATGAGCCCTGAGGAACACCACTTGTGATCAGCTGTCAACTTTTTAACACTCTTCACCACAACTCTCTGTGCTCAGCCACCCAGCCAATTTTTTACCCAGCAAAGAGTACACATGTCTAAGCCATGATCTGCCAGCTCCTCTAGAAGAATCTTTCAGGCCTGCAGTCCTGTAGTTCCCCAGAAATTGGTAATATGATGTAGACATCATTTATGTTGACATTGAAAATGCAACTGCTGTGCCATGCTATTGTGAAAAAATATTATATTAGATAAAAGAGAAATAAAATCTTGGTATATTCTATTATGTAAAAATGGTCTTGTTGAAAGGGGCATTGGTGAAAGTATCCTCTAAATTCTAAGGAGAAAGAAAACTAATTCCTTTTTTTTCTGTTTACTAGAAAAGGCATATTCCCAATGCACCGAACAATGGAGCATTTGTGCTTATAGTGCTGTGGCAGTATGAAAGGAGAGTGCCCTTGCGCTGCAAAAGGGCAGCAGAGCACATAATCACTGTCAAGGACCCTGTGAAACTTTGCCCTCAAGATCCCCAAGCTGCTTTATTTCCTCCAAGAAAATTCATAGACCATTACCAAGGAAGCAAAATTGATTAAGCCAACATCTTTTCCCCTCTCTTTTGTCTCTTTGTGACCAATTTTGCTATTTTTAAGGGGAAGTGCAGGAATAAGGAAAGCTTACAACCATCGTAAAACCCCTGGCAGGGGAACACAGGTGAGGAGGGATTCCAGAAACTCCAGCCTCAGACCTGTCAGTGAGAACCAAAGGAATAACCTCATCAACCAACAGTAACAGCAAAGGCTTTTTTTCCCTGTGGATTGTCTGCTAGAGGAGAAAGAGCAAAACATATTTGGAAAATGTACATGTTCTCAATGCAATGACACACTGTGGTTGCATTCCTCTTCTTTTCATCACTGGCCTTGGGTTTCATTTTTTTTTTTCTTCCATATCCATTCGCAGCTGCTGGGCAGGGTCTGAAAGAAGCCTAGTGCAGTTGTCAAGAGTGTGACCTTTCCAATATCACAGCAAGGATGAGCTGCAGCTGAGATAAGCAGCCTGATGTTCTCCAGGCATCTCTGCTGCAGCTCTCCCACTGACATCATTAGGGGATTAATGCCAACACCTCCCAACAGCTCCTGGTCACATTCATCTCAAAGAGCCTGCGGTCTTCTCCCTCTGCTAAGCAAAGCAGGCTCTTGCAGTGCACTTTTTAATTGCCTTTGTAAATGACAGATTGTCTGATATAGACGAGAGCTGCAAAACAGTAACCTGCCTACTGATGCCCATGTGGGAAAGCATTCATCAGCTTCTCCTTTCATGGTAGTCTGAAGCTGTTCCTGCCTATCCTCCAGCTTTCTATATCTGGCCCTCACCACAGAGCTTTGCCCTTTCAGTTGGATCAGGGCCACACAGGCGGTTAATCTGAGGTTTGGCACGGGTGAGGTGATAAGAAGGTTCTTCAGGGGATGCAGGGGCAAGCAGTAGGTCATGGTCGCTCACTGGAAAACTGCCAGAGCAATTCCACAGCCCCGCTCCTTTTCAGCTACTTCTGGTCTTCTCAGTAGATGTGCACCACAGTCCTGTCTATTATTCCAGGTACGGGAAGACAAGTGAAGAAGTGGCAACCACTAGTGAAGGAACAGGAACAATAACAGGGGTATTTTTTCCCCAAAATCAGTTCTGGTAATCAAATAGCAATTACAGTTACAAGGCAAAATGAATACACCTCATATGAAATGTATATTAAAGGAGAAGCAATACAATGTTGTAAGGCAAAGGGTCGTGTCTGAAAGCTCTGATTTCTGTAAAGAGTTGATCTTTGATTCTGTAAGAAAGCTCAAATCATGTCGATAAAAACTATATATTAAGGGTGACAGCCTCAGCCTCTCTGTAAGCACTGCATACTGAACTATTGCATTCATCGAGGGTAGGAGTAGACAAACAATGCATAGTGCCCAGGTGTTCGCAGGATTAGGTCTATGTCTATCTTTCAAGAGTTGCAGGCAACATGTATTTCCTTGGTAAGATACCACAAATGGCTGTAACTTGAATATCTAACAGTCTCATAGAGAAATCCAGTGAGCTGGGAATAGTCTAAATACAGAACCACTAAATAAAAGTGGAGCATAGAACAACAGAGAGAACATTTAGTCCAGCCATTAAATTCAAAGCAGGGCTACATTCAAAAATTGCTCAGGGTATTCAGGGACTTGCAGTCAAGTTTTGTTAATATTTAGAGCCTCCAGCCTATCTGGGCATCTCTTCAGCTCCACACCTCTCTCTGGGGGGAATTTTTTATTTTTCTTAGGCACAGTAGGAATTTTCCTTGGTGTAAGTTGTGCCTGGTGTCTCTTGTCATTCCTGTCTGGGCACCTTTCAGCAGCTCTGTTGTTTCTGTAGCTCCCATTAGGTAGGTCAAGGCAGCAATAAGGTTCCACTTGAGCCTTCTTTTCTTAAGCCTGAACAAACCCAGCTCCCTCATTCATTCAAACACTCCTGAATATTCAAAACTCCTGCCCCTTGACCACATTAATGGCCTTTCACTAACATTGCCCCAGTTTATCAATGTCTTTCTCATACTTTCTAGGAACCAGAACCAAATGCATTACACCAGATGTGGCCTCACAAGTGCTGAGCAGAGAACAATCATTTTCCTCAACCTGCCAGCTGTACTGGTATTAATATGCCCCATTTCTGGTGTGGTTGACTTTCATTGTTGAAATGGCACATTCTAGACTCAAGTTCAGGTTGATGTCTACCAAGACTTCCAGATCCTTTTAGGTTAAGCTGATTTCTAGCAAGTCAGTCCCCAGCTTCTACTGTTCATGGGGTTATTTTCCAGATATAGGACTTTGCATTTGCCTTCTTGAATTTTATGATGCTTCTGTCATCCAATTTCTCCAGCTTGTTCACATCCCCCTGAATGACAGCCTTGCATTCTTGCATATCAACTATTTCCAATACACAAAATAACTGGAAACAACATCATGAAAGAGATGATAGTCAGCTTAATGGTACTGTATAAATTCAGAAAGAAGAAGGACTGACAGTTACACTGCATTCATTCTTCTACTGGAAAACACCCCATGCTGCTGTCCTTCACGGGGTGGTTGATGCCCTTACTTTTGAAGATGAAACCAAAGGATGATGCAGTTTACAGAGGGAGCTTACAGAACTCTTCTGGGGAGATTTAGCAAGGACTAGTAGAATTAAGGTGCCTTTTTATCTTTACCTCCAGTCCCAGAAATCAACATTATTAGCAACAGCCCCAAGCATGAAGCACATCATCTAATCTGGGAAAAAAGATGCACTTTCCTGTGACCTTAACTCAGTCATATAGGTCAGGCAGCAAAAATGAGCTGCTTAAAATAACATCTAAGCTGAGCTTCACTGCTCCTCTACATAGGCATTTGTCCACAGGAAAAAAAACCCACCACCAATAAACCACTGAACAACTATATTTCCTCTTCAGAGCGGCTTATTCATTCAAATAAAAAGAAAACAGCTAAGTAGCTACAAGTGAGAATTAAAGGGAAGATAATACTGTGTTCTTAGTCATGCAAAATCTAAACCTCTTGCTTAAACTGAAGGGGGAAATGGTTCATCTCCATGAACTGTGCTGACAGCACTATCTGCCCCTTTCTCTTCCCATTTTCACTTTGCCAAAAAAAGCAGTGGCTTTTACTTGGCCCATTAGGATTGTCTGTCACAGCATGTGAAACACCATGCAGTAAATCAATGCAAATCAATTCTTAAACCCATTAGAAAGAGCCAAGAGTATGCTTAGAAAAATCCAAATAAAATTAGGATAAACTTACTAGCTCAAAGGGAAACATGGGGCAGATTCCAATGTAAAGACCTGGATGGCAGGAAGAGCAACTGTGATGACTCACGCATCTGAAGAAGTGAGTTGACAGCCTCTCCTAGGGTTGGAGATCTGTATTGTCATTGTCCCTTCAAGAGATGGTCCTCTCTTGAGAAGGGCTCATCTCTGTGTTGAGCTTCTCTATGCTGGGTTACTTTTTTTTTGTTCCTTTCTTGTGAGGGGTTCTATCGAACCATGTTTTTCACCTCATGACGGTATAGGGTAAAAAACAGATAGGAAAGGGAGAAACCCAAGCATGTTAACTATGCGGTTAGGAGAGGGGGGGGGGGGGAGAGAGAGAGAAAGGAGGTAGGGCACAGAAGGAGAGCACTTGGTAGCTTGAAGAATAGTCATTTCATAAAGGAAAGAGCACAGAAAAATATTGTACCAACTAGCATGAAGAATGGTATGTGGAACAAGCTCTATTTCTTAGCCTGGTGAACACATGCCCAGCCAGTGTGTGAAGTGAGAAATGTGCACCATTACTCCACATTGCCTTTTCTTTTTTTCTCTCTATTCCTCTCCCAGAGGATGCAGAACTGGAGGAAGAACTCTCCATCTAGGGATGACGGCAGGACCCCAGTGACTGCTCTTAGTCAAGGCCTCCAGGCTCTGGATGTGGTGTAGTGGTTTAGGAATCACTGCCTCTTGCTGCTATAATGCATTGCTGAGGCAGCCAGGCATCAGATTGAGAGGCAGCAGCTCTCAATCACTCTCCTGTCTTCTCCCTTCCCGGCCTTCTCTCTCCCATGGCTGTTGAGCTGAATAGAGCAGGCAAATCCTGTCAATTTTAAACCAAGATCACAGATTTTCTGAGCTCAAAATGCAGTAAGTACTTTGGATCCACAATCTTTCTGCTATAAGAGAACTGGCAGAACTGCATCAGCTCCACTGGGCAGCCTTGCCTCCACAAATAGCAAGGAAAACCAACTATGGTGCTCAGGTATCTGGGAAAACCGGCAAGCTACATGTGAGAAGACCTTTGCACTCGTTCAAGGCAGATCCTGCCTCTCCAAGAAGCAGACTCCTGATATCCATTTCAGTGATTTTCAGGATTCAGCAAATTCCTGCCTCCCATGGTACCCCTCTGCTGTGACAAGAAGCTACTTCTGACTGTCTGCTCCTAAACCTGCTTCCTGCTGAGCCTGAACCCTCCAAGGCTCCTCATGCCAGCAGCGCTGTACAATGCATGGTAGGACAGAATGAATAATTTTGCTACTAAAAGAGCAGTTTCAGTTTCTTTGAAACCCCAGGAGGTCCGCAAGCAGTTTCCACCAAAGGAAAAGCATAAACATAAATTTCAGCTTAATCAAAACATACTCTTTCTGTTAGAAAATCTCCACTTGCAACAGCCCTTGTCAGCAGTAAAGAAAGGAGATGGTGCCACAGACCACTTCAGTAACCAAGTGTTTGGCAGAGCCAGCTAGGATATAGGAAATCCACAGACTCCAGCATCCTTGCTGTCTGCTGTCAGGGAGGAGTTTTGGAGATGTTCCTATTCTGTGGGAGAGGAGAATGCTGCTATCACAAAGTCCCATGATCTCCTGTCCTCAGATTTAATAAGCAGGAGCTGAAAGGTTTGTGCTGTCTTTTGAGACAGTGACAATATTCAGCTGCAGGGAGTCATTCCTACGGTAGAAAACAGCCCTTCTGTTCGAGTCAGGATCAAAGCCCAAGTAGTTTTGCTCTGCTGTTTATCCTAGACCATTTCCGCAGAATAATCGTTTTAGGTGTGGCCATTTCCTTGGGGTTCTTACTTCTTTGGTTCTTCTTGCATATAATCTGAATATCTACCTTGCTTTCCAAAGAGCATGTCTCTTTTCTCTCCAGAGGGCAAGCTACTCTGCTCATTTCTTCATTTTCAGTGAGCTATTAAATCCAGGGAACAGTCTGTGTAGTGGAAACTCACTGAAGTGCTGGCTGCTAGACCTGCCTGAAGGATAGCTTTTGTCCCACTTTAGCTGCTAGGCCCACTTTATTCTTTGGATGCAATGTATACCATGCAAGTACTGTTGGCTTGTTATCCCTGGGACAGAAAAATAATCAGCTTAACCACAGAGAAGTAACATATATTGGCTTGTCAGGCATTTCCTCTCCTCCACAGTTCCTTTTGTTATTAAAAAAAAAAAAAAGTGCCAAAATAGTAAAGAAAGCCCTTATTTATCTTTTGCGTGCAGTGAACATGAGCTCGCTTACCTGCTGTACATGCAAGGACACGTGTGTGTTGTTCCTTCCATCAGCTCAAAGCCATTAACTTTGCTTGGTCTCTGCCTGACAGCCACCCAGAGGGATCCAAAGCAAGTGGCAGAGCCTCAATGAAATAGATATTGCACCTCACTCTGAAACAGATACAGCAAGATGAGCTGGCAAGGAAAAAAGAGTCAATTTGTCTCTGGCCCCTGTAAAATCCCAGACTGTGTTCTCAGTAATACGATCAGATTTGGGGCAAGATGATCAGCTTTGGCAGTTCTAATAGAGCTTTCCTGCCAGGACTGCAATTGTAAACACAACCAACATCTGAATATAATAATAATGATGATAAAAAGTAATGTTACCATGGCCCACACCCACTGGGATGTCTCATTTTTGCTTTGGCTTTAGGATAAAGGATGATGAGGATGTTTCAATCAACGGCTTAATTTCAGCCAGTGTTTCTGATAAGTCTGTCACCACTTTTGTCTCTGGAAAATATTAAACACAACATAGAGCTCATTCCTAGATGATATACAAGCAGCTTGTTTTTCTCATTTTGCCACAAATCTTATTTATATATACACTGCAAATGGATTGATACCACACACAGAGCACATCTATAGGGTCTGATTTTCCAGGGTTCTATTAGATTTATGATCTTGTAGTTCCATAGACTTTAATGAGTTTTACCAGAATAAAGCTGGTTCCTAAAGAAAAAGCATATATTATTATTATGAACTTGCACATACTACTTGTGTATCCACCCCGAAATGTTAATATAGGCAGTGAGTCCTGGCACATATGACAATAGTTAAATTTGCCTTGCACTTCCTTTTATAAGATCCTGATTTCAGCTGCTTGTAACTGTCAAATACAGCATTCGCAGAATTTTTCCTTCTAATGTGCTTGCCTCAGGCTAAATATTTTCAGATAGTTTCAGCAAAATTAGTCCAGATATTTTGAGGATGATTGTAGGGAAAACCACAGTGTTTCACTAATATTAAGAAGGGCTCCAATTGCCTTGTTTAGAAGCTCTTGAAGCTTTGAAGTAAGGCTAACGCTGAAAGCGGGTAGTATGATGTATCCCAGAAGTGTACGTGCTGCTGCCTTGGAAATCTGACCACAATCCAAGACATGCCCCAAACCAGTTCACACTCAGCTGCTGACTGTGGACCAAGCCCCGAGTTACCCATGTAACAACTGGAGACCTCTGCACTCGCAGAAGGCATGCACCAAATCCACAGTGGATGTTCATAAAATCATTTACAAGGAGCTGATCGACGCTGCAAGTGTTCTGCTACGCAGCCACATCATGGTTGCTCTGCAGGCTTTCAGTGAATGGAGGCTGGCTGAGTCCAGAGGGCCACAGAGCTGGCAGCTGGGCAATAAATGGGCAACCAGCAAACTTCAGAGAAAGCTGCCCTAAGTTAGGGTTGCTTTGGTATTTTGGGGTTTGTTTTTTTTTCATATATACAGCTACTGACAATGCCATGGTTTGCATTGCCAAAAAATCCCTACTATTATCTTCGCTTATGCAGGACTACATTCATTTCAGCTGTTTATTCATAAAGAAATACAGAACACACTGTGAAACAATTGGCTTTCCTTAGTGTATGAGCAATCTATAGACAGCAGAGAAACAGTAAAATTTAGGGTGGACCAGAGCTCTGGAGTTAAAAGGTCCACCACTCCACCACCAATTCAAAGGAGGGCCAAAGACCAAGCAAGGCTTTCCTGTAACTCTCTGCTGCTGAGGATCACTGTGGCACGAGACAGAACAGCAGCATGCACAGATGGCAACTCTCCTTCTGTCACCTTGCTCTGAGTGATGACACCCAGGTTGTGCAGGTAGAAGGAAGCAACGACTTTCACAAGCAGCAGAGTGAGAAACAGGAGCTGAGAGAGGAGAGACATCTATGGATGCACTCTTCCACAGCAACTTGGATCAAAACAGTTAACCATTTGAAGAATTCCCTGACAAAGAAGATGGCTCACCTTCTTCTAATGGTTGGCCATACAGACCAGCAGGTTCCAAGCCCTGCAGCCTAGTGTTCCGGCTTAAACACTGTTCTGCTTTGAGCTAAAGTAGAATCAGTTTTCTAACTTCAGCTAAGCCTCATTTGAGTAACTTAATTTTCTGAAAGTTAACTGCATGTTTTTCAGACAGCATTTCTCTCTAGAAGTGATAATACAGAGCACTGGTATGCAGAAAGGCCATTGTTTATACTTATTCCTATGGAAACCCAGGCCATCTTCAAGCCAATGGAATGCCATAAGTGAAAGAGACAACAAAGGGTTGCACCTGCAGGGAGGGGCAGACAGGACAGGTGACCCCAAACTGACCAGCAGAGCATTCCACCCTACTTACGTCATACTCGGTATAAAACTGAGGGATTGCCAGAGTCAGTCTCTCTTCTTTCATGGCTGACGTCTAGGGAAGACCTCATCTGCCTTTTTGCCCCGATCCCAGATCTGTGTATTCCTGAATCCAGTTCTCGTGTCCAGCTCCAGCCTGCCACAGAGTCCAGTCTGAGATCTTTTCTCTGTGCCTGCTCTGCAGCATCTGGGGTGATGTAGTCAGTAGGGGGGAAGGGGGCTTGCAATTTTATATATTTGTATATATTTTATTATTTTCATATTGATAGTACTTTCCTTCTTATTATTATTAGGAAGATTTAGACATTAGGAAGAAATTCTTCATGATGAGGGTGATGAGGCACTGGCACAGGCTGCCCAGGGAAGCTGTGGCTGCCCCATCCCTGGAGCTGTTCAAGGCCAGGCTGGATGGCGCCTTGAGCAGCCTCGTCCAGTGGGAGGTGTCCCTGCCCATGGCAGGGGGGTTGGAACTGGATGACCTTTAAGATCCCTTTGCACCCAAACCATTCTATGATTCTTATTGTTTCATTATGATTATTATTGTTTCATCAAGTTCCGACAAGTCTTTTTCTCTTATTTCCCTTTCCCCTTTCCCCTTTCCCTGGGGGTGAGGGAGGGAACCCGGACCCACAACTGCTCGCGCTGTCAATCAAGCTTGGCTGGAGCCAAACCATGACAACCCACAGTACAGCCTATGGTCTTCAAATAGGATGTTCCACCATTAACTTACATTTATTTTGACATTTAACACATCTCTGCAGACCACTGCTGATCACTCACAGCAGCCACTGACAGTCACGGACCGCAGACCACCTTCCCAGAGTGAATAGCTCTTTGGTACTCTCCCTGCACACTCTTAACCCAAGCAGAGTTCTCTGCTAAATCTCAGTCTAAAGAGCTCAGCCATTTTGCTCACCCCTGTGAGAGTACATATGGTTCCATATGGTGGGAAAGCTGTTTTCTTCAATTTGCTCCCAAGACCAAGTACAGGAAATTGTATACAAACCAGAGTTAAGAGAATATTAAGGCTGCAGAATCAAAGAGTTATAAGGCAGGAACAGACTGACAAGCTCTAAGTCACATGAAAGAAAGATCTAAATAAATATGTTTTGATAGCCAAAAAATGGTCTCTAAAAGACAGGCTAGATAAATAGAAATAAAAGAATGAGGCTGCTTTGTTTGAGAACAGCTTCTTAAGTTATGGTCACCTTTCCAGACCATTTCCTTCTCTCCTCCCTCAACTTCTGCCAAAGTGCAGCTAGGTCTAACATGAAGATTTCACAAAGGTTTGCACTTGAGAAGTAAGCAAAGTTTGGGCTTCAAAGGTGATTTTCTTAGATCATTTTAAAGAGATATAATGGTGTAAATTGAGTACCTTAAATTTACCACACTGAAAAGCTGCAGCACTACATAATTCTTCCTGTAATTTTTCTTTCCCTATAAAGATGACAATCATCCCTGTGGTGGGTCTGCTATAGTTAAGGGTTAGACTTATCAAGGTAAAATCTGCTTTCAGCAAAAGGAGGAACAAATATTTTAGAACAAGTCTGTTTAGGGCTGTACAAACAACCACAAATTTCTCCCCCATTTCTCTGTCATCAGAGACATCCAAAATATGTGCTACATTTGCTAACTTTCAGTAAGGGTAAACCATTCTCCATGAGACTAAGGAAGGGTTCTTGCTGCAAGGCAAACAGAAACCTCCCCAGGCCAATTTACATCTGTTTTGGAGAAGAGTAGCCAGTAATTGGTAGCCAGTAAAGGTAACCTACAACAGCTGAGGAAGGCTGACCAGCTATACAATCCCCACCATGTGCTGCCCGAGAGTCAACCCAGCATGCACCTGCTACTTGCAAGAGAGTCCACATGGGCAGCAGATGTTCATGAGTTGGCACTCAGATCCCAGTCTGAAGCGTTAAATCAGCCAACATCAGTGGAGAGGAATACTGGTAGAGGTACTGAGTATGGGAGCAGCACAAGCAAAACCTAAGAAGACTGACCTATGGAATAGCCACAGCTTGGGGTGGGGATGGGAGTAGAAAGGATGGGGTGATTAGTAAAGGAGGGCCCATTTAAAATGGGAACAATTCTCATGCCTACCTATCACGTTCTGTCTTTCACTGACACAAGTTCTTCTTTTTGTTCAGAAGCATTTTTACTAGACACCCAAAACTGCAGACAACAGTGCAGGCAGGATCTTAGCTCTGGAGAAGGGCCAGCAGAGTTCAAAGCCTCTGGTTGGAAACCAAAGCAATGCTGACAAGCATTGAGGCAAAATTTATGAAGTCCTGATTGCTGTAAGTGTGTGTTTGGAATATAAAAAAGTAACAATTATGCCACCCACCCTGCTTTTTCTTTTCTTACATGTGGAGCTTTGGGCTAGTGTGTTGAAACATAAAACCATCTAAGCACTTTTTAGATAGGATTTATAGCATTCCCAGACTGACATTTAGTATCATGGCTTGCAGTTGAGCATACTATTCAACAAACCACCTGCCTCTATAAAATGTCACTATTTGTGCTCACTCTTGGTTTATGGATAACTCAAAGGAACTTGTTCCAGTTCCTGACTGTTTGCAGGGAGGTTTCATGGCACATAGTGCTGAAAAAGACAATTTGTAGAAAATAAAGGTTAAGGTCCTGGATTATTTATTTTGTTTGGAAGCAGTAGAAAGGGTTATGTGAAATCTGCCTTCCAGTACAGATGCAGGACTGCCCACAGCATAAACCGGTGCTCGCTTGTGCAACCAGCAAACAACCATGTGAGAAACACAGAGAATGAACCACTCACAATGAAGAGCCATTTGGTGGGTGGCAGGTGGCCTTCAGTTTTCACACCCAGAGATTCCTGAGCCTTTCGCAAAGCACCAAAGCTGACCAAAGGGGCGCTATCTGACTTGTAGGGATTCGTCTTTGATGCAAGTACTGCAGAAATGTAGTCATCCAGCCACATCCACGGTGGCAGGAAGAGAAATGTCAGATGCAGGGAGGCAGAGGCATGTCAGGACTGCCATGTGCCAGAGTGTTCAGTCTGCACTGTAGGCCACACCACAGTGTAGTCCCAGAAACTGCATCTCTGACTGCCTCCACGGTCATCAGGAGAAATGAAGATGCATTTGGAGGGAAAACTGCCCAAGAGCAGCTGCAGCAGCAATGGCTCCAGCACACTTGATTCTGGCTATACGCTCAAGCAGATGTATTAGAATCACAGAATAATTTAGACCGGAAGGACGTCTGCAGGTCATTTAGTCCAATGTCCTGCTCAAAGCAAGGCTAACTAGATTAGATAGGTCAGAACCTTGCCCTTTTCTATTAGGATGAAATACTCACTGCCACAGCTGCTCTGTTGCCTCTTTAATCACAGAGACATATTACCCTAGATGTGTGCCCCAAAACCAGAATCTTTGCTACACAGGCTTAGAGTGGGGATCCCATCAGGCAGCAGAAGCCATCAAATATGTTTACTGCAAAGCTTTATGTCACAGAGGAGCATAAAGAGCACTCCATCAAACTCTCACCTCTTTGCTAATGCAAAACTGGCAATTTCCTGTCTCACAGAGAAGAAAAGCATATACAATGTTTCCCTGAGGTCTGTTCACATCAGAGACCAGGGAAACTAGGAGTCTCCAAATGTCTCCGAAAAAAAGAGTGGCATGTTGAGATAGTTCACTGAGAGATTGGGATGTTCCATGTCTCTCTCAAATGTCCATGTGAATAATCAGGTCAGAAAACTAGTATTTTATAACAGGGACATAACAGACATTGCTCTGCTTTAATGAAGTGTTCTTCCACTTGACAGAACATTCTGGCCTGACAGAATAATTCCCTACCTGGATTTAAACCTTTTGGTGTCTGAAGGTATCTGGTATCTTTCTGCAACTACTGTCAATTAAGCTTCAAATACTGCAAAGAAGAAGGAATCTAAGCCTACACCTGTCATCCCATGCAATCAAACCTAACTAAAAATTTAACCTTCCAGGAATGACAAATTAACAGATTGATGACATACAGAATGAAAATAATCTTGATGGCAGTGAGCTCTCTGCCTGCTCTGATCTTCCTAAAAACGCTCACTATTAAAAAAAAAAATAAAAGTTACATGTACGTCATTCTTAAAGGTTGAAAAATCTGATCTCTGGCATCTAACCGGAAACACTTTTGTGTTTTGTTGCAGAAGCTTTATAAATGCAGGCAAGGATAGAGTGATGGAACATCAATTGCAGAAATGAGTTCTTGCTTGGCACAGGCAAGACGAGCAGTCTCCTTTGTACAGGGCCAAATGCAAGATAGAGGTAGTAGCAGGAGGGAGAAGTATCCTAGACTGCTAACAAAGGCTTTTCAGAAAACTGCCAAAAGGGATGCTGGATTGAGGTTACAGCATCAGAAATCATGTGTACACAGATCTACAATTGTCTCTTCTCAAATACTCCTTCCTTGGATGCTCAATTGGCCTAAGGAATGAAGACAAGTTTTTCTTCCCTGAGCCTGACTGGCATACGTACTCTATTAGAAGGAACTCATGAACTTGCCAACAAAGTGAAAAATAAATCTATCTTTATTCTAAAAAAGTTAACTCTTTAAATGTTAGCCAGCCACAGAATGGTACAGCAACCAAACCACAGGATAAGAAGTACGCAACAGAATCTATAGACATGCCTTTGGCTATCAACTTTCCCAAGGAATGCTGGACTTGAAGCTGCTCTGCAACTTCATTAGAGAGATTGCAACAATTTAAATAATTAGAGTTTTCAAAAAGCATTTAGTACTACAGAACTCCAAACCACAACTTGATGCAAGTTAGATAAGAAATGAGAGAGACTCTTTCTTTCAATGTCACCCCGACTGTCTCTCTTCCTGTCTTCTGACTCCTTTAGCAAATCAAGCACACAGTAAAAAAATGGTTCAAGCCAGTGAGTGGCATCCAGTATTGTATGCTGGATGTGTCATTGATAGTTTGAATATATATGATATTTTTGGCTACTGTAAGCAGTTCTTGGCAATCAAGTATTGTAATCAAGAGTATACAGAAGCTCAGCTATATCAGTTCAGTCAGGATTTTAAGGATTCAGGTCTTGCAACTCTGTCAGTTAATGTGCTGGGATGGTATGAGCATAGTTCCTTCCTGCTTTGTTGTAGAATGGCCATTTTCAGAGAAATGATCTTCTTGAGAACTCCCCACTGTGCTCAGCTTAGTGGATAGTGATTTCAGTAATAGCAGCTTTCTGCAAGGAAATATGAAAGGTAGTCCTGGTTGTAGATTTTCAGAGCTACCTGCCACGGTGAAAACGCCTGGGTTCCAATGGGCCACAAAGCCATGCTATTTGAGAAATTACACAAAAAAAGATTACAGAGCAGCCAATCTTTTTAAGAGCAAGCAGGAAGCCTATAGAAAAACCTGTGATTCCTGCCCAGCCGAAGGAGCCTGTCAACGAGCAGAAGCAGGAGGGGAAGCCAGACCCCCTGCTCTGCATTTTCACCCGGATTTGCAGCCCAGTGGCGGTCAGCACTACGGACAGCGGTCAGCACCGCGGACAGCGGCACGGCCGCCCGCGCGCTGCCCACGCGTGCCCTGGCGCCCACGGAGCGGTCCGCCCCTTGGGCAGCAGCTCTCCCTCCCGCCCCACCGCACAGCTGGCACGGTGGATGGAACACTGACAGAGCACCGAGGTCATGTGTCTCAGAGAAGTGCCCCCCACACACATCCTTTCCAGAAGAAGCTGTGGGGGTAACACCGAGATCATAGAATCATAGAATGGTTTGGGTTAGAAGGGACCTTAAAGATCATCCAGTTCCAACCCCGCTGCCATGGGCAGGGACACCTCTCGCTAGATCGGGCTGCTCAAGGTCCCATCCAGCCTGACCTTGAACACTTCCGGGAGGGGGCAGCCACAACTTCCCTAGGCAACATGTGCCAGTGCCCTACCACCCTCATTGCGAAGAATTTCTTCCTAATGTCTAATCTAAATATTCCCCCTTCCAATTCAAAGCCATTCCCCCTCACTCTATCACCACATGCCCTTGTAAAAAATCCCTCCACAGCTTTCTCCCCAGCCACCTTCAGGTACTGGAAGGCCGCTATAACGTTTCTCCAGAGACTTCTCTTCTCCAGGCTAAACAATCCGAACTTCCCCAGCTTGTCCTCACAGCAGAGGTGCTCCAGCCCTCTGATCATCTTTGTGCCCTTCCTCTGGACACGATGAAAAGAAACCACTGGAGGAACTATTGAAGACAAGTGTTTCATGGCACAGCTGTACCTGAACATGGCAGGCTTTGGCACTGTGTTAGCGACCTGGTACCAGTTCAAAATGTTTCCCCCACAAATTACAGTAGGAATCTAGAAGAGAGTTATAAATATATTTTAAATTGTTTTGAAGGAGAAAACATGGGTTCTGTAACTGTATTAATGGGTCTGTATCTTTTCTCTAAATTTGACCATCCTCCCCCCTCTTCTTCATTGCCACTTTTTTTATCCTGGTCTCTTCTGCCTGGTTTTCCAGTACATTTGCACCCCTCATTGATGGATCATTGCAAAGAACCAAAAGCTTGATGGCAAAGCTTGGGACTGGAAGTCAGAGTTATGCTGGCTGCATATCTCTATATCGGGCTAAGCAAGTACTTTCAAGGTTAGGAATGCGCCCCTGATTTCCCCTGCTGTAACACAAAGTAAATGACTGCAGGTGCCTTCCTTAGCCTTCAAGAGTCACTATTTCTCTGCCTACCTTTTTCTCCTCCACCAATATGCTTTGTTCTTAACCTCTTCCAAGATGACATGCAGGTCACAACCCACATCCTTGAAATTTCCAGAGATCTTTCCATTCATCTGGTTCTACCATGCTTAGATCCTTCATCAGAGAGATGCTCTTTCTTGTCTTGTGAATAATGAGCCACCTGCTTCTCTCAGCAAGAAGAACCTATCAAACACCTGCTGACACTTTGCAATTCAAGCAGACACTAATCTCTCATGTAGGTTCTCCTTTTATAACTCTCCCTCACACACAACTCAATAGTTTATGCTATAGAGCTCATACTTTCCATACCCCTTCCTCCCACAAAGCTCTATAGTTCTCGCTTCAGCTTTTGGACTGCCCTGAGGAAGTGGCATACTCTTTCAATTAAAGCCAACACTACTTCAAGCAAGCTGTAGTTTCCGGGGTTAGAAACTGCGTGCTAGTGGGACTCATGCCTAATGCTTATTGCTCTTTCTGCTCATTTCCTTTCAAATGCAAAGTCCAATTACTCTCTGTCTGAAGCTAAGCCACTTCATTCAAGATTACTGCTGTTATCAAAATTTGAACAAGTCAAACATCTGCCCTCCTAATCATCTCTTCACACATAGCCCAGCTAAGTTACTTCACCACCACTAACCTTGAAAGCCCCTTGCCTAAGAAAGAGCAGCAAGACTGCCTGGATAAAATCCTGAGCAACCTTGTCTAACCTCTAAGCTGACCCTGCCTGGGGCAGCAGGTTGACCAGAAAACTCCTAAGCTCCCTTCCAACCTAAACTATTCAGTGGTTCTAAGTTTTAAAGCAGAGACACTAATAGAACTTGATAGAAAAAATAGCTCTATAATATAGACCCCGCCATAGGTTATGCGTTTCCCTTCTTTAGGGTTTTCTCCTGATTCTAAAGGATAGGCTAACAGTCACCACTTGCCCAGGGGCTCCCCACATTCAGTAACTCATAATCAGAACCTTCCCTACCTTTAGGTGCTTCTGTTCAGCAGATTTCCAAGCTGTCCCAGCTGACTGCCCTTTTTTTCAAGGTCCTACAACTTTTGACATTCACTGATTACCTTTCATAGCACTCGCTGATGAACTGCTGACCTGAATGCAGCCTGACAAGTTTCCTCAATGCTGTAGTACCATTTACTTGGGTTAGAGTAAGACAAAAATTAAAGCAACAAAAATGTCACAATAGATGGTGCAATTAAGGCAACATAACACACTGTAAAAGAGAAGAAAAGCTATAGCTCAGTTCCTGGGCAAGGAGAGGCTGTAATTTACTGTAGGAAAACAAAACATATGCATCAAATTACTCCCATGTTTCAGAATCTCTCTTACGTACAAGCATCAGCAAAATTGACTATACACTTGCACACAATCAGCAAATGAGAAGTGGAGACTTTTCTTGTCTAATTACCGAGAATTATAATTCTATAATTCTCCTGAGTGTTTCTCTTTCCCTTCCAAATAAACCCAACAGGGGTGTACTCACACTAGCACAACTACCCACCCAGCCAGGTTGGTTCATTTCCCTGAGTCTCTTCATAAGAAGAGAAGGAAGCAGGCTTTGCCAGAGGGTGATTTAGAGCATCTGATGACTTTGAAGCACAACTCTGTCTGTCTCCTACAAAAGCCTAACAAGATAAGCCTCCTAACCTAAATTAGGTGCCTAAAAATCAGGCAGTGTGCTTCTTTTTTAACTTATCTCCCCATTAGCACTAGAACCTGTGTGTTGTTAAAGGTCATTTCCACAGGGGTGATTTGTCCCCCTATTTGTCTTCAATCAAAAAGAGGATAACATTAAAAAAACAGTAGGAAAATGAGGTTGTACAAAATCATATTGTGAGACAGAAACTGCTCAAGACAGGATGAAATGCTTTAATATGGCTTTGGAAATTCATTAGATTATGAACTATTAGTGTCCCATTTAGGCAATCTCCTGCAGCAGAATAAATCTTGGATTCGGGCATCCCATAACACAAGTGACCTGGGATCAAAGCCACAAAGGTGGCAACAAAATCAATTAGCACATTTGCCATTAAGTTTAAATAGCTGGTCCTTTTTTTTTTTTTTTCCTGCAGCAATACTACCATAATGTAAAATCTGGAGTTAAAAGTCAGCTACAACTTCATGCCCATATGAAAAGTAAAAGAAAATTAAATCTTTTTTCTTCCTAGAATCAGGAACAGAGCAAGAATATGGAGCTATAAACGGAGTATTTACAGTTTATAAACAAGGCAATACTCTGATTTTCTTGTCATAGTTAAGCTCAGATTTGTTTGCCTCCTGTTTGCTGGATCTCTCCCAACCTCCTGCTACAGTTACAGAATTTCATTCAACCAGGATCTGGGCCCTGATTCAGTAACTGGGCCCTGAAATGCTACAAGAAACTGGTCCAAATCTATTTGAAAGCATTTTACACAATAATGTATCTAAAGAAAGAAACAAAATAGTAAGAGGATCTTGTGATTAATAATCCATGCTTTGTGGGAGTCTCTATTGACAGAAATGTGGCATCACTTCATGGTTCTTCCTAATTCAGCAGGTGATTACAGCCACAAACCCCAAGGAGTTGCACATGTGAGAGGAAGACAGAGGAATCCCAAATCATGATTAAGTGAGAAAATTTCTATGTTTACAAAAAGCTGAAGATCTAAGGCAAGATCTTTATCCTAAAGCTATAGAACAGACTGAAAAGCGAGAGGGTAACAAAGCCTAATCAGAGCAGACAAATACAAGCATTCTCCCCCTCCCTTCTGTGACAGGCAACCACGCATGATGTGCAACCACAAACAGCTGCTATTTCAGCCACATAGTGGCAGTCGGTTTTCAGTATGTGTATTTTATTAGAAGAATATCAATCACTAAGTAATAGAAAATCCCATTAAACACTCAAATGCGCGTTCAGAACAATTAGGAAGCCTGGTGAAGTGTGAGCCAACCCATGATTAAAGAACCCAAAGTTTTGCTCCTCACACCAGGTTCAGAGACTGGTATTTATTTCTTGGTTCTTCCTATTCCTTCCCTCGTTATCCCCTGTGTGAGGAAAACACCACCTGTGCCTCCAATCCCTTAACCATATGTCCCAAGGTCCCGAAGACCCTTTTAATTGCCCTCAGATTTCCCATTTGGATTTCGTTACTGCCTACTTGGAAAATCAATAGGGGATATTAATCCGTGGGCCTGACCAGAATTGGAAGTTTTCTTCCTACATCTCTAACCAAGGCCCTAGGTAGGCAGCAGACTTCTCTATGTAATTGGTCTGGTCTGCAGACTGGGCCTTCTGTTCCCCTTCAAAAGGCAGTCCCCTATGACAATAATGCATCTTTTCTTCCTAACAGAGGCCATTTTGATGGATGTCTTAACCTAGGGAACATTTCTACGCTGTGAGACCCATCAAACTCATGGAGGTTTGGTTCCCCTTGCAGAGCTTCATATCTTTTGTGCAAAGGAACCTGGGAGGCTCAGGTTGGCAGAGGGAAGACATGCCTGCTTCGCCAGGAAGGAACCTGATGCTATTCCTCTCCATCTCCTTAATACCTCTCCTCAGCTGAACAGAGAGAAGATGGGAGGTCCTCTGTCATACAAGGCATGACTGCCTATTGGGTCTGACACAGGGAGCATAAGAGTTATTCCAGTGGTCAATCTCTCTCACACTCCCTGATGGTCCTCAGCCTGCTCACCCCCTCCCCAAGTCCTGTCATCAAGTGGAGGAGTTCTTCCACCTGAGCATTAACTCCCACAAGTAAATTCCCCACTGGTGTCCAATACCAGTGCAAGAGGGGGACTCCCCCTGCAGCCCGGCATCTGAGTGGCAGCATGCATCCACTGGGGCTCTATCTGGGAAGCTCCACCAGTCACGGCTGGTGCCGAGCTTGGAGCAGCCTTAATTTTCTGCTGAGTGGCCATCATGGTTCTCTGGTCCTTCTGGCCGAGCCCCAGCACCCTCATTGTTCACTCTTCCTGCGTGAACTGCCCATGCAGACTGCTGTGCTCTGCTTTTCTGACACGCCCCGCACCTGTTTGCTCACTCCTGGTTGCAGCGCTCTGGTCGCTGGAATTTCCTGGGGGCTGTTTTAAATCTCCCATGGCTGCTTCCAGGACTGCCCTCCCCCACCGGCCGCCTCTTCCAGGAGTCAGGAGCCACCTGCCCCCCCTCCCTGCTCCCTCCTGGGTTTCCTGGGCTTCCCCTGCTCAGGCAACCACCTTTTCACCTCAGTCTCGGACAGGTTGGGGTTTTTTTCCCTGACAATGATACAAACAGATCCTGTCAGTCTTTCTTCAAAACAACAATACAAATTGAGTTAATCATGCTGTTTAACCTAACAGAGTTGATTCCTGTTTGATAGACTTCAACAACTATAATCCTCATTGTACTGAGGAACTTGAGTCCATGTATGTGTTTAAACTCGCTTCATGCCAACACATTTCTAAGTGTACATAGAAACAGATGGTAAGAGCTGGTTCTGTCCAGTGCACGTTCAGATGCACTGCGGTGCTCCCTGATTACTCCTGTTGTGGTTTTGTTTAACCTCCTGCACCCTCCAGCAAGATACTTTTGGCAGGAGAAGAACATAACAGTGGTTATGCTTTCTCCATACAGATGTAGCTCTTCCAGAGCATAGACTCAACTGCTACCAAAGTCCGAGTGTCAGCCCCACAGCTGTGGTCAAATCCCTACTCAAAGTGGCAGCCATTTGGTTCCATTATTGCACTTTTCACAACCTGTCAAGGCAGTCACGTACAAGACAAGATATGCTGCACTAAAAAGGACAGTATGGATTATTTATATTTAACAGACTAGGGAGACTCTGAAGTTGCAGTTGCGTACTCTGCTTTACAAGGTGCTGAAAGATAGAAGGCAAATATTGTTAATAATAAAGAAAACATCCATTAATCATATACTGACATGACCTTTTCAGACACTCTTTTTATGTTACTTTGAATCTCATTTATATGGCTATGGAGTTTTCCTGATGTGCACACAAATCCACATAACCTGAGCTCTAACAGAAAAACTATAAATTCAGCAGGAAACTGCATGGGATTGGTTGAAATTCCACTGATTTCATCAGACAGGTAATTAAATTATTTAAATTATTCATTTCACATACCTGATACAAAGAGAAAGCAAACACTCATCATCATGCACCCTTGCTGGAGTCCAACCAAAAGAAATTACTATTTTAAGAGACTGGAGTTAGAATTCAGCTTCAGAAAAGATCAACACTGTCAGAGTGCAGAAGCAGGCATAGGAGCCATCTATTTACTTTAGTAAAAAATACACTCTTCAGAGCCTGTTAAAAGTGGCAATCACAACCTAGAATTTCAAAACTGATCCAGCATGTTAAATACCTGTAGAGAGGCTATAAGCTTCCCTAAACCCTGACACACAGTATAAATGATACCACAAGTCACCCGAAGTTCTTCTCCCACGCACCAGGTTCACTTCAAAGCCTTGAGAGAACTTAGAAATCAGGATGTCACTCATCAGCTAGCACAGAACCACTTTCCTCCAGGAGAGCTCGTGATACCAAGCAACTCACGCTAGATACACTTCAATAATGTCGCGGCTAGACAGATTAAAATTGCAGCTCAATAGAGGAACTCATTGTTACTAAGCAATTTCATAAATTAAGTATGTTCTGGCAGAGCTTTTCGAAGGTATTAGCAGTGATCCAAATATTAGGACCTAGCAAATTTCTTGGGAAAAATCCTGGCTTTGTTTGAGCCAATGGCAAAACTCCCGGGCAGCGCTACAGAGCCAGAATTTTAATTTCTGATGCCAGCTGCACCACACTGCTATGGCTTTGGGCAAACAACATTGACTCAACCTCCCCAGTTACAAAAATGGGCCACTAACTGCTGCTCTTGTAGATAATGTGGAGGATTCACAGAATTGCCCTGTACAGAAAAGAGCAAGCATTATCAAACAGCACAATTCGGCAAACTGGCTACTGCAGCAACTCACCATCAGGGAAATACTCCACTGTTAAAAACATCAGGCTTGCAGTTTCAGCAGGATTAATCTCTTGTCCTGTGGAGGCTTGGTAAAAATATCCTCTATATGAATTCCATGCACAGAAGATTGGCCCAGGCTCTGGTGCAATCCTTTCACCCAGGGCTGCAAGATGATTACCTTCAGTATTTTCATATTTTGAGAAATGTATTTGGATGATACATGAAATGATTTTATCTACATCAAATGTCAGTTATGTTCTTTTGCAGGCAAAGCATGCCTTCACAAATCTGAGAGTAACAAACACACACTGCTACACAAATGCATGTATTAACTCTGGATAACACACACATTTGTTTAAAATTAATTCTGGGGTGTTCTTGCAACTAAGTTTTATGGCTGTATGAAAAGAGGTTATGAGATTGGGCTCCCTGGTAGGTGGTATGTTACATTTTTTTAAGAAATATTATTCCTCCCATATAAATGCACAACAGATGTAACATTCGACCTAAGCAATAAGATTTATTACTATTTTTAAAGCAAATTCAGCACAGCTTAAGAGAACACTGTACAGAATTCTTTAAGCTAGAAAGAGGTTCTTCTTGTCATCAATGCATATTTTGCATTTGTCAATTCTTGCCCTCAAAGCCAACCCACAATTTAGTATTTTAGGCTTCTTACAAAGGTGATGATCCTGCAATTCAATCTGCTAATGTAGCACATACTGGTTTCCTTCTCAGCACTGCAAGCATAGGCTCGTATCTTTGCTTTTAATATCAAAAGAGATCTGCATGGCCTCTTTAGTCTCCTTTTGAGCATAAAAACATTTCAGGTGATTTACATTAAGCATACTACTGACAGCACATGCAATCAAAAGCAAGTTTCACACATTGTTTGGCAAAGAAAAAAAACACATTATAGCTGTGATCAAAGACCAGAGTCAAACTTATATTGTCTTATATTAATTTCTTTACCTCATGCACTTTTGTATAAAAATTTATTGTTTCATATTTTCTTCAGACGCCATAGCTCTTCTGTTTTCTAAAAATAACCTACTTATGCATAGTCTTCTCTTTTCAAAGCACTGTTCTTCCTTTTGTTAAGTTCATTTCCAAGATCTCTGTGCGTTTAAAATAGTGAAAGAGGGGTATGTGCAACTTTACTAAGAAACATGTTGAAAATATTTTAAAATAAGGAACAACCCTTGGATAAACACCATCAATTGTAAACAGTCCTGTGAAAAATCAATAGGCTTCCATGTCATGCAGCAATTTTGTATTTTGCATAAGGGCAATAAACCTGAAAATTAAAACATACCTGAACATAATAATAAAATTTCATTTCAAGAAAACACTCATTTTTGTTGCTTGACAGCTTCAATTATCAAGTATTCTTTTCAATTTTTGCATTTCACTTCATCTAATATAATCCTGGATGGCCCAACAGGCAGCCCATGACCACAGTTATCCATTCATCCCGGGTGAATCCTGGAGCTGACACTGTTCCATTCACGTTAGAGAAATCAATGCATCTGAAAGTTCATCTCCTACCCCACCATGCACATAGCCAAGTACTTGAAACGTGAATCTCTACACAGCCTCAAAAGACAATCCTAACATTAATATACCACTTTCACCTAATTTTTCCAATACAGACAACTACCAGTGTGCAATGAAAATTGCTTTCTGATCCCAAGTTCAAAATATTGAACCAAATTTGGGGCTGCTCAATAAATCAAGCACATTCTCTTCCTGGAGAAAGGCACAGGAAAAAGTTCTTGGACACTCCACTAGAAGATCCAGGTAAAATCAGAAACACTGCAGATCTCTGATCATCTCAAACACAGTTCAAATTAAATGAATGTTTTCCCAATTCATCACAATTACGTATGCCTGCAGATTCTCTTTGAACTGCTGTCCCTAAGACACTTTAGTTGGGGAGCAGTTCATCAGTTATCTCCCTACACATGGAACACTTTAGGTAGCCCTTTAGTAGGAGGTATGCCAACAGTCTTTAGAAAGGCTGTAATCCCACTGAGTATCTCCCATTGGTCATTGCACATCAGTCAGGACAAGAGGTTCCCAGACTTTTTAAAGGAATGCATCTGTTCTCTGCTTGAGAAAAATCACACTCAATCTTTACCTCTCATTAACTCTATCAGATTTAGGGTATTGATATCCATACAAATATGGATATCACATATTCTATTTTGAAAGTATTGAAGTGCATTTACAGTGAATATTGGGACTAGATCCACAGGCTGGGCAAGTTAGTTCTACCTGTCTAGTGCACAAGCACTAGTTTAGCTCTTTTTTGTTTTACACTGCTTTTGTTTGGTTGTTTCTACAAAAGTAATAGCAGTGGGAGAGGTGTCAAAAGCAAGCAACTTGGCTTATTCATATAGTCTCGCTTTCTGGTACCTGGAATAGGGTCCATCTCTACTATATTCTATCTGTCTGGAGTAAGATTTGACATCCAAACAGAAGAGAGTACTATTGTCACTCATAACATCAAGAAGTTATTAGCCATACCTGCTGTATGCTTTGCAGTGAGAGGGAAACTTGATTCCCTGTCCACCTGCAAAGATACAGTCTCTTGTACTTGAAGAATGTCCTCAATCAGAGGCAAGGATTCTTGAGGAACTGACCACTGGAGTGTCAAACATTATCAAGAGACTGACTAGGGCATCCCTCAGAACTGGGACTTGGTACTCCATTAGGTGGCTCATTTTTTGCCTATCCTTTGAGCAAATTTCAGTACAAGGTATGGGGATTTCAAAGCTCCTATATTAAGATGTAAATTACAGAAAGGCTCCTCTCAAACTGCAGGCATACTTGAGGGGTTTTTGTAGTTCTGTATGATCTGCATATATCAAACACAAGACTGTTCTGTGGATACAAATGCAACAGATAGGCTGCACTGCCTCAAAATCAAGATGATTTTAAAAGCATTTGTTTAAGATTTACCTTTTCAGATATTTTGAATATCTCCTGAAATATCTGATAAAGCAGTGACTGACAAAGGGAAGGAAAAGAGGGGAGAAAAAAGGCTGAAAAGTTTAGGAAACTAAAGACAGCTAATTACAGAATCACAGAATTATAGAATGGTTTGGGTTGGAAGGGACCATAAAGATCATCCAGTTCCAATCCCCCTGCCATCAGGTTGATATAAGCCTCATCCAACCTAAATCATTCATGGCATCTATAATTCCTTTGGCTCACAAAAGAATCAGGACACTCTTACTTAACAGCAAGAAAAAAAAATATATAAAATCCTGTACCATCACACCCTCTCTCCTAGAATCATAGAATGATCTGAGTTGGAAGGGACCCACAAGGATCATATAGTCCAACTCCTATTCCTGCATAGGTCAACCCCAAAATTCACACCATGTGTCTGAGGGTGTTGTTCAAATGCTTCTGGAATACTGTCAGGCTTGGCGCCATGGAAGCCTGTTCCAGTACTCCATAAGCCTCTGTGTGAAGAATCTTTTCCTAATATCCAACCTAAACCTCCCCTGGCACACCTTCCTGCCATTTCGCCAGGTCCTATTGTTGGTCACCAGAGAGAAGAGATCAGCGCCTGCTCCTCCTCCTTCCCTCGTTAAGAAGTGGGAAACTCTGATGGGGTCTCCCCTCAGTCTCTTCTTCACCAGCCTGAACAGACCAAGTGACTTTAGCTGCTTCTCATGAGACTTCCTCTCTAAACCCTTCACCAACTTTGTTGCCCTCCTCTGGACACTCTCCAGTAGTTTCATATTCTTTTTATCCTCGACTGGCTGCAATGCCATGCTTGATGCACCCTAGGACATGGTTGGCTCTCAGCTGCCTGGGCACACGGTTGGCTCATGTTCAACTTGCTGTCAACTAGAACCCACAGATTCCTTTCCACAGGGCTCTCTCCAGCCTTCTCTGCAATGTACGATGGAATCCAGAGACAAACTGCCCGGACTTTACAGGCCAAAGGCATGTCATAATGCAGTTCATTCCCTGTTTTCCTGACACCCCACAGGCAGCCTTTCCCTCTAAAGCAAAGAATCTCACAGTATCATTTTGTGTAGCATTCTTTACATATTTTGACTTACACTCCCAAAGTACATTTATTTCAATCAGACTGTGCACATGTGCCTTTTTTGGGTTTGTTGGGTTTGGGGAGGTGTGTGTGCCTGTTATCTTTTTCTTCACCTTGATATTCTGCACTCTTTCTGAAGCTGGCTATTTTGATTAAAGATTTGGCTTTGTCTGAAAACAAACCAAGTACTTCCACATTGAAAGAGAGAGGGAGCAAAAAGAAGCAGTCAAAACATTTGGTGATTCTTAGTTTCCTTTTAAGAGTGACAAAACAGCATATGCACTTCAATACCCAAGATCTCTGGCTACTATGGTAAAGGACAATAAAAAATGTTTCTATAAATACATTAACAGGAAAAGGAGGGATAAGGGGACTCTTCAGCCCTTATTAGATGCGAGGTGCAGGAGAACATTCTGACAAAGGACAAGGAAAAGGCTAAGGTACCTAATGCCTTCAGTTTTTAATAGTAAGACCAGTTGTTCTCTGGGTAGCCAGATTCCTGAGCTGGAAGACAGGGATAGGGAACCGAATGGAACCCCCATAATCCATGAGGAAATAGTTAGTGACCTGATACACCACTTAAACACACACAAGTCTATGGGGCCAGATGAGATCCACCTGAGGGTACCAAAGAAACTGGCAGATGCGCTCACCAAGCCACTTTCCATAATTTATCAGCAGCCCTGGCTAACTGGAAATTCCCAGTTGACTGAAGGTGAGCAAATGTGATGCCCACCTACAAGAAAGGCTGGAAGTAAGGTCCAGGAAACTACAGACCTGTCAGTCTGACCTCAGTGCTGAGGAAGGTTATGGAGTGGTTCATCTTGACGGCTGTCACACAGCATATACGGGACAGCCAGTGAACAGGCCCAGTCATCAGGGATGTCAGGAAAGGCAGGTCCTGCTCAGCTAACCCAATCTTCTTCTATGACAAGGTGACCGGCTTAGTAGATGAAGGAAAGCCTGTGGATGTTGTCTACCTAAAATTTAGTAAGGTATTTGACACTGTTTCCCACAGCATTCTCATGGAAAAAATGGCTGCTCATGGCTTGGACAGGCATACTCTTCACTAAGTAAAACACTGCCTGGATGGCCAGGCCCAAAGAGTTGCAATGAATGGAGTTAAACCCAGTTGGCAGCCGGTCACAAGTGGTGTTTCCCAGGGCTCAGTGCTGGGGCCAGTTCTGTTTCATGTCTTTATCAATCACCTGGATGAAGGGATCAGGTGTACACACAGTAAATTTGCAGATGACATCAAGTTGTGTGGGAGTGCTGATCTGCTTGAGGGCAGGAAAGTGCTACAGAAGAATCTGGACATGTTGGATTGATGGGACGAGCCAATTGTACAAGATTCAACAAGGCTAAGTGTTGAGTCCTACACTTGGGTCACAACAACCCCATGCAACACCACAGGCAGTGTGCCCAAGTAGCCAAGAAAGCCAGCAGCATCTTGGCTTGTACCAAAAATGGTGTGGCTAGCAGAAGTAGGAAAGTTATTGACCCCCCTGTACTCAGCGCTGGTGAGGCAGCACCTTGAATACTGTGTTCAGTTTTGGGCCCCTCACTACATTGTGCTGCTGGAGCACGTCCAGAGAAGGGCAACCAAGCTGGTGAAGGGGCTGGAGCACAAGTCTTACGAGGAGCAGCTGACAGAACTGGGGTTGTTTAGTCTGGAGAAAAGGAGGCTGAAGGGAGACCTTATTCCTCTCCACAGCTACCTGAAAGGAGGATGTAACAAGGTGGGTGTTGGTATCTTCTCCCAAGTAACAAGTGATAGGACAAGAGGAAATGGCCTCAAGTCGCTCCAGAGGAGGTTTAGACTGGATATTAGGAAAAACATCTTCACTGAAAGGTTGTAAAGCACTGGAACAGGCTGCACAGGGAAGTGGTTGAGTCACCATCCCTGGAAGTACCTAAAAGACAGATAGATGCGCTGCTCAGGGACATGGTTTAGCGATAAACCTCTCAATGATAAGTCTACAGTTGGACTTTATGATCTCAAATGTCTTTTCCAACCTAAACGATTCTGTGACCAGTTAATTTTATCTGAAAGAGCCTCTTATGTAAGTTAATATTTGCTATGACTATAACCTCATAACAATAATTTCCTATGTAAAGTCCCCATGGCACTCATGAGTGACCTTCATGCTTTGGGAACGTGGACATGAGGCAACATAGGTCACTGGTTATCAGCCTTTGTTTTATTTTACAATACATTCATGATTCTGTATTTCCAAAGGCAAATACATCATGGTTGGTTGACCGATGCTGGTATCTGATATCCCATGATTACTTTGGCTTCAAAGTGAGACAGTAATGCACATTTGTGTTACTCTCCCTTTAATGTAGTACGAAGCTGGACACAGCTCAGAAAGAAATCCCTAAAATCCATTACTATTTATGATCATGTACAAACGGATATTTATCATATTAAAAGAGAACCACATGTTAAAGTGGAGGCTAGAGCCCAATAAATCTTTCTGGATGAAATCCCCTTAAAAAAAAGGAATAAAATAATTAACATTTGCTTTTACCAGCAGAAACATTTACTCATGAATCTCCTGGGAAGGGAAGGGCATCTAACCTTTTTACATGCCATCCCCTCAGACATCTCTGACCTCCACTGCAAAACAGACAACAAAGATTCCCGACTCCATGCTGCTGATTAAACCCCTTGTAAGAAACATCTGGATGAAATTTTCTTGACAGCTGATTTGAAAAGTATACAAGAAGTAAAACTAGGGAGCAGCCATAGTTCAGCTGACTTACACAAAGATGATGCTATACAAAAGCAGATTTTTCCTTGAACACATTAACTCCTAAACACTAGCTCATGACTGTGTGTGAGCAACCTCATTAGCAGAAGAAAAATAAACCCCTCTTCTACTCTGCGTCCTAGTGTGGAGAAGGAAATGGATATTGAAAGAAACCCAACTTGACAATCTCAATTTTTTAAAATAAAATAATAAAGGGCTTAAACAGTTTACCTGCCTAACAGTTAACTTCACTTGTCAGATAAGAGAGAAGTCATCTGTATCCTTAAGTTCCAAGGAACATTTCTTAAACTTATGAAGGATTTCAAAACTTCTATGGTTTCTAAGAAACTCACCAACAAACTGGATGTAATGTCTTCCTACCATCTCAAGTCAATACACCCCCGAGGCCTAAAATAGCAAAAGTGACCTATGTTTTTCATGTTCAAAACAAAGGATTACCTGGCCTTTTGCTGCTTGAGCTTGACGTGCCTGTCCAAGCAGCTTAAAGTAATCCTCACTTTTGGAAATTCATGCTGGAATTCTCACAGATTTCCATATGTACAACACAGCAAAAAGGGGGACTTTTCACTGTTACTATTAAGTGAGTAGCAGCATTGAAAAACCTACACAAATCCGCTCAACTTTACTCTGCAGCTACTGGGGTTAAAAAAAAAGCAGTAGCAGAGAACAGCACCAGAGAGAGTCTGACACAAAGCTGCAGGAAAAAAGAAAGCAGTGAGGAACCTTCTGCTCCACAACCGCCAGGCTGAGAAAATTCAGAGGGATGGGGCAAGGAACAGGCAGAGACACTTTGGCCTTTTACAGAAGCCAAGGTGTGGAGCACTTCAGATTTTACCAGACTGAATTATAACTATACTGACATATAAAAAATGAAGGCTTCGGCACAGTACAGGGCCAGCAATCTGTAATTCACTACAGTTATTGAAAATTTGATACGGTACAGGAAGGGCTTCAACTTTCCAGATAGAGCACTGCTCTAAAGAAATACATTATCAGTATGTGCTTAAAATTGCTTGGCAAATATTTTTAAATCATAAAGAAATTAAGACATAGAGACAAAATTTGGTCTAAAAATTTTATCTCCGATCCAAACTTCACATTCTAAACCTGCAATTGTGTTAAGACCCTTCGATGTAACCAGTGTATGCTTTGCAACTCCAATAGACACCTCCCCCTACACATTTGGTCTACACCAAATAGGGAAGATGAGATAATATTCTGAATCCAGCAATGTGTATGCAACCAACGAACAATCAAAATGAGTAGTAAAAAGCAGCTGACAGGAAAACACGGAACCAAGGCTTACAGTGTATCAAGAAATGTCCTTACACTTAAAAAATTATAATGCACTCCAAAATCCATTTGTTCAGGCAATCCATGTACAACAGAAGGCACTGTTATCCATATGAATCTATCAATTCTGCACAGCAAAAACCTGAGAAGTGCAATTCAATCAGATGCAGCCTGGCCCCTCCTAGTCATTCAGGTTCCTTGAGGACAAATGTTTCCTTTCAGTCCATCAAATTATAAAACACCACAAGAATTTGTATATTACAGTAGCCGGTTAGAAAGAGCATTCTGGTGGGGTAAACACACTGCCGTTTTCCAGAAAACCTTCAGCAGCATTAAATTACCCTTCCCTATTGCTCAGAAGTCACGATGATTTCAAGCAAATGTAATGAAGAGACCCTTCCCATTGACCTTTGTAGTTGATCCTTCAGTTGCCACCAGGAGTACTTCCAGCAAAGTTAAATGCTGTGATCAGTCCTTTGTCGTCAAATGTGTAGCCACGTTGCTCTATTGTCTTAGTCTCTAGAATTCAAAGAAGGGAAAGGATATGAAAAACAGTCTAAAGAGAATGCTTTTGCCAGAAACAATACAGCTCAGTGAAGAATGCAAAGTTGTAGAAAAGCTCTGGGTTGAGTCAAAAATTCATTCCTTAAATGCAGTGACAGTAATAAATTACACTCAAGATTTTCTCTAAGTGCACAAACGCACACACCTCTACAAAGAGCTGAGAAATTGATCTCTACAGAATCGGTCTATGTTACACTATTCTGTGTGCTTTTTGATTAAATCTGAATTCATTTTCCAAGATGCAAGCTTTTTAAACATCTAAAACCTTACACCAACTCTGAAGGCAACGCTAGCAGTTAAAAAGTTACAAAACTGTTAAACATAATGATCTGTAGTAATCTTCATCAAATACCTGGCTGACAGCTAGATAATGCGTTAATTTGCTCTTCATTTCAAATGTCAGATTGTGCAAAACTAGTTTGTACCCACTTCAAACAGCAGCCCATGTCAAGGAGAAGGCAATTAATCAGAAGCAAAAGCATCCTCTCTGAATAACACGCACTTTCAGGCAAGGGGTAATATAAGCGTAATACCCTACTCACGCTTCTCAGGAAATGTTAATTAGCACAGAGATTTTTTTTCTCTCTGTTGTTACAGATTAGATGCAGTTCCAGCATCCCTGCAAGAGACAAAATGGCCCCAGAGAAGTGACTCACTGCAGCATTTTGCCGGTGTTCTGCTAATGTATAAATTTCCTGCAGCTGTTTCTTCTGATCCTCACTCAATGGTGCTGTCAGTGAATGATACCAGGCTGCATCTCGGCTCTGCACCGCTGTTAGAACAGGAACGGATGAAAAGCGATTATCAGGTTATATTGCAAGTTAATTCCAGAAGAACAAAATGAAACACACAAAATCCCTGGTTGGGTTTTAAACAGAATTTGCACTGCAAAATGGGTTCAGTATTCCTGTCACTTTTCTTAGCAGAGTCCACAATGTAACAAAGGCAATCCATTTTGGGGAACTTTATTACATTCTCTGTTTCCTGAAACAGAAAGTTACCCATGTGGCCATTATTCGTGGACGACAATGAATGAATCTTTTAATTTAAAACTCATATCAAAACTAAAAGCAACAGGATTAGTCAAACAGGAAAGCGAGAAAATAATTTCTCTATTATCACATTAACATCTAGAAAGATACACATATTTCTATCTACGAGTCCCTCTAGTGACTGAGTCCCACTTATTTAGGGCATCATTGAAAAGTTCTGAAAGAGAACATGAAGAGAATGAATCTCTGGCCGTATTTGGTACCATTTGTTTTTTGCCAGACTTATAAGCTAAAAAATCTTGGGACTAACATTAGAAAGCAAGACCACATTTTTCCAGTTTCAATAATTATTTCATTAATTATTACTTGTAACTACATGTAAAGTTTTTTTCACAGTGATAACCATATACATCTCCAAACTATTTCATCACGTTCTATCATTCTGCCAACTACCAAACACATACCTAAAAGTGCTTGAGTAAAAAACTGGTATTCATCAACACCATTTTCAAGGTCAACAGGTGTGCAAAACCCTTCAAGAGCAGTCTCTTCCAATACATTTTCATCCCAGTCATCATCATCATCATCTTCATCCTCTTCCTCTCCACCTCCGCCGCCACCACCACTTCCTCCTCCTCCTCCTCCTCCACCATGGTTCTCTTGCATCGCCTGGCTCACTTCATTTGTATCCTCCTCATCACTCAGTATCTCTTCTGTGAAAGCATTGATGTGTTTTGGAAAATAAAGTTTAAAAAGTATAAGGAAACAATGAATTATTAATGAAGAACAATTAATAAATTAATAAATCTAGGTTTTGGCTGGAAATCGGAACCTCTGTTAACACTCTTCCCCGAAAATCTTATTAGAATTGGAAAAATTGAAGCTGTTAAAATGTTTCCTACATTCAAGAGCAGTTAAACTTTTGTTTCAAAGTGCACCTGGGGAATGTGAAATTGTCATTTTTTTTCTTCTTTCATTTATGCTGTTATTGTGCAATTATACGATCCAAAATTTTGGAGGAAATCTACCTTTGACAGTGTTCTATCACTGTGCTGTTCAAATTATGAACAGAGACTTGCACAGACTTCACAAATTGACAGAAAACAAAGAGAAAAGCAGATGTAGACCAAATGTCTGTCTGCTATTATTCAGAGTCCTCCTTTATTTGAACAAACTTAAAATAGCATCTTTTGCTTAGCTTTACCTTCCATTCTCCTTAGGAAACAACTATTGTGTCCTGAATTAAGTGCAACTCCAACATGCAATTCTAAACACTGCTATTTCTTACTTAAGGAAAATGGTTTTGACTTAATAATCAAGATAAAAAAAAATTCCTTAAAATTCCAAACCTTCAGCTCTTACTGTTTTAGAAAGAATAAAGACCATAGAATCATAGAATGGCTTGGGTTGGAAGGGACCTGAGAGATCACCCAGTTCCACCCTCCTGCTATGGGCAGGGACACCTCCTACCTGACCCTGTGGCTTGAGGCCCCATCCAGTCTGGCTTTGAACACCTCCAGGGATGGGGCATCCACAACTTCCCTGGGCAACCTGTGCCGGTGCCTCACCACCCTCATTGTGAAGAATTTCTTCCTAATGTCTAATCTACATCTTCCCCCTTCCAATTTAAAGCCATTCCCTCTTGTCTTATCACTACATGCCCTTCTAAAAAGAGAAGCTTTCTTGTAGGCACCCTTGACGTACTGGAAGGTGACTATATCTGCAACAAGCGAAGGGACTGAATCACAGGACAGAGATTTGAGAATTACTCTGCTATTTCCACACTGTGTTCCTATGCATTAGGAAGAATTCTGTAATTCTGTCAGAGAACAACTGTGTGAAATTTGAGTGGATTACATAATCTGCTTACATCCAATCTGATTTTCAAATCTCAAACCATCAGTCTCCTGTTCCAATTCAAATACAGCCACACATGTACGCTTGCAATGCTATGTAAAATTCACTCCCCACAAATCCCTCCACAGGTATTCTTTGATGCTTTTTCCATTCTGGCAGACACAGCAAGAAGACGTCTGTCTTTTTTAGGAACCTCAGCTGTCTCTGACCCCACTTTGCAAATCACTTTCCATTTGGACAAAGAAGACATGCTAGGATTTCCTTCACAGTTCACCAGAACAAATAGGTAGTAGCAACAGCCTCTTTCTGGGAAGTAAGAACATAATCAGTGCAGTCCTGCCAAACTCCTGCTGCCTATGTGAGAAGATGAAGCACGTTCACAACCCAGAAGAGTCGACTTGCAAGTTTTATTGCTGCTCTTAAACTAACTAATACTACCTTTCCACAAAGTTAGCTGTTATACACTGAAACATTTGATTACATCTTGGGAGGAAAAATCAATTTCTAAGATGATCTCTCAAGTACCCAGTAAGCCAAGCTATTTTCAGCAGACTAATGAGTCTTAAAAATGAACTGCAATTTCTTACCCCCTTTAAATTAATTCCAGACAAAATCCACAATGTGAAAAGGGGAGATTTTACCATTATCTTCTGCAACGTGATTTTCATCTTTAGCATGATCCTCATGTTCTAGGAGTTCTCGTAAGGCGTAAACTTGTTTTAAGCCCAGGAAGAGGAGGAGGATTGAAGGGACAATCTGGGCAGCCACAGCATCCACCGCAGGTGGTCGGTTCTGCAATTCCATTAAGATGCTCAATCCTATTATACACATCTTTCTGTCATGGAGTCTGAAACAACACACACATTAGTTAGTTAGACAAAAAACAGATCTTCACTGCAAGGATATGTAGAGAGGATTAAAGTACTATTGCTTGAAATGGAAGAAGACAGAGGTAATGTCGCAGTCTATGTTCAATGTCTATGTTCAAAGCTCCTAAACACATTATTTCCTTTGTTTTGAATGCAGGTTCCCGACTGGAAAGTAGTTACCCAATAACAATTAAATACTTTTCAAGCACTGGTCAAATTCCCGGAACAATTGTTTCTGATTACCAAATGCAATGTTTGTAATGCTAAATAAATACTGTTTAATAATTATGCAGAATATCTTGTCTTTAATAAAGCATTTGATACAGATTATCATCATTAAATAGGATGGAAAATTAATTTGCCTTGGCTTTGATAACATTACTGTTGCAAGGGCTGAAATTAGCAAAAAGACTATTAGTGAAGTGTGATGATAAGCAGGAATGCATTGAATTACAGGGCTCATTTATGGAGTGCCGCAGGGCTAGCTGTATTTAAACATATTTATTAAGAGTCCATCATAATGGCTATATTATATGTCTGATTTCCAACATGAATTTGAGGCACACTGCTGACTCCAGTGAAAGCAGGGAAATAATTTCACTGTATAAAGAATAACTGGCAGTACACTCAAACAGGGAACTTGCAAATAAGTAGATCTCCAGTAAAACAAACAAACTATAGATAATTGAAGGGAAACATTAAGTTAGTAGCAGAAAGATTTGTACGTGACCATAGCCAGGGAACTAGGTAAAAGCCTATGCTCTTAAAAATAAGAATTGATTTCCGCGTACAGAAATAGAAGTTATTTGCAAATGAGACACAGAAAAATTCTCTAACTGCCTCTGGAGACTCTTTGGTTCTCCTTTACTGGAAACACCAGTAGTATTCAACTAACTCTTCTCTAACATTACGGTATTTTGCTGTTAAGGGCTTGAGAGGATCTTTATTTGCTTGAACTATTTAATTTGATGCTGACAAGTTCTGTGCAAACCTTCTGCAGGACAAATATTTCCAGCAAGGAGTTTCAGCAAAACCTACAGAAACCAATCATATCTCCAGCAACGGCAGAAAACGTCCAGTCTCTTGGTAGATACTTTCATTACTGAATCGCTTTTCCATTGGGATGAAGAGGATACAAGTTGAAAGAGGAGCAACTAAGAAGACGTGCACCTCAGACTACAACAAATCTTACAGGGGAAGAGCCAGCTCAATCTACTACTTGAAAAATTGCTACAGAAATACAATTTTTAAAGTGCTAACAATTTCACTACCAAAGATCCCATACTATATGGTTTTTTAAGTAATACAACAGAACATGTATTAGAGCTTTCTGAACTTAACATGGCTGGGGGGATCTGAAGGGATTTCATTACACCTTCCACACTGTTAGTTCTGTTAGGGCTTGGTGAAGTGACTCCATTCGCAGAGTAGCTGACAAAACAATAAATTATATATGACCACATGTAACATTATAATCACAGAAGACCTTCCAAGAAAAACAAAGTCGACTAGCATATCAAATGGCATGCTTTGTCATGTTGGGTTTGGCTGCTCCATTACATGTGTTAAAAATTGTAACAAAATGCAAGTAGGTGAAGAGTGTCCTTCCATGAGCTAAATGCAATACTTTCTCTTCAGAAGGATGGGGGCACAAAAGAGGCCATACAAACCAACCAAGGAAACTGAGTCAGGGAAACACGGCTTGCTTTCACAAAAAAAAAAAATAAATGCCTTACTCCTGTCAGTTTATGTTAAAAACAAGCTTGTAGCCATTTGCTCTCATGCCGACACTGTGAAGACCAAAATTCAGGCTAATGATGAACCTATGAACGAAGCACATTTTCAGGGGGAGAGTTGTCCTTACTGCAAGTACAAAAGGAAAGCACTTTCTCTACCTCCTTTCTCTGCCAGCACCTTCATCCAAGTTTGACCAAAGCTCTGTAATCTATGCATAAGACTTCTATACGATATCTTGACACCAGGAAGGCATGAGATTTCTTCAAGCTCCAAATGTATAATGAAGCAATTTCAGTGTACACGCGCCAATGTGGTTAATGACACTTGGCATTACCTTTTATAATACATTTGAAAAATCTACCATTACACAATGCCAATTGCAAAACACAACACAGTAAAAAGTCAAAAGATCTTAGTAATTAGTGGCTTAGCTTCATATTAAATTATCTTTTCTGGACAGCAAATGAAAGCGCAAGAATCAAGCACTGCTGTTTAAAAGGGAGTCATCATTAGGAAACAACCCAAATGGCCAAAAATTACAGCATATTTGTCATGCTCCATTTTAAAGCTTCTAAACAGAGAAGTTCTAAGAACAAACACATGTCTCCAGAATATGCATGTTATTAGGAGACCCAGCAGGACAGCAGGAATCCAGGCATCAAGCCATCTTTATAGTGAAACTGAGCCAGAAGTAGACTTGTTTCTTCCACCTGCCAGCAGAGATAAATCACAGGATAAGTATCCACCCTACCTGAAGTTCTGCATTCTAGTATGCCCCAGCCATATCAAGCACCCACAGGACTGAACAAGCAAAACAGAGTTTTATGCCATTTACATATTTCAGGATCGTTCCTCTGCTACCAAAAGGCTCATTATTTCAGCACTCTTGTCTGCATGAGGGAGCCTGGGTACAATTCTCCTTCATACTTCGTCCTTGAGGAGATTCATACTCATTTGCTCAGCAGCACACAACAGTCCTCCCTAGCAAGGGACTCTTGGGCTTACAGACTCTGCTTGGCCCCTTGATGGTATTTCAAGTCTGGAGTGCTAAACGTGCAACACATGGAAGAGCAATGCACATCTCCTAGGAGAGTCTACTTTCTAACAAGTTGTGTGTGGTCTTCAAAATCTGCAGGACCTTTTCTTGCTAATTCACCTTCTTCCAATACAAGATAAAAAGGCCTAGAAGTCTTCTGTGTTTTAAATTGAGCTGAAGGGATTTCAAAGGAAAATCCCTAGGCCTTTCTTTTACTGGTTTGCTGTGCTCCTTTACGTCAAATCCAAGTTGATTTCTATTACATCAGTCCAGTTCCTGGACAAACTGCAAACAATTAGCCATTTCTTTCTAGTTGCAAAGTAGGAACGAACCCTGTTTTCCTACTTAAGACTGGGATTTTCTATAGAACTCTGGGAAAACTAGAATTTCTAACTATTCTATCAAGTAAATCCCCCTATTCAGCTTCTAAAAAACATAACCTTGACTTTTTCAAGATTTTGTGAAGCAAGTTAGATTTTCTTTCCACAGAAGAATTCTTAGCATGAGAGTAAGCTTAAGTGACGCCGAAGCCTCCCCCAGATTCCAGGATCTCAGGAAAAAGGTGGAAAACAGTGAGGAACTAATGTTTATACAAATGGTTTTCCAGTCTCTTGCCCTTATTCAAACTGAAGTTATCGTAGAAAACATAAAGAAATAAATACATACAAGACACTATGGTACACAGGCATTATAGACACACATTCACAGACATGTAATATCCACAATGGCATACTGGATTTAAGTGGTCTTACAATGAGTTCTGAGTTCTCCTTGCCTGTATCATTTTTAACATTCCAAATTTCTAATCAGTTTTAAATAGTTTCCATATTTTTAATAACATGGAAGAACAGCTACTTATCTTACCATAACTGCTTTGCCCCCCCAAAATGTATTATTCTCATGGATTCCATCTCATGTGTTCACAAGAGCTATTCAAGAAATACTGCATTCTTTTGGCAAACACTGTTGACTCCAGCCTGAGAGCATGCAGACACACACGACTCTACTGTGCTGGCAGAGCAGGACCTATGGATACTAGGAACTCCACAGGAGCAGAAGACGGACAGAGAGGTGTGAGATTTACGTGGACAAAGCATCTTGAAGTGCCACCGTTACTAGTAAGTCACTGTCATTGCAGAGTAGCCACGAACAGGTTGAAAGCGTGTGGGTCAGAATTAAAGATGGAAGAACCAATGGGAACCTCGTGTTTGGGGTATAGTACAGGCCACCCAATCAAGGACAGACAACTGATGAAGTCTTCTTCCTCCAACTACAGGAGGCTTCACATTTTCAAGCTCTCTTGGGGACTTCAACCACCCCGATATATGCTGGAAAAGTAGCACGACAAGCTGTAGGCAATCCAGAAGACTCCTGGAGTGCATTGAGGACAATTTCTTAGTCCAGCTGATAGAGATCCCTGCCGGAGGAGATGGAATACTGGACCTTATGATCACCAATACAAGCGAACTCACCAGTGACACCAGGATCAGAGGCAGCCTGAGCTGCAATGATCAGGCACTGGTGAGGTTCAAGATCCAGAGGGATATAAGACACGTGAGGAGTATAGTCAGGACACTAGATTACTAAAAAAGAAACTAAAAACTAAAACTCAACTAAAAAGCTAAAACTAAAGTAAAAAAGAAGAGGAAACTGCACAGGCAGTGCAAACAGGGACAGGTAACCTGGGACATATATGGAGATGCTGCCCAGTTGTGTAGGGAGGAAGTCAGGAAGGCCAAGGCACAGCTGGAGCTGAACTCGGTAAGAGAAGTGAAGACTAACAACAAGGGCTTTTACAGGTACGTCAATCAAAAGAGGAAAGTCAAAGAGAACGTAGTCCCACTGATGGTTGGAAACGGTGATCACGTATCAACAGATGAGGAGAAGGCTGAGGTACTTAACAGCTTTTTTGCCTCACTCTTCACCAATCAGGCTCTCCTCACCCCTCCTGAGATGGTGACCTGGGGGGGTAAACTCCCTCCCACAGTAGAGGAGGACCAGGTTCGTGACCACCTGAGGAACCTGAACATCTGTAAGTCTATGGGACCTGATGAGATGCATCCCAGAGTCCTGAGGGAATTGGCTGACGTGGTTGCCAAGCCACTCTCCATGATATTTGAAAAGTCATGCCAGTCAGGAGATGTCCCTGGTGACTGGAAGAAGGGTAACGTTATGCCCATTTTTCAAAAAGGTAGAAAAGATGACCCTGAGAATTACCTACCTGTCAGCCTCACCTCTGTGCCTGGGAAAATCATGGAACAGATCCTCCTAGAAGCCATGCTAAAGCACATGGAAGACATGGAGGTGATTAATGGCAGCCAGCATTACTTTACCAGGGGCAAATCCTGTATGAGCAACTTAGTGGCTTAGACAGGCTGAGATGACAGTGTAACTGCAGCAGTGGACATGGGAAAACCAACGGATGTGATCTAGACTTTGGTAAAGCCTTTGACTCAGTCCCCCACGACATACTTCTCTCTAAATTGGAGAGATTTGATGGGTGGACGATAAGGTGGATAAGAAACTGGTTGGATGGTCGTATTCAAGGAGTAGTGGTCAATGGCTCAAAGTCCAGATGGAGACCCGTGATGACTGGTATCCCGCAGGGGTCTGTACTGGGACCGGTGCTGTTTAATATCTTTATCAATTACATTAACAGCAAGATTGAGTGCACCCTCAGCAAGTTTGCAGATGTCACCAAGCTGAGTGGTGTAGTTGCCACACCAGAAGGATGGGATGTCATCCAGGGGGACCTGGACAGACTGGAGAAATGGGCCTGTGTGAACCTCATGAGGTTCAACAAGGTCAAGTGTAAGGTCCTGCACCTGGGTCGGGGCAATCCCCATTTTCAGTACATGATGGGAAATGATACGATTGAGAGCAGCCCTGAAGAGAAGAACTTGGGAGTGCTGTTTGATGAGAAGCTTGACATGAGCCGGTAATGTGTGCTCGCAGCCCAGAAGGCCAACCGTATTCTGGGCTGCATCAAAAGAAGCGTAGCCAGCAGGTCGAAGGAAATGATTCTGCCTCTCTAGTCCTCTCTTCTGAGACCTCATCTGGAATACTATGTCCAGTTCTGGAATCCTCAATGTAAGAAAGATATGGAGCTGTTGGAACGGGTCCAGAGGAAGGCTACAAAGATGATCGGAGGGCTGGAGCACCTTCCATACAAGGACCGTGAGAGTTGGGCTTGTTCAGCCTGGAGAAGAGAAGGCTCTGAGGCTATCTTATAGCAACCTTCCAGTACTGGAAGGAAGCCTACAGGAAAGCTGGAGAGGGGCTATTCATAGAGGCTTGTGATGATAGGACCAGGGGGAACAGGTATAAACTGGAGAGGGGCAGATTTACAGTAGACATTAGGAAAAATTTCTCTACCATGAGAGTGGTGAGAACAGGTTGCCCAAGGAAGTTGTGGATGCCCCATCCCTGGAGGTGTTCAAGGCCAGGTTGGATGGGACCTTGGGCAGCCTGATTTAGTGGGAAGTCCCTGTCCATGGCAGGGGGGTTGGAACTAGATGATCTTTAAGGTCCCTTCCAACCCTAACTATGCTATGATTCTATGGCTGACAAAGAAATGGCAGTAAGATTCACTGGGTCCTTCACACTGGGAGATGGGTCTATTTTGAACTGCTCCAATTTATCTGTGAGTCGTTCAACCTATTTGAATTTAATCCTAAAACTACCTCTTGCTGGAAAGAATCTATCTGTAAACCAAAGCAGCAGTGAATGGTGGCTGTTAGAGAAGTAACTGTACAAATCAGGGTCCCCACTGCTGTCTTCACTGATGAAGACAGGAAGTCTGCATGGGTGGACCCAAGGAACAGTTTCAAGAAAGCCAGATTTTGTTTGCATTTCTGCCTTTTCCGGTTCAGTTAGGCCTTGGAATCTCGGGCTGCTGCCCAGATGATGACTTTTATTACCCTTACTAAAACAAATGGTCTTCTAGAAGCACTGCTGTCCTGACGAAAAGGAAGTCCCTTACATCACATCACAGCACCTGACAAGCAGTACTACAGCAAAAGCCCTGCACCTGGAAGCCACGTACTGAGAAGATAGCACTGAAGGAATAGTGATTTTTAGACTTAAGCAATACTACAGATCCTTATTTCACTGCTAGTAGCAGTAGGTCAGAGAGATACATTTTAATCTTCTGCTGCCCTTCAAGCAGGGAGTCTGAGCAGAATCTAGCATCGTGATCTCCATGTTTCATTTTCATAGGCTTTGTCAACTTTTGTCTCAGCTCCGAAGAAGAATTTAGTTGAACAGTAGTTGCAGTAGCTGATCCTTTTTGAAAGGCAACACAAAAAATCTGAAAGTTACGCTGTAGCTCACTGGAGCCTATTCAGGTCTGCAGCATTTTTCCCCTCTGGATCTAACCAGTTTCTCACTGAATATTCCAGGATGAGCTGTTTAAAGTTATAAACCTCTTTCATTTTTTATTTATTTTAAAAAAGGAATGAGAAGCCTACCACCTATAGGGAATATCTTCTTTCATACTGCCTCCGTATGCGTTCAGCACTTGATATGCAGTAGAAAAAATGACAGCACAAAGAGCTGAATCTCAAGAACTTAAAAAGAACAGTACACGTAAATCCTAAAACATCTTGCTCTTTTCTGAAGTTGGTAAATAATTCAGTAATTAACTAAAAATAATTTAGTAATTAACAATAATATTACTACGAAGTGCAGGAGAGGTAGATTTAAAAGTTGCCCTTCTTCAGCCACTGGCACTCCAAAAGAAATGAGGACTTTGGGTTCTTAAGTTGGTAACAAAGAAAGCCTAAAGTAACTTCTCTAATTTATAAGATGCATATTCACACTAAGATACAGCACATACTACAGACATAGTATATACAGAGCAGGCAGAAGAAGTCAGAATGCTTGTAATAGTATGAACTGTCCAGTTTTGTTATAATGAGTAAGAGATTTTTTCATTTTTATCTCTTTAATTTAGTACTTTTAATTTTTTTTTCTTCAAGGAGACACTGCTATGGTAACACCTTCAAATATGGACACGAACAGGGAATCTGCACAAAGGCTGTATACAGTAAAGCAGGCAATTTCTCTTTATCTCCAAGCGGTTTTCTTTCTAGTAAAATAAAGAATCAACATGCAGACCTGAAATAAAGTAGTCTATGCTGCAATTCTACAAATTGCTGCACTTTCGTCTTCACCCCACTAAACTGTGTACTTAGGACAGAGGAGGGAGGAAAACAATCTCTACCGTGCACATTTGTTACGTGTGTTAAAAATACTATGAAGAACATGCTGAGAGCAATACCTGCAATATACCAGCTGGTCACTGACTGACTGGCAGCTGCTATTTTATTACAGTTACAAAAAAATATGCTGTGTTCACCGCACAGCTCTAAAGTCAAGATGGCCACTGAGGCAATAGTGCAGCTATACCAAAAAGGCATACACGGTCCAACAGAAAAAAAAATTAGACTAACCCTATAGCTCAGGAACCAAGAGTAGGAGGGGAGAAACAAAAAGACAGCTGTAGAACATGTTCTAACCTGTCACAGCGAGACAAGGCTCAACCCGATCACTTCACTCAATACAAGAGGACGCGTATTCAAATATGGACGTTTTATCCTCAGTCAGAAAATATCAGTGTACAAGAGTGAAGAGCAAGTTAACATCAAGACAATGCACCAGCCCACAACACTCTCTCTGTGAAGCAGTTTTTAGCTAATAATCATCTCTTCCCAAAGATCAAGTTGGTGTTAAAAGAAAACCATTTTTTGTCCGTCGAAGATGAGAAAGCAAAAACGACAGAGACCCTCAACAGCCTCTCAGAAAATGATCAGCGGATTTGCTTTGAACATTGGTAGCATCGTATGCAGCTGTGTGTTAGCTCAGAGGGGAACTCCTGTGAAGGTGATTGTAGTTGATTTTCTTAATTTGTTAAATAAAAAGAGTTAGAGGCACAGTCTCAGGGTTTTTTGTGTCAGACCTCATATAATTCTGCTCAAGAAAGATTAACTCGAATAAGAACTGGTATGGAGAAAAGCTATTTGAACTACTGGGGAGTGGAGAAACCATCTTATAAGAAGCCCCTTAGAGATTTGTTTAGAATCGGAATGACAAGACTGTACTAATAAAAAACAGGTAGAAAAAGAATGACAACCTAAATTAAGGTATCTACAGGTCAGAAGCTGCCTGTCGCAGCCCATGCTTATTCATGGTATGACTCTAACACACTGACACTCCATTTAGTCTGTAGGCATAGATTATACATAGACACATTCTAAGCCTATTTCTACACATGATGTCAGATGGCAGCCTCCAATGACAAAACATAACTCATAGCCGGAAGGTGAGAGGCCGATGTTAACTACATCTGACTGTCTGCTTTCCCCTTAAGTGGACTTGAATCTCACAGTCAGATGCCACATCTCAGCTGAGAGGCAAGCACTAACTGTTGAGCACTAGACTTCACATCTGCCCAGCATCAAGTGCGTGCTTAGCTACGTGATGACAGGCTTTGTCCGTCTTCATTTACTTTACAAATGTTCAGCCCCTGCCCACGTGCACACTAGTGCAGTGTACAACACATTCAAGGGAGGTTGGAATGAAGTTTAAGTTTAGGAGTATGCTAAAACAGTCATTACATCAATGGCATAGTGATAAAAATGCAAATTTGATCATGAACAACTTGCAGAGATTAAAATCAGTGTGGGATTCATTGAAGCAAATAATGTTTTTTAATCATTAACTGGAGCAGGTAAAAATACTTTATAAAATATAGAACAGAAAGGATGTATACACTCCGTTTCAAAAAATAAGTTAATGTGTCACTGAAATCCTGGTGGTCTCCTCTGAACAGCACCCTCATTGTATGCTGGACCACCTACTGGTCGAGAAGATAGTTTGTGATTAAGGAACTTTAAAGAATTCCGAAACATGATATGTTTTGTACCCTTGCATATTCACAACACAGAAAATTCAGCTCACAGCTCAACACACCTGGAAAAACTACATGGACATAGGTCACCTTTACTGGCACCACAGCAATTAGACCTGATGTGGATTACTGCTATTTAGACTAACCAAGGAATGAGAATTTTTTCATCAACGTGACTAGAGATACAAACAGAAGTGAACAAAAAAATCAAAACCATGGACTTTTAAAAGAAAGAAACACAATACTTGCCCAAGAAAACAGTCTGTGTCATTCATCCACTGGTTTATGAACTGTGCAGTGATGGGCTCAGAATTATGTGGAAATCTGATGTTCTCTAAGGTATGCAGAAGTAGGTCAGGATTGTAGTAGAGTGCAGCTATGGCAACCTGAAGACACATGGTACGAAGTTCACTTGTTTTAACTCCTCTAGTTAACCGCTCCAGAACAGCCTCCACAAAGAGTGGAATACACTGAGCATAAGCAGGAAGGAGAAGAAAAACAAAACAAAACAAAACAGGCATTATACATGTTGCAAGACTATAAAAAAAAGTTTAAAATACTTTTATCAGAATTGTTCTCAAGAGTTAACTGAGGTATAAGCTAGGAATACATTCTATTCACTTCCTAGCACAAAAGCTTTTTAAGCCTCTGATGACATGCTTATAAACCTTCCTCAGAACAGCTATAATCCGAGCTAAAAATTACCAATGTTACTCTCAACATGGAGGAGAATATTTGGGGACATTTAGTGAAATTTGCTCTAGCACGTATAAAGGGTTTAGAAAAGAACTCAAAGATATTCTCATCTTTAAATAAACATATCAAATAATTTCAAAATGAATAGGCATTAAAAATGAAATTACCCAAATCAGCAAGAAAAGAAGTCTTTCCTAACAAATATAAAGTGATGTTAAATTTCTTATAGAAGTTTGATAGGAGTTTATTCTGAAAAACGCAAGTATGCACAAAAATATACACAATGAAATAAACATATACACATATTTCAATGTGCATATTTATGCTTCACAATAATTTGGGAAGCATCGCATCATGTTTTAGTTTATGAGTTTCAGTTCAGTGTGCAACCATTTTAATTCACAGAGTTGTGGAGCTCAATTAAGCCTTCCACCACATACCTATTTCAATGCAAATGCATACAATTCACTTTAACCTCTTCCAGATTTCTTTGAAAAATAAAGTCTTTCAGGGAACATTTTTATCTTCAATTATTTCGGATTTACATTAGTAAAGCTATATTAGTTTCAGTGAAATCAACTGAAAATTTATCACTGAATGCCATGGATTGCACTGTAGTAACATCAAACATGACATGTTAAAGTCGTTGAGGCTGGAGCACTACGTAAAACAGAAGATCAGAATCTAGCGCTTAACAGGAAAAAGACTACTATCTAAAAGTGTGTTCTAGGAAACTCTGGAAAATTGTGATTATGTTTTTCCCAGCAATCACAATCCACGCTAAAAATTCTTCATTTCCAAATGCACTGAGCAATTAAAAATAACTAAACGAACCAAGTTCAGATTACTTGAAGAAACTACTTGGTAGTTGGATATGTATAGCTAACCTCTCAGCCACATTAGTTTTAACAGCGTGCATTCTGCATTCAAAGGGAAATCCTACAGGGTGAAAGCAAAAGACAGTCCTGCACATCATACTATATCCTTACCGGTCGGTCTATATTCATTTGCCAGTCATGCTGACATGTCCCTAATCTCAAAAAACACCTCCAAAAAAACCCCTCAAACGCCCCCAGAAACATTACAAACTTTCCTGAGCTCATTTACTTCTTACTGCCTTTTTCCCCATTCCTACACTTTACATTTCCCTCAAATTCTCTTAATTTCAACTGCCTTTCTCAGTCATCACACACAGGTTGCTGGAAACCAGAGGAAGAGAAAACCTGTTCAATATATATTACCTGGTCAATACCCCGTCCTTTGCACTGAATAACAATTACTTCTAGGAGTTTGGCTGCATGGCACTCTGCATCTTCTCCTGCATCTCCTGTTAATACCTAGCAACCAGAATGACAATTTAGTTTATCAGTAATAATCACTGACAGCTTTCAATGCAAGTGCTTCTGTACCTGCAGGAGTACATCAAAAAACCCTCTATATAGCATATACATATCTATTCATGCTATATTTTGTGAGGAATTAAGACACACAAAAAAATCGTCTCTACAGAACAGAAACAAGGATAAATGGCTAAAGATGAATTTAAAAATTTAAAAGAAACTGCTATAGTTCTTCATGAATGTTAGTGTTCTTCATATGTCATTGCTTTTCCATTTTTAAGGCAATGTTACCCACAAGAATCACTAGGTCTTCTGCATTCTATTTCCATTTTTTAATTTCAATTCTAATAGACACTGGCAGCTTAACAGCCTGGCAAACTGGTCCTATCTCTAGGCTAGTTCCTGATTAAAAACAAGATGTACGCAATCACTCCACATATATGCGCATATATGTGAAACTGATTGCTGCTTCTCAGTATGTTTCAACTCTGTGGTCAAAGTCAATCAAACCTGACAAAGCAGCAGAATTCTCACACGTTCAGTCTCTAGAAGTTTCTAAAAACAAGCAGGTAGCTAGATGCCTAACACTCTGTAATGCCCAAAATCAGAAAAAGGCTGCAGCATGATCTCATACTCCATTATACATGAGAAAATCAGCAAAAAAAGACAAACATTATAAATGTAGGAAGAACTTTAAAATTAATTTGCACCTTAGCTGACAACTACAGAATCCAATTACAAGATATGCAACCCAAGGAAATCAGGCTTCATTAATTCTCTACCAAAATAGCTGTTCATAGAGAGAGTTGAAGCAAAGCGCAACTGTCTCCCACACAGATCTGTGCATACAATTTTTTAAAAAGCATGTCACTTAATAAGTGTGAAGGTGCTACATGTAATTCGAACGGAGCTGAGACCAAATTTCATTTGCTTCTGAAACGGCTGGCCACCACCTGGCGTGTTCAGGTCACTCCACTAATCTGATTGTTAAGTACCAGTAATAAGCGCAACAGTAAGAATCAGGAGCCTTACCTTTTTACACATAGCATAAATGATTTCTAAATGCTTTGGGTTAGACAGTAAAGTATCAGTGTCAAGGGTCACATAATTATGCAAAAGAGGCATCATATCTGCAGAAGAGGGACAGCAGGGGAGAAAAAAGTTACAAACTTATCCATGCAAGTGCTAACCAGTGAGGCTGTAGTCCTATAATGGGATTCATTAGCTCAGATTCTTTGACATGGTTGGAAATTCAAACTCTGCAAGTCAATTCTAGTAAAATTCTTCATAAAGTACACCATGCAGGGCGCATTCTCAGCAAAAAGAAACAGAACAGGATTACATTTTAATTAATTAATTTGTAGATTCACGTTAACTTGTATATTTGAGCTTTCTTTGAGTTCAGGACCTCCTGTAATAACTGATCACACTGACAGATTTGAATATGCTTCTCCTACTTAAATATACTCCTTGATATACTCCCACACTAAACAGACAGTCAGGGCATGGCTCAAATACATATCATTTTAAACCAAGACACTAAATGGGAGTGACCCTTATGAGGTGAGTTTTAAAGATGAATTCCCAAATAGGAGAAGCATCAACAGAATAGAAGTGATAATACCTGGGAAGTACTCAAACCAATCCTGCTGGAAAACCTCATACAGAACACCTAAAAGCTGCCACATTTGAGGTGAAATCATGTGGCCTGTCAAGTTGTTGGCCAAGTAGAGAATTTCTTCATAAAACTCTGGAAAGGAAAAACAATTTGAAATAGCGTGCTTTAAAAAATAAATGTAGCTTGCAAATGCTTTGAAATCTGAAACCAAGCTCCGAGACATATCATAACCAAAAGACAGCAATTAGTAACTAAATCAATACAAAGAAAAAGAATACAAACTGGAAAAGCCTCTTTTAGCTTGGCTTTATGCTGACTATAGTTACAATATTACTTGTTTTACACTATTAATACATATAAGAAAAATATATGACCAGCATATCCAATGCATTGCTTCTAAACAATTTACTGAAAAATATTTTTATTTCCTCAACCATTATTTTTTCTTAACGGCCTTCTCATAAAACTATGCAGCTCCCCAGTGCAGGGTATTGCTAAAGCAGTAATTTAATTGCAGACCACGTCCACGAAATGCTAATGTAATAGTAGATATTGTCCTTTAGCATAACTAGCTAGAACTATAATCAGAACTGCATCTTCTACTTTTGAGTCTGATCTCCAAAACACAATAACCAGCCTGACTAATGCACAAGAGGAGATCAAGAGAAACAAATCATAACTGAAAAGTAATGTCTTTTTTTCTTTAAAGAAGCACATACACAAGAAGACTAAGTTCTGTTCAGGAAGATAGTATTGTTTGCAAAAATTAAAGAACTTTTAATGTAAAAACATGCACTATTTTTCTAAAAACTTTCTCTAAAACGTACCTATAACTTGTTTCTGCAAAACGAGGCCAATGACTTGTAAACAAATGCTCTCGAGCTGTTGAGTTATCTGAAATAAAAACATAAAGCAGTTTATCTAAATCTCAGACAAAGAGCAATTTAATAAATATATTTGACTAATTCAGTTTGAGAAGTTCTTCAAAGCAAGAAGGCTTTTATCACTTTGTAAATGTTCCATTAACAATCACAATATTATGAAATAAGATCTCACTGATGCAAGTACTCAAACTTCCAATAACATTATTGCTTTAAAACTTGTCACAGCATTTATTTTATTTTTTTTTTAAAAAGCCCTAATTTTATGGTTATGCTACAGATCATACCAAAATCTGTTGTCCTGTCTGGATAAAAAGTAACCCTGTACTCAAAGTGTCTGAGAGAAAGACTTTGTTCAAAAACTTTAAAGTAGAATGGGTTATAAGGAAGAAAGGAAGAGATGCTTTTGCCTGAAGTCTATGGAGAGATTCCCAGAGCAGCTTCAGTTAGAGGAGCACATGCAGGAAAACAGGGAGGATACAACTGTGTTGAAGTCAAGATTCCTTCTTGCCATGTTGGACAGAGAGACTACATTTATGAAATAAACTAAATTACAAGGAGAACCACATGGCCACATTATAAGTCTAATTAAAACCAGCAAATACAGACATTTCACGTTATTACCACAGGTCATTCATTACAGACATAATGTCAAGCTTTCTGGGCTTGTTCTAGCAAAGGGATTAAGTACATGACAACAGATTCGTCCACTTACCTTCAGACACTTGACTTAGAAGTGATCGTTCCCTAAACTCTCCATATTTAATGGTGAAAGGGAAAGGAATTTCTAGAGTTTTCAGTCTCATATAATTTCTATACCATTTATATAACTTTTAAAACTATTTAAGATCCTGAGATGAAGAGCACTCTGCCCAATATTTTAGTTTGTGTTTCACACAACAGAAAAAAAAGCTGCTAGGTTTATACCAAAAAGACCCCAAGCACAAAGGTTTCGCTATGCTAAAACCTGTATATCCACTTCAGACTGTCATTCCTGACGCTACCAGATTTCATTTTAGCTTTCAAAAGATGCAAGTGTTTCTTGTAAAGGAATGAAAAATGTTTTGAAATCCAAAGGAACAAAATTTCAACAGGAATACAATTATCTGACAAAATGTATACCAGAAAAGGGCTAAGGATTTTACCCTCAGGACATTAATTCCCCTCATAGGAGCTAAAAAATTAGGAAATCATAGAAGTAAACTGGGCTTTAAATTCAAATTTGTCAGATACCACTTGGTACTAATTCACCATCCTGCTATAGTAGATGCACATTCATGCCAACTCAAGTGATAAAACATACACAGAAGTGCTTGTTGTAAAGAACGAAAGGCAAGAGGGAAGAGCAGGAGAAAAGACATATAAAAGAAAATCTCACCTCCACATGTTGGTCCACAGCATCCACAATAGCGTGAATTGTCTGCATGACACCCATGGCCATAACTGTTTTGTCTTCTACTTCCTCATATTCCTCACTCTGAAGCACTTTACCAAATATTTCAGCCTATGAAAAGAAACAAACAACTTGACATTCAAGAGCAAACTCACATTTCCAGTTTGTCATGTAAAACCAAGACAGCTAAAGCAACAGCAGCAATGCTGCATCTGTAAGAGCTGCCAGTGCTGAAAAATATTCTCCTTACTTTTGAACGGGGAATATACAAAATTAAAAACTCCTCTTTTTTTTGAGAAGTCTGGCTATGTTAAGTTGTATGAAATGTTAAATATTAGAGCTTGGCTTATTAAAACCTGCGACAAAATTCAGCATCTTTGAAAAACCTATAGGTTTAAAAGACGCTTCATACAGAAAAAAAATTTCTTGTGACTATTATAGGTGAATCTTTATAAACATTACTTTGAACAGTTTGCACTTCAAATAAAGTTAATTAAATGTCTACCAAGCTAGGCATATGCTTCTGACTCGACTGCTACTTTTACTACTGTCTCTTACCAGGTGTTGAGTCATGTCAACGGCGATGGTAGCTACTTCCTGAGTGTATTCAAAGATCATCTTCCGGATTACGACAGTAAGATCCTCATTTTCCGTCTGCCTAATAATGTGCAAGAGCTCTTGCATAACTGGCCTTACATAAGGTTTCACATATTCCTTGGCTAAAAAAAACAAATTAAATCAGATTAAATCAAATATCCATAAACACAATTACACAGTACCTCAAAACTACCAGGTAAGTGACTACTCTCGAACAAAATACATTTTTGAAGATTAATTTGCTAAAAATAAACCCCAAACCACAATATACACACACAAAACCTACCAAAGGCACTTTAACAGCTCATACCTAGTAGCCTGGCAAAGTAAGAAAAATGAACGTTTGCCACATTCAATGCTGAAACACCTCTACAACAAAAATCCACTGTTTGGGGGTAATACATGCCCTCATACATAGGCAGCATTTGTTTTTAAACATAAACACTATTTCACTTCTCTAAAGAAAAACAGCTGCTATTTAATAAAATAACTACGTTGAATTCACAGAATCATAGAATCACTAGGTTGGAAAAGACCCCTTGGATCATTGAGTCCAACCATTCCTATCTGCCACTAAACAATGTCCCTGAGCACCTCGTCTACCCATCTTTTAAATACCTCCAGAGACAGGGACTCAACCACCTCCCTGGGCAGCCTCTGCCAGTGCCCGATGACCCCTTCTGTGAAAAATTTTTTCCTTATACCCAGTCTGAACCTCCTCTGGCACAGCTTGAGGCCATTCCCCCTTGTCCTATCATCTGTCACTTGGGAGAAGAGGCCAACACCCTCCTCTCTATAACTTCCTTTCAGGTAGTCGTAGAGAACAATAAGGTCTCACCTCAGCCTCTTCTTATCATGACTAAACAACCCCAGTTCCCAACAGTATTCTGGGATGCATTAAGTAAAGTTTGGCTAGGAGGTTACCCTCCCTCTCTGCCCTAGTGAGGCCACACCTGGAGTACTTTGTCCAGTTCTGGGTTTCCCAGCTCAAGAAAGACAAGGAACTATCAGAGAGAGTCCAGTGGAGGGCCACAAAGATGATTGGGGGACTGGAGCATCTATCTTACAAGGAAGGTAAGGTTGAGACAACTGACCTGGAAAACAAAAGACTGAAAGGGGATCTTATGAACGCTTACAAATATCTAAAGGGCAGGTGTCAAGAGGACAGGGCTAGACTCTTTTCAATGTTGCCAAGGGACAGGACAAAGGGCAACAGGCACAAACTGGAACACAGGAAGTTCGATCTGAACATGAGGGAAAAGCTTCTTTACTGTGAGGGTGACAGAGCACTGGAACAGGCTGCCCAGGGAGGTTGTGGAGTGAATGATCTCCAGAGGTCCCTTCCAACCCCAACCATTCTGTGATTCTGTGAAATCTATACCTTTAAATGATATAAATGTTTAGATAAATCTGCACCAACCTCCTCATCCCTACAAAATAAAAGTGTATACTACTGATGAATCACTACAGCATACCTTGTGTTTGGTGGCTTATTAATGTCTGAAGAGCTATGGCTGCTTCTACTTTGACAGGCATTTCATTATCATCAATCAGGCTCTTCTTTGCCAACTCTACTGCATTCCTCAAGTTTAGCTCATTGTGAAATTTCAAAGCACTGAAGGAATTAAGAACCCAACATGACTGTATGACAAAAAGAAAAGCAAGTTAGTGATGATTACAACTTTTAGCATTTTTTTAACTGATTCAAAAACAATGCTAAACATCTTTCTGTTTGCAAGTATTGCTCTTTTTTCTTAATTATGGTGTATTCATACAGTAATATGCAACACAGGTTTTGCATGCATGCAGTTCTTTATTTTCCTTTTCCAAATTCCAATAAATTGAGTATATACATAATTGGCATTCATAGTTTTGGTCCTTCTCAGAGAAAAAATCAAAACAGAAACAAAAGAAAATTAACTGTTTGTTTGTGACTGATACAGGCACCCATGAATCTTCTTCAAGCTACACTCAAAGTGACATTATTTACACTGTGAAAATCCTACCCATTCTTCACAGCCACTCAACCACTCTAGTTATTGAGATCTGCTAACTAAAAATGGTCACAAAAGGGCCACATTCACTGCTCAAATTTTCCAGTCTGATCGAAGAGGTAAACAATAATACCACACAGACTTCCCATCAATTCATGTAACTGTCAAATCATTCTTTAAATCAAAATGTTGAAAAACTGCTCAGGGTAGTTATTTGAAATTTTACTGTTTGCTTTATTTCTTTCACTGACATTCAGAATGAAGTCAAACTGCAAAGGAAAGAATCGCGGCAAATACTGAAATTGATAGAACTGGTGAACTTACTCTTGCTCTGAGGTACCCCAGGTCTGACATGAACAATGGAAATACATGATTCTGTAACATCAGCTCCACTTGATCTTTGAAGACACTCTTCTGTTGATGCAAATAAAAATTAATTTTAGAGACCATTTACTTTACATACTTCATTCCAGCCAGTAATCCATTGCAACTATCAACCATGGGAAACACAATTATTTATCTATGTAATAAAGGTATACTCTCACAAAGAGATTTGGATCTCATATCTTAAACCAAACAAACCTCATAAGCATATTAATTTCAAAGCCAGATAAGTGAAAGAACTGAATATATAATATTCAATTCTACCTTACCCATTACAACTCTGTAAACTGGAATTTTCATTTTCTTTAAGGCAATTCATTCCAGCTGATCTTTCTTAAAAATTAATTTACATCAATGACCTAGCACCTCCATTCTTCCTACAAAGGAGTACAAACATGGCTGAAGATAAATATAAGTTTGGTATAAAACAGATTTGAGTTTCAAATGACCTACTCTTACTATATGTATCAAAACGAATTATTTTACACACTACAACAATAACTCACATATTTTTAATATTCATTAATGGAGCAAGATAATTCCTTTGTGACAGAAATACCCTTGGCTCGAGAAGGATATCCAATGAAAATTATCCCTTATTATTGCAACCTTGGCAAACCCCAAGATATTCACAGAAAGCCAGGACTACCAGCATGGAGAGTTAGGACCTTCCTAGCACCTACAGCCCCAGGATACAAGAAAAGATACACACTGGAGACTGTGTTACCATCTAAAGGAATGATTCATTGCTACCATAGGAAGAGGTTGAAAGGGGACATTCAATACAAAGTATGTCTTAGGTGATCACAAGTTCTACTTCACCATTGCATACATGATTGCTTCCCACCCTGATTCAGAGAGGCAGATGAAGAACTGAGCAGCAAAGGCAGCAAAGGGAAAAGAATCTTATCTTCTGCGCACAGGTTTGCATGCATTAAACTGGAGCTACTGTGGAGCCAAGTGGCTCAAGCAGGGTGACTGTGCCTATGAGCTCCTTACAATCTATATCTCAGTCAGCTCACCAGCCAGAAAGCATTTACAAATCAGGTATTTTATGCAGAAAGAAACAGTTCACAGAATCTTTCAGTCTGCCAAATCCCAAACACAAGACATTCAGAGTTAAGACAAGTCTGCAGTGCTTGGGGATTATTACTCTTTTGTTAAGTATATTACAACCTCGGATTTCAAGACTGAAAATATCAAACAGGAGCGGTACACTAGAACAAATCCATCCCCCCCTTTTTTTTTTCTCAGGACAGAGATAAATGGGTTTGGAAATCCCCAGTCAATAAGGAAGGCTCCTGACAACATGAACCATGTCTTCTCTTCCACTGTTATACTCCAGCACAAGGGAGGGCATTTGCAATCCAATGCAATCTATAAAAATTATGTAATAGTTACTGATGTTTCAGGATTTCAGATCAGATCATGGATTGATATGGTGAAAAATAAGATGGTAAATATTGGTAAGATGTTGCTTGTAAAGTGAAGCCACATCCTGCTCAGAGAGAAAACTCATATAAAATAAAACTAATTACTTTTAAAAGGAAGCCTCTAGTGCAAGGCCATCATTCTCATTCTCTAAGTGGTAACTTTTTGGCAGTTATTTTTGATATGAAGAGTGGGCGTACCTTGGATTCCACCATCTACAAAAGCATAAGTGAAACTGTAACCAATATGACATTAGAAAGCAACAGTCTGGATTAAATGTGCATTCAAATTCCAGAAAAATACTAAAAATATTGTCTATAAAAATGGAGGAAGGATAGAAACTCTGTGCTCTTTCCAGTTACTTTCAAAGCTCCCAACTGGCTGACGAAAGAATAATTAGAGCCACACAATGCAGGATAAGAAAGCTAGAAAGCTAGATAAAACATTCCTGTAATGTGTTAAGTAAACATTTTTCTGGAACCAGAAGAATCCCACAATAGTGCAGGCTGTTGGGCTGTTTGCTAAAGAATCACAGGCAACATTATTGATAGAATGCATGTTTGCTTTTTAAATACCCTTTCATTTTACTAGTAAACCAGGAGAGGGCAAAGGGGCTCTTCCATAGCAAACAAACAGAGCTTTGGAGAAACTTGAGAACAAAAATCCACGTATAGAAGGGGAACATAAAAACTAGGAAAGAATGTTAATATTTTTAAAGAAACAAACCCTCAGACTGCACAGTGCAATCTCTCTACGGATTTCACAAACACAGCTAAGGGCCAGCCACACCTCATGGGCTAAGACATTTTTATGGGAAATGGTATTGATAATAAGAGTTATAAACCTTTCCCACTTCTTCACCCACTTACCTTCAGTAAAATATCTGCTAAGGAGCCTATAACATGCAAAGCACCATCTTTTTTCCTGGGATCAATGTTTGGCTCTGTCAGAATCTGGTAGCAATATGCCATCATTTTTGGTAATACCTATGCAAGACAAAAAACACACAATCTCCAGTTGTCAAATTATTTTGGTTTGGGCAGTATAGTACCAAAAGAACATAAAGCTACTGGAGAGTGTACAGAGGAGGGCCATGAAGTTGTTGAAGGGCTTAGTGGGGAAGCCATATAATAGGTAGCTAAAGTCATTTTGTCTGGAGAAGAGGAAATACTGAGGGGAGACCTCATCATGGTCTACAGCTTCCTTACAAGGGACAGAGGAAGAACTGATCTCCTCTCTAGTGACTAATGATAGGATTCAAAGGAATGGAAGGAAAATGTGCCAGGGGAGGTTTAGTTTGGATATTAGGAATAGGTTCTTCACCCAGAGGGTTGTGGAGCACTGGAACAGCTCCGCAGGGAAGCAGTCATGGCGCCAACCCCGACAATATTCAAGAAGCATTTGGACAATGCCCAGAGACACATGGTGTCACTGTTGGGGTTGTCTTATGCAAGGACAGGAGTTAAACTCGATGACCCCTGTGGGTCCCTTCGAACTCAAGATATTCTATGACTTTATGATTCTATTTTAATAGCAATGTTTAAGTAAAAAAAAAAAAAATCACATGACATTTTAAAGTAGAAATTTTATCTTGGCCAAAGGATCTCTGAGGTACTATGAGTAGCATCTTCCCATAATTAAAATTCAGAACGTTCCTTTTCCAACTTGTCAGCCAAAATTGTCAAAATTAAATTAATCTCCTTGAAATTTCACATTAGTAATAGTGAATAAGGTATTTTTGCTGTTATCTTGAGGCAAATAAAAAAGGGGGACAAAAAGGCAAGAGGCTCGAACAGTGCCTCACCCATTTTTTTCCCTTAACTTCTCTTCACATTTGTCTCACATACATATAAATACATATGTGTGTATGCATATATGTGTGAACATATGCATATTTGAGAAGAGTTTGAATGAAAAACTCATAATCTTTCTTTAATCTACTGATTTTGGCAGTCACTTACTGATTAGACTTAGAAAGATTTCTTGGCAAAACTAGTTGTTTAATGCCATTTCCACACTCATTATGTGCTTTTTCAGATATGATGACATTTTGATGTTCTCAGTACAAATTATGAAAATGAGACAGTCTCACTTTACTCTTGACAATAAGGAAGTAAAAAGGTTATAGGCTATTCCACCTAATGCAAAGACTATGTTCTTGTCTGAAAATCCACCCGGAAACAGAGCTCCATGTTTACTGGATGTTAAAATGGTACACAGAAAAAAGTTTGCAGTTTAGCAAATTGACACACATGTTCCAGGGCTTGGTCAGGTACTTTTGCACAGATTACTGTAAGTACAGAAAGACCTACAGAAAAGTTATGCCCTCATTTAGTAAGAGCTACTGTATGAAATTGGTTTCATTCTTGTTAATTTCATTGCTGTCAATAGGATTTTAAATAGTATCAGTGAAAATTAATAAGGATCTGTACCATTAGGAAGCTCAGAACAGCCATGACAAAGGCTGTTTGTAAATCTGAGAAAATACCAGTACATTTATTCCAACTCAGTTTCTCAGTTTGTATCTGCCAGTTTAATTTTAAAATTGCAAGAGGAATCCACTTATTTAATTTATGTATACATATCTTAATTCCCCCAAAATTGATGGCACTCAGCCAAGAAAGTGTTTGATTATCTATCAGTAAGTAGATGTTTAAAGACTAGCTTCCTGTAGCATCTTCAAATTTAAGGAAAAATGACCTTACTAAGGAAACTATAAATTATTAAAAACTACTAGTTCCATACCTCTTTTCTCTTCTTCGCAGCAGTATAAAGGAGATTCTGTGCCGCTGTTGTAGTGGATGCATAATCCTCAAATACATCTAACAAATTGAAAGAAAAAAGGCAAAAAGTATTTCCTTTTCTGTAAAGACATAATAAATGATTTTTTTTATAAACCATCTTGTTTCTGGGATATCACACAATCCGTGTGAATATGTAACTTCAAACCTATTGACACAGTTGTCTTCACTTCGTGGTCAAAAATTCAGACCCAAGCTTATGTCACATAGCTTATGAAAGCATTTACTTCTTCCCTTTCAAATCTACTGACGACTCATCGTTCTTTTTATTAGGAATGTGTCATTTATTCATTAATTCTTTTGAGACCACGTATTCAAGGGATGAAAAATCCTGGCTTGTTTAAAATTAAAACCACTATAGGAAGAACAACAATACATTCCAGTACCATCTGTATACCATATGTAGTCAATTTTGGCCTGACTTTATTAAAACCTCATGGGAAACTTTTCTGTATGTAAAAACCACTTGGATCTGAGGTATTTTTCCATCTGCTGAAAGCTGAAGCTTTTGAGCTTCATTCATTACAAGTAAACTTCCTTTAATCATACTTAAAATATAATTTATACCTTGGAAAAAAATATATGTGCTGCCAAACAGGTTCTAATCCAAACATCCCTACACAAATTGAATTAAATAGAAAGATCTAAAAAAGTAGAATCTTGAAATGTGAGTAATATTATATACTAACTTTTCCTGAGAACTTGAAGATAAAACAATTAAGAAATACTACCAGACTACCGGAATTCTCGTTCCAAACCCAAATGCTTCCCCCTAAACCTCCATTTAATAGACTTTCATGCTTGGGTTTTTTTACCTTCCACAATACAATTTAAATAGGTATTAAACTGTCTCAGCTGCATATAAAACCAGGATTCACTACTTACACATAAAGAACTGAATTTATGTATCAAAAATGAGCACTATATTTGTATCCCAGTGATAAACACTACGTAGCGATTAATTTTTTGCCTAACTACTCTCCAAGGTTTTTCTGATTATGATATGAACATTTAAATTCTGTTTTCACATATGCTAACCACAAACGAACTAATTAAAAGATCCCAAATACTACATATCTCTGTGGTGCCTGCCTTACTGGAGTTTTCCAGCTAAATCTGGTATATTTTTGAAGTTCCCTTCTCTTTTTCAATGACATGACTCTTCTAATAAAAGTAATTGTTCATCACATGGTCCTACGTGAAATTCCCAAGATTTTGCACTACATCTTTTGGACCAATAAACATATCTAATTATCTTACAATTTAGTAATAATAATTGGCAAAAAAACGCTGAAGACATGAACAATTTCCAATAGGGAAAGAGCAAGTCAGGCCTCTTCTGGTCAAAGTGAGAGCTGCAAGGACTCACAGACAGCTGGCACATCTGCAACTCAGGATTCTGAAACTGGCATTAAAAAGTGAACAGTTTATTTGGGCTGCACTGAGCACATGTGAAGTAAAAGAAAATGTTAAGAGAATTATTTAGCTCAAAACTACCAGCCAAATGGCCAAAACCCACTTGACCTGCCTTCTTCTTTTAACCACAGATTGGTGAGATTTAAGAAACAAATTTTATTCTTCCTGTTGTCCAGGACACCAGTCAAGCCAGAGACATTACAGCAGCCATTCCATAAATTTGGACTATAGTGTACAGTTATGCTGAAAGCACAAAATAAATGTTAAAAACAAATATTTACCAAATTTCATGCGGATATATTCATATGGATCCTCTTGCCAGAGCTCTTCATCTTCATCTTTGTAGCACATTAGAGAGAATATAACTTCTTCTGTTATACTCTAATATTAGAGAAGTCAAACACACATAAAATCAAATTCCAGTACAGCTTCCCTCCACTGTGTACTGATTTTCTAGACCTACTTTTCTGAGCAGTAAAATTATTTTAACTAACGCTTTTTTATTTTGGATAACAGAAATAAACTTACAATATATACACTTTCTTTTTTTGTAACAGTCCTAGGCAGCAATTATATAATCTAACTTTATCATAATACAGTACCATGCACAAAATATACTTCAACACATAGTCTATAGAACAGCAGAACATCACGCGCAACACAGAACGTGACAATGGATTTCAGAGTCCTCCTTAACAGTCATGGCATTAACTCACTAAAACAGGGGAGCTTGTGACATGAAAAAAATAAAAACATGAAAGTAGTTTTTCACTTGTTCTGAATTAATTTATAAATCGCGTCCTTAAAACAGAGTTCAAAAAGAGTTCCTCATAATTTGTGTTCTCTCTGCCCACTATCTTTGCACTACATCAATTAGGAATTTCCAAATCTATAGACAATTCTGAATGGTAGCAACTAATAAAAGCCAGAACATCATGGCTTTCTGGCAGACTTCAAAAATAAAAATAAAGAACTTAAAGAAATGAACTTTAAAAATAACAGAAATAAAAGGTAGTCATAATACTGAAAAAACCAACCACACTAATGTAGATATTTGCCTTATTTTTTCCCAGATCAATTGCTGTGTGAAAGATTCATGAAACTTTCTTTAAAAGTGCAAAACTGGTGGGAGTTCTGAAGCTTTCTTAACCACCTTGATGACATGCAGTGTTTATGACTGGGTTTTGTGCACTGACCTGTATGTGTGGTTTCATTTGTTTCCACGTTACAGAGTGAATAACTCCTTGGTTCAGATAATTTAATGTTTGCTGAAGAACACGTGGTGCAACATAGTCTTTTTGCCTGTATTGGTCTAAAATTCTTAAGAGAACCTAAAGAAATGAACAATTATTATTTTTATATGAAGGCTGAAAATTCTCTCCCACGCATAATGTATCTCTTCAGTGAATATACATGGATAGATTAATTAGTTTTACAGCAGAGGTTCTAGTGTTGGTAATTACTGTAATGCCTTTGATCCATGAATCAGAAATCATTTAAATATTAAGGATCTACTCCTGCAAGCATTCACATACGCATTTACCTTTACAACTAGCCCCACCATGTGATCACTTGTGATTGTAAACCAAAACCACATTTCAATATGCACAAGCTCACAGTTTACAGAGGCCTCAGTAAAATTTGGGACAAATAAGGAAAAGGCACTGTAAAATTTTCAAACTAGTTGGCTTCTAAATCTGTTAGTGGTGTCTGTGTTCACTTTTTAAGGACGGGCCCCTAAAAGAAGACAAATTGCTTTGGAAGAACAGTGATAAGAATAGAAACACTAAACTAGAAAAGAAAAATAGGTTAGCACCTGAATCTGTGAATCAGAAGAGATGCAAATCCCTTAACTTCACTCAACCATCAGATGGTATGACATAACATGCTATTAAGGACTCTGTCACACAATACTTCCTTAATATAAAGGCTTGTTCTACTAAGGAAAACCCACAGTACAAAGAAGCCACTAATCCGCACTAATGACAGATGAACTACTAAGTGCTAAAAAGTGTGAAGAATTGGCATGTACATGGATAACAGTACAAATCAAGGGCAATGCATAACAAAATATTCAGCCATTTATTTCCAGAAGGACAATTCTGCCCCATGATTCTTCACAACACCACAATAATTCTTATTTTGAGCATAACTCCTTCCTTAGGAGCATGAAGCTTCATCTTAAGTCTTCCATATGATATGGTCCTTAGTCAAGAATTATCTATATTCCATATAGACTCTAGCACGATGTCAGCACTTAACAACTGATAAATAAGTATTGGAGGCTTAGTAAATGCCATTTATCTTGGCATTTACTAAAAAGCTAAACTGCTCCCTATACTACACAGTCTCATCTCTTAGCAGACAAACTCTTAAGTATTTCAAATGACAACTGCGCACAGGATTCTGTTTTTCCACCAAGGAGTTAAATATTGCAAGGAGTTTAGAATAGATATTAGACACTTTCCCTTTTCATTTAATGCATATAGCCTTAACACAACCATTCCTCTCCTTAGTTCTTAACATTTACTTATTTACACAGAATTACTGCACTGCTGGCTAAACTATTCTGTTGTCAAACTGTATGGAAAAAAGCAATTTTGTTTTGCAGACAATCCTGCTATTTTTAAATGTAGTTTAAATTTGACTTCAAGTGACAACAGCAACCCTAGCATCCTACATCAAAGACACTGGAAGTTTAAACTGTAAGAATACTGCAGATGCCATGTCAGGAATATTTCATCTGACAGCATGCTAAAGAGACACATATTCTGCAAATACACATTATCCAAACACTTGTCACTTTAAAAAGAGCATTCCCAGGTGTTTCTCAAGCTTTACAAGCCAAACAGAATCATGAGCCCAGAATCACGAATAAGAGAGCATTTTGCATTCTCCTGGCTTTGTAGGAGCCTGTTTGGAACATGTAACCAAAAAACCTGGACGCTTTAGCTGAGCCAAAAGCCTCGGAACTACCACTCCTAGTGATCTAGTATATGTCAGGCTGAATAAGAAACAGGAGGAGCTGTGCCAAAAAACATTTGAGCTTGGAAGCCGGCACTCTCAGGGCTTCCAGGCACTCAGCTGCTATAGCCATTCCACCAAACCACGGAGATGCTGGAAGACCACATTCCAAGGGGGCTACAGTATTGCTAGCAGAAAAACACAGAAAACTCTGACAGGAACTGCCTCTCTTCTAGGAACTGAACTCTCTCCACAATACCATGTTAACCAGAAATAATAAGCATACCACAACAACAAAAAAAATCCTTGCAAACTGTGAATTTATGTTATATTTTCACAAAATATGCTTTCCATGTACAAAATATCTTTTACTGATTTTCTTCAAGACGCCTTCTAACCTTCTTGTATCTTCCTGAAATAAAAAAAGTATCAAGATTACTATGCCTAAGTTGTCTGCAGCAAAAGCACTTATCAAAGACTGGCCTGAAAACAAACCCTTCTATGACGTGAGGCCTCTGCATCAGTATTTTCTTCTCTCAGCTACATAAAGAACTTTTATATATTATGATAATACCACTTTATCTGCACTTACCTTTTCTGGGAATTTTCCTGCAGATTTTTTTTCAAATTGCTGAAAATTTGTGTTATTATACCTCAGTTGAGCATAGCAACGAGTTTTAAAGAACTTCTCAATCACTAAAAGGAAAACTCGCCTCTGTTCATTTTTGTTTAATGAATGAACTTGAACACAAGCACGTTGTTGAAAAGCAATACATTGGTCCAGCCAAAATGTTCTAACTCAGAAACAAATTAATTGTACTTACCTGCTGTATGCCCACAGCATAGGTTTTTAAAAAAAACTCTGAGAATTCAAAGTATTCTTTAGTTACATTTCCAGGACTTCCATAGCTTTAAAAAGAAGACACAGACATTTATGTTGTGAGAAGTCTACTATGTCAGGAACTTTCTAAAACACAATGGATCTTGAGTAGTCTTCCATCCCCAAAGGAATCCTTTCCTGCTGGTTCCTTCTAAGTCATTATTTCCCCTATAATGCTCCACTACCTTTTTGGCTTCTTAGATTCTCATAAGGTACAACACTATAGTCAAGTAAATATAGCCACCTTTATTTGTCATAAGCTCTGTAACTTCAATGTTTATTGATTTCTTTTCAAATCTTCCCCTGCCAGTACATTTGAGAACATAAGCACTTGTAACTGGATGTAGTGAAAAAATTTACTTTTCCTGTGGGGCTAGCTTCTTGCCACCTTAGAGAGTCAAATCATTTCACAAAGAGCTCAGAGCAGTGGCTGTGCCAGTGCAAGGCAGAAGACAGCAGCTGAAATACCTCTTTGGAGATAACGAGCTGTTAAATCAACTAAACGGTCTTCTCCAATTGCACTTCAAGTAACTTTACAGATTGGTAACCCCAACTTAGTTTTTAATCGCTGTGTTACGTTTGTTACCGCTCAAAAAGACGAGCTACAATATGCAACGCCCACTTCTTGCATTTCCACCACACCAGCTCCGGTCTATCATCTTCATCAATTTGCAAAGTCTCCTATAAATAAATACATATATTTTAAATAAGCTGTGCGTATTGTTGAGAGAAATTATGCTCTAATCATTCTTTTCTGAGAAAACTAACACAAATGCACAGCTTTGACTAAGCCTTCGGTTCTGCTAACAGTTACATAACATTCAGAAACTTTCAAATATTGTAGGTAGTCAACACAACTATATATGTGCACTACCTGTATAATGCCTGCACTTTAATTTTCAAAATTACACATAATCAAAAAAATGGAAACTCTTGCATATAATGGAATACTACACAGTGGCGTGCATTCTGGCTTAAAAATTAAGCATGATACTAACGCCTCCAAATACATTCATCCTAAACGTATGCAAAAAGCATATTAAAATGCAAAAAGCTATTAAAAGAATGTTAAGGTTGTGAAATAAATTTATAAAATCTCAGGAAATGCCAGGTATTGTTGTACACATATGAACAAGAATTTAATTACTATTTTTATTTTGTTCTTTAAGAAATATGAAGGACAGATGAAAGAAAAAGGAGAACCGAAACAAATGATGTGTTTGTGATGAGCTCTTGATTCTTGCTTGAGAGAAACCAGCTGAAATATTTGGAAACTTCCGAAATATCCCAGATTGGATTTTACATGGTGTCACTACCTCAGACAATGTCTTCCTACATTTCTGTCAGAAATACTACTTATTCCAAGGATAAGAATCTTAAATAGATGACATCTTAGAAAAACAACACTCAGAAAACCTTCACAATCTTCCTCAAATAGCAATACATAAACATCAGAGGTCTTCACAAACTTACCAGAGGTACGTTTCTATCAATGATAGTACGGAAGATCTCCATCCACTGAGTCATAGTCTGGTTATTCACCAACTGGAGTGGCAATGCATACTGAAATAAGAAAAAAAAACCACATTCATGAAATAACAATTTCCTCTGAAAAAGACAGATGTTTCTACAGTAGTTACACTCTGAGAAAGATGAGGTTTTAAGTAAAATTAAAACTAAATAGGTTAGATATCAATATTACTCCATTTGTGTCCTTCTCATTTTTAGAGGAATTTATAGAGGAATTTCTGACTAGACATTATGTGAGGAAAGTTCCTTGGTCTGAGAACTTGCTAATTCTTTTTATTTCTTTCTCTTCTTCACAATAGCCCAACTGTCTTTTAGGGATCACAGCAGTAGCTATACTCCAGGGCCGGGGTAAGTAAATAGCATTTTAGTAAGAGAAATGTACTCTGAATTACTACCCAACTACTACCTATTACAGTAAATCTCACTTCTCTATAAAGTCCAAAGCCAAGTGATAATATTCAGGCAAGCAACTGAAAAGTAAAATAGGAACTTGGGATCTTTTTAGTCCTCCCCCCATCTAATAACAAACTATTTTAACTTCTTAAGCCCCATTAAGAATTTTCAGGCTGCCCTTTATGTAGGATCTTGGTTTGTTTCTCGTTCTCTAAAGTGTTTCCTCACCAAACTTATCACTGTGTAAAAGCCAAACTTATCTCTGTAAGATGCATTTGCCTCGATAAATAATTTCTGCCAAACCTTCAGAAGAACCACCTCCTGAAGTGCACTATTTGACTATTATTCTACAATATGCACTACTGCCACTTTCAGAGGCCAACCTGCACAGTCTAGATACTCACACACTTTATACCAGGCTATGTGTAGCTTTACATAAATAGGAAGACTTCTTCAGCAAGCTTACAGACAGGATGAGTGGAAGTACCTAGATTCATTAAATATTTAACCTAAGGGATCATGCAACTAGTTTTGAAGTACAAAAAATCTATAAAGATCATATTTTTCTAGAAGTTATTTATTGTACATGACTCCTCCCACCCAAATTGGCATTCTTATTCAAGCACACCCATGAGTGTTCAGAAGGGGATGGTTGTGCCCAGCAAAGCAAAAGTTTCAGTTTTCCTGTACACAGATGCCAACCTGAACAAGAGCATAGAAGATTTTTAAGATTTGTTTCTGAAGTAGTACAGAGTAATGGGAGTTATCAGGCAGAAGCTGGATCATCTGCTGCTGAATCCGAGGCAAAAATATTTGCATTGCTGCTATGAGAGGATCTCGCTCCTCTGCTTTTTTGTATCTGGAAAGGAAACAAAAATGTTGGTCCAGGATCTACACACTGGAGATTCTAATGCCTATTCCCCACCACCAACTTAATTTCTGTGCCCTAATAAAATACCCAGCACTCACTCATTCACCCTCTTCCCCTCTAACCCCCATCTCAATAATCTGTACAAATTCTCTACCATATAAATAGAGACATAAAGAACACAAAAGTGTCATCGTACATAAATGCAGCTATTGGGAGGAAGAACTAATGTTCTTTTCTACTAAATTGTCAGCTCACAGAGGCAGGGACTTGGATTTCTGACATGCATACTAATGACAAACACAAGTTGGGTGCCGAACAAATACGACTCAGCAGCCATCAAAAAAGAAAGACAATCTCTTTGTTTTGGCAAGATTCTCTCTTCCTCCATTTGCATTTCTTTTGTGCAGTTTACACAGGCTTCTAACACCAGATCATTTTTTTTTTTTCAAAATCAGTGAGAGAGCACACTACACTCCTCCTAATCTACAGTTTGTGGATTTAGACTATCAATAGGGAGGTACAGGTAACAACATGCAATAGGAGTAGAGGACAATGACAGTACTGTACTCATGATGTAAAGGTAGAAAATATTTTGCATTCATATATCCCAAGAGCATTTGGGGAACCTTCAAACAAAAGAAGTTATAAACATTTAAGAACTTTTGCACAGATCATTGAATCATTATGCCTGGGCAGCCTGTTCCAGTGCTTCACTACTCTTTCAGTAAAGACATTTTTTCTAATATCCAATCTAAACCTCCCTTGACACAACTTGAGGCCATTTCCTCTTGTCCCATCACTTGTTGCTTGGAAGAGACCAACACTCACCTTACTACAACCTCCCTTCCTTATGATGGGTTAAATCAGATCAAAAGTACAAAGCCTCAAGAAAAATGTCAGTGAATTCATATAGATTATTTCTGGCATCTCTGCTTTCAATTAACTGATGACATAAAGATGATGAATAGTCTTCATTTATTTGCAAGAACGGAAGCATATGACAATCATTATTTCCCATTTTTTATGTGAACTCCTTGTAGACCTGCCAGTGCTCTTAAGAATATCATTCTCAGTAAACAGACTGAAAGCTATGACCCATCACCTACTGACGGACATCAACTTACTCGTAGGTCTTCACCAGCTGGTATAGGCACAGGAGGCTCCCAAGCCAACTTCCACTGTTCTGAGACTGCAAGTAGTATCCTATCTTGTCTACCACAGCTGTCCAGTGGCCAGGAAAGTCATGTTTAATGATAGCACGGAGGCACATTGTCAGCTGCGCTCTATGGCAAGAGGGAGAAAGAAATACAATATAGGTAGATAACCAAATGGCATAGTATATAGTCTTAAAGGATAGATCCCACATCTTGCTTTATTTGCCACAATATACATATTACATCATAAGTACCATCCATATTTTGACATCGCTCAAAGAGTTCTGGGAGGTGGCAGAGGAAAAGCAAGAAAAAATCCCGGGAGATTTCACTTTCACGGTGAAACTAATTTCAGAGCATTTTAGCTACTTTTCTCCTTTCCTCCTCCCTACCCACACACATCAGGCAATATTTTAAAACAATTGCCCAAGAAGCCAGCTAGCTTTGTACTTTGAAAATGAATGTTCATAATTCTACACACTTACGAGGCTGAAAGCAACCACAAAACCACAAATTTTTAATACTTTTTTATTAAAAAACATTGGCCTGTGTTATGATCCAAACCAGGGGTTCCTCACGAAATTACAATTTTCCTGGGTCCTTCCAGAACAGCACTTCTCAACCTCTGAAGCACAGAGCAGAGACAATTAGGTACAAGCACCTTACCATTTCTCTCCCTCTGCACACTTTTACATGAGACTCACAACAGTAAGGTAAGACAAGATTGTTAACTGACTAGAGTGACGTGTGACTGAAAAAGCTGAGAGACACTGAACTGTAAATAAACATTCTTGGGTCCACTAAGGAATAAAAATTTTTTAGAAGTCTGCAGAAAATATTGGTCCTTTTATATCTAGTTTTCATTGAGTATATTCTTGCAGTCCATTGCATAAGGAGCTACTACTACGAAGCAGTTCAATAGTGGGCCCTCTACTGGCTGATCCTTTTAGCTTTGTACGTACCCCCTCAGGCCTTTGGAGTTTGTGCTTGTTGCTTATTTGGTTCCTTTCCTGTGTTATTTGCACAAGCAAACAGTGAAAAACTCTAGTATTATAATATCAAGCCAGTTTCAGTAAAGATTCTGACAAATCTACAAGTCAGAATCTACAAAGACTCTGACAAATCTACAAGTTTAGACAGAATTTACAAACACTGTACTTAATTTCAGCTGATTGTATAGGGATTTTCAACAATCCTTCTAGATGCAGATGTTGTAACATCGGGACATTTTGAATATCAGGTTATGAAGCAATGCCTGAACTAGTTGGCAAAAAACTCTTCAAACTTCCATTATTTTATGTTCTTTTGTGTAAACTTAGCCTTGATATTCATGATATGATGGCAGGGGAAACCACACGTCTTTGACACATTACCACAAAACAACACAAGCTTCCTTACCTTGTAGCACAAACTTGGCAAGGAGCACCTGTCTCTTTCAGTGGAGATGATACTAATCATCTGCGCCACAGCGTGTTAGAGAAGCTGAACTGGAAACCATAATTAAGTTCCTCTTCTTATCTCAGTATAGAACCATTTAAAACCTTAGCATTCCTGGCAGACGTTTGTCCAATCTACTCATAAAGACCTCCAGCAACAGCAATGCTACAGCAGCCTAATGTATTCTGGTGGTTCATTATTTTTTTGAAGTGTATTCTCTAATCCCAATTTCAAACTATCATCAATCACTCCTCTTCTGGATATGACTACTGACAAACAAAAGACACTTTTGGGCACCAAGCTGATAGGGAGGAGAAGGACAGAGGAGGTAGATTTTCAAAAATGAACATCTATACACTACAACCTAATCCATCCCCACCTCACTTTTTAATTAAGAGTGGTGAACAATCACAGATTGTAGTACGTCTGCAAATATTAACTATTCTTCAAGCAAAAAAAAATAGCATTTCTTTATTCTTTTAATATCTTAAAACCAAGAATGGTAATAAACATATAAAGACAGGGGTTACATATAAAAAATGCAAAAGAAATTGAGAAAAGGGCTACTACTTCTCTGAATGGTTAATGCTGCATTGCAGATAGTCCTCTATACTACCTGTCCTGAATCAGCCAAATGGACAGGCTGTCATTACAGGAAGTGTTACAAGACACTTTAAACAACATCATAAGAGGACAAATCCCATCACAGGGCTCTTTGCCAGGTTACCAAGTGCACATAAATACATTAAAATTGATCATTATTACATTTTCAAAACAAGTACTTGTTTCATCTCTCGAGAAATTGAGATTCTTACATAAAATACATCCAGAGTGGTAGGTCTCAAAACTTGAGCTATAGAAATGTCTCTACACAATGCAATGTACCTCACTAAGTCAGGAGAACGAATTATTCCTTCCACAATGTTGTCACGAATTTGCTGACGATCATTTTCATGAATGTTGAATGGAAAAACTGCCTCTCCAGGAGGTGGTTCACGATCTGGCCAGTAGTGTGTCACCATGTTCTTCAGGTAAATGGCAGCTAAGGATAAACATTGGGGAAATAATGGTTTAATTCTAACACATCTCCACATTATTCTGTGTTCAACATGTAGTACAGCTGTAGAAAAAAAGAGTTGAAAACATGACTGAAAATCATTACATAAGTTCTTAACAATGATGGGCACCAAGCACAGCTGAGTCAGAAACCATTTTTTTTAATGATTCCACACAAGGTCAGGCTCAAGTCCTAAATAGAACAGGACAGTATTTCTGTCAGTGTACATCTTTCACTACAGCAGTCTTCCATATGGATGCAATACTCCCTCGTCGTAAACATGCAAACAAAAATCTACTTATCTGCATTTTTACTCATCCCTAAAACAACTACTCAAGCACAGTAAGTGAAGTTTTGGAAGGCTCATGTAAACAAATCATTGCAGGCAGATGGGACACTCTGTTTGGGGAAATGCCCAGTTTGAAACTGGCACATGGCCTACCTTCTATTCAGACAGAAATGTTTGTTGTGAATTCCCTAAGCTTTAACTCACTATTAGGACTTCCCATAATCCCTCAGAATTGTTCTCTTCTGTCTCACATGAAAAAACATGAAAAATAAAGTTACTCTTCAAGTGAAAATAAAACAGCATTTATGCCTCAGGACTAAAATTGATGTAGACATTCTTTAGGAAACATGGGAAATGTGGTGCAACACATTAAAAGAATGTTCTTAATAAACTCTAATCCCTATACTATTTTGGTTGATTACTAGTTAGGGTTTTTAAGTCCGGGGTACAATCATTTTTCTTGGTGACAAATTATGAAATACAAAAAGCATGTAGTTTGTAAGATATTTTATAGAAACGAGACAAAAAACAGAATCATAGAACGCCAGATTGGAAGGGACCTCAAGGATCATCTGGTCCAACCTTTTTAGGTGATATATACTTTAAATGAGATGGCCCAGCACCCTGTCAAGCTGAGCCTTAAAAGTGCCCAAAGAAATTAAGAGTTCTTTGTCTATGACATGGCAGAGTATTCAGTCAAGAAGCAGGTCTAGAAAGACCAGCCCAGGTCTTTTAATTTACTTTATCCATTGATCTTGTGGTTATATAAATTCTTGGCTATTAAAAAATTCCCAGGGAAACCTATTGCTTTACAAATGTAATTTAAACGCGCTCTTCTATTTTATACCCCCACTTTGTTAAAAAAAAAAAGTTCCACATACTTTTTTTCCCCTCGATGATACTAAAACGAGAGATTGATTTATGAAAATGACCTTCTGGAGTCTAGATTAAGCATCCAACTTTACCACAGAATGGTTTAACAATGCCATTCAAAGTTGGATTATCTTTGAAAGAATACACGCCAGCATGACAAACAGCACATGTCAGCATGCCCCAACGCACTCAGGGGATTAATAGGATCTGTACAAAAAGACCAACAGTGCTTCTATGGGAAATGTTGTTCCATAGGATAAAAACAGAGCTGTGAATGAAATTGTATTCACCAATTTTGTGAAACCGCTAAATATTTTCTTTATCTGTCAGAAATATTGTATAGGTATAGCTAAAATAGATCGTGAGAATTTAGAATCTGATCTTACACAAATGTATACGTTGAAATGAACTGTGTCACCATGCCTGAACTCATACACAGCTGGGCAATCTTTCTAGACATGCTTAGACTATAAATTTATAACTTACCAGTGATGTGACCTTCCTTCATACCACTTTTGTGAGTGGACACCATAGATACTGACTAAGCATATGTGGCTACCCTTGATCTAGGGAACTATAGGGTTGTTTTTTTTCATTTTTCCAGGAAAAGAGATTCAAACAGAGAAACTTGTATCCACTTTCTTTCGTTTTACTGTTTAATTCTCACTTGTCTTGCATCACTACTTCATCACCACCAGAAGAAAGAAGACCAAGGGCTCCCTGGGTACTCAGTTTTGAGCAGAAATCATTCTCTTTGCATATCAGTATCACAGCAATCCAGTAGGGACCACTACAAACACAGGGAAGCCAAAGCAGGATTTTGCCCATACCCACCATTTTATCTGACCCTCACAAAGGAGAGAAATGGCGAAGATTGATCCCTTTTATTTCCACATTTAGACCAAAAATGAATTACATCACAACAGCCCAATACTCTGATGAAATAACTAACAGTCTGACATCCTGAAAGAAAGCAGAACAAAGAATTTATCTCACCTGCTTGACGCACTGGAAATTCAACTTGATCTGACACTATGATTTGCAGTAGACTTGGAGCAAAGTTGATGATTTTATAGGACTGAAATATATATAAAACACAGTCAGCAAATGACTACGTTTAAAGAAGACACTATCATCAAAAGCTGAATAACAAACACAAACTAAGGATTTTGCACTGTTCTTTGGCTCTCCTCATTAAGTATGAAAGGTTTTAGCCCTTGGATTTACCCAGATCTCCAGCAATCCAAATAATTACTTGTAAAAGCTGAGCATATAATGGCACATCGGTGGAATAAATAATGTGACATGGCTATTAGAGATTAGTGATAACGAATATTTAAATAATTCTAAGAATGCATAACGTGAAGCACTACAGATCCGTCCTTGAATTATTTAACTTAGCCTCCTAAATCAAATGGATAGTGACATGTTTCATCAATACACACCATTTATTTACAAAATAGATTGTGGCATAAGATTAAGAAAACCAGTCAAAATTATTTAAGTGTAAACAGCACCTGCATAAGCCATGTATTATATAGCTCTCTTTTAATGGACTAGGTGTATAGTGCAGCTTAACAGAAAAAATTAAAACTGGGTAAACACAGCAGCATAACCATTTTTATCCAAAATCAAGCACAGGCAGATAACACTTTAAAACCCACAGCCTTCCTGGGAACTTTTCAAACACTACATCAGCCATGCAGCTGAAGAATTTCAAAGAGAAAACAATGCTCACTGAACTTCTGAGCAAAGCACATCAGATTTGAAAGATGTGAAAATCTGATAGCATTATACTGCTGTCATTCAACTGGGGTTCTCCAACATGAGGAATCATTGACTCAGCATGGTGCAGTTACTGCTAAGCCTTGGCAACAGCAGTAGTTACTAGTAGGTCAGATCTTTCATCACTTAGATCCGTGTGCTTGATGTTCAAAGAGAGATGTTTCTTGAGGCGAGATGACAGAACCTTTTTCATTTCACCTTTTATAGTATTTCTTTCCAACTACATCATGTCTGGCAGTTCAGTGGCTGTTTCCAGATCTGTGCTTTAAGTAAAAGTATACTATCCTCCCATAAACTTTGCCTCATTCGAAAGCTGTGAGGTATGTTTTCCTCTTCATATACCCAGTTTCCTGATCTAAAATTTCCATAAAGAAGTAAAATTACAATGCCTTCATGATGCCTTAGTGTAACAGCTGCATCACAACACTATCATTCAATAATTTAACAAATCACATAATTTTCTGTCCCTCATTTTACTCATTATAATGACAGTGTAATTTTAACCTATTCTGTGCTAAGAGATTCATTTGACATTTACAGAGTAATCTGAGATCTCATATAAAAGCAGTAATGGCAAATCAGAAGCATGCTTTCCTGCAATTCCTTTCTCTATAAACTGTGATTGTCCGTAAGAAATGCTCCAAATACAAAAATGCTGTAACAGACAGCACTGGAACTCCATTTACCTATGGACACATCGAAATACCAGCTTTCAATGTCAACTGGTTGCAGAGTACTGGATTCCAAAGGTCACCTTTTAATTGAGTATCCTGGAGTCCAAAGTCTGTCTTTCAGTTACTACCAGAGAGAATGTTGGTGGGTTGTGATGGGGGCTGCAGCAGCCTCCTGCACTCGACACCCAGCTCCCAGGGAGAAAAGGAAAGCACAAGAAATCCCACCAACACAGGAAAACAAAAATGTGCATGAATTTTAATCATTCTGTTTCTTCTAAACACTGTCAATATGGTGTTCTCAGACCCAATCTATACACAGCTTTTACTACTATAAAGACACTGAATAAGAAGCAACCTTTTTGGGTGTTGTTTTGTCGCTGTTATTTTCCTGGATTAACCCTAGCAATATCATCACATGAAGGGTGGATGTAGTGATAACAGTATAAACTATTTCCTTTTCTCCGTGCAAACAGCTTTTACTGAATCTACATAAAAGTCACTGCTACTCCAAGAAGATTTACTGGTACTGCTAGTGCTGGCGTACAACTGCTACCCCTGAAGTTTTGCCAGGATATATACAAATATGGTTATTTGGCCTGAGGAGCAAATCCTCTCAGCAAGCCCCTGGAATGACAAAAGACGTGTTACGCAGAAGTTATGTAGTGTCTCAGAGGGGGCCCCATCCCTTCCAGCACTGCAATGAATGCTTCTTTACCCTTTACACACCAACACCCCTAAAGAGATGACAGGGACACAGCATCAAGCTCTCGCTAAATCCTTCTTCTCTGTACTAATATCATTACCATAATTCACATTTTCATATAGCTTCATTTTCTATTCATTATCAGAAACATGGACACTGTAGAGATCAACAGAGATTGTGTGTCTTTTTTAGGAACAAGACACATGCTTCTGGTGTATTTGTGAAGCTCAAAATCCATCCTGCTCACTTGTGCAGCAACAAACTCAGTCAGGAAAACCACACATCACTTGCAATTTTTGGAACAGAGGACCTTTTAAAAAGCTCTACACAGCAACATTTTTCCTATACCAGCACATTCTCGTTAGTTGTCACGCTAATTGTGATCTTGGGATGTATCCTTTCCCTGCCCTACTCAGGAAACCAAACAACAGGCTCCTGGACACCAGCATCTATAGCTGTTTATACCACGCAAGCAGGTGCAGAGCAATTGTCAGGTGTACACTGTGTAAATGGAAAGAGACCGGAAAGAGACCTCAAAGCAGGATGAGTTCAGCAACAGAGTTATTTGTATCACTCCAGCTGCACCTCAGCTTTTACACAGGGAGAGCAGGAATATTATCAGTCCCATGGAAAGAACGGAAAGCTAGTACTGATTTTGAAGAGCCATGCCCAGGAGCCGCAGGGAGGCACCAGATGGCTGAAAAAGACCTTCAGCGCAACTCCCGTGACACAGCATGCTGCTTCGTGCAGTTTATGAATAATTATGTTGCCTTGAATTCACATTGTTGTGATTTGGTAAATCTTGTAATGAATGTGTTCATTGATAGGGAAGTACGTATATTTTGAAGGAGAAAGTAAAAGTTTTCAAAAAATGAACTTTCACTAAGTAAAGAACAATTTTTATTTTAGAGCCATTTAAAACACATAATGACTACTTTTGTATGAATCACAGACCACAGGATTTGTGCTAAAAAAAACAACCCTCTTTTAATTTCCATAGGGAGTAAGAGGATGGAGTACATCAGTGTGGAAGACCAGCAGCTAAACTAAGACAGGCATGCAGCATTGGTAAGATAAACTGGATAAATTTACAGCAACGGATTGGAGATGCATATGTCCCCATGCATCTTGTTCCACCTAAGTCCACTGTCTCAGGATCTGTGCGCTGCAGCTGTACACCTTTCTGCACTCTGTACTTTCACCTTTGGCCTAACACGCATTCTTTCCCACTTCAGCATCACAGCTCCACTCTTCAATGGATCAGAGAACACATAAATTTTTTTTTTCCTATTTCCTCTTCCATCTGATCAGGCATAGAACAGATGACACCCAAGAAAGCCTTGGATGGGCCACTGAAAAACAGTAAGATGAATACCATCACATGTAAAGGGCTAGAATGTAAGGACAGATAAGCAGGAAAAACAATACAAAAATTTCCCCACATGGATCTTACACAAGCAAGTACTTTTCACATCCAAAATTCAGTTTTGGCTCCCAGGTTACCATGCATTATATACTACTAAGCTCACTTCAGTAAGCATTATTCTTGTGCCTCGTTTGCTCTCGCATTTAAAGACCACAGCAAGAAACTGCTTTCTCGTCACTGCTCCCTTATCAGTAACCTTCTAAGGTGCTTCTTCCTCTGCGGAACAACCACGGGCTGATGTAGGACAATGGATATGGAAAATGGGAGCCTTGTCCCGGGTTCTGCCAGTGAAGCCAAGAACATCCTCCTCCCCCAGCAATAAACAACATCTCTTTCTCCATCCCTCCAAATCCAAGAAGGTAAAAATTACAGAAAAATCAAGGAATTACGTCTTTGTTTGGAAAGACAAACACACAGCAGAAATTTATACCTTGACTACATATGCAATAACAGTTTACAAAGATTAGTTTAAGGCTTGCATACCTTTGATATGAATGCTCAAGTATCAGTTCTACTAAATTTTATTTTCTGTTTGCTGTGCACTAAAAATGTGTTACTTAGAAACCCCATCAGTATTTGTCACACCTGGGAATATTTTTGCAGTTGTTAATAGTGTTTCTTTCTTGCTTTTTACACTGTCAGTCACAGAGAGTTGTTAAAACAAACTAGAACTTCAAAAGACACTTTCTTCTTTCCCTGCCTACACACAAAGCCACCATTTAGGGAGGGGAAAATGCACAGTGTTTTCACACTCAGTGAAAATAAACACGTAGAGGAACCTACCTGAGCTTCTTTCCTCAGTTGATTCTGCTGCCAAACCTGTCCACCCTCAAACACTACTTTCACTGCACTTCTAACCACGCAAGTCCACTTCCTCTTCAAACTGCTCTTCAGTACAAATACCTGAGATTCCTTCCTCCAGGCAACACAAGGTGCTCACTGTCAGTTTCAGAGAGACCTTAAGTTCCCTGCCTACTACGGCAACCAGCTCAACAAAGATGTGGAAGATATGGAAGGAAGCCCAACTTTATTCTGGATTCTTCTGCTTTTGGGCAATCTGCTCACACTTCCTCTTCTTCCAGCACTGCTTCTCGGTTCCCACCAAAGCCAAACTCTGCAATTTCTTTTCAATATTTAAACAAACCACTGTATTTCTGCAATTGTGTTGTTATTTCCCCCTTTGTTACAGGGCAAAGAAATGTATTACAGCAGGTTGAGACAATGAAGATTAATGCATAAAAGTCGCACGGCAATCCTATCCAAATTGGAATCAAAGATGACTTCAAACGTTCACATAATCAGACAGTACATTCCACAACACTCCAAGAACTGGCACAGAAAAGCAATATTTAGCCAGTTTAAAAAAAAATAATTAAACCAGCAAAGGTCCCTGAAGTTCACAAGACAGACACAACGAGAGTAACAGCCCAGAAAAGATATCAAAGGAAGGTGCACAGAAATTGAGTAACTTTCTTGGTACGCTAATTGACTGTTCTACTAAGTACAGTGTGATGATAAATATGATCGTATAGTGCACATCGAATATGATGTGACAGAGCTGAAGAAAACAAGTGGTGGGGAACAAAAGAAAAAGAGGGGGATGGAAAATGTGTAGACTTAGAAAATCAACAGGCTAACAGGGGAAACAACAGCAGTTACATGGTAGGGGTTACTGACCTGGCAGGAAATTACTGCTCTGGTTTATCAAAATTCACATTTCAGACAAATTCCACACTCACATCTGTGTTCAGGTCACTGAGAGAAGTGAAGTTTGTTGGTGACTCAGAAGTAGCACACATCATCCAAGGAGAAAGATCAGAAAAATCCCACAAAGAACTGCACCAACAGAAAAGAAGTGGGGTAATAGGACAAAGTATGTGGTCATGTACTCAAGGATTATAGAAACTTTTCCTAAAAGCTTGAGGCTTCTTAGTGAGGAATAACCATAGGATAAAAGGACCTCGGTATATTAAACAATAAGAAATATATAGATGTTGGAGATGAAAAAGATAATTGTAGGTTTAGGATGTATCAAATGAGATATTAGTGGCATCGAGTGTGAGATCTTCTGGAATGCTGCGAACACAAATGATCAGACTGAACAAGAGTAATTCAGGGGGAAACAGTGATGGAGAAGAGGTATGCTCTCGTATTATTAGATTTCATAAATTCAGTTTTATGATAAGGCGAATGAAATACAGCCTGTTGAGATTTGGAAAACAGACTGGTAGGGATCAGCCTTTGACAAATATGTCAGAGCGGGTACCAAGAAATCCATTCTAGTTTACAAGTGAGATTGGCACAAATGGATATAAATGGACTGTAAATTATTTTTTTTACTGGAAACCAACACTTGTTTCTAGCTGTGGGAGCATGAAAATTCACAAACAGCCTTCTAATAGATATAATAAGGGGGGGAGGAGAGAAAAAGGAATCTTGATTCCATTTCTGAATGCAGTTAGATGATAATCCAGACAGCAACTTCACTGATTTAGCTCTATCTTTACACACGTGCAGGAACATATGGAAGACAAGAAGAGATTTTCAAACACGCTGGGACTTTTTACAGGTAAGCAAGATTTCATTCATTTTAGCTCCATTCCACATGCTCAACACTGTAAGCAAATTATGGAGTAGCGACTATTACGACATTGTTCTAAAGGACTTTTTGTACTGGTACAAGCAACGAGGTGCCTACAGAGAGGCGCTACATTGGTGAACAAGTAGGATTATATTCTCTGGGAAGCTCCTGTCACTACTTGGATTCAAACTTGAAAGCCAATGTACACTGCAGATGAGCTAACGCAAGACAAGTTTTACCGCTATACCCATTAGCATGTATCAGGAGAAGCATCATTTTAACTGCTGCACAGAAAAAAGGTGACCCCTAGTCTGTTTGGCAAAGTGTTGTGTTACCACTCTAAGTACATATTGTTGGAAGGTTTTCTGTTTGGTTAGTGGATTGGCTTCTTTGCTAGAGCAAGATAAAAGCTAGAACATCATCTGGCTTCCAGCGCTTGCAGGAACACAGTTACGTGTCATCACTATCATCAGATCCATGGGAGTCTGACAAGTCGCTTTGAAGTCTTGCTTCAAAAAGCACTGAAAGGTTTCAAGATGTCAAAGGCCCACATTAAGTCACATTCCTCAGAAGCACTTTTGTTCCACTCATCCAAAGAGTCGTGTCAAACTACCAGTGCTGCATCAGTGCACTATATCAGGCAGATACATCATGCTTCATTTAGTAACAGGAAGCCTACAAAATAATAGGTACATCTTAATTTCAAGATTCATTCTTTATATTAGTTAGAAAGGAGAAAATGTGCCAGGTATTTTAAGTAAAACTCTGCATGTCAACCTGTGCTAGATAAATACACTTGCAGCCTTGAAAGTAAAACCCAGATCTTTCATACAAACTGTATTATGCATCACTTGAACTTAAAATTATTTTACAGATGTCAATCTTAGAACACTTTAAAAAATTCTCCCAAGCTTCACAGTACTTATCAGTGATGTTAAAACAACAGCATTAGGAGCAGGACCTAGAAATACTGATAGCTGCCTCTTTGGATTGAGCCTGCCAAACATGCTGCAGTTTATTATTGTATTTTTGATTCCTCTGCAACAGGCTGATGACAAATATTTATAATTTCCCTCTCTGTCCTTAATAGTAGGGATAAAAAAAAGCACTGATGGGTTTCTAAAGCAACTATACCAAACAAAGAAAAAAGTTTTGCATTTTTATCTAAATATCCAGAAGAGCATTCTCAATGTCCAGCACTTAATCCATTGATTTACTAAAGGAACTTGTCGACTGCTAAAGCAAGGATTAGCTATAGCTAATTCAGAAGGAGTTTTAAGTTGCCTAAATAGAAAATTAAGCCAGAGGAGGAATCCTGAAGTAGTGGTAGTTCCTGACAGCCAATTCCAATTGATCGTTTTGTTAACACACCAACACAGTCAAAACAACCCAAGTCCTCCAAGAGAACTGATCAAATATTCCAGCGAAGTTTAGAGGTTAGAGCTTTATTAATGTTGTGCAAGGGAACTTTATTCAAATGTCCAAACTGAGACTGTGGTCACAGCTTTGATTCAGCACATCATGCCGCTACATTAACTGTAGGACACTGTGACAAGCACTACCTACAAAATCTAACATGCCTTTCTCGAAGTTTTACATGGCTGAACAGGACAAACCTAATGCCTGAGAGTCACTGCTGTCTGTCACCTGTAAGAGCAGGACAGCAACCTGAGCAGAGCAATGTGACCCTGCTCAGCACCCAACAACGCAGATCAGTACTCAGACCACCACTGCACTTAGCCTCCCTACACCCCACTCCCTAGGCCACAAAACTAAGGATAAAATTGGGTGCAGGCAGCAATCCCACTGGGCAGCCGGGCACCTATGGCTGCACCAGAGTACGTGCTCCATGCCTGCCACTCACAGACTCTGGTCTGGCAGCAGCAGACCCCCCCACAGGGGTCCCGGCAGCTGGGCCGAGGTGACCCTGCCTCCCACTGCCAGCCCAGGATGGAGAGGCAGCTGCTGACAGCCAGCATGGAATGATCCAAGAGGGCCAACCGTGTCCTTGGGGTGCATCAAGCACAGCATTGCCAGCCGGTCGAGGGAGGTGACTGTCCCACTCTGCTCCACACTGGTGCAGCCCCACCTCAAGTACTGTGCACAGTTTTGGATGCCACAGTACAAAAAAAGTCATAAAACTACTGAAGAGTGTCCAGAGGAGGACCACAAAGCTGTTGAAGGGTCTTTTGTACTGATACAAAAAGTAGTTACTATGACAAAACATGTAATACTTTTGATTTAAGCTAAAGTTGAGATAAGTTCATCCAAGTAATTGTATTTTTGACAGCTAAACAGAATGTCCCTCTGATAGCATGCATTATATAACTGGGGGGGGAGGTGTTCAAATAGTGTTTTTCCAGATACTGTTACATCTTGTGTTAAGTATGATCTATGCTGAACAGATGTGGCTTTTTCTATAATCACCTCTATTTTCTGTCTTTCCATATCTCAAATGTGAGGTCAGACAAAGACCTGGCTTCAAAGCTCCAAATTAGCAAAAGATTTGACTGTTGTGAAGTTCATAGTAACATTTAAATTAGTCCTTGTAAAGTAAGAGAACATGCACAAGATTAGTGCGAAAATTTGTACATATGCATGTAAGTGGGACATACAGTCTGTCCCTGGCTCTTGTCTTACTGCACACGATTGATGGAGATCACTCCATCATGTCGCCCAGGCCTGATAAAGGATGCGTGCTTTCTAAAACTCCAAAACAAGTCTTACAAGAGTTTGCCAGCACTTTTTGTATCAGTATGAGGAGCAGCTGAAGTCACTTGGTCTGTTCAGCCTGGAGAAGAGGACACTGAGGGAAGACCACTGCAGTTCACTGCTTCCTCACAAGGGAAGGAGAAGGACCAGGTGATGATCTCTTCTCTGTGGTGACCAATGACAAGACCCGAAGGAATGGGAGGAAGATATGCCAGGTTTAGGTTGGACATTAGGTCCTTCACCCAGTGGGTGGTGGAGCACTGGAACAGCTCCCCAAGGAAGCAGTCATGGAGCCAAGCCTGACAATACTCAAGAAGCATTTGGACAATGCCCTGAGACACATGGTGTGAATGTTCCGGCTGTCCTGTGCAGGGACAGGGGTTGGAGGACGAAGGGGAATGGCTTTAAATTGGAGGGGGAAGGTTTAGGTTAGACATTAGGAAGAATTTCGTTACGATGAGGATGGTGAGGCACATATAAGCTGTAGCTGCCCCATCCCTGGAGGAGTCCAAGGCCAGGCTGGATGGGGCTTTGAGCAGCCAGGTCTGGTGGGACACGTCCCTGCCCATGGCAGGGGGGTTGAAACTGGATGATCTTTAAGTTCCCCTCCAACCCAACCCACTCTGTGATGCTATGACCTCTGCGGGTCCCCTCCAGCTTGGGTCCCCCCGGTTCGGTGCCACCGCCCCCCCACCCCCCACCCCGGATCCCCATGCTGGGGAGGGGGCGCCCCTGCCGGCGGTGCCGGGCGACCCCGTGCCGCAGCACCCCCCCGCCCCGCCCCGCCCGCCCGTACCTGGTTCAGCTCGTTCTCGGCGGCGACGCGCAGCTTGGGGTCGATGGTGCCCCGCAGAGCCTGGATGATCCTGTTGGGATCCATCTTTCCCTTCGCTCACCGGCGAGCAGCGCTTCCCCGGCGGGCAGGAGGAGGAGGAGGAGGAAGAGGCGCTCTCCCCCCCCCCGCCCCGTCCCGTGCCACAATCACAGCCGCGCGTCCTCCACCCCCTCCTGGTCCCTCTCTAGGAGCCGCTCACCGGTTTGCGACAGCTGGGAATGGGGGAAACGGGCACCGCTTTACGGCAGCGGCGCCGCCTTCTGGCTTCGCGCGGAGGTCGGTGAGAGGGTGGCTGCCATCTTGTTGTACGGTACGGCAGCCCCCAGGTACGACAGCCCCCGGGTGGCGGCGGCCATGTTGCCGTACGGAACGCAGCCCGCGGGGCCGGGGGCGGGGGGAAGGAGGGAGGGGCGCCTGCCTTGAGACACGGAGCAGATACTGTTAAAGTGGGATATTGTGGCTCGAAGTCCAGGTAGAGATCTGTGACAAGTGGTGTTCCTCGGGTCCATACTGGGAGCAGTGCTGTTTAATATCTTCGTCAATGATACAGACAGGGAGATCGAGTGCACCCACAGCAAGTTTGCAGGTGACACCAAGCTGAGAGGTGCAGTTGCCACAGTGGAAGGACGGGATGTCATCCAGAGGGAGCTGGACAGGCTAGAGAAGTGGGCCTCTGAGAATGTCATGAGGTTCAACAAGGTCAAGTGTAAGGTCCTGCACCTGGGTCGGGGCAATCCCCATTTTCAGTACATGATGGGGGATGAAGTGCTTGAGAGCTGCCCTGCAGAGAAGGACTTGTGGGTGCTGGTCAATGAGAAGCTCGACATGAGCTGGCAATGTGCGCTCACAGCCCAGAAGGCCAACTGTATCCTGGGCTGCATCAAAAGAAGCGTGGCCAGCAGGGAGAGGGAAGTGATTCTGCCCCTCTATCCCTCTCCTGTGAGACCTCATCTGGAGTACTGTGTCCAGTTCTGGAATCCTAACATAAGAAGGATGTGGAGCTGTAGGAACTGGTCCAGAGGAGGGCTACAAAGAGAATCAGAGAACTGGAGCACCTCTCTTAAGAGGTCAGGCTGAGAGAGTTGCGCTTGTTAAGCCTGGAGAAGATAAGGCGCTGAGGGGATCTTATAGTGACCTTCCAGTACCTGAATGGGGCTACAAGAAAGCTGGGGAGGGGCTGTTTACAAGGGCTTGTAGTGATAGGACGAGGGGCAATGAGTATAAACTGGAGAGGGACAGATTTAGGCTAGACATTAGGAAGAATTTCTTCATGGTGAGAGCAGTGAGGCACTGGCACAGGTTGCCCAGGGAAGCTGTGGATGCCCCATCCCTGGAGGTGTTCAAGTCCAGGTTGGATGGGGCCTTAGGCAGCCTGATCTGGTGGGACGTGTCCCTGCCCATGGCAGGGGGATTGGAACTAGATAATCTTTAAGGTCCCTTCCAATGCAAACTATTCTATGATTTTATGATTCTATGATTCTATGCTAAAGTAGAGTTCAGTTTCATCTAAGTAATTATGTTCTTTGAAAGTCAGACAGAACGTCCCTCTGACAGCATGTTTTCTTTCAGACAGTGTTTTCCCAGACACAGTTCATTCATTGGAGATGATCGTGCCTTGTGTGCAGTGTGATCTCTGCTGCACAGAGGTGCCTGCTGCTGAGATCCCCTCTGCCGGCAGCCTTTCCCCATCTGAAAGGCAAGGTCAGGCAGAGCTGGCATCAAAGCTCCAATTTAGCAAGAGATTTGACTGTTGTGAATTTCATAATAACATTAAAATTAGTCCTGGGAAAGTAATAGAATAGGCATAAGATTTCTGGGAGAATTATACACATGAACGTCAGTAGAACACACACACTGTCCCAGCTCTTGTCTGGCTGCACACAATCGATGGAGATCACTCCTCATGTTGCCCAGGACTGACGAAGGATGCTCGCTTTCTAAAGCTCCAAATTAGCAAGAGATTTGACTGTTGTGAAGTTCATAATAACATTTAAATTAGTCCTTGGAAAGTAATAGAATATGCGTAGGGCTTCTGGAGAAGTTTATATGTATGCGTGTAAGTGGGGCATACATTCTGTCCCTAGCTCCTGTCTCGTTGCACATGATTGATGGAGATTGCTCTCTCGTGTTGCCCAGGTCTAATAAAGGGTGCTTGCTTTCTAGAACACCAAAAAGAGTCTTAGAGAGTTTATCTGCTGGCATTTTCATTATCAGCCTGTGCTCCATCCTTGGAGACACCAACAGGAGACCTTGGCTGATGGCAAACAGGTGGTGGCAGCAGGGACAGCTGGACCTGTGGCACAAGGAGCAAGACCAGGATGGACCAGGGCAGACAGGAGCGCAGCACTCCAGATGGGTGCAGCCACTACTGCCACCATGGTGCAGAGGCACCTCCGTCTGTTGCGGCTCAGCAGCCTCACTGGGTGCCTGACAGCGAGTGGCAGCACTGGCTCAGGCACACCAGTCCCACCAGCATTTTGTTGCCCAGCTTGCAGTGGTTCTTTCAGACCCTCTGTGCCTTCTGTCTTTGCCAGCACATACTTCCACTCCACTTAAAAAATAATCCTAGTTTTCCTTTTAGATAGTTTATTCATTTTTGTAGTAGTTTTCCAGCTTAAGTACTGGGCTTAATCAGCATTTAATGCCACATGAGTTGTTTGCACAAGAGTTCAAATGAGAAGACCAAGAGTGAGTGGTGGTCAGGTCAATTCCATGGTGGAGAACCGACATTATTCACATGGCTGTCCAGATCCCTAAAGTACGTGCTGCTGCACAAGACAGGCTCACAACATGCAGGAAGAGAGAAATTTGCTGCAAGGAGTTTCCTAAACTGTGTGGTTGAGGCAGACATCGTGACCATGCTTCTGATACTTGTTCTCATCATTATGTAGATTAGTCAAACCCTGAAAATGGTTTGCTTTTCTTAACGGTGTCTGCATGTGACAGCGGGTTGAAGGTGCTTGCCACTCAGGTTGTCAGGAATATACATACACCACTTATAGCTGCAAGCACTTGCCCCACTGGGATTGTCCACCTCTGTCCAATTTCTCCCCTTAAATCCTAAAACATACAGGAAAACTAAAGGAAGATTTAAACATCTGTGCAGGTGTAAGATAACCTTCAAAGGTGCAATTCACAGACCAACAGCATGCCAAGAAACCCTCATGACTCATAGACCTTAGTGAGCCAAGTCCTTTGGTTACTTCTGCGGGTGATGTTTTACATAACATATACAAACCAGAGACGTATTATTAACTGGTGGAAATAAGAGAAAGACTATTTGCTCTGTTTTGAATTAGTCAAGCACAAGGGCAATTACGTGCCTTAAGAACACAATTGGACAGTATGTAATTTGTTCATTTTAATTAGAGTATAAAATGTCATTTTATGCTCCACAGTTAAGGAAACAACAGTACTTCCCTCAACTTACATGTTACCCGATAGTACTGAAGAGTATTTTCATAACAATGGTGAACACAGAGGAGTGCCTCTTAAGGCCACTCCCTTCTCTAACCAAGGGGACTATATGGTGATGCTTACTGCAACATCTTTACTACCACTAAATAACTGAAGTTTTGAAATTGCTCACAAAATGCTAAAGCATTTGATACTATAATGATTTTATAAAAAAAAAAAATGCTGTCCCTTGATAAGTTTGCCTAAAATGAATGAAGAATCTAGCTGTAAAAATTAGTTACACCTACCTAGCATTTGGAGATTGTGCGCTCTCTTGTGGTTTACATCACTTTTAGAGGCAGTGCAGAACAACTGATCATTATCGCTCAAGAACTCTTTCTGTTTTCCGGTAGTGCAGCTCTGTAGCATCTAGGAAGAAATTGTAGGTGCTTCTATTCCTTTTAGAAGCAGGGGAGAGTACTTCTACTAATCACAAAATATATAAAACAAATACGAATGTGAATGTAAGAAGTATGTATCTTCAACTATGGTAATTCTTTGTCATTTTGCTATTTTGGTTAAGATAGCAAATAAGACTTCAAAACTGCCTGTTTTGAAGACATTGAATCATGTATCATACTATTCTCAAGTTTCTTTAAAGGATTTTTATCTCTGCTTCCTTTTCCAAAATTATGGACAGTTTAAAAGCAGTACTGTTTTATTCCATTTCTGTGTATTCGTCTGTGGTACAAGAACTTAGCAGTTAAATTGATTCTTTGAAGGACTTGAGTCTTGTGATGCTGATGATGTAAAACTTAGGAATAAAGAACAGAATATGCTTAAAAGCTACTTTACCCTCTTCCTAAAATGTTTGTAAGAATGCTACTACTTGTATTTAAAACAGGATGTTTAACACACAGCGTTCACTACCAAAAAAGTGAAAAAGATTTCACACCTAAGGTTTTACTTTTAAGGTTCACTTTTTGTCTGAACAGCTGTCAATGAGGCAATGCCAGCAAGTCTCTAAACCAAGCAACGTCCAGTTCAATAATGTACGTTTCCTTTGCAACTTGTCAGCAGTGATTGAGTTAGGGAAGTATTGTCGCAAGCATTTTAGTCTATGTATCTGCTGGGTTTGATGTTTGCCTGATATTTCTTTCTGTAAAACATGAACCTCCACATATACTAGTGGCAGTGTTATTCTAAAAGCAAGTTTAGTCGTTAATTGAAATATTTTATGTAACTTGAAAAACTTCAGGATGAAAGTAACTTCTTATAAGCAAGACGTCAAATGCCTTTTTATTAGAGAAAAGATTCTGCTCGTATTTTGGGCATCATTTACCTCAAAATAAGGGATCTGGGACTGAATTAGATGTTTATTTTTTTGAAAAAACCCGACCCATTGTTTTGCTGCTGGTAAAATTTTGAGATTTTCTTGTCAGTTATCAAACACTGCTACTGAGAGAAGACCTAATGTTAAAGGGAAACATGATACACAAAGAAACTAAAACCAAGTAAATGAAATCCAAGTTGCACCAGCATGCAAGTACACAAAAAAAAAAAGGGTGAGAATAAAAGGGAGGTTGGGAGATAAGAGAAAGCAAAGATTTTAATTTTTTTTTTAAGCTCCAAAACTCTCCAAGCACATTGTAACAACAGTTTTATGCAGTACTTAGAATAAACAACCATATTTTGAAACTCAGTTGCTGAAACGGATTTTTAAAGCAACATACCTCAATGAAAGTCACTCCAAGTTCCTGGCAGAGTTGCTATCAAGATAAATTGATTAAGTTAAAGAACTCTGGGAGATGGAGAAGAACTAGAAAAGCCTTACATGTTGCAGGTACTTAGAATTAGTCCTTTGACTATTGGTTGTTTTGAAATGCAGGGAGTGTTTTATCTGAATGCTATGTGTAACATCCTGCTGGCATAGAACAACTGCTATGTTATCATTGCAACCAAGTTCCTTTAGGTTACCATCTGGTTATAAGTTATAGTTAACAAGAGACAACGATCCTTTGTGTGATGTGCTAGAAGATAAAAGTAATTTCCTTTTTTCAATACGGGGTTTACATCATTGTAGTAAACTAACGATAAAGTGATCGGATCTATACTTAGCATAAAGCCTTCATGTCCTTTCAACCACAGCCCCAAACAGCCCCAAAGCTGTATGAACTAGTTAGTCTGCCCCAGCCAAATTAGTACTTCACAGTATTTTTTTTTCCAAGTACATCACCTAGAAATGTTCAGTCAGCAGGTAAGAATGAAAAAGCTTATAAATTTGTAACAGAACTGTTTGTAGTTGGGAGACAAGACACAACATTAAGTTCGTCAGAGACTTCTGAAGATGTGTGTAAATAGAGTTAACTCATTATTATCTGGTTATGGGACAGTACATGTCCAATTAGAATACACAGCAGACCTTCCATCTCCTCCACAAGACTCTCAAACTTAATTTTCTCAAGAGACGTGTAGATTTGATAAAAAGCTAGCAAGGGGGATGTGCAGCAGATAAACATGTGCCAGGTCTCCAGATGCAAGGCCTTGACCAGCGTTAAAATTGCAAAGCAGCCTCCCCCACTGACTGCTTAGTCAGAGCAGCTGTAGATAATTTACACCAGTCAGGGAGGAAAACATGAGTGAACTGAACCAGTGCAACAGAACAGTGACATTCTCCGCAGCCCCACTGTAGCCTGAAAGATGGAGGTTTCTTTGGCTGCAGGACATCAGACATGACAGTTCTGTTAGGCCATTCACAGTCTCCTCTCACTTCTGTGCCCTCATAAAAAAACCACAAAACTCACAAGTCCCTTAGTGTTTTGAAAACTATTACAAGCCCTTTGCCATGGTAGAACCCCATGAGCAGGCAGCTCAACACCACCCAGCCGTTCTCTCACTCACTCCCAGTGGGATAAAGAGGAGAAGCATGAGGGCAAAAGTGAGAAGACTCATGGATGGATAAGGACAGTTTAGTAGGTAAATCAAAAGCTACATGCTCAAGCTAAGCAAAGCAAGGAATTCATTCACTGCTTCCCACTGGCAGGCAGGTGTTCAGCTCTTTCCAGGAAAGCATGGCTCTGTCACCCTTCACAGTTACTTGGGAAGACAAATACCATCACTCCAAACATCCTCCCTTCCTCCTCCTTCCCTCAGCTTGTATTACTGAGCACAACATCGTATGGTCTGTGCTATCCCTTTGATCCGATGTGGTCAGTGGTCCTGGCTGTGTCCCCTCCCAGCTTCTTGTGCACCTCTAGCCTACTTTCTGTCAGAGCGGTGTGAGAAACAGGAGGCCTTGATGCTGTGTAGGGCTGCTCAGCAGTAACTAAAACATCCCTTTATTATCAACCCTGTTTTGGTCACAAATCCAAAACATAGCACCAAGGCAGCTACTCTGATGAAAATTAACTCTATCCCACCCAAAACCACTGCACCCTCCTATTTCAGGGCAATTCCAGTATTTCACTGAACTCACAAAAGGAAATATGGACATTCACTCACTCCAAATCAGAATTTAGCATTAGTTCCTTATCCTTACAGCTTGTCTTCAGCAGGCTGCACAAGACAATTTCAGCTGGAAAGAATTTAGGTGGTATCCACTTTGCATAGCAATGACAGCGATACAGAGTTAGCAGAACTATGATGCCCCTTTGTATGTTTTAATTATAATTGATTATCACAATTCAGGCAGCTTCATTTGACAGCTATGAAGGAAAAAAGTATTGGAAGACATAGAATTTACATGAAGCAGGCACCAGTGTTACCTTAAATATTTTCAAGTTGTGAGATTCACCTGTTAAATGCTTCACCTAGAAGTAGAATGGAGACCTAAGTCTTCAGTCTAGATGTACTGAATTAGGCTAAAACTGTGCCAGTTGGCAAGGAATGCACTGAAATACTCTGAAGTACTTCAAGCAGCTTTCCAAACAAGTATTAACAGAGAAACATAAAGAACGTAGATTGAGGTTATCGATAAACTAGTGTTTATCATTACAGGAAATCATGTGAAGTCATATTTCTAGGTATTTTGAATATTAGAGTAGCAGTTTTTACCCAACGGATTTTGGCCAGCTATTGGTGTGGGAGCAGGTGTTTTAGAATCATAGAACACTTTGGGTTGGAAGGGACCTTTAAAGGCCACCTAGTCCAGCCTATCTGCAGAAGCAGGGACATCTTTAATCCTATCAGATTGCTCAAAGTGCTGTCCAACCTGACCTTGAATGTTTCCAGAGATGGGCCCTCTACTATTTCCCTGGGCATCCTGTTCCAGTGTTTCACTACCATCACCATAGAAAAATTCTTCCTGATATCCAGTCCCTAAGTTTAGTTTTGCTTGGTCTTTTCCAGTAGTTTTTTGTTTTGGTTTTTTTAAAAGTAGCTTTAACAGTGAAGGTTCAGTACTAACCTTTTGAGACACATCTAGCCCAAAAACTTTTTGACAGTATCTGTTCCATTGGACTTGCATTCCTTTTTGTAACAGAAGTTACCTAGAGCTGTGTTCACAGCTCCAGCTAGAAACACAGTGAAAGGCAATAGTTCTAACTAAGGAGGTACTACACGAGAATGCTTAGGATAAAATATAACGTATGTTCAATTGCTATATAGAAGAGAATTGTCCAAGTTGTGTGTATATATATTTAACAACAAATAAGAGGGGAAACTCACACCTTTTATTTTGAAGTAGCTGGTACTGTAGAGATTATTCCAATTCAGGGTGACAAAGCTTACAAAAGTATCCATTATATGATTTGCAGTTAAGTTTACTATCAAAGAATAGTATAATGATTATAATTCATGTTTCATCGTATCTTCACTTCTTGCTGTGACAGCGTGTGGTCCTTTAGATAGGAATCTAAAAATTCATCTTGTAGTATGGACAATGAGCTCTGAAATTGAGATGGTTACCTCCGGTGTCTTAACTATATGCAAGCTAGAGACACACAAAAGCTTTGCTAGACGTGCCAGCAGAAAATAAGTCTCAGTCAAATGGATCTGCCAAGCAGTTGTCCAGACTTGACTGAACTGAAGCATTTGAAAGCAACATATATTTCGTGTATTCACAGTAATCTGATTGCTTAGCAATGCTTAGAAGTACTAGTAATTTGTTCTTAAAAACTAAAATCATCATACAAATAAATGTACTAAGACCAAGCAGGATAAGCTGCATAGTAATTGAATAAGACTGCACTAAGGCAGTCTGAAGCACAAGGGATACCCTGCTACCGTACACTGACTAGGGATCATTTTTTTATTAGTCCCTACGCAGACAGCATGAGAGAGGAGTGACTGGGTCTTGCTGTCTCAAAAATCTAGAGTTGCATGTCTGTTAGAAAAGGTATGAAGCTTTCTTAAGTTTATCCACAGCTGCATAGCTATTACAAGTTGAAAGCTATCCTAATACTTCAGCTTATCAACTATATTCCCATGTTAATATACAGGGAAACTTAAACAGTCTAAGAAAAAATTGCTGAACTCCTGCCTCTTATCCCCTACTAAGTGTGCTCTAGAACTAAACCTCTTCGTTGGCTACAGTCAGAATTAGCATGTTTAAAAACCAAACTACAGGCTTAGCATTCAATGGTTAAGGCTTGACATGTCTCACCTGTAATGATAAAAACCAAGTTCCCTAAAGCTTTGTCCTGGCTAAACTTCTCTTCTGAAAACTTGCCAAAGGAGTTAAACCAAGACTTGAAATATTACCACCCTCAAAATCTATATGAAAAAGAAATCTAAGCTTGGAATAAACCCAGGATCTTTATGGCAGTAACTTTAAAAAGTCATGCCAGGCAACTTTTATTGGCATCTGCATAGTAGCAGGAGAGAGAGCTTAAAGTTGGAAGTCATAAAACCTGTTACCAAGAAACAGCAGCTTAATATGAGGTCGGAAGTATTCCATTTTGGTTTTTACTTTCATTTAAGCAAGCAGATAGCTGAACTGCTTTTACTCTGCATAGTTCTAGTTCATCCTCAGATATACTAATCCAGCTTTTGCCCTAGCTACCATGGTGCGCTGATAAAATACCTCCTACTGCTAAAACAAACTATTAAAGCTTTTAGAAGTAGAAAGAGTCAGTGACCTACAGTCTTCTTACCAGTTCACACTTCCATTTTATACACTGAAATGCCTTACTATTTGACATACTGCAGCCTAGACAAAGACACACACCACAGTTCTTCAGTTCTCAGGCCGCAAGACTGCTGAAGACAGGTCACACAGCCCTTTAAGTTGCAAGAAAAATTCATAAATGCTTCCTGGCATTTGTTTGATGTAGAATGCAAGCAGCAGGCTTCAACTACAAATACCATGTTCCTCAGCCATTCTCTGAAAGGAACAGGTAACTTACATTACAAGCCAATTGAAGCCTCATATGGGAGTAAAGCCATACATGTTTGTTTATGTTGCAGCTGAATAAGAGCATGAGTCAGGCCTTCAATGACTCTCAAGGCTTCTCACTACTGAAAGACAGATGGATGTGACAAAGCTAGATTTTGTCAGGATATGCATTTAAAATAGGTAGTCCTAATGAAGTATGTAGCATTTCACTTATAATTTCTTGACAGCTAAAAAGGAAGCAGGTAATAACTAAATTATTATTCATTTTGGTCAAGGGAAAACTTGAGAATTCATCAAACAAGATAATCCTATTTAAACTGTACAGTTTACTACTGTGGATTATTGAAGCTTGAAGATAAGTTCTGTGTAATTACATGCATGTACATCCCCACATCAGGAACAAGCTCAGTTTGATATATTTTGAAGACCACCGGCAAAATTAATACTAAAATGCATATTAACTTGTTTTATTGAGGCACAACAAGGCATTGTGAATAGCCCATACTTGAGGCAATCCATAGTGTAGTAAGCTGGACATTAATACAGTTTAGGGTAAGTGCAAACAATATACATTCACAGCTTTACTAGCAAGGCTACATCACAACTGATAAAGTGCCAAATTAGTGCTGATTCAGTACCCCAACTCCATGATTTCACCTTGCACAACAGGACCATCATTTCCCCCAATAATGGAACCCTATATCTTCTATAAAGTCAGTAATAAGTGCAAAGCTAGTCCCACCCCCCTCCACCAAGGTGTTTGGAGCAGCTCTTTTGTAAACATCATACTGGATTTTAGTCCTGATAAAGGAGGTATCCCGAAAAGGTGGAGTATTTCCAGCTACTTCCATAGATGGCTCCCCGATGCAGACGCAACCAGATCTGATCTCCCTGGAACAGCTGCAGGACCGCATGGTTACTAGCCGTTTCGTGATCAGGAGCCCCATCATTTGCATATGCTGACACCAGGACCTCTTCATTCTTCATGAGATTCACATACAGGGGAACATTTACAGCCAGTTTCAGCATGTGGAAGATGAAGACATATGTACCATTCACTGGACAGTTGAACCTACCAAGCTGGATATCAAAAGTTTCTCCAAGGTTGTTCAGCAACAGATCAAATACAATTGGTTGGTCTAGAGTTCCAGGAGCCAAGTTAGATGTTCTAGCAGCAGAGAAGGCAACTCTCATCTGCTGCGGGAGAGGGTAGACATGCACTGGTAGTATGGTGGCTGCTTGGCTTGTCACTGGCATATCAACAGGGGTGATGCTGCGGGAGTCTCCCTGTCCAGAGTCACCACTGTTAAAGGTTTCATTGTCTCGTTCTGGACTGCTGACTTGAGAAGAATCACTCCACCCTGCTGTTAAAAGATCATTAGCAATGATAAATAAATACTTTAACATAAGGATAGCCTTAAATCTGCAGGCACGGTCTTAAGCGCTGCAAGTGCATGGGCTTTGCAAAAGACTTCTTTCAGCTACCAGAAATTGTCAAAAGACCCCAAGTTAGAACAAAACTTTGAAGCTCATTTACATTCATCACACAAATTATAGTCCATCTTGCTGAATGCAGCTATGAACAATGACTTTTCAGTACTTTTAAGTAGAAGAGAGCAGTAGCTTGCAATAGTTTTAGCTTTAGTACTTGCCACATACATATATTACCATAAAAAGCACATGCTAGCTTCTCAGTTTAGATAAAAAGATTTCCTGAAAAAATGGCAGGATTACCAAAAGCCAAGCAGTCATTTAGTCACCTTCAAGACATGAAATTCCAGTTTAAGTTACCTAAATACTGCTCGTCTGGAGTTGCATCCTTAATAGGTCATATTAGCTTATGATGATAGAATATGTCAAGTCTGAAAAACCAGAATCGCTTTTAAGCTTTCTGCACCCCACTCCCCAAAATTAGGCTGTTTATCTTTCTAAATATCCAAGTTAAGAGTGTTGAGAACAGTACTTAAACTTCCATCTAGCTTTGTAAATTTACACCAAGCTTGATCTGTTTGATCAGTAATAGCACATTTGTTTTTCTCACTTGGGCTGTGCCCAAGCACATATGTACTACTGGGAAACTGGTAACAGTCTTACCTCTTGAATTTGCTCTAGGACCACTAGTTATTCCACCTCTTTTATAGCACTGCTGGTAATTAACATCCTAAAAGAACACAGAAGTATTAGTAAGAGTGTTACAAACAAATATGGAAACAAGTGTGACTATCAAATATCATGCTTTTTCATTTGCACAATTAATTCAAGCTCTAGCATAGACAGTTATGGAGTTCAGAATTAAGATGTAGATAAACAGCCTTATTTATGCAAAATTTAATTCTACAATAGCTTGTATGGTATTAAAGAGCTATTTCAACATCAGCTCTAGCAAGTCAGCTTCTGAACTATATACTCAGTTCAGTTCACTGAGAAACACCTTAAATCTCAAGTCTGTTGGATGTCCATGAGCCTGTATGGACGAATATATTCCATTTCAAAGCTGAAGACTCATCTTACCAGGAATCTTTTCTTTCTCACACATTTTTGTGCTTTTTTTCTAATCATATTCTCAGTCAGTCCATTTGAGAGTTCATTTTATGCTACAGAAGATACTGAGTACCAACTTTAAAAATCCATATAAAATAGACTCATTGTACCATATCCTATTTGCCATCTGTTTACATCTCAGATTCCCTTCAGACTAAAGTCAGCCTACCAGAAATATTCATCTGAACACCGTCTAGGAAACAAAAGCACCATCTAGGAAACAAAACTAACCTCTAACTTGTAAGGAATAATTCACCTGGTAAGACAATGAGAAGCTACAGTATTGGAATATTTAGGTCCTGTACAGGGCTTGAGAGGCTACTAGAAACAAAAATCAATACTCACTCTCTGAGAATATGGCATTCCAGCATAATCTCTACCTGGGAACTGCAGCTGCCCATAGTTGCCATTAGTTATTGAAGGTGAGCCTCTGTAAGCATCAAAACCTGTTAAAATTAAGTTAATTATTCAATATTACTCATTCTTTAGTTTACAGTACAAGTCTAGAATAGAACTAGAGCTCCCTTTTGGCAAATGTGTACTAAGAGTTATGCAATTACACATCTACTCCTTAATTCGAATTTGGAGCAGAGTCTCACTACTCCTATAAAGGGTACATTTCATTACCTACTCAAATACCCACTGTGGATCTATCAGAGTTACACATTTGAAAGTATTAACAGACTTTAACAACCGCCTGTTTGATACTAATGGGACTTCAAAGAACAGCTGAAAGACTTGCTGGATCCAGAGACAGGATTTAACATAGAACTATGAAATACCTTCTTTTGCTATTAGAGATGCTTTGCTATTACTGTTATACATTTAGGCACTACTACAGTATTTAGCCTCTTTAGTAGTTAGTCTAATAGCTAAAGAGGAACTGCATGTGATTTAATAGCAGACTACTAAACCCTTAACTGCTGTTATGATAGAACTATTCAACTGACTGTCTGGTATGCGTTCCTCCATGGTATTGAGCAATCTCAGCCCAATAACTGAAACAGCTATCACAGTGTTCCACCTCAAAGTGGAACCTTAAGTCAGTCTGCTTAAAGTCAGCTGAAACTTTAACTAGCATAAGAATAGCAACTGATTTGCAGAGACAAAACAATCCTCCTCTTAAAACTCTTCTGTTTGTTATTAATCTAGAAGGGCTCTCCACTACTGGAAACCTCTCCCCCACCCTTGTTTCTGCTGGTAAATAAAGCCAGCAGTGCTAACCTAAGAGTACTTAGGTAAGTGTTTTGGGCAAAGGCAGCAAGTAATATCTGAATAGAAAACATCTGTCCAGAATGTTGGCAAGACAGATGCCAAGAGAAAAAAAATAAAGGGCACAAAAAGCTCAGAACAGTAAATGAAACAAAGCAAAAAAAATCTATACTATCATGTCATTTAATAAGCTATTAGTGACAATTTCTACTTTCACAATACAAAAGACTATGAAATTGCTCTGCCAGTTCACCTGACACCTAAAATATAGGGACTACAAATAAGTAAGAATACACCTGCTTAAGTTCTACCAAAGACCCAATTCTTTGCACATAACTCAATCTTGTTTTAAGATTCTTCACATATAGAACCTAAATTTGATATCACGTTACATTAAGTAATGTTCTAGTGTACATTAGATTTTTTAAGGTGGTAGTAAATACAGACATACCTTTGTACCCACCCGGGGAACGATATGAATTAGCCAATGACCTTCCACCTCTAGCAGATCCTCTGACAGACCCACGACTGTTAATGTAAGGCTGAGGGGGTCTGGGAATAACATTAGTCTGTGCTGGATAAAAGGCAAGGCTACCGTTGCTAACAGGAACAGCTCCATCAGGTTGATAATTCACTGCTTAAAACAGAAGGTACAGATGAATTCAAAATTTTTACAACTGTAATAAGTCACCAAACCTAGAAGTGAGGGAAGCAGTTCAAGAGACTAAGCTGCTCTGAATATCCTGCTCTTGTGCCCCTTCATTAGCCCAAACAAGCAAGGATCTTCTCCTTTGTTCTGTAGGGGGTAATGCTTGTTAAAGTACGCTGTATGGAACCCGGGCTGTCAGTGTAAGCTTCTAATGCCTTCAACGAGATTCAGTTGCATAGGTCAAAGCAAGCTTGCTAGCAATATCAAGAGTACAAGCTAGGAAAAAAGTAACACCCAGTTAAGAATTTTCACTTAGAAATGACACTATTCTACTAGCAAGACCTCTAGTGGCGTTACATGATCAACTACATCACATCAGTGTTGACATCCTTCAAGATGAGATAATTCAGTCTTATCTAGACAGCAATTAAGATAACTGTAGAAAGCTAGATACTTGGCTTTAGTTCCAAGCAAACCCTGTTTGACTCCGACAAGTATTACTGCATACTTGAGTTTCAAACTTGAGGTTAGAAATTATCTCTATCAGGCCTGTAGGTGACACTGTCCATACAACTAATACAGAAAATAGTTTGAAGCAGCCTTCCACCTGGCTAGTGGTTTTGAAATTAAGTTTACAAGCCATACCATCAACTAGATTGGAGTTGATGTAACATTAACAGGTACTACATAACAGCAGTTTGGAATTTCACTAAATTAGAAGAACCTGGATATACTCAAAGCACACATTGAATTAAGATACTGTAACCTGAAGAATTTAAGGCTACTTGAAATACAGAGAGAAAAGCACAGTTCTCACCTGAAGAGAGAGATTCTTGTGAAAGAGAGGTTTGTTCTGCAATGTGAGAAGACTGCAACTGGCATTGAGGAGTTGTCTGTGTACTTGCTGTAGAGAAACTCTGGTTATATCCTGCTGTATATGAAGAATCTTCTTTAATTTCCTGGTCTTTACGTGGAGGCAGTGGTGCATTCACTTTAAATACCTACAACATATTTCAAGACAAGTGCTTAACACTACTAGCTGAAGTCTCTGCCTAATGCCACCACATAATGCTATGCTGTGTTTTAAATCTATATGCCTAGATCAGTTTCTAGAACAACTGTTCCTAAGAAAGAGGCAAGACTATTGTATTTCAGCCCATAAGGATGGGCTGAAATACAATAGTCTTACCTCTTTCCTTCCCAGTGAGCTTCTAGAACTTCTATTTATGTAGCTACTACCCAAGAAGCATAGCTTGATTCATCATTGCTACAATGTTTGATCAAAACAGCAGCTACCATACACCAAGCTATTTTGCTTCTACAGGAAGACAACTGTTGTTGGATTGACTCACTCACCACCTGTCCTACAGCTTTTGACCTGAAGCTGGGATAGCTTAGACTGAGATGGGATATTCACATTCGGGAAAAATTCATCTAATGCTATTTATCCACTCAGATAAATACCATATTAGACATATTGCCCTCAGAGTAAATATGTAACCTAAGTCATTCTTGTAATTCAAATTTTAATGCTACAGCCTAGGCAGTAGAGTGGTGCACAGATATTACTGATGGTTGAATCTAATCAGAGTTCAGTCACTCCAGTGACTGCACTGCTTTACAGCCAACAACCCAAAATTACCAGAACTGATGCTGTTAATAGAGTAAATATCAAACAGGAAGTCTGTTTTGAGTAGAAGTATCTAAATTTCATATAAAGAGCTGTCAGTAGTACTGAGTCTAGAGGTGCATCTAACCATTTTCCAAGACCATAAACTCTCTGAAGACAGACAAGGCAAGACTAACTACAGCTAGATGCAAGGAACAGCTTTACAGTTTGACAGTTCTTGGCATTTGCAGAAGCCTCTATAGTTACAGTGGGAAATGAACACTTTATCCAGGGTCAAGAAGCCAAGTGTTTCCTCTAACGGAGAGCCAGCACAGAAACTCCTCATTATATTGAAGTATTGGGTATAAAGCTTGAACCATTGTAAAACACCACAAATTGATTCTGATTTATGAGACAGTGAAAGCGATACAAAGCAACCTTCTTTCTGAAAGAAATTTGAGAATACTGTGCAGTTAAGGCTGTCAACACCCACATCCTGGACTATTTGTAGCAAGTGGTCTACTTTTTTCTTACAGTTGAAGATTAGAGGTGGAATTCCAATAAAAATATTTAAAGGTAGATCCTACAATGTAGTTCTAAGCTTCCCTAGCACAATGGCAGCAATAGGGTGTTTGGACATCTGAGAAGACGTAAGCAGAAACTGCTATTACTGTCACTGCACTCTTACTATGTGGTAAGAAACCTTCTGACTCCTGGCTACGTAATAAAATCCAATGGCTGTGCTTTCCTTGCAACAGTGAGAATCTAAGCAATACAGGGAAGAAAACTCTGCATCCTGAAGTTAGACTGCCACCACTACAAGACAAATTAACATCCTGGCAACTTAGTGACAGATGTTTACTTGACCCAAAAACCCCCAGAGAAATCTTGAACATTTAAGATCCCTGAAAACACCACAGAATTAATTCCAGTGAACTTTCAGTGATATTTTGATCAAAAGCACTCTGAACTGACTTCTAGGTTCAGATATAATCAAAATTACTGAGACCAAGACTCCATGTTTACATCATGACAGATAGCTTACCATACAGAGAGGGTCCCCAGAAAGACTGGATTCCTTAATCACAGCATGCTGCTATTTCTCCACTTTCATGAAAAGTCATCACCTAGGTCTTTAGTATAATTTAAATAGAACTGGCTTAGAAAGAACCGCCTCACTACCATTGCTTGCCTTATTTATTTATTTATAAGGCTTATCAAAATTCTGTACCTCCAAGGAAGGTTCTACTCTAACCTCTTTCTACAGATACAGAAAACAGAGAAAGTCATGGTAGTGGTTTGTTACTTATCACACCAAGACGTCAGGTTTTTTCTCTTTTGTTGTTAGTTCCTGTTCTTTGAAAGGCTGTTACCCTCTTCCACCACATCCAACTATACATGTCTCCAAGTTGCAAGATGCAGATTTTTCAGTAAGTTGTGCAAGAATCTCAACGACCTCTAAGCATGCTTTTGAGCGAGAACATTAAATGAAGGGTTGCATCATCTTCCAAAGAAAGTATCAGAGGAGTAGATAAGCCCAAGAACAGGGAAGGGAACACTAACAACTAGATGTAGACCCTTCTTGGAGTCCCTCTAAGCTTGCACTGCAGATTACTACATAGTAGCAAAATTTGTAGTGTTAGAGAACATCTATAATTACATATGGCCTGAAGAACTTCTATTTGCAATAAACAGCTCAGTGTGTGGACTATTCTCTAGACATCTGTATTGACTACTCCTTAACGAGATAGTAGGGTGTAACTCATTTTTTTGAGCAAGTCTTAGCCCACTAAAGCAAACAGCAAGACAGGTTCAGGCTTTAGAAATCTTAGTCCTAAGAGCTATATGTTTCAGGATTCCCTCTTCTCTGAAGTTTTTACTATTTGACATTTATGCATAAGAAGAGTTGAAGTACAGTCGATTTTATCTTGGGGCACTGCTATAAATCTGGTGATTTCAGGCCTGACTTCTCCATCTTAGTTCCTTAAGGCTAAGATAACCCAGTATTATATTTTGGGACTTTACAGAGTAAAACCAGGATCTCTATTCTTAAATAACCTGTTTTAAGTTCTGATTGCAATTGGACAGGCAGAGTTTTTAACAGGAAAACAAAGTTATCTATGAAGTTCTGTACTGTACCAAGGGAAGGAAGTTCCTCAGTGTTAGGATTAAGTTATCAGCATTATTGTCAATTATTTTAATGTGGCCTCAAGTTGCATACTTACAGTCTGCATAGCCTGAAAGGGAGCTGCTTTTATTGTGACAGAACTGCTACTTGCTGGAGGAGATTGAAAGCTTTGCGCTGGTGGTACTGGCGACATGGAGGTGCTTGAAGTAGGCAATGGTGACTGCGGCTCACTTTGGAGGGGAATAGTTGCCTGAGGGAAGAACAAGCATAATGAAAGGTCAACTTGATAGTTATCAGGCAGTAACAGAAACAGTTAATTTGTTCTAAAGCCTAGACTGATAGAAGTCAGCAGTTTCTACAGGATGACATTTGGACATAGGAGAGCTACAAAATAGCTTTTGCTTACAATTTCAAATCTTGCTGTGCATTCTCAGCAAACAGTACTTCTATTGCAGTCTCTGCTGATTAAGTGAAATGTGCCTATGAGCTGCTATACATACCACTCATTGTAATAATTTCACAATAAAGACATTAGGTATTTTTCCCTCTCCACTAAGGAAAAACAGAACACCACCTCTTCCATTTATTGGAAGATTTTCCTTTGGCTGATACTAAAAGTGACTTCTCTTCCAAAGGATGTCAGGTAGTTCAGGGAGCTGATTTTTCTCCCCTCCCAACGTGATCATGTTTCTGATTAGAAACAATGCTGACTTGTCCAGACAAAGTATTAACCAGCATTAAGTCTCATCATGCAGATGGCAAAATGAAGCATTGATACCAATATTTACAGGAATCGAAGTCAAAAGGAACATAAGGCTTTAGACCCATTTCAGCAATCAATATATTTACCTTACCTTACCTTATTTGTGATAGCTCACCTGGGCAATTTCAATCTTTTTAGGTATCAGTGGCTCAGAAATACGTGAACTTGACTGATACAGTGGCTGGGAAGTATATTTCTCAGTCTCTTGAGAAAGTGATGCTGATGCCTAGAAGAAGCCATACACACACCTGCTATTACAAGAAGTATTACAGAAAGCACAAAGTTCTGTTAAAGCTACCATGCATAAGTTGAAACAAGTAGATTCTAAAAGACCATAAAAAACCAAGTCCAAAGTAAATGTACTAAACAGTTATCTCAACCAAAAGTCTCAAGTAATTAGCTTCAGATATTCAGACTTCAACTATTACTCTTATACAAGAGGTTATACAAGAGGTTGCACAACTACCCAAAGTCATAATTAAAAACTGTAGATTACTTCAAGCAGTTATTTAAAATGAAGCCTAACACTTTTCTCACTGAATTAAATGGAAAGATGTGTCTGATGTTAAGCCTCTGAAACAATGCTTCAGAACGAAACTTTGGTTTGCTTTTGCAAAATCTGGGCATTCAATAGCTAGATCACACTTGTAATGCTAAATAAGGAGTTGCAGTTTATATCAGCAGAAAACATTTAAAGAGCATGAACATTTCCCCATCATAATATATATACACTGTATTAGTGTCCAATAGGAAAGCACCAGCTGAGTTTCTGAACACAATGACACTTTAAGACAATGATCTGCATAAATTGAAACACTATTTTCAGCTCTAAACAATATCTGAACGCTAGTTGAAGTTAAACTGCACAAAAATACAGTTAGGAAAATAAAGTCTGAGGCATTGGCTGAACAGAGTCAGATTCCCAGTATTTCTTCAGCTGCTCCTTGAGAGAACAACTCAGTCTTCAGCTTACACAGAAGTGTGCTGTTTCATGACAGTATCATCCCAATTTATGTAACCTCTATGCTGTCATTACCGGGAGCATTTTACACTGTAACCATAGCAAATATTTACGCTGCTCATGTGTTCCCACAAGAACACGCACCACACTTTCTGGCCTGCATTTTCCATCCGACCGACCTCCCTCCCATTTCAATAGACAGACTGTTCAGTTTGCATCACGCAGTATTAAGATGACTTTTTCCAACCACCTTTAAGCATTCTAGAATACAGGCTTAAACTACTGCTGTTGCTTGCATTCTGTCCCTGTATGTTGCTAAAGAACAGTTACCCAGGAGAGGCCCCATCACAGCTTTCTGTTAGGACTACTGCACAGACCTTAAATGCCAGTGAACCACAAGGTGCATTACCTGTGGTGTTTGTGTTGTCACCAAGTCTTCAGCTTCAGAGACAGAAAGAGTTTGATCAGCAGATGCCAGGGAAGTATTTGAACCATGCAGTGTCACAGATGAAGCAGCAGCAGCCTTGCAAGAAGACAGTATAAGACTTCAAAAGATTATCTCGAATGTTTGTTTTCATTGAAACTTCCACTCTGGGCATTTCCAAGTAAACCTCAAAATGAGGCAGGAGCTGAAGTGCTTTGACCAGTTTGGCTGAGTTTCTTAGGAATCCTTGTTAGTGGCAAGGAAACCCATTCAACAGTGAAAGGAGCAAGATGTGCAAGCACAGTAAGTGAACTTAAGGTTCACTTAACCACTACTGCCGAAGCTTGAGACACTATCTTTGGCATAAGTGACGAAGACACACACCGTCTAGGAAAGAAGCAACATGCTCTCCTGCACATGCCTATCGACTATGATTTCAATCTATAGGCTGACTATTCAAACCAAGTCTTCAACACACTGTTTTACTTCAAGAAATCTCCAAGACTTGTTGTTGCTTTTCAAGCAGAAAACAGCTTTGTCAGCATTTCAGTGATCTTAGACTTGCAAGCTATTAAGTTACCTGAAATTTGTTACAAAACTACTGACAAGAAAAACAATTAAGTACTAAGTTCATTCTAGTGAATAACCTATCATTCCTTGGCTACAGCTCTGCCTCTTCAAGACAGTGACTTCAACTTACTTGAAGAGGCTGTTGAAGAAAATCACTCTGACTTGGCAGTTTCTGTTCTTTTGAAGCTGTAAAAAAGAATACATTAAGCAACATCTACTTTAAAATTCAAGCACGGCATATAATTTCAGCGTGCAGTTCTACTTTCTGAAAACATTTGCTGTATGAAAACACACGCTACTTTTAGTGTATATACTGCACATATTTAGACTTAGTTTCAGTAAACTATATTCAATAGTTCAAACAACTTCAGTTTCTTTTTCTGTAAAAGGACAGGCATTCAATGATAAAAATATTTCTACCACAAGATACCCACTTTCCAGATTAAAAAACTTATTTAATCAACTGAGTAATTTAATTTTTCAGCCCAAGACCCACAGTTTCTTAACACAGCCCACTGTCAAAAGTTCCAGGTTGTTTTTTTTTTCCAGATAACCACTCTTTATCCTGAGCTAGTTCATAGCTTTTGTCTATTATACACCACATCTAGACAAGTTTGTTACATAAACACAGCACACCGATTCTGCAGCTGCGCTCAGATGCACATGCCAGTCCACGATTACACAAGCATTCCACTTCCAGGCAGATGCACCAACTTAAGCCATCTTCCAGCAAGAAATAAGCAGCTAAGTGGCTCAAGCTGCCTTTTGTTTTAATCAGAGATTGGTATTCCTTATAATTGGACAAGCTGTTTCCACCAGGCCTACTGATCTACAGCCCAAGCAAACACAGTGTTTGCAAAAATCTTACATACAATTTACACTTAGCATTACCTACCTACAGGACTACTTGCTGGAGTAACTGAAGGTGGCTGGGATGAACCAACGGCACTTGGTGAAGCTTTATCAAAATCCAGAATGGACTCCTTTTGAAAAGAGAGCAATTGGTAGAAAGAAAAAAGTTAAACTCCATACAAATGAAACATTTTCATTTGACAATTTGCTGTTGGCTAGTTAAAGCTAGATTCATTCACTCAGTGCAAACATGCATTGTCAGCACTGCTTTCCCAAACCCAATAGGAAGTGGGGCTTTGTGCTACAACAGAGAAAAACATACTTGCATGAAGTTGTAAGTCCCTTGTATCTGAGTCATCAGATCCTGAAGTTTTTCCCTTCTCAATACTGGATCTTTTGGAAGAGTTGAAGTAGAGCAAAATTCTGCAGCTGGCTGATGAACAGGTTTAGGCACCTAATAAAGAGAAAGATTAAATCTAATACTGGAATTAAGACAAACCACCCAGCCCAATATACTTCCTGTAGCTTCCTAGAGCAACCTATACGTGTCAGACACCATGGGCCAAGGAATTCTGTGGCGTTATATTTTCCTGAATCAAGGTTTCACTGTTAAAAATCAGATTACTGCTGCCACAACTAGTTAGGTCCTAGAATTAATTAATTTCAGTTTTTAGCCAAATGCTCATAAGACATTCCTCTCAGTAGAGCCCATGCCAATAAACACAGATCTTTTATTAGGATGGCATTTCCAGATATTGAAGAAACTGCACCTAAGAAATACATTGTAAGCAGGGTACTCAGGATTCGACCAAAGTGCTTCCACTAACGAGCTTCCACTAAGCTATGCTGCTCTTGTATTTGTGTATACAGCTAGAGGGAGGCAAATCTGACATACAGGAGCTCCATTATTTCAACTGGTCCAAACGCTGAGACATAGAAACATGTGAAAACCTTTATTTCCTACAGTACAAACATTTGTCTTTGAAGTAGTAACCTATTAGAATGTACTGTATAGCAGTATAGTTGAGCATTTGTATGAAGTCTTTAGAAGACTATATGGTAAAAGGGTACATGTGACATTTAATTGTCACACTAAATTCAGAAGTAATTGAAGAAGTTCTTTGTCCAGTTTTAATACAAGCCAAAAACCTCTTGCAGTTCCTCTCTGACAGTTGCCTGAAACTAACTGCTAGCTTTTGCAGAAACTCCAATAGCATGCACAGGGAAGAAGCTTGCAGGGTTTAGCAGGCTTCACAAAGTATAATCCATGTACATGCAGCACATTAATTCTGAAGGGCTCAATTTCCCATATCTATCTGGCACACAATAGCTACTTGTTGACCCATAAGTTTCACTTTATTCTAGAAGAGCACACCTTTCTACTACTCTACCTTGAATTTCTGAAACACAAGCACTACATTTTACTACTGACTACACTAGTTTATACTACTTTCTAGTTTCCAGTAAGAAACAGACTAAAGTTATTAAGGATCTAAATGCAAGGCAAAAGATACAGTTGAATAAAGTTTATCTAACTTGCTGAGATTTAAGTTACTAGGAATGCAAGTCTTCCTGTCCATTGCTTTATTAGCCCTCACTTACAGGCAGACTTAGTCCTAAAAGACTTCTTGTCATGGAAAATCCATTATGGGTCAAAACAATTAATGCTTCTATTATGTTCTTCCTCCTCACTACAGTTTACTAAGACACAAATATTAAACTGGTTCTGTATGAAAATGGAGAACAGAAGCTTTTTGCCAATTTGCCAGTGTCCAAAGCTATTAGGGATGTCCACTAGCTACATAAGTTAAAATTGTACATTAAACAAACATGTAAGAACAGCCTCAAAAGCAGGGAAGAAGAGAATACAGAGTCTCTCTTGTGGTTGTCAAAGACAGTATAATCTTCTGTAAGCTTTTACAGTTTGTTAGTCTTTACCTCGTTCCCCAGCCCATACTGTCCATTACGCTGATAGCATTATTTACTTCCACTGGAAGAAGAGTTACATATATGATATTAGGGCTTTAAGCCATGATTGAAATGGATACTCTCCACTCTGCAGAGAGGTTTTCCCTGTTTCCTGCACATATTAATACACCACTCAGAAGTAACTGTAGTGAAGTTACCATATACTGATTTGCTGTTTTGCTGGTACTCAGGTGTTAAAAACTAGAATATTTTGAAGTGCCATACAGAGCACACAAAAGAACATAAAAGTTAAGTATTTCAGGGTTCATGCCTTTATCAAAGGGTTGCTTTGAAAAAACAGCATGACATCCTTAAAATGGTTTTATATCAAGTTCTTTCTAGCCTGCAGTTAGATGCTGTTTCTGGAAGTCACTTACAAGCTAGTAGCAGATTATGAGTTTAACCTGTTAGCCCAGTTCAAACTTAAACATGCTGAGATCACTTTACGCTAGTGGTTCAAGCAACACCCAAGCTAGTTTTCCACAGCACTGTTCGGTTTAGGGTCTAATTTGTCATGTTTCTGAAACCTAACTTCAACACTACCCATATATTCAGGAAGAAAAATTTTGATATATATCCAGAGAACCGACTAAAACCAGAGTTGAAATACCAGCAATTTGTTTTATGACTTAAGCCATTGCAAATAAAACAATCTAAAGGCACAATGACCACTTTGAAATTTCACTAGTCACAGTGCCGATATACTATGTGCTCCTGTTAAAGCTTGTTTGGTTGAATTTTAAGAGACTTAAGGACTATTTATAGATAACATGTAACATACATTTTGATCACCTCAAATACTAATAAGACTTCATTCTATGACACAGGACCTCAATTTCTCTTTAGGCTTGTTAGCTGCTGAGTACCAGATGAGCTGGAATACCTATGCTGTAATCAGTGACATCGAGCTGTGCCATACAGACATACAATTAACATTTGCCTTCTACTCAGAGGAGCATTCACAGCACTGGTTGACAGCATAAGCCAAACCATTTCATTTTCACACTGCAGGCCACAAATTCAGCTCTAACCAAGTGTTCTGGTCTACAGGTTGCACAAATATTTAAAAAGAGTACAGTTTAACAAGTCTGCACATCAGCCCACTCTGCTGTGTTAGGCTCAACTTCTTAGATATTGCACCTTATGCTTGTTTAACCATGTACCATATCTGAAGATATAAAAACCTAGCAGGTTATTAAAAGGTTCTCTAAAAGTTCTCCAGGGAGTAAAAGGTTAATTTTTTAGCTCCAGAAAGCAGCAGTAATGACACAGGCCTTTTATCTACCATGCTTAGATTCCCACATAAGAGATCATTTATGCATTCTACCTGGGAGTGAAATGGATGTAGCTGGAGCCCTGCATTGCCTTTTCTTTCTTCATAGAAGCAAAGGCAAGAGAAATCTCATTATAGAAAGAAGTTTAATATGATTCTGTTTTTTACATGCACCTCAAGTCAAAGAAAACCAATTTTTTAGAAAAACAAAGGTATGAAAACTAGGTAGGTTGGCAGTACACTATTTCCTACTCATTCAGTATACTTTAGATACTAGGATTTATCAATAGCTACTAAGCAAAAATGAAGCCAGCTGGTGGTTCACTATGGTCTATATAAATAATGTGGCTACTTTAATATGCTTTGTTTACTTAATTCAGAAATCCACCATGAGCAACCTCAGATTCCAACATTTAGTTTAGGGATGAGGCCTTGAGCAGCCTGATCTAGTGCTAAGTGTAGATCGGGGTTGGAACTGGATGATCTTTAAGGTCCTTTCCAACCCAAACCATTCTCTGAGTCTATGATTTTGCTGAAAGACACACTTGTGCACTACTATATAAATTCCTAGGCACTTCACAAGTTTCTCCAACTGACTGAACACTCTTCCTTACTGCATCAAACTTTTGTTCCCCACTTAAGCCACCCATCTGTCCATTCTACACAAAAATAAGAGCCCCATTTCATTAGGAAGCATCTTGTACACAAGCTTTGAGGTAATCTGACACCAGAAATCCCAATGTCTCAAAGTGCTCAAGACTATTTCAATACTTCTGATGATTTCAGTTACAGCAATAGTACAGGTACACAACACCTACTTGTGCTCAGAGTTATTCTGTGAGGCAACCAGGTTTCAGACCTGTACCACCACCACCAGTGGACACAAGATTCTACCCAGCTTGAACACAAAGATGAATCAAGCTGAAAGACCTTAATCCCATTTTGTTACCCAGTGCTGCATGTTACATACTCTTTTAATTTCGTGTTCAGCCTTCTGTTTGCGCTCCCGCCTCTAGGCACAAGAACATCCATTTTTCAGTTACGCCAAGTTCACAGACAAGATTTAAGCTTAATCATTTGCTATAAGCAATATGGAATGAATTTATTTCCGCTTTCAAGCGGAAACAAGACAGTCGTGTGGACAACATTGCATACAACAGAAGTGCTCAATTCCCCATATTTTCTTCCTAAAGTCTAACTCCACATACAACACTGCTCTTAATGACATAAGACAGTAGACAAAGTTCAGTTATCCATTTTTACAGTTACTAGAATTGTTGCCACCCAAGCACAGGTGAGAGAGAAGGTAATGTAACCAGAGACTAGCAACCTCCTCAACTGTAAGCCATGCACATTTCACTCCTAAAATTATGTAGTGTTAGACTCTCCAGGACAGCAGTATGGTTTATGCATTCATCTGGAAATACATCTTTAAGCCCCCATACAGTTGGTATTGCTTGATCTAGATGTTACATCTCTCTTGAATCAGCAGCTATTTTAATCAAAAGCCTAAAAAAATTACTGAAGTGCTATTTGCATGCAGCCACAGACAAAGTATTTGATCCCTGGATGAGTCATACCTGCTTTGTACTGATAACAGCAGACAGAGTCAATAGCTAGGGATGAACTAAGTTAATTCTTCTGTCTTATGGATAAAGCAGTTATTCAAGGCTCAAGCACAGCAATACTGTGCTGATGTAAAAAGTAAAGCAAACTATCTTGCTATTCAAATATAAACTTTAACTGCTAGAATTATTCCCCCCAAGAAAGAATGAAATAGGAATCTAGATACAGGCCTACAAAATGCACCTTATAAAGCCTCTGCTAATAGGCAGCTTTAGTCCAATACCCTAGTGTCAAAAACTTATGACAGGTAACGCTTCATATGCCAACTCACTTCTTTGGGTTCAATATCAAACTTCTTTGGCCCCATCTGCTCCTTTGGCCCAACACTTGCAGCTCCCCAGGACTTCGGAGGGTTCTGTAACTGCTGTGATGACACTTGATGCTGCCTGTCAGCTTTCTCCCAAGCCTCTTGAGTCTCCTGCTTCTTTTGTTCTGGCTCCTCCCTAACATGAGCAGCCCAAGCCTTCACAGGCTCCTGCTTCTTTTGCTCTGGCTCTTCCCTAACAGGCATTTCCCATGACTTCATAGGCTCTGGCTTCTTTTGTTCTGGTTGCTCCCTAGTCTGGGTTACCCAAGGCTTTGGAGATTCCCGTTTCTGTTCCGGTTCCTCCTTAATTTTGGTTACCCAAGGTTTTGGGGACTCCTGCTTTTTTTGTTCCTGCTCTTCCCTAACTTTTGCTACCCATGGCTTAGACAATTCCTGTTTCTTCTGGCCCTGCTCTTCCCTAGCCTTCGCTGCCCAAGGTTTGGGAGACTCTTGCTCCTCTTGGACATGTGGTACCCAGGCCTTTGGAGCTTCTTGCTTCTTCTGCTCTTCCTCCTCAGCAGGAGTCTCCCAGGGCTTTGCAGACTCACGCTTCTGTTCTTCCTCTTTAACACGAGCTTCCCAAGGCTTTGGAGAATCTGCTCTTTTTGGTTCTTGCTGCCTAACACGAGCCTCCCAAGGCTTTAAGGCCTCTTGTTTCCGCTTCTGTTGCTGCTCTTCAATGTCAACAAGCATTTCCCAGGACTTCGGAGGTTCTTGCTTTCTAGTGCATTCAGCTTCCCAAGATTTGGGCTCTTCTGGCCTCTTCTTGACAGAGTATTCTGCTTCAGCCAAATAACACCTATTAAGAAACTATATAGACCAGAGAAACTTAATGGCTGCCAAGACAACATTTTGCTACTACAGTTCAGGTCAGTTGAATTAGGTCACCCAGCTACTAACAATTTCTGACTAACAGCAGAGCCAGTATAGTTTAAGCAGTAGCCATAGAAACTATGTATACAGCCATGGCTTTTTTCCTACAACACTGCAGACTAGCTCTGCGTTGCAATGCCACAGAGAAGCATGAAACAGTCCTGAATAGCGCAAGTGAAACAGACTTGAGTAAACGTTACCTTTATCCTCAACACTAACTGATGTTTGTAGGCAGTGACAATATTAAATTCAATTGTGTATTTTATCAAGGTAGCTCTCCTCCCAATCACCTAGGATGCTGTGGTATTCTAGTAGTAGACACTCTGGTAAGCACAGCAGCACCATCTCCCTCAAAATCTTCGGTCCACTAACCAAGCATAACCCCCACTCTTAATGGGCTTTAATACTCAACTACTGCTACAACTCGAGGCTGCTTCCTGTCAGTAAGACTAGTTCAATGAAGATGTCGTGAAGTTTGCCTGAATTACAACTTTGTCATAAACAGAACGTAAGAATATGAAGTGAAGAGTGCACAAGGCTCTCTGGCTGAGACTTTTCTGACAAATCACCAGAAAAGCTTCAGTGTCAGGTAACAATGTTACCAGCAAGTTACAAAAACATGTTTGGGAGTACATCCTCTAGTGGGACACCTGGGAAACAGTGACTCAGCATTTTAAGAATCAGTATTCCCACTTTTGAAAGGGCACCCATCTCTACTCTTTCAATGAGGTTTAATGCATTTTTTTACCCTATTACAATTTGAAGCTTGAGTACTTCACTCAGGAGGTTGAAGGGCTGTTGAAATAGACCCCTGCATGCACAAGTCTGTCTTGGGAACCCTACTTCTCTGACAAAACAGAGCAAGATCGACATCATTCTCAGCTCCACCAGTATAAAGCCTATTGCAATAACCTCAGCTTTCAGAGGCAGTTTTAGTAGATGTGTATTTTCTCTATCCCACAGCATATAAAGAGATCAGTGTTTCCACTCTAAAGGCTGATGCTTTGTTTTATTCAGGAAAGTGCCAGAGATTAAAGTACTATACTGCTCCATGTAATCCCGCCCCATTAACCCAAAATATCCTATAGAAGCTGCAAATTTGAGGTTGGAAACAAATGAAACCAAGTCTATAATGCTTCCTACATAAAGGAACATCTACAATGCTGTTCAGACTCCCTTTTGAAGTTGAAAAAAGGGCTGCAGAAGTAATGTTTCTAATAAATCACAATACTAAAGGAAAGTAATTAGCAGTATTTTACCTCCTGTGGCTGTATTTCAGACTTCATAAGCTCCATAATGGATTCTAGAGAAAGGAAGTTAGTTTGTTTCAGCTCATCAAATGCAGAAGGACAGACCAAACAGTAGCATGTCTTTAATTCTTAAATAGTAAATCTTAAATTTAAGTCTTAAATAGTAGTACCAATTACCAAGCAGATATTCTAAAAACTCAGCCTGTTATTCTACATGCTATTTTTGGACAACCTTTTATTTTCCCACTGGGTTTTACATTTACAGAAGTTCAGAGTTAAGTGAGAAATATTTTGTAGTATTTATAATTCTGTTAATATGTAACATTCTTTACACCAGACAATTCTCATCTCTTCAACAGGGAGTCTTGCTCAGAAGGCAAAAACATGCTATTACTACGAATTAGATTTTTTCTGCTATATTAGCCAAAGTAGGGCTGCAAGCCTTGCAGGTTCCACTTCATTTACTACACTGCAAGTAAGCTACATCATACGACTAGATTTAGTATCAGCCTATGCAAAGTCACACAGTTCAAGCCTATCCCAATATTACAATACAGAAATTTAATAATCTAGTATTCCACCTGGTTCTTTGACAGGCTCCCCTTTTGACATCTGTCTTGCTCTCTCAGATCTTTTTACTTCTTCCAATTCTTTAACTGGCACAGGACTGCGAGGAGTTGGAATACTTTCAAAGTAGCCAGAGTCCAGAAGTTTGGATAACAGGTCCTTCATGTGTTTATCTGAAGAGTAAAAATCCATTAAGCTATGAAAATCTGAAATTAAGCGGTATTCAGATTACAGACCAAGACTCCTTACTTTCTCCCTATAAATATACATATATATACAAATATAAATATATATACACAAATACAAATATATATATATAGATATACATACACAAATATAAATTGCAACTTCTCCAAGTTCACTCATCTTACTGAGTTATAGCAATAAAATGTTTTAGTAAAGTAACATTTGTTAAACTACTTCATATTACAATTACAGCACAGAACATCTTTGCAATCCAGAGGCAGAACTGCAGCTTGTGTCTAAACGCACATAAAGTAAACTACTGAGCCACCTCATCATCCACATGCTTAGAAAGTTATTTGTTTACCATTTGTAAGTTAGCCAGCACTAATACTAAAAGTATGTTGTGCAGACTGCAGCATAGGCAAAGCTAAAGTCACTATGGAATTGCTTCAGGACAGTCTTTCCAGAGAGAGGATGTTGAATGTGAGAAGGAAAAGTTCAGAACTGCAAAAACAAGCTGGGAGGGAAAAAGCAAGAGACTGTTCCAAACTAAATTCCCTGAAGTTTTGAAAGGGAGTCAATGTTGACATGGTTGAATAAAAACTGAACCATATACTCCCAAGAAGCACTGTCCAGTTTCCTCCTTTAAGCAAAAAGGAGATAGCAGCTTAGGGTTGAGTAAGACCACACCAGTATCGGTGATACCAGGAATTGTTCCAGAGGAGCTAAAGACAAAGCAGCCTCAAGCAAAGGAAAAATACTCAGTGAAAGATCGCTTCTACTAGTGACGAACATATGAACAAGAATAGTAGCTAGAATTTAATACAGATACAAGTGTTTTCCAAGTCAATGAATGCTAGTAAGAAGTTACCTAAAGTTTGGCTTACACACAAAATGACTAAAGGGACAGAAGTACTGATGAAACAATCATGTTTAGATGATAGCCAAAAAGCTACAAAAGTTTGTAACCTGAGAAAATAGGCAACTATCAATTCATGTCAACATACACAAGGATAAAGTCTGTAAAAATACAAGGCTAACTTGCACTTTGTCTAGAACTATGAGGAGAGTCAACACTGAGTTGTCAGTTCAACTCTCTGTACATGGAAATTAGATAGGGAAACATTAGTGCGCTCATCTAACAGTTTCAACAACTTCATTGTCAATAACAAATGAAAGATTACTGTCACACAGCCATTAAAAGATGGCAGTAAAAGGGACAAGCAAGGTCTGTTTACAATAAGACAGACACTACAAGTCAAGTAATAGTTTTCTCACAAGCAAGTTCTAAATAGGAACACAGAACGTTTGTTTGGCTTACAACCAGGGTTTTTGCCTCAGATGCAAGAAAATATGTAGAATACCACAGATTTTAACAGACTGAAAAGCAAGAACGCTTGCAACACAAAGTAAGGCTGCACTATGCGTGATTAGAGATCACAGAACATTCCATTAATCACTATCCTTCCTTAATGTGCTGTCCTGTGCTGTAGTCAATGGGTTAGAGCCTGGAATTCCTACAAGAGAACCTTCATTGTTAGAAGACCTTCAGCCTGGGAACAATGAAGCTCCGTAATACATACCAGTATACTCAACTAAGCATTTAATGGAGAGAAACAGTGTCCCAATCTTAAACCATTCGCACATAAGTACCCCAAAATCTTCCCACTGCTGGTTCTGAAAGGTATTCATTCATCAACTTTAGTTACTACCACCATTAGTGCTCAAAAAAGGTGCCAGTACATTGGTAGAAGAGTAAGTCTTTACCTGGGAAAAGAAAGCATGCTGCATTGTTATCTTCACTTAGAACTTGGAACAAACAGCAGCTACTTAAACAATCAAGTGTTCAATTGAGTAGCCTTCCATATATATTTGCTAGTTTTAAGGTGTTTAACAGCACACAAATTTCAGATCTCCAGTCTTTTTTCTAGACAATACACTCACATGTTGTTCCAACCACAGGTTTCTCACTTCCTTCTAGAAGGTCCCAGAAGTAGAGAGATGATTGCTCCATCTGGTCTTCAACACTAAAACAAATGACAGCTTTACTGGGTAAAATCATAGCCAAGACAGTGTTGCAGTATCCCAATACCCCTCATTTAAGACACTGACTAGTGTTCAGCCTTCCAAATGAAGGCTGTATACAGAGTGACCCCTAAGCCCATAATCCACTACTGAAAGCTATTAATCTGTATCTCTTTGTACATGATTTAATGTACATGCAAGTTCTTCTCTTGATAATTAAGACAGATTAGAGAGCCTAGACATTATCCCACAAGACCATATGGCTGGATTTCATTCCAAGCCAGGATTCCCAGACAAGGAAAAAATTACTGTTTAATCAGCAGATCACCTTGTTTATTGATGCACATATGCAGAAGCAAACACCAACAGCTCCTGCAGCTCTGCTAGTTATTGAGCAACTTTGACATAGGCCTATAACTCACAACCACCCACTCCAGACAACAGGGTTTGTAGTCTACCATGGTGAAATCTAGTATTCCAAAAGAAAGGATCATGCTTCTTGTGGAAGCACAACACAATGAGAGTAAAGTAGAAATGAAGTTATTTCACTGGAATAAGAGACTTCAATTGTATAGCTTTTTACAAGAAGCTCTTATTCAGAGGTTAAGAGCAAAGATTAGGCAAGTTTAGCATACAAGAAGTGATTAAATGTTTAGGAACTCAAGCCATGTTTGAATGTGGAAATAATTACTCTTATCCATAAAGAGTAACTATTCATATTTAAACAAAATTCTTACTATTCTATCTTAAAACCAGAAACTGTCATATTAAGCATAAGCTACCAGTGTGGTGCCGGGTCAGTACTTACATATTTTACACCTGTCGACAAAGTGACTTAAAATTAAAGGCATTTAGTACAGAGGTATAAAAACATCTGCCAATTTTTTAAAACTGATTTGAGGCCAATAGCAAGAGAGCCTCAGGACTGTCACCTTACATGCCCTGGAATATCCAAGAAGCACATATGGGATCATGACATAAACGGGATATAGAACAGCTGTGTTTAACACTTTTTCACTTCATGAACAACAATATCTCTGGGAAGCAGCACATTACCAGCCTCCCTACTTATGATGGTATTGGACCCTCTCTCCTCAATGCCACAGGGAGACATAAGATGGCAGGGCTTGTATGCAACCTGCAGAACTGTGGCAGTAATTACTGCGGATTTCCTTTAATGTCCAGAATGAGGTAGACCTGCAGCATTCCTAGCCCCAGACTAAGGCAAGCGTACTGAGTAGAATTTTAATTAGTGTCCTAAAACATGGTATTTCAAGGCATGGCAGTGTCAAACAGAGGACATTGACTGTGATGAATGAAGCATACCAATTAGATAATCTTGAACTTACCTCAAGCTCTCATTTCTTTCCGGACATGTCAGTTTTGCAAATCTTATGAGGTAGTCTAGTTCTTTAGAAGGCAAGTATATTGCACCATTCACACCACCTTTGAAATCTTTCTGAACATGCTCTAGAGTGAAGTTCTGCAGCACATACTGGACCTGAAGTATTGTACGCAGTTTTTTCTTCTCTGCTTCAAGTTTCAATAGACTCTCTCTTCTCTGAGCCTTCCTCTGTGCTTTCAGCAGCTATTTCAATACATGAATTCAACAGTTAAACACAGCAGTCTAAGAAGATTCTAGGATAGAATACCTTGAGCTCCAGTATTGATCATCCTACACTGACTAAAATAACCATTTTGTTTAGATAACAGCAGCTCTTAATTCCCTCTTCAGATACCCAAGATCTTTCAAGCTTCTTTTCTGAGGAGCTCCTCATTTATCTGCTAATTCTTTCCATGTCTAGCTTTCAGTCAAAGTGGATACAGGTAGCTCCACTTGTGATATACCTTTGATGTTTAGATTCCGATTATAAGTGCTAGTTGCTTTATTATAACAGCTTCCATAACCACATCCAAGGAATTGACATCAAAGCACAAATCCAAGTTTAGCTGACCTTTAACATGATCACACGTTAGTGATGCAGAAACTGTCTCAAACTTCTTCTAGTGAGAAAACTGCCTCTTCACTGAATACTCCAATTCAAATGATACAGCAGAATGCTACAGTTACTCTTATTTCTGTTGGCAGAAAACTGATGCACTGGTTAAACAGCCAACACCACAAGTTACAGAACATACATTGCCCACAGGCATTTGAGGAGAAATTCCTCATCATGTAACAATTAATAGAATTACACAGCAAAAACTATCCAAGTACCTAAAGAATTTAAAATGTCTCAATAGGGTTTATCTGAAGTTTCTTCACAAGATCTGAAATCTTAGTGTTTTAGAATGCACTGTAAAGGATATAAGGTTGTTGTGAGAATAGCCCTTAGTATTCCAGTAATCACAGAATTGTTTGGGTTGAAAAGGATCTCAAAAATCATCCCAGTTCCAACACATCTGCCATGGCCCTGGACACCTTCCACAACATCAGGTTGCTCATAGCCTCATCCGTCCTGGCCTTGAACACCTCTAGGAATGGGGCATCCACAACCTCCCTGGGCAACCTGTTCCAGTGTCTCACCACCCTCATTGTGAAGAGTTCCTTCCTAATGTCTAATCTAAATCTAAATAGTGGATATTGGCTGTAGATTCTGTACTGGTAGACAGGCCAGGCTAAAAAATGTTACTTAGCCATAAATATAGAATAAGTTCAAGAACAAATATGAACCAGTAGAAGTTAACACTGGATTACTGAAAACACCTACAGAAAGATATACTGATCACAATCCTTCATTTCTAATATTATGGACAGCTACAGAGGAATGCATTAGGAAGCAAAGTTTTGACATTCAGCACAGCAGTTTCTATGTTCAATACAGAATGTCTGAGGGAACCCAAAGCAGCAATACCGCTAAAAAGGCTCTTAAATTTCTGCTCACAATGCTTTGAGAGATTTACTGCACTAGCTGGAATTACTACACATAAAAGGAAAGCCTCTCCAGCAAAATTGTTTGGTTCTCAGTCAGAGACAAGCCATTTTATCTGTCCTTCAGCACTCTGTAAGAGGCAGAGAAATAACTCCAGAGCAGTGACTAATCATGTTTAGCATCCCCAGCGCTACCTTTGATCCTATCTTTTCATAAGAATAGTATTTGCTTCAGCCAAGAGATCAATTTCTCCAAGGTAAAATACTTGCTTACATAAAATAATGTATATAGTACTTTAAGCCCTGAATAAAGACCTAAACAAAGCACTAAACCTGTGACTTGCCAAAATCAGACAACTACAATGGAATACATGGGAAACTCCACAAGCTTCAGTAAAATTTTACTAAGAGCTTTAGTTCTCATTGAAACCAAAGTCATTTAACCCCAGCAATCTCTTTCACTGGAAAGATCAAGACATTGTTTGGAAGGGATCTTGGGATATCATCTAGCCCAGCCTCCAGAAAAAGATTACACTGAATCAAGACCAGATAGCTTAGAGCTTTGTGCAGTTAGGTCTTGAAAAGATCCAAGGACAGATTTTAATTCTTATCTAGGCAGCCTACTCTAGCTCTCAATGATCCTCAGACAGACCATTTTCCTCCTACTACCATATTCCTTCTCCTACTACATCTCTTAGCAAAAAGCCTAGCTCCATCCTTTCAGTACTCTTCAGTACATTGAGGACTAATAATGCATCTTCTGTCACCAGGCCTAGCAGGCCCAGTTCTTCCCTGCTTTCCTCACAGGTCTCATGCTCCAGCCCGCAGCCATTCAGAGGTCCACCACTGGACTCACTGAGCTTGTCTATAGCCTTTACATACCAAGTGACCGGAAATGGACACAAGTGGTTAACAAGTGCCAAATAATCAGTTCTCCTTAGTCTACTGGTCCTCAGTCTAACCCTCACTGCTCCAGGGATACACTTAACATCCTCTGCCTGCTGCCTACAAAGACATGTATGCCCTTTTCAGTAGATGTGCTCCTCCACCAGTCTGCACCTATGCAGGTGATGAGTCCACCTCAGGAACAAGCTCCTAGCAAGATGGTTAACAACTTCAAACCTAACTAAACCAGAGTAATCTCAAACAGAGCTGAGTTCCAGTAACTCAACTTACTTAAGTACAAGTTCTTACAAGGGTACACAGTGAATAACTATACTGTGAAGGTCAGTGGTACATAAAATTGTCAATATTTTCTCTGCTCTACTCATTACTCCAGACAGTTTAGGCACATCGCTTTCCCAACTTCCAAAACAGAAACTTGCCCATATTCTGCATATTGGCTTAAGTGCAGCCATTAGAAGAACAGCACAAACGTTGCAGATAACTCCTGACAACATAGGGAAGAACATTTTATACTTACATCCTGGCTAAGTCCTGAAAAAGTCTTCTGAAGTTCCTTGGCAAATTCCAAATTGTGTACTACTTCATCATATTTCTCTACTGCCTCCTACAAAGGAATGCATAAAAATGTATTTTTTCAAGCTTAAGACTACTGGTTGGATCTCAATCCCATTGTACTTCTCATTGAGAACCAGCATGTTAGGGTGTACTTCTCTGAAACTAACTTTTTTTAAGATACTGGTACTCCAAATTCAGCAGTGACTATCATTAACCCAGGAATGACCATATGCAGTACAAAGCCAGCTCACACGATCATAGAGATATCCTACAAGTTTGTATTAGATTTTCCAGGCAACATCTTGTGCAACACTTGGTATACTAATGTTGAAACAGAAAAGCCAGGACAGCAGTTACTCCATTTTCCCTTTCGTTCTCATAGGTCTTGACAATCACAGGTAAACAGCTACTTAAAATCAGATACTGATATGAAAGCCTGGAGGGTACACAGGAGACAAGACTAGTTCAGCACAGATGATCCTGATGCTTTGAATGCCTTTACAGACAATTTGTACAAACTGTGGAACAAAAAGAATACACAAGGCAAGCCATACTTTCAGAAAAAAAAACTCAAACTTAGTTTCCACAAATAAAGCAGTGTTCCCGTCTTCACTAACAGTTCTACTTCAGTCTTCAAAAAAGGACTACTCAGAAGTAGATAATTGCATTTAGATATACCCCATTTTTATGACTTCTTCCCCATTAAGTAGTCAATTCATTTTTATAAGTCTCCTTGACAGCTCTGAAGATAGCAAAACTCTGTACTGCAGACGCTGCCCATATCTTCATACCATAAGGCACGTCTGGTAAGTAACAAGTAAAGTTAAATCTCAGTTGTTCACATGTGCTTTACACTGTTTGTTTCAACTTCTGACACGATATGAGAAGTTTTTCTAGAATAGGCAATTGATCTGATATAAGGCTCTTTCAAAGTAGTCTTAGTGTTAAGTGTTTCACCAGTGCAGTGACAATAGCTTAATCTACTGTCCCAATAAGATCTGGGACACGTGCAAATTCCATGTGTGTTCCTAAGCAACTGGAAAACAAGTTACACATTCGTTAAGTAGGTTTGATTTGCTAGTTACTTGTATTCACTTATTTGTGGCACACTAGACATTACTATGCCTACTTATCATAACCAAGTGCAAGAGTTACAGTTAAGCACTCATCTGGCAGTTTAAGCTGTCCTCACAGAATTTATCAAGCAACTTTTAAGAACTAATTGACACATTCACTTAGCCCTTCCAAATTAGACTTCCAAAACCCTAATGCACACACATTTGACCAAGACTCAGAATTTAACACCAATAACTTACTACGCAGATTGTGGTAACGATGCTTTTAATAATAGAGTACAATTCCCCACCTGAAAACATCACGAACAGTTACCACTGCTCTGATGAGAGTCTATGACACAGCCAGCAGCAAAGCAGTAACTTTCTTTTAGCACACCTGTTAACATTCATTAGCAGCACATTGGAGTAACAGCACTGAGGAAAGTCTGCTCAGCTTGCAAAACAGCCCAATATTGCCAGTGAGAAGGCATTTCACTTGCTGCAAGCTCCTAATTTTTGCAACAACTGTTTCTGAAGTAAGGATAGCACAGACAGCAGCTCTGGCAGGCATGCAGTGCAAGCAGTTACAGTTTAATTCAAACTGCTTGCAAAACAAGTTCATCCTCAGATGTGCACTTCCTCTGTGTGAGAAACAAGGAAAAATATAGATGACATCAAGTTACATTAGAGCTTCACAGTCTTCTAGACAGTTAAGTTTCTTTAGGCAAGTGTCCAAACTCTTAATAGTAAGCTCTGCTCTAGCTTCAACCACCAGGTCCCAGCATTTGGATATACATTAGAAATTTGCATATGAAAGTTACAAATGCAGTAGTTCTGTATGTTAACCACTGAACCAGGGGTCTTGATTATATTATTAAATACCAAGTTGATACATGCTTCTGCAATAGTCATCTGACTACTTTGACTATCTCTGGTCAACTCATTATCAAGACTTGAGTCTAATTCTCCATTTCAGAAGCCCAGACACAAGCTGGGATAAAAATACTAATAAAGTTTAGCTCAGCTGGAAATACTAAAAGCCAGTAACCAAGTTAATCCATATTCCAAAGTCAGTGCAGCTGGATGTATTTGCAAGGAAAACCTCTACTGAATCCTTCATCTCTTTAGTTCCTCACATCTTAATTTCACTTTCACCCAACAAGCTTTTAATAGTCCAAGGTACATATAAATTTGACTGTTTATTTTTCTGTAAGTAACTTTAAAACATGCTTAGCAGTCTCACTGTTAGTGAACAAAGACAGATTGCATTTGAACAACTATGATCTAATGCAGAAGGTTCTTGCCCACCTGATTCTAGATTGAGTTTAGAGGAATTCAAAGGCCATCATCCTACTTCAAACCACCAGAATTCATTTACTTCTGCACTTGAGACAGCAAGAGACTACAGATTTCATATGTAATCCCTAAATGACCGTTCACTCCAATAGAGCTACACTACTTTTAAGTAGCTAGTTATAATTTCCCCTCTTATTCCATAGTAAAGAAATAGTATTTGTATTCTCATACTGCTGCAATGTGGTAAAGCCAGCAGTTAATGAAGTGAAGTCTCAGTGCCCTTTATCTCACACAATTGTTTAGCATGTGTAAAACACTATTTTAAAAATGTGACTCCTAGATGGCTGGAGGAATAAACCCTTGGATTATGGGACTATTCAGATGTGAGCAATAGCTTTCACTTTACAGAAACTTGGTTTCAGTTCTAGCATCCATTCGAGTCCAAGAGAGAAAAAAGCCAGAAGCACCATTTTAACACCAGGCAAGTTTAAGCTAGCATAGCAAACTGGATCTCATTGTTGATTAGTGATCTCGCATTCTGGTATTCCGAACTTTTGCAACCTGAGGTACAAAACAGACATTGTTCTAGCAGTATCTGAGACTGCTGGCAACTCCCAGCCAGCAATCTCAAACATGGCAGCACTGGAAAGACAGGAGAGTATTTCCAACTTAGGCAGCAACTCATAGTTAGATTCTTACATTAGGCAAGTCTCTGGCTTCCACATATTAGACCAGCACCTTACTTTCTACCAACAGGATCTGACCTCCTATTATTTCAGTACCCAACATGAAGGTTAAAGCAGGAGATGAAGCTTGTGGGCTCACCACCCAGCTTAATTATCAATCTGTCCACTTGGTTTTGTGAAAAAGACCATTGTAAGTATGCAGACATTACTTCTGTTAAGCTACATCACCTCCTCCTTCAGCAACCTCTCTCTTCTGAGGTGGTTGAAGGTTTTGAGGCCATCCACTCTTGCATAAAGGAAACTTACCAACTGGTCTTGATTGAGGGCTTCTCCTTTCTTCAGGCGATCTTTGTAGTCTTCTAGTTTGAGCTGCAGGAAAATCCAAAGTAAATTTTTTATATTGATTTCTGTCTAATGCAGGATATGAATGAGGTTGCATATTACTCCTGTATTTTAAGCTATCTACATACTACAACTGAACAGGAATTTTACTACTACTTCTCATTTTCAGGAGGAAGAAATATAGAAAGTTTTGCGATGCTTTTGATTTGGCTGTCTCCAGGACTGCCTACTTACCTTTCCTGTCTTCAGTCTTTCATTTCTTACTTGCTACCTTTGTTTCATTTAAGAAATCCTAATGCTTTTAACACTAGATCTTTAAGGGGCTACAAACACACTTAGTATCCTTATTTTAAATTAGGCTTTTTTAGCTTTTCTGAGAAAGTGTTGAAATTTAGTTCTCTTACCCTTAAATAATCCTACTTAATTTTCCAGCACGTCTTTAAAAAATCTGGCTTTAGTTATGTCATCAAGATTTTATAGCACTATTTCCTAAGTGAACTTAGGTGTTCAGGGAAGAAATAAGACTCATTTCTAATACACTGAAACAGTCATTAAAAGGTGATATAAACTATACAAAACTAAATTATTAGGTATTACAAGCTTCTTTATACACACAGTGGAAATAAAGGGGCACTCACTGCCATGAAATTGAGTACTATTACATTTGTATATCTACACACACACGGTTTTACTGACACAGTATCTATAAGAAGCCTAGAGCTAGGAATATCTCATTCTCATTTTAGGAAGTCACTTCCATTTGCTGGTGATGCCACACTGTCATTCATGTGAAAATCAAAGATGCTTGAGAAATTAACAACAATAAGTAACCTTGGATAAAATTAGAAGGCAACCCAAAGCTGGTTAATCACACAAAGAAAACATGCTTATCTGACATTATTCAAAATCACAGTGTGATGCATGACATGAGACAGCAGTAATACTGCATCTCCTGCAGGTGGATCAAGTCCCCAGCCACATGGCCAGAAGTCTGATCTACTCCCTCCTCTCACCCTAAGACATAATAGAAAGTTTTTCAGACATTTAGAAAAGCAGAATATATTCATACATTTGCTTTACTTGTAATCCTAACCCAGTACAAAAGCAACAGCACCATTATTTCTTTCATCTTACAGAAAAAGGCATTTTCCTTTTATAGTTAAGAATCATGCACATAGCCTTTATCCATCTGCCAATCAATCAAAAAAGTCTTAGAATGCAAATGCCTGACCAGCTATAACCACAATATTTTAAGTGTATCATCATCTCAGTTCTCAAGACTACTGTCCCTGTCCTATCCTCCCCAAAAAAAACATAGTTCAAAGCAAGAGAGCAGGCCTTGGAGTCTGTTTAAAAGCTTTCAAGTGAATGACATTGTCTACATTTTAAAAATGTAAGTCAAAGATAAACATGTGTTGCACTTCACATTAAACACAATCTGACATTTCCATGAGTCAGAGAAAACATTGTCCCTAATTTCCAATTTTACACACCTCTGCATTCTAATATTAGATGCACGTAATCAATAGAAGAAATAAAGATTCCTGCAAGACTTCAAATAATCTCCAAATCAGTTCTAAGGTAGTTCTGAAATTGATTCAGTCTATTAGAGAAGCATTCCCAGTTATGATGAACATTCAGTCATTTTTCCTAACTATTGGATATGCAGTGTAAAGCCAGCAGCTGAGAACAAGTTCATAGATGGCTGCATTCCTGATTCCCCAAAACAATAATGTTATGCTCACACAACATCAAATGCAAGTAGCCCATTTCAGAACAGTAAGAGTAAAGAACCCCATTCTTCACTATACAGGGTCTATAAACGATGATTTTAAAAACCCACTAGCAAACCCACATCTGGGTTCTTTCACAGCTCAAAGAAAAATAAACCCATGATTACTCTTTATATACACACACATACAACTTAATTCCAGCTATTATAAAATAGGCACCAAGCTTCACAATTAGCAGTTTAAATATGTGCCATACCAAAAAACAACAAGTTACCTTCTTTTTCTCAATGTTCCTGATCTTGTGTTTGAGGCAGATAAGCCCATTATCAATGTAAGTCTCGTATGCCTGGGAAGGAGAGGCTGCCGAGTTCAGCGCAGACTGCAAGGGGCTGGAGGGAGGTTGGTTCTCCCCAGACGGGTTCACCTGCTGCTTGGCCGCCTTCATGCTCTTATCCTCCCCCTCCTCTGACCGGCCTGAAGGTGATGAGCGACGGAAAGGGGCTTGGGAAAGCTGCACCATTGAAATGGATGGAGCTGCAAAGAAACTCCTTTTATTTAGTTCTCTTGATCCCTCCCCCTCCCCCCTTTATTTTTTTAGGTTATATCTTTTCTTATCACACAGAACACGGAGCCACAAAACAGAGCTTCAGAAAGAATTCATCACAATCTTCTGCTCTTCTCCCTCGCCCTTTCAAAATATCTGTAGCAGGAATTTCAAAGCAAGGCAAACTTTGTATTGTTCAAGTCTCCCCACCCACCCAGACACCAGAAATCCTTTACATAGGCAGAATTAGACAGCACAGAGGATGATTCCAGAAACCCAATATAGTGTCCATAGAAAACTAGGCGGGTTTCCCGCACGCATCACCCACAAGGGAGGGAAAAAAAAAAAACCCTGCAAGCAAGTAATTGCAAATCACGCCGCCAGCCTGCAGGAAGGAATGGAAGTGGCACGCCTGACAGCACAGCCCCTCTTTTTCTCATTCCCATTAAATCAGTCTTACCCCTTCATGACCTTTGCAGCAACCCAGCAGAGACTTTAAACTAGAAAGATTTCAATTGAAAAGGGAGGGAAAAAAACCCAACAAAATTACTTGAGCAGTGCATCGAGTTCCAAGAGCATCGTTCTCCCTCGGGAACCGATGCCTGCCCACACCCATCCCAAAGATGCGCTTGGCACCGGCTCCCACGGGAGGGGCCGGGCTTTTTAACCTTGAAGAGGGAATTTTCTTAACGGATGCTCGGCCGCCCTCGCCTCCAGCCGCTTTCCCCGACTCCCGGCGGGCGAGGACACCACGTTCCTGCCCCTGCGGCGCGCGGGGAGGAGGGACCGGGGCGCCCTTGCCCAGGAGCATCTCCCGAGAAGGGCACGGAAAAGGAAAGGGGAACGGGACAAAGGGAGAGGCCACCGGATCCGCCAATCCTTCGGGATTCACCTCTTCCTTCACCGCTTGCCCGAGGGATGATGGAAGGAGCATGATGGGGGGAAGGCGTCCCGCCCGACGCACACTACAGCTCCCGCCTCCGCGCTCACCTCAGTGCCCGCGCGCACTCAGACCCGCCCCGTCACCCGCCCCCCACGCCCTATATAGAGAGGCAGAGTGAGGGGGCGGGGCCTAAGGGGGAGGGCACCGCCCGTCTGGCCAATCGCCGGCGCCGCCTGCTGTCTCCCCCCTCCCCACGCTGCTGCGCGTCACGTGATGCGAGGAGGGGCGGGGCCCGTGAAGGTCAGCGCGGCCCCGCCCTTGGGGGGCGTAGGGGGATGGGATGGGTGGGAAGGGGCCTTAAAGATCGTCAAGTTCCAACCCTGCCATGGGCAGAGGCACCTCCCACCAAACCAGGCTGCTCAAAGCCTCATCCAGCCTGGCCTTGAACACCTCCAGGGATGGGGCAACCACAGCTTCCTTGAGTAACCTGTGCCAGTGCCTCACCACCCTCATGGTGAAGAAATTCCTCCTTATATCATTGGAAAGGGTCCAGAGGAGGGCTACAAAGATGATCAGAGAGCTGGAGCATCTCCCATATGAGGACAGGCTGAGATAGTTGGTGTTGTTCAGCCTGGAGAAGAGAAGGCTCCGAGAAGATCTTATAGCGATCTTCCAGTACCTGAAGGGGCTACAGGAAAGCTGTGGAGGGGCTGTTTACAAAGGCTTATAGTGATAGGAGTAGGGGCAATGGCTGTAAACTGGGGAGGGGCAGATTTAAGCTACGCATAAGGAGTGTGGATGCCCCATCACTGGAGGTGTTCAAGGCCAGGTTGGATGGGGCCTTTGGCAGCCTGATCTAGTGGGAGGCGTCCCTGTCCATGGCAGGGGTGTTGAAACTGAGTGATCTTTAAGGTCCCTTCCAACCCATACTATTCAATGATTCTATGATTCTAAATCTGCCCCTCTTCAGCTTGTCCTCCTATGGGAGGTGCTCCAGCCCTCCGAGTATCAAGTTCCTAGATCAGACAACAAGTGTGGTGCCTCCAGCATTCACCACTGGAGCACACATCTTATGAGGAGCGTCTGAGGGAGCTGGGGTTGTTTGGAGAAGAGAGCATAAGGAGATGTTATTGCTCGTTACAACCACCTGAAAAGAGGTTGTATGGAGGCGGGTTTTGATCTCTTCTCTCAAGTAACGAGGGATAGGATGAGAGAAAATGGCCTCAAGTTGCTCCATGGGAGGTTTAGATTGGATATTATGAAAAATGTCTTTACCAAAAGAGTGGTGAAGTACTGGAACAGGCTGCGTATGGAAGTGGTGGAGGCGCCATCCCTGGATGTGTTCAAGAAGCATGTAGATGTCGCACTTTGTGACATGGTTTAGTAAACACAACAGTGTTGGGTTGATGGTTGGACTGTATGATCTTGGAGGTGTTTTTCAACATTGATGAGTCTATGATTCTATGATAAAACCTGGTGTTCCACCAGAGCCTTGTGTGGGCAAGAGACCTCATTGACGGCCCTGACGGGATGTGGGGAACAGGCTGTCCTGGGAGAGCATTGGCTGCCACCAGCTTCATAAAGAAGGGCAAACCACTGTCAAGTTCGCAGGCAAGACCTGGTGTTCCTCCAGAGCCTTGTGTGAGCAAGAGTACTGAGTGATGGCCCTGGCGGGAGGTGGGGAACAGGGTGTCCTGGAAGAGCATGGCCTGCCACCAGCTTCACAGGGAAGGGAAATAAGGTGTGACACCATCCCATGCCTTGCTCTGTCCACTCACAGGTCCCCCATGAAGCCACAATCCACTGTCTAGCTGCGCTTATCACAGCAGCCTCTCCAAATACTTGGCTCAGGACAGGCTGGTTTCTCTTTCCAAGCAGCCTAGAGAAAAAGGTTTTGTCCCTAATGCAAGGGGATCCCAGTCTCCACGTGTTGACAACGCAGGGCCCAATTGCACCCTTTCAGTAGCACAGTCTGGGTGGCTGTGGGACAGTGTGAAGAGTTGGTCTGTGTATGTTTAAACCAGCAGAAGGTTTCCTCTGGGCCAGTACAGAGCCCCTTGAGGAGACTTACAGGGATGTGGGTCATCTCATGTAATAAAAGATGTGTCCTCTATAAATGCAACCGAGTCATATAAACACACGCTAGCTCATAAAAGCACTTAAGTCCACCGAACACACACAATAAAATGATCACAAACAAATTTTTGTGGACCTCTAACAACGGCATCAGCACTGCACAAGGTATCAAAGGCTGGAAAACTAGAGAAAACAGGCCTTTGGCAGACCTGAGGACTACGCTAGTTTTGTTTTCTGTGTTTCTCTTTTTGTGGTCACTACCTCAAAAAGCAATAAATAATACAGCAAGTTGGGAGAAATTCTGAAAGTTGTAAAAGTTATGAAAATTGGGACATTCTGAAAGACACAAAAATGAATCAGTAAAGATTGTGAAGAGAGGTTTTACAGAACACAAAAGTTGCCTATATACTACGCAGAATGGATGTCAGAGCTGGAGAAGAGCTCATACAAAAGAAAGGTTGCATTTTAAAGTAAAGCCAAGCAATTGATAAGTGACTGAAACAATAAGGAGAATTCAGAGTGTTGCAGAATTGGGTTCAGCGATATGGAATTACCTTTAGCATCCACTGTCTTGCCACTTCTCCTGCTTTAATCACAAGTTTCAAAATACTTTATTTTCTTAAAGCCCTAGCTCCTAGAAGGAGGTCACTTGGTGAGGCTAATGTTGACTGAGAAGAAATGCTAATAAATATGACTCAGCTTATGCCTACAATCAGTAACATACACTGGAAGTCCTTCCTGTAGATTTCTGTTCTTTGTGTGGCTTTGTTCAAAGCTGGAACTGATGGGCTAAATCCTTGCAAAGTAGTTATAAAATGAATGATCAATTAACGCACATATTAATAAAAAGTCATAATTAATGTGCAGACACCTGGGACAATTCTATAAATCATAATCACAGTTCTCAAACTACAGTGCACTTTTACAATTAGGAAATGGTATAAAAGAGGAAAAAAAAGAAGAGTCATACAAGACAAATCCTTATTTAAAATCAAAAGATATTTGAACTTTATTTTAAAACAAATACAGAATAACTATTTGATGCTACATGCATAGTATATGTGTGATCTCTAGAGTATTTTAAAGAGCTTTATTAATGTGGCAAGGTCACACACACCAAAGTTAGGAAATGCCAGGATTCAGTGCAGCCTAAATTAATTAGTTTAATGATATTTTGCAGATCCATTGTGAGATGATGTTTAAGTAGATGATCACAGGTTATCACAGTCTAGCCACAGATCGATAGTATCCAGAGTCCTAGAGGCTCAGCATTCCCAACCCGATGATCTGTGCTTTTTACACCAGAATCAGAAAGGGATTGCACTCTAATGGCTGAAGAAAAACATACTGTTCACTTTTTTTCATGTTTGACTGATTCTGCTTATCCCCTCCAACTGGGACAGCCCTGATATTTCCCAGTCCTGGCAGTTTACCTCACTGTCATTTTCTTGCATTCCTGTTTCAACTCCAGGCTCAGTTTTTCTGCCTAGGTATGCGTGTTCTCTGAGTCACAGGATCCCCTGAGAAGCAGTAAGTGGGTTGCACACAATTCCACCCCTTTGCTCAACCCCTTCCAGTCTTCTACACTTGCCTCCTTATCCAGCCTGCCAAACCCCTTCCTAACCCAGGTGGAATCCAGTGTCAGTCAGCCTGCTTCCTTCCAGTTACAGTGGGCCAACCCCCAGACAGCCATGGTGAAGACAGAGACCAGGTTCCCTCTTTCATTCCATGCCACCCCTTTTATTATTGCATTGTCAAACTCCAGAAAGTAAATGAATGTGTAGAATAAGATCGGGTGCTTGTTAGCTTTAGAGAGAAAGACAGCCAGTAAACAGCCAGTGTTGGCAAAGACTATATGCGGATGGACTAGAGAAGCCTGTTTTATTCATGGAACATCTCTCAGAAAGGAAGGCTGAGGAATTACGGAAGCAACAAGGGATGAATACATTAGATCTCATGAAGAGGAATATTAGTCAGAATTACACCCAATTTATTGGAAGAACCTAGAGGATCTTAGGAAATATGTTGCTGCAAGACTATGCTATCCTGCAAGGATTTTTTTTGTGTATACACTCTGTGGCTTCCTGACTGCTGTTCAGAACTTGAAGCCAAGGAGTGTGGTGGAAGGGTGCTTCACTCAGTGTCCAGCACTACCTTACAGAAGCTGCTGCAGACCACAATGATTTCTACCTAACTTTTGCAAATGCATGTTAAAGATACAGTTCTCCCTTTTCAATCCAGCCTGTCTTCTGTGTTTCCTTCAGTGGATCCTAGTTTCAGTTTCTTTGTACAGAAACTTTTTCTCCTTCCTTTTTACCTCCATGTTCAATCCTGTGTGGCAAACTGGTTCATATTCCTGCTCTTCCTGCGCAACCAGGGCCAGGAACCCTTTCCAATTTCCAGCCAATTTTAATCTCCTCACTCAGTCCTCACCTCACCAGAATTCTTGGATTCTTGATTCTATCAACTCCTTTCCATTCCTCTCATTTTGCTTCCCAGCACCTGCTTTCTGCATTTTCATCAGACATAATCTTCAAGGGAAAGAGGAAAGGGAGGCATGAAAGTAAGCAAAAATAGTTACTGTGCCTGGGTGCAGCCATTAGAAGCTTAGTCAAATTTCACCTATGTAGCTCCAGGCCAAACAGGGTATATTTAATTAAAGCCCGTGTTAACACCTGTAAAATCTGTGAGGGAACAGAGTTGTGCTCCCTGGCAGAAGCATCTTTGGAGATTTCACAAGTTCATCTGAAAGAGCTCTCTGTGGAGTATGTTCCAACTGCCTGCATATAGGCATACTGCACAAAAGCCACTCCTTGACAGCAGGGTTGAAATTCCTCTTCCCAAACTGCAGGTTTCTAGAATTTCAGAACACAGAAAGGACCCTGTTGCACTACTTGGTTTTTTAGTCCCATTCTTGAAAACGGCTAACCCAGTGGGTCTCAACTCAGTTCGAGGCAGACACCTGGAATGGAAGATTTCATCTGGAAATGAAAAAATGGTAAAAGCAAATTAAAAAATAAATTGGGAAGTAATGGGCAACCTTAGTAATAAGAGGGGCCAGCTGAGATAGAAAAACACGTTGTGGTCCAAGCAGCGCAAGCAGCAGCACCTGCTTCTCTTTGTTTCTCTGTCCTTGCTCAGGACTTCCATCAAACCGCAGCTGCAAAAGGTGAAACATTAGAGAACAGGAGTTCATATGGGATGTCCCTTTTTTTGTGTGAGTAGGTGAAAATTTCAAAAGAAGTCCACTAATTTCCAAGAGTGAGACTGAAGGGAATGTTTGCCCACATATGCTTTTCAGTAAGAACTGGTACATGAAAGTGCATTTGTTATTTATGTCAGAAGCATTGCTCTCATTGACCCTATGAAAAAAAGTTTGCATACTCCTAAGTCTGGGAAGTTATAACTCACAGCTATGTTTGTTGAGGTTTTTGGCAGCTAAACTTTCTCCACAGTTTATGTGCAGAGAACATGCAGACTGTATGGCTTTGAAAGGCTTCTGTGCTCTGCTGTGAGGACCACCCTTCTTTTCAGGATGGGACTCACTCTGTGTTTTCTGTGTTTCTGCTACTAAGCATGTGGGCAAGAAGATGCTTGACTCAGGTGTAAAGCAGATAAAAGGAAGGAAGATAATATAGACGACAGAAGACTAGTCTGAGTGAGACTGTTGGGGAAACTTTGGAAATTTGATGTTAAATTAACAGTATTAGTAAACTTGTAAAATTAGGCACTGAAAAGTTAGAAATTAGTAGAAGTAGATTTTTCTTTAAAACCAATACTAATTCCGTTCATGTGATGCCTGTCTGCTGGCATGTTGATAAATTTATAAATTAACATATTTAGAGTGTAATTTTCTCCATGACTCTCCTCCTCTTTTGTTCTGTGCCTGGCATGGATGTGGCCTTAGAACAGAACTGGATAGTGCATTAAAACAGCTGATGAGTTCAGGACTGATAGCTTGTTTTTGCAGGATTTAAAAGACTCAGAGTGAGTGAGCAAAGTAACTGCAGGGAAAGACGTTTTTATGGATAATGCAAGTGAACACTGACTTTTAAGCTAAATGTATCCATCTTTCTGCTACAAAATTCAGGAGAACTTTATATGGATCCTCATTTTCTAGATGTTTTAGGATGTGGTTGTAGGTACAGAGCATTCACAGCCACAAGTAACAGAAAGGGAGAGAAGTGCTTCGAGTATAATATAGTCCTTTGCATATAAAGCATTCTGGAGCATTAAGGGTTGCAAATTATGTTCTCAATGCTAGTAGCATCTGTGACAATTTCTCTGTGTCTTATCTGTAGAAAGAGGGGGTAATCCTGCCTCTGCCATTCACAGGAATGCTGATAAAAAGCTGCCCAATATATTTCCTCATCCAAAACCAACTCTGTTTTCATACCAGACCTTTATTATTTAGTGTTGGTAGTCTATGACAAAATGCTTTCTTTTCCTAAATGTAAAGGAGAGTTCTGTGATGGGAAGTTAATTATTTATAGGAACCGTAAAACTGTGCATGCTCACCATTCTGCATAGGGATAGTTAATCCCTATGATACTGTGAGCTAAGTGTGCGACCTTCATCTGCTCCTCTAGCGGAACCCAGGTAGTTCAGTGCCTCTTTGCTATACATTTTTTGCTGTAAATTGCTCAGTGACCCTCTCCTTCTGCTGCAGCCCTGAAGAGCCCTTCACTGCTGTGGGTCGCCTTTAAAATATTACTGTTTTACGGTGTATTTCTCTGTTAGAGCATTTTTTGCTATGATTTTCATCTGCATTAAAGTAGCTCTCCAATTATTTTTTTAAAACCTTTCTCAAATATCTGGGGTCCTTCTTTTTTTTAAGATTTCTCAGTTCTTACGCATTTTCTTTTCACCGAATTTGATTTACTTGCTGGTCTAGCAACTCACCCGCAGGATCCTTAATCACTAATGGCTCAAGCCTGTGTAGCAGGCATCTCACAAGCATGAATCTCTGGCTGGCTGTGCTCTTATGACCATGGGTGCATAGTTCAAAAATGTTTAAGTCAAATAAATTAAAAAAATACAACAGCTTGACTTGATTGTTTGCTTTATCCAGTTGGTCATCTTAGATGTAGTTTAGATACTAATGATTTGGGCAGCTTAGAAGCTTTCACCTTATGACCAATAGCCCTAACTCCTCCAGAGAAACTAACAGATTTTTATTATTCCCAGGGAAATACTAGTAACAAATCTATTTCCTTCTTATTGCCACCTAAACACCTTCCATCTCAGGCTTTTTAGGTGGACCTGTAGGAAATACTTTCACTTGTGTTTCCCTTTGAGTCTTACTAAGTCACAGCTACCTTCTAGGATTCAATTAAACTTAGTTTTAAACTCTGATATCAGACTGTCCCTGCAATCTGGTACCTTTCTCTGCATCATTAGCCAATACAGTGTGAGGAAAGAATAAAAAAGGCCCAGCTTTCTGATTTTTTTTCATTAGAAAGAAAGGATGGGTGGCAGACAAACTGACAGTCCTGAAATCTTGTCTGTGACCTGAACTCAGGACTCAGCTTCTGTGGTTTCATATTTTTTCTTCTGCAAGTTCTGAGCAATTTTGCATGCAAAATATTATGCACCTTTGTGTAATTGATTAAGAAGAGGGGCAGAATTTGACAACTTCACAAAGTGCTATTTTCAGGTTCAGTCAAGAGAAAAAAAACCCACCTAAAATGATTAGGGAAGAAAGCTTGAAGACTGTAGAGATTTTTTGTTATCAGTTAGCTTATTTCATTAATTTGTTTTCCTGTAAAAACTTAAAATTTACATGAAATAATGTCGTATTTATGTGGGGAAGATGTCAACCAAGGTTTAAAATCCACAGTAAATAGAAATTATAGGAAAAAATCATAAATCAGGGACCCAAAGTAGCCCTCTAATAGCTTTACTAAAGTAGAGAGATGCTTTCTAAAATCGTACGCGCATGTGTTTAGTTTTATGTTGCCCATTTTCTCACAAAATGAAACAATACTGAACACAAGTTTTAGTATTTATAGGATAAGGTCTCTGTTTCTTGAAGACCTCCAAGGATTCCTTGTAGAATTCAATGTATGAAAAACAGTTTTGGTTGTAGCCGTTCATTTTCCTACCCTTTTATAAAATCCAGGCTGTTTATTCATTTGTATTTTGAAAACGTTTCTATTGCAACCATGATTTTCTTAGACTCACCAGCAAATAAACTGCTTATAACTCTATCAATATTGTTTAAAAAATAGCAATTGATTTTTATCAGAAATAGGAATATTTCTAAGAATTTATAACAGGGCTGAAACCATGCCAACAATTTCATAAATCCCTTAGACAGCCAGCAGAATGCATTTATTCAGGGATCTTAGGTCTTAATATTATTTATGCTATTAAAATTAATTTAAAATTGCTCTTTTTTTATCACCTGTTTCACCTAAATCCCATTATCATTCATTCTCAATATTTGCTACAAACAGTAGTTCAAACACTCCCTCTTAAAATACCTGCATAGAAACAAATCAGACGTTTTCTTACTGTGTTGTTTCACCACAAGAAGTAAGGTTTCACTTGAAACAATTTGATTAATTACGTTGCATTTTTATGTTGGCCATGTTGATATGAGTGCACCCATGGCAGCCCGCAGCCACAAGGAATATAAACTGCAGTTGAGACTGTAAATTATTCTTTTGTTCTGGACCCTAATTAAACATGCATAAGCTCATGATTAACTTTGAGCATTTGACTAATCCCACAGACTTCATTAAAACAATATATGCTACAAATTTCATTTTTCTTAAAAATTCATCTTGAAAAGCCTCTTTTGTTTTGTTTTTTTGCATTTGCTGTTTTTCCTGCTCACAAGAATTGTGATCTTAATGGAATGGTTCATCTTCCTAAAGAGTAAATTCTTCCTTGAGATAAAAATCTTGACAACTTTCCAGTGCCGATTTGTACGCTAATGGAAAAGTGACGTTAAAGATCTTTAGTTAAAAGTGTTTGTGAATGATTGTTTACCCTCTGTATAATTCTTATAATTCAGATACATATGTATTATTATGTTTTAAAAGTTATGACCAGAGATCCTGTTAAAAAAAAGGGAAAACAAGAAAGTAGTGTTTCTGCAGCACTTTGAAAGTGCAGAAATGTAGTTACGAAAAAGCAATGAATACTGTTGTCAAAAGCATACTGCTTTTATAGATCCTACAGCCAATGGAATATGAGGAATGTTTTCTGGTAAGAAAACCCAGAACCAGTTCTGAAGCTTGCTAGAATATAGGAGAATTGCTCAATATTTTTTAAAATTCTCCTGGTTTTCAACGGACTCTACACTAGCACAACTGAAGACAAAATACCTGTGAAATAATAAAGGCCTTCAAGTTAAGTTAACTGCAGCAGTGTTTTAAGATCCTCAGAAAAACAGACCAGCATTATACTTATACATTGCTACCACTGCTGATGAGAAAACAAAAGAGCCAGGGGTAAGCCTGGGAGAGACATTCCATGACCATTGTACAGCTTTGAAGGAAACCTATAAAAACCTGAACGAAGTCCAACCTTGAAATATTCTTGCACTAATGATGAAAGGCAGCATGAGCAGATGCGGTTATCTTCATGTTTCAGTAATAAATAAATATGCATTCATTTCACAGACTAAAATGACCTAGATTGACTCAAGTGTCACCAGTGTGATACACAGGATTGCTAACGCAGATTGAAAACAATTTCCCTTTGGAATGTTGCCCTGCCTTATGTGCCTGGGTTATGGCCACATTGTCCATGCCACCAGCACATCAAGAGCACAAAATCCTGGGACAGGCTGGATGCCTGCATCATGACCAAACTTCCCGGGCCTTAGAGTTCTTTGGAAGCACTTGAATTATTCAGCATTGCATGTAGGAACCTGAGCTGATGAACACTGGCCTGTTTAGCACTTGAGTTTCCTTCCCCAGATAGCCAGTTGCATGCACCATGGCAGAGGCTGGGTGGATCCTGGCACAGGCTGTGTGACTGGTGAGTGCATCAGGTCTCACATGCAGAACCAGAAGCCTGTCCAATTTAACACCCTTCAAGTCCCCCTGGGCTTTGCAGAACTCCTGGTAGCCCTAGACTGAGCAGACATCTCCTTAGGTAAAAGCCTCCACTTCCAGAAAAGCTGAGCAAACTACAGCTCCCTCTGACGTCCTTTGTAACCAGAAATGCCCATCCACTCTGAAAATAAAACCAAAAGCCTCAGGGTCTGTAAATATTTGTTCACGGGTTTATCTTTAAGTACCTAAGTAATCCTGCAAGATAGCATCCAGCCTTCATTGAAGCCATTGGAAATATTGCCACAGGCTTCTCAGAGATCGGTACTTTGTCCCTCGCTCCCACTGGGCTTCTCATGTGTTGAGAGCAGTCCTAAATTTGACTTATGTACTCACAAAAAAATACCCTGAATATTTGGATATCTTTTATAAGAGAGATTTAAACTTAACAACCTCTACATTCACCTTACCCTGCCATAATGCCAGCCCATCATGTTGCTGTTAGTTTTATATGGCCAAAGGTTTACTGGCTTCATCTTTGGATTTAGTTTGCTCCTGTCAAAAGTTTCTTGTGCAGTGTAGTTCAAGTATATTATACATTTATAGAAAGGTCCCTAAAACAGTGGCTGACTGCAGTTAGAGGGATATTTCTGCTCATTGCAAAGAAACAAAATAAGCTCAGGGGATCTTAAAAATCTATTAGAAACTGCATTACCCACCTTGATTTTATAAAGAAGATGCTCAGATAGGATGGCAATGTGAAATGCCAATATAATTTATAACTGCTCTCTTTTTATAATTATTTGTCTTGCTTTGGTAGCTCACAGGTTGAGTTTCAGTCTCACTTAATAGCTGCAGGGTTTTTTTCTTCAAATGACACAGGGGATTCATAGTTTGGCACATCCCCAAGTATAAAAGTGCTCCGCACAGGGCAATACAGTACTGCTAAGCCCCTCTTCTGCTTTTTGCTTTGCATGGCGGGATGTAGCAAAGAAAACACGACATGCTCAACCCGGAAAATTCTGAATGACCCTAGGGTGGAACCTAAATGAGTTGCCTAAATTTCCAGTGCATCTTAAAGAAAATATTTTTATGCAGCTTCTCCCCTGCAGCCTCGCAGCAAATGACCTTTCTCACAGCTAATTGAGATATGATTATTTACTCTGAAATTCTACATGCAGACTTCATCTTCAAGTAGAAAAAATATAGCAGCTTAATGGGCTAGAAAATATTTCTAACCTTTCTCTTTCATTTTTAGCTGATATTACTCTTGCAACGAGTAACACCATTCAAACTTGCAAGTGCAGTTGAACAGAACTTTACATGGCAACTTTCCTTGAAAATGGTGTCAAGGATAAAAAGTTATGTAAAGTAGCAGACAGAATTTTAGCAAATTGACCAGATGTCATCTCGGCCTTCCAAACAGCCTGCCCCTCTAAATATGCAGAGGAAGGAGTTGCTGCTCTTTTACATCACAATCATCATCAGAGGAACATATATTCACTGTGTGTGTGAGGAAGAGAGGGCTAATCACATTTCGTAGATTGAGGAGAAACGGGTATTTCCTGAGTAGATGTATTACTGTGGTGCCAGTTCATAGTCCAAGTACAGACATAAGCGTGCAAGAAATTCAATTGACTCCAATTTAATTTTAAACACCTTTTTGGGGGGAAACTTTAGTTTCTTCAGACTTTTTAAAAATATACTGATTAGCTAAAAAGTGGTTTGTTAGGCTCATGTTCATCATTGTTCCAACAAATCCTGCAAGTGATGCATTCAGACAGAACTTGGTTAATTTTATCCAGCACCTTTTACGGGAATCTCATGGTTGTCTGGAAGTTTTCCACCCTGGGATAGAGCACTTGTGGTGATAGGCAGCATCCTGATGAGAGAGGGAAGTTAAACTACTTTTTTTAGTCATCTGTTGATTAGTTTCATCATGTTTCCTTTTCTATTTTCCAACTATTCCATTGTCCTTAGGGGGTAACGTCTGCGTCCAACATTTTTTCATTGATGCCGCTTCTTTCTAATAGCCTCAGGCTACCTGCTTCCCTTCTTCATCAGGCAATTACACAATATGAAGTGTGTAGCATGCACATGAAGTGTTGCGAAGGAAAGGATGTCTTGAACTCATTATTTGGAGAGATCTGTAACAATTAACTATTTGTGATGCTGCTGGAATAACATATGAAATAAATTAAATGGAACTGACTTTCCCATTTTGCATATGATAATGGAGAGTTTTAAAAACAATGTCTTAAAAAATTATGAAGTTGATTGAAATTATTATACATTTATTTTCTACCTCCTATGTTAATAAGAGAGTTGTGACAGTGATTTCTAAATAGATAATAGAGAACAGTAAGCTAATACACACACTTTAAAATCATGATTTGAAAATTTCCTACTTTGTTGCATAGTCATGAGGCTCATTACGTGCACATTTAATTTCCTTTGAATACTTTTAGCCCAAGTGAATGATTACGAAAATTAAATGAGTATGCGGAAGACTGAATCATTTTTTATTTTTATTGCTATCTAGATACTAAGGCAGGTAGAAGTGATGATGAATGTGGGAGGTTTTTAGAGACAAACGTTTTATTTATTCTGTTGGTCCTAAGTTGTCAACTAACTTTAAAATTTAAATGAATTTACAGCTTACAACAGATGATAGAAAGACAGCCCTAAAAATAGAAATCTCATTTTCCCTTGTGTTGGGTTGCTCACCCAACACAACACATTTGAAAAGGCTATGGCTGAAAGAACACTGCAGTGGTCAGCAAATATCCACAGTTAATTTATATGTTTGTTTTCCTGCTTGTTTGGCTTCCTTTTTTTTTAATTTAACCCCCCACAAGTGTTTAGAAAACTTGAAATAAAAATAAAATTTGAAATTACATCAAGTTCATGGGGTTCCTGCGTGTATCAGCTTAGTGTGGCCAGGTTTTGGTAGCAGTGGGGAGCTACAAGGGTGGCTTCTTTGAGAAGCTGCTAGAAGCCTTCCCTATGTCCAAGAGTTGGTGTCAGTTGGCTCTAAGATGAACCCATTGCTGTCTGAGGCTGAGCCCATTCAGCGATGGTGGTAGTGCTTCTGGGATAACATATTTGAGGAGGTAAAAAGAATTGTGGCACAGCAGCAGTTGCAGCCAGAGAGAGAGGCATGAGAATAATGTGAGAGAAACAACTCTGCAGACACCAAGGTCAGTGACAAAGGGTGATGAGGAGGTGTTCCAGGTGCCAGAGCAGAAATTCCCCTGCAGCCTATAGTGAAGACCATGGTCAGGCAGGCTGTCCTCCTGCAGCCCATGGGAGTTAATCGTGGAGCAGATATAGAATCATAGAATCAGTAGGTTGTAGATCATGGAGTCCAACCATTCCTATCTGCCACTAGACCATGTCCCTGAGCATCTCGTCTGCTTGTCTTTTAAATACATCCAGGGATGGTGAGTCCACCACCTCCCTGGGCAGCCTCTGCCAGTGCCTGATGACCCTTTTGGTGAAAATTTTTGTCCTGATATCCAGTCTGAACCTCCCCTGGTGCAGCTTGAGGCCATTCCCCCTTGTCCTATCACCTGTCACTTGGGAGATGAGGCCAGTACCCACCCCTCTACAACCTCCATATGGAGACACCCATGCAGGAGCTGGTGGATGCCAGAAGGAGGCTGTGACCTCATGGGAAGCCCTTACTTGAGCCTGCTCAAGTGGAGAGAGGAGCCCGTGCTGGAGCAGGTTTTCTGCCAGGACTTCTGACCCTGTTGGGGACGCACACTGGATCAGTCTGTTCCTGAAGGACTGCACTCTGTGCAAGGGGCACATGTTGGAGAAGTTTATGAAGAACTGTTGCCCGTGGAAAGGACTCACATTGGAGAAGATCATGGAAAAGGGTCTCCTGTGGGAGGGACCCCATGATGGAGCAGAAGAGTGTAAGGAGTCCTCCTCCTGAGGAGGAGGGAGCAGCAGAGAGAACATGTGATGAACTGACTGCAACTCCCATTCTCCATCTCCCTGTGCTTCTGTGGGAGGGGATAGTGAATTTGTGAGTAAAATTGAGCTGGAAAAGAAGGGAGGGGTGGGAGGAAGATGTTTAAGATTTGGTTGTGTTTCTCATTACCCTACTCTGATTTGATTGGTAATACGTCAAAGTAATCCCCTGCCCTCAGTCAAGTCTGTTTTACCTGTGTCAGTTATTGGTGAGTAATCACTCCCTGTCCTTATCTCAACCCACAAGCCTTTAATTATATTTTATGTCTCCTGTCCAGCTGAGAAGGGGGAACAATAGACCAGCTTTGGTGGGCACCTAGTGTCCATCCAGAATCAACCCACCACACAGAGGATCCTGAGTATTGGATAGTCTGTTACCATTTAATATCACACTGCTGCAAGTAGCCTTTACTGAAAAGCCATTTTACTTATGTTGATTTTAAGACATTTCCATAAATATTTTAAAGCTCTGTGATCAACACCTCTAATTCTACTGATATTTAGAACTGGATGTGAGGCCTAATCCACCCCTCAAACGGTTACATACAGGAATTATGGTGTGCTTCCAGATTCAAGCCCTAAATTTTGTAGCTTTAAAGTTGGTTTTAACAACCAACACACTGGAACAGACAGAGTAGAATTACACTTTCCTGTATGGATATTACATCATACCTATTTAGTTTTAGTTTTTCTTCTGTTTCCCCTGCAGGTAAAATAGGTCTGAGGAATCTACATGGTCACTGCGGATGGAGAATTTGCTCAAGGGGGAGATGTGGGAAGCTAGCTTCCTCCATGCTGTTGCTCCAGCGGATCTCTGCTGTGCTTCCTAGCCCCACAGCCCAGTGCTACAGAGCCCTGTTCACACAGACACAAACAATAGCTGAGGGTTAGCTTGTACAAACCATGAGAGGTGATGCAGAGGGGATGGGCTCTTCACTCACTCGCCTTCAAAAGAGGAGAAATTGCCTGCCAAGCAAACGGCCTGTCTCACATGGAAAGCTGGTAATACAGAAGCTCCTGCTTCCTGTCTGCTGACAGAGGCCTTCTGGAAGCAAAAGAGGCAGTGGATGCTTGCTGTGTGCTTGCACCACCGAAAATCTGTTCAAGTCCCAGTATTTCTCAGCTCTCCTTTTATTCAATGCTCCAACTTATTTCCATGTTCCCTCAGATATTTCCTGAGACATATTTTTCCTCACCTGCAATAGGAAACCTGCATTATACTAGTGTCCTTGCTTACATTTAGAAAAATCATCTTTTCCTTCTCTTAGAAAACTTACTCTTTTCTATTTCTTCCTTAAGACCCTCATCTGATGAGTCTTCCTGTATGAAATCTACTTGGATCTCTTTGCCAGCATTTTCCACTTGAACTTTGTCTTAAATGTTCAACTTGTATCAGGACTTCCATCTACAAAAACATTACGATTAGCTGTCACTCAGACTTCAAAAGCGTGTCCAGCAGGCTAGGCAGAAATGACAGAAACATTAAAAGAGACAGAGGAACAAAAAGATTGACAAAGGTGAGAGAGAGAGAGAGAGAGAGAGAGAGGAAGCAGGGAGGGGGCTGGATCAGACTAAGAAGGCGATGTTACTTATGGGAGCATAACGTGATTAGAGTTTACTCAGTTCTTCCTAGGGTAACTTGATCTGTGTTCATGACTATTTTAAGATTTCTAGAGGGTCTGTAATTTTTGAAGATTAATGGAAAAAGGAGCAAAAGGGTTCTTATATTCCAGATTTATTTCAACCCAGCATAAAGAAGGAAAATAAATCTGCTGCCCCTTCAGGATGTACAATAGCATGTTAACTCCAGTAGTCTCTATGCTATAGCAGCTTCAGGAACAATTACCTGTCCTGTTTCCTCTTTCCACATTTCTGTCCCTATGGCTCCTTCATCAGGAGCCCATGGACCGGCTGCATGGCCCTCAGGTCACAGGCAGCACTGCTGTGCCTCCAGGCGTGCTGCAGCATGTACACATACAGCACATTCCAGCCATGCTGATGCCCTGGCCGTCTGCACAGTGACCATCCCGTCCTGCACTGCAAGCCCTGCCGAGTCCCTCAGCATGGTTCTTTAGCGCAGAGATTCCCCTGACCCCCAGGAGTGTGAAGGGATTGGACCACAGGAATTTTGGGAAATCAGGCATTAAAAGGATGTTGCATTCACTGTTAAATATTTACATAAATCTGATTAGTTCCTCGTGAGCCTACCTTGTGCCACTGTTACAAGGTGGTGGTTTTTCTCTGAAGGATTCTGGCTGGGGTTTGCTCTCTGATTCCTGACAAGGTGGCCTTGCCCTGAAAGCAATCCTTGTGAGGAGACATTTATGACTGATTTGTGATGCTTCACCTGGATTTGACCCATTGTGTTTTTCCAGTTACTTAGGCTTCTCAAGCAGGTGGACGACCTCTTCATACTAGATCAAAACTCCGCTTCAATAGCAAACAGCTGTGGAACACCTTGTCCTAATTAAGGCAATGTTAACAAGTAGCAGCAGCACACAACTGTGAAATCCTATTGGAGTGGAACAGAAGTTGCTGATCTAAGTTACGCCTTGTCTGAGAATCAGCTGTAAAATTCACAGCCATTTAATTTCCATTTGTTCACAAATGAAAGAACAGGGTCTTTTGACTCAATTGAAACAGCCAGCATCCTTGAGCAGCATTTGGCCCTTGGTACTTAGCAGGCTCTACAAGCAATAGATGCCATGCTGCCTCCTGCATGTCCTACACTTTCACTTCTTGAAGATAAAAATCACAGAAGGTATACCAGCAGCTTAGGGGCAATGAAGGATGCCAGAGCCTCTTGATCTGGCAGCAAAGCCCACCTACTGATTTATGACTCAATGTGTACGCTCCCTAAAGCAGACTTGAGAAAAAACTGCAGGTGGATATGAGATCTGTTTCTCTCACTGTTACAGAAGGTGGGGAAGAGGTCCCTAGTCAGTTCCCTTTCAGGCAGGAGAGCCCGAAAATCATCTCTTAGAGACAAATATCAAGGGTCAAACTATTCCAGATCAAGCAGAGTCATCAGGGAGCAATTACTTCCTAGATGTCAGAAGGTAAAACACTCATGAGCTGCAGCATTGCTGATCACTAGGGCATTGTGCTGTTTCACAGTTTAAATACTTGGGAAAAGACCTGGCAGCAGGGAAGCATGTCTAGCATCTGTAGCTCAGCTTCTAAGAAAATTACCCGCTGCATGTACCAGCGTGCAGTGGTTCTGGGACCGTGGCCTGTTTTGCTGTGGAGAACAGCCAAGTGGAGCGTTACTCTCACAATCTTGCAGGGCTGCCACATACCAAGAACAAAAGCACCAGAGGCCAGTATTACCATAAGCATAGCTATGGCTCATACATCATGACACAGGGCCCCAGCAGTGATGAGAAAAGACAGGCATGAGCATCGCCCCATTAGCTTCTTTCCCTGCTGAATGTTCCTACTAGCAGTAATTTCTCTGTGCCTCGTATAGTCTCCAGCTACTTTTAGTGGGTCAAATCTTCAACTGGTGCGACCTGGCTTGGAACAGAATATGACACCGATTTACACTGGCCAACAACCAGGCCCATCACTTCTGTATTTTGTATCTGCATCATGTTCTGGGGCTTGATCATTTGCCAGTTGTCTGCTGGGCAAGTACATTTACTAGCGTATATACCGTTTGGGAGGAGTGCAGCAGTGTGGTGCTTCCATCTCTGCATTCTGGAAGCATTGCAGGATAGTGTGTTCTGCTTCAAGGTGAATTACTGGTTTGAGTTTTTCTGTCATGATTATTTTCTAGCAGTAAAGAATCCACCCCTGGGAACAGTAAGGATGATTTTTATCACCTTGGCAGTGTAAGATTCCTCAAGATCAATGCACAGGTAATATAAACTCTAAATTGTGTAAACTAGCCTAGAACAGCTGAAAGTTCAAGTACCTCCATGGAGTTACTTAGCAGAGTCTTTCTTTTCCTTTCTTCCTTTTCATCATTTGCTATTAAATTCTTAGGACTGAAACCTGGTAGATTTTGTCCATCAGGCTGAAATAAACCCATAATTTTAAATACTAGCAATATAAACCCCTACACCTTAACAATTAACCATGCTGCCTTTCAATGTAGCAAAAGCACATTTGGGATATGATTCCTTTTGACTGGTTTTAGATCACAGGATAATTCAGGTTGGAAGACATCTCAGATGATCTGTATTCCAGGGTCAGAAATGAGGTCGGACTAGCTCAAAGCTTTGTCCAGTCTTGTGTTGAAAATCTCCAGAGATGGAGACTGCATAGCCTTCCTGGGCAACCTGTTTGACTGCCTAGCTGTCCTTACTGTGGAATAGTTTCTTCTTATTCCCAGCTTGTTTTAATTTATGCTTCTTGTTTCTTATCCTCCCACCACACACCACTGGGAAGCAACAGGCTCCATCTTCTTGCTCACTGTGGGAAGGCTATTGCTAGGTCTCCCCTAAACCTTGTCTTCTCCAGGCTAAACAAGTCTAATTTCCTCAGTCTTTCCTCATAAGAAAAGTGACCATCTTGTTATCCCTTTGCTGAATTTGCTCCGATTTATTAATGTTTTCGTTGTATTGGGAGGAGAGGGCAAAACTGCACATGGTATTCAGGTGCCCATAGAGACCCTTGTGACCATAGGCAGACGTCAAGAGCTATCCTTCCTGCCCTACCCGAAGCTATTAGTCTTCAGGTGTGAACAGGCTCAGCCCAAAGGAAACCAAGTCCTCAGGACCAGAGGACCAGACCACAAAAGAAGAGATGGCAATGAAGGGACGGGGACGTGCAATCAGTGTTGCTGGTAATTTTTTTAAAGGTGTCTTTTTCTATTTAGACAACATCCCATAACTATCTTTTCAAAATTCCCCCAATGTAGCATGTTTTATTTTAAATGTGTCCCCTGTGCTATTCCTCAAACTCTTGCAGTGCCTCAGTAATACACTCCAGAGCAGTGAAAATTGCAACTGTGGCTTTTTATGTCCTCTTCCAGTTTACAAGTTTTAAAATCACTCTAAATCCAACAGTTCTACTTCATTTGTCATTAAAAAATGGTAATGCTATCCAACTTAATAAGAATAGCATTTCCATTCAAAACTAATTATTTTCTGTTTGAAGAGGCTGTTCCAGAAATGAACATCATTAGGAGGTTTTCAGTTTCTCACAAGTGACTGTGAGGAAAGAAGGTTGTGAGGTTTGTATTTTATCATTCAGGCCAGTTTTATGGATGGATCCAAGGGGCAGTTAGAAAATGAAGAGTTATTTCTTTACTGTTTTTTCTTTACTGTTTTCAATACAGGCTTGCTTGTGGACATTCAAACATTTTCAAAATACAAAAGAATTTTTAAGTATATATATAAATATATATATTGTATATAAAGATATGATATAAATATAAAAATGTATATATGTCTGTCCATCAGTCCATTGAAATTATTTTGAAAGGGACCTCATAGTGGAGAGGAACATCAGAGTGGTCTCTTTCTGGGGACCTTTGCACAACCAAAAGGATCCTAGTCTGGGACTGCTCAGTCATTTAAAAATGATATCCAGTTTTTTTTTCAAAAGGACTTGTTAGAGCTTCCCAAGGCAATGATCCCTTTTTAGTTATCAAACTGGACTCTTCATGGCTCGGGCATTCTGTTACTGGTCCTCAGATTGGTCATTTCGTATTCCTCCATGAGGTGAGGCCCTGAGAGCACACTGAAATGAAGGGGTCCTCTAGCCAACTCCACCAATTTAGACACTTTGAAAACACTTTCAGCTGAGGCAGCAGGCATGGGGTGTTTTTGGGATGGTCCTGATCAATGCCATACAGACAGCTTTCGAAATATACCTGAGGGGTGCATTGCTGGACACCCTCAAATTGTTCCCAAGGTGGGATTTTTGGATTATTTCTTAGAATTTCCTCCTTGATAATGATGCCTAAACTGCCTAAACTGGAATGGCTATAAATGAAGTCTAGCATTACAAGGAAAAGTTATAGATGTTTGTAATGTTATTACAAATGCATGTTATAGAGCTCTGCCTTTAGGCAAATTAATTTTATCATCAGTTTCTTTTCAGTGCAAGTAAACATGCTCATCATAATCCTTGTTCTCTTGGGATACTGCAAATACTTCAACACATGAGCTTTTGAGGGAGAGAAGTAAAAAAATTTGCAAGGAAAGGTTTATCTCTAACTATGAATGTGTGCAAAACCCCAGCTTAGCAATGGATCTTCGCCTAGCTGCAAACAATATTGGTTTCATGGCTGCTCAATGACTTTTTTATGCCAGACCTGTAGAGCTGTCTGTCCCATCTCCATCCCCTTCTCCTACTTAATAAGCTTTTCTATCATCTTCAAAACAAGAGTCTGAGCTTCTGATGGGTCCTCAGCAGCCATTAGGATTAAACCTGCTTTACAGCAAAAAAAAAATATTAAGGTACCAAATCAAATATACTAGTTGTTAATTTCATTTGGAAACCTATAGAGTGTGTACAATATAAATAATTCCACTCAAGCATTCTGTGCTTTAATGTGCAGAGACTGTAAACAAAGCAAATTCAAATTAGAATGTATAGGATAATTTTTAGGGATTTTCTTCAACTGGAAATTTGACTGAAGTGCTGATAGTCTTAAACCTTAAGTGCCTGGTGTCAACAAGCAGGTGAGCTTTACAGCTGAATTTTACAATCTGAAAATAAGAATTGATCTGAATACATGAGAGAGGTCCTTAACAAAAGTGTTGTTACCAGGCACTGCTCTAAAAATACTAATGCTTCCGTGTTCTTACTTTTGACCTCCCTCCTAGTTAGAAGTAAAGGTGCTGGGGAAGAAGGTTTAGTCCAGCACAGGAATTTTGGGTGATGACTCTCAAAAATGATGGTTTTATTATTATTTTATAGTGGTGCCTCTAGTCTCTCCAATTAAAGAAAAAAAAAATCCAAACAACTGTATTTCTGTCTTTTAGCTATCTTCTAAAGCATGTCAAAATCTAGACAGTAGCTAGGGAATCAGGAATGCTGTGGTGGTGCCAGCCTCTCCAACAGCTTACCTCTGGGCAGATGACAATCAGGGAACTGTGTCTAGGGGAAGGAAGAGGCTGCCCGACGTGTGCCCTGTAGACGGTAACAGCCTGGCAAGGGTGCCAACCCAAGAACAATCATGCAGATGACTGGGGAACAAAAATGGAAGGAGAATGTATATCCAAACAAGAGAGACTAGCAGGGTGGAGAGGGCATGAGGAATGGTACTTGAAGAGTTTCAGCTAGTTTGCTTTTCTTGTTTCCTGGGTGGTCATTTAAAGGACAGCGAGTGATACCCAAGCAAAGGGTTCATGAAGGTTTGAAGTCTGGAATTTACTCTCCCTCTCTTTAGTGGAGAAAAAACCCCACTATTTAACACCCTTTCCTTTGGGAGAGCATTTAATGGTAGCATTTAATGGAAATGGAATCCCCATTTCCATACAAAATACTAATCCCCTCACATTGGTGTATTTTTAAGCACAACTCATTCTGCCTCCAGCTGTGCTCCAAGAAGTGGGAGGCAACTCTGAGAAGGTGGCAGGGCTAAATAGAGAGGGGGTGAGGAGAAACGGTTCCATATCTACCACACACACCAGCTGAAGTTCTCCAGAGAAAATATTGAGGCAGTTCCTTCCCTGCTACGTGAATATTTCACAATCTTTTCAACAGACTAGAAGCACTGCTCCTTTCCTTACTCCCTCACCATGTTCTAGTTCTTAAGATGTAGGAGAGAGATGAAAGACAGAGACAAGATTAGGCCAGCAGGAGCATGGTTAAGAAGGCATGGTGTCTCTCTGACCTGCTTACCACTGTTCCAAACACCTACATGTTGATTAGTCAGAGGATCCAACACTGAGCTTGACAGAATAGTCAGCATCTCGTGGTGTCCAAAATCATGCTGAGCACTATCTAGGCTCAAAAAGCTTTCTACTCACTAGTCACCTTTCCTCAAGAGACGTGGAGCCATGATGATGCTCACAATAAAACCCACATAAGGAACAACCAGCCATCATTAAAACAATACAAACAAATAATTAAACTAGAACCCGAGCACTTTACCCTGCCGACATCAGATAAAATACTGAGGCAAGAAAGAAGAATCTCCCATAGTCTTGAAGCTGCTGTCAGAGCTTCTTAATAGCTGCCACAGGTGTACATCTGTGGCCGCTGTGTAGCCTTTGTGAGCCAGGATGGTACTCTTGGTTTTACAAGCTTTTGGAAAATCCCTGTGCCCAAAGACGGTCAAATGCTGCCTCTTCCATGGCCTCTTACCCTCACTCCTTGTGTCCCCAGATCTCTGTTTGGCCACGGCTCCTCAGAAATTGGCCCCACATCCAGTACAGCCCCCATACCAAGTGGTTCAAGCTCACCGAGCAGCTGTTCTTCACAGGCACAAGGTTTCTAAGACAGATGAAATGCTTTGCTGAGACATGGTGATGCAAGCAAAGTAAGAGTTGCCTGTACCTCTATGATGTTCTGCCTCCATCTCCCCATATCTCTTCTTCAGGGTTTGACACACAGTCTTTCCAGGACACACTCTTGCATGCTTTTCTGAACTTGGTCAAAAAGGAAGGGCTATGAGCAGCCAGGCTCGGCTTTCTGCACCTTCCAGCCCCACCTGCCAGGTGATTTGCCTGGCTGGCTTCAAACCAGCATCAGGTGGTCAGAACCCTGCAAGGGCATGGTTTGTTTGCCCATCACAAGTCCAGTCATTATGTTTTCCCCAGGTAAAAACATTTATTTCTTTGTTCAGTAACTCTTTGCTGAGATGGAAAGTGATCAAAAGACCAGCCCTGTGTGCTCCTGCCACAGCAGTGAGGAGTGCTGGCTCCTGCCTGCACATGAGTGAGGAGGAGGAGGATGATGAGGAGGAGGAACAGAAGAAATGGGAGGAGGAGGACAAAAAGGAAGAGGAAAATGAAGGGGAAGAAGAGGAAGAGAAGGAATAAGAGGAAGGAGAAGAAGAAGACAGAGGAAATTAAAAAGAAGAGGAAGGAGGAGGAGAAGAAGGAGGAGAAGAAGGAGAGGAAGAAGGGGAAGAAGGAGAAGAAGGGGAAGCAGAAGAGGAAGAGGAAAAAGAAGAAGGGGAAGAAGAGGAAGAAAGGGAAGAAGGATGAGGAGGAGAAGAAGGAGGAGAAGAAGAGGAAGTGAGGAAGAGGAGGCAGAGAAAGAGAAGAAGAGGAGGAGGAGGAGGAAGAAGAAGGGGAAGAAGAAGAAGAGGTGGAAGAAGAGGAGGAGGAGGAAGAGGAGGAGAGGGGAAGAAGAAGAGGAGGAGGAGGAAGAAGAAGGGGAAGAAGAGGCGGAAGAAGGGGAAAAAATGAGGAGGAGGAGGAAGAAGAAGAATTAGAAGAAGAAGAAAAAGAAAAGGGAAGAAGAAGAAGAAGAAGAAGAAGAAGAAGAAGGGGAGAAGAAGGAGAAGAGGAAGAGGGAGAGGGAGAAGGAGAAGGGGAAGAGGGAGAAGGAGAAGAAGAAGAGGGAGAAGCAGAATAAGAAGAAGGGGAAGGAGAGGAAAAGGAAGAAGAAGAAGGAGGAGAGGAAGAAGAGGCAGAGTTTTGGCTGTGCCCCAGGAGCCGAGGGCTGAGCGGGGCGCTCCCAGTGGACCCTCCGCCGGTGCCCCACGGGCAGCGCCCCCTCGCGGCAGCGGGGCGAGGCGGCCCCGGCAGGGGGAGGGGGTCCCGAAGAAACGAAGCCTGCGGAGCTCCGCGGGTACCACCCCGGCGGCCAGGGGACAGCGTGCTACCAGTGTGTCACCTCGCTGTCTAATAAGGGGACCCGAGGGAATGGCAGAAAGATGTGCCCGGGGAGGGTTAGGTTGGACGTTAGGAGAAGGTTCTTCTCCCAGAGGGTGGTGGGGCACTGGAACAGCTCCCCAGGGTAGCAGTCATGGAGCCAAGCCTGACAATACACAAGAAGCATTTGGACAACGCCCTGAGACACATGGTGTGAATGTTGGGATTGTCCTATGCAGGGACAGGAGTTGGACTTGATGATCCTTGTGGGTGTCTTCCAAAGCAGGACATTCTATGCTTCTATGAAAAGCTCCCAGCAGTCATGTACTGGATATAGCCATGCCTGGGTGAGACGGATGCCAGCACAGGGCTGTACGGTCTCAACAAAATGGATGAAGGTACGGAAGTTAGAAACACTGTCAGTCTTGCCAGGAGAACATCATGGCACAAAATGACATAACTGCAGTCGCAGGTTGTGAGCTCCTTTCTGCTGATTATAGAATCATAGAATCACCAGATTGGAAAACACTTCTGAGATCATTGAGTCCAACCATTCCTACCTGCTGCTAAACCATGCCCTTATGTACCTTGTCTACCTGTTTTTTAAATACCTCCAGGGATGGTAACTCAACCACCTCCCTGGGCAGCCTCTGCCAGTGCCTGATGACCCTTTTGGTGAAAAATTTTTTCTGATATCCAATATGAACTTCCCCTGGTGCAGCTTGAGGCCATTCCCCCTTGTCCTATCACCTGTCACTTGAGAGAAGAGACCAGCACCCAGCTCTCTACAACAACCTCCTTTCAGGTAGTTGTAGGCAATGTTAAGGTCTCCCCTCAGCCTCCTCTTCTCCAAGCTAAACAACCCCAATTCCCTCATCCATTCCTCCTAAGACTTGTTCTCCAGCCCCTTTACCAGCTTTGTTGCTCTTCTCTGGACACACTCCAGAGCCTCAATGACTTTCTTGTAGTGAGGGGCCCAAAACTGAACACAATATTCAAGGTGTGGTCTCACCAGTGCTGAGTACGGGGGCAGAGTCACTTCCCTGGTCCTGCTGGCCGCACTGTTTCTGATACAGGCCTGGATGCCATTGGCCACCTTGGCCATCTGGGCACACTGCTGGCTCATGTTCAGTCTGCTGCCAATCAACACTCCCAGGTCCTTCTCCCCCAGGCAGCTTTCCAGCCACTCTTCCAGGGTTGTTGTGCCCCTTGGCATTTGGCCTTGTTAAACCTCATCCCATCTGTCTCAGCCCAGCAGTTCAGCCTGCTCAGATCCCTCTGAAGAGCCTCCCTACCCTCAAGCAGATCTCCACTTCCTCCCCGCTTAGTGTCATCTGTGAACTTGCCAAGGGCTGTTTGCAGTGTGTGCTTGTTCCAACGCCTTCTGCAGCTTCAGCAAGAGACCTGGAAACAAGTTCTCACTGAGGCTGAGACCACATGAAACAGCATCAGTGGCAAAGAGAATTCTACACAGCTAATGGTGAGAGCAAGGGCTGAGGAGGATCATGAATGGCTCTTTCCCATGCGAAGAACTGAAGGCTTGGGACACCTGGGCAGTCTTGTCCCTTCCCAGTCAATCTTCTGCTCTACGGAAGGCTATGGCAAAGCAGATTTCATGGTCTCCTATAGCAATAACTTCTGCTGGGAACATTAAAAATATCCTTCAAATAAATCTCACTAACAAATATAAAACAGAAACAGACCTGAAATTCTTCATGGTAGGTGGCATGAAATGTTAGTGTCACGTTCCTTCAAATACATTTGGGTTTTGTGGAAAAAACACAAGTGTTTTTTCTCCTGGAGGATGTCACTCCCTCTCCTCTGCAGGCCTGTAACCCCTTAACTTACTGTTCTGCATCAACAGAACTAAAAGCCATTGCAGGTCAGTACAAACGTGGACTTCCCAATAGAAATACTAGCTGCAGCCTCTCTTCCTAAGAGCAAAACAGGGTTTGCTTAAAAGGCCAGATTTGCTACATGATGCCCATCTCAACCAAATAGATCCTTCAACAGCTTTACAAACCAAATATATAGTTACCCTGCAAGGGAGCACAGGTTTTGTGTTTATTTACTGTAGACTGCTTATATGGAGGAAGCCAGTAGTGTTTCCCTGGCACCACCTCCAGTGTCTAAAAAAGGGGACCTGGTCATGTGAATGCTTTCTCTCTTGTGGCCAGATTTCCACAGGAAGGAAACAGAAAGGAGCCAAAAGCATCCCTGATGTTGGCAATCACTGAACCAGATCTGCAGAATACAGGGCAGACTGCTTTTACCCCTCATGTGGACAACCTAAAAATGGCATTATGTGCTACAAGAACCATTTAGAAGGAGCTTCCCTTTTTCTTACATCATATGGAGACTAAATTTTTGTACAGCTTCAGAAAAGATAAAACTTTTCAGTTAATGGGGGTGGATGGCAACCAGTCACCTGCTCAGGAAGCAGGTTACAGGCTCTGTGTTGTACAAACCACAGAAAAGTTTCCTCAAGATTACTTTTCATGTGGCACCATAGAAAAGCAACCAGAACCTATCTGCTTTACCAGCAGTACTGGTCACTCAGCCCAGTCTTTGGAAATTGTGGATCTGCTCCCCATCCATTGGTGACCCCCAGCAAAATACCTTCTTATCATATGCCTTGATTTCCTCATATTTTGAGTATGATTCTCTGTAAAGCATCTTTACAATGCTTGCACTCTAAGCTATTCTAGCAGATATCACACTTGTCATTGTGACAGCTGATTCAGGTGAAGCACAGAAAGGTTCTACCCAGGATTTTGCATCCTGATTTCATTTCAGATTGCTCTAAAGATGGCAAGTCCTTCCTCCCCAGTGTTCCCATAGGAGCCTCCTCCTCCGCAGCTGTAGCCCTTCATTAGGTTATCAGCCTCACCAAAAATAAGCCACCTGTATGTCAACATTGGTGTTCTCAGCACCTAGAGATTACCCAGACAGTACCTGTAGTCACCAGCATACAACAGCAGTTTGAGAGAAAGAAAAGTAACTCCTTGTTTGAGAAAGGATGGAAATTGCAAGGAGTAAGATATGAAGTTTACCTGCTTTAAACCACCTCTTGGTGTACCCTCTTCTCTTGAGTAACTTTATGCAGAGCTTTTCATTTTAGGTAAACCAAATCATGCCCAAGGTTGGTTTAGGCATCTACAGAAGATAATGTATATACATCCAAAACAACTTACTAAAATCATGTGGTCTTGCAGTCTATGCATAGCTTTCACCAAAATGTTTTTTTTCATGACTCTCTGGCTATCACCATGTTCAATTTATAAGAAAATAGCCAGCGCATCAAGAGGGATATATCCATGTCTCCACTGAAGTCCAAAATTCTCTCTTGCAATGAGCCAGTGTGCTTCAGAGTCCAATGTTTTCCCCATTAACAGGGAATAGCCTTGTCTTCTACTCCCACCAGAGACCTTGCTCCCACCAGTCTGCTGGAGCTTATCCAACTGACTACACCTGTCATGGGAAGAAACACTCCAGGCTCTGGCATCAGTAGAAGAGCATTAGTCTCTTCCACTAGCTCCGCTGGATCTGGAAATGGATGTTTCCGTATGCTGTCAGCACCAAGCCTGTAATGCTGTTGCTTCAGCTGGCCTTTGCTGAATGCTAGTGTGAGAGGCAGAGCGCAAGCCCCCGAGGAACACCAAATGTCAGCACCACCCATTCCCAAGTAAAGGAATGCCTGACACACACTGCCAAGGGCAAGAGCTGTGATTTTGCCCCAAGACAACTGTCTGTCATAATAGACAATCTCCTTCCCTTGCTCTGCACTTCTTTCCAAGTGAAATAGGAAGAGAATTATTTCACGCCCTTAAAAAGTCTCCAAGTCATGTTACAATAGAAACACTGGTTGCCTGGGTGGGTTCAAACATTAAATCTAATTAATGGAACAGAGCTGAAGCAAACAGAAGTTGTTTATTTTCTAAATAAGTCTAAATTTATTCATTAACCTAGTAAAAAAAAAGTTTGGATTACAAGTCTCAACAGTATAAAAGTACAAAACAGGTTCCATAGATTTCTAATACATTAATACAAAGTGCATGACTACATACAGTTCATTTTGCATTACTACCGGGAATGGAAGAGGTGGGAGGGAGTAGAGGAAGCAGTTGGCGGTTGAAATCTAGCAATAAATAAATAAATACAGAAGAGATGATCCATATCAGAGCACATCCTACCACCAATACTGCAGCCTTAGGTGTACAGTTACTGATGCTGAAAACACAAATTCAAATGAAAGCAGGTGTCTGCAAAAACAGGTAGAACTCTTGCTCAAGCCCTTATCGGACATGACCAACCTAGTCAAGTCATTAAGCAAGCAAGCATCCATTATAGCAATGGTTGGGCTCTATCTTAAAGGTCTTTTCCAGCCTAAATGATACTATGATTCTGTTTGGTTGCAGATGGAACACAAGGTAGGCAGCTTTGTCCTCCATTCAGAATCTCAGAGAGTTTAGGAAAAAGCAAAATAAAACCAATGAAGGCTCTAAAGCTATAAGGCTGTTATAAGTCAAAGCCCTGTTTGCCCTGATGTTCTTTCTCTCCAGAGGCTGGCTTGCCCAATGGAAGGAGAGGGGAAAAAAAAGAAAAGGAAAAAAAAAAAAGGAAAAAAAAAAAAAAAAAAGAGCTTTGAGGTTAAAGGCTCCTCTTAAAACCTGCATCTTTCCCTACCTATATTTTCATTTGCTAAGCATTCCCATTTCAGGAAGTGAAATTACATGAAAATTCAGTTCTAAACCCTATCCACCACTGTATTATGCTGAAGACTCTCAAAAAGGAAAGCTTGTAGCAATCCATCTAGAACATCCCAAAAAAGTAACAGTAAGAGAAATCTAAAATAAGAACAAACAAAAGAGCAGAATTCCCAACTTCTAGAAGTTAAACCTTCATAAAAGGAACATGAAGCAATCCGGAGCTAAAAATGCAGTACACTCTTCCAGGAAGCTGCTTCCACCCTACAGGTAAAGTGGAGTCTGAAGGAGTGTCACAATGGTTTGCACACAAGTTTGTCTGAGAATCCATGTAAGAAATATCTTTTGATCACATATGCAAACAGCTGCCTCGATTCAATACAGCACCATTCTTAACAGAACTTTTCAGAACAGAGAAGCACTGCAAGGGAAAGGTTCCAAACCAGAATCGGGAACCTAGACCTCAGGCTGCAATCAGATTATGTTCCTGGACCAGAGCCTAGTTTGTTTAGTGAGGGGTTTGGTTCTATGACAGGTCCAAAACCAGTAGGAAACTTGGTCTGTGGTCACATCTCAGCCCCACTGGGCCAACAGTGACCATTTAGCCAGTTTTGGCCATCATCTACAGCGGACTTGGACATCAAGATGTTTTTTTGGTCCACCTCTAATTGCCGGTCAGTTACTACATGAAGCCCAGGGTGTCTGCTGCTGGGTTAAAACAAAGTAGCCTCCCATTTTGCCATGTTCAGTTCTTAGGTAAACCTTCCTCCTTAGCTAAGGGGAAGAGCTCTCCCATCCCTTTTCAAAGAGCACTTGATGTTGGGGGCCTTCTTGGATAACTACCACTTGCAGAAGAGATGTCTGCAGTTCACCAGTCTGTGTCACATAGGAAGGATGAAATATTTGTCTTTGTTACGTCAGTAGTACAGGGCGAAATCTCCACACCTTTAAAAATAGATATTTATATAACTAGAGAAGTGACTTATAATATTTCTATGTATTAGTTCATCTTATTGACTCATACATGTCTAAGAATGAAATATTTTCTTGGGGATTTAAGGGAGGTTCCAACCAACTTTGAAAAAAATGCCTTACACCCACTGCTTCTTTTAATACAGAAACATGAACTACATACACTTTATATATAAACTCCCATCCTCACATTCACTTGTGAAGCGAGTGGGAGAGAAGGGGAAAAGATTAGACAACCTTGCAGCAGCATTCAGCTTTGCTAAGTGTTCCATAGCATCTTAAATATTATGTACAGTCTTTCTGAAAAGATAAAAACTGGCTTCAGAGTTTGTGGAATCGTAGCAGTAAAACCCAAAACAGTTCTAGGGAATAGTCTTTTGGCAGCATAGCAGGTGTCCAAAGTGAACAGTCACTTTTCTAGTATTTTTCCAGAGAATAAGAGGATCTGTATAACCTTCTGCAGCTATCCAAGGAAGTCACCACTCCTCTTGGGTGGAAATTGCTGGAGATTGTGGTCCTTCTTGTTCTGGCTTTTCAGTGGAAGACTTTTTATTGCTACAGCAAGGTTTGAAGAGATGAGTGTCTATGAGGACTTCTCCAAAACGCCCTTTGTAAATAATGCCACAGCAGACTTTTTGCCTGGAAGAAATGGCAGGGAGAAACACAGTTTGTATGTTTAGAACGTACGGAGTTTACAGAAATTCCAAAAACCAAAATCAGTTTGACCCAAGAGGCTACTTTTCTGAGTCTCCAGCTCAGAGTATAAGGAAGAAAAAGTTTGCTGAGAGAAAACAAGTCTTTGTCTAATTCCACAACACTGCTTTGGGGAAAAAAAAAAATTACTCAACCCATCTCTACACAGAACTAAGTCTCCCATTTTGCTTCCCAGAGAAGTTTCACATATACAACTACCTGCGCTGAACTAACCTTGACTACAATGCACTTCCAAACACTACTTGAGAGGAGGCAGCAAGTCACAACAATTCCAACAGTGTAATTGGCTATACAGCGGATTACTGTGTCACAACACAGTAATAAAAGATGACAAGCTCTCAGCTCCCAGAAAATCTTGTGGTTTTCCTCCCACTCTTGATTTTTTTTTTTTTTGGTTTAATGACTCTCATCACAGGTCAACCAAATCAAAATGTATGTTTTGCTGACAAGCCAAGAGCACTGTTGTACTTGGTAACACATCACGTCTACAGTTTTAAGACAAGGTAGCAACAGTCGGGAATGATATCTTTTGCTCCCCAAAACGTAAAAATATTTTCCAGCAACTGTATTAGTATTTAGAGAACTAAAGGGAGATGGGGGAAAATATCTTAAACATGTGGCATTTCTTTCCAGAGACAGACATCGTATGACAGTGTGACTTAAATTATATCCTTAAATCAAATTAGGCTTAGCAGCAGCAAGTTCCTGAAGCAGAATCAAGCACCATGTAGGTGAAGAGATTTTCTGTCTGCACAGAGTGCACATTCTGTTGCTTTTTACCTTTTCCAATATGTGAGATCTAAGAAGGAGAAAACTGGTGTTCTGCTGGACCCAGCACTCATCTCTGTGTCAGAGCCATCATCGGACTGGTTACTGTAACAGGGTGACTGAGCTGGAGAGGCACTCGAAGTGGTGCTGTGGGCATCAGAATCTATAAGGGAAAGAAATCCAAGAATCAGGACGTGCACCCTATGACTTATCCTCTTCCTAACTTGTAAAATATTGCAGGCGGACAGTGAACAGAGAAGACGACTTTTCTTAATTAACAAGAAAAACCTAACAACAGCCCCGTTTTTCATTTCTCCCTACCAGTTTCAGTACAGAGACTATCTGTCAGCATTTGGGAGACAGACCTTACAACTGGAAAGGGTCCTTCTATATGGGGAACTGGAACGAGGTTCAGGACCAGGCTTCAGATCCTAGCTCTCAAATGTAGCCTGTACATGCTTCAGATGAGAACCTAGTCCTGCTCTGGAATCACTGGAAGATCCTTGAAACCTATGGGGATCTGTGCTTCAGACCTAAAACCTTCTCTCCCACGGTACGTCTTCTTTCTTACCCATTCAGTTAAAGTCTTGCAAGGCTTTTCTCGTTAATGTGATGGTTTAGGTAATACAGAGCGTTAGCTGAATTGGGACTGTGACTATGGACTCGGTGCAGATGTACATCTTAACAGAGGATCTAATAGCCTAATGTTTTAGTTACCTTCCCTAGCACCTACAGTAATACAATTAGATTAATTATAGCACATTGAGGAGATACAAGCTCTCTGGGCCAAGGCCTTTACTGATTCTTTGAGAGCTTTTCCTTCAGGCAGGAAGCATAACTGAAAGAGAGGGAAAGCCAAGTCAGCAGCAGTTAAGAAGCAGGAAGGTTTGCTTTAGAAGAAAAACCTAAAGTAGAGACATATTTAAAGCATAACTGGCAGATGGCTTTGTTGGAAAGCTATGAATCCAAATCTACTTGAAGAGTCTTAAGTGCTAGTGAAAAGAAATGACCAAAACTGGCAGAGGAAGGTCTAAGGAAACTATAGAGGAAACATGGCAGGAATTTAAGGGGTAGAGGTGGGGGTGGAAATTGGATTAAATAGAAAGCCTGGGTTGAAAACAAGTATGGAAGAAAAAGACTGATAGAAGAATCAAGGTCTTCTTGGGAGAAGGAAGCTGAAAATGGCCATAGTGCATTACTAGGAGGTCGGGGAAACCTCTTCCAACTTCAGTTTCAATGAAGCGTGGGACATAAGTTATCATATAGCTGCCTACACCTTCAAGCCAGGGTCCCCACTACCCTTCACCACTTCCCCACCTCTGTCTCTCAGCCCACCCTGCACACAAGTTCTTCCCCTTCATTCCACCCCCTCCTCAAGTCCTCAGAGGACGAAAGGTTGTGAAAACGGAGAGTGTCCAAATGTGTGAGCTTACAGCTGAACCTAGATGGTGATTCAGCTTGACCAGTTAACAATAAGCTACGTTAGGGGAGGCCAGACTTCATTGCCAAAAATCTCTTTGGATCCACTTACTGTGCCGCTTGAATTCCTTTTGCAGTTTGCTGATTTGATTGCTTTTTATTCTGCTTCCAGACAGAGTTTTCATTTTCTTTGGTTTTAATGTTGTTTTAAGACTGGGTCCAGCCCTGGCATCTACCACCTAGAACACAGAAAATGCATGCATAACACTTCTTCATCACACCCAGATACTGCCCTTCACTCATGGTACCCGTACTGATTTAGCTGAAGATGTTCAAAACCGATCTAGTTAAACCAAGGCAGTTTTGAGCACTGATGCTCTTATGCTTCATTTAAATCTGGTTTGTAAGAGGCTGAGCCTGTATGAAAATGCAGCAAATTAGTTTAAAAAGTGTACTCAATTAAACTTTTGCTTTCTTCCTATTTTTGACAAATTCAGTTTAGAAGACAACAGTTGTTTAAGCCAATATAGGTTCAGTTGAGAGTGTCTGCCAAGCATTTGCCCCAGAGTTTTTTAAAAAAACATTGATTTAACTCCTGAGTAAAGCCAGTAGTAGTAATAACAAAGTTCTGGCTCCCATCATGGCTTCCGGAAAAAAGATAACATACCCATGATCATCTTCCCAGCCCTAGGCCCAAACTGAATTAGATGTAACAAACCAGAATATTATGAGTGGGAATAGCTGCGAGATATCAGTCATTGTAATTATCTGACTAAACAACATTGATTTATGTGTTGCTTGAGCAAGTCACCTTGCTTGTTTAAACCATTAAAAGAATAGCCTAAAAAAAAAAAAAAAAAAAAAAAAAAGCATGGCCTATTTTGGATTGAAGCCAAATTTGAAATGCTTGGAATGTCATAAAAGGGTTTTGGACAAAGTTATGAGCTGGTGAAAAAAAGGAATTACAAGGTAAATTAGTCTGTAACTCCATCCTAGGCTTGTATAATCATATGGAACATAAGCCAAAGGAAGAGAGAGAAGAGCCATATAACAGGAAATACTCCAGGAAGGATTTAGAGATGCTGAGGGTGGGAAGGGAGAGTGTGGAGGAAATTGCAAACACTAAATCCTTGCGAGCACCTCCTCTCTCTAGCAGGATGGACTACGGTAGAGACGAGTCAGTTTTGGGGTGGAAGAGAAGTAAATGACTAACATGATTCCAGTTCTTTTTGGATCCCGCTGGCAATTTTTTCCATCTTTTCACCAAAAGGACACAGGCATTGCAAATATCTCCTGAGCGGGCCTCGTGGAGCCTGTCAAAATCAAAACCAAAAATCACTTGCCAACAGTTAATAAAAGCACCACCCCCCCAACTTAATAACAGCAAGAAGCATAAAAAAATACAGAAAACAAGGGTCCTTGAATTCTGCTTTTCAGGCATTACAATTCATCTAAGGTGCTCAAACACTGCCATCAAAGACCAGGACTCACTTTCAGAAAGCACACTTTGATGTAGAAATAAAAGATGGTGTAATCTGCCTCCAGAGGGAGGCTAAAAGCAACAGTCCTATCACCTTCAGGTGGTTTTGTTTTTTCACAGAAACCTCACCAAAACAAAAACTCCAACACACAGTCCCAATGGTTTGATCGGAGAGGGAGAGAAGAGGAATTATCATATTCCTTGAATGTACATTTGGGAACAGACCTCACAGATCTGACAAAAGCTTATTCAGCTCTTAACTTTCTCACAGAGCTTCAAGGATGAGTAACAAATACCACCTAACACACTCCTGCATAAACCTAAGATAAGGTTTCAGAAACAGCATTCACTGGAATGACAGCAATTCTCGACTGCTTTAACGAGCTTTATAAGCTTTCTTCAGAAATCATCTCTACTGCTAATTGACACTAAAAGAATTATAAAAGGGAAAAACTGTAGAACTTTTCAGCTATTTAAATGGAAAGACTGAAGCATTTACAGATGAAGGGGGCAGGCTCAGATAAGCCATTATTTGCTCAGTGTTAAGACTGCATTTTTACCTTGGCACACATATTTCACATAGCACAAGACCAAAGGCCCTGTACACTAAAAGCTTCTTTACTGCAGCTAAAAAAAATTAATATGCAATGGGCCTTCACACAGTCTTTCCACTGCCAAGGACAGCAGCCAAGAAATATGACAAGGAAAATTGTCAGCACCAGCCTTATGTACAAAAAATTCATGGTAAATACAAAGCACTATAAAGCTTTGGTTTTGTCCTTTCAACACTTGAGTGTTTCTAGAAATAAAGGCAGGAGAGGGAAGCATTTCTGAAGACTGCAAGGATTTACACATATAAAGTTAAGCACTTGAGACAAGCAGCAATACTGATACGTGTGTATAGCTTATAATACGATGCATGAAATTTCCACTTGGGCCTAAGGTTTTGATGATAAGTAATCCAACAAGACTGGAAAAAAGTAGAAAATATCTATTGACAACAGACTTTTTTCCAGGAGAAATAATTTCATAGAAAACCAGAGCATAAAGGGAGAAATTCATATAGCCTCAGAAAAAAAAAATTAAAAATAAACGAAGTAAAAAATGATTACAACCTATCACAGAAGAATTTGCTTTTCTGACAATTAGGGCCACAAATTTAGACAGAATTTCAAAGTTTTTAGGAAGTATTTCAAAGAAGTTACAAGGTCACTGCAGCTGTAAAAGAATCACTAGTATTTAGTTTTGCTTACCAATGCTTTCAAGTAACATTATGTGCAATATTACCTAATTGGAAAACTAATTACTTGATGCTCAATTTCCATCAGAATGGCTTTCCAATGAAAAGTTTTAATAATATCTTGATACGTCCTATTTGAGCAATGGCACCAATACCTGGGAAAAGGTACTGGAACTGCTACGTATGTGCCCGTGAAGTTTTGTTTAACATTCTTGGATCTTCAAGAGCCACGGAAAAAACTCCCCGGACCCATGCTGTTTACCGTCTTGTGTGGGAATTTAAACCTCCAAGGAATATCTGTAAAATGCACAGCCTGAGAGGGGTCTAAATCCCTGCATGTGCTGTGAGATGGGAAAGGCACAAGCCTGACTCTTTGCTGTCGGGAACCAGAGCAGCTCTCCGCTGGCAGCAACCACAGACTGACAACCAAATGGTACTCTACACAGCAGCAGAGGATCCAGCCCCTCCTGGCCTGGCCAGGAAAGTTCTGAGGAAGCTAAAACCAGCCTGCCGCCACCACCCACTCTGCTAACATAATCTTTCAGTCTCTCAGAGAAAGAGGGAGAGCACCTTAAGTTTGTGGTTCTGAGACCAAAACCATGACTGACCACAATGTTGACTGAAGAATCTTACCCAAAACAATTCTGGAAATCCTTCTCATAACGTTTGCTGTCAGTGAAACGAGAACTGGAAGACTTAGCTCTGCAAATACAGCAGCCTTCTATACTCCGGTACATCTTCGGTTTATGAAAGCCAAACATCTTTTCCTCCCAGCTGCAGTCTGTGAAAACAAACGGGAACTGGTGTTATTTATCAGTGTTAGATACTGAAAGATAAACCTGGGCAATTCACTGGGCAAACCAAAAGTAAACTGCAATTCAGGATGGGAAGATGCTAGATTAGGCCAAAGCTCTATACTGCACTGCCCAGAAGGGCAGATGTACCTAGAACACACTCTCTTATTAAAAAAAACTATCAACAACAGCTGGGGTATTAAGCAATACTGACAACGACTCACCATTTACTGCACAATTCTACTCTGAGGGCACATCTACAACAGCACAACCCAGAGGTGTGAATGCAGCTGACTTGGCTAATGAAGGTCCTGTGTACGTGGCAAAACAGGCTGCAGGACAGGCTGTGGGAACCTGCCCCAGCCCCTGGATAAGTAGTTGGCAGCTGAACCCTGGGTTGCTGGAACTACCTCATCATCATCCGTTTGTTGGAAACATCCCTGCCAAACTTTGTTGAAAGCAAATTGGAGCCATTTCTAATGAGATGCAGTCATACCTCCAGGCTGTAGGGCAGAGAGTACCTGAAAAGCCGTTCAAAAAACAGAAGGGTGGAGTCCCATCCAGCCCTCAATGGCCATGTCTGCACTTCGGAACCCAAGACCTTTCAGACCTGGTTGAGCATCCCAGCTCAGTTCTCACCCTCCTGCCTTCCCCACCCTGCTTTTCACAGGAAGGAAACCCAGCTAAAAAAGGGCAGGGGAGCAGGACCATGGGGCACATTTCAGCATGTGCCTACCACACATCCCAGCCACAGCAAGTAACTCCAGAGCAAAAACATACTCTCAATGTTACATACGTTACAGGGAAGTTATTTCTTCTTGACCACCAACTCTGCAAACTCAGCGCTGGCGGCTCAGAAAGCTGAAAGCTACACTGCTGTTCAAGGTCTGCCTATCCTTTTCAGTACACCTGGGGTGGGATTTGCTATGAGAGGAGGTAAGCTGCAGTGGAGGTGTTTTCCAGGCAGAAACTTAAAGTTAGTTACAAGAGGATTGACTGCTGTCACCATGCCAAAGACCCCTTCAATACATCATGTCCCCCCCACCAAATCAGTTCTCCCCAGGCACCAGTTACTCCTCAGTGCAGATTCCTGTTAGGCACAGTCTGACACGGCATGAGAAGCTGTCAGAGCAAACAGAGCTCCCACAGTGCTTCAAAAAAACCCCAAAACAACAACTGAGCAAAGCCGGCGCTTCCCTGGCACTGGGCCTGGATGCACAGCAAGTCCTCGCAGGTCCCGCAGCATCTGTCTCATCATACAGATGGGGACTGTTCCAAGACGTTCTCTTTTAAAAGAACCACGGTGCAAGGTTTGCCTCAACCACACGCTGCAGGGAACAAGCAGCCATCTCTGCTGCTTATCACATGCCAACTGCTCAGAGTGCGGACAGGCCACCAGCTGCAGGAAGCTCCATGAGAACAGGTTCCCACTGCTGAGAACTTCTGCTTTTAAAAAATTCAAATTAGACAGAGCCATGCAAATAACACAAGATTTCCCCCTCTTCCCTTAATGCAAAGTCAAGTCCTTATATTCTCATAAAAGATACACAAAACAATCTCTCCTCCTCACAAGTACTACTGAAAGACACAGTAGCTCGGACAGGACTCTTGGGAGAGCATCATCTCCGCCACTTGTGGGCAAATGTGGTGAGAGGGAACTCCCAGCTACTTCTCAGTTCCAGGGACTGCCAAGTCCCAGCAACCCAACTTGGGTTACTGGTGAATGTATGTGGCATAGGCACCTGTCTCCAAATCTTCCATCTGCAGGAAGGTAAGAGACATAATTCTAATATCCTCCAAAAGGACAGAGAAAATGAACGTAAAATCTCCAGCCTACAGCACCATGACCTGCCACAGCATTATTGCAATAAAATACTTTGAAAAGGGATCAGGGGAGATAAAAAAATCTGCTTCCACAGAGCTGTCAAAAAACCCTATCTAATTGTTAGTTAATTCTGTTAGAAAAAATCCATCAGGGAACCCATAAACAGCTGAAAGTGTACATATTTATATTTCTGTCTAGTGTATAATAATAATACAAGACCACTTGGTGCCCACTGAGGCTGCATCTCCTTGCATTTACTACCGCACAAACAAATAGAAAGACAGGCAGTCAGCTCTCAAAAAAGCCTGTCCTGACCAAACCCCTTGTAGAGGCTGTGGACAGCAATGGACTCAAGCAAGCTGCATACTAAGGAGATCCTCCAGGCTCAGCAGAGAGATGGAGGGAAAATGTCTTTCCTTCCCTCCTGTCCCAACTCATACTGTTTGCCACAGCCTTCAAGCACTATATTCCTTTCTTCTTCATACACATTTGCCGCACAAGGAGTTCACCTAGAGCTAGATAGTCCTGAGGGTGACTTGTGCAAATATCCAAAGTCATCCCAAATGCTACTAGGCTGCTATGGAGATTCACCATTCCCTCTATTAGCGCAGCATTAGTCTGAAGGCCAGGAGCAGCTGTAATAAGTAAAAGAAGGTATCCCAGTAGCAACCTGCTGAATGGGCTCGAGGGATGGTTAGACTCGGAACTACTCTCCACTCCTGCCCGAATATGTTTTCAGAGGCATGTAGCAAATGAATGCACAGCCAAATCAGGTTACTATCTCTCGACTAGCAAGACAAACAAACAACAGAGTGCCTAGACAAACACTTACAGTATGTATTTTGTTTCTTAGCATCCGGTGTGCTTCTTCAAGAGACAGTCTCTTGAGGATGCTGCACTTAACAAGCCTCTGGAGAGCCAACAGCATGTTCACCTGAGAATTTTCAATTTCCAAACAGCAACTTTAGATTCTGTTTGACTACTCCAACATTAAGTCTCTGGTCTGGTGCTTTTCTTTAGGAAGCCAAAGACTAACTGCAGACACAAGATTCATCACTGCTGCAGAACTTAAGCAGCAAAAACATCTTGACTATTACAGGGCAGGACAGAGAACTGATATCAACAATGTGATTTACTTTCTAACCCAGCATCTTCCAGAAATCCAGACGCTGAGGAGATGATCCCTGTCACCAGCTGCTATTCATACCACAGCAGAACAACATGCGTGTTTTACAATTAATTACTCTAGTGAAGGCTGGCATACGACACATACTCTGAAAATATCCTGGTTTGTATCGTTCCTGCCACTCTCACAGGAGCAGCCTTTCAACACCATCTTTCAATAGAAGGGAAACTAGTGCCATCTGTTTCCCACTTGATGAATGGTCAGCAACGGTATTACCATACACCATGCCTGAATGGGGAAAAGCTAGTAGCAAAATCACAAGTAAAAGAGATTTCTCCAACAACTGCATTGAAGTGCAGTTATAAATGGAAGGCGTCAGTCCAGTTACACATTTAATCCTGAACAGTTGCCATTTGACCATTATACACTAAATACTGTCAGCTGGGGAACTTAATAGCTAACGGAGAAGCATTTAAGACTAGAAGTACTCAGCACTGCTAAACCTAAAGCTCTCCGTCTCAACTTCCATTCTAAGCCATAACTGTGTTTCTCCTGCTGGAGTTGATGCTACATTTCTACAGACTTAAGTGTACTTGGAAATAAATATGACTGTGCCCTTAAAAGGTTTAACTTGAAAGCTTTGCAACTTAGATCTCAAATTAGAGCTAGACTGCCAGCTATCCTAACACCTGAAACCTCAGCTGTGGAAGTTTAACCATGTGAAATCTAGGACAGATGAAAAGAATGACAAGTAGGAATGAAGTAACTTCCACAGAAGTTAAAAAAACATTACAGAAGATAATTCTGCCAGATCTAAGCATGTTATTAATGTTACTTAAGCATGCCATTATTGGCCAAATTTAAAAATATTAGAATATATCACATCTTTCAAATTGGCAGTTGCACACAAGTCAAATACTCACCACCAAAGTATCAGAAATCCTAGTGGAGCATATTTGTCATTCTGCAGAAATGGAGATTTACCCTGGACTAGTAGGGGAGTGGTATTCCCCCAAGTCAGAGGAGAAGTGGTCCTCCTCCCTGGTCTCTCTGCAAAAGAAGCTGCTATTGCCCAAAGTTTTGCTTTAAAGAACTGTTTTAGCAACTTGAATGGACTCAGAAAAGACCGCAGGAAAAGACTTTCTCTGTCCCTCTGCCCTCTCACTTTCGGAAAAGCAGCATCAAAGAGAGACTTGTGCTGGAAAAAAAACTTGGGAGTCAAGCAGAAAAAAAGTAAAGTAGGTGGGGAATTAAAATAAAACATAAACCAACAACACACCCTGGTTATGGTTATTACATCTGTGAAAGGCTGCTACAAAGCAGCATGCATCATCCATGTGTGAAAATGGTTTCTTGCTTTCATTACCTGTCAGGACTAGAATTTGGTGCTTAGTTTTCTTTGCAAAATTTAATCTGATGATCTAAATTAAAAGCAGGTATTGCTTCAGATGCTCATTAAGTTCTCAAGTTAGGGAATAACTTCTGAACTCTTTCAGATTTTAAAATAAGAAAAGCCAAGCCACCTTCATTTGCCTTTCCAGATTCCTTCTGCATTCTTTCTGATCACCCAAGAAGAATGAAAACCTTTTATAACAGAAAGGAAGGAATTCCTAGAAGGCGGGCATGTCTCCCTTTGTAATACAATTATCAGGCCAGTCGGAAGGAACATGCTCACCTTCTTCTTGTGAGCTGAAACATTCCCTGGGGTTATGGGAGAGCAGAGGAATCCTGGTCCAACTACTCAATACCTTCCTCTCTTCTCTCATCTCTGCACTCTGACTCTGGATCATTCTTCCTTCGTGCAACCCCAAATGGTCAGTACATTGTCAGAGAGCAGAATCCCTGCAACATAATTTGATTTCCCCTTCTGTATACAGAACAGCCTCGCTGAAGCTGGGCTACAGAATAAACACAATCTAGGCCATGTATGTTGATCCAGCCTGTTGTCTTCAGTAAAAATCTCACGATGTTCACCTCTACAGGATTTCACTAAAACTAAGAAACACAGCCAAAACGGTACTTTTTTTCTTTTAAAGGAAAAGAAACAAATTCCTTAATATAGAAAGAATATATATACTCCGAGTTTCACATCTGCAAGTGCATACACCCGGGCACATGCACACACACGAAAAATGCTTCCAGAGCTGTCTACGGTGCCAGAAGCAGAGTTGCTTGTCTCACTAATAAATTCTTGGCCTCATCCTTCTGCTGAAATAAACTGCAATACTCCTACTGAAAATCAACTGTAGGACAGAGAATTGTATATCAACAAAAGAGCCAATCTATATCAGAGACTCAATGTAAACAATACCTCCCCCCTCAGTTTACATGCCGCAAACAGAAATTTTGGAATAGAAGCTAAAATTGGACCCCAGAAAACCATATTTTAAAGTGTCCAAAGCCAGAGTGCTCTAAGGAACTAAGAGACCAAGATAAGTAATCTGAAAAGGCAACTTCATGATTTCCAAAAACACTTTTTTATACTGTTCTTATATTTCAAAACAAGGCAACTGATTTCCAACAACCATAACCTTAGAGTTGTGCATATTGTACACTCTTCTGGTCCCATATATCATCAGATTTTCCTTCCATTTACCCTCCTCTCTCCACCCAAAACAACTTCATTTGGAGTAAAGCTGTATTTGGCCACGACAATCCAGGCACAACCTAATCAAACAGCACTCTGTGGAGTTTTCAGTTGATGAGCTCAGCAAAACCAGTAAAAGGTCAAAACTACATCTTCAAGAACCTTTCCTCTGCCAAAATAAGTAACTCACTCTTTTGCTGGTAGTCATCTGCAGCTGCTGTTGCACACTCAGTGCCGCAATGAAGTTTTGGCACACCAGATGCAACTAGCAGCAACTACCAAGCAGGTATCAACAATCAAACCGGATGTTTCTTTCCCATGTTTGAGCTTCCACAGCATCCCAGCTACAACACTTCCAGAAGCACTCAAGTCACAAAGCAGCCTATTTACCTGCCCATCTTGAGTGGGAAATAAGTACCTAACCACTTGGACAAGAGAAGAGAAAGGCTAAGCCACTTGGGTATTCCTTTGAACTGACATGTGGTTAGTGCTCCAGAAAGCATAGGCCAAAGCATGAAAACAATAATCAGCAAGATTTGCATAGGTGGGAAAAAAATTCCAAACCTGTCCCACCTGCAGACATTCCATATTGAAAGAGAACCTCCCCCTGGAAACTCCTATTGCATTGCTCAGTTTTATCAGGAGGAGCCCTGCAAGGAAAACCTGGGATGTTCCCAAGCAAGTGCTGGAGCTAAGACTGCGATGCTCATCTGGGCACAGTCACTACAGCTGTTATGATGCTGTTTGCAACCACCTGCTACTGAAAAAGCATCACAGACACTTGAGATCCTGAGACATCGAAGAGTTTGGATTTTTTTGATTTTATTTTTTTTAAAAGAGGGTAACATACCTGATGGGGACTTGAACAGAATTAAAATAATTATTTGGCAGAAGAGCTGAAGTGACTTCATTAAAAAGTATACTTTTCCATGTCCTTAAGTAATATTAGTGGTCATTTCACTTGGACTTTGGTCTGAGCACCTTGTACAGAAATGAAAAGGCTTGAGTCATAAAATGGAGTCCCACCCACGAGTTCTGTTTAACCAGTCAGTTTTCAAGCCCCAGCTCACCAGCTTCTTCCTTCTGTTAAAAAGCAAGTGCTACAAGTGGTACAAGTCTGAAGAAGTTGTTGGTTGTCAAGTCAGACCATGTGTGCAGTTCATCTCATTATGACAGAGGTACAAAGCATCAGGTGGTAAGAATCAATGCAAAGTAGACAGTTCCGTGACAAAGAGCTGTTCAGCATGAGTAAGACAACAACCCGTCACAGTTTTCAGTTTTAACACTCTTATTTTTAACCTGCATGAATTTATCAGCTTTTTTTAACATCAGCTTTTTTTAACATCATCTTCTACTAAGAAAACAGTGATATTTTCTTTTTAAAGGGAAGACTGAACATGTAGGCAATTAGCTCCTCTTTGAGAATCTCCGGGCTGGCAGAGAAGGGAGAAGGAATTTTTCCCAGAGGCTCTGGCACTCAATCCCACCTACTTTCAGTGGGAGCTGGATGCTGCATGCCTGTGGGTGTGTTTGAAAAGTCCCACGACTTGTTACTTACTGATTCTCTACCACGGACCACAGATCCCAAGAAACCTGGAATTTACCTGGCTGTCAAAAGAATTCAGTGCCCACCGGTGCCAGCAGAAAGGCCTCCGGTCCAGTTTCCCATGCAGTCTTATCTTTATTTATAAAAAGCTATAAACTACCCAGTGAACCTGGCTATGTGCAGAATGGGGAGAAAGAGGTTTCCACAAAGGAGAGGCTGACACTCACCTTTGGAAGCAAGCACGCAGTAGCAAAGGGGCTTGCAGAGGAACTGCATCACCCTCCTGGCTCGCCTCGTAAAAGGTGCAAACACAGATGTCTCTGTAGCTGTCAACCTTCCACCGGCGCCAAATTAAAATTCAAAATGAAAAAAAAAAAAGAGAGCATCGCGGTCTGATTGCATTCAAGCATGTTACTCAGCCTCCAAACATAAACGTGATGCTGAAGTTCAGGGACACTGGGCCCCCTTCTCTTCTCCCCACGATGAGGGGACGGGGGTCTGTCAGCCCTGCCAAGACACACGCGTTTCACGCTCACAGGAACGGGGCATCCTGCCCCTGCCCACGCAGCATCGGGGCACAGCTACGAACTCCGCTGCGAGAGTAAAAATCCAATGGAATAATTTGGGTCCAAGGACTGCCCACCAGCAGACTGACGGGGACAAGGGTCTTTGAAGGACAAAGAGAGGTCAGAGCTACCGGTGGAGCCTCAGGGCAGGCGGGACTCAGCCCCGCTCACCGGGCTAAGACACAGCACGGTCAGCAACAGGTTCGGCAGGTCCCTTTAAAGGCTTTTACCTACAGGCAGCCGGAGACGGCAACTTTTACCTCCTGAAAGGCAGAGCTGTGCAAAACTCCCAAGTTCGTTTTGTTTTTCTAGTTCTTTAAATAAAAAAAACACAAACCAAAAAACCCAAGAAGATGACGGTGATAAAGGAGACCCGAAAAGGCAGAGCCCAGCATCCCCCGGGCACGGCGGGGGGGAACAAAGACCCCTCCCGGGAAGGACGACCTACTTTCGCGGGCGGTGCCGCGGGGCAGGTGGAGCCGCTAACACGCGGGCTGCCATGCGTTCGACTCGCCCGAAAAGAATAAAAAACAAAACCAACCCAACCAAAAAAAAAAAAAAAAAAAAAAAGGAAGCCCCAAACGAATTAAAAATAAAAGAGGGGAGGGAGGAGAGGAAAGCCCCGCGCTGCACACGCCTCCCCAGCACGCGGTGCTGGTGCCCCATTCGGAGCTGGGGTGGGGGGGTGGTAGGCGGTTCGAAAGCTCCGCCGAAGATCCCGGTCCCTACCCCGGGAAAAAGGGGGGGTGGGAGGGTGGTGGTCCCCGCCGCTCCCGTCCCGTCCCCTCGTGGCTCGGGTTCCTCAGAGCCCGTCCCTGACGTCATTCAAACATGGCAACAGTTGCACTTCAAAGGGCCGTCGCAGACCTCCCCGGCGACGCGGCCACCACGCGGACCCCCGGCTCCCCGCCGACACCGCCGGGGCTCGCCCTGCGCGGTCCCTCGGCGGAGCGCGTGTGCATCCCAAGTTTCGCCAACCCCTCCGAAGTCCTCCAAAAAGTAACAGCCAGACGCTAAAATAAGAAACACGGTCTCCCGCGGGATAAGTTTCACCCCGCCGCTCCCCGCGCCGTCCCGGGGCTGAGCTTCCACCCCCCCCCCCCCCCCACACTCCGTTCCCCGGTGCGGACGAGCGCTTGGCCCCGGGGAGCCCGCAGCACATGCGAGCCCTTTGTTTTCCCTGCAGCCGGGCGCTGCCTACGTGCCGCACCGGGCCTCTCCGCGCGGAAAGAAAAAAACGGGGACTCGGGGGAACTTGTTGGCACCGGCCACACGCTCGAAAGGGGGAACGACGGGAGAGGCTGACTTCCCCCCTCCCCACTTTGCTGAGAGAAAGCGGCGCGACCATCCCCGCACCGGCACCGCGGGGCGACACAGCAGCACGTGTCACGGCAGCCCCGCCGTTGCCACCCCGGGGCGGGCAGAGCCTCCTTTCCCCTCCCTCTCGCGGGGTGCAGAGCCCCCTTTCCCCCCCTCCTCTCTCTCACTCGGGGGGGGGGGGGGGGGAGGTGCAGACCCCCGTTTTCCCCTCCTCTCCCTCTTTCGCGGGTGCAGAACCCCCTTTCCCCCCTCCTCTCTCTTTCTCATTCGAGGGGTGCAACCCCCCCTCCCCCCGAGGGGTGCAGAGCCCCCCCTCTCCAAACAGCAGCGATAACGTTAAATTAAAACGGCCGCACTTTCTCGCCGGGGAGGGAGAAATAAAAACAACCGCCCTCTTTGGACGGGGAAGGAAGGGAGGGAGAAATAAAAACAACTACCCTTTCGCCGCCCTGTTGATGTGGAGGGAGGATTCGTGGGCATCTCCGTGACCCCCCCAATCCCCTCCTGGCGCTACAGGTGTGCCGGGCAGCACCTGCACCAACGGCCCCGCACCGGCTGCCCGGGCTCCATAAAGGACCCTCGAGCCCTAAAACTCCAAAAACGAGTCTTGGGAGAGAAGAGTTTATTCGCCGGCGTAGTCGCTATCAGCGGGGACCGCGTGGCGAGGTTGGGCAGCGCCGATTCCCTAAGCCGGGAACTGCTTTTGGAATGGAACCGCGTGGAACCCACTTTTGGAATGAAACCACCGAGAACCCGGCTGCGCTTACTCCTCGGAGCTCCAGTCGCACTTTGCGGGAAGAAGGGACACACACGCACCCCACTAAGTCAAGATTTCCCAGGAAAGGCTTCGCAACCACGCGGGAGGCGCTTGTCCCCGCCAGCCCCTCCTTGAAACTCCCCTAAATGAAGAGGAAAAAAAGGGGGAAAAAGCGCAGCCACGCGTGTCTAAACTGTTCGGGGCGGCAAAGTCTTGTCGCAGCGGCAGGACTGAAGGCGAACTCCGGGATTAAGGCGCATAGAACAAAACCCGCCGGCTGCTGCGGAGGGTGGGAAAAACAACAACAACCGCACAAAACGCGCAAACGGAAAAAAACCCCACTTTTAAACCTCCCGTTCCCTTCTCGGCTGGACTTTTCTCTCCTCCTTTCCCGAAGCAGAAAGGGAGGGGAGAAAAAAAAAGCAGGGAGAAAGAAAAAAACCAAAAATCACTCACCGCTCCAGCGACCCGTGCGGGATGCGGCGCCGCCGCTGCGCGCCCTCCCCGCGCTGTAACCGGGCAGAGCCGCACGCGCCTTCCCCCCCCCCCCCCCCCCCCCCACCCAAACCACCGCCTCCGCCTCCGCCCCGCCTCCTCCCCCGCCCCGCCCCTCCCCTCGGCGCCCGCCGCTCTGCGCATGCGCGGTTCCCAGGGCTCCATTCTTCAGCGCCGCTTCGCGCGCCCCATTGTCCTTTTAAGGGAGAAAGGCCGCGCGGGAAGCCCTGGAAGGGAGGGAGGGGGTGTTGCCCGTCGCGCACCGCCCGCTCGCACCGCCCGCCCCGGTTGTGGGCGTGGCCACGGCCATAGCACACACCCCCCCCCCCCCCCCCCCCTCCTTCGCCCTCCTCCTCCCCCGCCTCCCTCCGCCCCGGCACCTGCGGAGACTTCACACCTCCCCCGGGCACCGAAGCGCCGGTACGGTGACAGCGGCGCTCCTCTGAGCGGGGCTGCAGAGCCTGCCCGCCTTTCTCCCGGCTGGGGTCGCACCGGAGGCGCTGAACCTCGGTGCAAGAGGGAAACTTCTCTGCGGGGCTTTCCCCTCCTTCCCCCCCGCCCCGCCCGTAGGGTTCGTTTTAAAGTGCTTTCAAAGTCATCGTTGGCTCGTGTAATTTTTTCTGGTGCGTCAGAATGGGTGGTTTAAAAATCCACGTCACAGGTCTTCGTGCAATTTAGAATCATAGAATAGTTTGGGTTGGAAGGGGACTTAAAGATCACCTAGTTCCAACCCCTCTGCCATGGGCAGGGACATCCCACTAGATCCGTCTGCCCAAGGCCCCATCCAACCTGACCTTGAACAGCTCCAGGGATGGGGCAGCCACAGCTTCCCTGGGCAACCTGTGCCAGTGCCTCACCACTCTCATCGTGAAAAAAAGTCCTCCTTATATCTAGTCTAAAACTGCCCCATCTACAGTTTATACCGACTGCCCGTTATGCTGTCACTACAAGCTTTGTGGATAGTCCCTCCCCAGCTTTCCTGAAACCCCTTCAGGTACTCGAAGGTCGCTATAAGACCTCCTTGTAGCCTTCTCTTGTCCAGGCTGAACAACCCAAACTCTCTCAGCCTGTCCTCGTACAGGAGGTGCTCCAGTCCTCTGACCGTCCTTGTAGCCCTCCTCTGGACCCATCCCTACAGCTCCATATTCTTCTTACGTTGAGGGTTCAGGACACAGTTGGCTTTCTGGGCTGTGAACGCACATTGCTGGCTCATGTCGAGCTTTTCATCTACCAGCACTCCAAAGTCCTTCTCTGCAGGGCAGCTCTCAATCACGTCATCCCCCATCATGTACTGAAACCATGAATTGCCCCAACCCAGGTGTAGGACCTTGCACTTGGCCTTGTTGAACCTTACGAGGTTCTCACAGGCCTACTTCTCCAGCCTGTCCAGCTCCCTCTGGATGACATCCCGTCCTTCCACAGTGGCAACTGCACCTCTCAGCTGCAAACTTGCTGTGGTGCACTCAATCTCCCTGTCTATATCATTGATGAAGATATTAAACAGCACTGCTCCCAGTATGGACCCCTAAGGGACACCAGTTGTCACAGATCTCCATCTGGACATGGAGCCGTTGACCACTACTCTCTGAATACCAACCGATTTCTTTAGGAAGAGCCGCTTCACAAAACTGCTGGTAGGTTACACTGAAGGGGATTTTCTTTGAAAACTAGGGGTGGCAGAAGGATTGGTGTGTGATAACGCAAAGTAACAACTTTGTAAAGTAAAGTTGTGATTTAGCACCATTACAGCCTATAGTGCAATAAAACTGCAAGCTATTTCCTCCCAGGCTCATGCTCAAACCACGTCCGAGTACCAAATGTCTTTGTTCAACCTATTTAAAAGTTTCCCACAGAAACGACAGCAGCTCAGGCACAGTGTGGAGTTGTTTAATACTCCAAAATATTAAAATAATGGGGATTTTTACAATGAGTTGTTTTATCTTGATAGCAACCCTTTGAAGCTAATCCTAACTTAGTTAAGAATGATGGAATGACACAGTGGTTGGGGCTGGAAGAGACCTCTGGAGATCATTCAGTCCAATGCACCTGCTAAAGCAGGTTCACGTACAGCAGGAAGCACAGGAACATGTCCAGGTGGGATTTGAATATCTCCAGGGAAGAAGACTCCACAACCTCCCTGGGCAGCCTGTTCCAGTGCTCTGTCACCCTCACAGTAAAGAAGGCACAGATTTAGTAAGTCACCGAGGAAGCATGCTGAAGTGATCCTTTTCCTTATAGCAGCAGCACAACTTAACCTTCAGCGACTTCCAGAAGAGCAGGACAGTCTGCTTTTCCTTACCTTAGTCTGAGCACCTCACATCATCTCTACTTGCTTGTAAATCCATAGTAATTCTACACCGTTTCCTTCCTCAGTGCTGCAACAGTAGTCAATTTGAGCACAAAAAGCAGTAGGATTTCTGACAAGGAAGTCTCCAGATTTCTGTGAGGTGTTTATTTAATTTAAATGATTGTAGCATATTGCCTTTGTTACCAGCGCTTCCTTCCAGACGCAGCTAAAGCAAATCACATTAAACTTGTAAAACACAAGTGTAGCTAATGCTGAATAATTTCTCAAGATACATATATATTTTTATTGGGTTTAACTAGTCTAGGGAACTCTACCAGCTTTTTTTGGCAGCTTTTGTTTGCATTTAATACGTGTCTGGTTTTACCTGCCCCTTTCTTTTTTTGGTTTGAGGGAGTGATTCTTCTAGATTTCCTCCCATTATTTCCCATTTTCTTTTCTCCATGCTTCTCAAAGCCACTCAGTGATATTCATTTTATTTCAGTGCTATCCAGTATAGGATTTAAATGCCCAAGTGAAAATGAAATGGCATTTTCAAGGAGAATCCTTGTAGGAATCGAGCAAGGTGTTGCCTCTCAGCACCCAGTTGAACAAAACTTATCACTTGGTGCCTCTCAGTCGCTGCTTTCTTTTACCATCATGCTGAACGTTAACAGAATGGCTCAAGGTTGGCTTTGATTGCCTGCAAAAAGGGGCAGGGCAACTGCTTGGGTATTTATTTCATGACTTTGTGCCCTTACACTCCAAATCTCATGCAAGCCCCAAATCTCAGTGGAGAATGTAGGCTTCTAACTGACAATGATGAAAACAGTTGATCACGTAACCGGGGGAGGATTTGAATTTCCAAACACGGTACTTGGCTGTTCCTGCCCTCTCAGAGGAAAACAGCTTCTATCCACAGAAGTCCAAATGGCAATGCATAAATGAAAAACATGGTCAAACTAAATTCTGAAACACCTCTGGTTCCCTTGAAGTGTTTGCTGATGACATTTCAAGGCTACCCTATAACTTGATAGTGGTTTGAATTTTCATTTTTGGCTGATAACCAGCTTGCAATAAATAAGAGGCACTTAAATAGCTAATAAGATTTCATCAAGGTTCCTCTAGCCCCTTGCCCTTGAGCAAGCCACGTGTGCCTCCCATACCACGAGAGGGGCACCTTGTCTGACCTCACTGTGTGGATAGAGGGTAATGTAAAATAGCTCCAAACTTGGAACAAGCCTAGAGGAGTTTAATCCGGAAAATGCAGACATCTGAAATAATGCATACACCTTTACAGTACACGTAAGGCCTTATTTGGCAAGGCTCTGTTTAAAAAAACCAAGCATCATCCTTTCCACTCAGAATTTGGTATAAAGGAGGAATATGGGATTTCATGGAGATCACAGGTGACCTGGAATATGAGCTTTGGTCCAGAGGATTTATTTTCATGCAGGTCTGTTCTTAAAAACATTTACTGTAAGAATTCATGTAGTCTTTGAAAAACTAACAGGACTGTTGCTGCATTCCAGTCAAACCAGTACCTTTCTGGGGTGGGATCTTCATTATTTCATCTGTGAAACTAAATTATATTAACGGTGTAATTATAAAGCTAACCACAAGGGGGTTTTAAATGTAAAACATACATATATCATGAACGCTGAGGCAAAGGCGCAAACATGGAGGGAAAGTAGGGCATTTGCCAGCTAAGACATCTGATCCCATTGTGTTATCTTTCAATATAAATAAGTAAACACAAATAGGCTACTTGTTGTTAAGTGAACAGCAGCTGTCAAAACCAAGCCCAGGCAGCTGTTCCTGCTTTAAGATTTCACTGTGATATGTTTTTTTACAACTTGAGTAATTTGAAAGTTTGCTTTAAATGCCAAAAGGTTTTGAAAAAATTACCAGGAATTCTTTCAGGAAAAAAAAAAGTTGATGGATTTACAGTTTTAAATACGATTTTGCCAAGGAGTAAAATTTCAGAGGGAGATATTATCAACAAATCAGTTATGTAGCTCCTGCTAGCACCATTTGCCCGTATGAGTAACGGCATATTAATTTTTTGAAAGTGCAATTTCTCACAGACTCGCGGAATTGTTGGGGTTGGAAGGGTCCTCTGGAGATCATCAGGTCCAACTCTGCTGCTAAAGCAGGTTCCTATACAGCAGGTTGCACAGGAATGTGTGCAGGTGGGTTTTGAGTATCTCCAGAGAAGGAAACTCCATGACCTTCCTGGGCAGCCTGTTCCAGTGCTCCTTCACCTTTGCAGGAAAGAAGTTTTTCCTCATGTTGAGGTGGAAATTCCTGTCTTCCAGTTTGTGCCCATTGTCCTGTTGCTGGGCACTGTTGAGAAGACTCTGGCCCCATTCTCTTGACACCTGCACCTCAGATATTTAGAGGCACTGATAAGGTCCCCTCTCAGTCTTCTCTTTCCTAGGCTAAACAGACCAAGCTCACTCAGCCTTTCTTTATAAGAGAGATGCTCCTCTCCCCTGATCATCTCTGTGACCCTGAACTGGTAGCATCAGAACTGGTATTTTAAAGCAAACAGGTTATAAAGAAATGTGATTTCCCCCTCTGTTTTATGTTTTAGGTTGAATGACAGATGGCTACAAATAAACAATGACAGCAAAGTTTGATGATAATAAAAATAGATATGATATTCACCCTGCCAGAATGAAGTACTCAAGTTATGTGGCTCAGTGAGATGGGACCCCAAACTGGTTATTCACAGGACAAAGCAGGTAATTTATAGCCCAGCCTAAGTAAGAAACCCACCAGGCCTTAACAGAGAAGAATGAACTTCCCGAAGGGTTTTTAATTGGTATTTCAAATTCCTTACGAGGAAGATAATTCTCTTAAATTCTTAAGGATGGCTCCAATTCTACAGCAAAACAATCATTTTCTATTACTGCTTAAGCACCTTTAGTGCAGCTTTTCAAGTCCTGCTCATTTCTTTGGAGGACTATTGCTTTCATCCCTATTAAAGCCAATAAGAATATTCTATGAGGATTTATATTAAGTAGATTTGAAGATGCCATTAAGAAGATTAGCACTCTTTGCTTCCCAGGCTTTTTCCTGTCAAGAGAGTTATCCTCCCTCATCCCATCATTTGGGACAGTTCTGAAAATGGAAACCAAGTATTTGGAAACTTGAGAGAGAACTCTCCTCTGAACAGAGACCCTCACCTTTCTGAAAATCCTGGGGAGAAGTTGCAGATTTTATATTGACAATTTCAGACTAATCTTTAGGGATGAAAAAGTTATGGACTGTTTTGGAGAGTGTTGTGTATGCCTGTTCTCACATGGGATTGGTTAGGGGACAAAATTTGCTCTTTGAAGCTTCTTACTGAACCTAAGATTCCTGTCCAAATGCATCCATCTCCTTAACCCTGTTTGCCACTGCATGGCCCTGAACGCAGACATAGCTGGCGAGGAGGGAGAGAAAAGCAAGCGTAACTGGTTGGGAGAGCATCCATGTTAGCTAGAAAGCAACGTTAGAGTGTGACAGGTTTTTTTCTCTGGACCTCTTTCTCAACAGGAATCAAACAGGTAAGTAGAGATGCTGGGAACAGAAAGACCTAGGGAGCTTAACTGATTTTTGTCATGTCTTGGGAATGAAGTCATACCGTGATGCCTGAAATCCTCTGCTAGGGACCGGACAGCATGGTGGGGCAACAGGACTCCCAGGGGGCGCTGCCAGGAAGGATTTTCTTACAGGCTTGTACCCAGAACTCTACTAAATAAAATCAAGTGACCCAAGGAAGTATCTTTACAGGTTAAAACTTCACTTATCACCTTTCTTTCTTTGCAGATTTTATAGCCTACAGGCCTGTTCTCAGTGACACTGCTTTTTAATCTATAGTACAAGCAGGCAGAACAAAGGTCCATTGGTTCCTTTTTCATGAAAAAAAAAAAAAAGGAAAAAAAGAAAGGAAAAAAAAAAGATATTCCCAGATTAAGGAGGAGCTAGTTGAAGAATGAGATCAATGTAACACTGAGATAGCCCTAGGTAAGGAGAAATGCATTTTGGGGAGGTGACAGAGTTTCATATTTAAGACTTTGACTGCGAGGAGCCACAGAAACTATGGAGAAAGCCACAGTGCTCTGTAGGCAGGGTTTTTACTCAGGCAAAGCAAGGCAGAGTGTAGTAATAGAAACCACACCGAGTTCAAGTACAATTGAGTAGTTTCATGAGGGGATAGCATCTTGCTGACTTTGTTGCCAAGCTGCAGAAGACAGGAGTACTTACAAGTCTTTTAGCAAGGAAGGAGAGTTGTGGGCAAATTTGGCTAACCAGGAGAAAGAGATGGTAGGAGAGCTGATGCGTGAAGGAAATCTGCAGAACCTGGAGTCCCAATCAAAAGCTTTGAACAAGCAGCCAAGAAACAAGTGGAAATCTACCACTGAGATCTGGAGGGAGGAGCTGGAGGCAAAAAGTTTGCAAGGGTAAGAGGGAATGGAGTTGGCTAACAAAGCCACCACATTACACAGATAACTTCAGATAGCTTAATTAGATTGAATCAGCTAATTGGGCTGCAACAAATCAACAAAATTTGACACTTTAACATCCTCTGCAAAATAAGCCAAGGGCAGATAGAGGAAAAGGGCAGGCAGGGAGAAAGCGGTGTGAAGGGAGGAGGCAGTAGGATACATCCCTCTTCCTCAGGGCAAAGGCATCCCATTCTGAACATGAAAAAAAAAAAAGGTAAGGAAAGATGAAAGACTTTCCAGGAGGAAGACTTCACTTACAAAACCATGTAGATAGGAGGAGGGCAGAAGCATGATGGGCAAGCTTCAGGCAAATTTGAGCAGATATTGATCACAGGTTTCTCCAAAAGCAAGTCAGATCCCATAATAGATGTGTGTGGTCAGGAATTAGCTCTACAGGGTGGTGAAAGAGACTTGAATAAACCCAAACCAGGACACACATCTGACCTTAGTGACTTTCAGCAGGTCTGACTGCCTGTTTGTATTGCAAATTACAGCAAGCAGAGAAGTCAAGGACCCAGATGCTGCCTCCAGGGCAGAAGTGGCAAAGCCTGAGCTGCAGCACGAACCCTGTTCTACATAGGCACAGAGAGATCTGGTAGACATCTAGGGTCCAGCAGGCAAGTTCCTCTGTCTTTGCTGACCCAATGACACAGAGACTACCAAGGAAGCTAGCACCAGTGCCACATGGGTACGGGAGAGAAGGAATGGAGGGAGAGTACTAGCCCTGTAGGGCCAAAGGAGGTATTTTACAACTTACCTACATCTTCAGCAAAGACATACAAAACCTCTCAGCAAGGAGAGGACAGTTTTTGGAATAGGAGAGCGTAGGACTTGCATGCTAAGTACCTCTCAGCTTCCAAAGAAATAACCTCAATTAAAGCCACACTTGAACTCTTCTCTTTCCCCCTAGCATGGACTGGGGTGACTGGTCTTATCTGGGAGGGATTAAAGGCTGATTGGGTACTGTGGGAGAGGAGATACTCCAGGTGGAACTGAGCTCACCTGAGCAGGCTGGGCAGTCTGAGCAGCAGTGCCCTGAAGCATGTGGGATGTATAGGGAGCCCAGCCTCCCTGCAGAAAGGTAGGTGAGTGTCTGTAGAGTGTCTCCATAAGTGATGGCATCCCCAAGTGGGTTCTTGCTCTTGTTTTGAGCCCCAAAGGCTCTTGGGGAAGTTGAACAAGAGCAGCCTGCAGGGATGGCCAGGCCATGAAGAGGTGTCCTGGGATGGCAATGTCTTTCAGGCATGGGCACTTCTTGAAAAACAGCTGAATAAAGTGATTGCTATTTACAGAGTAACAAGCTGGTCGGTCAGAGACACTTCAAAACCTGGCCTTTCTAAAACCAGCCAGCAGTGTGGTTTCTGAGATGCTATTTTCAGCATGCTGTCAAAACAAATCTCTATCCATAGCTGAACTGACTGACTCTTCTTGTCAGGACAACTACCCTAAGCAGTGGCTGAACCAGTACTAACACAAGGTTTCAAAAACAAGAGCAATACTTACTTGATAATTTGCATTTTCTGTAGGAGGGAGGTTGGAAAACTGGATAGCTGTAAAAGTGACCTCTTGAGCTGATCTTGAGCCTTGTGAATGTCAGGGCTGAGTGCTCGCACTCACAGTTGATTGGAGGATCGTGAACATCTAATTCATGCCAAATAATAATAATAATAATAATTTAGATTTTGTTGTTAACTGCTGGATGGCAAGCAAAATGGTTTAAGGTTTCAGGCATCTAGTACAAGCCATGGTCGTAGACAGACCCGAGACTACAGGTCTGACCAACTTGGTGTTTCCTCTACTTCTAGATCCTCAAGCTAGAGGATCAACCCATTCAGACACAAAGAAAGCAGGAGAACTGACTCAACAGTAACCCTCAGGTGCAAGGATGTTGGTGCCCTTCAAGCAGAAATGTGTGTGTGCAGTGAAGGCACGGGTCTTTTCCATTTGTGTGTGTTAAGTGCTCAAATGCTTCTCACTTCAACAGTCACACCAAGTTTGCCCTCTTGTAAAACACATCCTGCTGTAAATTAGAATAAGTAGGCATTCACAGGAGACCTGCAAAACAGGAGGGGTTTTGTATGTGCCATTCTTCAAGGCAGCAGCAGCTCTTTAAAGCCTCTTTTATAAGCTGTGGCAAATGGGCTCCCAGTGTGCTCCTTACACCGAGTCAGTGTGTAGATACTGACTAGGGCACTGGAAACAATATTTTGAGAGAGTGCTGGGAGGCTTGGACATAGAGACCAATTGCTAAACTTGGGAGTCCAATTCAAATCGGTGGCATCTTTCTCACTGTTCCTAGACAGACAAGGATGTCAGGTGTGAACCTCATGCAGGAACAGCATGACAGAGATTCTGCTTCTTGGAGATTGTCTCTGAATTAGATCAGTCCATAGTCCACTTTTCCTCAAGCCTGCTGCATAGGTCTCTCCGTCCTTAGAAGCAGACTGTTTAGCTCTGGTAAATACCATGTTGCTTTGTAATCTCTGTGCCATGAGAGTCTCCTCCTGCTCTCATGGTCCCAGGCTCTCACTGCCCTTGCCTTAGGGCTGTGATGCCCCTGTTCTGGCTTTTACTCCATTCCCCCTTCTTGCAGAGCAGTAGGGCTCAGCAATGCCTCCACAACTTTTTGCCTTCCAAATATTTTGGTGTGCCTTCATGGTGACCAGCTTCTGCTCCATAACAATATCCTTCCCTGCTAGGTTTATATAATCCACCACTATCACCACTAATTCTTTAAATGCATGGAGAAAGACATAGACTCCCCTCCAACAGGTACATGCAGTCATGTTTCAGACAAACCCCTATATAAGTGATCCATGTCACTTTATAAGGCAGCTGTTATGATAGCAGTTATTTATTTTCCATTCTCCAAATCCTTTATGGTAAGTAGACCGGAGCAGAAAATGTCATCTGCCTGTGTGAAATTCATATAAGGTCTTTGCCAAAACACCAACAGTAGCTGGTTACAGCTTCTTAACTCCATTCCTTATAGAAATTTAAAGTGAGTTTCTGGAGTGCAATCTGTTACCATCATTGTGGAAGTGGTTAGTCTGACATGGTGGGGTAACAGGTGCTTTAGACTTGAAAACCTCCATAACCCTCTTGAAGAAGCATGACATATTCCATTCACTGCTTGTTCTCTGTTGGCATTGAGGGCTTCTAAAATTCACCTGTATACTCTGTACAGTCCTAAGAAAGCAGGAATTTTCTTCTCTATTAAAAGAAATGGGAGTCACCAGCTTCTCTGAGAACCACCTCTCTAAATGTCTCCATACTTTCTGTTGAAGGGCTGGGGCATTTGGGATTTCCACTCTGCCACCTGTGCTCTTCAGCTCAGCAAAGCTAAAGCATGAACTTGGCTTTATATGCTCATGTAATTCTACAGAGTTCTTAGTTTAGTCTTCTTTAAAGTCACTTTTAAAGGTTTTATTGACTCAGATTAAAGGGCTCAGAAGTTGGATTGAATCCTTTCAAGTCTATCTGGCATTGTGATAACGGGAGAAGAATTAAATCAAGCCTATTATGTAGCATCCTTATCAGGTGCAGGGAGCAACCAAGAAATTTCACTTGCTTGTTTTCACCCCAAGGGTTTGTTTTGTGCTTGTACAAAACATGTTTGGGTTTTGATATAAATGTGAATACACAAGAGCTGTGTGTCCTTTTTCTAGACTTAACTTGGTTCTTGGCTTCACATTCACATTTTGTCTCTTTGTCTTACATTACAGCAAACCTGCTCTTGAACATGCATTGTGCATTTACACAGAGGTTCAAGAACAAACACTCTTCTGTCTCATCCAAGCTTCTTTATCCTGCTGTGATGTATTTTGTTTTTCTATTTCCTTGCTACTTGTTTCCTTGTGCTAAGAACACAATGCCCTTGGTAAAATCTTGTTTTGCTGCAAATACCGTACCCCTTGTATCTGTGCTAGCTCTAGAGACAGGCAAAGCACAATGCAAAGGTGTTCAGGCCGCTTTGGCCCCAGCCAGCTGTTTGTCTTTGTGCATTTCATGTATTTTTCATTGTATGCACTTCTCCTTGTCCCCAGCTTCATGCTTTGATGAAGAAAGCCTGGCATTCACTTGATTTGCAGACATCTACTTCTTCACAAGCAAAATCCTGTTTCATAACAGCCTGTCTATGACTCTGGTGCTGGTTATACCACAAAACAATGTCTTAATAAATGTTATTTACATTTTTCAGGGTAGCTAGAGGGGATTTGGTTTTAATTAGCTGAGTAAGAGAGCCATGAGTGATTATACAGATACAAACAGAGCTGCTGCCACCAACTCCCAGATCCTTACCCACGGCTCCTGTACCAACAAAGCTAGAACAAGGGAAAAATAGTACAGACCCTTGCAGGCAAATATTTTTTTTTGAGAGAAAGGGAAATTGATGAAGATGTTACAGTGTGTTTTGTGCCTGGAGTCCTCAACAGTTTTTCCTTACCTGATTAATTACTTAAGCCAGAGGCAGAAAGTCTTTTTTTAGATTTGGGAGGAGCAAAGGGAGTACAAGTCCTTCTGTCATCCTCCCCCAAGCAACACATTGGCAGGGGGGACTGTTGGGGAGGCGGTTCTATGGAAACACTGCCTGCTGTGAACCATTTCAATGAAATACAGGCTCCCTCCTCTCCTATCTTGCTGCTGCTTCCTTCTTCCCTTCTTAACTGTTACTCTCAGCGCAGAAGTAAAAGTCACTCAGAGTCCCCTTGCTTATGAAACCTAAAAGGAACAAGGTCCAAGGGGCAGAGGGGCATCCCAGAAAGCACCTTGAGGAGGGACCTTGCTCAGTAGCTCAGCCTAGGACATCGCCAGCTAGGACAGCAGTAGAATCAGACACAGCATTAAGCTTGACATGGTTGGGGAAACTTGCTAGTAGCCCTTCATAATTTTTTGAATGAAAACTTCCAACACTTTGGATATTTGCAGGAACTGGTCCAGTTGCAAACAGATTTAACTCCCAATGTCAAAGGACAGCTTCAGAGATGAGACGTAAAGGAAGAATTTCTTCACTGAGAGTGGTGAGGCACTGGCACAGGCTGCCCAGGGAAGCTGTGGGTGCCCCATCCCTGGAGCTGTTCAAGGCCAGGTTGGATGGGGCTTTGGGCAGCCTGATCTAGTGGGAGGTGTCCCTGCCCATGGCAGGGGGTTTGAAACTGGATGATCTTTAAGGTCCCTTTCAGCCCAAACTATTCTATGATTCCGCTACAGGCCAAGTGCAAGTAAAAGACTGACACACAGAGGCTCTAGCTGGCTCTGTTTCTGGTGACTGTAGCTTGAAGTGGCTTTTGGAGGGGAGAGAAAGGGCGTGCTTGCGTTTGTTGCTAGGTCTTGATCTACCATGGAGAAAGATATCTCAGATTTCTCAAAAACATGGTCTGTGATACTGGGCTGCGTGGGATCTGTCCAGAACACCCTGTACTTAATGATAAGGCAAACCATGCTGTTCAGAACCCTATCCAGAGTCAACACTCCAGCTGTCTTCACAATCAGTCTCCCACTTGTCAGACAGTGCGTGTTGCCACTACTCTGTTCCAGGGTATCTTAACCAAAATGATGAACACAAGGCCTTTGAATATCTTCATAAGCATGAGCCTAGTCCCTCACAGAGATAAGCATTTGTACTTAAGATGCTGTGATGGCTAGGAAGCAAACTCTTCTGCGTAAGAATGGGACAGACTTAATAAACATTGTGTGTTGAAAGCAACAACAATAGTGACTTTACTATTTTCCTGAAAGAGAGTTGCCTCTCTTCTGTCTACAAACTAACAGGTTGGCAGACTACAGTGTTCAGGAATGCCTGCCTAAAGTAATTGGTTTTAGGAACTTCCACTGACTTCAGCAAGCCATGGTAGATCAACTTATATTTGTGCTTCCTCGGACATGTATTTGATTTGAAGATCAGCTAGTTCATTCCTCATTTCTCAGTATTGTTCCAGTTAAGCACAAATAACTAAGCCTGGAACAGCTATCCTATTTCTTACCGATCACAGCTACTCGCACTGCCCCTGTCTAGCACAAATTCCTGCTGACGTCTGAAATTCTCTTCTAACAAAGTCCATGCAGAGGGTGAATTAAACAGCTTCTCTGGTCTGCAAGTTTTTCTTATTTCCTCTATGTTCCTGTTACTATGAATGGAAACATTTTCCACAGTTGTAAGAGCATGAAAGCTGGGTAGAGCCACTGGGTAGTGTTTCCACTCACGATCCCTGAATGCAGTTTTTCTAAAAGTCATTTTATGGGCTGGGGGCAGGCGTGAGGTGGGGGTGGGAATGTCCTGTGCACCACACCCACTTTCAGTCATCTCCATACTATTTATACAGTCAGGAACCACAAACCATCTGCAAGAGGTTTGGATCTCAGGCAAGCCAATAGTCACACTAATTCCAAGCTGGTGGGGCTCATATTACACAGTCTGATTTAGAGCACATCCTATTTATCTCATTGGACAATGACAGTTCAAAAGTTGCATGTGTGCAGGCAGGTAAACAATTTAGAGGAGCGCATGGAACAGAAGAAACAGGCTAGAGAGATTTAATGCAAGAATTTACAGCTATCTGAAGTACAGGAGCACAGTCTTTGGGCTGACATCCCAGTTAATTTGAAATTAATTCCATGCCTGTTTCAAAACAACAACGATTCTCAATTACACTGACCATTTCTGAATACTATTTGAAATCTCTTGCTAGCACTTCAGATGTCTTCCACCATGCATTTTCTGGTATTGGTGGTGATCTGTTTGGGCAGGGGCAGTTTGTGGGGCAGAGAGGAGGGAGGATTAACTTGATGTAGCTACACACAGCAAGGAGGTTCTCCTGTATTCCCAGATCTGCACCCCTCTCCCCCCCACACCCCAGCCATGACCCAGACCAGGAGAAGTTAAGCTTGCAGGCATTCCCGTTACCTCCACTGAACCACAAATAGTGCTTCTTAGTCTTGACAGCTTGTCCCAGCAGCCACAATTTCTGAGGCAGACTGAGGTAGGCTGTCACTCCTGGAAGAGCTTTGGACTCAGGATGAAAAGCAGGGAGGCTTGCTCTTGCAAAGCATCTGCTTTCTCTTCTTCCCTTTTGAAAGAGAATCAGTTGCCGTCTCACACAACAGCCAAGCAAGTATTTACATTATTTCTGTAGTGCTTAATCATATTACAGATAAAACCCATCATCACCGTATTGAAGTTAAGAAGAAAACCTCTTCTTCTCTCCTAATGATTACAAAACTCTCTAACCATACACAGCTAGACAGACTTGCACATGCCCACACCACTACAAATCAACAGGTTTCAGAAATGCCTTTTAAGTGGAATTAAGCACAGATGAGACCTCAGGGTGCTTCTGTCACAGTAGCACTGAAAAGCTACTCTCAGTCACAGGCCAGTGCATGCTGGATGAGCAGTTACTAACCACAAGGCTGACAGCAGCCTAGGTCTGCAAAGCAGAGACTGTCTGAAGCAAACTCTCTGTACTTCAGCTCCTTGGCTGCAAAATGGGATGTGCTGTAATCAAATTACTGAAAGGTCTCAGTGGAAGTTAGGGAGACCTAGAAATTGAAGGCACATTTTCTGATCTCTGTCTCTGAAAGACAAATAAGGAATTTGTCTTCACATCTGAATTATTAATGTATTGTAAAAAAGTACAACTACCTCAGTCCACCACCCTTAGATTTCACTCTTGTAAAATCTTTACTTTTTGATGTGTAAAGGACATGCTAATAAATCACTTGGTTGCCTTTGAAGAAATGAATTCGTTATGGGAGGACAGTGCTGGGAGGGCTCTACATAAAGATTAATGCTAGCTTAGCTCCAGAAGCTGCCTCTGCTGGACTTCTTTAGGCATAATTAAAAGCAGCCAAGTGAGGTTTCTCCTCACAAGGCCCATTAAAGGAGCCCATCTCTTCCCTTTGGCTGCAGGGTCAAGGCAAGAAAAACTGCTTCTCTAGGCTAACACCGGCCTTTGTGAAAACCTCTCATTGAAAGCAGGAGAATGCAAGGACTGCAGAGCACTAAACCCAACATCTGGCTGCTGTTGAGGGAGGAGTTTAATATTATTTTAATTTAGGCTTGTATCAGCTGGCGGTAGGAGTGGCAGAGAATCTGGCATCAAATGTGCTGTGTGAAGATTGGGATATCTCTTGCATTTTCCATGCCTCGCTGGAGAATAGATGCCCTGTGATAAGCACTTGTGCCCCTTGGGAATTACGTCTGCTGCACAATCCGGCCAAATGCACTTTGCAAATAAAACTCAATTGTTCATTCAGCACGTTCACTTGTTTAGTGTTTCACCCTACAGCAGGGCTTGAACACCAGTGGCTGGGTGAACAGAGCACTCCACAATTCACCCATTTTAAAATGTTGCTCTAAGAGTAAATGGAATATTCAGGGGAAGGGTCATACTAAAGAGTATGTGTTGTGGAAAGGAGGGTTATTGTCCACAAAGCAAAAGAATTACAAGCTTTGGCTGTCTTCTATGTTTACCCCTTCAGTGTTCAAGACAAGCAGACTTGCACAAGTCTTGGAGAACCACTACAAGCAGGAGCAACAATATTTTACAGATCACTTTATTACTCATATTAGAGTAACTAGTGTGAATACTTGAGCCTCTCTGACATAAACCACAATTATTTTACATTTGTGGATCCCACTGAATTAATTATTGAATGATAACAATGGTGACACTAGATCACACAGCAGTGAGATCCTTCACAGCAACGTCCTTTGAAAAATATGCTGTGGGTAAAGATTAGCTGGGGAAGGGTTGTTGTGCTTTTTTGTTTGGTTGGGCTTTTTTCCTCTTTGAGAAAAAGGTGGGCTTCGTTATAGGAGAAAATAATTTGTCTGGTCAGATGCTCTTCTGACAGAAGAAGTTATTTCAGAGGAGCCGAGATGCCCTGTGAGGTCTGCAGGGAATACAGATGGGCCCATTAAAGTGTCAACGTTTCCTGCAGAACTACAGCTTTCCATTGATAAATCAACTTCACAGTGGCTTTGGCAGACAGTTTACCGTAATCAGCCACTGGATAGCAAACCCGTACAGAAATTTTCCCATTCCCTTCACATCCTGTGCTGAGCTCAAACCAGCTTATAATGATACATGTGTGATGGAATAGCATGAGAGAAAATAGGAATGTCGGCAATTAAATGCTCCCTGACTGCAATGACAGGAGCTTCAACCTCTGGGCTGATGGGTGACAGATGGGGAAGCAACTTCGGTCTTAAGCTGAGCGCAATTTATTCTAGCAAGCTTACCTGAAATACTGGAAAGGAACAAACTAGATTGGCGAGGTATTTCAACTTCTCCCTGTGCAAGTTTTCTCAGTTAGTTTTCTTCCACTCAGCCTTTCCAGAAAACATTGTAATGTTCCCAGACTGCATTCGTGGCAGCACAGTGGAGAGAAAGTTATTTGCACCTCCTCATCTGGACAAGTTTAATCCTGCTTTATTTCAAGTACTTACTGCCTTTAGGATGTCAGATCCCACCATCTCTAATTAATTATACAAACTTAGGACTAATACATTTAGTAAAGAGGTATATTAAGTGTGGCCACTCCTGCTATTGAAATTTGACCACAAGCAACTCTGTGGCTTTCATTCACATTTATGGGATCCTTTAATTTTGCCGCTACACTTTGACAAACACCAGTATCATCAAACGATGTATTTGAGGATTTCCACATGTATATGGTTCCTGGCTCTGAGATGTTTGGTCCTCTCTTGAGCTTCTCTGCCTTTTCAAAACCAAGAATTAAAATGAACAAACAGATATGCCACACCTCACACACTCCACACACACGCACACGAAGGGAACTGCATTTCAACTGTGCAATTTTCAAAATTTCTCATATTTTTGCCCATTCTAGCAGAGGTAGAGCTGGGGGGGACAGGGTGGGGGGAATTTATGAAAATCCAGTCCAACTTAGACAAGCCTCAAACTACTAAGCAGGACATTTCACTATATTCTTTTAAACCTTTTTTTTGTTGCTAGCACCCATCAGAAACAGCGTGGCCAGCAGGTCCAGAGAGGTGAATCTGCCCCTATACTTGGCTCTGGTGAGGCTGCACCTTGAATGCTGTGTTCAGTTTTGGGCCTCTCACTACAAGAAGGACATTGAGGTGCTGGGGCTCATCCAGAGAAGAGCAATGAAGCTGGTGAAGGGGCTGGAGAACAAGTCTTATGAGGAGCGGCTAAGGGAATTGGGGTTGTTTAGCCTGGAGAAGAGGAGGCTGAGAGTAGACCTTATCACTGCCTACAACTACCTGAAAGGAGGTTGTTGTAGAAACGTGGGTGCTGGTCTCTTCTCCAAAGTGACAGGTGATAGGACAAGGGGGAACGGCTTCAAGCTGCACTAAGGGAAGCTCAGATTGGATATTAGGAAAAAATTTTTCACCAAAAGGGTCATCAGGCACTGGCAGAGGCTGCCCAGGGAGGTGTTTGAGTCCCCATCCCTGGAGGTATTTAAAAAAACGGGTAGATGAGGTATTTAAGGATATGGTTTAGTGGCAGATAGGAATGGTTGGACTCGATGATCCAAAAGGTCTTTTCCAACCTGGTGATTCTCTGATCTCTCTTCTCTATCAGCCTTTCTTCTTAATGGACATGCTAACTGACAGACTGGAGGGCATGGGTTTCACTCCAGCTCTTAACCATAAGTTCAAATATCAGAGCAACCCATACGAAGAATGGGAAGAGACCTTTGGCTGCAGTTAATCCCACACTTCCCATTTTGCTGCCAATAGGATCCTACGCCTCTTCTTCCCACTCCTCCCTATCTGTTCCAGATACTAAGGGAGAGCAACCCAGGCTGCCTAGCAAACACCACTGTGCTAAGAGCTGTGCTTTACTGTGATCTCATTTCTTCCCTTCGCTCAGCCACGGTTTCCACCTAAGCCTTGAAAATGAAGAGCTAGTCAGGCTCGGCACTGTGCCTTTTATGTCAGGGGAGGCAGAAAGGCGGGTTTTGAGAGCAGACCCTCACGTCCCCTCTTCTCCTTTTTCCTCCAGTAAATTCCAGGTACCAGCAGTCCCAATCAGCTGAGTCATTTTGTTCCATTTGCTCCCTTTGTGAAACATGCCTTACAGCTTCAGATCAGCTCTTCGGTTTGAGACTGTAATCTCTCAGTTCTTCTGCAAGGAGAAAATGACACCAAGCATTATTCTCGCAGTTTTATTTGTAAAGGACATAGCATGAAAAGCTGTATTTCAATGTACTTCAAAACCTGAAAAACCCATGTCAGTTTGTGGTATGTATGTTAAAGTGCTTGATATAACAATACTTTTACTAATGTTGTCTTGAAAATAATCCAGTTCTTAGTCAGTTAGTAATAATGTAAAGACAAAATATACTTAACAGAGACATTTAAGGATAATTTTAAGCTACACAGGGCACATTTGTACATTTCAAGTGTAACGTACAATATTTCCCCTTATAATGCGCACCTTCATTTGATTGAAAGAAGGAATTTTCTCAAATATGCCAATGCGCAACTATTCTAAAAAGACATTTTTGAACAATGATATCTAATTACACAAGCCAACTCAGAATAAACAGGAGTAGATTTTTCACTAAACAGTAGAATTTCATTCCTTTCAGAGAATTATAAATACACATTTTGTACATAGTGAGGCATTTGATTCTCTGACTCCCTCAAGCTACCATGCTGGATGTTAGTATAACAGGACTGCAAACCCAGACATCTGCAGATGGGTATTGGATAGGACTTCCTTGTTTTTTTAAAAAAAAGCAGATACTGGAGAGCTTTGGTCTTTTCTAAGATTCCCTTTCTCAACCAAAGAAGGTGCTTTAACACTGAAGTAAAAACTTTTAGCTTAGATGTATCCTGATGGGTTTCTCAGCATTCTAGTGGGTAGAATGATTTCTGTAAACCTTACAGAGAAAAACCTCACAGTTTCCAATAAACAAAAGTAGTCTACTAAAAAAAAATTAATCATACATGGTAGAATAAAAATTCACTACAAAGGACTGTATTCCCAAGGTTGTCAAACAACTAGTCGTCTAGGCATCTGAGGCACTCAGCTGTGCCCCTTTCAACATATCGTAGGGTGTTTTATTGCCTACAAGGAACTATTAGACTTACATAATGTTTATTGTATTATTATTAATATGATGTGAAACCTGACAAAACCGAACAAGTCAGCACTTGCTGAAAAAGCTGATGTGAAGTTGTGGTAAAGTTAAGTGCTAAAGGTTCTTTAATGTATTCCGAAATGGGGGAAGGCCCTGTTTAGAATTCTAAAATTTCTCAGGTTTTGACTTATTTTAACTTAAGAAAGACTTCATGTAGTTATTGCCCTTTTCTTTGCATGTGGTTTATTCATCTATGCTTGATTTTTAGAGGTGCCCACATTTCTACTTTATCCTGCCTGCACTTGACCTGTGCCACATCGAATGAGCATTACGACTGCTTAAGTCATAAATAGTCTCTAGAGAAGTATGCAGTCGTATGCTTTTGGGAAGTATCCAGCTAGCAAATGCAGATGCTGCTGTGAAGAAACCCAAGGACTAAAGAGGTTATTATTTCAGTAAAATGAAAGTCACTGAAGACTGAGTTGGGCGTGAAAAAATAATGTATAGCAGTCATTAGACATAAAAGGCTTCAGTTGTAAGACAAATCAAAACATCCTAAGCAGTCATTACCAAATAAAGCTGCAATATGGTTTCTGGTGCTAAATGTGCAATTGACTGATAGAGTTAACTACTAGGGATGCATTTTCAATCAATTGCTGCTGAAGGGTTGTCATGCATCTTCTGCTGACTTTAAGCAGAATTGCTTGGCCATAAAGAAAACCCTAACACCCCAAATTTCACATTTCTGGAAGTGTAAGCGAGATGTCACACAGCTGTGGCCTCTGGCAACTAACTCATAACACCATTCACAGCCTTTACATTAGTTACTCACACCCACATTAGTGACACAGCAGTGCTGCCTACAGTATTTGGGATGAGTTAAGTCAGTTTAAGGAAGTGCAAGCCCAGGAGGAAAGAACAGTTATTAAAAGCTGGAACCCTCATTAGAGTCAATGACTCCCAGACAGTGCTATTTTACTTCTTCCTTACAAACAAGGAAAATTCTATAACATAAAAAAATCTCCCTTCTAATGAAACAAAGTCACATGAAGAGCTTTCTTCTGTCTGGGAATATGACATGAAACTTTGACACTAAAGTGAGTGCTGTTAGAAGAACTGGAAAGCAGAAGAATCATGGGAAGGAGAAGTTTGACAAAAGGCAGGTGAGAAAGCAAACCCTAATTTTCATCCTCATTCCTTTTCCTTAACTTTCATCCCTCTCTTCACCACATGCACACTGTATCAAGACCTGATACAGCCCACCTTTCCCAGGTCCCTCTTAATGCCACTTGAAAGGAGAGCGCAAGGCAATCCACTTACAGCACCAGTTAAGGGCCTTTCCCAAGCCTCAGCTGACAGTGAGACATCCACAGAAATCCACTGACAAAATGGCTGAGATCATAGGGAATAAACAAATGAAAACAAACACCCATATTTAAACTAACCTCCAAAACCTAAAACCAAATGAAGCTAACTATGCCCTTGGATCCTTCCAACTCCCATCCACAAGAATGGAAAATACACTCCATATTTGATGCAAGGTATCCACAAGATGATTTTAATGTAATCTATTGTTAAATTTTTAGAGCACAGGATTTCAGCTGATCTGGATTCCTCTTTAAGAGCGGTATCTATAAAACTACACTGTATTACTAACACATTAACTGGAAAGAGTGTAGGAGAGGAGACTCAAAATACCGAAGTGAGATTCTTGTTTTTTAGCTCCTTTTGCTTAACTCTTTTTTTTTTTTCTTTTTGATAGCTATATAACTAAAAAAAAAAAGTAATCAAAGATCCTGTACTTCCTACAAACAGTCTATGGGATAAAGGAAGACTCATAACCTGTCAGCATTTCAAAACCAGCTGATACAGTTCAGTAGCACAGCAACATCAGTGTTTGTGGTTCTACAGCGATGATTCTTCTCAAGTACAGCAAGAATTTGGTATGAACCAAATTCCTAAACACGGGGAAAAAATAGTAATCCATAACACAAACTGGCTGAGGGTGAGGAATAATCATCAAAACATCTGACAGGCAAAGAACACACTAAGCGAGTCAAGCAAGCCATCTTTCCCCATCTCAGACTACAGCAGTACTACTTAAACTGCTATGTCATAAGTCTCAGGCTCTGAGGCTGTCAGCTGTCCTCTCCAGTGTTTAAGCATTCCGACACTTGTCTCCCCTTTTGGAGATCAACAGAAGTGACACAAAAGACCTTACAGAAGAAGAATGACGACTCAACTTCAACATGCATGGAAAGGGTTGAGACTTCAAACAAAGAAAAAAATTAAGTGAGACCATGTACAGTAGGGTAAAACAATATATGCTTACAACATTTCCAAGAGTGAGACAATCACAATGGCTACATCAAGGTATTTGCTGTATTAACTTGCAATACCTGAAAAAAGCCCTGCTGAGTTTGCGTTGTATTTACACATTGATTGGCTTCTTCCTCGCAAGCAAGTAGGCGCATCCCTTCCCATCTGAGTCCTTCCCTCCCCCCAGTCCTTCCCCTGGATTTAAGCTACTCATAGTCAGAACAAGAACATTCAGTCTAAGAAAAATTTCTTAGAGTAATATAATTTCTTAAAGAAGATAGCATATTTACACACATCTAACACATGAAAATACTCTATTTTATACTAAATTTCTGTTTCAAATAAACTACAATACTGCATCTTAGCTTTCTGCAGCTTCAGAGGACAGTCCCCATCGGGCACAAACTGAGCTTCCCACTCCTGCTTCAACCGGCGGCTTTGCCTTACAGTAGTGCACTACCATCACGTTCAAGTCCTGACAGGTCTCCGACTGCGGTTTGCTTGCTTGGGAAAGGAATAATGAAGTTCTTAGCAGAGCCATGCTAAACATCCACTCCTTTAATAAGCGATCCTTCTAGGATGATGTTGAAATCTTGCAGTGTCTGTAGGACTCGGATAAGGGAGTTGACAGTCATACGGTCACGTAGGAGAGCATTCTCCTCGTACATCCTTGTAATGGGCGGGCACTCTGCCAGCAAGGGGATCCACTGGGAGAGAAAGTGGTCCCTGCAAAGGGGATGGAAGGAATTCTTTTAGCACCGAGTACAATAGATCTCAAACTGAAATTCTTCTTAAAAAACGCAACCCAAAACATGGAGTCGCTTTTGGTGGGTGATGCATGTTGTTTGCACGTTAAAGTTTCCTGTGTAATCATAACCTCTGATTTTGTTAGTAAAATACAGGTAACTGAAAATAGTGTAGGAGTGAAGATAGAAAGCTATCAGCAGAACCGGACAATTGTCTTTGGAAGAATTCAGGAACATTTTCAGATCAGGAACAGGGAAAGTAAACCTCAGGAAAAAAAAAGACTTTTCCAACTGGTTTTCCATGTATCCAGACAGATGTGACAAAAATGGTACTTATTTCTAGACATACCATCTTTCACCCTCCAAAATACAACTAAGACTCCCCCTCGCCCCTCCCCAAGTGCAAGACAGAAAGCATCCTATTAGGAAAGGAAGATTTATCTAGAAGAATTCTGTCAAAATAATAAGACGTCCCATTTTCATAGCCAAAGTGATTAAATGAGGATTTAGAAATATACCAGCTCTTGCAAAGGAACTCTGCATTCTGACAGCCAGCACTTAATCAAATATACAATTTCAAGACAGATTTTATACATATGACTGTCAAGCTAACAGCTATAAAAGAGCTCAAAACATTTTTAGCAGCTTAGACACTAGCCATGTATAATTACTGCTTCTTTGCTCTAATTTTTCATGTAGAATTAAGATGCCTAAAATAGGTACTGGATAATAGATAGGTGTGAGATGTCTTAAAATGGAAAACTAAAGTTAATAACAGCGGTGTAAAAATGTTATTCTAATCTAATACAAGAGGACACATATAATGAAGAGCAGTTAGATACCTTGTCCCCAGGCAAACCAGAATTTGGAATTTGCCATCCTTTCCAATGTTCCTTGGAGCCGTATTGATGGCATTCACATAATGACAGAAGGTTTTGCATGAAGATCTCTGAAGCAAAAGGGCCTCCTCATTGTCTCCAATCTGGTCACTGGTTTCAAAATAAGCAACAGCTTTCTCTGTGGTAGAGTGAAAATCAGAACCCAGTGAGCAGAAGTACTGCACTGTGACATAGAATCACACAAGGCAATCCTTTAAAATACAACCTGCCGAGAGCTATTGCAGTTTATATATGGATTCTTCACTCTGAAGACCATAGGTAGGTGGTGATCATGGCTACAAAGCAGTGGTCAGCAGACTGGTTGATGTCTCATACAGTTAGGTAACATCAAGGAGCTGCACCAGCGTACCTATCAATGCTTTCATTGTAAGTGATACCATCAGCTTTGACTTTTCACCTTTTCTGAGTAAGCACTTACCCTCAGGCTAAGTTATCTCAACTTGTGATCATGTTTTAATGGAATAAGTATGTCTTAAATTACTGCAACACAGGCCTATAGATAAGCTCCGCTACTGTGATTAGGAGAGTTCTCATAAACAACTAGAAAACCATACCCTTTCCCAAGTTTGCCCCTCAAATCGAGTGCTACTCTACCCCAGCCTCTACCCTACCTTCTTTCTGGATAGAAAACCAGGTTTTTGAACATTCATCTGTAAATAAATGACTAGAATTTTAAGTGCTTTTAAATTCTAGATTTAGAATTTTAGATATTAAATTTTAGGTATATATTTAGATTTTAAATTCTAACTGCACAGATTCACACTCTTCCTTCCTATAGCATTTCTCATCTTCCATCTTGTTCCTCATTGACTTTAAGCAACCTGGAGCAAGTGCTAGGCTGGAACAGATGGCAAGCTAGCTGACAAGAATCCAAGGTCTGTGCCAAGTAGTCATTTTGCCTGTATCTTTCTTCTCCTTCTGCCTCCAAATCACATACCAGCTTACCTATGAAATCCCAGATGAAGACATTCTTATGAAAAATACGAGCTGATTTGAATCCATGGTGGAAGACCTGCTCCAGTGCTGCGACTAAACCGTTTTCTCCACACAACAGAACGGTAAGGCTTCCTCTCTGTGGGAAAGGGAGAGTCTGTAATTTCAGTGTGCCTTGGTTGTATGTCATAGGCTTCAAATCTAAAGGTTAACAGTCTCTACTGGCACTTCAGTTCCATTTCTGTTTATAAAAATAATTACGTGCATTGTAGATACCAGGCAAGTAATGAAAAGTTGGAAGTACCTCTTTCTCTGGCTTGTGAAAATGCTTCACAATATTGTTGACAGCTTCCCCGATTCCCTCTTGGATCTGTCCCGCATTAGGCTCTGTGAAATGATGAAAAGCATACTAGCTGAAGATAGCAACTTTAAAACATTTATCAAATTCTCATGAAGACATAGCTTGAACTGCAGGAATTATTCTGTGTCTTTAACAGAGTTCAGGCAACCATTTGTCTAGGGTAAACCTAAGCCTTAATTACAAGCAACTGATGAGCAACTCTGGAATAATCAAATAAATTGCCCTACTTAAAAATGCACAACCCAAGGATCTGGCCTGATAAATATTTGATTTGAGTTAATCACATCTTGCTCGTCACGTAGAGTACGGCAACCTTCCCATGAAAAGATATGGGCTGAAAGGTTGTAGACTAGTCATTTGACGTACTTCTACGTGACACAGGCCAGAAAACTCAGCACTCATTATTCCCAACTTGAACCTACAATGTTTTATTGAGCCAAAACAAGTTAACTGATTTAGGCACACGTCTAGTCATTGTACCAGCGTGAGGGGCCATGGTTCCAGCAGTGAGTTATCTTCTGTGTTAAAATGCAGGCCACCTTTCTGCTCTGAATTTGTTTAGCTGTATTTCTCTGCTATGCCACCACCTGCTACCATCTCATCTTCCTATGCAGGCACCTGCAGAAAACTATCTAGTCCCTGTTGTTGTTTGAGTTAAAGCAGAATCAGCTTTCTGACTCTAAGTCTCATCTAAGTAACTTCAGGACAGGTGACCCCAAACTGACCAAAAGAACATTCCATCCCATATATGTCATACATATAAGAATGAGAGATCACAAAGATCTTGCTCTCTTTAGCAATGTCTGATATCCAGTGAGGACCTTGTTTGTCTGTTTACCCCTAATCCCATATCCATGTGTTCCTGACTTCAGTTCCCGAGTCCAGCTCTGTCCTAGCCGTGGATCCATTCCCTCGTGTCTGCTCTACAGCATTTGTGGTGGTGGTTAGGCGTTGGGGTGGGGCAGTAGTGGGCCATGATCCCATACATCTGTATATATTTTATTACTTTAAAACTATAGCTTTAATGAAATAATAATAATAATAATAATAATAATAATAATAATAATAATAATAATAATAATAATAATAGTTTCCAACCCACAAGTCTTTTTCGTCTCATTTCCCTCTCCCCTTTCCCTGGGGGTGGGAGCAGAAGGGAATTGGGAGCTCAACTGCTTGGTTTTAGCTGCCTCAACTGGCCAGGCTGGGGCTAAGAGACTTCAGTAATTTTCATGGTCCTTCAATGAGTTCTTTCTAGTTTTTCAGACATATGTGGGTTGCTATTAATTGTCCTACAACTGTCTTTTTGGAAGCATGGAGTAATTTGGTATCATTTCAGTATATGATACTAACAGGTCTAACACAGAGCCTCATTTAGCTCACAAGACGAATTACTGGGCCTTAGTGTTCTCAAACCTAAGGAGATGTGCTCTGCAAGTAGCTCTGGTGCTCACTCCTCCTGCTAATATGGACTCACACATGTGAAGATATGCAGTGGGCCCATGGTGGTTTTTAAATGCTGCATGGCTCTTGGATGCTAATCATTCCTTGCTTGACATTTCAGCAGTCATGTCATCTAACTTCACAGGAGCTGGACAGATTTATGATCAGGATCTGCACTGTGCCTATCTGTAAGCTTTAGCAGAGAATGCCTCACATGGTCCTTAGAGTCCCACACCCCCTTGTAGTCAGGCGCAGTTACTCATAAAACTAATTTTAAGGACGTGAAGTTGATGTCCCCGAGGGTCCCCCCTGGAGTTGTGCTCCTCCAGGATGCAGTTCACAACATCCACATCAGGCTCTGAATTTTGCTGCAGAGGACTGTCTTCTCATTGACTGCAAAGTAAGATGCAAAGCTTAACAGCATCAGTTAGTGTAATTCTGCTGCCTCCTCCTCCCTCATTTCATATCTCCATGCTCCAAAGAAAGAGATTATTATCTCTCAACTGTCAAATGGGGACATTTTAAAAGGCAACATGTACAGTCACAGAGCAAGCTGCAGACACACAGGCTGGTGCAGGAAAACTCATCAGCTTGCAGCTGTTCCTCTGCACCAAGCCCTGCTTCAGTAGGAGGTCTCCTGTTCACTGGAGCTTTATTTCTCAGCAGTTGCTGCCCCCTAATCAAGGGCCCTCAGAAGGAAGGAAAGGACTTACTGGTGTTCTTCCCTGTGAGGGAAGTGATGCTTAGCCGTCTAGCTATGGTAGGAGATTTCTGCTGGGGTGGGGTACGGCATTGCTTTCCCAGCTCTTCATCAGATGTGGAGGACACCAATTCTCCAATGAGTATTCGCTCCAAACTGCCGTCGTCAACGCCCTTTCCCAGCCATCGCCCGCAGGGAAACCTGCCATGCACCCAGCACAAGCACATATCAGCCACACGGGCTTGATCTTAAAGGCATGGCTAACACTCATAAACACTGCTAAGAGGCAGGGAATACTCTATAGCCAGAAACTTTTCACAAACCAGAACTTAGCAGGCAGCATCCCCTGCACCACAACTGATAAGGCCAAACCAGAAAACTACATTCACCTCTGCCCTTCAGAAAAGGGAAATATGCAAAGCTTGCATGAAAGCACAGGGCAACAGAAAGTGTTATACACGTATTTCACGGGCCACATCTTGATTTCTGCCAGGCTGTTTTCCACTTGCAACTACAACTGATACTCAGCCTTTACAAATACTGTGATGATTAACAATTAAATCCCTGAATCTGTGACATTTCCTCATATTCAAACTTCACGTCACATTTCATTGCTGTAATTTTGACCCCACCTACAGTCCTAATGAAATTTATGCATGTGTCCATAACCCCAGTTCTTAGAATTTCCTTCTTATTTCCCCCATACACCGTGGCCAACACTGAGTCTGGAGCTCTTCTCTGAATTACAGTTTCCCAAGCCCACATTTGGAAAAAAAAAAAAAGTCTGCTTAGCCAGGTGTTTTGTAAAACCAATGATGAGTTAGGAGATCATTTTCACACAAGAGGTACATACTCAATAGAAGATTAAGAAATCTTCAAAACCTTTTTTTTTCTTCTAATCCAAGTTTCTGTTCATATGTTTGTTAATACTACTTAGTCTTCTGAATATTTTTTTTAAAAAGAGAAAGAAACCAAAGATTTGTCCTAAACTATCATTCCAGCTCTTGGGGGTTTAAAGAGTTCATTTTACCATACTACTTTAAATCCAGAGATTTAATTATCAGACACAAATTTATGAATCTCTTCAAAAGTATCCATAGTGTGTGTCCTATCTCAGAGAGATGCAAAGAAAGTCCCACATTGAAGTCTCATTTAATACTTATCAGATCATTTGACTTGAACTAGGGCTTCTGAAAAAGAGAACTGGGAGTAGGGGAGACCAACACAACCCTGTTGGGTACCCAAATCAGCCCATGGTGCTCCATCAACTAAGGAGATGATGAATGCCTTCTTGCTTTCTCTAGATTCCACAAGTAAGAATTTCACACAAAGATAATTGAAACTTGTTGCTTACTTGTACGTGTGTCCTGTTATTTCATTTCTGACCATGACACAATCAACCAGCCATTTGGCTAGCAGCCCTGAGTTGTCATGACCAATCTGAACAGTTGTCAGCTTCCCTAAATTCTGGCACTGAAAAGAATAACAGTTTTTACTTCATTAAAAAAACCAACAGATAACACACCCACTCACCACACGCACATATATGGTCTTATATGTAAGTTTTTATTCAGATTCCTTTGATTTATACAGCAAGTATTTTCAAATAAACACGCAGAACATTTTGAAAAGCAGAATAATTGTTGTAAGACAGGAGAAAAGAAATACCTTGAAATAAAACTGTTAAAAGCTGGCAAAGAGATTGCATTCTTTGTTGTGAGCATTCACTCTGAATAATTCTGAGAAGTGTTTATTATGAATTTCTGACCTAAGGCAATAACAAGGCGTGTTTTTGTAGAAGAAATAGTTCTTCAATACAAACAGCTTCTCAAAAATGCATACTAACTTTCAGTTCATTCACTCTACACTACAAAGCAGTCCCTAAATCCTTTATTATTTTCAAAGATCAATTTGCTTCTTGTTGGGCAAACAAAAAAATCACTAACATGAGGTGCTTCAGACCACAAGGGGACAGAAGAAGGTAAACAAGGGACTGTGAATTCCAGTGCAATATGTAAGTGTAGGTGGGGCTGGCAGCAGCATCTATTAACGTCACCTAAACGCTCCCCTTACAAGATTTTAGTTTCCATTGCTTCTAATACTGCCAAACAAGCAGCTTGGGTTGACGTTTTCTATAGTGGGTGGCTCCCCAAGTTGATATTCTAGGAAAGTTTCGGCCAAAGGAGTATTCCAGAACAGTGTTTGTATAGTCCTTATAAATGTCTAAATATCCTATTTTGCTTGTTAGAAGCCTGCAGATCTTGTCTACCAAATACTAATATCTGAATGAGAGGCAGCCATTGTGTCATGCAAATATCCTCTCTATCTCTGTCAAAATCTACCTATATTTTGCAAGAGAGGAGTTTTTTTTACTACTGTGGTTGAAGATCAATCTGCATCTGCTCAATGGACACAACCTCATTTTTAGCACCAGCTTTTCCTACAAAATCAGTCACTACTGGATATGGTACAACCTGAAGTTATAGATGCCTGATGGGGCTTTCCCTGCACTTCCCACTACCAGCTGCTTTGGGGTGGCACCAAGCCAACCTATAATTAATGGGTGGGAAAACAGAAGGGAATGCAAGGTAGTCAAATGCCAAGAGGCAAGAGTGAAGAGAGCATGATGGGGATGGCAGCTCTACAGTTTCCTGGGAGTAGCAGCTGAAGCTGGTAAGTTGAAGGGCTCAGGGGTTAGACTGGCTGGCTGGAAGGAAAGCAGCAATGCCAAACAAGGAGCTGGAGGAGTAGAAATTTGGGACTGGCCAGAGCTAGGAAGGGACTTGGGTGGTGATCAGTGGGAAAACAGATTGAAAGAAGGGAAAAGAGACTTGGAAAGGAAATGAGGATTCAGAGATGAGCCCTGAGAGGGGAAATTAGGCAAGGAGAAGTGGAAGGGAATGAGATGTGGTAGTAGACTGGCTAGGTGAGAAGAGGAGCCCTAGGCTGAGACAGGGACAGCATTGAAGCCTGTGGTTTAAAGTGGTTTGTGCTCACAAGATGCTTTCATCTGGCACAGGAGGGACAGGCAGGACTGTCTTCCTGTACATATTTGAATGTATAGCAATCCTGAAAACCTGGACAGAGTCTGAAATGCTGTGATCGTAAGATAATAAACCTTCACCAAGCCAGTGTTTATTTGGAAGTATGTTTCAAATTGAAAAGTTAAATGTAAAGAGCATATACTCACCTCAAAGGTCATTTCTAGGTGGTTTTTAGGAATCTGCATTACCCCTGTATCTCCTAGTTCTCCTGATACACAAATCCATGGGTTTGATGTGGTTATTGCATTGCTTAGTTTTTTGATGGGGATTATCACTGACCTGTAAGGGATCACTAAGCACAGAGAAGGAAATATGAATTAGTCTTGACTGAAAAAAAAGTCACAAGAAACATTTTCTGGAGTCAGCCATGCCTCTCCCTCGAAGATAAGCTCTCGTTCCATGTCTCAGCAGCCTAACGAGGACTCCTGTTCTCCCTTTAAGAGGTAAAACGAATCTGCAGAACGCCTGCTGCGGCAGCAGCAGGGACCCTCCTGTCACCGAGGGTCGCAGCAGCTGCCTCCCTTCCCAGCCAGCCATCAGCCAGAAGCGGCGGCTTTTGGGGGAGATGCTCCCCGCACTCATTCATTCCCTCATTCACTCTTCAGCCCCTCTCGGTTCAGCTTTTTATTGTCAAAAGCCGCACGGTGGTGCTGCAGCCCCACAAGCACAACCTTTGCCGCAGAGCCCCGGCAGCACAAGGATGGTTTCTCCCACCAGAGTCAGACAAGGAAAGGGATAAATCTCGTCTGCAGCAAGCCACCACCACACCGCCGGCAGGTTCAGAGAAGGAAAAGGGCACACGGAAGGTTCTAGGGGGAAAGCGAATGTCAGAGATGCTGGTGACGGCATGGCCAAAGCCTCATGTCTGATGTGTCTCAGTGGGCATCTTCTCCATTTAAAATAACAACAATAATTATTCATAGAATCATTAAGGTTGGAAAAGAGCTCTAAGATTAAGTCCAACCATCAGTCCAACACCACCATGCCTACTAACCCATGTCCTGAAGTGCCACATCTACATGTTTTTTGAACACCTCCAGAGAAGGACACTGCACCACTTCCCTGGGCAGCCTGTTCCAATGATTCACTACTCTTTCGGTAAAGGAATTTTTCCTAATTTCCAATCTAATAATAATCTTACTATTGTTGTTATTATTATTATTTTTTTTAAAATCTGCATGACCCATACATGCTTAAGACAAGGACTGCCACCCACTCCGATTTGGATTTGACTCAGATACTGCATGCCAGCACTGCAAGACTCCCTCTCCTTGTGTTTCACAAGCTGCCTTTGTGACTTACTTTTCCTTACTTTTCCTGTGCCCTACGATGATATTACACTCAAAAAAAAAATTATCCCCCAAATTCCAGGCGCTGGTCCTGCAGGGGAAAGCTGCAAAGCTGGATGCCCTGCAGAAACAAGGTAATCAAGGATGAATATATTGCTTTGTGCTGTGCTAGTTCTGAGGGGATTTATTGCTTTAGGAGGAGAAAAAGTAGAACGAGTGCCTGTTTTGACAGCAACATAAAATTTGCTTCACTTCACTCTTAACAGGCAGGAAAATGAAGACTAAGGGCTGTCAAAGTGAACCCAAATAATCAAGTCATCACACAGCATCCTGCCTTCTCCACATTGCCCAGTGCTGGAGAGAGAGAGATTAATTTTCAGATTTTGATTCAATCTCTGCTCTCCTTCTTACAGGAGAGGAAGGGAAAGGGAATCTTTTTGGCATTTAAGGAGAGACAAAAAAAATTTTAAATATACAGCAGAGCACAAAATGCCTTTTATTTCATCCTCTGGGACTTCCATCTCCTCCTCAGTCTGCAGAGAGCAGGCCGTTAGGATGCGCACTTAGCGAAGGCCACATAGAAGCATTAGGATGTCGAGGACTTGTCTAGGAGGGAAGATGAAAGAGACTATACAACTCAGTGAGGAAAACCAAATACTGCAGTGGCACTTCTCTGCTGATTAGTTTCCTTCATGGGATGCTCTTAGCCAGAGCACTCCCCCACAACCCTGGCTCTCCAGCTGGTTTCCCAGAGCAACACCCAGCGCCCATAAGCCTGGCAGCAACAACCAAGGTTTCCAGATAAGGGCTCAGCTACTGAGACATCAGCTACCTTGTCTCTTACAAACCATAACAGCAACCAATTTTTATTGAGGGGGGGAAAAAAAGAAATCGATTCTCCAACTCACTGATTGTGGTAAAGACGCTTGTGAAGCAGAAGTAATCCACAGCATTGAGTGAGAGCAGGTGATACAGAAACTGTTCCCGTTCTTCTTCACAGCGCAGGAAAGCATAACGCTTGTAAAGTTTCCTGGTAGAAACAAATACATCACTTTCTTGTTGAAAAAGCATCATCTATCTTAAAGGGTGTTTGGATCTCAAAACATCAAAAGAAGAGCTGATCTTCATAAGAAACACAAAAAAATGAGATTCCCCAGCTAACATAAGCTGCTAGGAACCCACACGGGGCATTTAACCCTCTACTGTACACTTGTGTTTTACAGACCTCTCTCAGCTCCGCACTACCATAGCAAGGATACAAAATTCATCTCATTAAAGGATCAGTATTGGTTTTGCTGCAAAGCAAAGGTATAAACTAACACTACTCACAACAGCAGACCTAAACCAACATACAGTAACCTTGTTTCTTCCCCATGTCTTCCCACTACGAAACAGCCTTGTCAAACAACTTCATCATATTTCTGCTCCAAAATGTGACAGAGAAAACTAAGCAGAAGGCACCAAACCACAAGAGGCACCAAACAGCTGCAGGAGTCCTCCTGACACTCTTTCAGTTCGGACAAACCGAACATATATCACTACTTGCCCGAGGCACTGCAGAGGCACACCAGAACTTAACCTGGTCCCGCTCTGAGAAAGTGCAGAACTTGTGACACTGCCTGTAGTCTGAGGGCAACAGACTCCCGAAAAGGTGCTAAGGTAGATTGATGCGAATGAAACTTCAGGAAATGACAAGTCTGTCGCCATCTGTTTAGCTATTCACCCAAGAGGTGACAGTCTCCAGCCAATCGTTCTTCTTCCCAATAGCAGATTTGAGAATTTGGTAGCTTCTGGCATAGATCATGTGTGTAACTCACCATAAAGCCAGAACTGCATGCAATAGTCAGGACTTTTCTTTTAGTGAGGTTAGCGTTTTTTTCTCCTAAATGCATTGCTTTGAGAAGATGAAGTCATCTACACAGACAGCCCCTTAAGCACATGTGCTTGCAGAAGGAGGCAAAGCTGGGGGAAGCTGCTAAGCGGCATTGGCAGTCAGGATGCATGCCTCAGTTTGGCCTGAGTCAACAAAACGCAGGGCTGCTGTGAGAAAAAGAACATTCCTGCTCCTGCTGCTTCATTTGCACAAGATATTGTGATTGTAGGGCTGAGAAGTGGCTTGGATCAATGCACTGATCTGACCAAAACCTAACACCTCCTTCCTGAAAACTGTGATCTGTTTTTCCAGGTAGATGAGCAGACTTCTGCACTGCTGGGTGGGCAGAACCTCCTCTCCTACCCATCCTCTGCCTCTCAGTCACTTCTAACTGGAAAAAAAAGAGTACCCAAACAGGGTGCCTGGCTGTACCTCAGGCTTGCACAGCACCCTGGCACACCACTGAGGAAGATGTGAAAGCAAACCTTTGAAATAAAAGAGCCAGCTTACTTGGCAAGTGCCTGGTTGGAAAGCAGCTGCTTCAGGTGCTGAGACAAAAGCTTCTTCTCCAAAGAAAGCCTTATCCAGGCTCGGGCTCGCCCCACATCAGTCTTTATCTCACTCATGTTCTGAACATGCCTGAAAAGGATGGGAAAACAAAATAATGATAGCTGAATCATAAAAATCCTACATGCTTCAAATGGCAACATCCAGTGCGATACAGCAGCTGAACTAGGAAACGTCTGCTGACACCACTTCCAGAGGAAAAGACCTCCAGCAGGGCTCTGGAGAACCTTGCACCATGCAACTGAGACCCCCCTGCAGCTCCAGGCTGGCCTGGGGACTTGGGACAGCCCTTCCCAGGCACAGCAGGTTGCAATCCTGATGCGCTACAGCCCGTATCAGCTGCTCCGTGTCCTGGTATTTGCTTGGCCAAGGTGAGCTGGGGTAGATCCGTTTATCCCTGCATTGCCTGTGCTAGATGTCCTCATGGACACTGCTAACACTTATAAAAAGCGGCCACTTTGTGAGACCCAGTTACATCACAGCTGCTCCCTCAAGCTGCTGACATGAACAGGTACAACTGTAAGGGCAGAGGACAAATGCACATCTGAAGAGTTTCTCCAATCCACGCTCAAGGCCGTAACAACCCCCTTGATGGCAGGAGCAATGAGAAATCTGAGAAAAAGAGGATTGTTGGGGAAAAGTGACAGGCAGTCACAAGCAGAATCACATTTTCAGGGATATGAAGCCCTTATGTAAGTGATAATCTGAACAGCCCTCCACGTGTTTGGACTGTGGGAAAGTGGAACTGTTCCATAGGAGCTTTCTTCTATGCTTTTTCTTTTCTTAGCCCCCCCCGCCCCCCCAAACTTCCCATATTTCAGTCTGGAGAGTGCCAGAAACTCTAGTTTTAGAGCACAGGGAGCTTCTTCTTGGAAGGGAACTCCCATGGCAGGTTGAAGCTGCTTGTCCAACCCCTCCACTTGGTTAAATAAACAGGAAGAAAAATGAGTAAGAGTTTCCAACAGAGGCAAGAAAAGGCTGCAATTTCTTAATTTTCACACAGTCTGCATGCTAAGTGCTCAGGCAATTCAGCCCCCCAAACCTCTGTGACAGGCTCCAACTACCATCGTCAGCCCAGTCTGAGCTGTTCTCTGTTGCCATTTACTTTCCAGTTCCTGCATTTTCCTTGAAAGCCTTCTGTGCATTGTTGAGCACTAGCGAATGTGGCAATATTTACTCCAAAGAAAATTCAACAAAGTCATATTGTCACTTATGCTTTTTACGTTGACTAGTACAGTCTCACTGTCTCGTGCTTTCCCCCATCTGTTATATCCAAGCGCGTGCTGTGGGTTATATTTAGACCCTGCATTATTTGAGAAAAGATACTCTGTTGTTTATAGAGCTTCTAACATAGCAGAACTACAGCCTTAAGGGCAAATTTGCAAAGTACAACTTAGTGCTGTCCAGAAATACATGTTTGCTCTGCACAAATGAGGTGGATACCAGACATAGCTCAGCGATGCCATCTCCAGCGGGCTAACCTACCCGAATTCTCAAAATACAGGTCTACTTTTGCAATGCAAGCTGAGGTGTCTGTATGACATGACTCTGCTGTATGCACATATTTGAAGCGTCATCAGGAAGAAACAATCAACAGGAATCAATGTGCAAAACTTAGATTATTTAAAACTGTTTTAAAAAAAAAAAAGAAAGAAAAAAAGGAGATACTTTTTAAAAAGAACTTTCCTCCTGTTTCCTAATGTGACACGTGGATAGTTCTCTGGTGGACCAAGTGAGAAGTACTAACTCCCAGTGAGCTGTAAAGCAAACCCAGAAGAGCACATTACACTCACCTATGAGTCTTTGCCCTTTATAAACAAGCTCAGCAGCCTCCCTCTGTCAGCAGTGATGCCTACCAGCTGAATCACTGCTGAGAGACTTGCTCCTGGCACTGGAAAGCCCTTCCCGGCTCAGAGAATGGCAGCCAGCGTTAGACCTTCCAGCCCAGACAGCCGGGCACGTGATCCAGAGTCCTTGAGAAGCAGGAGGTGCAGTACACTCAACTACATTGTGTTGAGACATCGTCCTCAGACATTTCAAGTCTTTTGAGATGGTAAGATCAAAGCACAGACTATCATTTCAGTGCTCTGCTTGAATTACATCCAATACGAAACGCTGAGTAGAATATGTTAGTTTATTGTGAAATGATTCAAGTTCAGATGGACTTAACCTTATTCCATACATGCTCTGTACCTCTTCATTACCTGTTTCTGATTCAGACCAGATTGGAAATTATTGTGCATTTGGGAAAAATAAAGATCTGCAATTACACAGCTTGCCAGAAACATCAAGAAAGGTTTGGTAATCAGTCTTGTTGTCAACAAAAGCAGCATGCAACAGAACAGAGCATTCAGGAACTCAGACTTAGTTTGTTCTCAGTTGTGAAAGGCAGAACAGCTCTATTTTTATCAGTGACCTAAGTGTAAGCACTGTATGCTCACCAACACATAGCAAACTCTTCTTGTCAGGGCACTGAATAGCAATTTTAATGCAACTCCCTAGCTTGAGACTTGCTTTCAATCCCATTAGTGATAAAGAAAAATCTATTTTCCCTGTCAAATGTAAGCTTTGGGTATGGTGAGACATACCCTCCGCAAATAGCTGTGCTGACAGAAAAGGTTACAGTGGCTCAATATTGCCATGCCCCTGAGGATGGTGTGGCTGCTCCTGATCCCAGCTCAGTCAGAAACGAGGTGTACTAGCTTGTTCCGTCTTTGATAATACAGCTTCTTTTGACTGCAGCAGGTTAAACATCACTACTGTGGGCCCAGCACCTAAGGCTCAAATCCTCTGCTGCAAGCTCCTTGTGGGAAGGGAGGCACAACACAGGCATGAAAGCAAGCACTGGTAGCAAGGAAGGGCTTGCCCAAAGAGGAAGGACCTGAAAATTGAGCCCAGGTGGACCAAGGGTTTTGGGGAGTTGCCTTGGGGCTGCCTAGTCTGGCTGGACATGCAATGATGTGCCTCATGGGTGAGGCCATGCAGGAGGCAGGCTGCAGCAGGAATGGGCTGGAGAGCTGGAAGAGGGGTAGGAGAGATGCTGCAGATCCTTGCCCAGGGGAAAGGCATGCATACCCCGAACACACTTGTGCAGAGAATCTCTGAGCAGAGAACCAAAAATAAATATCTTTAACATCTTCCTCACCAGATCTAAGATGCTTGGCTTTGTGAGGGAGTCAGAGGACACACCACGTTACCTGTAGCACAGGTTCATTGCACAGTCAGAGTGCGACTGTAATTCAGTCCTGCCTTTTAAGTTGTTTACATAACCTTGCATGAGCCATCAAAACCACGCCATGCTTAAGGCGATCCTTAATCCTCTAGCTATTAGTTCAGTTAGCACTGCAACCCTGGCAGTTTAACAATTCCCATCCCTCTAACTTCAGCATAAACCTATGTGAGCAAACAAATATTAGGCAGCATTGCTTTCAAGCAGGAGAAAGTATGCCACAAGATTACAGATGACAAATTCAACTCACCATATGCCCAGCATTTTCTATGACCAGACGTGTTTGTGGACAATCACAAACACCAGAGATATTACAAAAGGTAGAGTTCTGCTTCTGTGGTTTTTTTTTCTCTGAAAAGCAGTAGACACACTCCTATGATTCAAGCAAGAGTGCTCGGATCCATGCTGGGCTTTCATTAATCAAGTGGAAGTGTGTGGAAGATGAAACCCATGCATGCAGCAGCAAGCGCACACCGCCTCCTCTGTCAGCAGTCCCCTCCCAGCATGCGAGTTTCCGCTCCAGATCCTCCTTCATCCTTTCCTCAGACCGATCCCCTGCGTGCCTGTCTGCCTCAGAGGACTGAATTAAGTAAATAGCTGCTACGTCCCATGAGAGGGATGCTAAAATGACAGACACATGTTCAAAATGACCTCTTGTCATTATACTCCTAATTACTTTATATCTATATATCCCTTTCTCATGTTGTTTCAGCCCTATGTGGCATGTCGCATTCTTCGAAATCAGAGCACAAGATTCAAACTACATAGCATTAAACAAAAAGGTTGCACACTGTAAAAGGGAAGTACAGTCATTTTCTTTGAAAAAAAGTCTGACTAATCTGTGTCATCTCACATCAGAACAAAAAAATCTGTACGAACACACACTAAAAATCAAGTCACTGCAATCATGGTTTTGTGAACTAACTACAATTGATCTTATTTTTACTGTAATTTTTTTTTGCCATATTTTTATATGGAAGAAGGGCATGGTATTAGAAGTAACAGTACTCATGTGTCACACATTAAATTGCTAGCAATTGCTAGCAGATCCTTACAGATGAGCATTATTGCATTACTCCTCCCCATTTTTCATGGCACTTTTAACCCACAGTAATTCTTAGCCATGGCAAGCGAAGTGTCAGAGCAATGGCCTGACCTGGCAGTGGCTTGGTCAAGGAGATGCCCTGAAGAACTTCTGCCTGATGCTGTCACATCAGCCTTCACCTCTTCTCACCCTCTAATACTTCCGTTTTCCAACTATCACTGCTTAAAAAACTCTCCAGAAGCCAAGGCTGTGATCTCCTGCATAGCACCTGCCCTTACTTCCCATTCTAATTTTAAACTTACCTAAATATTATGTTTGATTATAATTCTAAATTTGTACATTTATTAATATTTGCCCTAAAATGCAAATTGAAAAGAAAGAATATCAGACATTGTGAGCAGGTTTTTTTTGTCCTTTTGCTTTGTCTATCAACTGTACTTGCTTGGTTGGTAGTTTAAAACAACAACAACAAAAGAATAAACTCGAAGTATCAAGGAATTCAACATATCTGTTATTATTTGTAGAATAGAAGAACCCCCCCCCAACACCCGGGAAAACAAAAACCTCAGTAAAACTTGTGAGGTTTTCATTGTCTTTCAGGTAAAAAAAATCAAGTAAACATGCAAAAAATTTTTGTAAAAGCAGATGGTAAAACGTACAGATTTAAATGTGGGCTAAGAAGAAGGTTTAATTCTCCTTAGTCTTTGTAAACCTAAAGCCAGTGAGGAACTTTACCTTATGCTACACAATCAAGCCTACAATTAATGTTTTAGGAAACAAATTGTATACCTCATATCTTGTATCAGGGAAACCCTCAATGTAGGCAGAGTAATTCCTGTATCAGACTTTCGTCTTTCTGTTCCAACAGCAACTACAGTAAAGAAAACATATGAAAAGAATACAAACTTACAGTAATGGTCTGCAATGCATTTATTTTACATACAGCTGAAAACAATCCTAAGTGGCTGGTAACTGCAATGTTTCTCTGCATTATCATTAACTCTATCCTGAAAATATAGAGGTAGACAAAATGAAAATTGCTTAACACATTACCTATTCCTTCTTTAATCCAACACTGTACTCTGAAGTTTAGCTTCCTTTTATGTATGTGAATTACATCAACACAAATCTCTATGGTGATGAGTTTTATCAGCAATATGTTTTTATGGAAAACTCACAACAGAGGAGGACATGATAAAATTAATCTACAGTAACATATTTGATGCTAAGAATGCCACACATTTCTGTGCTCCACTACTCTGATCAAACTGCTTTGTGGTGACACATTTTGCTCTCAGGAATTTGTGCCTGCCAGCCAGATTGCTTAGAGCATTACTCACTGAAGCTTATTTAAAAGTCTTTTCATGAGTGAGACTAGTTTGTCCATAGATGTGTCTTTGAGGACCGATCATACATGCCCCCATCTGCAGGATGTGGAAGACTGCAGAATCCTTGGAAGACGACCCAGTAAAGTTCAGAGACTGTTACTATAATAGCCAACAGTAGTCTGGGGGCAGAGAGAAGTCAGCATCATCAGAAAACCAACCTCTCTCACAACACAGAAGTAATTTAGTGATTGTAAAGGGACAAACCAAAGCATAAACTGAGCACCTAGATTGATGGATAGAGATTAATTACATAACTTCTGAACTATATGGTCCACCAGTATAAATATTTAATGGACATGGAGTTATTTACATTGGGATCCTAGAGTCAGATTATGCTCACTGAAATAAAAGTATCAGCTGTCATAGCCACAGCTCCACACATTCAGCTACTTCAAAAATCACCCCTTGTGGAAGCACTGTCTCTCACACCTCAGTCAGTGCTGATTAAAAAGGAACGAAGGCAGCAAACAGACATTGAGTGATTTTCTGGACAGGAATAATAAGTATATTCATGTGCCTCCAACAACGACAATCTATTTTGTCCAGAGATCAAGGCACCTTCATAATGATTATGAAAGGTCTCAAAATGTAAATGTGGCAAGCAAATACACCAAAAATTATGCATGGTTTTCATGTGGTTACACTGTTCCTCCCAACCTTGAATTTATGTGCTGTGAGAGACCCTTCACAGAGTCAGCTGCCAAGTACTCACCTGGGGACTCTGCACTATGCTCTTGCTTCTCTTCTCTCTCCTGGTACTGAAGTAAATGGGACCACAAAGCAGATTTGCCCTGAAAATTGAATATGTAGTATGTAGCTTTAAACAAATGGGGCAAAAGAAAAGAGGCCAGTTAACATGGCAAAATAATGGAACAGCATTTCAGTGGGTCAAAAGTTTGGTGGTGAGAGTCAATCCTTTTCGCTTGAGCCATGAGACCTTAGGAAGAAGAGTCACCTAGCAGTCACACTTGTTTCATTGTCATCTCCTTGGATTTTCCTTTTGAAGGTTAAAAGAGAGGAAACCAAACACTTATTTCACAACAGCATTGCAATTCCAGAGATACCTCTCAAAAAAACCCCCAAACCCAATGAAAAATCCACACCCCCCCCCCCGCAAAGCCTCACAAGACATAAACCAGGGACTCTGATCCCAAAGATACCTCCCAGTTAATGTTAGAATGACAGCACTGAGCAGCAACTTAAAAGGCAGAGATGGCATTCACTGTTTGTTAGGGTACTTTATACACAAAGTCCCAAGTTTCTAGTTACCGACCTGCTTGACCTGCAGACCGTGGCTCCAGATTCTTTCTAGCAGATCACAAAGACTGGCAATCAATGTATTTTCCTCCAGACCTGTTATGTTGGCTTCTCCATGTCCCAGTTCAACTGCTTCATGGCCCATCTTCTCTACCAACATGCGTTTAGTCTTTAAAAAAAAAACAATCAAACAAAAAATCCCCCAAGGTTTCTAAGAATGCTATCCAGCAAGGGGCAGAATTTATAGCTCAGTTTACTTAAATATGCTTAATCTAGAGACTTTCACTACTGGCCTCTTCTGATCAGAGAAGCTGCAAATCTCTGTACAGAGATTGTATATTTTAAAGAATAATTAAAAAAAAAGATTACTCCATACTGCTCTATTTCTATAACTCTTATCTACTGTCCTGTTTCTACACCACTGATCTATTACTGACTGGTATCAAAAACGAAGTACAGAGCTACATATATGTTTGATCTTACTCATAACCTGGTGTTCTCCTGTTACAGCTATCAAAGTTTAAAACTCGGGTAATACAGTACACCATGAACTGCAACTCACATGAAGACACAAAGAAATCACATTTCCATGGCTATAAAAGCTTCTTTAATATTAGAAGCTGCTACACTTCAGTTGTTCTGCATAAACAACATGTACAAGTGTGGCACGTGCTGAATACTTCCTTTTTACTGACCATGGGTCTTGAGTCCCTCATGTTTAGGCTACATTCACATATGAACAATTAAAGGAAATCCTCCCTAAGATGTCTGATCATGTTGAGTCTCCTTCCTATCCTTTTTCCTCATTTCACTAACTTTGCATAAACAGAACGATAATACATTTCTAACGGTCAAAAAACATAACACTAAAGGGATATCCACCCAGCAGTAGCCTGGTATACCAACAGACAGTGCCATTCCAGCTGTGAAGGTCTTTCAGGACAGCATCTACGGAAACTACTTAGGCTCAGTGTAAGCAAGGGGAGAGCAGGCAGGAGGAAGGGGGAAGACCTACCTTCATGCGACATTCCTTCAGTAACCCTTCCACAAATTTCCAGTTGGTCTGTGCAATCACAGCTGGAGAGAGGTCTGAGAGTTTGGGCTGCCTTAAATTTTTTCCTAAACTCCTCGCCTCCTGCATGTATTTCTAAAAATAAACAGAATCATTTTAGATATAACAAGTCAAGAGGGATTCTCCGTGTCCTAATCCTAGGCAAGCAAATGCTGGTGAAAAGGAAGGAGCTAATGTTAATCTAGGAACAACATCATGGTTTGTCTGATGCTTAGGTGTTGGACTGGAGAAGTGGAACGCTCCCTTCTGACAACAGAAAAACCAAAATATTTTCCTGTGTGGACCCAAAACATTCAGCGTTAGCTAGTGAACTGTGCTGTTAACGACTAGCACAAAGTTAGCCACAGCAAATGCATTAAAGTGTGATACCTTCATTCAGCAATAAAATCAAAACTTCAACTAAAATTTTCTTCCATTGTTATTTGGTTTTACCTTTAAAAAAAATAAAATAAGAAAAAAAAAGCCATTTGTCTAATCTATTCTGAATCGTACCCAAATGGAAAAAATCCTTTGAAAAGAAATTACAAAAAAAAAGAAATATACCTAGTGAAGAAGAAAGATTTAATCCACTATTTTTCATCTGGGCAGTTCACAGGGGAGGGCGAAATCAGACTAGATTTTATTCTCAATTAACTTCTCAATTACAAATGAAGCTCTTTTTAAATAAATTTGACATTTAGGATCATTCATGTTTTTACTGTGGGGTGGCAATTGAGAAGTACAGATAATTATTGGTGTGCTCTTTTGTTAAAACAATAAAATAATAAAAAGTTGTCAAATAAAAGAGTCTTGAAGCATAGCGCTTATAGCTTGGTGTGGGAATGCTCCATTTCCATAGCATGTTTTTATCCAGTTAAGGCTGCCTCTTTGGGGGATGCTATGTGACAATGACAGCTACTCTCCCAAGAGGAGCAGATCATACTTCTCCAGGACCTTAGCGCTGCTGCTGGCTAGGTTTTTCTGGAGAACTGATTGGACACTACAGCTGCTGCATTCTCAGAGCTTTCTGTCTAGGGAGAAAATAATTTATTTAGTAAGAGCAAAATCCAGACACATTGAAGTTAATTGAAATTGCTCACTGTTTCATTTTGGTAGTGGGGGAGTACAGTTTTTCTGACACATTTGGAGTTTTTTCAATACAAAATTTGGACATGAAGTATTTAACATCAATCCACCAGGTCAGACAAGAACGTTGGGTTCTGCCATGGAAAGGTGTGTTCAACAGAAGCGTGATCATAGTTTCACTGATACAGTAAGGACATAAAAGTAGTTGAAAAACTACATGTGGGAATAAAAAAAAAAAGATCATAGATGATGAAAGTGTGTTGTTCAGCAAGCAATCTCACGAGTGACTTCCACCTTAACTCAGTGCAAAAATTAACAATGAAGAGAGTGAAAAAGTAATACAGGGAATACATAATTAGGAACTCTAATGTTTCTTTTTAAATGTAAAGGGATCAATAAAATGCAAAGTGCGGTTATAGTCTGAAGAGTAAAAAAATGGATAACCTTACTTTATTCATTGTATGCATTCACTCTTCTAAGTTCAAGAGAAAAAAAAGGGTGCAATTAAAGATCGAATTGATTGCTCCTTGCCTGTTCATCAGCATCCACGCATCACCACCCTCTTCCACACAGGGCTTTAAATTTGACACCCTAAGCTGTATTGCCAGGTGAGTACATGGGAAAGAAGCCAACTAAAATTCTCGTCTTTAAGCCTTGAAGCCATCACGTTTGCCAGGGTGCTGGCACAGAGGCCTAGAGCTGATTTCCAGCTACTTTTCCGATTATAACCACACTTCCAAGCACTACAGGGATGTGCTTATACTCTATGAGAAAAGGAGAGGTTTGAGACGCAGTGAAGACAGCAGTTCTTCATGCTAACAACATCTCAAAAGCAGCTTTCAACAAGAAAAACTAAAACATACCAGGCAGCATTCAGAGAAGGATTTTTTAGGAGGCCGTGCAGGAGGGGGTGGTCCCTGATCCCACTCCCAGAAGGCCATTGAGTTCTGACGAAGCAAAAGCTCCTCCGATGGCTAAGAGGAGGCAGATGCCCCAATGGCAGAATAACCAGAAAGGAAGAGGAGACAAAGCAAAAGAAGCATGCATATGATCCACAGCCAAAAAAAAAACAAAAAAAAAGAAGAAAGTAAATACATGACAAAGTATTGAAAAGACTTCGCTGAGATATACACACGAGGTAACATTTAAAATAATACTTGTAAAGCCACATTAGCAAAAATAGCAACAAACGTACAAGTGCTGTTTTGCTGTGTTTCCATGAAACATCATTCAAAGATGCAGTTCAAAAGTCCACTCATCCACTCGGGTTCTTTCGGAGTGCAAATGCCAATGCTGGCCAACACTGTTCAGCAACATTTACCACAAAACAGCATGAATGTTTTATTTTTGCTAGTGACATACAAAAAAAGCACATGGACAACAATGGAAAAATACATCAGAAAATAGTTAATGAAGGATGAGGAACTGAAACGTTGGGAAAGAAATGCATGTATGTGACTGACATTTACAAGATGCATGGGAGTTTCCAAGTTTTAGGTATAAAAAGTCCACAAAAGTCTTAACCTTTCAAACAGGCTTTCTCATGCCAGGAATCTATGTAAGAAAGAGAACAATTCCTCTAAAACAGAAAAAAGTCCTGCCTCATTCACCTCAACAGCACTGACATTTATTCAAGGACTTGACTTTTGCAGAGACCTTCCCTCTGACCAGAGCTCGGCAGCTGCACCTAGGCAGCTTTTAGCATACAGTTACACCACTGGGGTCTATATCAGCAAATAAGCCATTTTCCTGATAACAAAGTGGGTATCTTAATTCAAAATAATTAAAGCATTTTATTTCTCTTGTGTGCTTTGAAATTGCACAACATACACAGGCATCCGAGACAAGCAGGGTCTAAACGAAATGGTTGCAGAGACCCACACAAACCTTACAGTAGCAACAAAACTGTCCAAACTAACAAGGCATCATTTGTCTAATTTGCATCTCCTGGATCACAAGCTTGTGCTCCCTGGTCCTTACCTCCCTCAAATCGTTGTCCAGCCCAATGTGTTCCGAGTGCTGCCGCAGGCGGTCTTTCCTCCGCTGCGTGGTCGTGCTGCGACTGGCCCAGCGGCTGGAATGTCAGAGAGAAGGAAGGGACACGTGAGTGGAAAATATTGGGAGGAAAAGCCCAGGTCAACAGCCAGAGGACATCCAACAGGTCTGCAGTGAGAGAAGCAGGAGTGCAAACTTGGACATTGCAATAGACATGGGTGCAATCTGGCACTTGACTTCTGTGTGGGAAACTACCTGGTGGGTGACAGGCCAGCACGCACCCAACAGGCAAAAGTGGGGATGGAAATGTGCCTGGTGCTTGCCAGGGTCTCCAGTGAGAGCTCCTGTGTTACCTGAAATGCATATTGATGTCACCACCAGGAAGATTGTTGTACTTGGTTACTCAACACCACTCTTATTTGCTGCATTTGCTGAAATTTGGTATAAACAGTGTTGGCAGGAACAAACAAAATACAACACTGCATTTAAAGTAACAACTTCTATAATTTTCCTCTTTTGTAAGAAGTGGTACTTCCAAGAATTATTTCAGAGAACCTTGTCATTGCAAAAGTAACTACTTGATATTGAGTGCTCCTTTGTTTAAAGGTTATAAACAATATCGATTAATCATGTTGCTACAACCACAAGAACTTTTTTTGTATTTGGTTTCTAAATACCACAGGAAGCTTGTATTTTTTGCAACATGCTCATATATGTCCAGTTGAATTTCTAGCTCATCTGAAGCTGTTGCCTGAAACCAACCAGTTGGTAACCAGGTTTGAAACTGAGCAATTTTAGAGCTTCCAAGTGTCTAAACTCCTTTATGCCCAACACCATAACAAAACAAGATAACTCTGTCCTGAGGTATTACTAGTTTGATTGTAGGTTTTCTAATAATACTATAGCCTTCTGTCAAATCCTTGAAAATAAAAATGCTTAACTGGTAGAGAGAATAAATAAGTTATTATATTATTTATAAAAGAAAGCTAAAATAACACTTTATAAACCAACCTATCAAGCATTAAAAATAAGTATCTTAATGCATGAAAGCTACATCTTCAGAATTATATTACTTAATTACTGTGGTTGTGTTTATTAAAATTAAAAATATCTTTCAAACACAGTAAAAAAAAAAAGAAGCCTTTAAGTCACTTCATGAAGTCATTTGTTCTACTTATCTCTTGCACTCAGAAGAGCAAAACTAAGGTGAAGCAGAACACAAAGCCTGCCCAGGGCAGCACTCCAGCTCCAGGGCACAGCAGGATACATGAACAAGGCTCTGCCCATGGGAGGAAACTGCGTGGCAGAATTTGAAGGGATAACCTAAACCTGGAAGGAAAAAAAAAAAAGAAAAGAGAAAGAAAAAGAAAAACCCACCCAAACAAGAAGACAACATCCCACACTCCCCAAAGGGACCCCCAAAGCCTGTCTCCATCCTGGCCCCTCTTCTCCAAACTGATGTGACCATGCCTCAGCACCATGCCAGAACAACTGCTGTGAGGTGGCTTTTTCTATAGGAGCTGTGATCAACAGTCAGAGCCCCTGTGGATTTGGGTTCTCTGCCTTTGACAGATCTGTACAGAGGGAAACATAGAGATGCCTGCATCAAAGACAGAAGTATGCTTGGTGGTATGGGCAAGGACAGCCATCTCCAAATCCCAATCCCACCTATTGCGGTATGTACTTCAAACAGCAGCACATACAAATGGGATCTGGGATCTGAACTATTTAGGAAAGGAATTTCAGCCAGTGACATGCAGGCAGATGCTTGCCTGGAGGAGGAAACCCTTGCACAGAGCTAGAATTGGGTCCTCAAATGTCCAGCAAGCTGTCAGGGATGCGCAGGGAGGGGAACGTGACCCAAGAGAAGTGCAGAGATGCGACCCCTGGTAACCAAACCCTCCTGTTTCCGGAAAGACTTTGCATACCTATACCTAACTATCTCCACCAACTGGACTTCAAATTGAAGTCCCTTCCCACATCCCCAAAAATGTAAACAAATACACAGGAAGAAATAAACATCTGGGCCTGCACGGAATTATAGTTCAGCACCTTGCCATCCTATATCACAAGAAATTTATTTTTAAAGCAATGTAGGCTTAGGTCTCTAGTAACTGAACAAAACAGCCCAATAGGTGTCTGCACAGCAAACCCTTATATCTTCTCAGAGGAATACATTATTGACATAAGTGTCTTTGCACCTCCTCAGAAGCCTCAAAAATACAAAGCCTGTGAGTTTAATAAGTCATCACCTTTGTTTTCAGAAGCAACATCAAATGCCTCGTTAGATGGCTGGAGGGGGCAAACCCCCACATTTCCCACATTTTAATAATCTCAACAAGTAGAAATGCAGCAGAAAAAACACCACCTAAAAGACAGGATAGCAGATATAAACCCAACTTTAGCTCCCTGGCTCTGGAGACCTTCCATACATTGCAAGTTAGCACCACACTTACATTTCACATAACAGAATGCCAATAATTAATTGGAAAGTTAAGATCAACTACTATCTGTATCATGTTTCTCTGCTTTAGTTTATATGCTACTTTCTGAAATCTGGACAAAGCTTTGATCCCTTTCCACCTGCATTTCTGCAGTTAATGCAAGACTGAAGAATTTCTACTAGTGTCCTTTGAGGGGGAAACACCTCATCAAAGGTGAAATTGGAATGAAAGCCACAGAATAATTACAAGTAATATACCATCATAAAATCATTTTCAGTTAATTCCAGCCCTGAACTCCATCTGGGAGAAGGCACAGATCATTCTCCAGATTATTAATCAGAACTATGTGAACATTTTCAGCATGCAAACGTAAAGATCGTTGGCTGTTTATGAAAAAAAAGACTGCTGCTCATCAGCTAGAGCAATTATACGTGCAAGTAGCTGCCTGCTCCCTCTTTCCCAGCCTCTAAGCTACGGAAGAAGAGCTGCTGGGGCGCTGGGTGAGGTCTGTGCATTCAGATGCTGCTCTGAATCTCTCCGAGAGATTTTGTGAAGATGTAACAGCAGATAAGCAGGATTAAGCAGCTAAATCTTTTAAAGCCTTTTTGTTACTGGGCCACATAGAATTTTCCCAAAATAATGCTTTGGTATTGTAATAACCTTCCCCACCCTCACCTCGTCAGCAGAGATCTCATTTAAATTACCCCTCCTCTCCCTTTGGTCACTTGAAGCGATTCTAAGCAGGGGAAGCCCTCCCCACTGAAAACACCACTTCTATTGAGTTGCCAAAATCTCATGCAGGTGCCTGTCCTGGCCTTGCCATCAGCTGCTGCCTTATTCACATCTCAGCCCTGGTGCTGCTGAAGCAGCAAGGAAAGCTGTATTCACACGGGCAAATGCCTGCTTGTTGTCAGCCCTTAGTTTTGGGCTTTTTAGCTAAACCACTAGTGCCCATGTCCTTGTGGAGTGGATGCCAGAGGTGACAAAGCCCTCCTGGCTGGTTCCTGTCTTGGGAGGTGAGCTCCAAGCTGGCATCTGGGAGCACACAGAGCGCAGCCTAGATGCTGCCTGAGTACTCCCTGACCCAAGAAACGTCCTCTCCCCTTTATTTTTCGCCTGTAGAACCATGAGCATGGACTACTGGCATGTTTCATTCATTCCTCACAGTGCAGGCATTGCTACAAGCATCAAGTCTCTCAGGACAAAGCAGTCGCAGCCTGGGTGCTGTGCTGCAGAGAGCCCAGGGACAAGCTGCTTATGTGGAGAAGGGAGAAATGTCTGCCTGTATCTAGCTCCTACATCCAAAGACGAATGCTCTTCACCTCCAGGGACTGTAAAAAAAAGCAGTGACATTTCAGAGGAGGGACCAGGAAAGACTGTCTTCTGTTCAATACAGAGAAATAAAACGAGGACACCTTCAACTAAGACCCTTCTAGCATGAAGACAGTGAAGTCAGTATTGTTCAATATCATAGTAGACTCAACAAACATATTAATGGGGTTGCAAAGGTTGGAGGAAATGCCAAGGTGACACCTGGAAAAGATGACACTTAACCTGTGATGCTTAATGTCTGTAATAAAAATGGTAAGATATCAAAGCTATCTTTGATGTCATAAAGAAGTCTAGTAAAACATCAGCCTCACACCAGGGACTGGCCACGCTGCACTGCAATCACATGTACATCTCTCTCTCTGCCCCTACCTCCCCACCCTGCTCCACCCCCTGTTTTAAAGTTCCATAGAGAAATGAAGAAACACTACTGCTAGAGAACAAGAACACAAGATAACTTCATTCACAGACTGATTTAACCAATATTGGCATCCATTACTATGAAAATCACTGTTGTAATTCACAATCTATTTATACTGATAGCAAAGAACAAAGGAAGGAGAAAAATGTACCTGTCTGTAGGACAAAACCTAAACCTCCTCATACAGATCATCTCCTGATGTAGACTGCTATTTAAGGCTGCAAATCATGACAATATCCCTTTTACCTCTATAATTCCAAAGGAGTAATTCAACTGAATTTTTATATTCATAGATGTAGTATGCCTCCAAGAAATCCCCCAAAAGCATGTGTGCCACCTGCAGACATTAAATACACAGACTATACATGTAATTTGCTTGGGTTCAGAAGCAGTTTGACATGGAGATTACAAGTCAAATACACGTAAAACCAAACAAATTAAAAGGACAGTCGAAAGTAAGCTCCCCCTTATCACAGGTTGGCTGATAGAGGATGTTTTTCCACACTACAAATCTGCTCTGCACAAACTACTCCCTGGCAAGGAGGACGAAAGCTCTAATAGAGACTAATGCACCTTTTCCATCTCCACCGCTGGGTTGAACAGAAAAGCTTTTAGATTGTTGATTGGGTGGATAAAAATGAGCAAAATGTATTGCAGAGAGTGGTCTTGCATTGGCAGGCTATCTTGTCAGATTATATGAAAAAAAATTATTTAAAAGGGTGGTACCCATAACAACCATCATCTGAAAGGAACAGTGGTAGCAATTTGCCAGCACCACCTCTTAAGCCCTGACAAACCACTGTCACAAGTCGAATTTAGTTTGCAAACACCTTTGAGACAGTAACACTCCTCAGGGGAGAGTAAATAAAATGGATGCAAAGATTTGACACACATTTTCCCCTCTGAACATTAATCCTGTAGAGCTATTTTAAAATTATATATTAACTAAAATAATTTAGCTACACTTTACTCTTGAAAATTAATGTACTTGAATACAAGTAATTAATATTTTCATTGCACCTATCAGAGGGTGGCTATATTGTGTTGCTTAACGTATAGTAACCGCTTGTTTCAGATTTTTCATACTTAAAAGGTGAGCTTTTACTGCTTGCACAAATTAAATAACATCAGTGTTGTGTAGATGGCTCATTGCTGACTCATTTCTCGCCGATTTAGGTGCACTGCAGAGATGCTACTTTATACTACTTGAAAATGCCATTGCTTGGCTTGATTTGGAAAAATAAAATGAAGCTTCATTTCAGATAGCCAGCCTCAAAAAAAGTAAGGAGGTAGAAAAAGCACGTGTAATACGAAGCACTTAGTACAAAAGAGAGACCATTTCTCATTAAAAAAAAAAATAATTTCATTAAAACTAGAATGAATTCTATCATCGTATAGAGATTCAGCAAGCACTTTGCATTATACATATATTTTGTTTAAAAACATTAAATGATGTTAATGTTAGTGAATGAGCAAACAGTACCTATCTAAAAACAAGGAGAACCAGAGCACCAGTTGGATAAACCCTGGGCAGCTCACGGGTTGAAGGAGGGGTTGGTAACAGAGGGCACAGGACAGCACTCACACAAGTCGTGCCATAAACTGGAGCACAAAAATGAACCAATTTTGTGCACTCCTAATGCACGACTTTTACAAATAAATACTGACAGAGCAGTGAGGTCAGCAAAACCCAGCAAAGGAACAAATGCCTGGAGAAAGCAAACAAATAATTTTTAGTTCTATTTTATGGGTAAGAACAACATATCACTTGGCTAAAGCCTGAGGTTAGGAGGCTGAGTATAGCAGGATCTGTGCTTGAAGACTTGGACTGTGCTCTCCTTTGAAGATCTCTGCAGGGAGGACACAGAGGACGGACAAAAACCACAAAGCTCTCAGGATGCCAGAATACAAGTGAGAGGGCTCAGAAGAGAGAAGCATCCAGGGAAGGAAAAAGGAAACAGGTTGGTAAGGAGTGGAAGCAAGGGCGAAAGTGGGTCACAGATAAGGAAGGTGGAAAAACTAGGGTTAAACAAAGAGAAAGGCCAAAAAGGACAATTTAAGCCATTTTATATATGTGTATCAAAGCAAAATCTCCCTTTGAAAACCAAAAGAAATTAAGAAAAAAAAATTTAGTTCAGTCGTTTCTTGCAGGCATTCACTACAAATTGCCAGAATGCAAATATTTTCCCATTCTTGGTGTGCACTGTTTTCCTCTGCACTATTTAATCTCATTTATCAAGCTTCTTAGAACAAATTAAGTTACAAGGTAATCAATTAGATTAAAGACACAGCTTGTTTAATTGTTTTAATTTTGCACTGTAAGCATACTCACCCAAATTTAACAATTAGGTAATCAAAAACCATGAAGTGTTTATGTAGTTTGGCTTTTTGTCATTCAAATTCCTTTCCTGGATCATTGCAAATGCATCCAGCCAGTGGAGTCCCAGCTACAATTTAAAAAGCCTGGCAGAAAATGCACACGGGGAAAGAATAGGGGAACATGTAGGAACCATAATGTATAGCTGGGGTTTGAAAAAGGAAAGGAGGATTCCGGAAACGACCACTCATTTCCAGATAAACAGACAAACTGCCTAATAGACTGCAGACTGTTTCCTCCTCGGAAGTTTTCTAGGAGGATGTTTGCAGAAGCTACTGATTTAACAAGGTTAGCGCAGTGTGTACGAGCCATTTCTGAAGCTAAAGGAAGCTGCAGCTGCTCATTGCAGATTTAGAAGGTTTTCCCACAAAGCAGGGAATTATTGAAGGTGATGAATGCAGAGGCAGTCCCTGAATTGGGACATTGCTGCCTGATGGGAAAGAGGATAGAACTGGGTGACAAGTTTTTTCTTTGTTTTGGGGGAGAGGGTTGTTAATTGCTGTTAGCCAGGATAAACTGCTCTTTTCTTCACAGAAAATATTAGAAATATTTGGATACAATAGCATCATCTTTTGCTTAAGCATAGATCTGCATATTCTGCAGTTACTGTCTTTCCACATTCTGGAAATTTTGTTCAAAGAGATGACTAAGGAAACTCTATACCCGGGAGTTTCCTTTTTCATTTTATAGAGGTAAGCATTTGAGGTGGGTTTTTACATTTCTTTGGTTTAAAACTTTTAATTTCTTTTCAATAGAGAGCAAGTTGGAGTTATTTTCAGTGAAGTTCTTGCTTAAATGAAAAGGTCAGCATTTCCTGACCACCACAAGGGAAGAGGTAGAGACAAGCCCTAATGACAGCAAGCATGCACCTGCAGTCTGGGCAGAATAAGAGCAAAATGTAAAAGGAGGCTCTCCCAACCCACAAATGATCAAGCAGATGAGAGAAAGCAGCAAGAAAAGTCATGCCAACTGGGGCTAGAGGAGCACAGGTTTAGCCTCACATCCAGTCTTTTAGAGGACACCTTGGAGGGAAATAGGAGGAGGCAGCAGAGTGACAGAAGTGGGACAAAGCGTGCTGCTGAGCTTGGCCGTGGGCTGACAGATGAAACAGTAGACTCTGCTTCTATTACAGACTTCAGTGTTTTAACACATACACACGGTAACATGACCAACACTTGTCTCCAGCTGCATTTTTGTGGAAGTTATCCAACATGACTGTCAAGCCTCCCTCTGTCCCGAAGTCCTGCTTTCCATGCCGAGCAAACAAGAGCCCTAAATCTCCCCTTCCAAACACAATTTCTGCTTGTCAAGGCAACATGGTTTTCTGGGATCACACACAGGATCACAGACCAAACAAACAAAAAGTGCTTGGTCTTAGCATTCTATTTCGGACTTAGATATATTATACATATAACAGCCCTGTAAGAGCCAAGAAGGGAATAGCTAGATAACATTATGAGCTCTAGTTATATATTTTTTAGTTTATCTGTCCAGCAAAGGAAGCAATGAAGATCTGACTGCTGACCAGTGAGGACAGTGTTTAATTGGTTTGTCTGCTACTGACGAACAGCAACTGACTGCAACATGGGAACGACATTCCCCCAACCCCTGCAAACACACTTTCTTACAACATTCAGTACAAAATCTGCTATGTTGAACGGAAGTCTGCAAAAATATTTCTGAACTACATCATATACTTTGCATTAAACTTTACGAACACACATAACAGTAACACGTGAAATGCCTGGAAACGTAGCTGAAACGTTCCCATCCTTCATTCCCATATGCAAAGGCTCAGTCCTCCATGCAAGTATAACAAACGTCCAAGAAGCATACACTGGGAAATTCAAACTAATGGAAGGCTATGCTTCAACTGACTGTGGTCAAAAGGTTTATGATGTATTTGCAAGGAACATGAAAAGGCTATCTTTTTTCTAAGTGGGTGTAAATTCAGCAGAATTACATGTCTTAAATGAGAGAGAGAGTCCTATCAGTTGCTCACACAAAAAGCGAGGAAGCAGAAAGATATAAACAGATGGTCTTGAGATTTCCAATTACAAACCTTTTTGGCAATATATAGCTGGAGGAATTCCAAACATTTGTCACTTTGACACTGCTTTGTGGTAAGTAATGGGATTTTGGTACTTACAAATTCTGAAATATACTGCAATTTGAAGACTAAAACCAGCTATCTAAATCAAAACTATCACTCAAGGAATTCAAGTTATATTTTAGAATAGGGACCGATGTAACGGAAGCCTCTCAAAAGGCATAAGGAAAACTATTTTTATTTTGATGCTTATTCATATATTCACTAAGATTCAGCAATACAGCCAGAAGATATAAACAACTTTGAGGAGGCTGGGTACGCTCACACTGTTGCTGACACTGTAAAACTGAAACCAACCATACGGATAAGAGGCAGACTGCTAAACACAGCATCCCACAAGATGAAGAAATCCTCTATTCTTCAAGGGAACAGTCCCCATAAACTTTTGTCTTGGTTTGCAAGAACACTGCAAACAAAGGAACTTTGAAATATGCAGTCCTTTTATTTATTCTTTTAAAGAACTGCAATTCTTTAAACATCTCATGCTTAGGGATACCTTACGTTATCACTTGCAAGTGCTATGCCTAGTAGGTTATTAAAAAGGGATTAGGTAGTGCTGTGGTGCACAAAAGGTGTATAAATAGAATTGAGTGGGCACCTTATACAGGAGCTCAGAGCAGTCTGTGTGCATGGGCTCGTCTAAAACAAGAGCTAGCTTTAACATTTGGACAATCAGTTTTTGGAGCTCTCAGATTTATCTCTGCTACAATTTTGATCTACTACAGCAACTAGAGGGAAAGGTCTGAGCTAATAATTTCATGAAGCAGTAATCATTGATGCACAAATCATCCATTTTTGAAGGGGAAGAAAACCCTCCTCTTTCCTAGATTTTGAAAGAAGAAATTAAAAAGTGACTTACAACACTCAGATTATATTAGAACTGTATAAAGGTAAAGTGCATTAGTTGCTCCAGGTCCTCATACTACATCAGGCAAATTCACTATGAAATAACATGCTTAATTCCACAGCTATAGGTACTCCAACCTTCATATAAAAGTGTAATACATAACCCTATCAGATTGAGAAGGGGAATCCAGGTACAGAACCACATACTTTCTACTCCCACCAAGTTATTCTTCCAGGTTATTCCAATGTGGAAACTGAAAGAGAGCAGTAAAAATCTTTGGAGCATGTAATAACAATTAAAGAAAAGACAGGAACAGAGTCGGCATTAATTTTGTTCTGCATGATAATGTGTAGGCTTCAATACCAACATTTCTTTCGGGATCTGAATTTTGGGTTGGGTTTCCAAATTATTCCATTCAGCGCAAAGCAGCTAGGAATCTGGTTTTAAATTTATTATTACAATGATAAAGCTAAAAATACACATGGGAAGACGCAGATCGCGCAACAGAAATAAGTACTGAAGAATCTTCCCCAAACCAGAGCTAGCACTTTCTAACATAACCTGAATTCTGGTGGTAACTTCAAAAATCACATCCCGAACAAACCAGAAATGGAAAGAGTTGCTAGTGTTCATTAGACTGGCCAGAAGTCATCCAAAATTAGGATTACTGTCCAATAATGGGAATCTTTTCTATAAGAAAGCTGCCTTCAGATCCAGAAAATAAAATTTGTGCTTACTTGTTATTGGTAGGTCCCGTTGCTAAGACATCTGATTGCAACTTTGGGAAAAATCCTTGTTCATACTTCCCTTGGCCAATCTTCATATCAAGTAAGTGCGGGTGGATGGCTGTGTGATCGATCTTCATCAGCCGCTGCTCGATGGACTGGGCTGCAAGTTACAGTCATAGGTGAAAAATTGCATTAGAAAACCACCTGAAGAGATGTTCTACAACAGAAGTGATCATGCTCCCATCCCTAAAAACCCTCTAAGAAGATAAATAGTGACTTTAGATCCAGAAATCTGTTGCTTGCAGAAGTGGTGAAACATCTGTGTTGTTATTTTGTTATTTTGCTTTTAGTTTCTTCACCCAACACAACTAGTACTGACGCAAGCAAGTTAGCTGTTAAGCTCGCAGGTCTTCGCATGAGCCTACAAGATGGGGTATGAGTTGGCAGGAGTAGTGCAATCTTTCCCTGCAATTCAAGGTTTGGCTTTAACGCTCCTGAAGTAGAATTGGGACCTCCGAGGCCAACTGCAATCCTCCATGGGGTTGGGCACCTCACTTTGCCCTAGACACATCTCCTCAGCCAGATGCACAGCAGGGGCGATATCCAAGTTTTGCAAACATTTGGTACCTATAAAGATCCTCCTCCTGAAATTAGATATGCTAGTACTGGATGACAGGCCTTCGAAAATCATAGCTAATTGTAGTAAGGCCTGAGCAGCATCAAGAAGGTGAACAGATGCTTGGAAAGAGGGGAGGCTACAGCTAGACCAGAGAGGGTTCCCTGGGAATCTCAGCTCTGCTGAGACTAATGCAGTTCAATCGTTTGCTTCAAGGATGCGGGGATTTAATCTCAAATCTTGAGCAGGATGAAAATAAAATCTGTCACCCTTTCAACACTGCATCAGATGCACTGTGAAGGAGAGGGGAAAGGAGGTGTATGGGGGAAATCAGCTTTTAATTAGCAACTTTAATATTCAACTCTCTAGTCCACCATTAACAGGCAGGCCCATTTTTTTCAGCTTAACACAACTGGTGAATATATATGCAAAACATAGAAGCTAAATCCATTTTCCATTTGTCAAGAACAACACAGAACTTGTTTCCTATTTTATAAAACTGTGATGGGAAAGAAACTGTCACAAGATTTACATACATTATCAATTCAGCAGTTTATTTTATTGCCCTCTAAAAAAAAAAAAAATTACTTTGTATGGTTTTATTTTGGAGAAAAGGACTGGGTAGTTTGGGGCCAGAGGGGTTAGAAGGGTTCTTAAAATAGTAGGTGAAACAAACAGATGCTGAATCAGTGCTAGGGTCACATATATTGTGAAAGGTAAACATGAAAGGAAGTTGGTATTACTATCAGTTTGCTGCTTTTCACAAGAGAGAAAATGAGGTTCCGGAGCCACAATATCTACCAAAACTAGACGCTGAATAGACAGCCGACCTGCAAATTAGAATTGTTTTCAAATAGAAAAAGTTTAGCAAAGACAGGATTTCTATTTCTGCCACATTTATAACAAGTACAATGCTCTGAAGGAATTAAACAAAAAAAAAGAAAAAAAAAAAAAGAGGGAAAGGTTTTTTGCTCTGGTTCATTAATATGTGTCCCAACAACTTTAAGAGTATTATTTCCTTTTATTACTTGGAAATGAAATAAATACTTGCACAGTAAGAAACTCAAGTATAATCAGAAAATGGAAAAAACCCAAATCTTCAGTACACAGGGTATTGTTCATTAAGACTGAGCATCTAGTGCTGTGGGTACTAAATATGCCCCACAAGATTAGGTCCCTGGCATCCGCTGCTTCTCTAACCAAATGGCGTAAAGCAGAAAAAGGCCTTCCTATAGGAATGGGGAGATGAGGCCAGTGGAGCAGACACTGGGGCTTGGCTTCTTGGTGTGGCTGGCACTGGTCCCACCACCACAGAGAGGGAAAGCTCTTCTGGCAATGGAATGGGAGCTACTTGAAACATCAAGTGAGCCCAGCTCCCTGGTTTGGTTTATGTTTATTAAAAGCACCAGCCTAGGAGAGCTCGAAGGGAAGGCAAATGCTCCCATAGTTTTTAGCCTTTAAAAGTATGCTGAAGTTTTTGCCTAGGGAAAATAAGGGCACCACTGAGTCCTCCTCAGGTAGGTCTAGGGCTTCTTAATCAGATACAATGCTCAGATGACTGAGAACCTATATTTCTTCATGGCTGACATTGTACTGTTGAATATTTTACTAGCCCATCTAAACATACCTGCTTCTTTCAAAGTGCTGCATTTCTGATAGTTGGACGTCCGCAATGCAGGGGCCCTTACATTATATAGCCTTATTTTCTCAACTCGGGAGTCAAAAACTCGAAGAAAAGGGTCCTTCTCTTCCCATTGGGAGATTATCTTATTGTCTATGAACGTTGCAAACATCTGTGTTTCGATGAAGTGTGAAAGGAATGGAAGGTAAGGCTCAGGTTGGTCCGAAAGGAAGGAAGCCTGAAATACAGAACAGGTCATTAGTGCCTTTTTTCCACCTGGCTTTGACAGGACGAGCTGTCCTGTGGCAAAGAACCAATCCATCAGCCAATAGGAAGGTTTGGACAAGGCTTTCCCACCACAAAAACACCTCTCAGAGGTGTGAAACTATCTACAAAGGCGTTTGGATCACGGGTTACCTCTTGGGTCACAAATGTGAGAAATAAGCAGTTGGGGAGGTTTCACGACAGTAGAGATTCACTAAAGTACTGCCCATGCTGCTAGCTTTTTCAAAGCAGACTTAACAGCTACCACATGCAGGAACAAGCCCAGTGCAACCCATGGCAGACAACCAACACGTGTTCACTTGGGACCTCTGGTCTGTACATCTCTGCTTGAGACCAGATCAGTTACTAAGGTGTCGTACATATCAAGAGGTGTATAGTGCTCTTCAACTAATGCTCTTTCACGAAGTTATGCAGGGCAATCAATCAGGAATTTCCAATTAATGCTGAGTACGTGCCTAATTCTCTCACTGAGCTCTGAGCATCCTAACCCCAACTGCCCATGTTATTGCAGCAGTAGTAGCAAAGATTGCCTGAAGGCCTCTCCTCCTTTTGAATGCTGCACTGTTCAGCACCTGAATACAAACAAGACAAATAAAAGGCAGAGCAGCATTTTTCTGATCAAAAAATAACTCAGACCAATATTTAGTCTGTTCCTCACTGGTTATCCCTCTAAAATTCTCCTCAGGAGGAGGATTTGTATTGGAAAAAGCTGATGGCTAAGAGCACTATCTCCTTCGCAGAGTCACTCAGAAATAACTCTGCAAGCTTCCCAACATTTCTCATGCCTTTTGCTAGCCTACAGTCTATTTATTTCTCCACTTCTAATCTCGACTTCCTTTTCACTCTTGTGTGCACACTACAATAGAGTCATAACAGTACTCTTCTGCCATAACCATGTGATAACCCTGTACAGAATAACACTACTCATTAATAAAAAGCTCTATTGTGAGATTAGGAAATAAGAAAGACTGGATTCGTATTTTTTTTTCGAGTGCACCTCTCCACTCAGCAAAGAAAAAGAAAAGAAAGAAAAAAAAAGTCACTTCCCATTGCTACCCCTCCACCAGACCCACAGGAAAAGCCTCATTGGCTGGGCAGAAGCCTGCCAGTTCAGTTTGTACAAGCCAGGATGGCTCTGACCCGCTCAGTGGATCTGCACCAATTTACTTTGGCAGGCGATCTGACCTCGTGTAATGAAAACAGACAAATCTCTCAGTCAGACAGATGAAGAATGGCGGATTAAAGAGTACCTAGTCTATATCTCTAATATAGCTATTCTCCCCACCCCCAAAAGCACTTTCAGATGGAAAACGAATACATGGCTATCTTTACTTTGTCAAAGTTCTGCATTTGTTCCCTGTTTGTCAGCCATGACTCCATATCGGGGGCAGCTTGAATGACGAAAGCCTCATAGTCTGCAAACATCTGTGTGAAGCGATTGGCGAAAACCTCACGAAGCTGCACGTTTAGTTTGTAGTCCCTCAGCTCCAGCTCCTCACATGGCAATTTCCCATCCTTCTCCTTCTCCTTCTCTGTGAGGGGAGCTGTGATGGTCATTTTTTCCATCGTCACCCCTGTTCTTTTGGCGAGGGCTTGTAGGCGGGCAATCGTCTCGTTGCCTTTCAGCAGCTCATACATGTTGAGGGCATTGCTAGGGATGTTCCCATTCTTCTTGTCATTCACCAGGTCGCTAAGAACCAGGTTCTTGAGTTTGGTGGCACTGTCACTGCAGTGCAGGTTACCCTCTGGTGGGATCCCAAACTGCAGTAGAACCTCAGAGATTTCCTGAATAAACTCCAGTTTGTTGGGGAACTGAGGGAATTCCTCCGGCAGTTCGATGAAATGGTTATCGATGTCTACAAAACACAAGTTTGCCTGAAATACAAAGAAATGTTTTAAAATGGACACTCAGCGCTGAATTGGTTCATTTGCTAAGAAGCCCTGTTTTCCCAGGGTGCTTCCAAACAGAATAAGGGCCCACATGTACAGGAGATTTCAGCTGTGTTGTCAAGCCTGTGATATTTCAGAGTTCAGTAAAGCTAAGGGTCAACTGGATAGCAATGTTTTGATGAATAAAGCCTCCTGTTCTCTCCTGTTCCCCAGGACTTGCAAATCCCAAACTTCCCACTACAAAGATTTGATATCTCCTTCCAGACCAGCAGGCAGGATGGTCAGCACCACTACTGAGCCACGTAAACACTATTACATTTGTGTGAATTGTCACATCTCAAGGGCACGTTTATTTTACCAGTATCCAACTGCAAGAAGTCTCTGTAGCTGTGTTACCAAGGAACAAGACGTTCAGCGAGAATGATGCCGCTGCTATGAACAAAGCTACAGAAGATGGTACCATGTAAATTGTTTGGAGTCATGCTGAGTACGGTTTTTCCATTTGAGATCAAGCCCTGTTTCCCCGCTTCGTCCTACCCCCCGTTTCTATGGAGGCTTTTAATCTCGGCAATTCCTCTGCTTGAGATTTAAGCAGAGTGCTCTTAGACAGCTTTGCCATGCATGGAGATGGATCTCAGCCCATAAGATTAAAGCTAAGTGAAGACACGAATCTAGCAGAGCAGATACTTTTACCAGGAAAGCGTCAATGGGGGGATGGAAGAAGCCTACATAAAAATTAATTACATTGCAAATGCACCCTCAGGAATAATAGCAGAATGAAAAAGAGTAATTGATCTTCTGAACTGCAGCTTACATCTTAAATTCACTGTCTAAGTGCACTGTACTGAATAAAATCTTAAACCAGGTCATATTCCTAAGGTACTGAGCACTGGAGAGTTTTACCCTGGCATAAAGCTGCAGAGCAGGAGATGCAGCAACCCACATGGCAGCATGTCTTTGTTAGCCTGACTTGGCCATTACTACAGCTCCCCTGCTTTTTCCAAGGCACTTTTACTGTTCTTTACTTTTCACCAAACACTGTGGATGTGGACTACTTTTCAGATGTTGTGCACAGAAAGGACTTATTTTTCTCCTTTTCTGGAAAGGTTAATTTTCAGCAGGACAACGCATCTCACAGCGAATACGGCTGTAATATATTGGATATTTCAGAGGCATGCTTGAGATTAATTACCTTTAGATAGATTAGATACCTGAAACGGTATTAAGATTCATCTGGTAAAGCAGAAGTGCCCCTTCAGCTCACTTTTTCATAATAAATTTGGACGGTACAAAGAAAAGCATTTCTTCATACAAAACAATTTGCTTTACTTAGCTATACAGCTATTAAAGAGTTGTGGTATGCATCGGTGCAGTTCTTTAGCTTAGGGACTGTCTTCTTATCTATCAATATTTAATTTCAAAGGCTTTTTAATTTCATCTCTGCATATCATTTAAAAATTTGAAAAATGAGACTTGGAATCAGAAAACCCTCAGGGAATTGGTCTCACTTCTCTCTTCAAAAACATGCGATGATTAAAGTTAATGCAGAAAGATTAGTAACCTTAAGCCAGCATGATGGCCAGTTGCTAGAATTTTTATCTCTAACAAACAAATGGTTTATATTTAGATCAAGAGCTTGGAAAGCTAGCCCCTCGCCTGAACAATAAAGGAATGCTAAAGCGAACAGTGCTTCATTGCTACTCACATGTTGAAGGCTTTTCTATTTTCTATTGTCTAGAGGAATTTGAGATTCAAGATCTTCCCTGTTCAACACCTCTTCTTTTTTTCCCTTTCCCACAGTTACAGGACCTGTGGTGTTCATAAATGCTGTGCTAATATTTTTCCCTCATTTGTTAAACATTTTAACAGAGGTGGGGGCAACCACTCCACCATTCTTCTTCCCTCACTGGAGATATTTAATTTGTTATTCAAACAATACTGCAAGCCCAGCACATTAAAATTTTCATTTAGGGAAAATGACAGCTTAATCTGCTAACTGAAATCATATGACTAATAATTTTAAAAATTGCAGTAATTATGTAATATTAGCATGCTTTTACTGAAAAGCGTAGCTAGATACCAGCTTCATTTCCACGCTAATGCAAATTTTATGTGATTGGGCCATTGTATCCACAAGGTAAGACTTAATTTGTGTCATTACGTGCCAGCTAGGCTGAGAATCAGTCACCTCTATCTAATACCAAAAATAGGAATTAAAAATCATATTATCCTTGCCCTGTGTTTATCCCTCTACTTCCACATACTAACTCCCCCTCCTGCATATTCTCCTCTGTAGCTGTTTCCACCTGCCTTCGCAGTAAGAGCACTTATTTGCAAGCCTTAGGGACTCTGCGGCTAGGAGATGTTCCCACATGGAGCTAAGCACAGCAGTGCCACCATTACAAGATGTTGCAGCCATACAGTTATTTTTAAGGTTCCTACTGATGTTAAGAAGAAACCTGAGTTAAAATGCACGGCATGCTGAAGAGATGGGTCCAGTCACCGTCTCCAGTGCACACTCCAGGCTAGTCATATCCCAAAGACTTTGCAGTATGGAGAGTGATCAGTGGCCAGGTTAAAATGAGAACCAGTTTTAATCATCTTGGTCAAATTTTGAGGAGAAATCTCCATTTCATCCTGGTAAGTGATTTAGACACCTAGATTAGGAAATTGATCTTTCCTACTTTTTCTTCTCTGGGGAGAAAAGTAGTAGACTCAGCAAAGTTTCACTTTCCATTGCAACAGTTTTCTTGGTGCCAGAGAAGCCTTACAACACCAGGCATGGAATTTCTAGCAGGAATCCACACAAACATTAATAATGCACTTCAGGATAGCAACCCCAAAGGCGGAGACTGACCTCCTGAGGCAGTTCCAGCTTGGAGCGGTCAGTTCCCTCCTTGGACTGCAGCCCCATCAGGTAGGGAACGGGAGCATCCAGAAAATGCAGGAGAGAGGCAGGAAGGATGGGGACGTACACATGCTGCCACTGAAAAGGGAACAGCAGTGTCGTGATCCCCTCTGCCACTGTCATCAGACGCTGATAATCTAGACAGGGAGAGAGAGAGAGGGAGAGACACTGAATTATCTTTCTGAGTGTTGCTTTTGAAATCTGTTTGGCAAGGACATCAGTGACAAAATGAGGCAGAAATCATGTTTTTATGATAAGATGTTCTTTTGAAAATAAGATAGTACTTAAAAACCTTAAACATTATTTAATTCATCAAAACTCATTACCCCCAGGAAGACACTGCTGAGCATAAATATTCACATCTTATCTAGATATATTCCATCATTAAAATAATTTATTAAAGGGATACCTAAAGCACTCTTCATAGTACAGGACAATAATGCTATGATTCTATAAAAAGAATGTATTTTTACATAGCAAAAGGAGAAGAAAGAAGTGAACTTCAAGGAAACATTGTCATTTCCCACTTGCTCCTGCCTGCCTGCTTCTGCTCCACTTGCTACTTCTTCTAAGACTGAGTGCACTTTCCAGAAGACCCGCCTTAGCCACATACCAGCAGAAGTTCACAGTCCACAAGTATTAAAAGCACTGCTTTTAAGTAAAATCCAAATAGAATACTAGTAGAAATTTATTTCTCAGAAATATTCTGTATAGCTAGTAGATTTATACTGCATTATTTTCCCAAATTTGTCATTGTTTTGCAATGTTTTGGTTCAAGTAAACACATTGTGTATCATTTTTAAAAATTGCTCTCATTTGGGCTAAAGCAGAACATATTTCTCTGACTTTTCAGCTAAGCCCCACAGTTATTGACAAGGTAATGGGCCACTGGTGAGCAGAGAGACCACTGCTCACACCTGTTCCTCTGTAAACTGAGGACATTCCCGAGCTGGTGGGAAGGGGGTCAGAGGCAGCAGAGGAGACCCAAAGCTGACCAATGAAGTATTCCACGCCATACAAGTCACGCTCAGTTTAAAAGTTTAGAGATCACAAGGGTCAGTCCCTCTTCTTTGATGGTCAGCATTTGGGGAGGACCTCACCTGTTTGTCTGCCCCTGAACCCATTCACATGTTTCTGAATCCAGTTCTTGGATCTAGTTCCGGAGTCTAGCTCCTGCCTGCTGCTGAGTCCAGTCTGGGACCTCACCCGCACCTGCCCTGCAGCATCACCAATGACTTATGGTCATCAGGGAAGTCTGAATTGGTTTTGTATACTTGCAAGTATTTTATTATTTTCTTATTAATATTATTATCTTACTTTTATTACTGTTGTTGCATTAAAGCTGTTTTACTGTTAGTTTCCAACTTGCAAGTGTTTTTCTCGCTCTCTCGTTTCCCTTTTCTCTGTGTGTCTGGTGGGGTGAATTGGGACTAGAAGCTGCCTAGTTTTAGCTACTGACCTGGCCAGGGTGGGGGTATGTGCTAAACTGGGACAATAATTAAGATATAATTCAATCCAGCTGAGATGGAAGACTATTTCAGAATTTGGATAAGTGTAAGTTATTTCCCAGATAATGGCATAACGCAATATCACAAACTATTTCTTAACTTAAATGAGGGAACTTAAATTTGAGAACACAGTTGTTAAAAATCAATCAATCAATCAATCACACATTGGTATTAAACAGATGGTCATCCTTACAGCAAATCTCAAACTGCAGACAATCCACCAGGAAACATAAAGAACCTTGGATCTTGTAAACTGGTGGTGAATGTGAAACCGGATAATTGCTTCTACTCCATATTACAGAGGCTTCTGCATTATTAACAACTGCCCCCAAATTTCTAAGAATATGAAAGTACTTAAACTCCAATTTCTTCAGAATCTTATCACGAAGAAGTAGCACATCTCATTTAACAGTAGGGGTTAAAGACAGGAACACCAAAGTGCAGGTTTGTAAGTGACTCTGAACTTGCATGAGTTGCATGGCACAGACAAGGGGGAGTCAGTTCCGATTCGCACCCTGGGACTATGCGACTTTTCAAAGCTGCTCTGTTTTTTGCAGAAGGAGTTGTTCTCCCCAGCTTCAGTGCACATGTACATCATCTGTAATCGGCAAGAGTGGCAGAAGGGGTGTCTGCGCCATGGCTGTGCCAGGATGAGATTTGCGTAAAGCAACCAAAAGATTTTCAACCTCACCAAGACCAGATCCTTGGTAACTCTTGTGTTGTTGCCCATCTCTCCTAGCCACTCTGCCTCATTCCATGAAATTGAAGATATATATACGAACACTCTGGTTTTCAGTTGGGTAAGAAGGCTTTTTTTCCTAAAGCCCTATTGACTACTTTCACGTGGACCGGGACACGGCCTGGCAATTCCCGTTTCCTGAACAAGCCAGCCTGATACCCAAGCAGACACCAGTAACAGTAGAAGCACTGTCATCTGACACTGCTCAGCTGTTAGGATGTTACCGGGAAGATGCACTTGAATAAATATGCAAATTAAAACAACAAATTGCATAACCCATTCTTGCTGGCACTTTTCTGTGGAAAACCCACCTCGATCTGCAGAAGGTCAGCTGACAGGGCAAAACCATTTTTCATCTTGTCTTATTAATAGCTAGTCACTCAATCTTCAAAATGATTTTCATGCATACAAGTCAGCTTCAAGGTTACACCTGAAAACCATTCCCAGATACAGATCAGCCGAATCTCTCCCTATGCAATGCTCTTATAATTATACACATCCATCGTCTGTCTTGTTGAGGAGCACTTATACAGAATTAATTTGCAACACCTATGGGTGAAACTTAGGCCTCTTATGACACTTTCTAACCCTGAAAGCTTTAAAGGTTAAAAAAGAAATTAAAAAAACAGAAAGCAGCATGTTTTAGTACACACAAGATGATTTCAAGTCTGTTCGGACCTACAAAGTTATGAGTGAAATATCAGGTCTTCACAGCAAAGCCACAAGTATCTTTTTGGACAAGGGCATTCAGCTCTGGAAATGTGTGCTCACTCTTCTTTGATGCTACTGACAATATTTAACATATTCATCAGCACAAGATTTGTAACAAACACACTATGAAGAAAGCTGTTTTTAAGCAAAATAGGGATGACCGAATTATTATGCTAATTGTTACCATTAAGGAATGTTTGTTAGCAATCAGTAGATATAAAACCAATGCTGTACATAGCGGTTTTCAGCGAAGAGAAGAAAGTTCCCAGGTTCCTCCAGAAAAATAATTTAAAATAGAACACCCGGAAGTGTTTCTTTTGATATTTGTTTAATGAAGTAAGAGACTGTAGCTATTTTGTATTTACTTTCGAGCCTGTACAAGGTTAAACACCTATCCTGTAAGGCATAAAGTCTTTTTTCATAGAGATTCTCCTACCTATCAGCATTTCAGGCTGTCAGTGTGGTTACTGAGCACAACCTGGAAACAAAGGACTCCTGCATTTCCCCAAACTAGATAGAGAAAAAGGGGTGGCATAAGAGGGAAAAAAGGAAGGAGGGAAAGAATGGAAGTGGATGGAAAGAAACAGTATTTGTATAGACTGCATGTGCTTGTGTCAAGGAGGAGAACATTTCCAGATCCTATCGCTATTCGTCACTATTAGATTTTGATAACGATCTCCAACTGCAAGCTAAGTTTTGCCTGTTATTTTATGAATGAGAGGCCCAAGTAGGAAAACTATTCTCTGATCCTGGTTCAACCTTTAGAGCTAGGATAGGGGATGAGGCAGAGAGTATTCATCAGTTTAGGAGGTAGCTGTTGAGAAAGGCCCATTTGTTGAGCACAGCGAGGACACAACAGTACTGATTCCCATGCACGTGAGATCAAGAAACACCCAGAAAAGACACAGAAAGTAAAAACACTGTCTGGATGATATCCGCAGAAGGTCACAAACTCAGAGTGATAAATGGCTCAAATCGAGGCTGTTTCCTGATATGAGCGAAATAAATCCTCTCTTTGGACTCACCTACCTCATGCAATGTACATCATGCTGGATGCAGTGAAAGGCCCTGTGATGCCAACAAGGCTACTACTGGCTGCTTTAAATGCATGAACAGAAGGTCTCAGCCCGTGATGATGGTCCACAGCAGCAGCTGCTGCCACCAGAGCAATGATTTGATCTCTGCAAGATCATTCTTTGATACAGAAATAAGTAGTGGACGCCAAGATCTAAGCTTGGAGCTTCCTCCCTTTCACTGCTGTGCAACCCATGACAGTGGAGAAAGGACCCTGAAGGTTTGGAGTCTTACTGAATGTCCTGAACACCAGATATGTTTCTCTTTAGTGTGCAGATGAGCTTTCAGCTTTAAATTTCCCTTATCCTGGATCTCCTTTCCATCTGATTGCTCCATTTCTCTTACTTGCATTGCTATATCCTTCTCCTCCTTTCAGTTTTCATTTCTCCCCACTCCCAAAGTAACAATAGCTTATACCACAGTGTTTATTTTGCTTGGCAGCTATACCTATATTTCTCACCTTCTTGCGATAGGGAACTATCTTGCCCTCTCCAGGACAGGAAACATCATCAACAATAATCCCTACAGGAAGTTCTTCGTGTTCACAGTTAAATCTCTAATTTGTACACAGGACATTTTCCAAGAGAAACTGCTCAGGGGGGATAATCCCAAAGCAAAGCGGCCTCTATGGCTTCTATTACAACTGGTGCCTCCTAACAGCCGGTTAGTTGGATTTGGCACAGGTCTGTTCACTTACTGAAAAGGGCACTTACCCTTTTCAGTAAGTGAAGAAATGGGTAACAGAGTCAAGCTAAAATACTCTGGATCCAACTCCTTGTTCTGGCAGCACCTGCCAGGGGCCCTTGGCCAAGTCCCTGCATCTCACTTCCTCGTGCAGGACAAGTAATTGCAGTGGGGGCCTGTCCTGCCTTGAGCCACCAGTATAAGCCACACTTTACACAGGTCTGGAAACATTCACATGGCTCAACGTAATGCTTAAAATGACAACCCTGAGAGACTCCTGTATAATTATAGAACCATAAAATGGTTTGGGTTGGAAGGGACCTTAAAGATCACCCAGTTCCAACCCCCCTGCCATAGGCAGGGACAACTTCCACTGGATCTGGTTGCTCAAAGCCTCATCCAACCTCCAGGGATGGGGCATCCATGACTTCTCTAGGCAACCTGTGCCAGTACTCATCACCCTCACAATAAAAAATTTCTTCCTAATACCTAATCTAAATCTCCCTCTCTTTCAGCTTAAAACCATTACCCCTCATCCTATCCCTGCTCTCCCTGATAAAGACACCCTCACAGCTTTCCTGCAGGTAAGAATTGAGTCATTTTATGCTAGAGATAGAAAGGGTTTCAGCATTTGAACATCAACTCACTGTAAATGATTTTCAGAAAGAGGAAAAAATTGACTAATATTCATCCTGATGTTGATTTTCCATAATACAATAACAGGACAATAACCAATCATCAAGCTATTACAACACATTGTGCATGCAGAAATATCAGCCCCAAAGAGCTTCAAGTCCAAATGCAGGCAGTGACTGAGGAAACAAAACAAAATAATTCCTCTCTTTTCATTTTACAGATTTGGTATACAAGCTCTGAGATGTTAAGCAATTCACAAAGCTCAATATAAAAATTGCTTTTCCTTTTACAGAGGAGCCTGATATCTCAAAATCTTTCCCATGCTACAGCAAAGCAAAACTAAGCTCCTTTGAGGGGGGAAGGGGACACCAATGTTACCGTTCCCCAGAACAGCTAAGAACTCCCTCCTCCAAGTGCTATCTCACTTGAAGATTCAGGTTCAAATCTTTAGTTCTAATCAAACAGAAGAGCTTTTTACCGAGGACCTTTTCAGCAAACGCTCAACCACAGGATTTTTCAGTATAATGCATAAGATCACACACATGCTCATTCAAAACAGAAATGGTGTTCTTGCTGTGATCAGTACAGTGTTATTCCAGTTTCAACACACCCCGCCTTCCTCATAAAAGAGCAATTTGGCAGTTTTCCAACCCTTTGTTCTAGTAACCTACCTAAGGTAAGGTTACCACAGAGCTGGAGTCTTAGCCTGGATCTTCTAAATCCAGTACGATGCTTTAAAAATAGATCATGCTTCCTCTTTCTTTTCCTTTTTAAGTCCCATTTTGCATACAGTTTGGAAGCACTTGGAAGTTATTTGAAAAGATGTGTCACCTGGACACCACTTCCTATCCCTCCGCTACTTTTTAAACATGCATAAAGTATTGCCACAGCTTTGCAAAGCCACATATTTAAATAGGTATCCTGAAAGATGATAATTGGATGATATTCTTGAAGAATACCTATTGAAAAGAAACAAAATTATTCTAAGCAATAGTTTTAAGCAAAACAAAGCCAATAACAGAGGGGAAAAAAAAGAAATCAATGGATCTTAATGAATAAGAGCCAATTCTTCTCAGAGGGAAGCACCTCAACAAGCTTTAAAACATTCTTGTGACTAATAGCTTTTCCACATGTTACCTCTTCAGTCAAAGTACTATAAGCAATTGCTATTCAGCTGCTACTTTTTGTAACAAGATATGGATTAGCTGAGTGGGGTATATTGGAAAAGCTGGAAAATAAAAAGAAATATTTTGCTTCGGGCTCTGAGCATTAGTCAGGCATGACGCACAGCAGTTACGAGATCTATCTAGTGTCTCAGTACCTTCAGATCTGTAATGTTTATATATAGCACAGTGCGGATGAAAAAGGAAATGTGAAACTCACATCTGAGACAAAAATTGTTTATGAAAGCAAAGGTTTTAAAATCAGACCTCAATAGCTCCACAGAAGCAACACACATAAGTCTCTCAGACTTCAAAGTGCCCTGGAACCTTCCATCTTTCGTCTGGTTTATATACCAGCAGCTGTGATGACTGACAAGCCAGACCAGGTGATTTTCAAGAGATGTTCAGATGAAATGCACAAAAATGCTTAAGGAAATTTTTATTCACCATACAAATCACCTTGCACCAGTGCTGTCTTGAGGTTGGTGATGCAGGGCTGTAACTAGCAGAACATCCTGGAGAACAACCCACAGCATCTCAACACCCTTTATTCCCAACAGAAAAGGGGATTTACCAGCAAGCAACACCGCACATGAATTATAAGATAAAAGCAGAGCATCAGTTTATGCAAATCTGAAAATGCATATTTTCTTTACCAGGATGATCAAGACTAGCCTGCATCTAATTGCTGAACTAAGAATGAACCTCACAGCCTGAGGGTCAGCTCTGCCCCAAGGGAAACATCCTGAGACCGATATTCATGGAGGTCAAATCTTTCCATTTTCCCTCACAGGCCAACATTTAATAGAAAAAAGAAAAAAATCACTTCCACTTCAATAAATTTCCATTTATATAATTTACCCATGTTACAGCCTGCCATCAGTGGCTCAACATAAATTAATTTATGATTAAAAGCCACCTTAAGAATTAATTCATAGGAAAACCTGCATTATCTCCCATTACCAGCACGGTCAAACCTCTAAGAGGAGGGCAGAAGTCTATGACAAGCTGACAAGGTGGCAGTAGAACATGCGAAGATGCACCTGACGACACAAGGAGCCCCTTGCTCAGCTCTGGGCCAGGGCAGTGGGGAGGGCACATACTCTAGCCAGCAACAACTTTGCTCAAGATCATTTTTGATTGCCATACTATTTATCTGGCATTTGCCATAGCTGGAAAGCAAAGGCCTAACTTAGCTTCCCCCTGCCCTATTTTTCAAAGGTTTTTATAATGTATTATAATGGAAAAAATCCTAAGATCCAACTAAAAAAGCGGAGAGATTGAGTGTGTGCATGCGAAGGGATAAGAACAGTAGTCAAGTCTTCCTCTATACTTCATCATTAGTACAAACAGGACTGGAGATACAGTACAAACCCATAGCAGCTCCATCTTGCTTCCAGCTGCTTTAAAAACTTGACTTTTCAGGTCATATTACCTTCAGCTAACGAAACTGAGCAACTTTTTTTAATTAAAAATAGAGTTTAGTCTTTCCACCTAAGTTAAAGCCCAAGAGTATATTTGAGTCTGTGATTATTCCATCGAATTATGTTTCTCCTTTCCAGGGGAACATGCACTGCTGTCTCCTCTGACTGGGGTGGTGTTGAGGCCCTAAACTCAGGTGTCTATCACAGCATAAACACATTTTGTCCCTCTGTAAACTGTTCATTATTTCTTTTGCTCTGCAATAGCTTCCCATTGGTTTTGATAGATACCAGTGTGGAGTGCAACCATTTAAATAAGTATCAGAGGTGATCAGAGGTTTTCCATGCAACTATTTGGTATAAAAATGCTTTAAAGGCATGCATGTATTAATTTTAAAAAATCGCCCCCAACACAGACTTCATAAGAAAAATCTTTCAGACATCACATTTTTCTAGGCAATGATGATATATACTCATAGTCATTTGTATTACAATTTCTAAGATTGAAAAAAAAATACAAAGAATATTTCCATCTTTGAGGAGCAACTATTCGAGCCCTTTGAAAAAACAGAAAAATACTCAGAATTGTTATGAGTAGAAAAAGCCTAATCTATACGAAGTTTATCTGTGTCTCATCCACACGTTCCCTCTCATCTTTAAATCCCTAGAAAGGCAGACATATAAAATGGATTGCCGAGGTTGCAGCAGAGTCCACCATTCAATTACTCTTTCTCCAGCAGACATCTCATGCCCGTGGCATTTTGTAACTGATCCTTGGGAAACTGTAGAGTGTTATTAACTTGGGCACTGCTGGAAGCCTGGACATATCACAATACCCTTACACCTCCATGGTCACACGGGAAAGCTGTGCTCTGAATAAAATAAAGGGCACTTGCAGGAGTGTTACTTTCTATGACTGAATAAACTATAATAAAAGCTACAGCAGCACGTCTGTTTCATAAATGAAAGTCTGTAAGCCCCAAGCCTACACAACGTTAGATGTATGCTATACCATGTACCTTGTTTAGCGATAACAAGTATGACTCTATATCAGTTTTTTCTGCTTTATTGGGAGTCTTGTAGTTCTCGTGTCCTTCCTTTGAAAGTCACAGGAAAACATCATAATCCAAGCTTTCATTTTTAGACAATGAATATTATAAGGCTGCAATCCAAAGATGGTACCCTGAAAAGCTGTGGGGGGAAAAAAGTATCTAATCCCTCCTCCCTTTGGTTTACAAAGCCTCACTGCTAAAATTTGGCCCTATTGAAACTTAAAAGTATTCTCTATATGCAGGAAGATGTAACCTGAACCCACAGGGGTTCAGTTTCATGTACAGCTTTCTGCATCACCTTTGCAGGCCAAAATCAAAACTTAGAACAGTCTATTACATCTACCCACCAATGGAGATCTTGATCAACTCCCTGGAAGTCCACGCTGTCTCCATCAGCAGTAAGGACTTGTCTTTTCAGTCTTGCCATTTAGGCGCAAGCACAGGTCTTTGTCAGTTACTCAGCTATCCTTTCCTCGTTCTGCATTTTGTCCTAATGCTGCCACAGCACTGTTTGCCGCTCCCAAGCTGCACAGATGTTTCACACCTTTAGACTGAAACGCTTTGGTCGTAGAGGCTTTTGCCCCAGAAGGACACAATTATCCACGCTAGCGGTTCCGAAACTGTAATTTGTAAAGCCACAGTGACAGCTCCTTAGCACCAGGCTGCTTTAAAGTTTAAAGCGTAAACTTGAGAGAAATTGAGGATTATGGTAGTTGTCTCCATTCCAAAGCATTTGGGAATGAAGGAGCTTTAAAAATGAGCTCAAAAAATGAGCTCAGCATTCTTCTACATCAGTCTCTACACCGCTCTGCTTGACCACCACAGCTGCAATTTGAAGTTACTGTCCACTACAATCCCTTTGGCTTCCTAAGTGATGGGATACGCTCACCCATAAAACACCATGAACAGAGCAACTACATACCCGAAGCTGACTGTAGCAGCTACGGTACAGCTATCAATTGCTCCTGTCCTCACGATAGAGCTGTGCCAGACACTCTCATATCATGCCGCGAATGCATCCACGGCAAGCTGGGTAAAGTCACCAAACACCCTCATCTCTTCATTTGGTTTGATGCTTTTCTTCAGGCTGCTGGAAACTTTGTGCCTCATCTACGTTGTTAAAAATAAACTTTTTCATCATCAACCTTGTTCACTAGAAAAAAACAAAACACTCTCCATGCTACCTTTCTGCCAGCCCCTTGCTGCTGTTATCACCAACACTGTCAGCAACCATTTGCAACTCCACTGGATCATCATCTTTTCCACAGGCAACCCACTGCCTGTGCCTGCCTATAAAGTTTGGGAGTAAAGATGTTTGACCGGTTGTTCCCAGTGTTGCAGTTTTCATATCCCTCTTGCTCTTTCTTACCCTCAAAAAGCAATCTGCCTTTAGTGGATAGATGTTTAGTGAGAAGTTTACCGTAGACAGCCAGCAGGCTGATATGGTCAGGGTTGTGCGGCAATTTATATTTTCACTCAGCTTTTTAAAGCATAAAGTCTTCTTTTGGAAAGAAGAAGATTTGTTTTGGCAAGTTTGAATGAAAAGCTTCCTTCCAACAGGGGTAGGAGAACCACAAAAACAGTCAGCTTACTTTTCCCATGTGTCAGCAGCAGCTCTCTCACTGATCTAGTTTGGTGAACTGATGTAGGTCTTGGTCTAATTCTCTGATTTCTTGACTACTGTAACATTTCAATGAATTCTGACTTTGGGTGGATAATGCAGTCTCGCTTGAAATTGCACCCTGTGGATGCTAATCTCTTTTGTTGGGTTTGGTAAAGTTGCAGCAAGGCCAGAACACTGGAAACACAGCGTGCCTATCGTGTTCACCCTCTTTAAATCAGAAAAGGAAGGAAGAGCATATTTGCAAAATCACACCCTCAGTCATTACTTTGGATCAAATGATACATAAGCCAAAAACTGCTTTTCTTCTTTTGTCTTGAAAGAAACTGCAGTTAGGAAAGCATTTCTCCCTGATGGATCTCAAAGCTTAGAAAGAAGATTTCTGTAGCCTGGTTATATCTCAAATAGGAAAAGAGTTGCTTTGTCTTCTCTTTCAGTAATCGCAAGACTGACATTTAAAAGAAGCTGCAGTGCACAATTAGCCAAGCACTCAGCTATCAGGACATGCCAAAACTGAAGCTTTGCACTTGACCTCCACTCCACATTCCTCACCTCTGGGAACCAGCATTATGATGCTATTTACATAATCACAGTATTTGCCTGTTAAAACTGTATGCTTTTCCCCATGGACCATCAAGTTGTTTCTATACTAGATAGGGAAGTAAAAGTCATGTTAAGGACATCCCTAGATTTACCAATAATAGAAGGAGAGGAGACAAAACAAAACTCTGAGTTTTGGAGTGTGGAGATAGTCACTATCTCATATTTCTTTAAAAACAAAAACCACAGTGAGAGCAAACCAAACCCCTTACTTTACAGCCAGCAGTTGGAAGAAAAACAGTTATCTAACTTTTGGTGGCACTGAAAATTCAGTCAAAATTATTTAGTGGGTATTTCCTATCTGTCTCAAGGACTATTACATAAGTAATGAATATGTATGTTACTCTCCATCTGCACAAAGTATTACTAAAATATAATCTGACAAGCAGATTTCTCCTAATGCTACTAGCTTACAGTAACAAAATCTCAGTTTTCAGTGAGTCCATAAGCAGAGACTAGGGCAGGAATGACTAGCAGGGAAGGGGAGGCATTGCAGTGGTGCTGCTGCTTAATGTTGAATTCCAGTACCAAGTGGCAAAGGCAGCATGATTCAACCTGAGGAAGAAAGGGGTAAGCACACAGACACAGAAGCAGAAGGGAGGGGAAAAGCAGCCTAATCAAAACTAACAGCAGGATTTCTGCTCATACTTCAAACTGAGAGCAGATAAAACCCTTCATTTTCGGGTCTTGAAAGCAAACCCCTGGAGTCCATATGGAGAAGTGCTCCACAAAGAACTAGCAATCCTTTGAATTCAGTCATTTGCAGAACTACTCTCCTTCTGCCTCCCTCAACATCCTTTCCCATTCTCAGTCATTTGTTCATTAGTATTACTATTACATACTTACTGACCTTTTCTTTTACATGACAAACCCAAATGTTCACTTTTTGAACTTGAAAGTACATTACATGTACTCATTTTAGATGACTTTCCATCCTCAAGTTGTCTGATTTTTGACATGTTGCTTGAACCACATCTCTTGAAGAGTACAGGTATTCACCATCTTATTTTCATTAAAAGGTATGTGTACTTCCTGGCTTCAGGAAGGCTTCATGTTGTTCATTCTAAGCCGACAAAACCACCACACTGCCCTCCCTGCCAAATTTTTTCCCTGAGGCACACTTTACTAATTTAGGGTCAGTTTCACAGAACCCATTTGGGAATCCAAATAATTTGGGCAGGCATCCAGTGAGACTTAGAGGAACTTCCAAGAAGCCTGGACAACCCCTGGAAAGTCAGCAGGAAACTGGAACTTGAATTGTTCAGGCACTCTGGTGCACTGCAACAGTTACAGCGTAGACTATTTGGTACCCCAATACCCGCATGATAATCACAGCAACCAACATCATATAGGACACAGTAATAGGGGTGTAAAAACTCAGAGCTTGTCCAGCACTACCTCAAGACTCCCAAAACTTGTAGCAGAGTATTACACTAGTGCAGAAAGACACAACCAGAAGAGAAAAGGCACAGGTCAGGTTTTCAAAAGCTTGCACGGGCTCTAGCAATCTTAAGTGTCTCAAAAAGAAATACCAGCATCCTTGTCAGAAAAGTTTCCAAATAGCTCAAGTAGGACTATGAAGGGATGCCCTGTAACTCCACCCATTTCCAATACAGCAAAAAAATTTCAGTCTCTTAAGCGCTAAAATGCTCTCAGTATTTTAAGCAGAACATATCCATCATACAGGAGGGAAGAAAGCTCACCGAATTTCAGTATGCTGCTGAAATTTGAAAAAGAAAGTAGCAAGAGTGTTTTTTGCAAGGTGTATTACTTTCTGCTGGTATTTTTTCAGATGATAGGATTAGTTTCAGGCTGTCTTACAGCATGATCAAGGGCAATGTAAAGATAATAATTAAGTGAATTCTATTACTAGCTGTCAAAAGTGATAAACACAATGCATAATTAAACAAGCAGCACCTAGCCTGCATGGAGGAAACAATTATTTAGTGCTTTCATTAGGACAGACTCATTTCTCTCACTTTTTTTTCATCACATTCTAGTGTTTCACAAATCCACTGAAAATCAACATCTTCATATTAGCTCCTGTGGTGGCAGCTACCCAGGAACTGCCTGATGGGAACAGACTTGACATGCATCACCAGACGAGTGCCTACCTTGTGAGTACAGAAGGATCTGCATCTCCAGAAGAACGCAGGTAAAAACCTGGACCAGGTTCTCCAGGCCCAGTAGCTCAAAGACCTCCCGCAGCGGGTAGTCAGAGAGCGGCAGCTCATTGGGCCCAGGTCTCTGGCAAATGATGGGTTCATAAACCCCATAAAACTTCAGTGACCTCCCTGGGGGTGGCAGAGGCACCTCATAGAGGATGTTGTGGATGTAGCTCTCCAGAGGCAGAGGCGGCGGCTGCTGGGAGGTCACCGCCTTATAGAGCTGGATCAGAAACTTCTTGCAGGCTTGCATGAAGGGCAGAGGGGTGATGAGGCATATGCATTTGGAGACATACAGTGTGTCTCTGCTGATGTCGTAGGAGTTGTACCGCTGTAGCTTGGCGAGGGAAGTGGCATCACCCTCATCAATGCTGCTGGCCAGGGAGTCCATGCTGCAAGAGGAGGAGGCGCAGACACTGCTGTATTGCTCTGCGTTGTGCATCTGGTAGAGCGTTTGCATAGCTGTACAGATCTGCTTGCTCGTGACCTCCTCATAGAATGTGAGCACAAACCCGTACGTACGAGAGCCATCTTCTCTGGTGATGATGAATGAATGGAGCTGTGGATCTCTGTTATCTGACTGTGTCCTGAAAGACAGCCCTTTGGGCATACACAGCTAAGAAGAGAGAAAAGAAATAGAATTAGTTATCAAAGCTACAATTTTAGTTTGTTATATCTGCATTAAAGGCACATGCTTTTTTTCCCACTGCATAGTAACAAGCCATTTGTCATTAAACATAATCCCTCTGAAAAATATCCCAAGAACAAACAGCCTAAATCTGATGCTACTTAAAAGAAGAGAGAGGCATGACTGAAGAAGGGAAAACACCCTCCAAAATCATCCATCTATTAAGTCATTATAACTTATTTTCATTACTTTGTAAAATTATTTTCACTACTGAATAGCCCTTGTCTCATTTACTTAAGCATCCAGTTTTGTTCTCATTCGCATTTTGCTCCCACAGTACTCTGATTTTAGAGAGCCAAGGGAGCATCTTATACTACTGAATTAAAATTACAGACTTCTTGAAATTCTTTGATCTTCCCTAATTTTCTTAAAAGAAGGCAAAACAATTGACTGACAGCTATTACATTCACTTTCTTCTTTAAGTGCTACAAAGTAGTTTATATTGCAAGAAGGAAGGAGGAGGGGAACACCCAAAATCTATGAAAGCCTCATTTTTTATTTACCACTCAGCAAAATCTTTTGCAGTGATTCTACTATACTGCGTGTTTCTCTGAAACATAGCCCCAGTGATAACTCGAGGCATTTTTCCAGGCATTCCTCAGGAATTCTATCAGCCATCTAATACAAAATAATAAACATCCAGCAAAACTTGTCTGAATGTGCGTCAGCATGAAACTCCTTATGTTCTAGCTAAATAAGTATGTTTATAAAAGAAGAACTAAAGCTTCCTTTGTACCTTCCATCTGAAGAAATAAAAGGAAAGAAGAGCCTTCAAAGTGTTCCTGCTGTTCCAAAAGGCAATGCTAGAAGCCAGCTTTGGCAAGTGATGTGAACCTATACACGACTGCTTCCCATAATGTCTCACCTTAACCAGAAGTAATTTCTCCTGATGGAAGAGGTAAAGAGAAATAATTGCATACTTTCAGGCACATCGTATCCTGAGCTTTGCCAGTGCACCTTGCAGAAACCATCTGAGAGCCTGATAAAGCCACTACCAGCCCAGCTGAGATTTAAGCAAGTGATCCAGACTCACTTCCGAAGATGCTAGCATGCCCCTAAGTTACCTAAGAAAGCTCCTACATACTACTCTAAATGGTAATATACAGGGCAATAAGTAGCCTGGAGTTGGGAGGAGAATTTAACTCAATTGATGGGCTTTGCTGACATAAACCATGAAATTGCAGCTTGAATCATTTTTGAACAGCAGCCACATTTTCATTCAAAAGGTTTATAATTTTTATAGCAGTATTAACAGCAATACCATGGTTAAGGCTTCTCCAATAAAGAAGTAGTAAAAATCCTTGTTTCACACTTTATTTAAATTTATTCTGCACAATAAATATCTCTTAACCTCATTTTCTGGCAAGCTTGCTTAAGAAAAATATATTTCTAGAATGTCTGCATTTGATAGCAGCTATAGCCTTATCAAATCTGATCAGCCCAAAATCATAGGTTTTAATCTCAACCCTATCAGTCAAAGACTATATTTTCTTCAGTTTACGAAGAAATATCTAGACAACCTGAATCATACAGGCTGGTACAATCAAGAAGTGATAAGCATCAGGGGAAGTCAGACCAGCTGAGACAGTTTCAGAAGGCTGCATTAAATAAATTTCCTCCAAGTCTTAATTATTATTCCTTTGTCCTTGTGGGTATACACATACAATGGGAAATCCATTTATTCCATTTCAGCTACAGTCCAGCATAAGCAGAATACTGACATTTCAAGACCTTGACTGCAAACCCTGCTACAGAGACTGTCGCTGCTGTTAGACCTACAAGAAGACACATGAAAAGGCAGAAAAAGAAAGTAGATGGGAAAGCACCGAGGCAGGAAAGGATGACCACTAGTCACTTAAGAATCCAAGAGCAAAATGAAAGGCCTGTGCTTATTTTCCAACAATAGAGAAAGCTTCAAATTTGCAATTAATACTTGCAAACTTTCATCTTAGTGCCTTGGAGATCAATCACTTCTCATCTCATCTGTGTTTGTCACATGTGCCACAGAGGAATGTTGGGAAAGAGCAGCATGGGACATGCTGGGGGGCGAAAGCTTCGCCTGCTGGTGAACCTGACTAACAAGAAGAGGGCAGTCAGTCATCTTTATTACATCTTTGTATAAGCACAGAAATCTATCCAAGACTGCTAATCAAAGGGCAGGAATTTCATTTTCACAGTACTTAACAATTTATATTTAAACAAACCCATCAGGAGAAAAATGTGAAATTAAATCACACTTGCAATAAGGCTCACAATCAACATGGTTTGTAAAAAACAAAAGGAAGCTGCACAAAGACAGACAAAAAGATATCAACTAATCCATGCCCCATCTCAAGAAGTGATGAGTAGGAGATACCCTTTTTCTAAACACAGAGGCAGGACGCACACACAGAGAGACACTGTAAGCCCTCTCTCGTTCATCCTACCAGTTGCAGATATTCCTGAACCAAAGGTCCCCTTTGGACCATTCCCCATAGCCTAGATCACCTATTCTCCATTAGGTCCTCTATGCTCGCTTTTAATCCCTGTATATTTTTCACACTCACAACAAGCTGCAGCATCAAGCTCCACTCGCAAATTGCACCATGTATGGAGATAAAATGCTTTTGTTTGCATTAAAGCCCGCTCCTTCAAATTACACTGGGGAACCTTTAACTGTTTTATTTCAGTGCATGACATGTCCAATGGACAATGCTTTCTTAGACTTCAGAAATACAAAGATTTATACACTTTGATGAACAAGAGGGCTAAAATAGGAGGCCTATTTCCTATAAATTTTATGTTTCTCTCTACTGAGAACTTCAGTTTTGTACAACACATTACATGCAGAATGGCCACAGAAGACAGTATGTGACAGGCAGGGATAATCACAAAAGGCAATGGGGAAAAAAGAAACTTCCCTATTAAATGGAACTCTGTATACTTTGAAATGGAGAGAAAACATGAATTGTAGGTAAAACTATTTCTTGGGTCTTCAGGGGGTTATTTCTACAGTGACAGGATGGTTTCAGAAGGCAATTGAAATTCCTTAGGCATCCAGCAAAGCCAGAGTTCTCACAAGTTAACCTTCAAGGATTTCTGCATTTTCTTCTCTGAGGAAAATTGCTTCTGGAAGCTTACATAAAGCAAAGGTATAGGCAGAACTAATACAGCGAGGCAAGATCAGAAAGGCCAATAATTGCCTCAAGGGATTCCGTGGAGGTGGATATTACTTTAAATGATGTTTCAGATCAAAACAATAAAGAAGTTTTTCAAAAGATGATTTAAAAGACCATTAACTACTGCTGCTGTTAGTAAATGATTTTTTTTTCCCTCTGATACACATTGCAAATGAAAGATGTGTTCTTCAGCTATTTCATTTCAGCTGAATGCAGCTCAGCTCAATTATTTTATTTTAATAGGTCTCTTGCTGGTTTTGGTATTCTATTTTTGTCCAATAATATGATCATACTTCATGAATACTAGCTATTTTCAATTGTAATGTGAGACAAATAATGCAGCAATTCCAACTCGGACCTCTGGCTGCCACATTCCTGCTGAACACCCCCCCCATGACTTCTCTGAACACCTGCAATTCGTAAGGAGAACTAAAAGGCATAAATAGCCTTAAACAGCTGAGTTGTTACCATCTTAACTGTGCTAATGAAACATTGTTCTGAGTCCTTCATGCCTTCTTTATAGGCAAAGTGATCTGGAGACCTGCCCAAAAAACATACCATCGCCATCATTGTACATTTGGAAGCAAAGGATAGAAATCCCCAGCTGTGAGGGGGCAAATTGACTGATACTGGTAGCAGGCTCATCTCTGCCTTTTGATGCATGTGCAGTGCCAGAGGATTAGCTCTCAGTGTCACTGCTACTTTAATCTCTAGGGGGTTCACGTTAAATATTTTACATAATGCTAAAACATAAAATTCACTGGAAATTGAAATAAACATTGATTTCTAGACCTTCATGATTACAAAGAAGTTTCAAGCATGAACTAAACGTCATTCAGACTGCATTTACAAAAGCCATTTTATTGTGTTTCCCTGTTTCTCCATCAGAGTGAGGGCTAGGAGACTCCTTTGACTTCATACGTGCACCATACGCTGAGGCTAGTTCTAGTTTGAAGTAGCTACTGTGTAGTCCTACCCTCCTCAAACGTGAAGCACATCTAAACAAAATTGGCGTGGAAGAGGTTCCCTAATTTTTCATTTTTGAGTTAGACCCAATATACAGTTTTCAGAAACAGCCAGAACTGGTAATATTGCTTTGATATTATTACAACTGTTTACTTTCAAGTTAAAAAACAAGTAGCATTTTCTATACTGGGAAGCTCAAATACCGTAATCTGGTTGTCATTGTCAGAATACATTCATAAGAAGTACTGGGGTGACAGACTTTTTGAATATTAACTCTTTCAGAAACTTTCCAGTGGGTCATTGGTCTTTTACTTATCACTGCCCCCAAATGTTTTCTCCTGCTTCCCCTGTTCATGGGACTTGGCCACACAGAGAAACTCACACCAAGGCTAGCAGAGAAGAAAGAGATGTACAGAAGATGTGTTGGTGCAGGCGTGCCCTTAAAAGTGACCACCCAACAAAAGCTGTAGTTTAGGGAAGTTCTGCCTTTTCCATAAAGACTTCCCTCTCCTTTGCTATACGCAGCACCAAGGATTTTGTACTCAGAAGTTTCATATGGATATTAGTGTCTTAAAAATTCCTCAGTCTGTTTCCTTCCTACATGCAGATCTGTATCCTGGGTGACTATACCCCTTCTCAGCCAGTCGCCGAGTGGGTGGTTAGACTTGTTTCATCACACATTAGATTTAACTAGAACTAATAAGGGAAACATAGCATTTTACTTTTGTCGTGCCTGAAGGTATTCTATATTATCACAGCACCTCTTCCTCTACAGCTTTTGAACCAGCATGCCTAGTGGATGCACTTAGTCCCAGCAGAAGCACCTGGTTCATCACATCACAAGGGCTGGCTGTAAACAACCCAGAAACCACCTAAGAGTTGAAGTTGTCAGAAAACAGGTTGAGAAGAAAGCTTCACTACATACCATGTTGACAGCATCCTGATCAAAAGGGTTCCACTCAATGTTCTGCGGATAATGGGCCAAAACTTTGGACTTGAAGGTTCTTCTTAAGGGGCTCTGGTCAAAATTCTCTCCTGTAACAAATGATGAAAAAATGATTTGACACAGCATGGAGGCTTCAGAGAGAGTTGGCCTGGGCACCTTGCTTTCAGGTTCGGGGTTTTTTGCGTGAAAATTGAAGAGCATTTACACTCCCAACAGATGAGTTACTTTTAAAAGAGAAACATAAAAGATATATAGTCTTGCCCTCATCCCACAAAATCTTACTGCCATTGCAATACAACTGCCAAATGAGTATTTACGGCAAGTAAATATAACACAAAGAGAAATTACTGCTGGAGTTTTATGGAAAAAGGCTCCACAATCAGCTGAATTTTCCACCTTTTCCTATATCTAGAAATGGCTTTACCTACAGGGAAAGTGCTCTTTCAGCATCAAGCTTGTTATAACTGTCTTACAGTCAATAAAAAGTATAAACATCTCTCGGCTATTACAAATTATTCAAGGACTCATTACAGATCTTTTATATCACAAGTCCTACGTGAAGATTAAACATATTTTTCTACTGCATCAAATTTCAAGGACAGACCTTTTTCACATAAAGAATCCAGCAAGTGCAAAGAGGAAGACTGAAATTAGACTTCGAGCAGAAATGCATCCAGTTATCAGCATACAAATAGTGTATTTCATGGTAATATTGCTAATGGAGTTTTCATTTTGGGATAGTCTAAATTATGCAACACAGTAATCAAAATGAGTTCTTAAAAACATTATAGTACAATCAACTACACTTTTCTCAGCTATCAGAATACTAATTTCAGGCTTCTTGCTTTAAAGACTACAGGTGAGTCTTTCCTACCTAGTTTCTTTCTCACATGAGAGGAGAGAATGGTATGAACACCTTAAGTTCACAACACTAATGTTTTCACCAAATCTTACTTCGTACTCAATGGTGACTTGTTAGTGTTACCAAGACACTTTTATACATATGCTTCTGAAATAGAATTGTATTTCTTTTCATTAAAAAGAAAAGACAGAACCAATATTTCATTAATGTTTTTAATGAGAGGATATTTTGGATGAAAAAATAGTCAGTGACTTGACAAGCTCTAAAGGCCATCCACTATTCCAGCAGAAAAGTTAACTACAAGTCACTAACCTCACTAGCCCCTCTCTGACTGAAGGCAACATGGACTGCAGGAGCATAATTTGTGCTTGCCAAGTCACATATGACACTTCATGCAGCTAGAAGCCTCCAACTGATGTTGCAAAATTCACAGTTCAGCAATTTACCCAAAGGTTTCCGAGGCCACAGCAATTTGGCACATGCCCTTTGCTCCTTGCAAAGCACAGTCTACACAATCATTTGGCTCAGAGTCAATCAATCCAAGGAAATTTCTGTACAAATTGATATTTGAAGGCAGAAGTTACAAAGCTCAGTTACAAAGCTCACACTGAAGTTCACGAAACCAAAGGCTATCGCTCTATCACAGAACATGGCAGTAGAATGACCTTTTATTCTGGCCCAGAAGTTCTTTGCAGAGGCTTTAGAGATAAAGACGTCATCCTTTGATTCACAAAATAAAAATCCCAACAAGCAAAGCCAGCAAAAATTCTCTCACTGGGTACGCACTTAAACATACTTGGCAACATTTTTAATTCTTAGTATCAAACAGTAATTAATGTGTTTCCATAATCAAATAAATATGCATGAGGTTATTTCCTAATTAGATCTTCAATCTTTCTCACATCTGACACAGTTTATCTCACAACTGTGAATTAGCAGAAAGGCAGATATTTGATGCTAAATTTATTTGGCTGCTTCTACTAAAAGTTCAAAGAGCACCTGGATGACTTAAGTTCTCCACAACTAACAGCAAGTGATTGTCGGAGTTCGAATTTCTTTAAATATTTCCTTTTTCATGACAAAAAAAAAAAAAAATCTTACTGTAACCTGATGGATGCTGATCAGATAATTTGTGGGTTCAGAGTCTCTCATCACCTGTGGAGTTCATCAGTTGAACTCTTCACAGGTCCTTTGGGGGCCAGTTTTGCACTCTACATCATATAGGTGCACATCTTTTGCTTGGAAAACAGCTGCCAGTGATGACAGTCAACAACTAAATTGATTAATCATCTGATATTAGCACATAACTGTAAACGAGACTCCAGCAGCAATGCACATTAATCACGTCATTTACTGTTTCTGATGCCTGTGCTCACTTATAGGCACCAAAGAAATTGGAGCAGGCTTTGCCCTGTGTGCTGTGCATGCTCGGAAGAGCCCCAGTTCCAGCACACCTAAGACAGGGCATCTCAGGGTACATGGCTCTGTGTGCTTAGATTAAGTGGGAGAACAAACCACCCAGCTTTCACCTAAATACCTTCCATGAGTGCCAAGAAGTGGAGGGTTACACACCCGGCAGCTTTACCTCTCTGTTCTGGTAGAGCAGCCTAAGCTCGTGGTGGAGCAGCGAGGGCAGGCTGCACGGTGCTAGGTGCTCTCTTGCCTTTAACCTCTCCTCTGGCATTAAAGCAGCGCCGGCAGACTCTGGAAGCATGTCAGACTGCTCAGATTATTTGGGAAGTGATCCTGGAAGGGTTCTCCATAGGAAAATATCCTCCTTTCCTAGTTTGATGGCTCAATTACTAACTAATCCCATCAGATAAAGTTGTACTTTTTTTCCAAGTTAGACCAAAAACCATATTACTGGGAATACAAGAGTGGGGAAGGCCTTGATTTTGTGCTGTTCTTGTTACTGAATATCCTTCATCTTATTTTCCCTATGCCACTTCTCCATCTTGACAGGCAATACTCTGGCAGCATCCAGAACCAGTGGAGAAGAACAAAACAGATTTGTCAATAAACCACTGTAATAATTAAAAACTGAGGGTTTCAATCACCTTTTGAGAATAACCAATAAGTTGTATGCTTCTGCAAATACTTGCGCAGTCATCTAGATGACAGACACACCCAAAAGTTTTGTTTATGAAGCACAAGCTTTTGTTTAAGAAATCCAGTTTCCCCAAACCAGCATTTACAATGTCCTAGTAGGCTGACAACATGGATTCATTTTATCCAGAAAAGTAAATGGCACAAATAACTTACCTTTGCAGAGTCTCTGCAGGTTTTGCATTTTACTGCTCTGGTGGTTTTTAAAAATATATAAATTAAAGGTAAAACACACAGAGAGAAAATACAATTTTCTCAATCAGTGATCACTAGACAATAGAGCCAAGAAAGCACACCGGAGTGAATCAATCGGTCATTAGCTTGAAAAGACACAACATCACACTCTCCATACAAAGCTGCCTCCTGAGAAGCCAGGCAAGGTAAGCTTTCAGAGGAGATGCATAATTTAGCAAAGAAACAGTACCAGGATATGACAGAAAGCAATCCACATGTCAGGGCGAGCCATTATCATTTGGCCAAACTAGCAAGAAACACTCCAACTCCCACCAGAATGAGATGAGAGATGTGGAACACAACACTGACAAAAAGCAGCTGGAAGAGAACCACAGGGAGAAAAACGTTCTTGCCAAACATGAAGGAAGGGATCTGGACCAAAGGGTACCTGATATTATCAACTTTCAGCCTTGGTAGTTTGAACTGCTGAGTCAGATATGGCAAATAAAGTTATTCTAGATAAACAGTATATTTTCATCGAATCTACTGTATGCTTATTTAAGTACTTGCTTGCTAGCTTCCAAAATAGGACTAGAAAGGCACATGAAAAATGAAGCAAGTATCAAATGTGAATAGAATCCATATTCTAAAATATTAATGGCCAGTTAACAGTATTATGAATACAGACAGAAGCATCGTATTTGATGCATGGTACTCATTCATGCAAACAGCACATCCCATTGGGAAAGCTGCCTATCAGAGATTTGAATGGACTCCTTTTTGCATTCAGGATATTTTCCAAAAAATCATTCAGGTATTTTTTGAAATTGTGTAAGATATGTCTGATACAAGTTTCATTTCAATTGGATACTATATCCTATGTAACAGTACTTTAAACTACAGGTACTTTCCCCTAAAGGCACTCTTCTTAAAGTGATCTTTAGTTTCAGATTAAAAGCAAGCGGTGAAGTGATGTTTGCTAGATCAAGAAAAAAATGTGGTAATTCCATTTCAAAATGAAAAAATTCTCAAAATTAGAAAATTCTGTGTTTTGTATGAAGGATAAAATTATCATGGAAATGCAGCTATAGTTGTGAGGTTATCAGTCACCATGGTTTTCATATGAGTCACCATATTTTAAAACTTAGCAATCTTAAGGTCTAAGCAGATCTGTTTCAACTAGTCATCACAACTACAAGGGCATACAAAAACATGTACCAAATAGGCAGAGGCATCCTTCACCCACACCCTCTGGTCCAGGGAATGTAAGCTATCTGTCGCTCCTTCCAAGCTCTGGAACGTAGACAGGAATGCTTGTGACCATAGAAATAAAAATATCTTTTATTCCTTTAGAGGAACGTACTGGGAGCAGGACTATGCACAGTAGTGTACCTCATGGTGACAACCTCTTTGGTAGCTATTTCTAATTAGAAGTGTTCGGCACATCCAGCTGATTTCCCTGCAGACAGGACTTTGCTAAACATTGGATGACCCTGCATGAGAAGCTAGTAATGTACAATGCGTGAGTGAGAAAACAATGTGGGGACAGGAATAATAGTGCTTGGCTGGGGAGCAACTAAGCTGCTAAATTCGGGAGATGGTTACAGTACTGCAGGTATTGTGCTCTGCTGCTTCCTGTGCCTCACCATGACACAAAAACAGCAGTGGTAGACCAGACAGTGGTCAAGGACGTTAGCTCCTTGCGTTATTTCTGACCACATATTCTCATATCTTAAAGTGTAGGAGGGAAATTATACGAAAGTGAGCCCTGAGACAAGGCAGACAAAACAGTTCTCATCCAAAAATTTTAAAATCTGAGCTGTCTGTGAGATGGTGGTTGCATTTCGGTGGGGTCTGGAGGCTTGAGCAGGGTCTAACCTAACTCCTTACTTATCAACATGTAAAGAAATTGATGGATCATATTTAAGCAGGAAGCCTTTGCGGGTTGTGGACTCTATCAATACATCTACACAATTTGGCACTTTTTTCGGTGTGTTTGTGTGGACCTCACTAATGCTGTTATTTAAATCTAGACTGCAAAACATTCTTCCTTGAGGTATCAGGAACCTTTGGGTCTCTAGCAGAAATTGGTGCAGCTGGACCTTCCAGTACCCTTTATCCACAAATCTACATAACCAAGTCCAGTTGAATTTCTTGATAAATATTTTCTAATAAGGCCTTATGGAAGATACTGTTCAGTCTTTATGAAGCACATTAAGACTTAGCAATGTGTATATCCACCAATACACCTGACATCACTGGTGGCATTTTGCTGGGGAGGAGAAGCATATCTGTAAAGAGAGCTTCGAGAAAAAGACTAAAATTTATCAGATATTGATTCAAATTAGGTAGAAGAATGAGAAAGTTGAGGTTCTTTGGTTTCTTATTAAACTCCGACCTTTAGTTTGATTCAAAGTGAGTTGGAAAACAGAAAATAAAGAGAGAGAGGGGGCCTGATGATTATTTTGTCCTTAACGCCTTTTTACCTGAGGTTTTGTCTGTAGTATCTGAGCTCTTTCCACGGAGATCTGCTTCTAGCCATTTGTACAAGACTACACAACATAACAGAGATAAAAAAAGCAAGTATGAACAAAATGAAAAGATATGCTGGGGGAGAGAAAAATATGAAGCACACATTAAACACTTTCCTTGCAACCCATCTTCCTCCCACTACTGCCAAAGGGTAAATCCATGTGATAAACAACCCCCTTCGTGCCTGTATTAGAATAAATTGTTGAATGCATTGACAGACATTGTAGAAATAGTTGTCAAAATTAGTAACAAGATTAAATTCTCGGTACTTCAAACAGCACGCTGCTGTACAGCTTCCCCATTATGAAAGACAGCTTTGTTCATACATTGAGCCATTCCAGAGCCTGTGAAACTGAGACAGGGAAACCAGCAGTTCTTTAATCCGTGCTGAAGTTAAACCCAAGAGGTTTTCTTTAGCATAATAATGTTAGCCATGTTGTTACACCATCAATTCTGTACTTCATACCATTTTCAGGACTTTTTAAAGTTGCCCAATAGTTCTGTTCATAATTTCTGGTCTCATAATGGGGTGGTTTTGGACAAACATTTGAATAAATAAGCTATGTTTATAACTTGGATGGGCAATCTTAATCTCTTCCAGTAAAAGCTACCCCAACAGGCACTGATAATGGAAGAGCTTCCTGCTGGCATGTATAACTGAGGTTTCTTCCAACTAGTTTGCTCATCTCCTGCAGAAAAACAAAAATGTTTTCGCTAACACCACAGCATTCTTTTGTCAAAAGAAGTCCCATTTGTATGCTACACAAAGGCATTACACAATCCTCCTCAAGTTAAATCTATTTTTATAAACCCAGAGTGTATATTAAAGCTGCAATACCATTGACCTCTCTGGTCATTCAGTTTCTAGGTGTAAATGCAGAGTATTTCCACCACGACCTCCTACTTGAGCTGTTAATCCAGGCACTAGGTCAGAAGACCCAGATAATTCTGCCAAGGCTATATTTTCTGGGAAGGCAACCCTCAGCAGAGGGCACAGGAGCTCCTTCAATAAAGATTTTTAAATTTGAATTTGTATTGTCTTCATTTTTAGAAGGCACCTGTACTGCAGGACAATGTTTTTCTACTTCATGTGTCTTAAGCTGTTTTATTCAACTTTTGAGCTGTTTTAACTAAAAAGTTGCACAAATATTTAAGATAAAGGAAACAAACCAAAAAAACTGCTACTGATTCTCTGGGAACATATTGTGAGAGCATTCATTTAGTATCTTGATCTAGAAGAGCCCAGTCTCTGCCACAATCAGGACTGCAAACTCTCCTGGTTAACAGGAATGAGCCAAAGCCGGCGACTGCCCCATACCTACAATGCCTTTATAACCCTCTTTGCCAGGCTGCCCTCGCAGCTCTCCCCCAAAAGTCCTTTACAACGTTATCACTCCAAGGGAATTTGGCACCGAGCTTCTACAGACTTTGATACAAATCTGCAATAGGAAGAGCGAAAATGAAAGATGTAACAACTCATGAAGTGATGCATAACCTGATGCGCCAGGCCAGGTTTTGGTTTTGCTACCCATTCAGTATTTTTTGACCATTTACCACCATCAATCACATACTTAAACAGTCACAAAGGTTACGTAAGCTCCTGCACAAGAAGTAAAAATGTCAGAAAGCCTTTAACAACACTGATATAAATGTAGAGCTATGAACACTGTTATACAGCCTTATAGAAACACAATGTAATGGAATATGACCATTGCCACAAAATAATTGCTCTTAGAAAAGGCTCAGTATTTCAAAAACCGTTTTAAAAAAGAGATTTTTTTTTCATCTGGAAAAGTTATTGCACAAGTCTAAATAAAGAGAAAAAGGCTCTAACACAAGCAATTCAGTTTCCCATCATCCCTTCCTTATGACCTTAATTAAAATACTTATTCCCTGCCTACTGAGTAACATTATACAGCACCAACACTGTCAGCTTCTTAAAATAGCCCCAGGCCCATAAGGTTGCATCGTAATCTTGTTAAAATTCAAAAAGGCATGGCTTAAATTATGTCAGTTTGGGTGACTTTTTGCAGTGTGGTGGGTTTAAAAACAGGTATCGGAGGCATAGTGCTCCTACACAATTACCTCAGAGTCTGCCCCCAAAGGCAGCAATTAGTAGGAAACAGTGGGGTGGGTATAAAACTGGACCGATCCTTATAAATATAGGAAATTATTCACACATTGGGCTTTTGTTTGCTCCAGAAACCAAGGTGTGTGGAATTCACTCAGGCTGTTGGTGCTGCCACACTGCCTTAAGCACGGGCTTCTGACCCACTGCCAGGCAGTATGTGGAGGGTGTGGTGCCCCAGGGGTCCCCGGTCCATCCTGGACAAAGCAAGTGGCGTATTTTCTTTTTTATTGCACTTCTATATTCAAATTTGCAGTTCATTTTGATATTAAATTAATGACTACTAATAAAGAAAACAATTTAAGCAATAATTAAAGGTTCATTTAAATTTAAGTTTCATCCATCATTATTCTTAAATTGCCTGCTAACCCCTTGGTTAGCTACATAGCAAATGAGTAATATATGTAACCATAAGAAACCAAACAGTCTGAAATCCATCTCCCAGAGGTACATTAGCAACATTAGAGTGAAAAATATTCAAGACATCAGCTCAGGTCCTTTGACACAGCAGGATACCAAAGCCCATCTGGTGAGGGGAGCAAGAGGCACCTGCTTGCAGACTTGGGCTGAACCACCAAGAAAGAAAAGGAATTTTCGATACCTTCACGTCCTTCTTGAAGTTTGGATGGCTTCCCACTTAGTGTTAACAACCATTTCCCACTACTTGTTTTACATGTTTATGTCCCTCCATGGACCGAATACAGAATGAAGTATCCAGTCACACCTTTTGCACAGGACTCTTTCCATGCTCACAAAGGCAAGATCAAGTTCAGACATACCCGGTTTCTGTGTCAAAACATGCCACCACAATCTCAGACTGGTTTTGGAAACAAACAAACATCATTTTCCATTCAAATGAATCTTAAAGCAGGTTTTGTCCACTACTACCCAGGGACAGAGGTAACACAAGAGTCTTGTCTTAAGATCTGCTTTATTATAGTTGGTATTTCTGGAGATGAGAAAAGGGCAACCCACTCAACCAACCATAACGTGTCATCCAAAAAAATCCCTGTACCATTACTGTTTAGGGTTGTGTGCAAGAAAGGGGAATTTTTTTCAGTGACTTTTGATTAGGGGCTTTTTTAGTATAAGAAAAACTGGCTTTATTATCATTATTTGCTTTTATAATTACAGTACATTCATTTATCTTCTAAAATAGGCTGTATTAAGATAAGTTTTTTGAACCACTCCACAATGCACATAATATCACACAGCTATATTAGTCTCCCTTGACTCATCAGGATGCAAGTTTCAGGTGTTTTGTTAGTTGAAGCTAGAAGCAGCTTCACTAAAGCTGCATTTACACAACAGCAGAGTGTGAATAAATTCACTGGTAAGACCTTTTGCTATCGTAATTCAGAAAAGAAAGCAGCTTAATTTGGCCTGGACTATTTTCAGCACTAATCAACTCTGACATAAACAGAGCGCGAAGATGCCCATCCCAGAGCTTAAAGTGTCAGCTATTCCCGATTTGGGGTTTTGCTTTTTGTCTGTCTTGCACAAGCTTGAGGCCTCTGTTCCTGGGACTTAGTACCATTATGCTGGGCAATAGACTTTTCTCATTCAAAGGAAGCCCTTGCTCTCTGATGTCAAGAGCTGTCCCTTGATGTGCTGAGCCACAAAGAGGATCCAAAGGACTGTTTTTTTTATCAGCCACACAGAACACAGCCTGAGAAACCAGGTGCTCTACACCCATCAGCACTCTCCAGAAGGAAGCTATTCTCAGTTTCTGAAGATCATTCTTCTTCAAACACCACAATCTGCAACCCAACAGTGCCACTCAAGCTGACAAAACACCCTGGGCAGGGACAGCCTCTTCACGCTCCTTGAAGAGCAGCCCCACATCTGTGAGATTTATACAACCAGTTTTATCAGTGGGGCAAGAGGTGGATTTAGAGAGGTTGGACCTAGAATTAGCTCCTCACTGTATCATTACTTTTTTCGTCTAACTTTCACAAGCAAAAGGTTACATCAAGGCAGTGCTCATCTGCCTTAAAGCTGCAGCTGCTAAGCTTTATGAAAACTTAGTTATATGTGTTTTTGACGGGAAGGGGATCTGGCAAAGCAAGAACTTTGTTTCTTGCAGTCAGGAAAGGTCTTTCATCATCATGAAGTAGAAACAACCCATTGTGTAGCACAAACTGATATTCTTTAGGGGTTTTGGAAAAACTGCTGTTTAAGCTGCTGCCAACAATTAATTGTCCTTATGACGGTCTCCAAGAGTCAGTCTTCTGCCAGTTTTCAACAACTGAATCCTTTTAGAAAAACACAAAAACTTTCCACATGCTGAAAAGTCATAAGAACCCGCAGGCAAGGTTTGAAGTTACCAGAGCTCCTGGATGGAGAACAGTGGTGAGCAGGAATGGAAATGCAGGCAGATGAGGATCTGCTGCCCACGCAGCTGTATCAGTCCTTGGAAGAGATACTTCCACTTAAGAGCTACCAGAGAAACCATTTCAATTCGGACATTGCTCTCAGATGCTTCAAGCCAGGTGTACTTCAATAACTGCAGATTAGAATATCACTACAAATGCTTTTACTGTGGGCAAATCCTTGTGAACAAAGGAACAAGTCATTTATACAACATGCTGGAAGATGCAGAACTTAATAGCTCTTGAAAAAACAATTGACTTGTGTCAACCAAAAATGTTAAAACATTGTTAAGAGGCAAAAATATCATCATATTGAAAGAAAGATGAGTTCTTATAACTCTTTTAATGTACCTACTTTGCCACAAACATCTTTCAAGAACCAACGTGTCTTGGTCAACACCACCTGCATTTAAAAAACCCCTGAAGATCAGGCTGCTGCCAATGAGTTTACACAAGGGACCATTAAGAAGCCACTGGTGCACAGTAATTGCACATCTAAGCCACATCAAAAATATGCTCTATGGTTAAGTAAACCCTAAGTAAACTATGACTAGTTAAATACATCTTTAGGGTTTTATTCATTGCAGCAGAGCTCTGTATGTTTCAGACAAAGCATAAACAACCAAATTTATGCCTTATCACCACTGACCATTTTGTAGTCAGTTCCCAAGTCTACTGAAAATGCAGAAAGCTGAAACCAGGACTCAATCACCATGCCACAGTAAAGGGTCAGGATTCAAATCCGAAGGAGTGGACCAATACTAATTTCTGCATTCAAACTAGACTCTAGATGAGAAACTGAAAGCACAACACTGTTTCTGCCATGCTCCCAGATTTAGTTCAGATCCCTGCAAAGCAGAGCCTAGAAATAAAATCTTTTGGCTTCCTTTAGTGCCTTGGGGAGTATTAGGTGCCACAGCATCTTTGTAAGGGTTCGGCTTGTAAATGCTTCTGCACCTCAGATGCTTTCCTGCTTTGGCCCACTCGTTCCCACAGATGTCTGGAAATGACAGCAATGGAGTCACACAATACCACCTCAAGGTTTCTATCAAACAAGCCACCCTTAAACCTCAGGATACACCTTCCACTGTCATCAACAAGATCTCTTAAAGAACCCAGGTAAAGTCTGGCAAAACAGGCAAAAAAGGTCTATACAAAGAGCTCTCTATCTTAAAAGTATCTCCTTTACCAAGGCCTAGCAATGAAAAACAGTGCCTTACTCCCTCTCCCCACAGATTTCTACTGCTGCTCCAGTAAAAAGCTCTTTGCAGAGCAGTAGATACCCATGTGAAACCAACAAATGCTTCTGGGATGTTTTTAGACTCTGAAGGTGAAAAGACTGTGGTGAGTCACAAAAGGGAACAGGGCACATTTCTTGGCCTGAAATAGGATTGAAAAGAGCTGGTAGGATTCTGAAAGAGGAGCTGAAGAGCTGCACGAAAGAGGTGAGTGAGAAATTAAGTCCAATTTCACCCCACATGCATATTTTGCCTGTTATTTTAATGCCCTGCTAGTAGAGATAGAAGCAGCACAGAACAGAGATCTAAATAACCCTAAAATTACCTGGCATTTAAGCAAATGCTTCCTCTTTACCACTAATCCACTAATCCTTCAGCGCCTGGATCCCAGGTTGATTGGCACATTAAGAATACGCATGTAGAAGGCTGCTCTTGTTTTTAAATGAGCATGAGCTGACACCAACTAGAGGGGGCTAATTCCAAGACAAACCATTTCAAGCCACCTCAAACAGACGTTAGAGCCTTCCTGCCCATTGCACACACCTCATGTAAAACCACCAGGAGTTATGTTAGAATATTTTCCTTTCACGTAAAGGGGAATTCTGTGACATTAAATAGAATGCTTCACATAATTGAGCAAGCCATACCATGTTGCTCTGGAGACCTCAGTAACTGTTCCAGCATACATTAGAAATGGACTACTTCATACTGAGCTGGATTAGGCACAGACTGCATCATAGCTGAACACGATTTAGTACCTACAGTCTCTGTGAGCGTACTAAGGTCTGGGAGGTTTAGTAAATACAGCGAAGTGGATGCAAAAGCAAACAGAACTAACAATATGTACAGGTATAGCAACACAACTCTGAAAATGATAGTGTCAGTGTGACTGTGGAACAGCTAAATCTTAGCATCCGATTACAGAAATTGAGCATAACATTTTTTCATGGTGAAAGAAGTTATTCCGTCAAATCAAGACAGGAGAGAGTTCTTTATGGTATGAGAGCATGGGTTTCAATAGTCGCCACTCACACTCCCTACAAAACATAAGCCTACCAGCTAAAGAACATCATTCTACATAAGAGAGTGCACATGTATAACGTATTCACAACCATATACATGTGCACACTTCTCTCCCTAAGAGGGGAATGGCAGGAACGATCCGTTACAGATTCAAAGCTGCCCCCAGCACCTGGGGCTCCTCTCAGCTCCACAACGGCCCAGGCAACAATAGAGACAGCCCTCAAACCTGGACACCAGCTGGCTTGTAATTCCTTGCAGTAGTGCAGGAGCATCAGGAGTTCCTGCATTACTCCCACAGGATTAGAATTCCCATCTCAAACCAGAGAGGATAAACACATACCAGATTAAAGAGACACAAGCATTTGCATATCTCTTCAGGGTTTGACAGGTTTCTGGTGATTTATTCTACAACATGCAAATACACCGAGAGCATCCCTGATGGGGTACCACCTCAACGCAAAGGTTAACAGGTCTGTATGTGTTGGATTAAATATTTACATTAAGGAAGCAAATTTTTTTGGATACTTACATAGGAAGTATACACAAGAGGAAAGACCCAAACTATAAATATTTGTGACAACAAATGATGCAGATCTCAGCAGTTACACAGCTGTTAGCAATAAGCTCAGCAGAGGGTAGCTGAGCATGAGCATTAGTGGATATTTTCTTAACTAAAGCCTGCAGTTTTATTATCAGGCTGGGAAAAAAAAAAAACAAACCCACCACCTCCTTGTAAAGGACTGTAAGATGATTTACTAATATCAGACTACCAGAGACTATAATGAATATTTCAAGGGCTTCACACATATCCAGAGAATCATGGCTAGTCTCCAAGTTGTCACAAGAACAGGCGGTACATATAAAGAACAGAATTCCCCTTTGAAACCAGAAGTGTCATATATGTACACCAGATTAAAGGAATCTGAGTACTCACATACATCCTACAGTTGCAAATTCAAGGGTCATGAAAGAATTACACAATGTTCAAACTTCTGGCTTATTTATAAGCCAAAACAACAAAGCTTCAAAAATACACTCCTTTTGCCTCTGTAGAAAGCTGCTTGTTAAAGTGGGACTGCACCTCTGGCTTTGAATTCAGCAAGGTTTATTCTGTGTTTATAGCAATACAAGCAGCTGAATGTGACTTATTTAATATGGAAAAATGAAACTTCAACCTGAATCTGTATTTTGTAGCATCAGAGAATCAATTTATAAACAGCCTGAGGAACCGGGTATTTTAAGTCAGCTATAAAACACTAGTACAGTACCAGTTCCAGTGGTGCTTTTGATTAACCCTTTCCCGAATTAATGCTTTCCCAAAGAAACATTCTTTTGTCACTTATCCCAAATAACTGAATTCTTTGATGGGTTTATCAAGGTACATCCCTCACCTTCCCTGTTCCTTTTCTTATACCTGTGCTTTCCAAAACCAGTTTAGGTTGCAGGTTAGCACTGAGCCCCCTTTTATTCAGGTCAGCAACACCTTCCAATTTGCAGTGAGGGTGTAGGATGCCCTTGCAACGATCCTGCAAAAACACTAACCCACAACACCTTCTACCTCTCCACTGCATCTTCCATGTCTAAAGAGAAGATGGATTTTGATACGGTCTGCAGGGGCAGATCTTGAGCAGCTGACTTAATGGCAGCAAAACCCAAGCCCTGTATGGGTACAGCTCTTTCTCCAGTATAGATCAAAATGCAATTGCCCAACCCAAATGACAACACACAGACTCACGACCCTGCAACAGTCATCCAGGTGGATTCTGACAGAGATTTGCACCTTCTTAGGCAAACAACATTATTGCTTCATCTCCCTGGACTGTCAGGGCATGTTGAAGAAGCCATGCAATAAACATTGTCCAAAATAACTTATGTTTCTTAAGCCTTTTTAGTTTTCCCTTTGAAAACACATTTAATTACAACCTTGTGTCAACCCATATAAGAAAAAGGCCTTATTTTAATACATGTTCTGTCCTGACAGAAGGTCAGCTTTTCCCTTCCCCTAAGTTATCTTTTACTTACTATTTTGTAAGTTGTGCTCTTTTGAGAAAGACTGTGTCCTATGCAATGTTAAGCAAGGTAGAGGAGAAGTATATTCCAAACACTACACAGTTTTCAAAGCTACCCAACAGAAAACTTCTGCAGTGGCTTTTAGAAACAATCTAGACCTGCAAATAGCAGAAAAAGCAAGGGAAAAATTGCCTAAGTTCCTCTGCAGCTTTAACCTCACTGGTTACCCTAGAAAAAAGCTACAATGAATTATTTCTTCAAGCCTGCATCACCTCAGCTCCACACAATTCCCAGGCTGTGACTTGGTCGTTGCTATTCATCTGCGGCATGGCCTTTGGTGAGCCTGAGGCTGGTAGAGGATAGGGCAGGTGCTCATGAAGCCGCAGACATCTAGCAGCAGCAGTGATGCTTCAGGCACCGCAAGCAGCTCTTAGCTCCTCCTCTAACCTCTCCTTATTCCCAGCCCTGCATCCAAGCTCAGCTGTTTCCAATGGGGAAGAGCATGGGTGAGCTGAGCCAGCTGAAAGATACCGGGGGAAGGGATGGAGGAATGAAGAATACAGGGGAAAACACTGCTTTCCATCCCCCAGCTGGACTCATCTTTCCATTTAGTTCATCACATCTGTACAAAACACTTAGGAGAGTGTGAAACAGTGTGAAGGAGAGCAGGAGGAAGACTGCACACACTGACACTACTACCCAGAACATCTACAAAATTAACTTCTAAGCACCAGCCCATCTAGCTCACAAAGAGTACAGAGAACAGTCATGCACTACTGCAAGAAGCATAAGCATGAATGTGTATTTTTTTTTATACTCTATAACTTTAAGCAAGGAAAAAAAAAGAGGGTTTGATGACAACTTTTTTTTCCCCCCAGTATTATTAAGAAAGAAAAACTCCCAAAACAGATCACAAATTTGGAAGGTGCTGTGCCTCTGGACATTTCAAGTCCAAGCTGATTCTTTCATTAAATTCCTGGTCTATGCAAGCTGTACACACACAAAACTTGAAACCTTTCAGATGGAGAAAGGAACTGCAGCAGGTCGAATTTTCCTGAAGAGCCTCTCTCCTCAAAGATGAGTAATTAATTCCCTGACAACCAGAGCAGCTCTGCACTTCTCACCGGATGCCCTGAGGCAGAAGAGGCAGAGGTGCACTGCAGGCTGCTCCAGCTCCTCCAGGACCAGCTCCAGAGTTGCTGCAGGGTAACCTGCATGTGAAAAACGGGGTTTCCTGCTGTGATATCACTCAGTCAGGCTCAACAGGACTTCAGCCTCTTTTTACCTAGCGCTTCCTTTACAGCCTCAACTCTGCCTAAAACAAGGTGCCTCTCTGGTCTATAAGGTAGACCTTTTCCTGCCTTAAAAATGCTACCTGTTGTTTCCTCCCCCATCTTCTCACAATTTCAAAAAGGTCACCAAATGCAAAAATCCCTTTTTAATACAACAAACATGACATTTGGAGTTTTGTACAAGGTGAAAAGAGAAAACCAAACCCCCACAAAACTAAAAGAAGATTGGTTTAACATTACATGTGCCAGCTCCATAAGAGCACTAGAAATCAAGAAACTGAGACTTGGACAGGAGGGAAGCCCTGAATGTACTCATCAAGCAGGAAAACACAAGTAAACTGGCAAGATGTCAGACCACAGCACTAGCCATCACAGGGAACATCAAATCCCTTCCATGTTTGTCAGGGGGACGGGATCTGTTCAAATAGATTTGCAGAGACAGTCTCGCTGCTCTCTCCCGAAACCCAGTTTGTCATCACCAAGGTAAGAGTGAAATTGTTCCAGCATCCCTTTAGCTGCCATCTGTGCACCCACAGGGAGGAGGCTCAAACTTGTCAAATGCCTGGAATTAAAAAGAACAACCTCTTGCATTAGAAATGGTGAGAGGTGGCAATTTCAGGGTAACAGCCTGAAGCCACTGGCTGTCAGCAGAGCACACTGCATACGATTAGAATGATAAATAGGCCCCAGAATTCAAGTATAACACTGCATTTGGGAAAGTCACTTTTGAAGGTCCAGAGCCTAATAAAGAAGACACTGAAAAAGCAGTAATTTGTTTAGGAAAAAAAATATCAGCTTGTAAGGATAGAAGATAAAAGGGGATTTGGGTTACAGCAAATCTGTTTTCTGATACTGGCCGTCTCTCTTTTAAACAGCTACTTTCGATCATTTTTGTCATGGAAAGAATGAGATGTATCATTAGCAGGAACATGGCAGGTAATATGTTGCTAGAAGATGATTCAGTAAAAGGAAAAGGACAAAACTGAGAGGAGACATGCTCTATACAGCACAGTTCCATTTGCTCTGCAGTGTGGGAGGTGAGAGCAATGAGGGACCAGATCCTCCCCAGCCCTCCCAGTCTGCTCGCCTACCTGCAGTAGGGGCTGAACCCTCACACCAGCCAGGTTTCTCTTATCTAGGATAGTAAAAGAAAAACACCACCAAAAGAAACCCAAACCCCAGCCACCACCCCCAAACAACACAAAAAAACCCAGATACCAGAGTTGGAGAGGTTCACACATATATGTGGGGATCGACGATTTCACTGACTATTCAAGGATGTGCATAGGAGCCCATCCAATTCTGTTAGTGCCTAGTTGGAAACCAAGTTTTTAAAAAATTAGCTTTTTTTCGTTGGTTGGTTTGTCTTTTTAGCCTTTTAAACCCACTTAAGATCATCCCCCAAAACATTTCACCTTTCTTTAGGAAAGCAGTGTTTCAGAAAGCACTGCTGCTAGCTGATATTCTTCTATCAAATCAATAAACACACACCCATCAAATGCTCCATGCCACCAGGAACAGCCTGAGGAGACCTTAGTGGAGACAATGTTCAGGCTCTACACAGGCTTTGGCAACAGAACACTTGTACCTTGTCACACCCTCATGCCCAAAGCAGCCAGTGTCTTGCCAAGGTCCCCATGTACGGAGCTATCTCACATAGGCAAAAGCACAGGGCAAGGTTGGGAACTTTGGTTCCTTCTTCACCAAGACCTGATGGATTTTTCTAGCAATGAGATCTCTCAGAAAGTCGCTCTGTTCTTGGGTCTCTGTTGACTCATCTCAGACAGGTTTGTTGCTAATGATTTTTCCCTAAGAAGGAGGATTTCTTATGTTGCACAGCTTGTAAGTAATTGGGGCATCTTATACCAGAAGATCTGCTTGCTCCCCCTAACTGAGCTTCCTAAACAATAACGACATACTTAACATGTGGCAGGAACATGGTTCAAAAGTTCATTTGGGCTTAGTTTTACATCAGAGAATAGTTTTAATGCGTAAATTTGAGCAGATGTAGATTTACCTAGAGATTTAGGAGGTCTAAAAGGCATTTAGAGCATGACTTTACCCATTGTGGATAATAAGGAGCATACCAATTTTATGTTGTTATACAATAAATTGTTAAAGCTGCAGTCAGAGAAAGGATGACTAATGCTGAGCAGATACACAAACAGACGGACCCTAACGGAGTCAGAGAGGAAGCTGGAGAATTTCAGGCATAGGATCATCCAAACCCTGTACCTGTGAAAACAGGAGGATCAGAATAACCAGGCTGAAGAGGATCTCTGAAGGTCCAAGTCCCCATTCAAAGCAGGGTTGATTTCAAAGCTAACTCATGGTGCTCAGGATTGAGACAGAAATAATTTTTGAGAAGAAAAACTGCAAAGACAGTTCAATAGCTCTAGGGTGGAGAGAGCAAAGTATGACATCAACATTTCTTCAGTGTCTTCAGAACAAACAAGCATAAGTTGGGATCTCTCTGATTTCACGCTTCAGAAGGCACTCTTGAACTTGCAGTGCAAATACCAGGCAAGAAAATAGAGACGGTGAAGCATGAGAGCTATGAATCATCCCTTGCCAAGCCTCAGGTTTTCTCTCAGAAATGTTTCTATTTCCCATCCTTCATGTTGTTTAATACTAATCCATCTACTACAGTATAACATAAGACTAGCAGCAGCATCACTAACAATCTTTCAGCCGGAGACCACACACTGAACTTCTTCATTCCCCTCTGCCTTGCTTTTCAGGAGAAGAAAGCCCAGCATGCTTAAACACACCACCTGTATCTCCTGGATATTACAGAGCCATGGATACTGCACCTTTTCCTGCTTTCGTATTTATGGTCATGTACAGCAAATCACGCAGATTTCTTACTGTGAAGCCACTTTATTGGCAGTTGGTTAAGGACTTTCACAACAACAAGGCCCAAGAAAAATACTCCGCACTGTTTCAGTGCCTTTCCTTGCACAGCTGCATCCTAGGCAGGACTTAGGCTAATCCCTCCTGAACAACCTTCTTGCTCTTGCCTTGCTACAGGGCAGCCTGCCGCAGCCCTCCTGACATCAGTTTAATGCTGATTAGTCCAGACACAATTCTGGTGCAGGCTTCCTGCCAGGCAAGGGAATGAACAAAATTGGTTTGCGCACAGGCCAGACGACAGCTGCAGTCACTCCAGCTCAAATCTGTTGAATAAGGACCCTTTTCTTGTTTACCAAGACAAGGCTAAATTAGCCCAGCGTGAGACAGAAGGACAGAGCAAATCCTAAAAGCCAGTGATGCCAACCTGGCTTTGAAGGTGTGAGATGCGACTCAGTCAGGACCCATCACTTGAGCTAAAATAAGCCATAGGCAAAGCGCAAAAGATTTGTGTGGAGTGACACCTCTCCACCAGCTCAGGTAAGAACTAGAGTTTAAAAAAGAAAATTATGAGGAAGGTGGGGGGAAGATTACAAGCAGAAAGCCATCGCTTTTTTTTCCACGGCCAAAGGGACAGTTGGTGTATATTTCACTTGGAGCATATTTTTTCCGCATCTCGTTTCCCTCCAGCTCTAAGAGGAGAGAGGCCTCCAGTCTCCATAAAGCCCTCTCCATCCCATGAATGCCCTTAAGGCAACGGCAGGCCCTGTTCTCACTACTATGTTTTCCTCATGGTCTAATTTTCTCCTCCGCTCCTTTCTGCTCCTTTCACACTCCGCTGAAAGACTGAAATCAATCTGCAATCAATCAGCCCTGTTCTCCAGGGCTCAGTGTTGTGTTCAGATCTGTTCAATATCTTTATCAATTATCTGGATGAAGGGATTGAGTGTACCCTTATTAAGTTTGTGGATGACACTAACTGGGTGGAAGTCTTGATCTGCTTGAGGGTAGGGAGGCTCTATAGAGGGATCTGGACAGGTTGGATCAATGGCTGCGACCAACGGAATGAGGTTCAACAAGTCCAAGTGCCGCATCCTGCACTTGGGACACAACAAACCCCATGAGTGCTACAGGCTTGGGGAAGAGTGGATAGAAAGCTGCCTGGCAGAGAAGGACCTGGGAGTGTTGATTGGCAGCCGACTGAACATGAGCCAGCATGACTCAGATGATTGGCGCTCTTGATTTAGAGATGGGAAAATAGGGAAAGAAGGAAGAACCAAGGAAGAGTTGATCTGAAGAGAAAAAAAAACCAAACAAGTTATTCTTGGACAAGGTGCTTATATCTTTGTCAGACACCTGTTCTCTGATTTGGTTACAACTGCGCTAAGTGTAGCTGTGGTAGTGGCCTGAATAGCAAGAAGTCAAGGGTATGCTTTTTGGTGTAATCTGAAGGGACATTTCCATCACCACTAAGCATACACTTCTTGGTTCCCCTCCTTGGGGAGCACTTTGGGCTACTATGGCCCAGATCTCCACACGTATAAGGTACTCATAAACCTCAGAAATGCTGTAAAAATCATCTACAAATCTACCAAAGTTTCTAAAATAAGATGCCCTTATCAGCATGCTGTCCGTAAGTACCTGTATTCCAATATTCTCTATGATGCTTGTTTTTAAAATGCAGAGGGTATCCTGTTTAGAAGGTTTCCTCCTCAAGAGTGATCTATTGATTTGATCCAAAGCATCACCTCTGTTTGCAGAATGAAGAACAGATCTCCTGACATGAATCGTCTTCCCAGAGGCAGCACATGCACAGAGGCAACACTTGCACGTGAACTGCTTTCACAAACTTGCTGTCAGCAAGGCTGGTATTACTTAGGCTATTACAAAATGGATTTAATGGAAAAGTAACACTGCTGAGCTCTCTGGTCTTTAAAAATACCTTATACCCAAAAGTAGATACAGCACCACAGGATTTTCTTACTGTATATATGAAAAAGCTGGCTTTTGGCCCTTGCAGGTTGACTGCTCACTGATTGAGGGTTTATGGATTTAAGTAACTTCTCCTTTGGCCTGAATATTCCTTGAATGCCTCCAGCTCTGCAGAATGCTTCTTCCTACCACTTTTTCCCCTCCTCAGCTGTCAGAGACAGAGCTCCTGCCTATATCAGGTACCATTTTGCCTGATTTCCATTGGCTGTATGGCCTGATCCAGCAAGTAAGTTTCAAGTATTTTACAAGCATAATGTCCTCACAAAATGCAGCTATAGCTTCTTTCTAATGGAATAGCAAGGGTCTTCTCTTATGGCATAAGAGGGCTGAGGTAGGGGAAAAGAAATTATATCTTGGAAAGAGTGAAAGGAAATGCATCAATCAATCTCTTTTTGTGTATTGGAGGCTACAAAACTCCTGTTTCACATAAACTAACCAAACATAACCAGTCAAACATGAAGCTTAGTCAATCTATTTTCTTGCATCCTACTAATTTTAAAAAAAGATGTCCCTCCTCTCCACTAAGGTATGGCCAATTCTAGGACAACTGTAGAACCCTGAGTGAAAAGGTAGCAACTTTCTCCACTTTATTAAGAACAAAATAAAGCACAAGCCTGAGGAACTTTGGCAACAATCGGTACCTTCCAGTTATCTGGGTACCTGCAGAGGAAGAAGGTGTCACCCTTTTGCAGGGCAGAGTAGGGTTCTCAATATCACAATGAGGTTCCCAGAGCTACTAGCTGCTACTTCATCAACCCCACAAGCAACTCCCATCAAAATCCTGCCAAAAGAAGGAATTTCACTAGCTAGCTCATCTTAGGCTTATATCTTGCCCAGTAGGAAAACAAAAGGAATTTATATCCCTCAGTGGTTCTGTGTCTAGATGTAGACCAGAGGAACTTTGTGTTTAAAACCGTTCAGGAACCCAGTGCCAAAGTATCTGGCCATGCAGAAACTACCCTCAGGTCACAATCTAAACACCTTACCCTCATTGGCTGTTCAACAGACAGCTTTTACACACAGGGAAAAGAAAAAGCTAGTCTTACTGATGATGCTGAAAAGAAAAAAACCTAACTATGTTTAAAGACAAAAATGGACACAACAGGAGGTGGGGGAAGTACAAAGTGAACTTTTATGTATCTATATATTGACAAGACAGAAGTGTTACTAATTTTAAATTCAGAATTTATTCATGCAGTTAAACAGCTTTTCTGAAGTTCCCCATTTTATCTCCAGGACCTACTGGAGATATTAAAGACTGAAAGAGATTTTAAGCATCTCTAGATGAACACCAACAAATACACTAGCTTCTGGAACAATAATTTCACTTCCCCAAAAGTAGAGACTGGGGAGAAAGGCCAGTCTCTGAGCAGTCAGCAACTCTGACTAAATTATTCAGTAAATTTACCATGACAGAGTTATTTACTGCACCAGTGCTGGAATTTCACCTCTCCTAAAACATTATTGCACATGAAGATTAGCAGAATTCTCAGATCCAGTACAGGACAAGCAGCATGTTTGTTGTACCATCAGCCATCAGAGAATGGTCAGTCAAATGAGTTCCTGTTAATGACTAACTTCACTACGCTCTTTGCTGTGACTAAGTTGCACAAGTCACGCCGGGTGACTTGACTACCGTCATTGCTGGTCTCAAGTGAAACTTCAACGCATGTAAAGTGCATTGATCACAGTTTCACCGCATATAAATTTATAAGGTTCATATGGAAAACTCGAGTGATTTTCCAGCAGTCCTCTGGCTCATAAGGCTTAGCCAGGAGCCAGACCAGCACACAACTAATTGGCTCCTGGGGAGATCAGGGGTCTTAGAGGGACATAAAGATCTCCAAAGCAAGGAGGGACAGACAGCTATATGGCTGGCAGAAGGTAGTCCAAGAACTGATAGGTCTAGTTTTTCTTTCATCCCTATTCACCTGGTTTTCTCAATTTTGCGACTGTGTTGTCCACATTTCAATCTTGTGATTTATTTATATATATATATGTATGTATATGTATATATATATAAATATTTTGTGTTTACTGCAAGCTGCTTCATGAATAGAGATATTGGGTCAAGTGATGGACATTCCCTTTCTTCGGGGGGGGGTCTCGCAGAAATGACTGCATTGGAGCACCATCACTGTGCCAAACCCTCTATGCTTTACATATTCTTGAGAGAACAGTGTGGTGCTGAGGAGGTGGCTGCTCCTGGGCGGTGTGGCAGGACACAGCCAGGCTGGCTCCCAGGCAGCAGCAGGACAGGGGATGAGAGCAACTAAACCTCCATGGAGTCCTGACTCAGAAGCCAGGTAATGTCCACAGGTGAGAGCTGAGTCATTGACTCAAAAGTCCACCACCACAAGCAATTAATTCATCACAAAATGCAATTGAAATATGTCTATATATTGCTGCAGATTTCAGCTTTGCTGCATTCCCTCCCAGTGCCCTAAGAGTTTAGTGCTATTTACAACCCTACCAGTCCTAGGTATTACTGACACTTTACCACTGAGATACAAGCAGGGATTGCTTCAGTAGGCACCATACTATATAATACTGCTTGCAATTTTTCAGAGCAGGAAGCAGACCCCTTATTCAGAATTTGTAGTCCTGCCACTTTCCCTTCAGTCCCTCCCAAACCATCTCTGTTACAACTTCACATTTTTTTTACTCTAATTTTTTTCTTTGGTTTGACAGCTCTTACAAACTGCACATGACTTGAGTCACAGTGTTATCAAAGAGAAAGGCAGCTTGCATTGTGTGATTATAATCTGATTTTCTTTGCACCTCTTTTATGATGATCTTCTATGTGTTCTTTGCAATAATCTAAAAAGCATGGCAAATTCACATATCCAGAGAGCAGCTAGAATAAATGTTCTTCCATTTTAATGTGTCCTCAAGTGTTGTTACTTACATAGATGTCTAATTACCCTGGGCTTTTTGTAGTACAAAAGCTGACTTCAGCTTGCTCACATGCCACAGGGCTTGAGGATGTTTTCACAAGTGCAATGCTTTTAAACAGGAACCAGAACAAGCCCCATGAGGTCAGCTCCCAAGCAGATAACATGCCTTCCTCACAGCTGCCATTCACCCTGCTCTCCAGTGGAAACGCTGTGTTCACCAGTGTCAGTGAGATAACAAAAGCGACATCTCAATCTGATGTTCGAGGCAAGTGAGGCAAAGGAAAGGACTCTCTGGGAGAGGCAGCTCAAAGCAGATCCCCAGGGAGCAGGTGCTGCAGGAACAGCTGGCTGCCCCAGCTTCTCTAATGTGGAGATGGTCAAGAGGGACACGGCACAATTCCATTGTTTACCGCCAAGCGTCTTCTCCTTTGCACCCCTCCAGTGGCTGCCTGGGCCCTACCACGTCCTCTCCAACATCCAGGCAAGAGCAGCCTTGTACCCTAACCTTCCTCCGTGCCTCTCCAAGGCATCCCAAGGGATGAGCACCTGGAGACTGCAGTGGTGACCCAGTACACTGTTGTACTGGCAAAAGTGAATGGTGAAACTGGGTAAGTGCGGAAACATCTTCCTCCAACCCAAAGGTAGGCATAGAGTGTGGATGAGAGAGGGAGGAGGACACCATAGCTCCTACCAGTGCTGTCGCATGTGCTTTCCCCTAGAGATGTGACATGAGGGAAATACCACTAAATGCCCCAGCTGCAAGGGAAGGCTTCTGCTCATTCTCAGATGGTAAAAATCAATCATGCACAAGGCAAATCCACAGGAGACCTCAGTTCCATTTTTTCCAGCGCTTAAGGGACTGCTGGTTGTTTGCTTTAAATATGTATTATTTCCCCACAATAGCAGTTAACATACCACTCATTACTCCAACCAAAGGAAGGTGTGTGTTGACACTGGCTTGGATTAGCATGCAAGTTACCCAGTTTGCATGCTAATACAGGAACTACCTCTTAGAATTGCACATAAAAAGCGCTTTGCAATTTAAGTTAACTCTGGTATAAGGGAGGGAAAAAATAAATCCACTTACAGGCAGAACAAAAACCTGTTTCCAGGAGGTCTGTCTCTATCATCCTCTAGTTACTGTTTTCCAGTGGTAGCAGCCACTAATCCTCAGAAAGATACGCTTCCATTTGAAGAGAAAAATATTGCAAAGGAAATGAAAGAACAAATTGGAAATTGCGAAGTTGCAATAATGATAGCAACCGTTACAGAAGATTTTCTGTGCCCTTCTGGCTCCTATTTAGCAGGTTTCTGTTCCAGTGTAACCATAGGAACAGCAGTGAAGAGTCTCATTTAAAAGCCTTCACTTCAGCTGGTAGGTTAAGCTATGAGACTGCAGTGGGCTTGAATATTAAAAACATTCAAACGGCTTTAAAAAAAGCTCAGTTTGAATGGGAACTGTATGAGTGTATTGTAGGAGACAGACATCTGTGTTGTAAACAGACGCAGTATCCTGCCAATAAATTGGCAAGGGGAAGCCCGATACAAGCCACCCTAGAACAAACAAACCCTACTGACTGAGGTTACTAAAATCTGGGCTCAATAAACAGGTTAAGAACACAAATTGTGAATTGCTTAACACAATGTGCTGCTAAAACTGAAACCATATGTTTCCTGTAGCCGTCGTTTTAACAGACCACAACAAGACGGCTGGATGAATAGTGATGGTTCTCAGTAATACAACTTCACTGCAATATTCACCCAAAACAGTAAATTTAATATCCCAAATTTTACTTAAACCTTAAAAATATAAAATTACTCTATTCTGGCTTATCATCTTTTTTCAAGAAATATGAAAGATATAAGTCAGCTATCTTGAAACCCAGTCACAGGAACAAAGTCAACCAAATAGCCCAAGTAGTCTAGAAATGTTAAAGGGAGCAAGTTAAATAGAAAATTATAACTCAAAAGGGTGTACACAGGTGCCCTGTCCCTGTGGACTCACAATTTTCTCCTAAACAACATTAAGACAGCCTGTCTTAAAGAACATTAAGACAGCCTTAATGCTAAAGCATCTGTTACTTTTCACACATGAGAAATAAGACTCATCTGAAAGCACGTCTGGAGCCACATTCAATTATTCAGGAACAGCTATTTAGAGCGCTGTACTACAATAAAAAAAATGGACCAAAAAAAAAAAAAGAAGGCAACATTTTCACATTGCATTCATTATAAAGGACAGATCTGTACATAATAGAAGAGCATAGCATTCCTTTTTGAAAATTAGCAAATATGATAACTTTTAAGCAATTATGCCAACAATCTAAAGAAAAAGTAATATTTTGGTACTTATCTGTACATTTTGCTGCCTTAATTCAGAAAGAATGTTGAAATAGTCCAACCATTAACATAAATACAGGATCTTTGCGAGGCCACATCAGAGACAAAGCAGAATATAAAATGAAACTTCAGAAACCATCCACATATATTTTTGAGAACAGGATTTGCTATCCTTACAGTGGCTGCAACCTTCTGCTTAATTTGTCATCCATGCCCCTGCTCTGTAGGCTGGAGAGGAGGCAGGAAGAGATGAATACTCTGTTCTCCAAGCTGCCTCAGCACCACTTGTCAAGTATTTAGCAAGGATCAGGCATATCCATATTCTTTTTCTTATAACTTTAATCATTATAAATTTTGCTGGCCCATTTATGATTTTCTATCATCTGTTGTTACTGCTCAAACACAGTCTCTGGTCTGTCTTTACACACATTAACTTTCAACTTTTGTCCCTCTGGGCCACTATCTGCTTTGCCTGTAGTAATCAGATTTTCAGGAGTGCTTGGGACCCCATGGGTCCTTGCAAAAGTACAGCTAATGTGGTAAGTAACATGGAAAAAACTAGTAGTTTTATGCTCTTTATAATGTTGGTCACCTCTAATTGTCTCAGAGCTGCCATCACAAATTCAGAATTATGATCTTTGTAGCAATTAGAGAAACCAAATAAAAAGCAGGATTATGCCACTTCAGTCTCTTCACATCTGACCCAGAGCCAGCAGCCTTTACTGCTGTACTGATGTCAGGAGACTACAGGTGGTCTACCAAGAAGGTTTATAATGGCTAGAAAAGGCACCACAAGCTGTGCTTGCCGTTAATTTTGGCTTTATTTTAAGAGAGAAATCAAAGTTTTCAATTACCTGTGTCCTTGTTGTCCTAAGCACCTGTGACGCGGAGTCGATTTACTTCGCTACAAGTGCCACGAAAGGATCTCAGATATCTGTTTCAGATTTTCACATTTCTTTTGTGTAACGGGTCTCATTATTATTGCAAAGACCTGTCCTGTTTTATTCACAGATGATAAATGATGCTACATTCAGATTCACATATAAAATTTTCATGTTAAACATCTGCAAGTTAATTACGGTATAAATGCCTCCAGAAGCTCCAGTGCATTGCATAGCAGCCTAGCGATGCCCCAGAGATGTTTTTCAGTCTCTTCTATTAAAAAGACACCTGGAAGACTGGGAGGATATGTGTGGGGAAAAGGAAGCAAGCAGCATCACCTTTAAATAGTTGAGGGAAACTTGTCTCTAGTTTTATAGGCAAAAGAAGCTTAAAATTTTTGAATAGTGGAAATTTTTAATAAAAAGAAGAAAGCATTTAATGTACATTGATTCAAAAAAATGAAAATAAAAGGCAGACATTCTCTAGCATTTGACATCCTGAGCTTCCATAAGAAAACTGTTGACACAGAAGAAAAGAGGGGAAGAATGAAATACGTGAAAACCAAACTCGAATGTATGATGGTGAAAAATTGTTAATTACCTCATTTTGAAAGAAGGTTCCCATGGTTATCTTACCAAAAGGTGGCTTACAAAGGGGTAATGGCAGGGGTTTCCAAATGTGTAGCCAGAGACTTCCTCTTAGAAAGCTGGTACTCATTCCTGCCCTCCCTCCCTCTTTCTCCACCCATCCCCCTACTAATGCAAGGCAGTCCAATAACACACTGCTATTCGATATGACTGCATTTATAATTTACACCAAGACAACTACTGCAATGAGAAGCCTGCATCTGAAAAGCCTGAGGCTCTTCATTGCTTTGGAACAGTTATTCCTGCAATGAGCTGAGGATATTATTTTTTTAAAGTTTATTCCTTTTTTATAGTGATTAGGGTTTAGGATAAAATGCAGAAGACTACCAGTTTTGCAGAACTGCTGAACTGTAATTGCTGGTGCATGCATTTTGGTGAATAAGCCCAACTAATCAGGAGCAAAAAGCCCTCTTAGAGATGTATACAACGGCGATGGAGTTCTTGGTATCACAGGCATGAGCCACCTAGCTGCAAATGGGGTGCTCCAAAGCATTGCCAAGTCAATCACTACACACAGTCTTTCAAAGCCTACATTAAGGATTATGCATTACTTCAAATGGTACCATGCCATTTAAAACATTTTAGTAAAGGAAAAACACCATGCCGGGCTAAGCCAAGAAGTCTGTAAAACAGCCACAGGCAAGACCTGTAAGGGGAATGTAACTCTCTAGTTCCCTGCCGATAGCACTCATCTGACACAGATGGGCTCAATGCTGTAAGGTGAAAAGTCTGACCCATCAATCAGTTCGATGAAACATGAGGTGTAGGGACAGGGAGTTCCTCACTCTCATGCTGAACCTCATTACTGTGTTATGGAATCAAAGTTCCTCTTCTGCTCAGCAGCTTTCATTGGGTCAGAGAGATTTATGGGCCCCATTAAGCAGAAGGTGGCGAACAATTGCTTTTTACTTCCTGGGGCAAGCTCTTTTATGGATACGAACTTAGTCACTCCAATCCATGCAGACTCCTGTAACTGGCACTGCTAATGTCATGCTTTACTTTCTGGTGCTTCTTCCCTACCATTATAAAGGAAAAGGGCAGGGGAAATCCCGTTTGCATGTATATTTCAGGATAATCTCCTGGTTGAACTCACAAAACGAACATCAACTTCTAACATTTTAATGTGATGTCCAAAGCATGCGTGTTGTAATTAAAGTTTAACAAGTTTTAAAGCAAGATTGTAAGTTCCACATTTATATTTCACAATGTGCTGCAGTACCTTGTGCCATGCCATACCAAACAGTTTGTACAATCTGTAAAAGCTCTCGATCCAGCCAGGTACTGCAGGTCTCCAAAACACAGCAAAGCAGTGACCTGTGTTTGGCCCTAGGAGAATGCACTGCTTCAAACTGCCTTTGAGCTGCTACTGGCCTTGCAACGCAGTCAAAAGGGTTGTCCTTGTAAATCAAAGCCATGATAGGACCTTGGTATATGAACCACAGGATCACATTTAAAAGATATATCAACTTATGTTTCATACTATAAAGATATTTTATCTTCTCATCAACCACAACTAGTACTAGAGCAGCTACTCAGAAGTCACACAGCATCCAGTCTTAGCTATTCCAGGTTCTCATGCAATTTTCAATGAGATTTTTTTACTCCCTCTTTTCTTCCATGAGAGATTTGTTGTAGGCAACCACGATTTTTTGAAACTGCCAAAGTACTTAACATCATCTTTATGAGGAGAGTGTTAGTAACACGACTTTCTCCTTTCTCCTGTGCATCAATTCTCATCAGAAGATAAGGGACACCTCAGGGATATTGCCTAGAAAGGAGGGGGGAGAAGGGAACAGCAGGGAAGAACATGCAGCCCGAGCACAGGAGTCTGGAAGAGGGCACCTCCAAACCCCTTCTGTCAGCCTGTGCCACTGTTTCCCAGGTGCTCAGAGATGCAGTTCTGCTAAACCCCCAGCCAATGACAACACAAAAAAACCCCAAATTAAAATGAACTTAGAAACTCTCTTTTGCTCTTCCTAGAAGAATTCTGGAGGCTCTCCCAGGCACCTTCTATAAGCAAGTCCAAACTTGAGGCCTATAAACAACTACCTGTACACTCATTGGCAGACTGCAGTGAGCAAACATCCTGATAAACTGAGTCTTCCCATAGCAAGTTGCTTCCTATGGAGGGCTTATGTCTGATAAGAAATAATGGCCACATAACAAATGAGCTGGATAAAATAAATACAGCAAAGAACAAAGTATTGATGGAATCATTTCCAAATGAATGAAATCCATACTGATGAGTCCATTACTTTGTTTCAATTGGTTTCATGCTAAATAGCAGGGCAGTTTTGATTAATGCAGTGATTACATCGAGCTTCAATCTGCTTAATATTTTATTTCTTTATATTCTTGCCTCTGTTTGAAGGACCATGGCTTCTTGAGCATGACTAACCATGCACTGAAAGGCTGCTGTACCATTTGAGACTGTATTCCAAAAGGGCAGGGTGCACTGGCTCCCTTTCAGGGGCAAGGCACACACTACTGCTGCAGTTTCTTAGACTATTGGAGGGGCCCAGCATCTTCCTGAGCTGGAATAGTTCCCCAATGCTGTGTAAAAGAGCAATAAGCCTATTCTTCAAAAACGCCAAGTCTGCCTGCACTAGTACAGTCTCCAGAAAGACAATCTGGCAGCCTCAAGGAAGCAATCCAAATAACTACATCCTCCTCGCTCACTTCCAAAAATATCATCATGTCTCAACAAGCCATGAATCCCCCCTGACCAACTGACTAAACCACTTTCAAAGATGAAGTTAAAAGTTGCAATAGAAATGTAATACAGTGATGGAGATAAATTCCATCCATCAAGAAATTGAACAAAATTATACAGGCATCACCTAAATTATTTCACACGCTGGGGATGCTCATGAAGATAAGAATTCTGGGTATGTGAGAGACAGTCAAAAACTCCCTTTGGTATCAGTAGAGGGTGAAAAGTTGACTGGCCATTGCCCATGTCCATCCATCACAGCACACTGGGCTCAGCAGAAGGATGCACATGCACACACACAAGCTCCCTACTATTTCTGTATGTAAATCAACCTTTCCAAAGTGTAACCATGAAGATGCACCCCCTTAGGAGGGTTATTTTATAACATTGCCTATGAATCATACCCCATAGCAACAGCATACGCCAGCTATTAGACAAGATGGACAGTACATCTGACTGGGGCAGCAATTGCCATACGCGAGTTATCCACCACTACTGGGTAACAGGGATCACTCGGAATCCTCTTTGGCTTTAAGTTGACACTTTGGCAATCTAGGCAGACCAAAATATGCAGCACAAAACAGCATTTGCAGCTCAAGCTACTTAATGAACACGTGGGATTGCCTGAAAGAGACAACCTAGTTTTTAATTCAGCCCTCCAACTAAATTTAACTCAGTAATACAACATATGGCAACAACGATTAGTCATCTTACATTAAATTGGTAAGCTTCAAAAAGGAGACTACTTTTCTTTGGAGATGTAGCAAGGTAAGACAGAAGGCAAAGAAAGTTGCAGGGCCTTTTCCTACTAGATGGATAAATACTGTGGACAAAGACAAAGCTTACAGAGCAGAGGACTCTTCTGAAGAGTATCTACTTCTGCCAGAGCAAGTCCTCCAAGTCATCTTCCACCACACTCACTCTTGCAAAAAAACCTTTACAGGCCCTCAGATAAACCTCTTCTTTTTGTTGATATTCCAATAAAAGAGTCAAAGACTGAAGAATAAGAAAACTTGTTTTGAAAATTGTTTTTGAAGGAAAGAATTTCATATATTAGTCAATGGACTTCAGGAAAGAATTTCAGATATTAGTCAATGGACTTCAGTCTGTCAAAATCTGTCCCATGCTTCCACCCATGAGATTTTTAGCATGATAGTTCAGCTAAGTCTTTTTGTGCAGTTAAGTGTCACCAGACAGGTCAGTTCCAATCAAGTCACACAGATGTTGTCATGAACAGTTGCAATTCCCCTCTTCCTCCAGTTACTGCTTTGTCAGTACTATAGTAATTATCACCACCACACCGAAAAAACTAACTCAGCCCTAACTCACTGCTACAACAGCAGGACAATTTTTGCAGCCCATTTCAGAAGCCACCATCAGCACCTTGCAGAACCATATGGTACCTCCCATATAGGGATAAAGACCATGCAGCATTGAAAAGCACCACGTTGGCTGATGAAACACTGTCTGCTAGATTCAAAATGAAAGAAAAAAAAAAGACAGCTGTCAGCCATCAGCTGCTTCTAAGACTATGGAACGTTTTGGTGAACATGGATGTAACTGAGCTTGTGTTTCCACAGCATAAAACCAGCCTTCTGGATAAACTTGTGTTAAAAGACTCTGCATCAGAGCTGTATCTCAAGAAAACATAAATACTGTAGCCATTCAAAAAATACTGTGATTTGGTCTGTCAAAGGTTTAACAGTAGTTTATCTTGTAGGACAAACAAAGAAATAAATACTTATACATATATGGGGTAATCCCTATACGTCACATATCTCAACAAATCCTCTTAGAAATATTGATCAAAAGCTCTGTATATCTTTTTACTTCCTAACATATAGCTTTTGAAAGATAGATTTTTATATTCAGAGCCCTAAGAAAGTTAAGAACATTATCTTCACTTATCATGAACACCCATACATATACACTCAAAACCCCCCAAAACAAACCCTCTAAAACCCCCAAACATTAATTTTTTGTTTCATTTCTCCACAACTTCTTGTTAGTAGGCTGAGGGACAAAGTGAGGGAACCAAGTGTCAAAACTCTACTGTTAACATAAGTGAAGAGTTTGGAGATCACTCTTTGTAGAATATTAGGACTTACGGAATAATGAGGCTCTTGAACAAGCATTAGAATCAGTTATCACATGCCATTAAAAAAAAGCCACTGCATATTCTTCATCTGCAAGGGCCCTGGCACCAAATTAAGTAAGTTTCTTTACTCAGATTACTGACTGGATACAGCATGCAAAAGATTATTATAGTTATTTAATTCTTAGGTCTGATGCAGAAAAAGCACACAGAGAAAGTTATCAAGTTTCCATGATTCTTCTTGAAGTTGTACCTGTTGGTCATCAAGGTACTCTGCAGCACTCTCTCATTTAGGACTACTGCAAAACTCCTCTGAATTCTCATCGAGCAAGGGGAAAAGAGTCACAGAATTGTGAGCCTGCAGAAACTCCATTTTCTAACAACCCAGGTTATTTGTTGTCCCTTCAGCTGTGATGGAAGGGAGGAACATGTTCTGCACATGCATGTGCACACACATACGCACTGATCTGGAAATTCGCTGATCTGGAGAAAGAACAGCTACCACCACCTTCATCCTCCCAGGCGTTGTGCAACTCTGCTTTAAGGATTTTTGACAGTGTTGTAAAACTATTTGACTTTCAGCATCACTAATTCATCAGCATCACTCTTCTGTTCTATCATCTTTTTTTTCTTCTTATAACCTGGGAAAAACTATCAGGACCATTACTGGGTTTGCTTCTTTCTTAGCCTACAGACTTCTCCTCCCCTACAAATTTCTGCAAGTTCACTTTTCCAAACAACAGTATGTATTACAGTTTTAGTATGCTTTTCAACCTCAAGCTTTCTATCTGGGCTATTTTAATGCAGTGCAACAAACAAAAAACAAACCCAAAAAGATAACCTGAAGTTAAAAAGAGACTTGTGCTCATTGTCTCCTGTTCTCCACCCTCACGAGCACTATTCATTGAATTTAGAGTCATTTCCTCTGGGTTCAACAGAAGCACACACCATCTCCCTTAATCCAGGGCAGGAATCTCACACACCCACAGAAGCACACCCATGCCCACAGATAAAACTACATAATTCTCCCCTTCACAACATTAAATTCCTCCTTTCTGTCAGCACATTACTAATCTGTATTTTGGATAACATACACAGAAAGGTTTTAGTCTAGGACTGAGACTACAAACACTGCAGACAGCCTGCCTGTTTTCACAAGGAAGTTAGTGCCTTCTATCTTGCTTTGTTCATTGAAAGTTGGCTCACTTCACAGAGGTATCTCAAATATATTCAAATATTACATTCAAATATACCTGAACAACTTGAGGTCTCTGCATTTTACCTTAAATCTTTGATGAGTTTACAATCATCCTGAACCAAAACAACATACATTTAACAAGGTTATTAAAACAACCTTCCTGCTCAGGCTTGAGCTTGTGCCCTCCAATGTCCTTCTCCACGTCAATTCATCTTCCTCCAATTGAAATCAGTGTTGCAGCAGATGAGGTTTATCAAGTTTATCAAACAAAACCAGCAGTTCCAATCATGGCTACAAATGAACTCAAATGGAAAGCATTCATTTGCACAGCGGTCCTCCCCTTCCCAATTAAAGCAGCAACTACTTTGATAGGATGTTAGTCCCCCACCATCTCACTAAGCAGACTTAACACCACTCAGCACTGAACTGGTTCAGAACTGTCCAACTGTATGTGTAAATAACTGCAGCTTTCATAGCCAATGCTTTCATTGTCCTGTACAAATAACACATTTTTTCCAATAGACTGCAGGAAAGAGAACATAAAGCTCCTCAGGACCTACAGCCAATGTCATGCCAGAATTAAAATTCAGGGTTTAGACTCCTCTACTATATCTTTATCCTTCCAGACACAGATAAAGCTCCTATGTAATGGGATGTGTAAACTCTAGGCTTTCTTTCACAGCTCCCAAATAATATCGGTTTTCCTTCTCCATACAAGCTTGATCAGATCAGATGCATTCGCCAGAGCACAGCTCATGCGGGCACCTACCAGGATGGTGCTCGGTACACGCACAGACCTCCAAAAGGAAGAAAATCCCTGCAGAAGCAACTCCTGTTGCCTGCAGTAAGCAATACATTCTTATGCGTTGGACACATGCCCAAATGTCCCAATGTGACTTAGAAGGAGGAAATGACCCACCATCACCATCAGGTCCAGAAGACATTTCAGTGCTGAGTCTCAAGTTCACACAGCATTTGCTCAGTGTTTTTCTTTACTTCTCTGCAGCTTTGAATGCTGCTGACTAGCAAAGGCATGGGTTGAAACTGTTATGCCAGGGCTTGTTCCAACTTCGCCAATTCTCTTAAATAAGTACAGCAGAAAATTTCTTACCTGATAGTCTTCTTTGATTAAACCAACTAAATCAGCTGTTGATTTTATGAATGATATTGCCACCATTTTTCTTTCTTAAGTATCTCTTCCCCTCCCCCATTTTTTTAAAGGTGTAGAAGATAAAGACCACACACACAAAAAGATGGCACAGAGGATTGTACAGCTTCCACTGTGGCAAGCACAATGGCTCCCCAGGAGCAGTATATAAATGTTTTGTGAATAGCCTAGAGACCACAAATGGACCATAAAGAGCATGTTGGCTTCTTAAACTCTCATTTTAAATATAATGATAACACAACCACCTGGAATTACTTGATGCATCATCATTGACTACCGCGCCCCATTATGAAATATTTTCTTAAAAAAACCCCTTTCAATTTGAATCTGTTCCTCTTAAGATAATGAAGACATTTCAGTGAAGTTTGTTGTGTCACCCTGTAGTTTAGTGGAAGAGAACTAAAAGATTTTCAGCTTCGGTAATTTAAAGTCAACTGTATGGATACTGAGGGCTTCCTCAAGCACATTTCCAAGGATCCCATATAGGTGCCAGGACTTGACATGGCAGGACCTGACCAGCCCTATCTTGGCAAGATATTATAACTCCACAGAATGGCCAGATAAAGTACCTAGGAGACCTTAGTAGTAGAAGGAACCTGCAATCAGACTGTCTACTATGTAGGAGCTCTGGTCTTTTTGTAAGAGCGGCACTGTCATTTCAGTCAGCCCTACTGACCAGGAATGCTGTTTCTCTCGGTCTCAGGTATTTATCTGGAGTGTTTCCAGGCTGATTATACTTTTTGGACCTTTAAGACCTCAGCTGCTCAGCACAAATGCTCCACATCAGCTAAGGAATCATCTCTGAAAAAAATTCCATGGAACACAGATGCCGTCTCTACCTCTGAAGATGAAGCCTGAAGATTAAAACGTGGAGGCTGAGAAGAGGTAGAAGAAGTGACCTCATCAAGCCCACGCCACTGGCATGGTTTCCAGAGACAGTCAGGGGCTACCTTCTAGGAGCCATTAATAGACTTGGAAGGAAAGCCTGGCAGAGAGGCAGGCTATCACCTCCCGTGGCAGAGCCTTGTACACAACGAGGCCGACACATCAAAGATGGTCATTATATTAATTTAATTCCCTCAGAAAAAAAAAAAAATATTCCTCTTTTCACAGCTGCCTACATGGAAGAAAACCCCTCCTAATACATGCAGCACTGGGTTGGACATATAGCTGTGAGGTAAGCCAGGGCAGGGAATCAGCTGGTTGTCTTGCTTCCCAGCTGATGGCCATGCCTCCATCTGCCCAGCAGTGGCACAGCAGGGCAGGCAAGCCAGCAGCCCGCTCTGCTGCGCCAGCCCTGTGTTGCTTGCCAGGGCTGGGACCGAGTTTGGAGAAAAGGTTAATTCAAGGAATGGCCAGAAATATGGCACTCTGTCAACGAGAGCATGAATCCCCACACAGCTTGCCAGCTCTCTGCTAGTGGCCGACAACTGGCAGAAACAAAGAAAAAGTGTCGGTGGCAAACATTGGTTCACAGGAGGGTGCCGAGGCACTGGGAATGGCTACGGAGGCAGGCTTTTCTGGCATGGTACATAGGCTTTTGTGTTTGGGGGCAAGTGACAGGTGCCAGTTTTCTTTGGCTGGCGCTACATTTTTACTGTGGCATTCATTGTCAGCTTATTAACTCACTTGCCACGATGAGGGGAGCATTGCGCTTCCAGCCTCATATTCAGTGATGCATGCGTGTACCTGTACAGCCACAGCAGCCACACCCATCACTTCCCTTAACAGAAAAACACACCATAAGAGTGTTAGGGAGGACTGGATTGATGCCCTCCACCCCTCTCCTATATTGCATCAGGAGAGCAATAGGCTAAATAAACAGGCAGGACAGGATCGTGAGCCAGGATCTCTATATCAGTGCTAGCAGTCCTGTTCATCTCCAGCTGCAAAGAAGAAAACCACAGAGGCTTTACTCATTATTTTTCCTAAGTCCTACAGCATGTTTTCCTGCCCTCCAGACCTGGATTGCGCAGCTCCGTGCTACCTCCAGTAGTTATACATAGAAACAATCCATTAACAGTCAGGTTAACACACACGGCACATAAATAGATTGTACTTGTTAGCGTGTCTAAGGCCCACAGGTTGGCTGGCCGTTTGATTTAAGAGACTCTGCAGTGGAATCACTGCAGGAAAGTAGGACTTTCCAGTCTGAATTATAGGAGCAGAGTATGTTCAGTTGTTTTTAAGAGAGCACAAGACAACGCCGCAGCACAGGTGAAAAATCAAATGAAGGCTGAACATTATTTCTTCTTCAATCCATGCCTAATATGTATCAGAATAAATGCAAACAACCTGAATGCAGCCAGACATCGCGTTTCAGAGAGCTTGGGTGGGGGCTGGAGAGATGAACAGAAAACACTTGGAGGATGAGTATGTGTATTCAACAATACAAGTATTTTAGAAGACATCAGCCCAGCACTGAGATCTGGATGTCCAGCTTGCCTGGACGAGGGCAGAAGGGGAGTCCTGCTATTAATAAACAGTGCTTGGTTTTGAAATTAAAAGCTCAAATACAGAGGCTCAATAGTTATCAAGAAAAAAAAAAACAACTTTTTCAGCATGCAAGCTCTATCCCTTCTCCACAAAAACTTGCTTTTAGAAACAGATGGCAGGCTGCAAGACCTACAAATCCTTTGTCTGGAGGGGCAAACTAGGCCCTATTGCCCATCAAAGTCAACCGTCACATTGTGAAGCACTGACCCTAACAAATCCATTATGTTTCTTTTTACCACAATGCTAAACTAGACAAAATGAGTCAGACTTAATAGGAAAGGGTGAGGGATTTTTAATCCCTTTCCCCTGGGGTCCCCACAAAAATAATGACAAAGAGGAGAGTTTGCATTGACCCTTCATTTCGGAGCCTTGTCAAACCTTGCCGTTAAGGCTGCCCGCTTGGGCCAAGCTGCCTGAAGGAGGACAGATTTGGGTTTGAGGCATTTCTGCGGCACTGTGCAACGGCTTTGAAGTCAGCACACTATGCCAGTCAAACTACCCACACAGTCAAGAGCGAATATCCTGAGCAGGAAAGAAAGGCCCTTACACTAGCTGAATAATTAGGTCTGATGTGCTTTGTAGTTTCTCAACTCTCCCTTTCCAGCTCTGCCAAAGTGCTGTGCAGATATGCAGCACAGAAACAGGGAAAACTCTTCACAGGTAGCTGCGGGGAAGAGAATTTAATGTTTTTTTTCTCCTGTATCAGCTGAACTCAGGCAATGGAAAGAAAAATGTGAAGAAATAGGAGCTCATATCAAAGACCTGCTGCCTTCAGTCAAGGAAGGAAACAACAGAGGAGCCTGCTGAGGAGGTGATAGACGGGTGATGGTATGGAAAGGATCAAAAAGCCTTTTCCCTGCTATGGGTACTTGGTGCACCTTGACACACAAAAGGAAACACTCATCACTGGTACTGTCAGCAGACACCTCCCAGGAAGGAATATTTTTGTCAGTAATAGTGGGTCCAGTTTACGAACATTCAAATGCTTTCATCTTGCATATTCAAAACCAAAATACAATAAAAATGTCAATGTCCTCAGAGCAACAGATTGGCTGGAGTCTTCACTGTCTCAAAGAAATTGCTCCCCCTCCCCTTTTACTGGTTTTCTTCAGCATAAAACAATCATCTCTCAAGGACATGGCAACGACGACTCTGAAATTCAAAGCATTGAGATCAAACACATGAAGCTGATGCTCATTACGGCTAAATTATGTCACCTATCTGAAGGCTCAAGCTTATTATTTAAGACAATACAATAGTCATTAATCATGGCCATTGTGTATGGCTCGAAAGGCGTCTAGAAAGCTAAAGAATACAAAGGAGATTTATTATACTACAGTGCCAGATTTAATTACATGGTTTTCTCTTCAGTATCTCGCCACTTGTAGTTCACCACCTGTTTGCACCAGAGGACCTGAAATAAAAACGTGCCAGCCCTTGAGGCTAAGCATGCAAGAGAGGGCTTGTGCTGAGCTTCCACTATGACTGCTGTAGCAGAAGACCACTGGGTAAAAAGAACAGACTGTTTCTGGGGCCACTAGTTGGCAAATCTCTTATGTAGAGCTATCATTTTTCTTCAGATGTTTCAGTTGTGCAGAAAAAACACACTGTTGGGACCGAGAGCAACAAGCAACAACTCGCTGCCTTCTTCCTAAAGCTGCAGTGCAAAGACTTAAGCACTCACCAACACGACAATGTATTTAAGCAATACGTCTGTCTGCTGGCAGCCTTCTGAGTTTGCATTTTCTCCTATAAATATTTAACATAGAAGAACTGCTCATGTTACCCACTTTGCCCGAGCTGTTTTGACAGTCATGCCCAGCACATGACAATGATGCTCTATTTAACACTGCAGCTGCAGACAGGACGATTTGGTTTCAGTTTTATACAATATTGTAAAACTGATGACCTCCTGCAAAATAAACCAGATAATCCATTTTTAAGGAGCAGAATATAACTGCATTAGCAGGACAATTATCAGTAAGCCACTGTAAGAAAGGAAAACAGAAATTTAAGTCCATAATGCAAGAGTTTGCTTAAATTTAGCTGCAATCCCTTTTTTATTAAACATATTCAGAAGGTGAAAATAAAAGACAATCGACCCTGCAAATGCTAAGTAGTCTCCTCAAATGGTTTCTCTTCAGGCTGGAATAATTTCAGACTTTCTGCACCGAAAATTATCACCGGCTCTCAGAGACCTCTACACGCTTTTACCAACCAGTTAATTGAATCCACTCAAAAGAATAAAACGGCTCAGCGCACCGCTTGGCCAGCCTCGAGGGGGGTTTGGCCCAACCTCTCTCTAACATACTAAGACTCAGCGTAGTCTAGCAGCAACCAACCAAGAGTCAGTCTTTCAGATCTGAAGACAACAACATTTTTCACGTGGAGAAAGTTCAGGGAAATAAAAGGGCTTAAATGACCTAGCCAGCCAAACCCACCCAAAACAGTAGCTCTGCTATAGTTAGTAACAGAGAGAAGCATTTTAAAAAGCTTACTTTAACATGGAATCACTTAAGCATGGCTTGGAAAAATATGTAGAGGTAAGATAAAATTAAGAAACTGAGTCAGCAATGTTTATCCTTTTTGATCCCCACTGGCCCCTGAACATAGTCTCATTTACCAAGGGGCTCGTTAATGCTCTCATCTATTACAAGCTTGCTGGAAGCATGGAGCAATGCCACTTTGGTATGAGCAGATTAATCAAGCATGGATTGCCAACCTCCCACTGCAATGCAATGCAATGCCATCTTCTAGGCCATTTCAGCGGACAGATTCAGCTGAATATCGCCATTTACTTCCACAGCAACTCATAAATGCAGAGCGATTAGCCATCCTTCGCAGTGCCTTTTACGGGAGGTACTCAACATTAAATGCACTTAATAGAGTTTTATGATTCGTTATGCATCATTAGCACTTTAATACATCAGAATACAGTTCTTGGTTCTTAACAATATCATCAGAAAGGTCAGAATAGCCTTTTGAAACAATAAAGCATGAGGATGAGCTGGTTTGTTTTCAAATGTGGGAAGGAGGAAGAAGGAAAAAGAAAGCAGAGAACTCTCCCAGCACATTCTGCTGCTGTATATCCCGCTCAGGGCATTTTGAAAACAAAAAAGTGCTTTTCCACAGACATCTCTTGGATGCAGTACCATCAACACAGCCAAGGTCCTACATCCTTTCATTGAGCTTGAGGAAGGACTTGTACCCAGCAAGCAATCATCCTTGCATTGTTATATATTGCCACACATAGCTTTGCTCCCACTGCCTGTGATCACATTGTAGAAGCTGTAGCAGAACTGTTCTCTGAATAAGTACTCTTTCAGACCAAGAAGGAAAAACTAAGGAAGATGGCATTAACACAGCTGTATGGTTTCACAGGTCTGGGTGAAGAGAGCTAGACGTCATGCAACAGGACACCAGGACAGAAATTACAGTCCTCTCATCTGCAGCTCCTTTTGCTCACACAGGCCTGTTAGCTCTAATTTTCCCTCCTCCCACTTCAGTACGAGTTACCTTTCATTCCCTGGCTCACCAGATGGGCAGAAGGCAATGCACACTCCGCTCACATCCCAGCTACGCAGCTGCCAATTAGCCTGCCAGGATGCCCATGCGAAGGGGCCTCTCTGGCTTTATAAAGTGCCGTTGCTTTCTCTGCAGCCTTTGTATTATTCGAAGGTTAATTAGGATCTCTGCTCTAGCTGCAGGAACTTTAAGAATAAAGCAAAAAAAATCCCATATCTTTTCAATTTCACCTCTGACAAAATTAAATTGACCTGTGGGCTCAGATGTTGGTAGATAAGGATACAGATTGTTTTGGGGTTCTGGTTTTTTTACATCTTTGAAAAAAGGAAACAGGTCTAGTGCGATCACATTATCAATCACACAAGTCTGAGTTTTGAGTGTGACAATACTATACGATTAACAACACAGATGGTCTCCTGCTTGGCGTCAGCTTCTCTTTTGAGCTATTCAGTGCATCATGAGTGACGCCGGGACACAGTTAGCAGTCATTGCCACAAAGTGCTGATGAAGTATTAGCCAATAACTGAAGCCCAAGACAGATTTTGAATTGCAAATAGTTTTTGGATCTTCACCACTATCAAATATGATGTATCGTGGACACTCCACTGCAATTGTTGCTCTGAGAAATTCATTCTCAGCTTTAGGAAAGACCTTTTCTCCCCAGCTCCTAGACAAATGCCTTTTCCAGTGCTAGCACAGACCTGCAGGCAAGAAGCATGAATACATCCAGACTCCAAGACAAGATGTTTTCTCATTCTTACTCCCAACGAAAGCACAAGAGCTGAACTAATCAGGGCCCTGAGCCCTTGGGTCACAGCCAGGGCATCCGTGCTGGGGACCTCAGCTCTTTCTCACCTGCTGACCAGGACAAAGCAGGGTTGAAGGGTCTCAGCTCATTAAGGCAGAGTTTTCATGGGAAGTTCAGCCCACATTAAGCTGGGGGGGAGGGTGTTGAGGTTTTTGTAAAGTGTGTTATACTGAGCAATTTTCAACAGCGCTCTTTCTTTCTGCTTCCAACTCACCACCCTGCAGGCAGCTCCAAGAAGAAAGAAAATAAAGACACAGGCATAGAAACGATAGTAAGTTATTAACCAGAACCGCTGTTGTGAAAACTAGCATCTCCCATCACCATTCCATTTTTGCTAAGTATGACAGCAGACCACAGTTACAGCTGCCTCACCCTGTGCAGATGTTCATATTTAGGCAGGAAAAAATGATTACTTAATAGCATTCCTTACACTGGGATTCTTGAGTTCTCAGTCATTCCTCAATTTGAGATAGAAACACTAGACTACACATCCCTGCTTGAATTAAGAGAGTCAAACAACATCTGCTATCACACTCGCTAAAGCCAGAAAGAGTCAACATATTTGCAAATGCTAGTCAGACAAACCTATCTTAAATAGCATCATCTTGGGAAAAGGCCAAACATCTAATTCATCTGTGCTGAATAGCTGCTATCCTGATTTCCAGAGATAAATATTTTCCCTTAATAAATTCATAACAATAGTCATTACAGACAGCAGCTGACAACCCAAAAAAAGAGTGCATTAGAGACACCTGGTACCATTCTTCCTGGCCTTGACATTCTTGAAGTGTTTACAAGGCAAAACATACAGCACAATACACCTTTAAGAGCTCTGTGATGGCATCTACATCCACCATCAGTAGTTTTACAAAGCACCTGGCAGTTTATAAACACTGAGTCATGACCAGCTATTTCATCTTCATATAATTACACAAAATTTTAGGGCTTTGAGTGTTTTTGGTGTTTTGTTGCATTTGTTAGGAGTTTGGGGGGTTTTGTTGCGTTTTTGTGGGGGTTTTTTAATAAAACATGAGAATCCTGCCCCAAAGATTTGCTGCTGTGTATTTACAAGTTATCATGCTGGAAGAATAAACAAAAGGAGAAAGCATGACAAGTACATTACAAAAAGTTTCTAGAAACTGTGCAACAGTCCTTCATCTCTCCCGCACTAGCCAGCATCACAGACTAAAGAAAGTCTACGTTAACAGAGCTGCTGTTTTGTTTTCATGTGTAAACTTATTCTTAATTTTAAATTCACGTCAGAGTATTGCACAGTACAAAGCAAACAAGAATACCAAGTGGGAATACTGATGGAAAAATAGTATTGTGTGAATAACTAACTAATCAGCAAATCCTCCCCTCCCTCAGCAATGAAAAGCCAAATATTTACTCAATTGTATATTGCATTCTTTGCTCAAATACTTCATAGTTTGAATTTAAAACAATAAATATCTATTCTCTTTCCTGAGATCTCATGGGATACCAGAAGGCCCAGCAGAAGATATTTACACCATCTGAATGGATTCATCTCAGTAGCAACCTGAAGAAAAAGCAAGAGAGGTGAGCCCCTAAATTAGGGGTTTGGACCCTCCAGACAGTCACCAGGCCAGCGATAACCTGGGCTTCTGCACCTGTCAGACACCTAAAGTCAGTGTAAGCAATATTGGACCATGGCAGCATCCTCCCTTCCTAGCAGGCTCCAGCTGCATCCAAAACATCAGTCAGTCCAAAACAGACTGCTCAGCAGATTTGATCAATATTTCATTGAGAAATTACCAGTTAAGTGAGTGCTTGGTTTCATAATTTCATCACAAAGAGCTCAGCCCTCTTGTCTTTCAGTCCCAAGAGACTCAAAGCACCTCTTACACCTGTGCAGCTCCCTGTGAGGGGCATCCACAGTGACACTTGCTTTTTCCTTGTAAGGTTGCTGCTAACACAGGTAATATTGTGTTACATCACACACTGTGTTACATCGCATGCCACTGCATGAGGATCAGTTCATATGTGGAAATAACTATGCATGGCAATGAGCATAGGTTTATAGAGATGCTAAGGGGAAAATGCAAATTTATACAAACAATCTCAGTCATCCATGAAAAGCAGCAACCACTACACACCCATCATAGTTGAGCTTTGCCTTTTTTTTTTTAATCCTGTCATTGTTTCCACAGAATGCTGTTTCAGCTTAAATCCCCTTACTCTTCCACATGTTAAGTCTTTAACATGACAAGAGAATACCAAGAAAGTGGGTGGACAGAGGATTCTTCTAGCCTTCATGCTTTGCCACCTACCACTGACACACTGTCAAAGGACAACTGGACTCCATTTGACATAAGGCTTGCTTTTTAAAAAACATTGCTACTAGGTCCCATCGTTGTTATTGCAATTTGATGAATAAAATGACTGCGAAGTAAAGCCAAATTCATGCTCTAAAGGTAGGGAAAAAGCTCACTCTTCAGGAGTGACATATTTTAAAGATTGCCTCTGAAGACAGAACAAGAACTGCTGACATCTTTATATGAAGTTGTTCTCTCACTGGAGGACAAAGCTTTCTTTGCAGATTCATTAAAACCATACACCCATACACCCTACCCCCAATACTATGTTCTACTAAAAGTTAATACTTATACTATCACTCAAGCAGGTCACTGAGATCGAGCAAAATCCTTCAAGCCTACTATTACCTACTATACCCAGAGTATATATTAGCAAGGGAATACTCTTTCCATTTCACCCTTCGAGCATCTGTTTGGATGGTTCGATGTTATTTTTCATAGATTGGGTTGGTACATGGAAGAAGGAGTAAGAAGCAAAACCCCACACCTTGAATGAGCATGGCTTCATGTTTTTCAGCCAGGAACCTTCATCAAGCCTAGGATGCCCTAATAAGAAAGCTCTCAGTTAAGACATAATGATCAGGCAGCTAAGTAAAGCTATCTTTTGAGCCCAAGCAAGGAGGAAAACTGGAGTTTATGCTTTTGTATTGGCAATGTAACAGAAGCTCCTTCCATCCATGCCAGAACCTGTCATCTCAGCAGTCAGTCAGACATTACCCATCTCCCCATTATGTGTCTTTTATTGTGATGACCCATCACCATTTCTTCCCTAATTACTTTTGAGATTATCAATATGGCTAACATGACCAAAATATCACAGTGAAAACTTACTGTTTCTTACTAAATTTGGGTTTTCTCAATGTAACTTTTCCTTCCGTATTTTTTACTATTTTCTGGTCAAGAGGTAGTTAATGAAAAAAATATATATATAGATTAGTTATACTCACAAACTTTACGTAGGTTCACATATTTTCACTGCTACAGTTCCCCTAAATAAGCACAAGAGATGGATGGACAAGCTACTTGTAATCTTCTTCCCACATAGGTAAGGGGTCCTACATGATATCAAATAGGAGCAGCCAAGCACCGTGGCATTAACTGGATCAAAGTGCACATGCTGGTTTGGTTTGTTTTGTTGGGTTTTTGTTTTCTTTTCTTTTCTGCTTCATTCACAGTTCTCCTTGACTTTAACCCTCATTGAAGCAGATCAGCAACTGCAGTGGGGAGCAGCGTGCCAGCCATGTATCCAGCGTCAGCCCACAGAGAGGCTTTGCAGGCTGTACACTTGCCAGAATGTTTCAGGGACGAGCTGGCATTAGGGACAACTTGATTAGTCCATGACAAGCAGGTGAAAGAAGGCAGGCAAGAGAGCCCTGACACTGTTGTCCTGCTGGCTTGCAATGCATCTCAGCCTCTCCTGAAGCATTTCGTTTTGGAGGCATTCCTACAGTGAGCTCTGCATTGGCACTGGAGAGCTGTAGGCACAGCGTCAGGGTGCTGGCACAGCTCCTGCAGCGCTGGGAAATCACTCTAGTGAGGGCAGAAAGGCTTCATGGGCAAACAGCTGAGCAATCAGTATCAAAGTCACGCGCTGCCTTGAGCAATTCTGACATATTTACCGTTTCTGTTCTCCCATTTTCAGAGGGGCAGGTATCACCTCCCCCTTGATGCCACCATCCTCCAGCACCAGGAGGACCATCACAGTGGTGGATGCTGACACGGGAGCCTCTCCACTGGCAACACGGACATCACCTTCGACATAGGCTCAAAACCACCATCTCTCCTCATACTACCTACCAACACCAGACACAACCAGGCCTGATCCAGCCCTACCATGCTCTGCCGTGTGTGCGCACATTTGCCTCGCAGTGCTCTTCACCCGAGGCTGGCAGCTGTGGTCCCGAGGACCCCGACTCTCCACTACACCACTAAGCCACCAGGATGAGGCCAGCAGTGACTTCAAGCTGATGCGCAGGAACAAGATTAGGGTTGGATTTAGGTCGTTCTTATAAAGGACAGCAGCTCAGCCATTCTGCCTGCCAGCACTTCGATTACTATTGTAGTTTACACTATGTGACGGGAAAAGGCTACCTACTGCAATATTAACAGACTAGTTTACAAGGATTTTTCACCAAAAAAAATTCCTCACATACATGGTCACCCTTTCTTCTGTGCCACTGCAACAGCTGCTGTCAGCAAAACAGCCTCTGAGAGTACAAGAGGGTTTAGTCTTTCTAAGTGGAAATTAAAAGAGCAGCTTATCTGGTAAAAAAATGTACAAGAAATTCTGTTTGGTTTAATATTAGTGAGGCAACACTATTGATAAGAATAATGAAATTTTTCCAACCCAATCAACAGCGTACTTTCAAAGGAATACCATATAAAAAGAACTTGGATGAAGGTAAATGTTTAACAGAATACTCACACCAGAGTTGTTGAGCATTTAAATCCAATGTGTCTCTGGTATATATAAAGTTAGAGAATGAAAGTGCTATTACTAACACATATTAACATATCACAGACATTAGCAATTCCACAAATGGTCTGTTATCTGAGTAAGCAAGAGAGTACTCCTTATTATAGGTTATTGTTACTGGAGATGAAACTTATCAATAATATTGACAATCCTTTATAAAAAGCACCATTTCCTCTGGCTGCTGAAATCCTCCTATAGGAGCTAAGTCTTTAATGTATAATTCAGAAATCTATTAAAAAAAAAAAATCTGGTTTTACAATTGAATTCTTTTTTTTTCCCCAGTAGCAAAAAAGTACATGATTGAGAAAAACTGCAACTATCCAGGACACCATCTTTAAAGATGTAGAAGAGAGCAGAAACATTATTTCTATTTCAGCATGGAGCTGAGGTTGCACAGAAGCAAGGATTGTCTCCATACTCTCTCTACCTAGAAACACAGCACTTTCTACTTATACAGACTAAGATAAAAAGATTTGTTTTCACATGAACAAAATATTAACCCAGATTAGATTTTTATCAAACATTTCCTAAATGTATACCCAGTTCTTCCTTGTTGTTCTGTAAATTGTCATAATAAAACATAGGTATTTCAATAAGCCAGCTACTCCACCCAGTCTCTCATCCGTAAGACTTGCTTATTTCAGTCATGAAGTCAGAAGATTTAATGCTGCATTTGAGTATCACTTCTTAAGGAGGTGCTAGGAGAAATGCCTGAGTCCCATCCCTCCCACAAACCGTATCATGATCAGAAATCCCAAGGTATCCATTACAACTGGTTCTGAGGAGCAAGTTAAGTTTTTGTTAAGTTGAACAGCATAAGCCATCTTTTCCTCTACCTCACCCACATCCATGTCATTTAACCTGGACAATACCTCAAAAAATGCTTTGTGCAACTCTGGATTATACTTAAAAGTGAAAAACAAAACTCCTGTAGCCTGCTTCTCATTTGTGGCAACTGAGTAAGTCATGAACAGGAACTGCAACTCTTTAGCTATTTATTGGTCAAGGGTGATTTCTCAGTATTTTTCCAGTAAACTATGAAAAAACCCAATAGATTATATTCAGAAAAGCCATGTACATGAGCAGTTGTATTGCTGTAGTACTGCCACCAAGTTTTCTGGCACTGCAGAGTGACTTGGCACAAAGGAAGCGTGATGGACAACCATGCAGGATGCGGAGAGAGTCTGAAAGGCGTGAACACGCAAGTGCCAAGATCACATAAGGACGAAAAAGGCCTTTAGCTTTCTAAAAATAAAGAGTCTAACAGATAAGAAGCACAGTTAGCCAGACTGCAACACACTCTGTTCAGTTTTCAGCATTGTGAACTGAGGTAACATTTCATTGGGAGGGAACTATCAGCATCTTGATACTTGTAGGGAAACAGCATAAGGCAGAAGTAGTGTTTATATTCCTTGAGACACTCAACATTTCCAGTGAGCATGACCAGTAAGCACCCTCAGCTCTGCTGGTCAGAAAGAAACAAAAAATAAAATTCAAAAATTCGCCTTAAAAGTACTGAAGCTCTCTACAGCTTGAAAGTATACATTGAACCAGGACAGTAAGACAGTGAGTCTTTATGCGACTAAACTAGACAGTGCAAAATATGGTGCTCGGCGTACACAATGACTAGAATGTGTCCTCACTATAAGCATAGCTTTGAGGTAATATTTTACAGTTTACATGTGGAAAAAAGCTATAGCATCATAGAATGGTTTGAGTCAGAAGAGACCTTAAAGATCTCAAAGCCTCATCCACCTGGCCTTCAATACCTCCAGGGATGGGGCATCCATGACTTCTCTGGACAACTTGTTCCTGTGCCTCACTACCCTCACAGTAAAAATTTTCTTCCTAATGTCTAATCTGAATCGCCCCTCTTTCAGCTTAAAGCCATTACCCCTTGTCCTGTCACTGTAAGCCATGATCAAGAGCTCCTTCCCAGCTTTCCTGTAGGCCCCCTTTAAGCACTGGAAGGCTGTCTCCCCAAAGCCTTCTCTTCTCTAGGCTGAATAAGCTCTTTGTTATTTCACACAGCAAGAGGGCTACCATAACTCTACCAATATTCATGTTCCGAGATACAGAAGGCATCATCCAACGTGGTCCTTCAGGCCTCAGCTCCTGTGTTGGCTTACTACACCCTCTCCCCCTCCAAACAGCTCTGGCAACAGCATCCTCAATGGAGCACAGATCAGTCCTTTCACTTGGGAACAAAACACCCACCAATAATTCTCACTCTACTTTCCTCCAGAGCACTAAATTACTTCCCCAAGAAAGGGTATTTCATTTTCTTTTTAATTGACTCATAGGTATTTTTAATTTTCCTAAACTGTAGCTTGTGACACTCTGTAACAAGATATTACAGGCTCTCAAAGCAAAATGTAAAAGCTGCCTCAGCCAGAAAAATTTTGTGCCTTGTACACACACTTATAAAGTTCATATAGCATAACAAATATGCAATAGAAACAATTTAATGAATGATTAGGCCTTTTTGTTAAAAGCAAATGTTAAATTTAAATTTAATGTTAAATTTAAAGATAAATATTTACTGTAATGAGTTCATTTAAGCATCTGCAATTCCAGGGCTCTTTACCTGAAAGAAGTAGGCATAAAGATCAAAGTGAACTGAAACATATTCTCCATCAGCCCTGAACATGAGAGAAAAGCTCCCTTCATCCTATTGTAGTGGAGTTCAACAGGGCACAGAGACCAATACTGAAATTTTCATGGTTTTCAAGATATTTAACATCAAATACCCTGCTTTTCTTTTCTGACCTCTCCAACTACTAAGTGCCAAGAAATCCTTAGATGGTTTCCTTTCCTTCCTTAAGTCCCTGGAAAGATTTTTTTTGTTCCATCCTCAACTGAAAGCTTTGTGATAGTGCAACCAGAGTTTTGACAGCGTTATAATCAATCAATATGCTACTTTGCTGCGTGCGTGGAGACACTACCAAGTTGAGCAATAGGTAAACAGCTTTTTACTTTTCAAAATCAATTCACTTAAAAAAACCCCAACTGATCCATTTGATAAGTCAACTGTGGAGCAATTTCCCATTAAAAAAATGAGGAAAATCTGTACCACAGAATAACATACATGCAAAAACAAAAAAAGAGGCAACATTACACATTTGCATGGTGGAATATTCTTCTACCAAATTTATTTTAAGCATCGAGCATCTACAGGAATAAGAAATTTATACATTAAGACCTTACACAACTTGAAAAACTATATTTAATTTTATTTTGTGAGCAGACCTAACAACCCTACAGTATGAATTTAAAAGGTAGTTTTTCATCCTGCCTCTAAGAGCATTGTCGTAACATTTCACTTCATGCCTGACTGCAGTAGATGTGAGAGTAGATTTTTTTTTAGTGGAGAGGGTTTCTGTGGAAAGAGATCTAAATCTTAAGCCATGAGGCTAGAAAAGCCTTCACATGGGGGGTGTGTCCCAGGGTGTCCCCAGTGAAAGGAAGGTGCAGGTCAGGGAGCTCCAAGTGATACCAGAGCTGACTCACCAGCAGCCTTAGCAGGCCACGCACTCCAGTGATGTGTCTGTGCCTCAGCTGATTACCAGCATGTCCATCTGAAAGCTGGAAATCCCTCGAGGATTTTGTGACTTCTGCTTCTCTATTCACAGGAGAGGTCCCAGGGTGTCAGAAGAGCTCCCATCATCTCCTCTTATCCCCTCTCATGCTGTGCTCAGCCCTAGTGCAGCTCCATTCAGTCAGACCTGGCTTGAGCAAGCCGCTTTGTGCATGCTGGCTGCTAAGGAACTCACAAGTTTGGAGATAAACAGGTTCTTGATTACTCTTTTGCTAAATCAGGGATGATCTGTACAGCGGCTTAAGTCACAGCAACTTTTCGCTGACGCCATGACTTACCTCGACAAGCTCTTTAAGCATAATAACAGCAAGATGGAAAGTTACCGCAGCTGTCTAATTCAATACTGAAAGAACAAGGTCATTTCTTTCTACAAAACATTGTAAGAGAATTTTTAGGAAGAAATAGCCCTCATATGTGGCTCTCCTGTGGTACAATAGCCTTTCTGTTCCTGCAAGCATCTTCCTCCCTGCCTATTCTGGTTACAAACTCAATCCTGGTAGCTTGGGTTTTGAAACTTGTAACACAGACTTCTAGATGAGATCTCACTACTGCCTGCCTGCGGTGGCATTAATACTCTCCAAGCTGCAACAGAAATGTTTCCTCAGCTACTTCAAAGCCAGAGTTAATTTTTCCACGGCTGCATTACATTTGCGGCTCACAGCACTACTTGTTCTTCTCTAACATTTCCAACTGCTGAGCTCCCAGCTGATAGCAGAAAGCTTTTGTCACGAGTCCCTAAAAATATAACATTGCTCAGCGGCAGTATTAAGTCCCGTCATATTTCTGTTACTCCACTTCTTCCTCTATCATGTCCCAACCCTCCTAGGTATTTAGAACGCTTCCCAAATTGGCATTAACAAAAATTTCTGCATGCCGAAACCATACTGCTAGACCTTGCCTAGTTTAAATGGGTTACAAAGACATTTCTACTTGCTATTTCCTATTGGGGGTAAGTAGGAAGACAAAAAAAGAAGCCCTGCTTGCTTTAAAAACACCTACTTGTGGCAATTTCTCTTTGAAATTATTCATGGTTGCATTATATTTTACAAATGGGAATAACCCAGATGTGCCAAAATATCTTTCTATTACTGAAGAATGAAGAGGGTGCCTTCCTTTAGCTTTGCAATCTGATTAGTGAAGCAGTTCTGCTAAACCTACTCAATGATCACAAGAGTTGAGCCCTGTAGCCAAGCCACCACACTGCACAAACCTATCATGCTCGGCCTGTCCTTGAGCACTGCTCCTCAAGAACCCACCTGCTCATCTCGCTGAGAAACGGAGCAGAAATCAACAAAAGACAAATTTGAAATTCTGGGTACTCATCAGGGAAGGCACAGCCTGCGAGCCAACACCACTTTAAAAACAGTTTATTTTCAGATAGAAGAATTAGAGATGACTCAAAGTTTAAGTAGCTGAAACCTCAAGAGGTCATATTATGCAAATCAAACCCTGTACACCATCAGCTGGGATTTGGCTCACGAGCCAGAAGTTTTCTACTAAAAGCAGCAAAACTGAAAGCATGTAATTGTGGTCACTTGCACGTGTGAAAAAGCAAACAGAGATTAAAGCACATTTGGCTAATGCTTCAGTTCAGAGATCCTAGGGCTACTACCACTGTGTGTTCACTGCAACAGGAAAAGATACAGGTACTCCCTATTAGAATAAAACCCCATTAGAATGAAAATCCACCCCTTTTGTAAGCAACAAAAATCTGAACTTCAACCAAGGTACATTGATCAATGATGTAGCTAATCAAGTCTTTTACACAACCAGAAGGTGAGGTACTTCCTCATGCAATAGCATTGGAGACCTCGCCAGGATCCCATCACCAGGCGGAGATGCCCACCTTGACAGCTACAGCTGCCCACACCTTCAGGCACATACAGCTGATCCAACTACAGTGTGAATGCATAGGAACAGCCAAATGCATGTGCTTAAGCACTTTCAAACTCATAACTCGGAGAGGAAATATTTAGCTCCACGCAATTAAGCCCCGTTATTAAGCTAACAGTCAATTTATTATTTTGTGTGTGTGCGTGTGTGTGTAAAATACAACTTAACAGCTCCTTCTATTTAAATACAAGTGACATTTAAGACGGAATATTGCCTTTTCTCAACATAATCGGTCATGAGCCTCAAAAAATAAATATTTCAGACAATGAGTTTGATCCCGCAGTAATAATTTTGTTCTTTGATTCTGTAGCATTTTGTGGGGTAGAGGGAGAAGTGAAGATGCAGGAAGACTCTGAATAGCCATGAGATGTGCCCAAAGCAGAATAATTAAAGATGCGATTCCATGAATTTATTCCGTTCTTCTCAGATCTCCCCCCCCCTTTCCTGTGCAAATAGGGAAGAAAACGTATCTCCCTGGGCAGAAAGCTCGGTCATTCGGTTCCCTTCAATTCCGTAACCCCTCGGTACCCTTCTCCCTGCCGCACTGGGCTGCCTTTCTTCCCTCTTCCACCACCAGGGACCGGAGCCAGCGGCGGGGAGGGCGCATCCCGGCGGCCGAACGGGGATGCTCCGGAGGATGCTGCGGGGGACGCTCGGGGGATGTTGCGGGAGATGCTGCGGGGGACGCTCGGGGGGATGGTTTGGGTTGGAAGGGACCTTAAAGCCCACCCGGTCCCAACCCCCCCGCCACGGGCAGGGCCACCTCCCGGCGGATCGATGCTTTCGGATGCTTTATCCTTCAAAGTCGCTGCGGTGGGGAGCAGACATTTTGAAGCCGCGCATCCCCCCCCCAATCCCACCGCAGCGGTGCGGGTGCGGGCGAGGCCTCACCTGCCAGCTCGTCGGGCTCCAACCCGCTCTCCGCGTCGATCCCGCAGAGCACGAAGTAATGGGCGAAGCGGCAGGGCGCGGCGCCGGGCCCGGGGGCGCCGCTCCCGCTCATCCCGCCGGCGGCTCCGTGCGGCAGCGCGGCGGGGAGCGAGGAGGGACCGAGGGACGGAGGGAGGGAGGAGCGAACGGGCGGGCGCCGGCAGCGAGAGGGACCGAGCGGCCCCGCTGTCAGCGCGGCGGGGCGGGGCTGCGCCGCCCGCCCGCCCCCGCGGGGCGTTTAAACCGCGTGGGACCCCCCGAGGGCATTTAAAGCCCGTGTGGCCCCCATCGATCCTCCCTTATAGAGGAGCATCGCCGGCCCGCAGCGGCTTTTCGGGGGGGTTAAGCCAGAGGTGCGCAGGGGAGAGGCAGCAGGGGAGTCAAGCTCTCTCCTCCAAGAATCACCACCAGGATGTGAATGCGGGAGGTTGGGTTTTACCTAAATAGTAATAAAAATTAATAAAATAATGAAATACATTTTTATAGCAACGGTAGGAAGAAGAAGAAGAAGAAGAAGAAGAAGAAGAAGAAGAAGAAGAAAGGAATAAAAGAAGAAGGAGAAGAGAAGAAAAAAAGAAGAAAAGAAAAAAGAAGACAAGAAGGAAAGAAGAAGAGAAGAAGAAAAGAAGAGAAGAAGACGAGAAGAAGGAAAGAAGAAGAAGGAAAGAAGAAGAAGAAAAGAAGAAAAAGAAGAAGAAAAGAAGAAGACGAGAAGAAGGAAAGAAGAAGAAGGAAAGAAGAAGAAGAAAAGAAGAAGAAAAAGAAGAAAAGAAGAGATGAAAGAAGGAAAGAAGAAGAAGAAAAGAAGAAAAAGAAGAAGAAAAGAAGAAAAGAAGAGAAGAAAGGAAGAGATGAAAGAAGGAAAGAAGAGAAGGAAAGAAGGGAAGAAGAAGAAGAGAAGAAAAGAAAAGAAGAAGAAAAAAGAAGAGACAAAAGAAAGAAAGAAGAGAAGGAAAGAAGAAGAAAATAAGAGAGAGAAGGAAAGAAGGAAAACGGAAGAAGAAGGAAAGAAGAAGAGGAAGAAGGAAAGAAGAAGAAAAGAAGAGGAAAGAAGGAAAATGGAAGAAGAAGGAAAGAAGAAGAGGAAGAAAGAAAGAAAAAGGAAAACAGAAGAAGAAGAAGGAGGAGGAGAAGAAGAAGGAGAAGAACAAAAAGAAGAAGAAGGAAAGAAGAAGATGAAACACCAGCCTAAATCACATATTAAAGCTTTCTCCCTGCATCACCACCCCAAAGGTGTGAAGGGAGGAGATTGGCTTTTATTTTAATAATAATAAAATTTAAAATTTAGTTTAAAATTATTCAAATCATAATGAAATAATAAAATAAATTTAAATAATGATAAGAAGAAAAAGCTTTAATTGTCTATTAAAGCTTTTTCTCCGCATTATCACCCTGAAGGTGTGAATGGAGGAGATTGGCTTTTATTTAAATAATGATACAATTATTGAAATAATAATAAAAATAATAAAAGAATAAAATAAATTTAAATAATGATAATAAAAGGCTTTAATTACCTATTGTGTCAGTACCTCTGCTCGACCATGCAGCATTGCTGCAATAGATGATTAAAGCTTTCCCCCCCATTATCTTGACACCGAAAATGCAGGCAAATAAACTCTCTAAGACCTAAGACTCAGTTTGGAGTTTTAGAAAGCAAGCATCCTTTATCAGCCCTGGGCAACAGGAGGGAGTGATCTCCATCAATCATGTGCATCTAGACAAGAGCTGGGACAGGGTGTGCGCCCCACTGACATGCGTGTGGATAAATTCTCCCAGAGATCTGCATATTCTGTTACTTTCCAATGCCTAATTTTAATACTATTATGGACTTTGCAACAGTCAAAATTCTTGCTAATTTGGAGCTGGCTCCAGCTCTGCCTAATCTTGCTTTTAAGACATAGAGACTCCAAACAGAGGCTGTCACAGAAGAAGACACATCTGTTCAGCACAGATCACACTGCACACAAGACGTGATCATCTTCAAAGAGTGAATCAGTGTCTGGGAAAATACCATCTAAAAGAAAACACGCTCTCAGAGGGACATTCTGTCTGACTTTAAAAGAATACAATTACTTAGATGACACTTCACTCTAATTTAGATTACACTTTTGTAATAGTGTACTACTTCTTGTACTAGTCACCCCTAAGGTGTGAATGGAGGAGGTTGGCTTTTATTTAAATAGTAATAAAATAAAGGAGATGTTGCTCCTTGCCAGCTGGGAGGGAGCACCAGAAGCACGGCAGCTGGAGCAGGCCCAGCATCAGCCCACTCCCAGGGTGTGCTCAGTACATTCTGGGGGAATCCCACTGGAGGAAATGGCTTTTTCCTGTCCCGACTCACATGTTGAAACAACAAACCTGCTCCAGTGAGGGTTTGCTGACAGAAGGGGGCTGGTGGACGCCTTTTGTGGGGTCCTTATATTTGTCCTTATTGGCTGCTCCAGGATTGTTATCTATGTTACATTAACTTTTGGGGTACAGAATGATTTCTTTACTACAAGCGCTCTGTTTCAAAGTAAAATCTCAAATGTTTCTTCATTCCCAGTTTATTTAAAATGTAATAACCATTCTGCTGCATCTAGGAAGAAACCTGCATTATTTTATGCCCATTTCTAAAACCCCTCCTATTATCATTACCGGATGCCAGAAGTACTTGCAGATCTATTTGGAAGCGGCACCAGCTTTTAAGGGGACAGAGATGATTCTTTTCAAGGTTCTTTGCAGAACTTGATATGCACTTTCATCCTTCTGTGTTTATCTGTTTACTAGTCTTGGCCCATGCAGTCTGCAATAATTACAGTCTCATCCTTTGCTTACTGTGGACTCTTATGACCTCTTTCACTTATCTCTCAGCAGCGTGAGCCATGTTTTCTTTCTATGATTTACATTTGTCCTTATTCAACAAGAGCTTTTGATAAGGAAATGCCTGCAAGGAAGTTGATATTTCATCCAGCACGGGGCATTTTATGGAGGTACGTGAAAGAACTGTTCCTTCCTAAAGGGAGGCAACTCAGAGCAGCATCTCTTCCTCCCTTTGAATTAACAAGTTTTATGCCCTTTTACTTCTCAGCTTCCTTTGGTGCTCTACTGATAGCATGCAAGAGCTGAACCAACTTCCCCACTCCCCAATATCCAAGAAAAAAGATGAGTCCTCTATCATGATCACTGATTCTAGTGGTTGCAGCACTCATAACAAGCTGAACCTTGCTAGATCCACGTAGGAGTTTGCCAGGAGATCAGTTATTTTTTCGACTTTGCACTGAGAGCCAGGTGATTTTATTTAGTTTGGTTTGTTTATTAACGTGTCTGTATTTGCTTATTCAGCTCTAGGTCAGATGACAAGTTAAGTCAGCCTCTGACCCTCATTCAAAATTAATTGCTTTTAGTGTGGAGAAGTATCGTCTTGTTCTCTTATTGTAGACTTCTCTTTTGGAAGCCTGATGTCATGAGTGGCTCCAGGCAATCCAAGAAAGAGGCTTCACCAGTCTATCTAAATGATATACTAGTTAGTACCGTTTCTGAGATTAACCCCAAATTTAACCCAATGGTCCTGGCCTTGTTTTCTCAGGTAGCAGGCGGTTCTAGATTGTTTGGCTTTCACTGTCTTCTGTACAAGACAGTATTTTTTTGCCTGAGTAATGTTTTGTCCACGGACACTTCAATCTCAATAAAATCAGTAATATATATAGCATTAGACAAAGGCATGAAGCAGAACACTTGAGATTGCAGCTATAAAATCCAATAAACCCACTCCTCTTCCTGGAACAGCTACGACGTTAAGCTCCTGCTCCTGTATGTACAGCTTGTGTGGCCATTCTTGTAGGAGTTTCATGAGGATAGTGATTTCCTCATCTAATAAGACAGATTCTCGGGGCACATTATCCCCACCTTCTCAGTGCCAGCAGAGTGTCTGGGCTGTGGTAAATCTTGTCCCTGGGCCTGAATTTTTCTCATCAAACCCCCCTCATCTAAGTTGTTCTTGTCTTTTTCTCCAAGCTGCTCTGCTTTTGGAGAAGCTGCTCTGCTTTTGGAGACTGCAAGGTGCCTTTGGGTAGCTCTTCTTCACTTTTTTTTCCTTTCCTCTCCTCTGGCTCTCATCCCAAGGAACCGGTAACTTTTAGGAGATTTTAACAATGAAAGTAAGCTTGAAAGTTGGCTCACTGGACAACATCATGAGTTACAATCAAAAATCTCAGAGCTCTACTGCAGGATTTTAGTTACATCAAGACCCTTTTCTTTCTGCCCAGTGGCAATACTTTCCTCTACTCCAGGAGCTGGTTTGGATACCCATTTATAGCTAATTTTTCATTTGTTGTCTTTCACTCTTCAGTGACATTTCTGGTAGCACTGAATGCATAGTAACAGAACCAAGTCCCTTATAAGCTACTTCCTTCTTCTATTCGAGTGTAAACAACTGCTCCCTGGAAAGATGGTAGAGGCCTTTGCCTTTGGCTCGCCAAGCCTGCTCAGCAGAATACACTGGGTTGCATTGGCTTGCAGCTTTGTGCTCACCTTATGCTCTATTGTGCCATGGAGTCTTCCCACATCAGTGTTGCAAGCAAAGTCAAATGGCACTTCTCAGTATCACTTGCTATCACTTAATTCATGGTGTTTTATGTTATGCAGCATAGGAAAGCACCAAGGTCCATGTCCATAATTCCCTTTTCTCCGTACTGAGATTTTTTGCACTACTTTTTTTCATAATCTAGGCATTTTGGTTGTCTTTTCACCATCCAAACCCATATTGCACTGGTCACCAGCACCTCTTTACAGGAGCTGCCCTGCTTTAGAGACAGACCAAACACTTCAGCTCTACTTGCAACATCAGTTGTTTGAGTTTCACAGCTGCCACAGGCAGGTCCACAAAGGCTCTGTGAACCTTCTTACTGAGCGCGAGTGAATAACAAAGATGAGGTTCCAAAGCATCACAAATTGCTGCACATAGTCGCTAATCAGCAAAACGCCATGGAAAAGCATTAGTACAGCATGGGAAGAGGCAGTGACTGATAAGATTGTGCCATGAGGCACATCTGGGATCATCAGAGGTAACTGGATGAGATTATAAGTATTTTTTCATTTCACCAAAGAAAGGTGTTAAAGCTCCACAAGCAGCATGGATGGACTGGATATCCCCTATTCAAAATGTATTAACAATAATCCTGGGAAGATAAGGCTTGTCTCTGCACAGAAGAGCACAAAGCAGTGTAAGAGCACTCTGAGCTGCTTACGTGTTCCTCCAAGGAACAGGGATAAGGTAGGATTGAGAATTTCAGACGGGGGCAATCACAAAAAACTTACTGGCATTGACCAGATCTGCCTGGGACCATTCACTTTGATCTGCTCTCCTGTGGCAGCAGCTTTGTCCTATCGTCAGCTGGATTGCTGATGGTGCAACACAGCAAGAGAAGGTTTTGGCTTGGCGGATTTGTTCTACTTCCATAGGTACTTGTATCTTCAGTTGCAGTGAAACTTTCTCTCAATATCAAGCTGGCTCAGCTTTCCCGCTCCTTAACCTCTCAGCAAGTCTTTGTTTCTCAGAGCCTGTTAGTTTAAACTGGGTCAAATGCTAACAAACATGTCAGGCCCTCTGCCCTTAGGATCTGCCATAAAAGATCAGACTCCAGGTCTGTCAAGCTCTTTGTCCTACTTCTGCAAGTACCCAATGCTCAATGGTTCAGAGAGGTAGAAAACCCCTTGCTATTTAAAGCTTACATCCCATCTCCTTGCTGTGACACTGTTGCTTCACTTTTTATTTTCTTCAGCATTCTTCAATGAATTGGAAATCACGCTGCTGCTGATGGATTGCTCAACTCCTTCACACAGCTATAAAGTTCCCCATAGGAAATCTTTCACCAGCTGCCAAGCCACACTGATTTTCCATTGAAAGCCTCTCCAGTTTTGCTGTAATAGCTATGGGGTCATGAGATCCTGTAGGGTGCAAGAGAGGGAAAACAACTAAGATGCAATACAAATGTTTGTAATGTTTTCTACTTATGACTGACTTTCAGTTGAGCAGTTCACAGTGCTGTGAGCTAATTCACAAGAAGCTAAGTGTGAATAGTCAGATGAAAGAAATAGGATAAGGATGGACTGTAAGACCAAAATTGAAGGCATTCTGGCACAAAGCAGAGAAGAGCATATCGCAGAACTGGGAAGAAAATCAACAACAGCAGAAGATTTTATTGCAAGGTTCATGTAGAAAGCAGTTTCTATTCTTTGAGCAGACACAAGAAGACTACTTAAAGCATTGGAAAGGTATTGGCAGCCTTAGGGTTTTAAACCAAACAAAGCAGATCACCAGCCATAAGGCATAAAGCAAAGTTCATTTCCTCTAGCACAATTAATCATTGCTGAGAATGTAGATATGGCAGGCACATATTCTAATATTAAATAAAATTATAATAGCATTAAAGCAAGTAGCTCATCTTCTATACTGGCCTTATATCTATAAAGATTAAGCTTGAATAAAAGCACATGGCTTTCCTCTGTCACTTCGTGTAATTATTATTCATACAGCAGAATTACAGATAACAAAGTAAAAGATGACTACTTTCCTGCATCTCTGCCATAGGATCTCTGAAGTGTCTGTGATTTAAAATTTAAAGGTTTAAAATCTCTAATCCTATATTGTAGCTGATTGCATTTTTTTTTCATTTTATGTGCAACCATCGTATGAATGCTCTTGCACTGCAAACACATAAATAAACATTCCACTCATCTCCTTTCAGAGAGGATCCTTGGGGGAGAGGTTTCATGATGCAACTGAAATTATTTAATAGCTAATTGTATCTTCTTCTCCCTCCCCCCTCCAGATCCTATGTTCCTACTGTTTCCTTCACAAAAAAAAGTCTGTGGTCTTGTCTACCTCCTTGGTGAGTGCATCCAATTCACCATCAGAAAACTTATCCTACAACATGGGCAAGAATGGAAATGTGTTGCCTGTCTTCATCTGTGTGGTCTTCATGCTGCAAACGTGGTTTCACAGCATGCAGCTTAGCCCTTTGCCGAGGAGACACCTCCTCTTCAGGGCTGGCCTTATTATCCATGCTTCAAACCTCCCCTCCCAGCCTGAAATCAGCCTTCTGAGGGATTCAGATCTCAGGGGCAAGTGGCAATGACATCCCAGGCAGATAGAGCATGTGGACTTCAAACCCTGCCTCAGAAACAACTCCCAGGCAATTGCACCAGTTGCACGCCTGGTTGCTGGAGGTTTGTGCCCTTTGCTACTCTGCCCTTTCCTCTCCCAGTGTTCAGTGGCACAGAACGGCGGAAGTCTATGGTGACTCCTGCCATTTCTCTCCACTTCTGCCTTTGATTTTATACTGAGCTTGCAAGATACACCTCCTCCTGCTGAGCAACCAATTAGGTGGGCCTTCCTTTCCCCTACCTGCAGTCAGGAGTACAATCATATGCAACCATTACCTTCTGTATGATTCAGTGCCAAGGCCCAGAGGTCAAAGACCATATTTTGCTCAGAATGAGGTATGCCTTCTGCTTTTTGCTTGTAAAAGATGCACAGACTGTTCCAGCAGCTATAGAGATAAAACCTAATCAGTAAAGTATGCCGCTTGGATAAATCACTAGCGTGTCACGCATTAATGGAGGCGGTGTGCTGGCAGCATCAAGGTAAATCACCCACGCAAAGATTTCCATCCATCTCTGATGGCATTATTCACTTGCTGCACGACCTTGGCCAAATCACTTGCACCCTGACTTGCAGAAGCAGCAGCCCCCTGGAAATCAGGTCGGTACCCTCCCTGTGCTTCAACTGCCCCCAGGAAAAGAAAGCAAATGCAGTTTCTCCTCGGCTGAAACATCTGCCAGGCACAAAGCTCTATTGTTCCCAAGGCCAGCCCTGATGGCGTAGCACCGGGAGGCAGATGCACCTTTATGTGGGCAGCAGCCCTGACGCTGAGTCCTTCCAGCCCACGCACCCCAACGCCATTGTCTGCTGACAGATGTTTTTCAGGCCAGGTCTGAGAAGAGGCGGGTATTCAGTGTGGACAGCAAAGCTCTGTTCTTCATTTTGAAATAATTTTTGCTCTCTGCTGAGGTTGTTTGTTTGCCTACCTCTAAACTCAAATTCCTCTGTTTTCAGTGCTCCAGGACCTCGCTATCTTACAATCTGTCTGCTCTGGAAAGATCCAAGGAGGTGAAGGAGTCTTGCAACATAATATACCTGTCCATGTAAAGCATGAAGAAAGGGCTTTGGCCTTTTTTTTTTTAAAAACATTAGAGGTTCATAGGCACATACTGTGACGAGGATAAAGGAGATGCCAATGAGCTGCTTGGACCACGTGCTCTTAGCAATAATGTCTGCAGGGGTTTGGGGGCACAGCTCTGCCAGTGGTCTGTGCTCCCAGTGAGTTGATTTCTAGTACAGGGAAAGCTTCCAGAGAAGAGGCACTCAAGCTGTCACATCTACCTCAATAACAGTGTTGTGTTCAAAGCCAAGTCATAAATATTTTCCTTTATCTTGATTTCCAAAAATCAGGCAGCCCCATGTCTGCCGATACCAGTGGGAGCATGAACCAACCCTATGTTTTCATGCACTCTGGACAAAATCTCTCTATAAACAGCAGCAGGTAAGCTTTTGTCAAAATGCCTTTGGCTTCTGTACAAATGTAATTAGAGTCTGATTTCAACTTCCCTCATTTCAATTTCCCAACTTCCCTTTGAAGCCTTGTTCAGTAAGAAGTGCCAGACACCCTGCATCTACATTACAATGAATCCTAGCACACTTGAAAGCCCAAGGGCATGCTAAAGAAATCCAAATCCACCAAATCCATAGCCAATATACAACATGAGATCAAGGACAGATGAAAAGTATTTCCTGCAATGAATATGCATCATGAATTGTTTTGTCATTTATCAAGGACTGCTGCTTCCCTGCGTGGTCTGTTATAATATACGTTCACTTCATTGCAGCAACGTTACGTTATGAATCTAAAAGCAGTTCTTGCTACTCAAAGCACTAAAGGGTCTGTTTCAATTTCCCTGCTAGAAGTCTAAACATTTATGTCTCTAGGTTCAGCCATTTCTGCCACTTGTTCTTCATGTCTGATAATAGCATGTTGTCCTGAAGTACCTAGTGCTTAGGAGACTTTGTACTGACAGCTATCTTGTAGATTTTCAGTGTTGGTTTACTGCACTCCTGCTTTAGCTTAGAAATACTGGAAATCAGCTCCGACCTCACATCAAACAGAAGGACAGAGATCAAAGCAATTCACTTCTCCTTGAAAACTGTGTTTCTTGGTAACTTCCTTGCAAACCAATAGCCACAACTTATTGATCCATGCTGGGGATTCCAACAGTTCTCATCAGGCACATCCTTTGGGGGTGGGAGGTTTTGACACTGTCTGATGTGTCAAAGGGTTAGATCAGCACCTCCTGCCAGCCCAAAATGCTTGGACTACTACTGAGCAATCCCAGTAAACAGCATTTCCCAGGCTAAATCAGAGCCATTGGCATCCTAGCACTACTGGACAGAGGTGAAGGCAAGAAAACAATCGTCTTGGGTGCCAAGCACTGTCAGTGTGTCTGGTTGCTCTGCCCCTGAAGTCAGCCCATGGGTAGGGGACAGGAGCCAGCCTGGTGAACACAACCCTGGGATGCCCATAAAGAGCAGAATGATTTGGTAGGGCCCATGGATGGGCAGGACAAGTCTGCAGGGTGCAGGATATTAGCCCTGCTGCAGTGTCACTGGGGCAGAGACTGATTGCTCTGGGGGCCAAATTGGGCCATGGAGAGGGTAGGGGAAGCCCCAAAAGTGGAAGGGGCAGGGCCCTGACACCCCGCACATAAAGCTGAGATGTTCCAATTTTAGTTGTGGAAGTGCTTAATTTCTTGTTCGGAAGATGACAAAGCCTGTCTGCTTTGTTATCCTTGGGCTATTTATTCAGACTGAGGATTAGCTTGCCTGCAAATGCTCTTGCCCCAGCTCCCTCAGAGCCAGTTCACAGTGCCAAAACCAAAGAGCTGTTCTGCCCAGTGACAGCAACACTGCTGCTTCCACTCAGAGCTGGATGTGGATGCTTGCATGAAGCCCGATACCTCAGCTGATGAAACCAGAGGTGTGAGATCACACAGGGCAGGGTTGGCAGGCTTTTGGGCTGCCTTCACTATTGGGAGTCCTGGGATTGGGACAAGAAGGCATCCACACGCAGGTAATAGGTCTGGCTGGAATGGAACCTGATCCCACCAAGCCATTTAGATGTTGCTGCACCGTGTCCCCTGCTGCACTGAAGGAAGTTGTGGTGCATTGCCATGCTGGTGTTGGCTGGGATAGAGTTAAATTTCTTCATAATAGCTACTAGGGGTCTAAGTTTTGGATTTCAGTGGGAAACAGTGTTGATAATACAGGGATGTTTTAGTTACCACTGAGCAGTGCTTACACACAGTCAAGGCCTTTTCTGCCTCTCGCATCACCCCACCAGCAAGTAAGGTGGGGATGCACAGGAAGCTAGGAGGGCAGTCAGGTGGGACAGCTGAGCCCAGCTGATCAAAGGGATGTTCCACGCCATATGACATCAGGCTCAGCATATAAAGGCAGGGGAATAAGGAGGAAGAGGGTCATGTTCAGAGTGATGGTGTTTGTCTTCCCAAGCAATTGCTATGAATGATGGAGTTCTGCTTCCCTGGAGACAGCTGAACACTTGCCTGCCAAAGAGAAGTAGTGGATGAATTCCTTGTTTTGCTTTGCCTGTGTGTGCAGCTTTTGCTTTACCTATTAAACCATCTTTATTTCAACTTACAAGCTCTCTCCCTTTTACCCTTCCAATTTTCTCCCTCAGTCAGTCAGGGGAAAGTGAGCAAGCAGATGGGTGGTACTTAGCTGCTGGCTGAGGTTAAACCAAAATTGTCAATGCACCAAACCTGGAGAAGCATGAACTGTACCAAGACATTATATACAAGGCTCATGTCAGTTTAAGTTGTTCTGTGAGGAACCCCACAGAATCATAAGAATCATAGAATCATTCAAGTTGAAAAAGATGTTTAAGATTATACAGTCCAACCATGGATCTAGTCATGTGTGTAATTGAAACCTGTTGATACAAAGTGACAGAGTTACTTGTATCCTAAAGGAGAGGCTGCCAAACACTCCATTAGAGGGTATGCTGCATAAGTATGGCCAGTGAAACTAATACTTTGCAGGATATCACTGAAAACTGATAAAAGTTCCAAAGACGAAGTCCTTTTCCAGCCCCTTGTGACTTTCCCATGCCTCCATGTGTCCTTGGTCATACTGAACTGAAGCTCCAGCCTGTTCATCATGTGAGGGAGCTGATGCTGCAGGGGAGCTGTTTCCATTCCTCCGAGTATTGTTGTTGTTTATGTCATCTGGATAATACTGCAAGGTAGTGGAGAGCATAGGTGTGATGCAGTATGACCCTGACTCAAAATAAGTTTCTTGAGGGCCCTGAAACCCTTACAAGATGCAATAGCAAATATCAGCCAAAAAAGAGGAGGCATGTTGTATCAGGTGATGACCGAGATATGATGCTGGCATCTAGAAAGCTATTACAGTAACAACATAACAGAACAAAAAGTATGACAGCGACAGTTCAGTTTGCGGGATATAGAAGGGAACTATGAACAAAGCCCACTGCCAACTGTCCACCAGCACCTCTTTCAGTATACTAACACAGGTAGCTGTATCTCCAGAAGTGGCTGTACCAGCATGGTGGCTGCTTTCTCTTAGTTGATGCCTGTGCTGCAGTCTTCTTTCTATGCAACTAAAGCCACCAGAACTCCACTTTTTTTCAGGACATACATATTTGTAACTAATGAACACATCCAGAGGTATCAGGATGGACTACTTTCTGACTAGCCTTCCTTGACAGTGAAGCTTCACTCACTCGAGGTGATTGTCACAACATATTACTGTGCCCTGAAAATTAGGAGCCCAAAGATCATTATTTTAAGAGATGTATGAAAGTCAAACTCTCAGTACTTTAGAGAGACTTTTTGAGACTCTTGAGCTGTTCAAAAACAGAGCTTAAAAATATGTATCCTCTTATTTTAACTTCAAAACAAGTATCCAAACAATACTCACAAAGAAGCATAAACTATCAGGCTCTGTGCCTTTCCAGGCTTCATCTATGCTACAAAAATTCTCCCATGTCTGATTGTGTGTTAACACGAGCCATCAGCTGAAACCAAACACACTTTAACTATACATACAAAGACAAAAGTCAAGAACTAGCTCAGACATTATAGTTTTCAGCTCCTTAGCCTTACCATCAAAGTTCTCATAGGGACTCTTCATGCCAGAAACAGTCTGCAGTGGCACAAGAGTCGAGTGAATACACTTTCTTCTCATTTCATCACCACTCCCCCCAAAAAGCTGCACCTTGCAAATTCCCCTTCTTCCATCCACTGCCAGAAATTATGTGATGACTTCATCTCTGCTAGCAGCTGCTCCCTCCTGTTCTTAACCTAATGCAGCTGGCAAGGCAGCAGGGAAAGATAATCCTATGAAAAACACATCTAATGCTTTTGGCGTGTTTTACAGGTAACGTGTGATTTGTTTTGTTAGGTTATCTATTCTTCAAATACAAAAGATGAACTGTGATTTCTGAAATGAGTAGGTGTGGATTGTAGCTGAAGGTAGAACAGAATAACTGAATTGCCTCTCTCTTACCTAGCCTGAGCTCTCATCTTCAATTTTACCTTAGTTACCAGCTAATGCACCAGCTACATTTTGATAATGACTTGCTTCCACAGCCTCTGGGTAACCACAAATTGATCCTGATGTACCTGACTGTTGATATTGAGCTGTTGGGATGCTTTTTACAAAGCAACAGCACAATGAATCTATTGGTCCTCCCTTCTGTGAGTTTGCACCAAGGTCCTTTTGCTTCAGCAAACTGTGGAAGGCAGCTGGCTTTGCAGAAAAGAGGTTTGAAATTTGGGCTTTAACAGGTAGAAGAGAAGAAAGGAACTTGTGAGATCACCAGTCTACAAACCACAGGCCTGCTTTCCTTTGAGTTTAGAAGATTTAGCAGTCGTGGGCTGGTTAATGTGAAGGTAGCTCCTCTTTGCCTTCCCCTTCTCTCTATCCTTGTGCAGTTCTGATTCTTTGTTGTTAATTGGCTTGAACAAGATTTCCCCTGAGACTTGGGCAGTTGTATCATCAGCCAGTAATCTGCTAATTCCCTTGGACACACAGGAGTCCCTGGTGTGCTACTCTACAACGGCTTTTTGCAAGTGTTGCACTCCTCCATGATACACCAAATTGATGTTATGTTGTGATCAAAGACGTCCTTGTCCTCAGAGCAAATTCCAGCACAGTTATGGTAGTTGGCTGCACAATATCCCATACATATGAGCAGCAGAAATTCTCAAGATGTCATCATCTGAAGCAAAAAGACTTTGGAAATTAAAATTTTTTTCTCACGAGGGATAGGCTTTGATATTTTGCTGAAGTAATCAGCACAGAGCATGTGCTGAAAAGTCTAAGCGGTTTCCCTAGACTTTCACAAGAGGGATGGCAGCTGTCATTGGTATCAGAGCTTTTTTATGTCATGCTAAGAATCTATACCATAATAACTAAATATTTATAATTAAATGAGAAAGAGTGGTTTTCTGCTTTTAACATCTCAGCCAGTGTTAGGGGGGAAGCAAGGACTTAAATCTTTCTTTTCCATTTAAGCAACCCCTAAGATGGGAGCAGCCAGTCTGATGTTGGTCTCTAATAGACAGCAGTGTCTTCACTGAGGTTCACATAGCTACATAGTAATATCAAAAATCAGGACTTCAGAAAAACTGGACCTAGGAAGTTACTTTTTAAAATACCCAGTCAAAGAGGCTGAAGATCCAAGTGAAAAAGCTTTCCTGTTAGATTTCTCTGAGAATTTTATCAGGCATAAAATAAAATGTGTGAGGAAGAGGTGTATTATCACCTGTCAGTATGCTTAAAGCTGTTACCACATCTAACATGGCACCCTGAGCTGATGCTGATAATGATTTTCCTGTTACATTACTGAGTTCTTTATTCCTAGCATGGTGATGAGTTTCTAGAGGTCACAAAGACCTGTGTCTGCACTTTACATGTTATGCACAGTTTTGGATGTTGGAGAAGAACAGCAAGAGCTGCTAGAAGATTTAAGACCTTTGAAATTTTTGTTCCCTTCAGGTCTCCAAGAAATAATATTCTTCTTGAGCCTAAACCATGAAGGTCCATACCTTTATATAAATTTTGACGATCATTTCTAAAAGTGTGAATCCTGCTTTGCGGGTATCCCTATAGCTTAATTTGTCTGCAGACTGCAGGCTTCTTCACCAGCTTCTGTCTGGGTCCTGGCCTCCTTCCAGTGCATCATCTCCATTCTGGCCTCTCTGCATCAGCATGGAGGGGTCACCTTCTCTCAGGACATTGGGAATCACCTATGTAAAATGTTCTGCTTTCGCACCCTGGAGATCACATTTTAATTGTACTAAGCCAGCAGATCACTAGATGGCCTCATAAGCTCAGTGATTTGGGCAGGACCAGGCTTGGCTCTGTACTCCCCAGATTAATTTTTAAAAACCCTGAGTGCTGCAGGACTGGCGAGCATCTCCTCAGGTGAGGCACAAGAGCCTGTTCAAAACACAGCGTGTAAAATGTGTGACACTTTGTTTCATGGAGAAGCTAGTGAAAACCACTCTTGTCATTCTTGTTATCAGATATTCCCTAAATCCCAGCAGGTGTGACTAGTGATGGGGCAGTAACATGGTAGGAGTTGTTGGAGAGCTGCAGGGCTCTCTCTGGCCTCCCTTGACTAGAGCCAGCTAATCAACACAGGAAAACCAGCCCTTGCAAGAAAGACAGGATCACAGCAGTGGAGCAGCCAGCTGGGAAACCAGGAATCACCTCTAGTCCCGGTCTGGCCTGGCTGCACCCTGAGGAAGCATTTGGCCCTGGGTCCACCTGGGACGGAGGTGAGACCACCCCCATCTGGCGGGATCCCTCTGTGGGGGACAGTAAGAGGGGCAGACACAGTGGGTTTTATTCCTTGTCCGGCCACTGTCGAGTCGCCGTCACTGCCTGGTGAAAAAGCACTTCATGGCCTCAGAGGAAACACCTCTGTGTGCAGGCTGCCAGGTGCTCACCTGCAGCAGAGCTGTGCCTTGGAGCACCTCCCCTACAGGGACTGGCTGAGAGAGCTGGAGTTGTTCAGGCAGAAGAGCAGGCTTTGGGGAGACCCTAGAGCAGCCTTCACGTGCTTAAGGGGGACCTACAGAAAAGCTGGGGATGGACTCTGTCAGGGAATGCAGGAATAGGACAAGGGGTAATGGTTTTAAAAAAAGGAGGGGGGTCTGAAAGAGGGGAGACTTAGATTAGACATTAGAAAGAAATTGTTTACTGGGAGTGTGGTGAGGTACTGGAACAGGTTGCCCAGAGAAGTTATGGATGCCTCATCCCTGGAAGTGTTCAAGGCCAAGCTGGATGAGGCTTTGAGCAGACTAATCTAGTAGAAGGTGTCCCTGCCCATGGCAGAGGGGTTGGAAATGGATGATCTTTAAGGTGCCTTCAAACCCAAACCATTCTATGATTCTATGATTCTATGAATCATGACTAACACCACCACTCTTTAAGGGAAGACCCCTCCTCATGTTCACACATAAAAGGGCTTGGGAAGGAGAGAAGCAAAGAAATATTAATGGGACAAATGGAGCATGCGGAAGAGAAACATGCAGAGAGGAAAACAGTTTGGGCCTGCCTGAAGAACAGACTCAGCAGCTGAGCATTGGCTGGCCAGTTGTTTGGTGGCTGGTGCCTTCAGCAGCTCCTGCTGTTAGAAAGGGGTTGGGGAACTGTTGTGGGGCTGTGGCACTTTGGTGAGTGGCCTCAGGCTGGCGTACAAGGAAGGGGGAAAGAAATATGTCATTTTGATCAAACCTAGTGGCGACTGTCACAGGTTGCTCAGAGAAGTTGTGGATGCCCCATCCCTGAAGTTGTTGAAGGCCAGGTTGGATGAGGTTTTGAGCGACCTCGTCTGGTGGAAGGTGTCCTGCCCATGGCAGGGGGCTAGGAACTAGATGATCTTCAAGATCCCTTCCAACCAAAACTATTCTATGATTCTATGATTTTCACAGCAGTTATAGAATCATAGAATCATAGAATCATAGAATCATTAGGTTGGAAGGGACCCACTGGGTCATCGAGTCAAACCATTCCTAACACTCCCTAAACCATGCCCCTTAGCACCTCATCCACCCGTCCCTTAAACACCTCCAGGGATGGTGACTCAACCACCTCCCTGGGCAGCCTGTTCCAGTGCCCAATGACCCTTTCCATGAAAATTTTTTTCCTGATGTCCAGCCTGAACCTCCCCTGGTGGAGCTTGAGGCCATTCTCCCTTGTTCTGTCCCCTGTCACCTGGGAGAAGAGGCCAGCTCCCTCCTCTCCACAACCTCCTTTCAGATAGTTGTAGAGAGCAATAAGGTCTTCCCTCAGCATCCTCTTCTCCAGGCTAAACAACCCCGGCTCTCTCAGTTGCTCCTCATAAGACTTGTTCTCCAGCCCCCTCACCAGCTTTGTTGCTCTTCTCTGGACACACTCCAGAGCCTCAACATCCTTCTTGTGGTGAGGGGCTCAGAACTGAACACAGTACTCAAGGTGTGGTCTCACTAGTGCCGAGTACAGAGGGAGAGTAGCCTCCCTGGACCTGCTGGTCACGCCGTTTCTGATACAAGCCAAGATGCCATTGGCCTTCTTGGCCACCTGGGTACATTGCTGGCTCATGTTCGGCTGTCAACCAACACTCCCAGGTCCTTCTCCTCCGGGCAGCTTCCTAGCCGGACTTCTCCTAGTCTGTAAATATATATATTTGGGTATATGGGTTATACTTGGGTATACTTGGGTTATATACATAGGTATACTTGGGTTATAGTTGGGTATAAGTCATTACTCTCTTCTCATGTGGATTTTCATAACCATGGTAAAGCACAGAGCTAGCTTCCATCGACACAAGTCTTTTTAAAAATGTTTGAAATGAAGCAGGATAAGAGCAAGCACATAGTAATGATCGGGAATCTGGATATAGCCAGGGACAGGCTTAGGTATGGAAAAACCCAACCCTGAGCACCAGCAAAGGCTTGGGAGTGAAGCTGCCAGGACCCCGAGCAGCTCAGTGCAGTGCGAGGTGTCCCTGTCTATGGTGGTGGGCTTAGAACGGGATGATCTTTAAAATCCCAATCTATTCCTCTCTTGTGAGACCTCATCTGGAGTACTGTGTTCAGTACTGGAATCCTCAACGTAAGAAGGATATGGAGCTGTTGGAATGAGTCTAGAGAAGGGCTACAAAGATGATCAGAGGGCTGGAGCACCTCTCATACGAGGACAGGCTGCGAGAGTTGGCGTTATTCAGCCTGGAGAAGAGAAGGCTCTGAGGAGATCTTATAGTGACCTTCCAGTACCTGAAGGGGCTACAGGAAAGCTGGGGAGGGGCTGTTCACAAAGGCTTGTAGTGATAGGATGAGAGGGGACAGGTATAAACTGGAGAGGGGCAGATTTAGACTAGACATTAGGAAGAATTTCTTCACTATGAGAGCAGTGAGGCACTGGCACAGGTTGCCCAGGGAATATGCGGATACCCCATCCCTGGAGGTGTTCAAGGCCAGGCTGGATGGGGCTTTGAGCAGCCTGATCCAGTGGGAGGTGTCCCTGCCCATGGCAGGGGGGTTGGAATCGGATGATCTTTAAGGTCCCTTCCAACCCTAAATATTCCATGATTCTATGATCCTTTTCAAACCGAGCCATCCTCTGCCCGAGACCGCGTCGCTGCGGCTTTAAGGGCGAGCCCGGCCCCCGGCTCAGCCCGTTCCCCGCCCCGGGGCGGAGCGGAGCGGCGGCCGCTGAAGGTGGGTGCGGGCGGTGCCGCGGGTTCCATCTGCCTCCAGGGGTGCCCGGCGTAGCGAACCCGGGGGATTTGGGGGGAAGCGGGGACTCTCGGGGACCCCTCGGGCTGCAGGGCTGGGTGACAGCGACGTCTTTGCGTCCCTCGCTGAAGGGGGCAGCCTTCCTCCCGTGGGAAGCGTGGGGTTATCATGGAATCACAGAGTACTTTGGGTTGGGAGGGACCTTAAAGATGATCTAGATCCAACCCCCCTGCGATGGGCAGGGATACCTCCCACTAGATCAGGCTGCTCAAGGCCCCATCCAACCTGGCCTTGAACACCTCCAGGGATGGGGCACCCACAGCTTCCCTGGACAACCTGTGCCAGTGCCTCACCACTCTCATGGTGAAGAAATTCTTCCTTATGTTTAGTCTAAATCTGCCCCTCTCCAGTTTATACCCATTGCCCCTCGTCCTCGTCCTATCATATCGGTTTGGCTCCGAAGCAGCTTCTCTGTCAACCGTGCTTTTGCATACACCATGAAATGGTTTTACTTTACATGGTTATGCCCCAAAAGGCACCTGCTACTTTCAAAAATGAGGTTAAATTGCATGAGTTGGGTTTTTTGTTGTCGTTTTGGGGGTGGGGTTTTTTGGTAGGTTTCGCTAGCTTTTGGTTTCATTCCCCTTTTCCAAATTCTACTCTTCCACTGATTTTATTCTTCACCCAGAGGGTGGTGGAGCTCAGGAACAGCTCCCCAGGAAAGCAGTCATGGCACTAAGCCTGACAATATCCAAGAAGCATTTGGACAATGCCCTCAGACACATGATGTGAATGTTGGGGTTGTTCTATGCAGGGACAGGGATTGGACACGACGATCCTTGTGGGTCCCTTCTGGTTCAGGACAATCTATGATTCTAGTAGTAAGATGGGAAGGCCAGGAACATCAAATACAAGGATATCTATCCTGGCGCTACACCACATTCTTAAGATGAGTTTAGCATTTTGAGCACAGAGCTCTTGGCAGATATTTCTCTACAGACAATTAATTTAAGAAGAGTAACCATCATGATAGGCAGTGCAAAATACACGCTACCAAATCCTGACCCTGCTGATTTGCAGTAATCCATGGGGAAGAACCAGCACAGAGCATTAGCTGACAAGATTTATATCCCTGATTTTAGCTACCTTCATTCTTCCCTTAGGCAGATGGGGATTATATAGCTCTGCCTTCTAGAGAGAAAACATTCATTAATTAGATTCATTAATTACATGGTTTCTGCTGAATGGCTTTCTCAGATGTGGAAAAAATGCAAATGTTCGATCACGTGTATTTATTCATAATAAAACCACACAGCTTTTAGCCAGTATTTTAAACAAAGACTTAACTAGAGTAACAACCTAAATAGCTAAGTGTTGCAAGAAGGAAGTTCACAGGTGAACGTTTTGGTAAGCGATCAAACTAAACCCCGTACTGAAAGCGGAGGCCAGCACACAAGAAAAAGTGCTGTTAAACACATATGAACTTTTACTAAAGATACAGATAAATAAAGAAAAACTGAAGTAATGAAAAATTAAGTGTTAAGACTTTGGTTTATTAGTGTATTTTTCATTTTGTCCCAGTTGGTGGTGTTTAGCCTGGAGAAAAGGAAGCTGAGGGGAGGCCTTATCGCTCTCCCAGATACCTGAAAGGGGGTTGTAGTGAGGTGGGTGTGGGTCTTTTCTCCCAGGTAACAAGTGATGGGATGAGACAAAACGACCTCAGGTTGCACCAGGGGAAGTTTAGATTGGAAATTAGGAAAAAAATCTTCATGGATGGGGTTGCCAAGCACTGGAGCAGGCTGCTCAGGGAAGTGGTCAAGTCACCATCTGTAGAGGTATTTAAAAGACCTGTAGATGTGGCGCTTAGGGACATGGTTTAGTGGTGGACTTTGCAGTGTTAAGTTTATGGTTGAACTTGGTGATCTTAAAGGTCTTTTCCAACTTAAGCCCTTCAGTGATTTCAAATTTCATTTGTCTAGTTTTTTTAAGGACAACCTGTACAGCTCTATATGGCAAAGCTGGCCACAATTTTGTTGTGAAAAATTGGAAGTAGTGGGCTGAAGCTGGTTTTCCTCATGCACGATTTTGCCTTTTCTTAAAAACTACCGCAGAAGAGTGAAAAGAATCGCAAAATAGAGTGCAGTTTCTTTTGAGCCTCTTTGTACTTGTAGTCTTGCTATTGTGGAAGCACAACCCTTAAATGCTTCTCTGGTCATCAGTTTAGGGGGAGGTTCAAAAGCTGTTACTGAAAAGAAATTAGAGAGCAAGATGGGGAAGGAAAAAGGGTATGGAAATAGTAAAGGGGTGAGTTAAGAAGGAGATCAGAGCCTGTTGTTCTTGCTCCAGGCCACTGCTTGGTAAGGGTAGTAGCGGGATCAGCATAAAAAGACCCAGAATCTGCAAGGGATGGTGGTTGAGAAGAGTATGGTGATAGTGATGAAGCGCTGAGAAGCTCTTCATTTGCCTCTTGGCTGGGTGCTGTGGCTCTCCACTCTCCTGATTCTTCAATGAGTCTAAACTCTGACATACAACCTCCCATTTTCCCTTTCTTCACTGCTTGTGACCTGAAAACTGGCCTTGAGTGGTGTCAGAGGCCTTTAAGTTTAAGCTCATCCAGTCTAAATTTTTAAAAACTTAATTTTTAAAAAATCTGTTGGATTCGGTTTCTCTCTCTTTAGACAGCTTGGAGTACATTTATCTGGTTTGTCACAGGGAGTGGGCTACAGTGATGGACGTCTGCTTTCTTCTGCAGCTGAGAACATCCACATGAGCCTATTAAGCACTGTTAAGACTGATCCTTTGAAATACAGACTGAAATGCAACAGATTGGGAGTATTCTGATCAAGATCAGTTCTAGAAGATTATTTTTTTTTCATTTTGGAGCTGGCAGCCTGACAAATCTAAGCAAGAAAGAGGAAAGTTTTGAGGAAATTCTTTAGTTGCTTGCCTTTAGAAAGATGCTTTCATATAAAAAACTCATCACCATTATAAAACTTGTAATTAATGGTGTCTCTCAAACAACCAGATAACCTTTGCTATGTCCATAGGCCCTGCAGTGCCAGAGCCGTACTACAGAATCTTAAGATTCAATTGAAGAACCTTAAATGGGAGTAGCTTGCTGTGTGTATCTTCAAGGCAGAAGGAGGGACATGTTAGAAGGCTGCACGATTAATTTTTAGCTCTATCAGCTGTCCTGCTAACTGGTGGTTTCTCATGGGGTATATTTATAGCCCTCTCCTGAATGGGTCTCTTGATAGCTTTTTCCTTCAATACTGCTCCTTTCAAACTTCAGAGGCTCTTTGGGCAGAGACAAGACACATTCATGGTCACACTGCAGCTTGTCAACCTCCTCTTCCTAAAGCCGTGATGGTACATAGTCTTGAAGTTGCTAAAAAACCCATAACTTACTGTTCTCCTTTCAGGAATTGTCATCACTATGAAAACCAACATCCTGTGAGAAGTTTTTTCCAAGCTTTCTGCCTCATCACCTGCTGTGCTCATCAGATAAACTGTGCCCTGAGCTCTCCAGGGGAGGGGTTTGTGTTTGGGAAGACATGGCTTTCCATGGATGGAAGTGGCTCTTCCTTGTGGGCAGGCAGAACAGTTTCGCCAAGGCTTGGAGGAGCAGGAGGGGAGGTCCCCCTCTGTGCTGGAAGCGCTGCTGCCATTGGAATGCTGGCAAGTCTTTGGACCCTGAGGTGAGAGCATTTTTGGAGGAGAATACGGAGGTCACCAGCAGTGGGCATCTCACACCAGAGATACGACTACGCCTCCTCACCCCTCGCTGCAGGTTCTGGAAGGAAAAACCTGACCTGTGGCCTTACGGGGATCCATTCTGGGCAATTTACTGGCCAGGAGGCCAAGCCCTCTCCAGGTACACAGTGTGCATCCCTGAAGTTGATAAGTCTTGTCTGTTGTGGGCCAGGATGTCAGACCTGGCTTTAATGTGATTCCTAGTGATGTGTATTTGCCTTGTATGAGAGCACATTATCCACACTCCTCTCTGCTTTACCAGGAGAGAGACAATCTCTGCTGTTTGGCAGTGAAGTTTGAGCACTTGCTGCATATGGAATAACTTGCAGCTCTTAAGCTGAAATCCATTGTCTTCAGTGGCAATTAATGTGTTGGCAATGGGCCCAAATTTGGATCTGGGGAAGGGCTGTGTAGTTGCCATCAAAACCTAGCGAGATGTTTAATTCTGTCTTTCATTATTGCTCCAAGCAGAAAGATTGCTAATTTGTTGTAACACATAGGGGTTTTTTTTGTAGGAGGCAGGCAGGAGTGTGGATGTGTGTCTGGTCTGTTGAGAAAATTAGGTTTATGCTGATGTACTTGTATTGCTGTTTGGCCTGAATTACTCTCATTTAGGATTTCAGCAGCCTTATTGTCAAGCCTTATTGTGGCTGTCACATCAGAAGGCAAGTTTTGATTTTGGCCTTACTGTTGAAATGTCTTCGATGTTCCTGATTCCCAGGCACTAGTTAGAGTCCTTTTATTCTGCAAAAATCAAATCTCTTGCTTTGAACAGCAGAAAAAGCTCATAATTGTTACAGCTAAGAACAAGCTGTCAGGCATTCCCAACACAGATGAAAGGGAAGGATCGGAATCAGGGCTTTCCTTTTTTTTTTTCTGCAAGAAAGAATAAGTAGGAAGGTATTTTTGACCAGGAAAAGGATGAGTCTTACAATTAAATTGCAAGTTGGTTAGCCTAAACATTGTGTAATTAAATTAAGGTAACATCTACATTTTGTAACTACATGATTCGTACGCTGACATATTTGGGTAACAATAATAATTTTCTGACATTTCACCATTTTATTAACTTATTGTTTGTGCACCTGTTTTGATGTATTGGGAGTGTCAGAAATTTGCTGCATAATCTGGAAAAGTAAAAAGGGAGCATGAAAAATGCTACTTCTGTAACTGTACTTGTTTCACAGTTGGCATTTCCAGTATCAGGAGTCCCGTTTCAAGCTATTCCTCTTTGTGTAACCCAAGACACCTTCTTAACTTAGCAGACAGCAGTCTCCAAGAGCAGCACAATGCTCTGTGTGTGTGTCAGAGGACACGGTGAGTTCCATCCGTCCCAAGTCACCAGTCATTAGCCGTAACTTGAGAACCACTCAGCTGGAAACAAGGCACTGGCAGCATTAGGGCAGATCACACTCTACACAAGTTACTGCTGGGAAGCCACTGCAAATCCAAGCATAGCCCCTAGAAAGGGGAAACGGACCACTTTCTGTGGAAGTCCCACCTGTGTCCTCTGCCCTGTTGGTAAGCTAGGGGCTGCCCATAGAAGAGCAGGGGCCTTGAGGGGACCCTTGCCAGACACCTGAGTTGCTGAGCTTCTGCACTAATGTCCTGCCTGAGTAACCCCAGAAAAGAGAGCATCTGTAGACCTTCAAATTAGCAAATAATGCTGCAACACTGTGGTAACAGTGTAAGAAAGCTGGGTGCCAGTCCTTCTAGAAGTCGATTTCCATTGAAACTGAGCCAGTTTCACTCATTGGATTCAGAACCACATACTCAAAAGCATCAAGCTGTGCATCTGCAAGATATCTGGTAGGATTCCCTGTAATGATAGGTAAGGACAAGAGGCATAGGATGTCATGCCCTCCTCACCTCTCCTGAGTTTCTGATCTGGATATTTTGTATCTTCAGTCCTGGTCTGGACCTTGCTATCCTCTCCGAATGGCTTGGACTGATCAGCTTGAGGGTGGTTTGTCTTTCGTTCTTCTGATCTCTTCTCCTTGGAATCTGTGTACAGACATGCTAGGATGTAGGAGCAATTAACACCTGACACTCCTATTAGGCCTCCTTCTGCCATTCCTGCTGGTGCTTCTAGACATTCCCATCCATCCATTCGACATTTACACTAATCTTAACATTTCCATTGCAGTTCCCTCTATTGGAACCCACCTGCAAAAGCTGTGCTTATCAGTAGCCCTGCATGCAGAGCCTGCTGTCACCCCCCATGCCAGAAGACAGCACAAACGTAGAATCCTTCCCTATTTCTACTTTAACAGAAGTGATGGCAGTTGGTATTAAATTTATGGCAATTTGTATTCACTCAGGGCTCTTCCTCTTTGCAGAAGACTTCAGCTCAAGGCAATTATTGAAGTTCTCAACCTCTGGTGGTAGCTATATGATTAGTAGTGTTTAACAATAACCACTGCTTGCCTTCTGTCAGTTCTTCTCCACTTCCAGCCTGGAGGTTTTTGCTTGCTGATTCCTCTTGCCAAGTGTCAGCAACTAGATGAAGATGCTGCTTCTGCTCACTGTTGCTCTATTCTCATTTTCTTGTTGCTGCTCAGGAACAACTTTAAGTAGACTAGAGGAATTTGCGTCTGCATTTGCATGGCTCAGGAAGAGTCAGGAGAAATTCCTCTTCTTCCAAGCAATGGTATAAGCAGTTATTTTAGGGCCATAAGTAGGCCTTGTCTTTTCACAGATACAATATTCACTGCCAATACATCTTCATGTTTCTTCAGTCAGATTGCTTTTAATTTCTACAAATCCTTACATTCTTGTTCTGATGCCACGCATTTTAGTCACCTTTGCAGTTTGTGTCCTCTTATTAGATAAACTCACCTCTCAGACAAGGAGCTGACCCAGGTGAAATGTTGCTTACTTGGCTCAATTTCTTTTTTTGGGGGAGAGAAGGATAAGGGAGAAAGATGATGGTTCTTGATTTTTATATCAGGCAAGACAAATAAGGAGCTAAGTAACAGCTGCACACATGGAACAGTTGTTTTTAAGATACCAGGCTTTGCTGCATGCATGACATGAACTCTTACACAGTGTAATGCAAACCTGAGGAATTTGCATAATCTTGTTCATTGCTTCAACTGTTTTTCTTTTCAGGTATATTTTAGATAATCCATGTGTTGTTAAAGGACGATCAGTTTTGGATCTAGGAAGTGGATGTGGAGCAACAGCAATAGCTGCTGTGATGAGTGGTGCATCACAAGTCCTTGCTAATGACATCGACCCTAGTAAGGCCTTTTTTTCCATCTCTGTGTAAAGATATTTATTATTTGTTAAAGCACATTTAACACTGACTTTTCTTTGCTACATTTAGGAGCAATTCAGGTTCCAAACAGAGTTGTAAGAATGCTAAAAAGATGAGTGAATTTTGCCAGTATTAGAAGCTGAGTTGTACCAGCCTCTCTTGCACTAAATATTGCTCCATAGCTCCTTAGAATGAACAAACAGCAAAGTTTCTATCAAGTGTTGCCTATACACCATCGTGGCTGGTTTGGAAAAGAACTCCAAGTGCAGATGGCAAGTTGGTTTCTCCGTAGGACCATAGCATTTTCCTGCATTTTCCTATGTTGGGGCCTAGATTTTGCCTTTCTCCCCCAGAGTTTGTTTTCCCATAATTGACTTATTAACTCAGTTTATTAATACTGTAATTACTCATTGTTTAGAGAGGAAGTATATCCATAGATTAAGGCAGTTGGATATTCTGGTTTGACTCCGTAATTGGTCTCCGTTGGTGTCCTTTCCAGGAAATGTTTTTCCCTGTGTCGTGGCTTTAAATTGGAGCGGGAAAATTTACATTAGACATTAAGGAGAAATTCTTCACCATAAGAGTGGTGAGGCACTGGCACAGATTGCCCAGGGAGGCTGTGGATGCCCCATCCCTGGAGGTGTTCATGGCCAGGTTGGATGGGGCCTCGGGCAGCCTGATCTAGTAGGATGTGTCCCTGCTCATGGCAGGAGGGTTAGAACTAGATGATTTTTAAGGTCCCTTCTAACCCAAACTGTTCTATGATTCTATGGTGCAATGAGGATAAAATTCCACCACTTTATGCCAGATTTTGACCCATAATGAAAACCATGGAAGTCCCTAGATGGGATAAACAAAAATATTTGAGAGATTAAATTGAAATATGTGTCGAGGACATTTGTGAAGGCACTGAACAGCAGAACTGTAAAATATAACTTTCATTTCACATTGACTTTTCTTCAGTTGCAGGAATGGCGATGATCTTGAACTGTGAACTGAACCACCTCAATCCCTTCCCCATCACCATTAAGAACATTATTAATTCAGAGGTTGGCAACTGGGACCTCATTTTTCTAGGAGATATGTTTTATGATGAACAACTCGCTGATAGTCTGCATCACTGGCTAAGGACATGCATTAGGTTACAGCAAACTGAAGTGCTCATTGGTGACCCTGGCAGGCATCAGTTTTTAAGCCACAGCATTCGCAGTGAGTTGCACAAAGTTATAGAATACTCACTTCCTGAATATACTAGGCAAGAAAACTATGGATTAACATCAAGTATCGTCTGGAGTTATCAGCCCTCAAACAGCTCAGAGAACTCTTGAAGCTGGCTTTCTAATGAATTTTGTCTCACTTGGTTGGCCTTTTTTGTAAGTATGTAAAATGAAAATGGGAACTAAACATGGAACAAACCTGTTGATGCAAAGTAGATTACTGTACCTTCGTAGTACTGATTTCAGTCAGACTCACTGAGGCTTTTGAGGCTTAAAAACTACAGGTAAACTTGATTCAAAGGGGCCAGCACTGAAGTGCGAATCCAAAACCAAGTTCCATCTTGTATGCTTGATGTTTTTAATGTATATTCACGTCTTGCTCTGTGACACTATTGTTAAATGTTTGGGGTGTCCAGCACAGAGCTGGGGGCAGAGGATGGTGGCTGAAAGATTTCTGCACTGCTTTCACAGACTTTTGCAGTTTACAGAGAAAATTATTGTTGTCCTTCATTAACACTGTCCGCTAGGTGATGAGCTCATACTATGCTCAACTTGGAAGTGCCTTGTTTTTTTTCTGGATGTGTCTCCTCAATGTCAAATAAACTACTTTGAATCCCCCCTTTTCCCTCTGTAATAAAAAATCTATGCTTCCTTGAAGCTGCCAGAGCTATTATTTAGGTGTTGCACACAAAGCTAAAATACACTTCTTGAACTCTAGCCGAAGTAAGTTTTGAGTAAGTGGAAAGTGACTAAATAGTAACAGCTATAGGGTAACTTTATTCCCTACACAACAGAGTCAAATGATCAAACTCCCAAACTTTGCAGGGGTAAAGGCAATCTATCATTATGGGAAGCTGGTAACGGATAAAGAAAACTTTCCTTCTGTGATGTTTCTGAACAGAAGGTAACGAAGTAAAAACAGGGAATAAAAGTTGGATATCATTTTTCTCTCCTTTTGAGGAGATGCTGGACAAGCAGCTCCAGAATCATTCTCAGCTACATCTGTCAAGGAAGAACCCTCTGCCGGGCTAACAGTTAACTACTTTAACTGTTTAACAGTTAACTGAACAAGCAGTGATGGGGAATTAATTACTGTTGAATGGAACACAATGTGCCTACAACTATCCAAATAGCAGGCGATGTGGTGGAAGCTTATAAATGTGAAAAAGTATGTGGTACTTGGTCAGAAAACCGTGGTGTTTATGAAGTAGGAGGTTTAGGCACGCGTAGATATACACAGTCATAAAATATAATTTAACAAGTTTTCAGAACTGTCCAAACAGAAGACTTGCAAACTTTATAATCTTCCAAATAATACATGAATGCTCTACAGTGCTCAACCAGCCATTTACAACAATAACAATATCCAAACAATACAGAGTATGATGTGATAAGCGCAACAAGAGTTAGGGATTTAGGCACTGGAGTTGGAAAATTATGCTTTCAGTTACATTTGAACAAGTTTTTGAAATGGATTTGGTCTTCCATAAACCATCTAATCAACAGAACAACGGAAATTATTGTCAGACATCATAACATCCTTTAATATTATTTAATATTACTGGATGCGACATATATTATTAGCTTTCATGCAATTTGACCTGAAATTTAAATAGACTAGTAGAAGACTAGTTTATTTCTGGAACACAAAGGAGTGTGGCCACGAGAAGTGCTAAATTATAAACATTCTTTATGGTTGCCTAAACTCATGGGTTTGTAAGCACTGTCAGATCAATGGAAGACTACCCTAGCTTAGCCCTGCTACTTCCAGGCTGCAGAGTATCAACATAGTGGGCTACTTGCCCTGTATGATGCTACACCTGCTAGCATTTTATATAGTTTAATGTAGAAATCATACAAGTCTCACTAGAATCTTTGCTGTTTCAAGAAAGCTAATGAACATAACATAACTGTGATGAGAGCACTGCTCTATCATTTAATAAGCTCATTCTACACTTCTAATTTTTTTTAATATTACTACAATTGAACAATATATAAATGGTTATTATTTTCAGCTTCTGGAGGCCGCTGGAGATATAATCAACTGCATACAGCAGAACGCATCCTCTGCTGAACTCTACCATCCTGAGATTCATGTACTTAAAACACTAAATTTGGTCCCATTTCACTCACAGCTAGGCTTATGAGGACCAATGTTTTGTTCCCTAAAAGCATCTTCACGCAGGAACATAGGCAAAAGCCAGAGCAAGTATGTATTTGCCCTTATACAAGATTCTTTTATTGGTCATAGCTACTGCTCTGAAATTTGTTAAGTCACCACAACAACTTCAAAGCAAGTTTATGCTTACATGTTTGCAGACTGTATTTTTGGATGTGGAAAAATCCAGCAAGGATTTGATGGTAAATAAAAGCAGAAATGCACAGCATCAGTAACATCAAAAGAAAGGTACCTACAGTTTTTCATTCAGACCTTGCAAAAGTACATGTTGAGAGCAGACTTTGTTACTCCTTAAAATGCATTTGCATTGCTGTTAATGCTGCCTCCGTTCATCAATTCTGTCTGTTGACTTTTGTCAGATTTAAGTTCCAACTTGACAGACACTTTTGTTTACATGTTAATGCTATGTTTGGGCTTGGTACATCTCGTCACAACTACTCTCTCGGACTACAACCTCAGAACAGAGACTTACTTAACTTGGGTTTGTATATGTAGCTAAGGTGCTAAAAGATGGTAAGTAGTAGCCAAAGCTGAAACTTCAAGGAGTCTGAGCAATGACAGGGTAATATTAATTATAACTTTCCTTTTAATGAAGTATGATCAGCGATGCAAAGACAGACAGGCCTCTTAAGTAGGGACAATGGGGAAGCCCAGACTCACAGGAAATGACTGAAATGGCGATGGGGACCTCTGGTGGAACAAGGGAAACAATCTGGTGGTACAAAAGTATCCCGGCTATTTCTCCAAGGCGCTTGGTTTCTGAAAGAGCTCTCCCATCTGTAAACTTTACACTCATACGTACACAATAAATATTCAGTAAACAGTCCATGTTACTTGCTTCATTTTGTTTGATAAGACAAGCTGCTCTAAAGCATCTCGAGAACGATCTGCAAAAGAACCAAGGAATTTCTTGTTATTCATTCAGAATATATGTAAGTGGTGTTTGGAAATCAGGTAAACAGCAAAACAATCCAATTATATATTTGCATATATATTTCCCTTGCTATTAAAATATCACATTTCAAATATACCTGCAGTAATTCAAACCCACTTAGTTCTTTATTCAAACGCATATCTGTAAAGCATCACCACCTATCAAGTGAACTTAAGAACACAAGATGGATCATAACCTCTCTTAAGTTTGGGTTGGGTTTTTTTTCAGGCTGACCAGTCCCACTCCATTCCACTTTCTTGAATGAATGATGTTCCATACTTTTGGAATAGGGTAGGGTTTTCATATGCTAACATATTTTTCTGAAGTCTTATTAACTATGAGTCTTCATCAGCATGTTGAGGGGGAACAAAATAAAGAAAAAAAAAAATCCAGACTCCAAAACAACAAAAAAATTCCTCTCTGAAGGTTACCATATATCAAAGCAACCTGACACCTTGCTTTGAACAACTCAATGTATGATTATAATTTTATCCATTAAGTTATATTTTCCTTTTCCAGGGAGTAAGAAGATACTATCAGGAAGTAATTACTCTTCTTTCTTCCTGCATAACTTGACCTACCTGTCATCAATGGGCATCCATGGAACAGTAAAATGTGTATCTTTGGACAACAAGTAAGGACTGCTTCCACAGCAACATCGGTCAGACTTACACAGCATTCCATGTGGATCTCCTGTTACGGAAACAGCAGTTAACAAAAGCCTGTCACAGCACCCACAGTGTTGGAGCGAGAGCTTTCCTCTCCCCAGTCATTTCCAGAGATCCCTACCTAGAAGAAATTATAACCCACAACTCCTCTAAGCATTGACCCCACATGTGGTCCTGTACAGACCAAGAAAACACCCTCAGGAAAAATAAGACAGCTTTTCTACGAAGAGTCAAAACTAAAAACATAAAACCCAAATTTTCCTGAAACACATGTATCATTCAAGACAACTGAGAAAACTCTCCAGTGAGATTCTACGATGTTTCAGTTCCATCAGTTTTCCATGACACACATTCTCCTAGCAATTTGTTGTTCAGGAGAAGAGAACCCAAACTGAATTCTGGGGTTTCCCAAAACAGGCAGGATTCCTGAGCCCCTGATGAAGTTCCTAATATCTATCTACCTATATGTCTACATAGTTCTTAAAAGAAGTCTAAGAACTTCTTCCAAGACTGGACTAAAATCTGCTCTCTTCTTTATTTCTCTGCAGTTGCATAACTAGTACCTGTTGTATGTGCTAGAGAAAGATTAAATTCAGAATAAATTAACACATTATTACCACCTTCTTTTTTCCTCTAAACTGCCTGACCTATCAATAAATATAGAAGAAGAAACACAGAAAAGAGATTTTTTTTTTTCAAAGTTAAAGAAAATAGAATTTGAGAAAATATGCTTTGGGGATCCCAGGGTAAAAATACCCCCCCCCCAAAACATTGGGTTTTTATAAAAGAGTATCTTTCCAGATTATAAACTCCAAGATCTTGAAAGAGCACAGAAATGAAAAGGAATTTTTGTAATAAATGCAACTTTGTGCAGAATGATGACACAGAAAACAAGAATTATATTCAGAGAAGCAAGATATACAAAATTTAAGTATAGTTTTCAGTTCATTTTTGTAAGTGAAATGTGGGATCTGAATGCCTCTGAATGAAATAAAGATTTATAAATCTGCTTCCTAGTTACAGTTTGATAATTTTAAGACCCTACTTTTTACACCATGTACCTGACATTATTAGATAACTGTCTAGAAATCTGCACTTTGATTATATGAAACAGAGGCATGAAGATTGTGACACTGGCAAGGAAAGAAGAAGACACTGAAGAAGAGACTGTAGCAAATAACTCTGTATTCTCTACTAAATTTTTCTTACTGCTTGTAAACCGAGACACAAAAACTATTCTGTTTATGCCGATAGCTTACAACTCCATTTTAAAATTGTCATCCCACACAAACCCATAACATTTTGCCTTATTAAAATTGCATCCCCTCGAAAGAACAGGTTACCAAAACCCCAAACACCTAAAAAACCAAATGGAAAAGCACTTCAATACATAGCTTTTAAGAAAGTGGAAATTATTATTGAGCGTGGGAAAATGGACAAGCAAAATCCATACCACTATTTAGTCCTGCACGACAGAAATTTCCCAGTTCTTCTGAAATTGAAGCCCACCACCTTGACATTACTTTCTTGAATGCTTACAGATGAAACAGGTCTTATGTAAGCTACTTAACTTGTTCTTCCTGATCTAGCACAGCTTCCACAGGCATCCACATACAGCACAAACACAGAAGAAAACCTGTGCTTTTTCGAAGAAACAGTAACTACAACACTGTGACCAAAAACCAGCAAAGGCCACATTTTGTAACCTGGACATTTTTATTAAAAATAAATGGAACTGTGTTTCCATGCTTCGAAGAAAAAGGGCTTAAACACAAGAACATAATTCTCTGTGAAATGTGGACAGTAACAATACATAAGAGGAAGATTCTGCTGACAGACTAATTATAACAGCATTGCTGGATAACAGTTTAAAACTCTGTAGGAACCCTCTGTGAACTTTACAGAACACCACTCTACTCAACAGCAAACCCAAAACTTATTACAATAAACTTATTAGACAAATAGTGCTTTAAGACACATGTACTGAAGACTTTTGAGAGTGACCTTGTCTGAATGACCTGATGAAATCACAGTGCTTTATATTTGCAGGCTGGATACAAGAGCTATCTTATGAACACTATCTGCAAAGTCTCAGAGTTGTTTAGAAATTCTGGAATTCAATATGTTGCTACAGCTGAAGGTGTAGCCAGCTAAAAGAAAAAGATATTTTCATATCATTTGTAGTAAAAAAGATCTCTCCTCACTATGGTCTGAAAAATAATAATTTCATCTTGTACTGCAAAATTTACCAAGGCTAAAAAGAATGTCTAAAATACACAAAAGCAGCTGCAAAAAAAACCAAAACCAAATCTAACTGTTCACCCTCCAAATAAAGCAATAACAGTTCTATTTCGTCCAGGTTATTAATTCTGTCAGTTGACTGAGATTTTGCATTTAGTGTAGGGTTGTTTTTTCTATTAAAAACCTATAAGCTAGCAAGTGTATTATCTGCTTCCCATCTTAGTTTCTAGATGAATAGTTTAGATTCAGAACCAGCCTTTATGAAAGCAAAACCGCACACACAGATAAGTAATGTACTACATAGAAAAGCAGACGATCACTTATCATAAGAGGTATGGGATGCCTCTTCTCCATTATTTTATCACTGTCTCAGTGCCTAGAGAATCTTTATGCAAAGACAACTTCATTTTCACAGTTGCTTTACGTGCGCAGAGGTGCTAACTGATTTCTTAAACCCATGAAATCATCCACATTACTGATTGAACACTGCCTCAGTGTTCAACAAAATCAAGAAATAACTCCAAAGAAATCAAGGGAAAATTAAGCATTCATTTGCACTTATTTCAGCTCTCTGAAACAACATGAAGTAAAATAAGCATACTATATATTCAACAGAAGAAAACTGATTTTGAAATGATGCAGATTTTCAAATAGTTGGTCTGGGGCACAGCTACAGAGAGACTGAAAATATTCAATTCATAACCAAAATCAGAGCAAGTGCATACACAAACAAAGGCAAGAGTCAGCCAATAAAAAGCATCCCTCAGAAGCAGTACTGATAATAATTATTTTAATGATTAATAATTTTGCAAGTATTTGCCTTTGCTCATTTCTTTGTTATTAGGTTAAGAAAGTTACCTTTAAATTCTTTGAACATGTTCCACTCACTAGTGCTACAACGCCATCATCTGTTACCTAGTGAAAAAACACATTATTATTAACATAATGGATTAAAGCTCATTTTTTCAAATATAGCTATTTCTGAAAAAAAATAATTATATTAATTTATTCACTCCCTGCAGTCACTAACCACACTTAACATTAAAAGTATTCCCTTCTCAACTAAGCTTGTATGGTTTTTTTCAGTCTATTAAACACCATTGCATTTTACTGCCACCCGATGCAGCCTGGCTCTCTATCTGTATGTTTCCAACTGTGTAACTGCTATTTCTGCAGCTTTCTTGTCTCATTTAACAGTGGGTAGACTACTACGGTCAGAGCATGGCACTTTTAATTCATAAGGTTTAGAGCACTTCTGCTCTACCAAACCTACTTTTTCTCCTCTTTCCAGGACTGCTGGAGATGTTCCTGAAGGAAGTTTCTTGGGTTAGGAAAAGAAAAATGTAATCTTAGCAGTATTTTACCCGCTGTCTTACTTTAAGCAAATCAGTTACATAAGATAAAAATCCCTCAAACAGTCATACACTCACACTAAAAGTTTTATCAAAGTGATTCGCTACAGACAGCCAAGAATCAATGGTTACCTGCAAGAGAGAGGAGACAAAAAAACATTCCTTTCCTTAGAAAGGCAAGAAAGGCTGATTTATTATTTGCTTCCAAGAATCAAATTCATTATCAAAAGCTGGATTGGATATCAGATCCATCACATAGCTTGTTTAAATGGCAGGAACAGCAGTCATCAAACATACACAATGTGCCTTGGCCAAATTTCACAGCTAGAATCCAGAGACCACAAGCTCCATTTCTGTTTAAAGGTTTCATCTATTCTCATTGCACAAATTGTCTTATTGCCTTCTGGCCCTCTAACTCTGCTGTACAGAACTGTAACAGGAAGGGTCAGATAGTGCGAATGAAGAATGTTCAGGAATGTCCCAGCATAGAGGCACATAAAGGCCTGTAAGAATGGCAGGTATTGTCAGTACCTAGCTTAGCGGGTCATCAAGACGACAGCACATTTAGTTCCTCAAGACACCCAGACTAGGAGACAAAGGGCAGTAAATAAATAAATTCTAAGAACTCTCACAGGTGGGACAGAATGGAGAGAGTAACCTATGTCATTCTCTAAAGGGTCTAAAACAGCACATCCAAAACCAGTGTGTGTCACTAACTTAAGACCAACCCAAGTAAAGTGGTGAAGATTTGACAGCCTGTGTCCCTTATCCTCCATGTCATCAAAACAAACCTGGACCAGACTGCTAGGTTGGTACCCAAATATTGGAGAGACCATTTGAATGTTATTGTCTTAATGCTTGAGAATATATGGTTGTGACAGTGTGAGAGCATGAAAAACAGTTTTGTATTATAATAATAAATCAAAGTCCCCTCACTTCCTTGTATGAGCTCACAGTAACCACTGCTATTTGAACACTACAGTGCTGCAGTAGTTTCCTACTCTATTGAATATCTATGTGCACTGCCTACAATGCCACATCTGCCCACCCTCATCAAGGCGTGCACACCTATATTGGGGATAAACCACCTGCAGTTAGTTAGTATCAAGCCACAAATACATTAGCTTCTTGGTACAGACCAGTTGCCATCAAACTCTGTAGGCATCTCTAGCAAAGGCTTACATATCCCAGCACCAGCTGTCAAATACTTTAGCAACCCAGCTCTGTTCTATGCGACAAGTATCTGGACAGATAAATGGCTAACCTGCAACACTCCTGCTTTGCCAATATGTTTTGCAGAGAATTAAAATGCCCCAAACCCTACAGAGAAAAATGTTGTAGTCTACACAGCCTTTTCAGGCAAGATTCTTCCCACAGTTATTTGCTACGCATTGAGTCATAACATTAAGGAGAAATGTACTGCTTAATTAGTGCAGGGATCTGGACTCCTGAGCCTGTGTTTCTGTCTGTTAACACTGCTGGGATTTAGGCATACTAGAGAAACCACCTCAGAACAATAACGTAAGTATACTAATAGGCAAACATAAATAGATTTCTTACATCCTGGGCCAGTGTAGCAGAGTTCTTCAGGCCAAACTTCCACTCACACTCTCTGTGTGCATACAGGGGACACAGATCTACAGCTCTTTCTTAGTTCAAACCTTCTGTTGCTGCATCCACCTCATTTCTTGTTATTTTGTACTTCTATATCTTCTACTTTTTGTACTTCAGCTCTGCAACCACCAGATGAGCCTATTTTTAAAATGGCTACAGCACCTCGAGGCATTTGGCCCCTTTGTAGAGTAGCTCACATCTGCTTCCATGTTTCTGCAAGTGAGCTGTGTCTTTCTTTGCCTGTTCATTTATGTCTGACTGACAGAAAAAAATTTTCACCAGATCATACACACCACACTGAGAGTCAAATTCACTCCATCCGAGACTTCACCTGCTAGGACCATGGTCCCTACATAGCAGGCAGCTTCAAGGAATCAATGGGTGCCCCTTCTGACTCTCTTTCCACTCACTCACCCACTCACTCTCTAATTTCTCCTGTTGGCTCGACTCTAGGCTTCCCTAGGCAGTTTCTCCAGTACAAATTACTTCAGACTAATTTACTGATGGTATGGCATCAGGTTACAGCTCAAGCTGGGTGCCTCTGGAGAGGGACCCCAAACAAAAAAAAATCCCTGAGCACTTATATCTTTACAATCTAAGTTCCCACCCCCATGTGCTATTCATGCCCTGTCCATGCGACAGTTGTTCCAATGGTGTTTTAGGGTCTGGGGTCTTTTTGTACTTCACTGGGTTTTTTCCTTGTCTCCAGACAGACCTTCCTTATCTTTAAGGTTTGCAGCTGGCGTGACTAGCTAGCTTCCTTATCTTCTGGCTTGAACTGGCTCTGGGGCCTTCTTTTGTGTAACTCAGTAACTAAGTTCAGCATAAGTGCATCATATCTAAGCGAAAAGTTCACCTGACTGATTACACTTTAGCCTAAAATGATTAGTATTCTTTAACACCAAATTTCTCACTGTTTCACTCTTTGACACAGCTTTGCCAGCTCCACTTGATATTTTTACTATGCATTCTGGCACTCAAACGCAAGAATATAGTTAAGCCTTGCAATCTCTGCAAGCATGAGCCATTCGTAGTCTCTCTGGTTCATCTTAAACTTATTTCACTGATATCTAGCATATGTTTCCATTTATTTTTAGTCAAATGAAATTCAGAATTCTAGTGTATTATCACCACATGATTATCAGAAAGGAATTAAAAATGTCAAAGTGTTCAGTTACTCAAGAAGCTTTCATCTCACTTAAAGCATGTACAGGAAAACAGATCTATTTCCCATAAAGGAAGAAAGAAACAAAGGAACAAAAAAGTAATGAAACAAGTTTGAAGACACAGAGTTAAATGATAATAAAAATCACCAAAGAAAAGATTAAAACTATTTTTGATGCTCTGCTTCAGGAAAAACTGAAAGAAGAAGCACAGCACCTAAAATAAGAACCTGCTTTGTGTTTTCCAGATCTGATACTTTGTTACAATGCTGGACTCATGTTCAAGATCAGGGCTCCTTATCAGTCAACTGAGTACTGCATCTACTGCAAAAAAATCCTTTCCCTTACTTCCTTATCTTGTAATTATGAAGCATGTTACCGTATTGTTGTTGCAGCTGACTTCTCCCTTCTCATGCTCAACACCGTCATTTAATCCTCTCACCTGACCTTTCTGACATTTTAAATGCCATTCTTTCCATGCTCCATAACATAACTCTGACAAGCCATTCAGAAAGCTCAGTCACTCTTGAACTAGACCTAGTTACAGAGTGTTTACTTCTCCTAGGGGCTTATATTATATGACATTCTGTATAATCACTATTCAGGTCAGTTTGTCCCAACAATAATCTGTCCGAGATTTTGCTTTATTTAAAAGAAATCATTAAGATTACTTCACAACATGAAGAAAATGATTGCTTACATAAAGATACTGAAAAAAAATGTCTTGAATGCTAGGTAGATTCTAATAAAAGATTATCTTCCGTAATACATGCTGTAATATCAAAATGTGTATTCTTCTGGTTATCAAGATGCAAAATATATCCTTCCTTTTCCTTGAGAGGAGGAAATAGGAAGTGAACTGTGGTCCTAAATCTTGTTAAGACTAAAGTTAAAAAGATCCCCTTTCAATTTTATCATGACTACATTAACAAAAAATAAACAAATAAAAGTCAATTAACTAACTGCCACCATAGTTACCAGAGTAGATGAAAAGTCCACACTGTGAAGAAATTTGCAGTTTTCTCCTAGTGCCTGCAGAGATGCATCCATGATTCCTGAACAACTGCCCAAGTTCACTATTTGTAGGAACTGGCAGTTGAGCGCAAGAGCAAGAACTCCACTGTCAGTTATACCGCAGCACCTTTTAAAAGACGCTTCACGCAAGTAAGGACAGGATAAGGCCAGTGCTATGACACCTGTCAAAGAAACAGAGCAATTTAATGATTTATTAATTTGTTAACATAACCACCATGCTAAAACATAGAATGGCTAGGATTGGAAGAGGCCTTGAAGATCATTTAGTTCCAACCCTCCCACCGTGGACAGCAGCACCTCCCACTGGACCACCCCGTCAAGGCCCCACCCAACCTGGCCTTGAACACCTCCAGGGATGGGGCATCCACAGCCTCCCTGGGCAACCTGTTCCAGTCCCTCATCACCCTCATAGTGTAGAATTTCTTCCTTGTATCTTGTTCTATCACTCCATGCCCTTATAAAATTCCCTCTCCAGTTTTCTTGTAGGCCCCTTTCAGGTACTGGAAGGCCCCTATAAGGTCTCCTCACAGCCTTCTCTTCTCCAGGCTAAACAACCCCAACTCCCTCAGCCTTTCTTCACAGTTGAAGTGCTCCAGACCTCTGATTATCTTTGTGGCCCTCCTTTGGGCTTTCAGGCTTCTCCATAAGGTCCATGGCCTTCTTATGCTGGAGGCCCCAGAGCTGGACACAGTACTCCAGGTAGGGTCTCACGAGAGTAGAGTAGAGTAGAGTAGAGTAGAGTAGAGTAGAGTAGAGTAGAGAAGATGGGGAGAGTCACCTCCCTCAACCTGCAGATCACACCTCTTTTGATGCAGCCCAGGATCCAGTTGCCCTCCTGGGCTAAAAGTGCACATTATTGCCAGGTCACGTTGAGGTTCTCAACAACTAACACCCCACACCCTTCTCCTTAGGGCTGCTCTCAATCCATTCTCTGCCCAGCACGTGACTGTGCTTGGGCTTGCCCTGACCCAAGTACAGGACCTTGGATGTGGCCTTGTTGAACTTCATGAGGTTAGCACAGGCCTGCCTCTCAGGTCTGTTAAGGTCCCTCTGGATGGCATTTCTTCCCTCCAGCAGGTTGACCATGCCACACAGTTTGGTTTCATTGGCGAGTTTGGCTGAGGGTGCACCCAATCCCACTGTCTACATCTGTGACAAAGATGTTAAACACCACCAGTCCCAATACTGACCTTGAGGAATGCCTCTCATCACAGGTCTTCACTTGGACATCAAGCCATTGACCACAACTCCTTGAGTGTGACCATCCAGCCAATTCCACATCCACCAAGTGCACATCTCTTCAATTTAGAGACAAAAATGTCCTGCAGGACAGTTTCAAATGCTTTACCCAAGTCCAGGCAGATGACATCAGTTGCTATTCCCTTATCCACCAGTGCTGTAGCCTTACTGTAGAAGGTCACTGGTTTTGTCAGGCACAATTTGCCCTTAGTGAAGCTTGTTGTGAACAATCACCTCCTTATTTTCTATGTGCTTCAGCGGAGTTTCCAGGAGGATCTACTCCATAATCTTGCCAGGCACAGAGGTGAGACTGACCAGCCTGTAATTCTTCCAGTCTCTCTTTTCCCTTATTTAAAAATATGGATTATGTTTCCCCTTTTCCAGTCAGTGGAAACTTTACCAAACCACCACAACTCCTCAAATATGATGGATAGTGGCTTAGCAACTTTATCTGCCAGTTCCCTCAAGATCCACAGATGCATCTCATCATGTCCTATGGACTTGTGCACCTGTTTAGTCCCCAAGCTACACATATCTGCATATCTAATATGCTATCCCCTGGTCAGCTTTTACCTCATGCCAGGCCACTAAGACTCTGTACAAGGAAATAATTTTGTAGCTGATTTCTTTTAATTCAAGGATGATGAAAAGAAAATTACAATGAATAATGCTAGAGCTAATAAATATTTCTAAATGCTGAATTCCCCTCCATACCACTTTGATGGTGTGACCGCTGCCCCTTGGGCCGCTTATCAAACCAGGGTAAGCCAGGCATGTTAGGGGAAAGAATTCACATTGTAAAAATGCAGTGAGATGGAGCATTAGGGCACTCTCTTAATGTACCTGAAACTGCTGTGCTCAGGAAAAGACTCCCAAGAAAGGGACTGGTGATCAGTCATCTCCTGACAGCCTGGTACACCTGCTACCTGAATAATAGTAAAATACCCAAACTGTACTATCTGGAAAGAACTTAAATCATACACTTGATAAAAGGTAGCATGGTTACTTCTTGTGAGTCATGGCAGTAAATCCTGACCAAAGCCAATCATCTGTGACCCAGTAAACTGTGATTCTAAGTGAGGCCCTTTGAGCTCTCCAGGATCACAGTGGGCTGCACCCAGCATCTCCTGCTGAGCTTGGACGCCTCTCAGGGTAGACTTCTTGATACTTAAAGACTGTCTGCTACAAAGCTAATGGCGACTGTAACTACTCGACGTTTAAAGACCTGCTGACAAATGCCAATGCATCAAAAGAGACTAATTCATTAAACTTGAAAGGAGGGAAATTTTAGACAGGCTCGCCTCTGTGCATTCCGATCCATGAACCTCTGTATATGCCCGTACATATCTCTGTGAGCGTCATTTGACTTAACCTTGTAGTAAAGTTGGAATTTATCAATAAAGAATCAGACTCTCCAGTTTTAATTGCAAAGTACTCATGAGTCTCTATCCAAGTAGACAAAGACTATGCATAAAGAGCTCTAGGCTTAGCCAGTACCTTTAAATGGTACTAGAAATCAGTAGGCAGATGAAGGCATGGAGGGAAGACCATTGCAAACTATATTTTTGGGGCCAAACAGTATAATGAGGTGACACTGAAAATAGATAAAATAAATTTTTAGAAGTTTAACCAATTACTTAGGTGAAAAGATAAGCACATCACTATGCAGTGGTAAGAAATGAAACGCAAGACTGATAAACATTAGCTCAATACTAAATTCTTTCCCTCCATTTTCAATAAGGTGATTTAAGGATGGAGCAAAGCAGTAGAGTGTAATGAAAAGACAAAGCAAAGCTTGTGGGAAATAAAAGGCAACAAGCTTAATTCTTTTAAACTAATAGCTCCTGATACTTTTAACCTCCAGCTTCAGGTTGTAATACTTGAATTCCTGAAGTCCTAAAGCAAGTCAAGTCTTAAGTTGGAGAAGCATAGAATCATAGAATCACTAGGTTTGAAAGGATCCACTGGATCATTGAGTCCAACCATTCCTAACACTCCCTAAACCATGCCTCTCAGCACCTCATCCACCCGTGCTTTAAACACCTCCAGGAAAGGTGACTCAACCACCTCCCTGGGCAGCCTATTCCAGTGCCCAATGACCCTTTCCATGAAAAACTTTTTCCTGATGTCCAGCCTGAACCTCCCCTGGTGGAGCTTGAGGCCATTCCCTCTTGTCCTGTCCCCTGTCACTTGGGAGAAGAGGCCAGCTCCCTCATCTCTACAACCTCCTTTCAGGTACTTGTAGAGAGCCTCAGCCTCGTCTTCTCCAGACTAAACAACCCCAGCTCTCTCAGCTGCTCCTCGTAATATGTGTTCTCCAGCCCCCTCACCAGCTTCGTTGCTCTTCTCTGGACACGCTCCAGAGCCTCAACATCCTTCTTGTGGTGACGGGCCCAGAACTGAACACAGTATTTGAGGTGCGGTCTCACCAGTGCCGAGAACAGAGGGAGAATAACCTCCCTGGACCTGCTGGTCACACCGTTTCTGATACAAGCCAAGATGCCATTGGCCTTCTTGGCCACCTGGGCACACTGCTGGCTCATGTTCAGTTGACTGTCAACCAACACCCCCAGGTCCTTCTCCAAGCAGCTTTCTAGCCAGACTTCTCCTAGTCTGGAGCTCTGCATAGGGTTGTTGTGCCCCAAGTGCTGGACCCGGCATTTGGCTTGGTTAAACCTCATGCCATTGGTCTCAGCCCAGCAGTCCAGCCTGTTCAGATCCCTTTGCAGAGCCTCCCTACCCTCCAGCAGATCCACGCTTCCACCCAGCTTAGTATCATCTGCAAACTTGCTAAGGGTGCACTCAATGCCTTCATCCAGGTCATTCATAAAGACATTGAAGAGGGCTGGACCCAGTACCTCATGAGCCCTGGGGAACCCCATTTGTAACTGGCCTCCAGCTGGAGTTAACTTCATTTACCACCACTCTCTGGGCCCGGCCATCCAACCAGTTTTCCACCCAGGAGAGTGTGCGCCTGTCCAGGCCAGAGGCTGACAGTTTCTGAAGCAGAATGCTGTGAGAAGGCTTTACTGAAGTCCAAGAAGACTACATCCACAGCCTTTTCCTCCACCCAGTAGTCGATTCACTTTGTCATAGAAGGCGATCAGGTTCATTTGGCAAGACCTGCCTTTCATGAACCTGTGCTGACTGGGCCTGATCACTCACTTCTCTTGCATGTGCTTCATGATAGCACTCAAGATCACCTGTTCCATGACTTTCCCTGGCACTGAGGTCAGACTGACAGGCCTGTAGTTCCCTGGATCCTCCCTGCATCCCTTCTTGTAGAGAAGATGCTAAAAACTTGTTTAACGGCCAATATATTTAATTTAAAAAGGGGGAAAAAAGTAATTAGGAAATCACAAGTCTGGAACTACAACAATAGTGATACTAGTAAGGCTCTGGAACAAGTTCTCAGGAAGGACTGATTGAGATGAAGTGGAAAATAAAATCAAATGCAGCGCAGTTTTACCAGAAACCTAGTATTAGAATAACCTGATAGCTCTCTTTTGTAAGATAATCAGTGCTCTTGGCCTATGATTTACACCAATGACGTGACTTTCAATTAGTGTTGGTGTGGCACTGGGGATTTTTAAAGCAATATTTACCCTACATATCTTTTTTTTTGCAATTTATTCCAATCTAACAAGAAAAATAAAAATAAGATCCCAGTTATCTGTGCACAGATAACATACCTTCTGAAGTGATTCCCAATCTTTTTTCTTTCCAAGAATTTAAGTTGATTTTTTTCAATTGCTTGCAGTTACAAAGCTGCAATAATGCCTTATCTGAAATATCACAGTCTCGGAGGTCTAGAAACTCTACAGCAGGGTGCAATACCTGTAACGAAAACCTACCATTTCAGTCAAACTCTGCTATGTCATAGAACATGCAAATTTTTATCTAGAATATGTAATGTCAGATATCACACAGAACTTTAAGATAATATTCACTAGAGGGTGGGGTTACCAGTCTCAGGAACTAAAAACACTAAAGAAAATACGGTATCATCAGCCACAACAGTTCATCTCCTACTGCATGAATTTTCAGTTTCTGTGACCATATGCACAGCAGGAGTACATTAACACTACTATTTAAACAGTCGAAGTACTATTTTGATGGTACAGTTGCTAGAAGCAATGGTTCTGCCAGTACAGATATGTTTATCAAGCTTAATACCCTCAAACTTAGCAGCACACCTTGGATGGCAGGGATTTGAAGTGTAAATAAATACTGCCTGCGATCAAAACTTAAATCTGCTGAACAGATAAGGGTAATATTTGAAAGATATTTTGCCCCAGAGTATTCTTCTCATCTAAACACACACTCTTGTTCTCATAAACAAGCAACCTTATTATCATACCATCAAATTCTCATCAAATATGCTCTTTCACTCCCATATGAGCATCGGTTGGAGGTTTTGTGAAATCTTCCTCAAGAGGACATTAATGAAATTTAGACCTAAAGCAATAAATAGTAGGTCTCTGATTTCAGTAACAATACAAATATATCTGACCACTAATTTGATTTTCAGGAATTCTCACTGAATTTTAATATTTTTTTATAGCCCCCTCTTGCACAAACAATCTATAAGTTTTTTGACCTGTCCTGCAGACAAATAGGCAAGCCTTAGAAGAGGTTTTCTCATTATCTTATTCTACTCCCTTCAGCTTGTCATTCCATTCCTCAGCTAAAAGGATAAAAGCATACAGTGAATTTCCATACACAAGCAAAGATAACAGCACAGATGACAGGCTTATTAAAGGCCTATTCCTTACCCAGGCTGACCACTCTAACAGTTACAATAAAGATATTACAAGGAACACTGTTTTTTCTGTTTTCAAATATATAAGATGCTAAAATCTTTACTGACAAAGTCAATTAAGCCTTTTAACAAAAAGCTAAAACTCCTAGTAGATTATAATTGCAACCTTTCTGCAAAACAAATGGCAGAATGCAGACAGCTTTAACAGCTTTTTTCCCCCAAATGCTATAAGCCTCAAATACATCTCTACACTACAAAACCACCAACACATCCCACACAACACACTTGTGAATAGTTTTCACAAGATAACATTCAGCTCTTTTTCACTTATAGTTCTGAATTGATATTGAAGGAAGCAAACCAGTCAAACCCAGAGATGACACGCTTAAAGCCGAAGCAACTGTCAACATTTACTCAAGATACTTCCTCTGACTGTTGGCTTTCTTTCACAATTCCAAAATGCATAGAACACAACAAAAGTGAGGAAACTTCTGTTTTTGAAGCCATGTGAGAAATTTTATGATTAAAAGAGCCATTAGATGCAAGGAAGTCTAAATGAGAAGCAAGAGTACTATCAGAATACTGTCTATTTAAAGGAGCTAGAGTATTAAGCTTCCCTAGCCTATGATTCTTCACATGCTCGGGTATTACTTAGAGGTTAGCTTTCTATTATTATTCACAGATTCATATTCACTGAATGCACCTGTCTCAAAGAAGATGCATTCAGATAGAATAAGGGCTGTTAGGATGCAGAATACAGGAGATTAAAGTTATGTTGTGGGCACATGCTGAACGGTTTTAGAGAACTTTATGGTAAAAGTGAGTTGGAAGGAGTTTAGCATATAAGTCACACATGGAAGGCTCCTCCAAGCAAAAAGCAGAGTAAGGGAAAAAAAAATATGATAACATAAATCTGGGCAAGAACAGGGAGGCAACACATGAAATAGAAGCTTATACATGAGCGCAGGTTAACAGAATTTCAACAGCAATAAATGTAACTTTAAGCAAAATGCTTAAGCAACACCAAGGACAGGACAGGTGCAAAATCAAATGAGAGAGCATAGCCTGGAAAACCCCAAGGGAACAGATCTAGTGGCAACACTATGGAGACTATGAAAGAAAAGGGCAGGAGGGAAGCAATAGCAAAGAAAAAAATTCCATATCCATATGGAGACTAACTGAGATGTTGCAAATGTGCCACATATAGAGTACTTCAGTTATATATGATGTGAGCAAGGGATAGTAAGAAGAGCCAAACAATGTAAGCCATTTCTGCTAGGCTGAGCAACAAGAATATCTGCAAGACGAAAGAACAGGAAAACTGAAGAGCAAAATGGTATGGAGAAACAGTTTGAATCCAGAGACCAAGAGGTGGCCAGCATTTTTTAAAAAATACAAATGAGATAAACCTGGAAACTATTATCAAAGAAAGCCAAGGTATAACATGCCCAGCAAAAGCAATGACAACCAAGGACAGAACTGCAAGAAATGAGAAAGGGAAAACACATGAGAAAAAGAATCAGAACAGAATATCCCAGTGACAGATGGAAAACATGCTCAAAGAGAAGACACTATTCAACTTCTGAATGAAGAAAAAGACAGATGAGATTTTACAAAGAGACAGAGGAACAGAATGTAGCTTAAAACCTCTAGTTTATTTCCAGACTAAAGATATCCTAATAAGTTTTGTGCAATTACACACACACAATCATGGTTTATTATATACACCTAGTAAAATGCTTAGAAAGGATTACTTACTGAAAAGATAGCCTAAACAAAATTTTGTCAACTCAAATTTTCCAAAATAAGTCCAGTGAATAAGACTGATTTTCACTCAGAGACCTATTTTTATAATCAAAAAATGGTGCATATTAAAGATAAAAGGTTTTCTACAGTACTTTGGATTCTGCCTCTAGTCATGGCTTCACTATTCTGACACTAAGAAACTGACATTATTTGCCTCTTCCATGTTACAAGTCAAAGCAGGAATGAACAGGGAGTCATTTATTTTCTGTTTTACCAAGGCCAACCTTTAGCCTTCCTCAATGCTCACACCTCCCTTTGAGGCTCAACAAGATAACGGTAGATAGATACAAATATAGATGTGCCCTTGAATTTACAGCTAAAGAAAATTCATTAACTGGTTTCATTTTAAAATACTGCCATGCACTAGTTTGCAAAGGGATGAGAGAACTTGAACTATCAGTTTCTAGCCTTAGCATCATCATATTTCAAAGAATCAAGATTTAAATAAATTATATGGAGATCATGTGCTTAATGTCAATAGAACATAACAAACATCTAACAAGTTCCTGAAATCTTCTAATTTCTAAATTATGCACTAGCTTCTTGAAACATCCTACATTTAGGAACAGAACCTGGTTTGCAACAGTCTAGTTTCCTGTACTAAAAAGGGATAATACATGTCAGTTGATTACACAGAAGTAATTTAAATTATCACCAAAGGGAAAACATTTTAATTTATTTGAACTATAAACATAATCTTATTACTACTAATAGAGGAGTATTAGTAATATGAAGGTTAAGAAAAAAGCGGTAAAGACATGGACAATGTAAGCAGGCCTGAATTTATCTGTCATCTCATGTAAACAATTTTAATTTAGTTCATCCTTGTGTGTTAGCTATCACAGACAGGATAGTTTTGAATGAAATCTTACCTCACTGATATTTGAATCAGTTATTTGCCCTTGCATACTCATTAATTTAATCAATTTATCCTTTATGTTGGGTGGCAATGACTTCATATCTGCAGCATATCTGGAAAGGTTCTTTGTCAAACACCGAAGGCATCTGAAAAAAAAGAAAGTTACAGCACAGTCAAAAACAGCCATTATATATTAGAACTAGCACAATCAAGCCATAAGATATCATTTTCTGCATCCAGCTATGCTGACTTCAAACCTTATCAGTTCTAGCTGTTCCATGGTACCACCAATTCAATTGTTGACCTTTGGGGACAATCAGCTGATCCTTCTCTGTAAGTGTTCCCCAGTCAACTTGAGGCAAAAATTAGCCTCATTCACTGCAATCACCAAACCAGGTCACAAAATGAATTTGCTGGTAGTATGTTCACGAGTTCCAAGAAAGGCCTTTTCACCAGCTAAGCCTTCACTCAGTAGGCAGTAAATCTTTATTTGGGCCAGCTAGTTCCAGCGAAGAGACACCTCTCTATCACTAAGGAGGTATTTTCAGATGTAGTATTTACACACTCTCTAGTTTGTAGCACTCTTTTACAATGAATTGTTCTGAGAAACCCTGTGTTCAACCTTTTTAACTTTGTGCTTAAAACTAGATCTGATCATAGAGGATTGCCACATGAGGAAGAAATTCTTCTGTCTTAATAGGGTTCAGGAAATCTCATATCAATCAGCTCGTGGTCCTACAAAGTAGGTTAGGCAGATAAAATAACAAGTGGATACACAGCAAATGTAATGTAAAGGGGAAAGTAAACACACTTTGATCTTCACAGGGTATTCATACAGCCTCATCAGCAACGGTTCTTCAAGAAATTAAGCTGCCCTGGTATAAGAAGGAAGGTTCTCACACAGCTGGCTGAAATCCTATCACAATCAGAAACATGGATTGGTTTGACTCAGTATAGCCATGCCTTTTTTTAACAGCAGTATTTTAGGCCCCCTTACTGCCACATGTTTACTCAATCAGAATAAGTTATCAACCTGAAGGAAACAGCCTGATTATTATACACACCAGGCCAGAGATTTTGAACTAATGATAATGCCAATATACACTCTATTTTCTATATATCATAAACACCTTGCTCTCTGGGCACATTTTGTATTAGGGTCAAAATTGTTTCCCTGTTTCGAGCAATCTGTTCCCTTGGCCAGATACTGAAGCCTGACCTACACAACGTTTCCATTGTGAGATACTGCTGATGAGAAACAAATCTGAAAGACACAAAGGGCTTAAGAATTCATCTGAAAAGGAAGGACTAGGCAGAAACAAACATTAAGAGGCCTACTAATATCACAGAATGATACATGAATGATCCTAGAATTTTATCTGCGTGAAGGAAAGAAAAGGGGATCATTTCAGTCAGAATACATTAAGAGGCTCCAGATGGAACAGAGCTTTTTGGGAGAAAACATTAAGAACTTTACTTAAGCAACATAAAACAGAGAGATCAGTATTATCCAGATGTATGTGGAACAGTACCTGGGTGGAACACTCGAAATAATGCTTTTCAAGACCATATATACAGAAGAGAATTCACTTAAGCAATACTGAGTACTATAGAGGGATACTAATAATGCAGTCCTACTTGTATAAGATTCCTAAGGCACTTTAACATATCATAGGATACATAAAATAATAATGGCACAGCCTCTGCAACTTTAAATTACAACCACAGACTTACTGAAACACCAAAGACAACACTGGGTAGAGTTTATGAATAGCTTCTAAGCAAACTGACTTTTAGAGTAATCATCACTTTATAATATGTTAAGAGACAATTGCTGGTCCTTAAAGAAGAAATTGCAATGCTCTGAAGGGAGATTTTATTATAAAAAAACTAAGTCCCCAGGTAATGAGGAACATAAACTACAGTGAGGCTAAACAACATCCAAAGATAACATTTTGTTGCCTAGAAAATGCCAAGACATTAATAAGCACTACACTACAGTAAAACTAAACCAGAGTGAGTTGAAAAGGGGGAAGGAATGGTAACTCCCCACTGTCCTCTCTTGCTTAGAAACTTGAGTTCACAGAAGAGATGGAGTGCTTTGAACTGGAGATTCTATTATCTACTGATCATAGCTACCTGAATTAGATTCCCTAGGCCAACTTTTCATTTTAAATCCTATCAAAAATGTTGAAGAAACATTGCCATCCTGCAAAACATTTTGCTTTTGTAGAATCAACATTTTTCTATTAATTCACTCCACTAGTAAACTCAAAGCAGCTACTGTAATTGCACAGTATATCTCTTTGCTGTCATTGGCTTCTTTACTTTCATGTGATCTGGATACGCACAGCAATAATTAAGATTGGTAAGTAAAGACTATAACACATTCACCTGGCAGACAAATTTTGCCTCCCTCTAACTTAACGACTGCTATTTCCCTGCTTCATGTTATCAGCGCTGTTACATCAGCTGTTCACAGTTCAGAGTTGTCTACAAAGTGTGAAATGGCATACTCATTTGTTCCAAATGCGTCCAGAGCTGCAGAACAGAAAAGGCCTGTAGTCTTTAAACTTAAGTTTTACGACAGGTTAGGGACTTATGGCAGGACAAGTATTTCCAATACATAAACCAGAAATTAGATCTTTCTGACTAGTTATTCTACAAATACCATGCAAGGTGCAGCTTATACTAAGTTACATCACATGAAGTACAATAGCAGAACATATGTTAGAAATGGGACACATCAGAAGAAGAAATTAACTAGAAGAACATACACTAAAGCAGGTTTAATGGCAAATAACAAGCCAGATACATCTTCCTGCATTCCTTAGGGCTGGATAATTTATATTCATCGTCAGACCATAAAAGGAAGCTCTGCTTTGCAACTGATGCTCTACTCATTTTTTTGTTCATGCAGAAGTACCCATCTACAAATGTTCTGATGCCTTTTTAAGGCCTTAGTTTTCCAAGACACTGACAGGTTAGGTTAACACATTAGTCTGCAGGCCTAATTAGGCAAGTCCCTGTTAATGGTATGTGTTACACAAGGAGCTACGTAGCCATTGTTTGGTTGGAAAAGACCTTTGGGATCATTGAGCCCCATTGCACCTGTCCACTACTAAATTATATCCCTGAGCAGTTCACCTACCCGTCTTTTAAATACCTCCAGGGATGGTGACTCAAACACCTCCCTGGGCGGCCTGTGCCAGTGCCACATAATGCTTTCAGTGAAGAAATTTTTCCTGATGTCCAATCTGAACTTCCTCTGGTGCAAGTCGAAGCCATTTCCTCTCATCCTTTCACCTGTCACTTGGGAGAAGAGACCAACACCAACCTCACTACAACCTCTGTTCAGGTAGTTGTAGAGAGCAATAAGGTCTCCCCTCAGCCTCCTCTTCTCTAGGCTAAACAACCCCAGTTCCCTCAGTCACCTCTCACAAGACTTGTTCTCCAGCCCCTTCACCAGCTTTGTTGCTCTTCTCTTGACACACCCCACCACTTCAATGTCCTTCTTGCACTGAGGGGCCCAAAACTGAACACAGTATTCGAGGTGCAGCCTCACCAGTGCTGAGTACAGGGGGAGAATCACTTCCTTGGTCCTGCTGGCCATGCTGTTTCTGATACAGGACAAGACGCCACTGGCATTCATGGCCACCTGGTCACACGGCTGTCTCATATTCAGTTGGCTGTCAACCTACATCCCCAGATACTTCCCTGCCAGGCAGTTTTCCAGCCACTCTTCCCCAAGCCTGCAGCACTGCTTGGGGTTGTTGTGTCCCAAGTACTGGACCCGGCACGTGACCTCGTTGAAACTCATTCGGTTGGTCGCAGCCCATCAATCCAACCTGCTCGGATCCCTTCATAGAGCCTCCCTATCCTCAAGCAGATCAACATTTCTGCCGAGCTTAGTGTCATCCACAGACTTACTGAGTACACTAAATCCCTTCATCCAGATCTAGACCTAAGGTTAATCATGAGAATATAAGCATGCAGTATAATGCACATCTTAAACACCATTCTAACAGATTAATCATGCACAACAAAAAAAAAGTATGTTTCAGCTTTGCAAAAAGGGAAGTTATTAGCAAGACAGAACCCTTGCAATTAATTTTTTAATTATGAAGAGTCCAGCTGTCATTACACACCACCCTCACCAAATGTAAAGTCCAAACAGAGGTTGAAAAGGCTCATTCTGCCTCCACTTTGTCTCCCCAACCACTTTTTACTGCACCTTCCTCATGCCAGCTCTGAAATACAATTGCACAGTGACCTGAAAGAAAATTCCTGTGACTAAAACTGTGAGAAGGCCAAAGAAATATTACTGCCAAAAGAGGTGGCTGAGGGCAGAGGGCAGCAGCAGCCTGGAGTTAAGTCAAACTAAATACAGTGCATGGCCACAGCAGAAAACTTTATTTTGCCACAGAATCTTGTCTGGCATCAGAACGCCACCAAAACACAGAAAATTAAACTCATACTGACTGAGAACTCAAGAGAAATTAAAATATTAAGGCTATGTAATCTGAAGTGTATCACAGATTTAAGTAAGGAAAGAAGCAAGACTTACAGCATGGAAGCACATTTAAAAAAACAATAAAGCTAGCACAATGTGATAAGGGCACCTGTAGTAGGTCACTGCAAAAGACACTGCAAAAAAAGAGGAGACAGAGATTTCAAGCAGAATCTGGGCAGAGTTTAACCACAGGTCTTGGTTGCAGAGACCCGCATATCAGCATGAATGACCATCACATAACCTGAGCACACACAAGTATCACTCATCCCTCTGGAGATGTCCAAGACTGAAATGACTTCACTGAACCTCGGCAACTGCTGGATAAAGTTGGCTGACTGCCTGTAACAGAGAAGCCCGTAAATGTCTCCAACTCAGGACAAGTAGTACATCATCCACATTCTTTGTCTTTATCTTGAGATTAAACAGCCTATCTACTGGGCTGCAGAGAAGGAGAAGAATTGGTTATTCCTAAAAAAAATCTCACCAAAGCTCTAAAGACCACAAGAAGTGTGAACCTCATCACAAGTGGAATCTGTGCAGCATGCTGATCAATGAGAAGGGGCTTGTCTCATGCTGCAATAGCTAAGGTCCTCAGCACCATAAGAGACAAAAGATTGCTTTTGTATTTTCTACTACTACTATTCTTTATGCAATAAACCAGTTAACTAGCTTTGAGATGCTGTACCATTCTTACCATCCCAAAAGCACCAGCACCTCTTCAGTGCAAAAAAGCACTCCACCTTTGCCTAGGGTGAGTCAAATAGGCTTTCTGAGCCTTCTGGGGGGTGATAAGTGCACCCGTGCAAGCAGTCATTTGTCACATAAGGGCACACCCTTGAATTACGTGATAAATATGTATCTATCATAGGACACCTACGTTTTGGTTGCTAGGTAAATAACTTTTTCTTCCAATTCATCCCAAAGGAGGCAGACTGTAGTACATAAAAACCATAGACTGTAGTACATAAAAACAGCTCTATCTAAAAACGTAATACAAGCTTGAAATGAACTTTTTTCACTGGAAGATATTAAGCAGCTAATGCAGCCATGCTTGAATAGGGACTTGCACATCTAGACCAACTACTTGCTTCAAATTTGCCCCAAATACCCCAAAACCAGTGCAGATACACGGAAATCAATGTGAGCTATGCCAAATCTTCTAGTTACATTTAAGGGCCTCTTGCTGCTGGATTTTAAATTTGGCTTGAGAGAGAAGCTTTTCAGATCAATGCCATTCTTTTCAAAAGGCTGCTTGATATTTTCAGAGTACATTACTGACTTGCAGTTTAAAGAATAAAACATTTAAAATATGTTTTCACTGTTATTGTACTTTGTAGGAAATTTAATAAAACAGTTGGCTACACCAGGGCAATTGCAATCTTGTCTTCAGTGCTTTAAAAGTCTAACACTTTTATGGTTTGCTATGTATACAAATTCTGTATGGTTTGCTAGCTATTTTTGTTTCATCTGCCAAATCAACTATTTTATCCCTATGCTGTCCCTAACTCCCTCCCCTAAACATGAAGAAATTTGCCATAGTGAAGACAAAGCGAAACACCATTCAGTGGATTTACTGGGGCCAGGTGAAGGCAGAGATCCTCAATCATCCCTCCTCATCCAGATCTGACAGGGATCAATCTGTAATCTGCCGGCCAAAACCTGTCACACCCACCAAGCCCTGTCGCTCCTCTAAAAACCTTACCACCTGCCCTGTAACTCCTCCCAAACACTCACCTCTGTCAAACCCTGTCACCCCATCAAATTCCGTCACGCACCTTGTCACGCCGTCAAACCCTGCCACCCCATCAAATCCTGTCACCTCTGCAAAACCCTGACATCCTATCAAGCTCCGTCACCCCTACCAAATCCCATCACCCCATCAAACCCTGTCACCTCTGCAAAACCCTGCTACCCCACCAAATCTTGTCACCTCTGCCAAACCCTGTCACCCCCTGCCATCCCAAACACTGTCACCTCTGCAAAACCCTGTCACCCCATCAAACCCTGTCAACCCCCATCACCCCTGTCAAGCCCTGTCATGCACCTTGTCATGCCATCAAATCCTGTCACCTCTGCAAAACCCTGTCACTCCACCAAAACCTGTCACATATGCCAAACCCTGTGACTCTCAAATCCTGCCACCAGTCCTGTAACTCCTCCCAAACTGTTACCTCTGCCAAACCTTGTCACCCCATCAAACCCTATCACTTCTCTCAACACCCCCGAAACCCTGTCACTTCTGCCAAACCCTGCCACCCCATCAAATCCTGACACCTCTGCCAAACCCTGTCACCCCCTCAAACCCTGTCATCCCATCAAACCCTGTCAACCCCCATCACCTCTGCCAGTTCCTGTCACCTACTCTGTCACCCCACTAAACACTGTCTCTTCTGCCAAACTCTGTCACCTACCCTGCCACCCCATCAAACTCTGTCACCTCTGCAAAACTCTGCCACCTTCCCTCTTGCCCCATCAAACCCTGTCACCTCTGCAAAAACCTGCCACCCCTCTCAAACCCTGCTCCTGTAACTCCTCCCAAACGGTCACCCCTGCGAAACCCTGTCATCCCATCAAACCCTGTCAACTCCCATCACCTCTGTCAAACCCTGTCACCCACCCTGTCACGCCATCAAACCCCGTCACCTCCGTAAAACCCTGCCACCTCATCAAACCCCGCCACCTCTGCCAAACCCTGTCACCTCATTAAAGCCTGTCACCTCTGCAAAAACTTGCCACTCTATCAAACCCTGCCACCTCTGCCAAACCCTGTCACCTCATCAAACCCTGCCACCTCTGCCAAACCCTGGCACTCCTCTCAAATCCTGTAACTCCTCCCAAACTGTCACCTCTGCCAAACCGTCACCCTATCAAACCCTGTCACCTCTGCAAAACCTTGTCACTCCATCAAATTCTGTCACCTCTGCCAAATCCATCCACCCCACCTCTGCCAATTCCTGTCACCGACCCTGCCACCTCATCAAAGCCCGTCACCTGTGCCAGACCCTGTCACCTACCATGGCACTCCATCAAACCCTGTCAACTCTGCCAGATCCTGTCACATACCCTGCCACTCCGTCAAAGCCCGTCACCTCTGCCAGACCCTGTCACCCACCCTGCCACCCCCTCAAACCCTGCCCCCTGTAGCTCCTCCCGATCTGTCCCCACAGCCAATCTGTGCCCTCCCCCGCCCTCTCCACCGAAGGCCGCCCGCCCCTGTCCCGAGCCCTGCCGCCATCGCTTCGCCCCGCCCGGATCCCTCCCGGAGGGAAAAGGGGCCAGTCTGGAGCAGGAAGGTGCCGGGGCGCCACTCACAGGTCCAGGAGGAGCTGGACTTGGTCGCCGGCGCCGTCCCAAGCGCCGCTGAGGCGGCTCATGGCGGGGGGAGCCGCGGTCCCTGCGAGGCCGAGATGGCGGCGGCGCCTCCTCCCGCGGGCACGACGGGAGATGTAGTCCGAGCACGGGGCGCCGCTGCCGGCGCTTGGTGTGTCTTGGTGAGGGGCTGGCAGAGGCCGCCCGGGGAAGCTGTGGATTCCCCATCCCTGGAGGTGTTCAAGGCCAGGCTGAATGGGGCTCTGAGCACCCTGGTTCACCCATGGCAGTGGGGTTGGAACGCGATGGGCTTTCAGGTCTCTTCTGACCCAAACCATTCTGTGAGTCTATGATCTTCCCGAGCCTGGAAGAAGCACAGGAGAACCTGAGAAGTTCAGGAGTCTTCAGGCAAGGAGCACAATTGTTTTAACTGTGATTTCCTCCTTGCTCCCATCATAGAATCATAGAATCATAGAATCATAGAATGAACCATAAAATGGTTTGGGTTAGAAGGGATCTTAAAGATCATCCAGTTCCAACCTCCCTGCCATGGGCAGGGACACCTCCCACCAGACCAAACTACTCAAACCCCCATCCAACCTGGCCTTGAACACCTCCAGGGATGGGGCAGCCACAGCTTCCCTGGGCAACCTGTGCCAGTACCTCACCACCCTCATCGTGAAGAAATTCTTTCTTATGTCTAGTCTAAATCTGCCCCTCTCCAGTTTATACTTATTGCCCCTTGTCCTATCACTACAAGCCTTTGTGAACAGCCCCTTCCCAGCTTTCTTGTAGCCCCTTCAGGTACTGGAAGGTCACTATAAGATCTCCTCAGAGCCTTCTCTTCTCCAGGCTGAACAACCCCAACTCTCTCAGCCTGTCCTCGTATGGGACGTGCTCCAGCCCTCTGATAATCTTTGTAGCCCTCCTCTGGACCCATTCCAACAGCTCTATATCCTTATGTTAAGGATTCCAGTGGAGTCATTCCCCAGCACCGGTTTCCCTCATTTCCCTTTCCCCAATCTCCAATAACCTGCAGAAACCCTGCTGCCTGCCAGATCCTTCTGCCTGAATACATTTTCTCTTTTTTTTTTTTTTATTATTTCTAGCTTTTTAAATTTCTGTGTGGCCTGTGTGACATAAACTGAGATCACACCTTCCTTAGGACTTAACATTGACAGATGATTGCTGCGTCATTATCTTCAGACCCAAGACCCATCACCTACCCAGGCAAATGATTGACTAAGATAAGGAAGTCTCTGTTCTCGCCAGATTAGGTGAAGGATCTGTATCTGTGAGAAACAGAGGTTGCTGCGGATATCTGATTACTTTGCTGAAGTTGAGGACTGAAACATCTGGGTTAACAGATAAACTGCAAGGTTGCTAATGTATGATGATGCTGCAAGACCTACAAAATATAGCTTTTTATGATTGGATAATTAGAAATATGCATTAGTAGGTAATTGGATGGTTCATATCATACCCTTATAATGTAAGCTATAAAACCTCTAAAGAAACATCACTTGTATGTGCCCAGTTTGGATGGTAAACCCCCTGCACATTAATAGATATTGAATTTTGTACTGCATCAAAGGAGCTTTAGATTGGATAGTAAGAAAAATTTCTTTACTGAAAGAGTGGTTAAGCATTGGAACAGGCTGCGCAGGGAAGTGGTGCTGTCACCATCCCTGCACGTGTTCAAAAAAAGTGGGGATGTGGCTCTTTGGGACATGTTTTAGTAGGCATGGTGGTGTTGGTCTGATGATTGAATTTGATGATCTCAGAGGTCTTTCCAACCTTAATGATTCAATGATTCTATGAATCTATTCAGTCAGAACGGGCCAGCTGTGAATTTGGTAACAAAAGCAGGAGGCACACAAAGCTGACAGGGTGAGCTTTGTTTTAGTTTTCCCTTCCACAGCACAAGCAAGGTGTCTCACAAAGATGGCAGAAATCCCCATGCTGATGGAAGGTGCTGGGTTGAGCAAGGAGCAGGCTTCCTTGCAGATCCTTTTGTGGGGTCAGGAGACATAATAAAGCTGCAGCAGACTGTGTAGTTCTGGCAAATTCTGTGTGCTTGCATGGTGAACCTAACCAGCAGACAGCCCTGGCTAACAAGCAACTGATTCTCTTGATGTTTTTCAGAAGGATCAGTTTAATGTATTTGCTTCTCCCATCAGCTGATTTGGCAGTGGGTAAGGCTAGTAGGTAGCGATGAGGCTAGGGCTGTGCTGAGGGTAGGTTCCTCAGCTTGTGGGCTGGAAATAATTGCTAGCCCAGTGACAGCCTTTAACTGTTTAACCTCATGAGTTGCTTCTGAAGCAGCTCATGAACTGCCAAACTTCACACACTGCTGCTGTATCTCAAACTGAATCTGACAGCAGGCTGTCTCAGGGAGCAGTTACGTGCTGCTCTTACACTGATTTGACTATAGGCAGTTGCAGAAAGGACTTCAGCCACACCAGCCTAAACATGTTGGAAAACTGTACTGATAAAACACCAGGCTGTAACCAGTGAGTCAAGAAGTACTTGAATATAGACTCTCTGCAAAGCTGCTTTTAGTAAGTCAGGCTTGATCTTGTACTGGTACATGGGGTTATTCCTCTCCAGGTGCCAAGCAGCACTTCCCTGTGCTGAACTTCATGAAGTTCCTCTCTGCCCATTTCTCCAACCTGCCAGTCATCTCTGTTCAGAGGGACACCATTAGGTGCATCAACTGCTGTTCCCAGTTTTGAATAATCTGTAAATTTTGAGCATGCAGTTTACCTCAATGTCAAGGTCATACATGACATTGTTAAGTGGTATAACCTTAGTATTGATTACAAGTGTCTGGTATCCAGCTTGTCTTTGTGCTGCTGATCACAATCCTTTGATCCCAGAAGTTCAGGCTGCCTCCAATCTACCTCACTATTCAACTATTCAGCCCGTACTTGCCTGGATGGCAACCTCAACTAGTTGAAGATGTCCCTGCTCATCGCAGGGCAATTGTACTAGATGACCTTTAGAAATCCCTTCCAACCCGAACTATTCTATGATTCTATTCTATAATTCTTTATCAGCTTATCTATTGTATTATTGGAGTGCCAAAAGCTTTATTAAAACGGAGATAAACATCTCCACTGCTCTACCATCATCTGTCAAGTCAGTCGTCTCATCACAGAGGGCTATGAAATAGGTGAAGCACAATTTCTTAGACATAAAAGCACACTGACTCCTCCAAGTGTCCTTGTCTTCCATGTGTTTGGCAATGTTTTTTTGGGAGGATTTCCTCCATTTCCTTCACCTCATGAAGTTCAACAAGGCCAAGTGCAAGGTTCTACACCGGAGTCGGAGCAATCCCAAGCACAATTACAGGCTGGGCAGAGAATGTATTGAGAGTAGCCCTGACGAGAAGGACTTGGGAGTGCTGGTGGATGGGATGCTCAAAAGGAGACAGCAATGTAAACTAGCAGCACAGAAAGCCAACTGTATCCCGGGCTATATCAAAAGAAGTGTGACCAGCAGGCCTAGGCAGGTGATTCTCCCCCTCTGCTCTGCTTTGTGAGACCTCACCTGGAGTCCTGCATTCAGTTCTGGAGTCCTCAGCACGGGAAGGACATGGATCTGTTAGAGTGAGTCCAGAGGAGAGCCACAATGATCTGGAGTACCTCCTGTACGAGGACAGGCTGAAAGAGTTAGACTTGTTTAGCCTAGAGAAGAGAAGGCTCCAGGAAGACCTTAAAGCAGCCTTCTGGTACTTAAAGTGAAAGCTAGGGAGGGGCTCTTTATCAGGAAGTGCAGGGATAGGATGAGGGGTAACGGTTTTTAAGCTGAAAGAGGGGAGATTTAGATTTGCTATTAGGAAGAAATTTTTTACTGTGAGTGTGAAGAGGCGTTGGAGCAGGTTGCTCAGAGAAGTCGTGAATGCCCAGTCTCTGGAGGTATTCAAGACCAGACTGGATGAGGCTTTGAGAAATCTAATTTAGTGGAAGGTGTCCCTGCCCATGGCAGGGGAGTTAGAACTGAATGATCTTTAAGGTCCCTTCCAACCCAAATCATTCTATGATGCTACCTTTCTATTAACTTCCCAGGGATGAATTTGAAGCTGTAGTTCCCTCAATGCTTCTCATTGTTGCCTTCTCTCAGGAACTACTTTTAGCATATCAAGACCTATCAAAGGTAATCAGTAGTCGCCTCACAATGACATCGGCCAGCTCCCTCAATACTCATGGATACATCCCATCCCATCACATGGACTACTATACAGAGGGTAGTGGTGAATGGCTCAATGTCCAGGTGGAGACTGGTGGCGAGCGCTGTCCCTCAGTTGTCTGTATTGGGATCATGAGCGAATACAATGGAAGATTTGTGAGGAGGAATTCTAAAACATGCTTGAGTGACCTTGCAGCCTGGACACAGAAAAACACATATATCATGCTAATCATTGTTTAGTCTTGTATGTTTGACAAGCAGAACCTTTGTGTTTAGGTAACATAGGCCTGTGATAAACTCAGGGTCATGTTAGAAAATGTGCTTGAGATTTCTACCCTGCTGTGAGAAAGAGCAAAGCACTGTGGAAAACTACTCACCTTTCCTTTGCCTGCATTTAAGGCAGGCAGTTGGCAGGTTTGGATTCACACTTCCTAGCAAGCTCTGTGGTGCCTACATTCCTGTTTGCATTTCCTCTGGCCAGGTGTTGTTTCAGAGTTCTCTCTGTTCCTGCTGTAAAGGAAATAAATTAACTCTTTGCATTCTGGACATGGTTTTGTGGTTGTTCCTGCATCCTGCCTGTGTTCAGCTCACACAGAGCAGTATCATGGAATCATAGAATGGTTTGGATTGGAAGGGACCTTAAAGATATCTAGTTCCAACCCTTCTGCCATGGACAGGGACACCTCCCACCAGACCAGGCTGCTCAAGGCCCTATCCAGCCTGGCCTTGAACACCTCCAGGGATGGGGCATCCACAACTTTCCTGGGCAACCTGTTCCAGTGCCTCACCACCCTCATTGTAAGAATTTCTTCCTAATCCCTAATCTAAATCTTCCCCCTTCCAATCTGAAGCCATTCCCCCTTGTCCTATCACTATGTGCCCTTGTACAAAGTCCCTCCCCAGCTTTCTTGTATGCCCCCTTCAGTGCTACCTAAAATCTTCATCAATGACATAGACACTGGGATTGAGGGCACCCTCAGGAATTTTGCAGATGACACCAAGTTGAGTGATGCAGTTGACATACCTGAGGGGCAGGATGCAATCCAGAGGGACCTGGGCAGGCTTGAGCAGTGGGCCCCTGCAAGCCTCATGAAGTTCAACAAGGCCAAGCACAAGGTACTGCACATAGTCAGGGCAACCACTGGTATCAATACAGGCTGGGGTATGAAGGAATTGAGAGCAGAGAAGAACTTAGGGGTACTGATGGATGAAAAGCTGGACATGAGCCAGTAATGTGTGCTTGCAGCCCAGAAGACCAACAGTGCACTGGGCTGCATAAAAAGAAGCAGGGTCAGAAGATTGAAAGAGGTGATTCTGCCCCTTCTCTGCTTTGGTGTGACCCACCTGAAGTACTGTACCTAGCTCTGGAGTCCTCAGTACGGGCAAGAAATGGGCCTGTGGGAGTACATCCAAAGGAGGGCCACAAGAATTATCAGAGGACTGGAACACCTCTCCTATGAAGAAAGGCTGATAGAGTTGGGGTTGTTCAGTCTGGAGAAGAGAAGGGTCCATCCAGCAAGACCTTATTGTAGCCTTTCAGTACTTAAAAGGGGCTTATAAGAAAGATGGGAACTTCCAACCTAAACTATTCTGTGATTCTGTGAAGACTAAGATAAAGAAGGCAATGAGGACTTCAATCTTTTCTATGTCTGCTTTGGAGTGTGAGGTTGTGGTTCTGTTCGATCTGAAGGAAAAAGCACAGGAAGAAAGAGAAAAAGATGTTTTCAAAAGTTATATTGAGAAGTCGGATATCTGCTGCAAGTACAATACAGCAGAAAGGAAGCAGTCTAGGAGGTTCCTGGAGTGCATGGAAGACAACTTCCTCACACAACTGGTGAGAGAGCCACAAGAGAGGGTGCCCTCCTGGACCTGCTGTTTGTGAACAGAGAAGGCCTTGTGGGAGATGTGACGGTTGGAGGACGCCTGGGGCAAAGTGATCATGAGATGATAGGGTTTTCAGTTCTAGGTGAGATGAAGAAGAGAATTAGCAGAACAGTCACATTAAACTTCCAGTGGGCAGACTTCGGACTGTTCAGAAGGCTGGTTGGCAAAGTCGCATGGGAGACAGTTCTTAAGGGCAAGGGAGCCCACGAGGGCTGGGCGCTCTTCGAAAATGAAATCCTAGCAGCTCAGGAGCGAGCTATCCCCATGTTCCAGAAAAGGAGCCAGCAGGGGGAGAAAACAGCTTGGTTGAGATCTTGAGAGGCTCAAAAAGAAGAAGAATGTCTATGAGCTTTGGAAGAAGGGACAGGCGTCTTGGGTGGACTACAGGGAGGAAGTGAGATCTTGCAGGGAAAAAATCAGGAGGGCTAAGGCCCAACTAGAAATCAAACTGGCTAAGTCTGTGAAAGATAATAAAAAAATCTTTCTACAAATACATTAACAATAAAAGGAGGACTAGGGAGAATATTCAGTCCCTATTGGATGTGGAAGGAATAACAGTGACAGGAGATGAGGACAAGGCTGAGGTACTTAATGCCTTCTTTGCCTCAGTCGTTAATAGTAAGGGAAGTTGTTCCCTCTGTGTACAAACCCAGGAGTTAGAGGAGCAGAATGAGGCTCCCATGATCCAAGAGGAGGCGGTTAGAGACTTGCTTGCCCAGCTAGACATCCACAAGTCTATGGGGCCGGATGGGATCCACCCAAGAGTATTGAAGGAGCTGGCGAATGTGCTTTCCAAACCCCTTTCCATCATCTTCCAGTGGTCCTGACTGACTGGGGAAGTTCCACTGGACTGGAGGCTGGCTGATGTTATGCCCATCTACAAGAAGGGTTGCAGGGAGGATTCAGGGAACTACAGGCCTGTCAGTCTCACCTCAGTGCCGGATAAAGTCATGGAACAGGTGATCTTGAGTGCTATCATGAAGCACGTGTGATCAGGCCCAGTCAGCACGGGTTCAAGAAAGGCAGGTCTTGCCAAATGAACCTGATCGCCTTCTATGACAAAGTGAGTTGACTACTGGATGGAGGAAAGGCTGTGGATGTAGTCTTCTTGGACTTCAGTAAAGCCTTCTCACAGCATTCTGCTTCAGAAACTGTCAGCCTCTGGCCTGGACAGGCGCACACTCTCCTGGGTGGAAAACTTGGTTGGATGGCCGGGCCCAGAGAGTGGTGGTAAATGAAGTTAACTCAACTCCAGCTGGAGACCAGTTACAAATGGGGTTCCCCAGGGCTCAGTACTGGGACCATCCCTCTTCAATGTCTTTATGAATGACCTGGATGAAGGCATTGAGTGCACCCTTAGCAAGTTTGCAGATGATACTAAGCTGGGTGGAAGTGTGGATCTGCTGGAGGGTAGGGAGGCTCTGCAAAGGGATCTGAACAGGCTGGACCGTTGGGCTGAGACCAATGGCATGAGGTTTAACCAGGCCAAATGCTGGGTCCTGCACTTGGGGCACAACAACCCTATGCAGAGCTCCAGACTAGGAGAAGTCTGGCTAGAAAGCTGCTTGGAGAAGGACCTGGGGGTGTTGGTTGACAGTCAACTGAACATGAGCCAGCAGTGTGCCCAGGTGGCCAAGAAGGCCAATGGCATCTTGGCTTGTATCAGAAGCGGCGTGACCAGCAGGTCCAGGGAGGTTATTCTCCCTCTGTTCTCGGCACTGGTGAGACCGCACCTCAAATACTGTGTTCAGTTCTGGGCCCGTCACCACAAGAAGGACGCTGAGGCTCTGGAGCGTGTCCAGAGAAGAGCAATGAAGCTGGTGAGGGGGCTGGAGAACAAGTCTTACAAGGAGTGGCTGAGAGAGCTGGGGTTGTTTAGCCTGGAGAAGACGAGGCTGAGGGAAGACCTTATTGCTCTCTACAACTACCTGAAAGGAGGTTGTAGAGAGGAGGGAGCTGGCCTCTTTTCCCAAGTGACAGGGGACAGGACAAGAGGGAATGGCCTTAAGCTCCACCAGGGGAGGTTCAGGCTGGACATCAGGAAAAAGTTTTTCATGGAAAGGGTCATTGGGCACTGGAATAGGCTGCCCAGGGAGGTGGTTGAGTCACCTTTCCTGGAGGTGTTTGAGTCACCTTTCCTGGAGGTGTTTAAAGGACGGGTGGATGAGGTACTGAGGGGCATGGTTTAGGGAGTGTTAGGAATAGTTGGACTCGATGATCCAGTGGGTCCTTTCCAACCTAGTGATTCTATGATTCTAAGTCTTACATATCTCTTCCAATGCTGGAAAACATGCATTGATGCAGCATGGAACAGCCCTCTCTGGCAGAACTAATGCTGCACATAAATCATCTGTGGTGAGGTCCAATGGCCTCATTGTTTATCAAATCTTTACAGTATCCTTCCAAGAAAAACAAAGCTGTCAATCTCTTACTTGTACAGTACTGATTGTTCTGGAGAATACACTGAGATTTGCTGAAAGCATTATACTTTTACACATTCCCGTGGGAACGAGCTCTCACAAAGAGTACACACAGGTTGCATTGATAATGGCAGCACATATTAATGTTGTATGCTCAGTCACTTATGCTAACATATGCATCTCTACAACCAAACCCTATGGTTAAACGCTGCCTAAGTTCTGCCTGAACTCACTGTCTCTTCTTCTATAATGCCTCCTGTGAGGGTCCACTACAGTATACCTTTTCACAAGGTCTCTGCTGTATTCAGGAGAGAGTCCACGTTTTCTCTGGTAGAAACACTTCTTATTGTTCTTCGCGTCTCTCATCAGATGGATTTGGCTTTCCTATCCCATGTCCTTGCACATTTGGGCAGTGGCTCTATTCCTTCCCTGTCACCTATCCTTGCTTCCACCTCTTGTATGCTTCCTTTTCATGCTTGAGTTAAGTCACAATCTCCTTGTTCATTCATGCAGCCCCTCCTACTACGTTTGCAGGGTTTCTTGCAAATGTTGTTGGACCATTTCTGAGCTTGTAGGAAGTGATTTCTTTGGGGGAAAAACCCCACTAAACTACAACCAACTCTCCTGGATCTCTCTTCTCTTCAGGATCATATAAAATGGATTCATCCAAATAGATTGCTGAACAGGATAAAGACTAGCCTGTTGAAGTCCAAGACCAGGATCCTAGTTTTTGCCTTCTTCCCTCCCTTACCATCCTGAACTCCATTTCAAGGCTGCCCCAACCTTCACATCTCTGATTGTGACTCCAACTTGCTTGTAAGGATCACTGTCAGCAGAACATTTCTCCTCATCTCCTGTGTTAAGAAATTATCAAAGCACTGTGGGGAAATAATGGAAGATTGGTGAGGAAGATTACAAAAACACTCAAATGACTTGCACCTGGGGTCTAGAAAATTACATAGATTATACTAATTGGTGTTTATTCTTGTGTGCTTGACAAGTAGACCATCTGTGTTTAGATAACATAGGCCTTTGACAGACTTAAATGTTCCTTTATCAGACATGCCTGCACTTCCTGCCCAACTGAGGAGAAGATCAAAGCACAGGAGTAAATTACACCTCCACAAATCCTTGATAAACAGGAAAAAAAACAGCAGAGTTGGCAATCCTCCAGTGAGTTCCATGCTCAGTTTTTGTGCCTCTGCCTGGATTCTGCTTCAGGGATCTCCTGGTTGGTGAGGTAATGAAAAATAGTTTTGCACTTCATGCATTGTTTTGTGGTTGTTCCTGCATCCTGCCTGTGCTGAATTACACATCTGATTCAATCATCGGGATTCAGGGACAGCCATGCCATGGCTGGCAAATAAGTTGATGACTCTCTGTATTCTGGGGTGGCTCAGTACTGAGGACTGGACCCCCGTAGCCACTTTCCTGGATACACTGGCTCTGCTGGAAGCATGGCCTGAAATAGGTGATATGGCGGTGTTTACCCCCCAGGTGACTGAAATGGCCATGCGCGTATTGCCATGGGAAGTGGCATTGGAGTCTTCTTACAAGTTAGCGGGGATGTTGGTGTGGTTATTAATTACCAGTCTGTAGGTGGCCTAGAAATACCTCGAGGGAAAGTGGGACTGTAACTTTGCTGTGTGGGTGCTGGATAGAGGAAAGCTGGCAAAACTGAAGGGAGTTACATCACAGGTGATGAGGAAACAAATGTGGAATGATCTTGTACGAGCCAGTGTCCTATGATTAGAAATAAATGGGATCATAACAGCAGAAATATTTCTCTGAAGGCAAAAGTTATCACCCACACAAAGGTGGAAGGGAGGGAAGGAGGAAGGAAGGAAGGAAGGAAGGAAGGAAGGAAGGAAGGAAGGAAGGAAGGAAGGAAGGAAGGAAGGGAGGAAGGAAGGAAGGAAGAGATAGTGACCCCTACAGTGCTGCTGCATCCCATCGGTCTGATGCTCAGTCTGGAGGGTGAATTTTCTCCTATCCTCCCTTTATATGCTCGCGACCATGCCTTGCTAATAGGCTCATTTAAATAACTCCACCCTTTATTTTCCCACCACAAACATGCACCTTTTTGGGCACATTCAGCTCCTGGCAGTCATTTTGTCTGTCTAGTGTCCGGTTCCCAGCAGTTGTTTTTTCTGGTGTCCAGCTCCTGGCAGTTGTTTTGTTTCGTGTCTTTATCTGTTATCAGGGTGGATAACACTGATAATTTCACTTGGCAGTGAAATTCGAGCCGTTGTCACTCTGTATCTCTTCCGGGATGGAAGTGCTCCAAATCATTCTTGGAGAGTCCACGCTGTGCAATTACTTGATGCTTTTGGGACAGGCATAGCCATGGTAATTCCTGAAATTACTTCCACACCCACCAATATATATCTCTTGCCAGTAGGGGGGTCTAAGTGGTCCAACATAATCTATCTGCCAAGTTTGCCACAGTGTCTTTCGATCACGAATATGCAAAGGCGGAGCTTTTGCTGGGTGATCCTGTGTAAATCCCAAACGACATGAGGCACATCCTGCAACTATCTGGGTACACTTTTCCTGAGTTGTCGGCCATCTTCTAGCCAATGCCTCCTGATACAGAACTTGTGTGCCTGAGTGTCCCCGTTTTGTATGCAACCTCTCTAAAAACCTCTGCCATTCATCTCCACCCTCTTTTATCCTAATCCATGGAGAAATGCTGATAGCACAAATACGAGTTAAATCATCTACTTGGTTATTAAACCTGGTCTGGATAGTTTTAGAAGAGTCATGTCCTTTCACCCAACCTACATGTATTAATCGCTTGTTCCCAATTTTTAACAGTTTCTTCCATAACTCTGCTTGCCATACTGGATTTCTACTTACCACACAGTCTTTTGTTTCCCAGTGGCTTATCCATTCTGTGGCTCACTTATATACTGCATATGAATCAGTATAAATACAAGTGGCTCCATTTTGGGCAGCCAGCAGCACAGCTCATAACTCCCCTATTTGAGCACTACCATTCCCTTCCACTACCTATGTTTGGTTGATATCAACCTCCAGAGCTACAGCCCTGTATTTCCAAGATCCTCCTTCTCTGTGAGATGAAGCATCAGTAAACCATCTAAACTACTGTCTTCTGTCAAAGGAGGGGCTTCTTTGATTGGAGATGGATTAGGAGTCTGTGCCTTAAACACAGCCGCAGGATTTACATCCTTTTGAAACTTTGAGTTTTTTACACTTCCCTCTTCTACGGTTAGAATGCCTCCTGTTCCAGTGTGATAGGCATACCAATTCCTCACAGTGGCTTCTGAGCTATCCCTTCAGGAGGAGTTTTTCCTTCCTTAACAGCATTTAACAGTCTAAAAGGTCCTCTAACTAGTACCTCCTGAGTTGTACACAAACACTCTGTCTGCTGCAAAGCCCTTACCAGCGATAGAAGTCCCTTTTCCGAATCAGTATAACGACCCTCAGTATCGTTAAAAGATTGAGAATAAAAAGCCACAGGCCGATGAGGTCCATCTCGTCCCTTCTGCCCCAGTTGCAGTAAGATCCATGTTCACTATATCCCCACTCCAACTGTATAGGGTCTGTTGGATGTATAGGATCTAACTGTTGAAAAAACTTAAGTTCCTCTACCAACGAGTCCAGGGTGTGTTGATGGACAGCAGTCCATTCCCATTTTTTTTTTCCCACTTGTTTTCCTTATAAGATTATATAATGGTTGAGCAATGATAGAAAACCCAGGTATGTGCTTCCTTCAGTACCCTAATGTTCCCAGCAGTTGTTGCAAATCCTTCCTAGATGTGGGAGTCTGACCTTCCTCTATCTGTTGCAATGTATCTGAAGGGATTGTTACCATTCCCTTAATCCACCACACTCACAAGAACTTAACTTCTACACTTGGATTTTGTCTTTTTTAGGGGAAATGTCTAGCCCTAAAGATTCTAGCTTATCCACTATAGTCTGCATTGCTACTGACACCGGCTGTTCATTGTTTCCAGCTATTAGAATATCATCAATATATTGATACACCTCTACACCTTCAGGGTAGCTATGTTCCTGTAATACTTTTGCTAGCATGTTGTGAGCGATAGTTGGGGAATGTTTATATCCTTGAGGAAGTCTGTTAAAGGAATACTGAACTCCTTTCCACGTAAATGCAAAATAGCTTTATCATCTTCTCGCAGAGGAATCATAAAAAACATATCCTTAACATCCAATGTAACCATCCACTGGTGGTTGCGGCTTTGGATTTGAACAATTATCTCAGTGATATTTGGTATTGCAGCTGTCAAGGGATCAGTGTTAGCACAATCTCCAATCCCCATCTGGCTTTTTTACTGGCCAAATGGGCGAATTGTACAGGGAGTGTGTTCGCGGTATTATGCCTCGATTTTCCAAATCCTGCACGACCCTGTCAATTCCATTTATCATCGCAGCTGGAAGTGGATACTGTTTTACATTAGTTAATTTAGAATAGGGAAGAGGAATTGAAACCTCCAGCAAGGAAATATTTTTCACAGACACCTGATTCACCTGAGGTTCAGGGGGAAATTCTAAGGGATTTGTGTAATGAGCAAAACTTCAGACTGTACCATCAGGGAGTTTCCACCGTCTCCCCTGTAACAAATAAAAACCTAAAATGTTTACGCAAGTGGCACCAATCAGAACCCGTGTAAGGCACTGTTTCATTTGTCCTGGTAAGCCAATTACAACAAGGGCTGTGGGACATTGATGTTTTATATTATCAATTCCCATAACTTCAATGTAAGGTCGGCCGCCTTTTATGCCTAATAATTTAGCCGTCTTCTGTGACAACACTGATAATTGTGTGTCTGTACCTATCAGAAATCCAGCAGAAGTTTTCTGCCTACCGACAGGTAAAACAGTAGTCGGGGAAGGAGTAATTAAAAGACTCTTACTACCACATACTGGTCTCGTGAGCCATTGTATGGCCAGAACCTGAGCTTCAGGATGGCTCACTGCCTGGTCCGGGAAATGGAGTTTTTTTGATTAGAGTCCTCCAACTGGATCAAATTCCCTTCTTCTTCTGCTTGCCTTGGGAGAGAAGGAGCAGTGGGGACAGAGAGCGAATCGGGGGGGTTGGGAGACCGTCCCGTCACAGCCCGTAGTAGTCATGTCAGTAGATATGTCAGACAGTTGCAGCTGAACACTCAGATAAAGCCCGTTAACTACAGCAACCAAGTAACGCCTGGCATGTTCCATAGTGAACCTGGAAGAGCAACTGTACCTCTGTTCTGAACATTGGCCTCACTGCCCTCTCCCTAAATGGACAACACAACAAGCCTAGCAGGAGTCTATCAGCACACAACACACAATGCAGTCCCATCTCATCAAAAGTATAAACCTGGTCCCTGCGAACAGCTCGCTGAGAGGAGGCAGTCCGCTGGCTGCTGGGCAGATCAATGAGTCTGACTTATTCTCGTTTGCCTGTCAGAAGGGATGCTTTTTTTCAGTAAGAAATCGCACCTCTGTTATTTTGCAGATGATGGGTGGGTGAATTGTTAATTACTGACTAGCATTAGGATATTTAGAGCTGGCACAGCAAGTGCATTTATCAATGGCAATTCTAGTTCTGTCGTAGGATGATGATCAGAGTTCTGGAGCACCTCGCATACAAAGACAGGCTGAGAGAGTTGGGTTTGTTCAGCCTGGAGAAGAGAACGCTCCGAGGAGACGTTGTGGAGACCTTGTGGCAACCTCCCAGTACCTGATGATGGCCTGCGGGAGAGCTAGGGAGGGGCTGTTAACAGGGGCTTGTGGTGATGGGATTGGGGCAATGGGTATAGACTGGAAAGGAGCAGATTTGGGCTAGACATAAGGAGGAGTTTCTTTACCGTGAGAGTGGTGGGGCACTGAGGAAGGTTGCCCAAGAAGGCTGTGGATGCCCCATCCCTGGAGGAGTTCAAGGCCAGGCTGGATGGGACCCTGGGCAGCCTGATTTAGTGGGAGGAGTCCCTGCCCATGACAGGGGGGTTGGAACTGGATGATCTTTAAGGTCCCTTCCAACCCAAACTATTCTATGATTCTATGATTCTAAATCTGTTACCTCAACAAACCGTATGGTTTCAGCTTTGCAAAACTATCTGAGTGAAAGTCCTTGGAGTGGCTCTGTCAGGCAAACATCAAATCCATAACCTTAAAGCAACAAAAGTAAGGCATGTCTCGACCTATCAAAAAGATGATTCACTTGAGTCACAAAATAATAAGGCAGTAGATAATAATACCTCCGCCAAAGTACGTGCTCAAGCTATAAATGTGCACACAGCTTGAGGACATCAATCAGCTTATAGTGCATACACATGGGACATTGCTCACAATCAAGCCTGCCCCCTCCCTGGAGGTGTTCAAGGCCAGGTTGGATGGGGCCTTGGGCAGCCTGATCTAGTGGGATGTGTCCCTGCCCATGGCAGCTGGGTTGGAACTGCATGATTTTTAAGGTCCCTTCCAATGCAAACCATTCTATGATTCTGTGAAACCCTTCTGTCATTACGTACTTAGAAAACATGCACACATAGTTGTACTATTTCTATGTAGTTACATTTAAGAGCATTATATAGGCCATGGGGAAAGATAAGACGAGGACAGTGGACATTGAATATCTGACAGGGTCTCATACATGGGCCTCCTACTCTCATTGAGGGGGTGGCAATATATATTTTCACTGCCGTGAGTACAGCATCAGGACTGGTTTTTTGCTAACTCCCCTCTATGTCTGACAGAGGCAATGCCAGTCGGCTTCAAGACCCACTGCCAGCTGAGGCCGAGCCCATCTGTGACCATGGTAGTGCCTCTGGGATAGGGAAAACATATCAAAGAAGGGGGAAAAAGCCCTGCACAAATCTAGGAGCAGCCAGAACTGAGAGGAGTGAGAATGTGAGAAAAACTACTTTTCAGACACCAAGGTCAGTGAAGAAGGAAAAGGAGGATGTGTTTGGGTGCCAAAGCAGAGATTTCCCTGCAGCCTGTAGTTAAGACGGTGGTGAGGCAGGCTGTAACCCTGCAGCTCGTGAAGCTTAACAGTGCAGCAGATCTTTATCTGCAGCACATGGAGGACCTCATGCCTGAAGGAGGCTGTGACCCCATGGGAAGACCACGCTGGAGCAGGCTTCCAGCAGGGCCTTCAGGCCCATGGAGAGAGAAGAGCTCATGCTGGAGCAGGTTTGCTGGCAGAGCTTGTGAACCTATGGGAGACCCACACTGGAACAGACTGTTCCTGAAGGACTGCACCCTGTGGAAGGAACCCATGCTGGAGCAGTTCATGAAGAACTGTGGCCCATGGGAAGGACTCGTGTTGGATCAGTTGGAGGAGAGCAGTCTGTGTCTGAATGGGTGGGACACCTGATTCAAAGCATTATTGTAGTGATATGTTTTCTATATGTGTTTATTACATGCCTCTAAATTACCCTGGCCTTACATCCTGAACGCCCAAATGAACATCTCTTCAGCTTTGCTATCCCCAGTAGAAGTCATCCCTTGAGCAAGCGGGTGGAATGTGGGTTAATGACAGAAGATTACTGAGGAAGATAAACACACTCAAGTAACCTGTATCTGAGGTCTAGAAAATTACATAGATCACACTAATTATTTATTCTTGTGTGCTTGACAAGTAGACCATTTATGTTTGGGTAACATAGACCTGTTACAGGCTTTTAGGTGGCCTTTCAGACGTACTTGAAATTCCTGCCCCCCTATGGAGGCGATCAAACACAGAGGTAAACTACACCTTTGTGAATCCTTGATAACAAGACAAAACAGCAGGGTCGTCAATCCTCCAGCAAATCACATGGCTGCAGCTACGGTGGTGTCATGAATCAATAAGGCAGTCCTCACCATCCTTAGAAGCATCATTGTAAGACAGTGCTTGAAGACCTAGGTGGAGTAGGTAGCTTAGAGTTTTTTAGTAATATAAAATACAAACAGGTCACCCTACGTCTAATTACTTTCTATAAGCTTACAATTGCTCTCTTAATATCAGTGTCCTAATTTGATCCATTAGAACTTCTAATGTTTTCTTGGCTACATATTCTCTGGTCCAGGCAAAGCTATATCAGTCCTGATTCTACTATGCTGAATTCACACTGATGACTTGGGCTTTGGGAAAAGTGCCATCCAGCTAGGAAGTGATTTCAAAAAGCAAGAACTATAATAAGGCCTTTTTCCTTTATGAAAAGAAAAATGTTGATTACAGTTCCCTATGTTCTCCAGGAAAGGTCTTGTGATATGAAGAGTGAAAGAAGGCAATCTAAAAATGTCCTTTCCAGAAGTACCTGCTTCTTCATTACTGCGGTATACAATGATACAGACATAGCATTAGCTTGCTAGAATAATAGATGTTTACTACTTAGACAATGACAGTTCATTGGGATTTTGGAAGAAACCCCATTTTACATTTACTTAAAGAAGATAAACACACATATAGGTTTATTATTTTGACTTCCTAACATAGAGATTCGTGACAAAAGTATTCAGATTTCTGTGAATGGAAACATTTCCATGTGAAAGTAGCAGGAAAAACAATAGAGGAGGAGTTGAAAGAATGCCTTGTGTTAGTCCCTAACTAGGGAGATGACTAACAGCAATAAAACTGGTAAGCACCACAGGCATGTTGTTTGTATCGCACCCAAAGACCGGCACTCCAACATGGCCATGACATATATGACTTATCAGCAGAAGACCTACAGTGTCAAGAACCTGAGGATGCTAATAAGCCTAAACAGACCTGACCAGGCTCACCTGAAACTCCCTTCCCTATAGAGGCTCAGGAACTCTGTTTAAGCTGAGCCCTGGGACTCTACTCTTTGTTTGAATTGTGTTAGTACTGATCTTTAATTTAGCTATAGCTGTGCGTATGCATAGTTATGGAGCTCTTTGATCTAGTTTTCTACCTATGGACTGGCTTAACCCTGAACCTGTGCAACTGTAATGATGTCGTCTCATGTTGGCCTTGGCTGGTGTGGGCTACAGACTGCTGGCTGTAGGATCCTCCTTGGCTCCTGGGTGCCTGTTCCCTAAAGAGCAACCTTGTTCTTCCTGCTTTCTGATATGCAGTCTGATAGCAGCAAGTTTGCTGCATGCTTTCTCTGCCTTTTAGACCAGTTTGAAGGCAAAGCATAGGCCTGATAATATTCATATTTTTGTCAGGCCTGACAAATTAGGAACACAAAGATGACTGGTGGCAACTTCACTGAAGGCTTCTAAGGATACTGGAAAGAGAAAAGTTCCAAGGATATTGATTGTTCTTGCTAGAATTACTGCTGGCTCCTGCAGAATCTGTCCAAAAAGCAACTAAAACTCCTGTCATAGTCAATCAAGAGGAGCCTAAGAGATGCAGAGAAGACTCAGTAGATGTTTTGTGTCCTCCAGGTGATCCTGGTGAGACCAGTCTGATACATACATCTTTGGTGCTTGAAGTATGATAGAATAAGTAGAAGTGAAATAACTTTTAAAGGTAAATGCACCTTCCCCTTCCATAATGTCTCACAGTGAGTTTAGTTACACTTACTTCCTGTATTAATAACTTCTAACCGTTAGATAATGCATTTGATAAATATCTCAGTTCCTGGACACTTCAGTAACAATAAGGCTAAGAATAAGGCAACAATGTGTACCAGAATTAATCAAGCAATTAATTCTTGAACATCTACTGACAGATGAGCTATTAGACTGGCTTGCATTGACTCCTAATTGCTGACAGTTAGAACATACAGCATGTGCCTTTTCTCTGATGCCAGAAGGTCTCTTTTTCCCAAGAGTTGCTAACTGTTTCTGCTTTCTGGTTCATTAGCTTGAATGCATTATAATATCCTGTCTCCATGCTAACAAGTGTAGTATTTCTCTTGGGACACAGTATCTCACATTGTTAGCCAGTGTAGTTTTTGTCTGATTGGCAGACTCTATTACTTGAAACTGGGCTTGATGTATATCAGTAAGAAAGCTGTTTTGTGTCCTGCTATTGTCCTGTTGAAGAATGACTGTGAGGTATTAATACACTAATCTCCTGATTTGAGTGATGGTGGACCCAAAGCACAGATAATGGGCAGGTAAGGGGAACATAGTTTGTACAGCACCCCTTTCAGTGGTGGAGCTGAGGTGGAATTTGTGTAGGAGACCACAAGCAACACTGGGGTACAGTGAATTCTATAGTGGGTGAAGTAAAACCAATGTTTCTGTTCTTTCTCTCCAGCAATTTCAGAAATGGTCTTACATAAAGAGATAAAGTAGGCAAAACTATGTGAGTGAGCCTATAAGAACCTCATTAGTTCATATGGGGAGGATATACAGAGAATGAACGTGTGATGATACAGAATTTGAGGTGGAAGATAAGTGTTAAAGGCATATTGTGTTGTATTTCTCTTCATTAGTGTGGAAGTTGGTTTGAATGACTTGTCACTGTTATTGAGGAGTCTGTCCACTCTCTAGTAGCATAGTTATTGACTACCTGCATCACAAAAAATGCTCAGCTGCAAACTGTAAATGCAAAAAGCGTGTAAGAGATTGATAAATGTTGTTAAATGGCAGGAATCTTCTGGAAGATGAAAGACAGGGAATCAACATATGTTAGCTAAAATGGTGTTTCTGCATAAGACTGGTAAGATCTAGATTGGAGGCAGCTTTGGATACCCAGAGGCAGAAGCTCAGAATCAAGAAGAATGAGTATGAGCAGTTATCTAACTAGCAAGTAACTGAGATGCTTTGCCAGAGACCTAAGGCAAGGACTTGCAGTTTGATAAGTTGCTGTGATGAGCGAAAGCGATTCTGCAAAACAGCTGCACAGGGCTGTTGTGGTGCTGCGGCCCCTGCCCTCCCAGCCACTTTGCTTATCTCAGGATAAGCCATGCATGTCCAGGGAGAAAAAGCCCATTGTGTTTTTGTCTTAATTATGAATGCAGTGAGCTGGGATGAGAGCTGGGATGGTTAGGTGCTCCCTGACTGCACCTGGAACTCCTGCTGTATGAATCGTAGCCAGATCTGAATGCTACCAGAACTGTACAGTCTGAAAAGCACTGGAATTCTACAGTTGCTAGGAAGTATCATGGTTAGCTTGCATGAGTCATGGCCAGAATGGAAAAATACTGGCCAAAGTTAATCATCTGGTGATCCTATATATAGTGACCATAAGTGAGACCCTTTGAGCTCCCCTGGATCGTAACAGGGTGTGACCACCATCTCCTCCTGAGTTGGAATGCCTCTCAGTGTAGACCACTCGAGATTCAAAGATCATCCACTAACAAAAAACTGACAAAGGAGTAAGATTTTTGTGAGGATTCAGATATAGTCTGCTAATGCTGATGAAGGATAAGGGTGAAGTCAGACTTCTTGAAACTTAACAATTCCCATTGATCAATGCTGATGCCTTAAAAGTGAGTAACTCGCTGAACTAGAGAAGAGGAAAATGTTGACCACAGGTTAATCTCTATGCATTTGTAATTGATGGTTCTTTGTGTGTGATTTAATTTAGGAAACCCTGCAGTAAGTCTTGCGTGAATTTTGCCATTCTTGAATCATTAAGTTGATGTTTCAATTGTAGAAAATTCCATTGAATCACTTTGTTAAATTGATGCTCTTACAGCATATTAAACTCACTTTTGCTGATAACTTTAACAGTGGTTCTTTAAGCAATCAAAATTACCCATTTGTGACAGCTGGTTAAAATATGTCACTTAAGAGACTTGCTCAATATGCTGCTGTAAGTGGGACAGAGGTCAGAAGGAATAACATAGAAAGATTAATATCTATGAACATTAGAAGATTTGTGGTGTCCAGTGAGGGCTTGGAGCTGGCTGACATCTATCTTCTTCCCTCTGTGTGCTGATGGGAATGCTGGAGTTGCAGTGCCTCTCACCAGGACGGCATGAGTTGGGCAGCTCCACAACTTCTCCCTGGCTGCAGGAAGTGGCTTGGGTCATGGGCTCAGTCTGGTGGACATAAGTTCCCAATTCTGAGCAATAAACAAAGTTTTGTGTGCTAAACTGGTCTAAACATGTCTAATTTTGTCAGTGGAGTTACAATATGTAACTTCTGGTCATTGTTTTATGAAGCAAGTTAACTAAGCTGGACAAGATGCCTCCACTGCTTAGGAGTTTGTGAATGACAAGAGGTAGCAGTTAAACTATTTGCATCGAATGTAGATCATCTTGGTGGTTTGCAATTGTCAAACACAAACAAGGGAATGCTGCTCACATTGTATGAAAAAGAAGCATCTGAGAAAGGACATAGGCTATTGCTAGGAACTGTGCAAGCAAAAGTTAAAAATAATTGAATAGTTTGCACACTACAAAGGTTCTCAAATGAGTTAAAACTTGAAAAGCATACCACATAGATATGTAAAGGAAATAGAGAGAGGTTAGAACAATGCAAGTCTCTTGAGAACTGTAATTGTAGAGCAACCTTTTGTGATAGAAGTTAAGATGCAGAGCAAGCCTGAGAGCAGGTCGGTTCTGTTAGCAGCATGTTTCCTTTATATAAATAAGCACAAACAGAAAACATTAATGCTACAGCTTATGTGTGGTTTATTATAAATACAGCCAAGAATAACACATTCAAAGATATTTAAGGTAATACAAAACTGGACTAAGAGAGTGATTTAAAGAGCATATAAGAACTATGGATGAGAGTATTTAGACTGTTATGAACGTTTTACAGAACTGATATACTCCCTTTTCCATCCACAATAGAAATCAACATGGCTATCTTTTTGAAATATCACTCTCTCAGGTCAAGAGTATAGATTTGACGTTTGCCTGACAGAGGTCCTCCAAGGACTTTCACTAATGCAGTTTTGCAAAGCCAAAACCAGATGGTTTATTGAGGTGAAAGTTAGAACAGATTCAGAATTGCTGTTGATAAATACACTTGCTGTGCTAGCGCTAAATATCCTAACCCTAGTCAGTAATTAACAATTCACTCAGCTATCATCCACAAAATTATGAAGGCGTGATTTCATACCAGTAAAAGGCATCCCTGCTAACCGGGAAAGGAGAATAAGTCAGACCTGTCAATCTGCTTATCAGACAACAGAGTGTCTCCTCTCAGCGAGCTGTTTTCAAGGGACCACATTTATACTTTTAACAAAGTGGGACTGCACCATATATCGTGTGCTGATAGGCTCCTAGCAAGGCTTGTTACGTTGTCCATTAAGGGAGGGGCAGTGAGCTGAACATTCGATATAGAGGCATCTTTGCTGTTCTGGCTTCACTGAAGCAGCATTGGTCTGTGAGGCCTCTGCCTCATGCCACACGTTACTCAGTTGCTATCGTTGGTGGGCTTCACTTGAGAGTTCAGCTGCAAACTTCTGTCTGCATATTATCTCTTGATACAAGACAGATTTATATGACAAGATAATTAAACATACAAACCAGCTGCAGCAAAACTTACCAATTAATTCTCACGATTCACCCCTCATTACTTATTACATTTTTTGCTGAAGCTCATAACTTTGTTCTAATTTACACAATATTAATTGTAATTTTTCATGTTGTTGTTCTTTATTCTGATCTCTTCTATTCAACACCATAATTTTCTGGGCCATCTTGCTCTGGACTGAGGCTTCCATCCATAGATTTGTCAGCATACTGGTTAGCTGCATCCCTTCAACTACACTGGAAATCAGTCTTATAAAACACGGTACAAGGGATGGTAAAACGAATAATCCAGCGAGTGCACATAATAAAAAGAAGCCTACTTTCTCCACCAAGCTACCCCTAGGAGATTATCCCGCCACCCAGAGTCTAACACAGATTTCCATTTCTGCCCTAGGACATGTGCAATTTTTTGAATTCAAGTTGCAAGATTCATTACCGCTTGGCCATTAAAATATATTTTAAGACAACAATCAGAAGTGTTCCATTTTCCACACACGTTTCCTTCTTCTGCCAATAAATAATCTAAAGCTAGTTTGTTCTGATATATTGCCTCTCTCATCTGTGTTTGCTGTTTGGCCATCAACTGGAGGCCAGCTGCTGTCCAATTAGTGATTAATTCTACTACTGCCTGTAACCTAATTGTTGTATTCAACATGTGAATAGGTGTCCAGTAGCCTCAACTTCCATCTTGTGCACAAGTGGCTGTTCCTTATGTCTGAATAATTCTTTCTGGGGACCATTTGTCTTCTCCCCAGGTTTGGGTTCCTCAAACTTCTATGTCTGACCGTTTTTCCCTCTTTAAGTTCTCAAACAAGAGAATTCCTAACTCATCCCCCCATTCAGGGGCAATATAAAAAATCCCAGTTGGTTTATCCTAATGTACAGCTCCTTTCCCAATTACCAGGCAGCTTCGAATAGGCTGTTTTACCGCAAATCCAGAATAACCCATCAGGGGCTCTCCATCTGTTCCTAGAAGTGTTTCCTGGGTTTTTGCAAAACTTCAGGATCCTTGGTAACCCCTGGAATGGATTATTTCCTGCACAATTAAAAAGTCCTTCCTCGGTGGCCTTGGTACAATCGCTATTATCTTTGGACAAATACCATAGGTGTTTTTCAGGCCACCAGGTCCCATGAGTGCCATTGTGGGTATGCACCCTTTTACAGAGGGTCTCTCCTACCCACTCTCCACATCCTATACAACTTATGCATTCTATACCAATTACTTTGGAATTTAGGACCCACCCCAGTGGTCTTGTCCTTTCTTCTGAACTGAGTGAATGATTGCATTTTAATATTTGGAAAGGATCTAGACTGGTTTCTTTCCGGGGCCATTCTTTGCTCATTAAAGGACCTCCACATACCCAACAACCAGACACATTTAGTTCCTTGGCTATTCTTTCAGCCAGTTCTACAGATAAATTCTTTCCCAAAGTGGGCAATCCTAGTTGCTTTTGCAATTCCTCTCGGATTTCATTATATAATTGCTTACTGTCTTTTGACATCCCCAAATGGACAGTTTGCTTATCAGTTACTGTCTTCTGATTTCCCTGACAGAGTTTGCTAATTGTCATGTAACATTCTTTACTACTGTTCTTTGTACTGATCTTGGATTCCCCCAACATCTGATATGTCCCAATGTCCTTCCTTGGTGAAACATATCCATTCTTCTCCCCTAGGACACCCTTTTCCCAGCCTTGTTCTTCCTTTTCCCAAGTTTCTTCCTACCCACAATTATATTTTTCCCAAGTTACAAGTGGTTAAACTTCGCAATTTGTAACTATACCTATTTATGTGAGTCTGGTAACTAAGACTGAGAGACGCTTGTAACATGTAGGTGTTGGTAACATTTAGAACGTTCATTTGGAGAACCTGGGGTACAACTGGAGGTAACATAACCCAAAGTAGGAGAGTCCAGGCTGCCATGATAAGCCAAGGTCTGTTATAGCATATACCTCCATCACTCAATGCCTATTGAATCACAGCCAACAGCGGAGTTTTAGATTCTTCTCAGCGGCAAATATAGAGGCTAATCCAGTCTTGCCCTTGGCTTAGTGCACATCTGTAAAGGACTTTGTTGAAACCATGCTTGCAACGGATGTCTCAACATTGCTGTAACATCTTGCCTCAATGAATGTTTGCTTCACTGCAGGTAACATTGCGGGAACACCTTGCCTTGCCTCACTGTTGCAGCAGCGACCACAAAACCACACATCTCCTGTTTGTACCCTTACCCCAGCACATGCGCCCAGACACAGCGACAAGCTCCCCACAGAGACAGTATTGAGCATGTGTGCCACTGCTGAGTCAGGGGTGGGGGGAAGGCTGGGACACCTCAATAAAAGAACCATGACTACCAGCACCCAGTGGAATTCTGCACCTGACGTAAAGTTGATTCAGACTGACAGGACACCGCATCTCCGTGGTGGTAGCTATTGCACCTTCTACTTTACTTTGTTTTTTCCTTCTCTTTCTCTTTCTTTCCTGCCTCTACGAGAACATTCTTTTTGAAACTATTAAACTTCCTTTTGTTACAGCATCTGACCTCCTTTGTGTCTTAATCTCTCTCTGGGAATAACAAAGAATCTCCCCAGACCTGATCATTCCGGGTCTGGACAACATCATATACCTGAAATCACCTTTTAGATTTTCAAAGGGCTGTCACTTCCAACACACTCTACAGTACCACCAGACTCCCTTGCAGGTATTTAGTTCTCCTAGTCCCTTATTGTATACCTTACAACAAGAAACAATAATATGGGTAACCTTCCTTACAGATTTTGCAAACCAGTTTTGCTCACCCTTGACTTATTCTGACTTATTGCCTAAACGTTAGCTTCAAAGGATCACCTCCTGGTTTCACAGTCCACTCTCTGGAAGGTGGAGCCACTGGTCCCCTCACTCTAGTGACATGAATCCACCCCTTCTCTTTAGTCCTTATGGCTGCTTCCGTTGTCAGAAGCACCAGGAAGGGTTCTTCCCATGTTGGGGCTAGAGTATTCTCCTTCCAGGATTTCACTAGGATCCAGTCTCCAGGTTGTATCTGATGTAGGTTGAAATCCAGGGGTGCTGTTTGGGGCAGCAATACACACTTTATTAAATCTGTAAGAGATTGAGTTATTCAGAGCAAATAGCCTTTAAGGTACATATCATTGATTTCAGGGACCAGCACAGCCTCTTCTCTTCCTAAATATGGGAGGCTGAACAGCATTTCTTATGGAGACACCCCTAAGTCATTCCTTGGGGCAGTTCTTGTTCGTAATAAAGCTAAAGACAGACACTTGGTTTATGGTAGAGGCCTCTAAAGGCCTCTAAAAGAAGGCATCCAATCCAGTGCTGAAGTGTAAAATAAAGATATTATTGCCTTTGCTTCGAAGACTCTGTCCTTTTCAATATTTTACCAGTGAATAAGTGTTTCTCACACTGCACTTTGGTGAAATAATCACTTGGCTTAACTCACTTTCTTGCTCAAACTGGACTTGGCAATTCTTTGTCAATTTATAGTCCCTCTGTATTTTGACACAGCAAGCCTTGTATTTTCCTCACATTCCAGCACACAAGTATGTTACAGCACAGTGGATTCCTAGCCCTCTTCAATCTCTTTGTAAAGGCTTAAATGTTTAATATGTATATACTGATATCTTGTATACCACAGGAATTAATACCACAGGACTGTGATAAGAGATCAGCTTGCAATGAGATTTCACTGAGAAAGGTCAGAGAGGGGCAATTAGGTGATTAATGTCTGACAAGGTTGATGAGCAAGTTATTGCTAAGACTTAAGAAACGTGTTAAGTTATAGCAAAGTGGTATGGATGCTTTAATATTAATGTTTTGTGTAATGCATTAAAGATGAAAAAGGAAATTAAAAGGTTTTTGTGCTTGCTTATTTGTTACATCTGGTATAAAGGATTTCAGTGTCTTCTGTAATTTGTTTTAGTTTTTTCACCTTGATATCTTACCTTAAAGTTGTGAGGCAATGATGGAGAAAGCACAATGTCGACACAATAAATATGCTAAAACTGACACTGAGGGGGGAAATGTGTAACTTCATTTGTAGCATAACAGTCATGTCATCAGGATGGAATAGGGCTCCTTTGAAGTCGATTAAATTGAAGGTAGTTAAAAGATTGGCTAGACCTCAAAAGGCTTTGGTTGCTGGAAATACTGGTGCAATATTGTATGAGCAATGTGGGGAAATACCCATGTGAGACCTTATAGGAGGTGACTTTATTTAAAACAAGCTGAAACAAACATGCCTAAGAGCATATGTGGTGTCCAAGGAGTCTGCTGAGAATCCAGGCGCCAGGCTATCTCTTTTCAGGCTATCTGACCAGAGGTCAGGCATTATGATGTTTGCATCTAGATTTTGTATCCAAGATCTGTTGTGCTGACGGGGAAGACAAGTGATGCTAGGTGTGAAGTGCTCCTCTTCTTCTGGGTGGTTCTTAAACTGGTGACTGTGGGCAGGGTTTGGATATGTCTTTTTGCAGTTTTGGATCTTAGTGACTGATGTTTCCATCCTGTTTCTATCTCATTACAGCTCTTTGTGTCCAGGTCTCAGTGAAACTAGATGTACTAGGGTCTTGATAACCTGCTAGCCCCTTTCTCTGGTGGATGGACTCAGCTGCCAGACATTCCCATGCATGCTCTGTTCACACCAGTCTTATTAGACTTTTTGCTACAGTTCTCACAGTCAAACTCATTGATATGGTTGTTGTTGGCTAATTATGTTGCAAAGATAAGACCTAATACCAGGTCTGCATTAACTTGCTTCTCCCACACAGGGTTCATCACAAGGGTTCTTTTATTTATGTTTCAGTGCAAGAACTGTATTGGCAAAAAATAATGAGCCTCAACTATACCATGAAAAGTGATTCTGCCAGAATAATTATGCCACTTGAGGAAACCTATATGAACGATATATAACAGTCTTCAACTTGTTTTCTTCGTCTTTCTCTTGGTTTTGTTATAGCTATGCATTTCCTTTATTATAGTAATCTCATAAATTGTCAGTTATCTGTTCTTGTTGTCACAGCTATCTTGTAAGTATCCCGTAGGTATCTCACTTTTAACTACAAAATATCTACTAGAAAATGATACCATAATGATGCCAATACATAATTATATTTGCTGTTGTCCTTCAGTTATTGTACTTATATGCTATAGTCTACATAAACTATTAAATATTTGTGGCCAATCTGTTTCCTCACTCAGTAACACTATTGAATTGTTCTCTTCTTCCTAGATAACAAATTGGTGTAGAATGTCGATGCTAGTGTAACTCTGCTCAGGTAAGAATTCTGAGAATAAAGGGCTATAAAGTAGGATGTGACTCTGGTCAGAAAAGAGGAATGTTGTGTTGATGGTGGCTCCCTTGGGATCTGTGAAGGACTAGAGACTTCTTGTTCCACTGACAGACTGAGATACACATGGGCAAGGTGTTGATGCCCCTTATTGCCCAAAAGGAGAGATAAGAAATGTGGCACTGCAGCATTTGTTGGAAGAATATCATCAGTTGTTCATCCCTACAATAACAGGACAACACTTACATATGTAGCAATACTGATCAGGATCCAGAGTTCTGCAAAAACAGGAATCCAACCGATATCTCTTGCAGTCTCATACCCACTGTGTGAAGCCATTTCCACCCCTGCTGTGAGAGTGATTGGTTGATTTTTCACTGGGAAGTTGGCCTTTTCTTTAAATTGGTATCCTGTTTATGTGTGGAACTCTGTAGCTAACAGTCTTCATGAATACTTGTAAATCAAGATAAGTTTGTTTATCTCAAGTGCAGACTTAGAGTCTTTCAGATGTTGCAAGGCTCATGTTTTTCTAAGCTAGTTCAAGATAGCCCTGTTACATTCTTTATCTTGCATACATTCCTAGTTTAGAGTTCCTGAATAGAACTTAGGTTAGAATTAAGGGTTCCTGAATTTCAAAACTTTTGAACCTTGGAGGAGAATGTTCAACAACATGGTAAACTAGATCAAATTTGAAGCAAACATCGTGAATGGGAAAGAATGGGAAGGAATGGGGAGGTAAAGGGCCTCAAGATCGCCTTATTTTTCTCTTCCTTTCATGCTGACTGCCTTGCTAATGTAGAAAAAAAACTGAATCAACACCACTTAGTCTTTTAGATCCTTTAAGCCTGTTTTTAAAGCTTTCCAGAAGAAGATAAGCATATTTTGACCCCATTTGAAAAGAGCTACTAGAAATCTATTAATAGCAATTTGTTGATTGGAGTGCAGAGATTTTAGTCCCAATTCACATGATTTTCATAATCGACTTTTCATTCAAATATGTAAACCAAAAAAATTTCAGTTTCACTGGAGCATGACTCAGCAACACATCTACTGTGCACAGAAAATCACTGCCAGGAAAGAGGCCTTGTAGGAGCAGTGTGGGTATGTCTATTCAGTGCATGTTCCTCACATTAAGTAAGAATGGAGGCAGGTGTACTAGAGGGATCATTCTCTGCCTGCATGATAAGGGTGTGATGTTGATTCACAGATCAGTATGTACATCTGGTACAAGGTGCCCAGACTCTTGGAAATTCAATAGAATATAGTACACAACACCTTTCATTGATGTATAAAGGAAGAGCAAACAAAGCACATAGTTTGTGTTGTGCTTGCTAGAGGCACAAAAGTGTTGATACCTTCTTGAGACAAGAGTGTTGGTTCCTTGAAGGTGGCTGAGTGTTTGCCAGCAGAGACTCTCCTGTTGTCCCTTTTGATGACCAACTTTGGAGTTCCCTAGCAGTGATCAATGGTGCTGAGATCCCTGAGCAGGGTATTACTCCTCGAATTATGATGCAGGACACCCATCATTATTAAAGAGAATTAAAAAAGAATGTCTGATTATTTTTTTTCTCTTGCTTTTTGTATCTGAAAGTCCTTCGCAATGCACTTCATTCAACGCAGCTGTTGTTACAAGCTTAAATTGTCTTCATTTGTTTCTGGTAGAGATTTATCAGAAGCATGTGTGTGGTGAAATAACTTTTGGAACTAAAGTGGCCTTCTTTAGCTACAGTACTTTTAATGCTTTGGATTGCTTAGGACATAGAGGTCAAAAGGAGCCTTTAGAGCTAGCAACCCTGGTCACTGGAATAGAATGAAGACTAAGTGCCAGGTGGTAGTGGTGCTTGGTGTAGCTTTTAAACATGGTGATTCCTTCACAAGTCACAAGTAACAGGCTTTGTATAATACTGAGGTAATATTGCAGGTCTCAGGACTTGTCATGCTTTGCCTGGACAGGTTATGGCTTGCTCAGAGCTTTCTGTTGTGGTTTTGTTTGTTTTTTCTAATATGTAACAGCATTTTTCTAATGACTAGTTGGTTGTTGTCCAATTTCTTTTATTTTTCCTTGACTTTGTATAACTCTGCATTATAACCATAGTTTTTAAACAGATGGTAGTAACAAGTGTTTTTTTCTGAGTGAAACGAACTCTTTGTTACTCTGGCCCAAAGATGTAGTGTGAAGGGGAGTATGTTCATGGGATAACAGAGCCCTTGAATGTGTGCACAGGACAGTACTAAAACTACTCACTAGCAGCCACTTACTCATAGTTAAGTGACAAAAGACTTAGTATCTGGGAGAAACTGGTCTTTGGGATGACAAAGAGGAAAAGGAAACGGTGTCCATCAAGTGTAAAATAAAAATGCAGTTCTAACATAGAGACACATACCCAGGAAAGAAGAGCAAGTTGTATGTTAGAAAATGTATGAAATGGTGCCATGCAGACTGTAGTATGAGGGGGAAGAAACCATCAATGTATTCACCATCAGACCTCTTGTCCACCATCAACATCATATCCTTCCAATGAAAGGAAGGAACCCCTTCCCAGGCTGAAGCCAGCAACCTTAGGAGCTATACCGGCAGTAAAAGGGAGAGCACGACACCATAAAAGGGCTAAATGCTAGGAAGCTTTTGTATAAAAATTTTAACAATTTTATTGATATTCTTAGTGAGAGTTCTTTCATACTAAATAGAAAATTTAGGCTATGCATATGCATATCATTGTAATTTGCAGTAATAGTAACCATTTGTTATATTTTGACTGGATTATAATCATGCTAACGATAAATTCTTAACTTTACATTCAAGACATCTTCTTTCACCCATTCTAGCATATCTGACCTGTAATAGTTCTAGTCAGAAAAATTAAATATCTCATCAAAATAAATCAGGAAGAAGATCGAGATTTTGTCTTTGATATGACTGTTACACATTGGAGAGATTTCTGAATAATGATGAATTTTCTAAAAATGGTTCACTTTGAAATGCAATCTGTCATTCAAACAAAAAAGACCTGGGGTTGATAGCTTTCAATCTGACTTATTTTGTGAGGGAGTTTCTATTCTTTCAAGGGTGCTCCTTGTAATCATTTTTCCATAACAAATTTAGCACAGAATATGCAGTTATTTTTCTCAAATTGCCATATCTAATCACTTTATTCAGCATCCTACCACAGTGAAAACAAATATTTTTGTTTCTATTCAAAAGTGTTTGCCATTCTGTTCCTTTTTGCTAAGCCTCACATTATAGGATAATCTAGTCATTCTACAATTGCTTTGGTATATCAAAATAGTAAAGGAAAAATTACCCATCTCCTTGAGCAGATTGAAGCCTCCATGTTCCATTTCTCCTTAATCAGAAAAAGCCTGAGACCTTAATTCCCAAGCTTCCACCACCAGTTCAGATAAAGAGAGAAGCTATGTAGACTCTACATACGCTCTTTCCATCCAAGAAACTACTTGTTTTCTTAGTTTCTGCACACACAAAAGGTTTTTGGGCATATCCCTGTAGGTGGATACCTCATTCACTGCAGTGCTGTCTCCAGCGCCTTTTAACTAGGGAATCCTAGCAGGAAATGTTGTACTACACTTAGATATGCACATAGATAATGCAATGGAGTTTTAAGGGAGCAATATTTAACAAAGGAAGGACATTCTGTCTTATCAAGGTACTCTATCAAGCTAATGTTAATGACATTAGAATGTCCATTACATTGGAACATATTAAAAATGCCCATTGCCTGTCACACCACCTTGCAACTTTCTCTCAGAAACCACTTTTCACACTCAGCCCATGCTGTTATTTGGTAAACACCATAGAGAGTGTTCATGGGTGCTGTTACAGAGTGAGAAGGCCGGCTGAGCATCTAAAGGAACTGCTAGCAGAAGTTGCAAGGCTCTCGGTATGGCAGAAGCCTTTTTCTTGTACTTTCCAATGAATCGAGCAGAGCTACAGAAAACAGTTTTAAAGGAATGTCTAAAATTTAGGCAGAGTTGGACGCCCTTGCCCTCAAGGAAGGAAATGCCCCTTTCCTATACGTGTGTGAGCTTCAAAATAAGGCAGCTCTCTGCTTGTGTCTCATCTTGACAAGCTCCTTGTGCTCTCCTCCAATGCTGCAGCACTGTCATCTCGTGTTAGAGGCTTGTGAATAACCGGGACTCTCCAACATTTTGGTCACTTGCATGCACAGATGACTTAGAAGTTCCTCCTTTAAGCACACATGGGTCATTTTAAGTCCCACATCTTCACCTCTGGCAGCATGTGTGTCTAACAAATTAGCCTCTGAATTAGACTTGCAGAGAATTTTGCAGTTTCTGCTGGCCCGGCACGCAACAGTGGGCTGTACTTCCAGTCCTGCCTTGCTTCTGATGTACTTTCATGTGTCCTTCCCTTTTGGGCTTCCTGGCCCTGCTGCAGCATGGAGCTTTAGCCACCACCAGAAACATCCTGGCCAGTTGAAAGTGAGGTCACCCTTTGACAAATTCATTATGGACTCATGGTTCTTGACACCTCTGAATTATCGAGTTTTAGAAAAGTTGGGAAGATGTGGCTGATAGTCAGAAAAAACGAGTAATAGGTGTTGAGAGATGAAACCCTCAAGGCTGTGTAAGATGGTTATGAAAAACAGGCCTTGAGAGAAATGCTAATAAACGATTTTATCCAGGATGACTGCAGGAAATTATGCAGTGCTTTTTGTCAGAATAGATAAACTTGAAAATACATTCTCTGCATTGTGGGGGGGGTTTGTGTTTGTTTCAGGTTTTTTAGGTTTGGTTTGATTTTTGTTTTTTTACTGAATAACATTCCCCTCTCAGCTTCTGGGAACTGGATTGCTGGACATGTATAACTTACAAAGTGAGCTGCGAGTGCCCGGTGAAATCAAAATATTCCTTCTCCTTCCCCACCCTCTGAACACACTTATCTGGTCTTTGCTATTTAAGTCCATCAAATAGAAATGCAAAACTAAATCCTCCAAATACCCACTAGCTTGGCCTTTATTGTCACTTTCTTCCAGATATCCACCAGCCTGGTTGTCACAGAGTCACCGACAAAGTAGCCAATCAGCGAACTGCCCATGCAGTAGCAAGCGGAGCACTCCCAATGTTAACACCTTTTGCTCCACTCTGGACCGCCAGCTCGATGTGCCCTGTCATGGAAGGGCTCAGGATCCTGGGTGTGAGGGGTTATCAGTCAAGGTGAGTATGCGACTAGGCTGCTGGACCCTCTTCTTCACATCTATGCTGCTTCAATCAGCTCAACCCATTTCTCATCTATGATTGACTATATTGTGTGATGTCTCCACCCAAATTATCTTGTGCACAGGTGGGTTATGAAGATTTTGCTAACTGTGCTCTTTAACCCTCTGAATCCTTTCTCTTAGAGACTGGAGCTGTATTTTTAAGGTGTCTGGTAGCTGTTTAAGGAGCTGTCTAGTGGGGCTGGGGTCCAACTGCACAGCAATCCTTATTCCACGCCACCCCATCTCATACATGAGCTGGACGCATGCAGCCTTCCTCTAACACTGACAGTCCTTTCACCCATGTAGTGGCAGGCTCCCCTCACTCTTTGGGGTCCACACCCCCAGCCCTATGAGCCACTTGGGATGTAATTGAGTGGTCACCATCTGGCCCATCACCCAGAAACACTCCTGTGTCCCAGTATGTTCCTGCCTCCTTATAACTTAGCAGTATTTGATACCCTATGATAAGCAAAACTAACCATAAATATTCCCTTTCTGTCTCACCTGGCTTGCATGGAAACCTGGCTTCCAGTTCACTGAGGTCGAGTCCTGACCACAGCATGGTATGGATGATGGTTTGGGGGTTCCCACCATGTGGTCCCGTATGCCTCTCTGTTTTAATAAGGGTTCACACTTCCTTTTCCTCAAACTCTTCCATTTCCTCTGAACTACTGTCATCTGCTGAGGTCTGATGTCCACAGCCATTTATGGTGGCAGCAGGAAAATACACTATTACTACTTCCTTTCTCTAGAGACAGAAACTGTTTTATTGGCTTCCAGTTAAGACTTCCTTGGATTTTCCATCGAGAATAAAAACCAGGGCCTGAACATGTTCCTCTACAGGAGAGGAGACATCAATATATATTCACTCCAGAGTGTCCAAGACAAGACAACAGTATGTTCTACCCGAAAGAGGTAACCATCGTCAGGCAACACAGCAGTTGAAAAGGCAGATGGTCAAACATATGACAGAAATCGATGGCACTGTCTTTTTTTTCAGAATTAGATATAAATGGCTGAACTTGCTGCCACTACTTATTTAAAGGCATGAACCTGTATAAATCCATAGATTTTATTCTTGAAACATGTCACAGCTTTTCCATGTTTTGATATTTAAGCCTTGAGAAAGGAAGTTCTATCATCTGCCTTTCACTCAGTGCTCATGTTGCTATAAGAACGTGTAACTCAGCTTTGGGATAGGTTCTTTATTTGGTGTAGAGAACATGACTGTATACCTACAAGCAGTTTTAGTTATTAGTTGAGTGTTAAAGGATTTTCACCAGACAGTGGGTAACTCTAGGCTTGTTTTATTTACAGCTCAAACTTGAGCCACTACCTCAGGAAGTGGCAAAAGCCCATGCAAAAACATCAGATATTTATATATTTTAACATAGCATTATACAATATGGATTTATTTTGAAAAGATCTTGGTGTTTTCACACGTGGTCCTAGTTCGTTATTCTTCATTAACTTGAAAGTCCACGAAAGTCCACCTTGATAATTTATATCCATTATCTCATTTTGGTTCTCCCTTAGAAGCGATGCTTCAACAGGTCATGTTCCTCCTGTGGTCGTAAAAGTCATTTATCTTCTTTCTTGAGACACATCTATTCACCTTTAAACTTCAAAGAAAACTTCAAGCTGTTCCATTAACTATGCCTATATTAAAAACCTTTTAGCCGTCAGTTATCATCAAATCTAATACCTATATTCTAAGTCTGACATTTCTTACACAATCTGTTGATTCAGTTGGACTGGGGCAATACATAGGACAATCAAATAGTATTTTTCTAGTTGCCATAAAGATTAATTTCCAACACCTCTTCTTACTATATCCATAATACAGTAATACTCTATCACAATCAACTATCAATACTATCTAAGTCCTACAAGGATATATTTGTCATATTTTCTCATTGAGTGAGATAGTAGGGGACTGTGAGGATACTGCCTATATACATATATTTTAGCATACGTGCGAAGCGCTCTGGTAATGTATGACGTTTGTTTAACAGGGTGCAAAATCATTAGAAGGTAGAAATGGGTAAACACAGTTTAGCTTGGAATTATTGGCTATCTTTAAATTGTTAACTTATCTTTAAATTGTTGGGTTGCTTCTCCTTTACACTTGATCTGAAAGAAACATCTTTGCATGAGAAAAATGTCCCGCTACTGATTTGTACTATTTTGATGGCAGTGACTCCCTAATTATCTTCAGTGATAATATGTGTCCAAGAAAACACTGGAATTTTATTACTTTGTTCCCATGAGATACAAGTAAATCATAGCTTCTCATGTGACCTTGACTCCTTACCTTTTTTTTCTTTTGTCAGGGCAAGATGGTTTACACTTTGCTTTGAGATAACTCATTTAAGGATGAATTATGCTAGCTGGCCTTTAATGAGCTGCTTATATTCTGACAAAAGAATAGCTATTCACTCATTACAAGTTGCAGCCAAAACCATGGCTATCTCTAGCAATACAGGAGACGTGAGCTCAGTAATAAAGGCCACCTCTGACACAGAATGGTTGTACCAGCTCCTTGGAGCCTTGTATTTCCCCAAGAGATAATCCAATTGTTATTTGCAGGAGTTGTAAATGTGACTAAGACCCACATATACACTTATAAAAATGTAGTTTGGGGAAATTAGTTCAAATATGTCTACACATTTGGGATCTCCAAGGCCCTGGTGAAAGAAGAAATTATTTATTAAAAGTTATAAGTTTGAATATTAACTAAAATATAGAATTCTGACATAAAGGTTTTTTTTTAACTAGGCGGTGACTGTATCTGGTTGAAGCCAGATAACAAGGACTGGTTCAACGGTCAGAGGACGGACCACCAGCTGGGCCAGATAAGGCCCGAAGATGGCCTAGGCTCTCTAAGAGCACGGACAAGGAGGAAAGGTGAAAAGTTCAATGCGAGGAAGACTGCCTGCCTTCTTCTCCAAAGACCCTATTGACCAATACCACAAGGAAAGTCGCAAGTGCTAAGAGGAGGAGACCTACGATAATGAGTTCCAGTAATTAATCTTACTATGATAATGAGTTCCCATGACCAATTTTACTAACCCTACCCACTTCTCGGAAAAGTCATGACTATGTATGTTAACCCAATGCATATGTATAATATAGTACAATAAATATGTGTCGGCTTTGACATATGGTGTGCAAGAGTGGAGGAAGGATCCCCCTTGCACCCTGTGCACAGCCGCATACCTGCACCTAACTCTGCGTTTGGTGGTGTTATTCCGTGAGTCACTGGGTAGCAAGCACATGGGCTTAAGATCCAGATTCCCGGTATCATACACAAATAGTGATAGTTAAATTTGTTGTCTGAAAAGTAGGATTCATCAGCAGGCATGCATACAGCCAATTTCACAGGCCAAGCTGAAACACTGATTTTATTTCAGGGTTGCGTGAGGCTCGGTGCTCGTTGGCTTTCCAGAACTCAAGCACACCAACCAGAGTCCCCCTGCTCATTTTATTACCACAGTTATGCCAAGTACTTCCTCTTTACAGGTGACTGGTTAGTGATTTACATATCATTTTAATAAAGTTACATGTGATTGCATCATACAAGTTTTCTACTGTGCATATTCAAGCGAGTAAAGGCCTGCTCTCCTTGAGGCAGGTAACTTTTTACTTGGAGGTGTGTCAAGGCATGTATATGAGCATATAGTGAGAAGATTCACCTCAGGATAATCTGCCCTTAGGTTTCCCTGCCAAACTGGCAATCTTGATGACAAGGCCTGATTAATATGTCCTCCTTAGGTCCAGATGTCCAGGATGTTCCTTACATCAGATTATGGGTCCTTTGTTCTTTTATTTAGTACAAGTTCTACTATTCTATTAAAGATAAACAAATCTTAGCCCTTTACTGATTAATATAAAGATGTTCAGAGCAGTGCACGTTCCTCTACAACAAAGTCTCTGAGTGTTCAGTAAGAAAAAAGAGAGTGAGAGTGAGCCAGCTTCGCTTTCTCATCAGTAAACTCAGGAGAATTTAGACCGGTCCTTTAGTTTGTGGTGAGTGGAGTCAACCTCCCTGCTGTGGGATTCAGACCTGCCTGCTCTTCTTCCTTCCCTCTGCTACTTACATTCTTATGGAGCCTTTTCCAGGTTTAAATGAATTATCAGAAAGGGGCTTTCATCTGAAAGGCGTGTTTGGGGCAGCACTAGCAGGGAGTCGGGAATGCTGTGAGTCCTGGGCCAGGAGAACGGTAGATGGCTGCTTCTCCTGCAAACAAAAGGGAGAGGCCAGAGACCCATTACCAGAGACCCATTACCACCAAAGGCCATCAGGGCAAGGGCATCTGCAGTTAACAGCTCCTTCAGCAGCTAATGGCTCCTCCTAGCTCCCTCCAGGCACTTGTTCCCTGAAGGAAACTCTAGGGTCATGCCTGGGATGGGGAATGGGAAACCACACCGTGATGCCGCCCCAGGCCACCTTCATCACAGGTGCTGCCAAGGCAGAAGGTCCAATTGATTCAGAAACACTGAAGCCTGACTGCCCATCCAGCCTGCTTACTTTTCTTTTACGGCCAGCTGCTCCTGCCCACACACCTGCAGGTACTGCTGGGCAACCCTTCTGGCTTAACCCTTGCCACTTTGGATTTGACTTCACGGCTGTGAATTAGTGGATTGTCTGGGAGCAAACTGGAGCTCTGCTTTACACAGCAGTTGCTTTCATCCAAGGTTTTTGTGGGAATGCTCATTTCCCCTCGAACACTATGTCTCTCTATAATAGCTTTTTCAGGATTTTAGTAATTTCTCACTTCTTTATTTGTTGATAAACATTTATCACCTGGTCTCCACAGCCCAACTACAGTATTAACCTGCCGTACTTAGATTCGCTTACATTTTATTCTTCTTTATCTGCTTTGGCCCTAGTGAGATGCCTGTACTACTGTGAAGATGGAGAAAGATGCACACAGTCGGTATGATCTGCAGAAACACATACATATGAAAAGAATTCTCACAGTTTTTCACTCATGTAACTAATAAGCAAAACTGCTGGCAGTTGTGAAGTCATGTTGCCCATACTACCAAATGAAGAACCTAACTTAGAGATGCACTACATATTTCACAGCAAAATAAAGCTAAAAGAAGAGGTGATGATGACTGTTAGATTGGCTTAGCTCTACTGATGAAGAAATCAAGGCCAAAAGTACAAACAGTAATAAGGTAGCGGAAACTTGGCAAATGACAAGAGGATCTGTAGGTCGGAGGGATAGTTTTTAACATTTTAATAAAGAAAGTAGTTAATCTTTCGTCAACTTAAGCAGAAGGATTGGAATAATGTCAAGAAAACTTGCATTCCTAACTAACTTCATGACATTTAGATAGTAAAACCCACATCCCATCGTGAATAATTAGTATGTTTATTAGGGAACATTTCCAAATGTTCTAATCATGGTTGAAAACAGGTATGTAGACTGTATGTAATGTTAGGCGTACAGAAAGTTTTTGTTAACCAGTAAAGAGAACTGATTTTATCTTAGTCCTTTGTTCGAATGACCATAAATAACCTATAATCAAGCTGATAAGGTGTGCTGGCTGTGCTAGATGCCTAACACCCTACTAGGTGAATTGAATAGAACCAAATATCTCAACTCAGTGTGTTGATTGGCTCTGCATACCAGTGAAGAACTCAGATCTAGGATAACACTATCATACTACCTTATCTTCTGGCTGTGCTTTCACAAGCAAATGAGCTGATGGGATAGGAGTAGGTCTCATTCCTCCAGACCTCACCTAGTCTCCCATCTGTGTGGTGCCAGCTTCACCCTTGCACTGCTGCTTCTAGTTTCAGTGGGAGCAGATGAAAATAGTTAGCTAACTTACCTTTGGCATATTATTTTTATTGGTGCAAATACTCCTCTTTGTATTAAACAAATTCCCTACAGTGGACTTTAAAGTAAAAGCTACAATGTGCATGGGGACAATCAGTATACAGCTGAGACACAGCTGGCATGTACATCAAGGAGACAAGACTAACTGCAAAAGGAACGTGCCTCACAAGAAATATATTTTCCTAGAGTGTCTAGAAAATTAGAGTAATGACGATGTTCAAAGTTGAGTGAGCTCAGAATTTATGCTGCTGCTTAGAAATTAAGAGATTTGTGAGAATTAGGGTACTTTCCTGGGGAAAATGTTGTGGAAGTAGTGGTGTTAGCGTAGAGACAAACACATAACCATACGAAGAAGGTTATATGTGGTGCTTTATTTTCGAGGCCCCGGGAACCAGGGGTACGCACCCAAATCTGGCTCCAAAGACCGTTACATCGCGTTCGCTTTTTATCCTTAAAATGTTGCTCAATCTATTACATATTCAAAAGGTCCTTGCTCAACCTGTTACATATTCATCTCAAATTGCTTCATCGGCATCAGTCTCTATTGCGCTTGCGCACCCTGTTCTGGTGGTCGTGGGGATGAAGAAAACACTCTTCCTCAGATGAAGCAGCTCTTCTTCCTCGCGTTGTCCTTTTCACCTTTCGTGTTTCTGGCAGTTTCTCAACATAAGAATCGCTTAAGTTGCAACATTTCTTACTTCGTGCTTCGTTAGCTACTTCGTACCTTCACTGTTAGTACTATTCAAATAGCTTAGATAAGGTTAGTAACTTTATGTTCTCTTGACTTCTAAGTCATTAAATCTTCACATTCCACTGTTAATGCTAGTGCACCTCCACATTCCAAGCTAGTGCACCTCCACATTCCAAGGTAGGCTGTAGTTAGGACTGTTAGTTTCAGTTATGTATACAAATCCTACAGTTATGTATACAAAGGAGAACTATTAGGGAAAGTCGTTTAAATGTATACAAAAGAGAACTATTAGAGAAAGTCGTTTAAATGATTCTAAGAAATATATATATATACATTTTCTATCTCTGTTCCCAACAGTGGAAGTAAGACCCTTTGGATTTGTTGTTGATTCGGTACAGATTTAGATTCGGTACTATCATGTCTTGTCCTACGTGTCATGTACAAATTGTTCTGGCCAGATTATTTGGACACACACACACTGATACTTCCGCTGGTGAAAATACGAGTAAATAGAGTCAACTGATTTACAAAGTTGAATAAAAATAACCTTCTCTGTCTATATGGTCTAGTAGTTTTGATTCATTAACTGCTAACATTAGTTGGCAGAGAATCCATGGCTGTTAAGCAAGAGAAAATCTTTCCACCGTTGCATCTTTGCTGCGAAAGGAAGATGTTGTATGCATTCACTGGAAAAGTGTAAGGAACCACACACAGTGATTGATAATTTCAATACAGAAACCCTATATATCAGCAAAAGATTCTCTACAACTGTAACTGTATGCCTTAAAAGTTTAGGGGCACATGGGAGACTGGAGAAGGCACCTGTCATAAGACTCTGCTGAAGTACAGTTTTTTGCAGGCGAAGGTAAGGCTTTAGCAGAGTTAGAGCTGCGGGAGATACAAAGCAAGAAACGTGAGCAAGAATTAGCAGAATGAACTGATGAAACAGAGCAAATTCAAAATCGATTGAAGTACAGCCCAGTCAGTGCAGATGGATGTCAGATGACTGGAATACAACTATTAACACCAGGAATGTCAATAAAAACAAAAGAAAATCAGAAGTAAAAACTTCACTTGAAATACCAGCCCCTGTAGGGGATTGCTAGGAATGGCACTGGGAGAACAGCACAACCAATTTGCACCTTCATACTTCTAAATATAAAGAAATAACACATCTGCTAACACAGTTGATAAAGAAGGAAACGGAATGGGAATGGGGTCCAGGGCAGGAAGGGGTTGTAAGACAATTAGAATTGGCATCTTTTCAAGTTGCAAGGCTAAAAATGCTAGATCTGACACATGCTTCTTAGCCACCACGCCAACAGCACAGGTAATAGGCTTGCTGTGGAAAACATCAGAAAGACAAGATGGTCCCAGCTACAAATCCAAAATCTAAACAGCACTGAATCAGATGATACAATCCATGTTTGTAAATGTTTGTACAGAACAAATATTCCAGATATATATGGTCAGGAATCCTAAAATCGCCTTTAAGGTATAGCTTATTGGGATTGTTGTCAAGAAATTCGGTTTCTTAGACTTGCATTGCCGAAACCACCAAATATTGCTTGAACTTCATCTCTCAGACTATTGTTGCATCCATGTTACAACAGACTTTGAGTGAAAGTAATCAGAGGTATATTTGTCCTTAATAAGATAAAACTGAATCACATAGCACTGCAGAGTAGCACTGATTGGTTCTGTATGCTTGATTCTGAGGCAATGGTGCCCACACAATTAGTATTTATTTTTATATTGGAGCTAGAACCATTAGCTTGCTAGTGGAATGGGGGTTTTGTTCTTCTTGTTGTGCACATCTAAAGATGGTTCCAGTTCTGATATCAATACAGGCATCCTCAACAGATTCTATGCACGGTCAAGTTACATGTCCGCTATGCAACGTTTGAATCATAGCTTTTTAGTTTTCTTCAATATTGCAAGGTGTACCATTTGTGTGAACTGAAGAAAGGCAAATTACTAGCACAAATACAATTCATTAGCACAAACAATCTATTGTTTTCATAACTAAAGTCTTAACAGTAAAGCGTTGTTATCAGTCTGGTGAAAACGGTACCAACATTAATAGTCCGATTCACATAATCATTACAGAAAAAGCCACATTAATTAGCAGTTAAAAGAGCTGTATGGAAACTGCCTAGTATCTACCCCTGTTCTTCGGTGTTAGACTTGCCTTCCATTGAGGATGATGGTGTCAACTCTTACTTGAAAAGGAGAGTTATGGTGATTTGTTTGTGACCCTTGTTCTTCACTGAAAGGAATTTGATGTTGATAGCGGGGACTTCCTCATTCTAGAGTCTGTGCTTGGATTTATTCTTATATATTTTGTAACAGGTATCACATCTTCCTCTTTCTTTATTGCTTCATAATTCCTTATTGTTACAAAATTCACTGTTTGTGGTTTAGTTTATATCATGTTGGATGCTTGCTCTTTGTTCTCTTTGTTATCCTTAAACTCAGTTTTATCCAGCTGCCAAGGCCACATTCCTTTAGTGACCTGTAATTGACTACTGGTGATTTCTTCATAACCCTGTGGCCTCTGGTATCATCTGGTGCTTGTACTCAAGGCTTCTGCTATCACTTCTAAGTGACAGACAGTTCCCTCTACACAGAATAATGACCTAATTTCACTAATGTTACAGGAATACATCAAAACTGCTATAACAGTATAGCACACAGCTGCACAAAGGTAACTGAAGTTAAAGCAAGTTAGGTAATATTACAGGTAATCTGATCAGTTAGGCAACTGCTGTTACAACTAAACAAGATAGGGCAAAGCCACAGGCAGGCCAAGACAAGGCGCAGACAAAGCAACTGTTGACAACTCCCAGCCTTGAGACTAAATCACAGCCTCCGTCCCCAGTACCATCAATGGCAACACTTTACCTGGGCTACAAAACTACACCCTCGAGATACAGTTTCCTGGTAGCATTTTTATTAGTGACTCCTATGGTGACCAATTCCCCTCCTCTTCTCTCTTAGCTTAGTATCCAGACTAGATACTTTGTCAAAACAAGCTTTACTCAAAACAAGATCTGCACAGCAGAACATTGAAAGGTGCGGTTTAGCCTGTGGTTTGTGGTGTTCTCTTTGGGGAATTGTTTTCGGATTCTAGCTGTCAGTAATCTCACCTAGGTAAAGCAACCTTCTAAAAGCTGATTTTAGGATAGAACTAGCTGAGGATCTCACTGTCACTGGTGACATCCTCCTGGCCGGTGATAACTGGACATATGACATTGCCAATTGCCTTAATTGCAGTTGTATTATCTGTATTATCATTGTTTCTGTCACTATTAGGCTTGTAAGTACTTTTACCCATGAATATTTTAATAAAGTGAGGACTATTAGATCTCATAAAGCAAGTTTTAGTGATTATTTAGATGTTTAACAAAACATATACTTAATGGTAATCCTAGATGTTTGATTGGTTCAATTCTTTACCTAATATAGCTCCTACTGAATCTTGTTATTTCCTGTTCTCAAACATCATTCTTTGGACACTGGTCTGGCATCGTACGTATACCTACTTTAAACATCTGGGCAGAAGCAGAGTGGCTGGAGAGGAATCCAGGTATTCTTCTGACTCAGATCTGTCTTTAACAGCCTGAGCCTTTACCAACACATAACACTTCAGGGCAGCTGGATTTAAACAACTCTGTGAGTTTTACATCTATCAAAATATAATTCCGTGGTAGCATAGCTCTTGTTTTCTCTGATATAGCTTAACATACTTCAACACAGAGTATCTTGATAATGTTATTTCAGTGTAAAGTCCTAGTAGTCTCAGCACATTCTAAAAAGGTCTTCTTCTAGAGTTAATGACTAGATACTTTCCTGTTTTAGTGACCTTCAGAATTCACTTTGTACTTTAATTGTAAAATAATACATGCATACAACACTTTTTTTCAGCTGCTTGTCCTCAATATCTAATTATGGCGTATTACTTGTATGAATTTAAATGTTTTTTTTCAGATTCTAATACCATGCCCTTAGTAATGAAGGACCAAAACATGAATGCCCAGCCACTGTAAAAGAATACCGTATGGGTAGAAGGCTTTAAAGCATGAATGCATAATATCAGTACAAGCAAAATTTGGCTCACTTTTGAAAGTTCAGTGTTAGATGGAAGATAGCATTGGATGTGCAGCCCTGAGCATTCATGCGAACAAACTCCTGGGCAGGTAACCCTAGCATGCAGGTCTGCAAGTGGTTTTAGAAATCATGAGGTGATAAAAGGCTAGGTGGTTTGAGATCATTTTGTGCAGGCAATAAAACTCTGGATATTTGCTTGAGCCAAAAGGTAGTGAAAGTCAGGAGAAGGGAAGATTATTGCAAATAAGCATCCATGTAAAGAGATTGATAAATGGATGAGTCAGTCTGGGAGCTGTTTGTGGATCAGACATGTGAAAGCTCATCAGAGGAACAGGATTAGGAAACTGGATGAAAGAATGGTGGATATGCCCGCTAGAGAGATAGCTACCGTGAACCATGTGTTACAAGCAGTAACAGCAAATATCAGTGCCCAGCGGAAGCATGAAGATCAAAAAAACAGGAAAGGGAAAAGAAGATAGAAGAATAAATAAACATATATTATATTATGTGATAACTGGAAACATACATGCATGACTCTAGGATTCACTGACTTAGCTGGAGGCCTTTGCTCCAAGTGTTTAGTGACCACGACTAGCCCTCAATGATGTTTGAGGATGAAACAATGGTTTCAAGTGCTGAATGACTTTCAGGTATGTAAAAGTGGTGCATGAAAATCAAAGCATTAAAGGGGCACTACAGAAGATAGTGAATAACAGCAGGCAGGACCAGAAATTACTATAGTTATCCCTGATCTTGACAGTTTTAAGAAGATCCAGTTGATTAGCATTTGGGATTTAGTTCTTCCAAAACCCTTTTTGTGTAGTGAAGATGCCATTGATTATGCCCTTAACTTCACTAGAAACTCCTTCATAGGGAGATAGTTCTACCTGGGTAACTGAGATGCTCAGGAATGATCAGAGATACAAGAGAAAATAAAAGAGAAAATTGAAAGTGTAAGAATGATAAAAGTGAAAGTACTCCCTTGAGTGTGTATATTTGCAGAGGTTGGGGGGACAGTTCTGTATTTGAAGCTGCTGACAGAAAATAATTTGCAGGATAAATGTGAAGGTCCATCTGTGACCATAAATAGGTTGCATCTTTTGTCATACCAAATCATTGAAATATCATAATGAAAAATGAGTACATGCATCTACTACTAAGAACATTCTGCTGTTTTATATCCCTTAGATAGCAATGTTATTTATTGCAAGGGGAGGACTTGGAAGATTGGCAAGGAGTCAAGGACATGGCTTGGGATGCACGGTCTAGTCCAGTTCAGAAAGCGAATATCCTGCCCCTCTTGACAATCATCAGTTGACAGTGAAGCCAGCTTCTAATTACAGTGAATTGCTTGCAGCCATGTAAGCGTGATAATACATAATCTGCTATCAAAACAAAAAAAGTATGTACATAGAGGCAGGGACACCCCTGAGCTAAGCCCCAGCTGGGTGTCTGCCCCAACTATCTGCTTTTCCATGGGCAGCAGGACAGAGCTGGCAGCCAGGGTCACCCCACCACCCAAGCTGGGGAACAGGGCAGCTGTGGGCAGCCCCAGCCCCAGCACTGAGCACCACGGCACATCAGCCCATGCATGGAGAATCAGGATCAGACAGCCCCAGGATGGCTGGGCCCTGGGGAGGGACTGACAGCCCTAAGAGGGCTCTGAAGTGGTGTCTTGGGCCCTGGCTAGTATAGGGGGAGTGCCTGGGGAACTGGGCAGTAACACTCAGGGCAGCTGGTGCTCTCAGGTCCATGATACAGATCTAGGTAATAATTAAAAATAGATTCAGCTTGACAGTACCTTTATCATGAGGAAAGCCCTGTTTCTTTCAGTGAAAACAGATTTTCCACCTATTATTGGTGATAATCATGGAAATAATGAGTGCATTTGCCTTCACTACTTTGAGAATTATGGAAAATCAGTTCAATGGGTCAGTAACATTGTTTGCATTTCAAGATGCTGGGAACAACACTGCTGCCGATGAAGGTTTTTGGCTGGAAGAAACTAAGCTCTATGTGATAAGAACCTAACCTGGAGAGTTTATTCAAACTAATCTTGTTAGAAATCAATATGACATAGGGCAATTGTAAAGGAATCTGGACATCTAGATGAGCTGAAACACCTGAACACAACATGACAGGGACTGTGATTAAAATGAGTGTGAAGCACCAGGACAGTGGAAATTGAAACCAAGATGTGTTTAGTCTATAGTACCTCATTTTTTTTTAACAAAATCAGTGATAAGCACTTGCAGTCCTAGTGCCAACCCACTTTCTCTTTCCCTGAGCTCACCTTTTCACTGTCCCTGCAGGTACCTGCATGTCATTGCCCAGATTCCTCCGAAAATAAACAACACTCCCCATATTACTTTTTCCTCATTGGCCTTAATTCTCCTACTTTTGCTTCTCAACCTGGTGTTTCCAACACTGTTACATAGACAATTTTGGCTGAATGCAGTGTAACTGATTCAATTGCTGGATTGTATCAGCCCTCAGGTAGAGCAGGCTTGCATCCTGACAACTACCTTCCAATACTTAATCCAGGATGGTTATATTTCATTTATGTTATATGTTTCTAAACAGAACGATTTCACTTTATCCTTGACTCTTAGTTTTTCAGAGTGTTCTCTTGTCTGTAGTTCAGCTGTGGCACGCACCAAGGCTCATTACAGCCAGTTCCTGTTCGCAGCATCTGGCTGGTCGCACCTCCTTATAGGCAGCTCCTGTTTGCATGGTATACTCAGCTCTTGATCAAGGAGAGGCTGTGCCTGACAGGAGGAAGAGGGCAGGGATGCCACAAAAATAGCACTAGGCAGGGAGACGTGCTCTGGTAGCATGGAATCTGGAGAAGGCAAAGGTCAAAGACCCCCAAATATTTAAGCATTAGGTGGCAAAGAAACCATGAACCCTAGGGCAACAAGAAAACCAATTCGCAATAAGCACGCCAAGGCCATCTGCTGCAACAAACTCCTGATCTCTCTCCTGTAATGGGAAGTTGTGAAATGTGGCAAGTGTGAGTGTATGTGTGCAATGGTAGTTAGAAACATAGCATGGTATTGAGCTTGTCTTAATAAAAAAACAAATTTTGAATTAATTCCTCATTTGCATTGCATCTGTTAGGCTCATGAACCCTGCTTAGCATGTTGAGGCAGCCTGGAGAAGAATGTTCAACCCTGTTGCAACTGATTTTCAGATCACAGAATCATAGAATACCTCAGGCTGGAAAGGACTAATAAGGATCATTGAGTCCAACACTCTGCTTCTCGCAGTACTATCTAAAACTAAATCACATGACTAAGAGCATTGTCCAGATGTTCCTTAAACTCTGATAGTCTCGATGCCATGACTACTTCCCTTGGAAGCCTAGTCCCGTGACAAACCGTCTGCTCAGTGAAGAGGATGTCCAACCAGAACAAAAGACGTGTAGGTTATAAAGTAAAATAGCTTTAATGAAACAATAATAATCATAGGGAAAATACTATTAATAAGAAAATGATAAAATATGCTCCCCTCCAATGACTATCACTGCAGATGCTGCAGAGCAGGAATGAGGAAAAGGCCTCAGGTTGGACTTAGCAGCAGCATGAAGCTGGACTCGGTAACTGGATTCAGGAAAATATGGATCCGAGATCAGGGGCTAAAAGACAGACAAGGTCCTCACTGGACATCGGCCATCAAAGAAGAGAAACTTACCCTTATGATCCTTCAGTTTTATACTGAGTATAACATATATAGGATGGGATAGTCTGTCCAGCTGGTGTCACCAGTCCTTTCCATCCCTCCCTGCAGGTGCAACACTTTCTGCCTCTGACTTTTGGCATTCCATCAGCTCGAGAATGGCCTCGGTTTCCACAACAATAATAACTATAAGCAATGGCCTTTCTGCATACCGATGCCCCGTGTTATCACTTCTAGACAGAAACATTGTGTGAAAAACATTCAGTTAACTTTCAGAAAATGAAGTTACTCAAACAAGGCCTAGCTGAATTTAGAAACTGGTTCTACTTGAGTTCAAACCACACCAATCTCCAAGGTCTTTTCCGAGCAAGATGATTTAGCAGCTGCCATTCTTCTGTCATGTGCCAGTCGCTTATCCCATGTCACACCAGCCTGCTTGGAGACACTTTTGTGATACTAGTGTTAGTGAGCAGTCAGCTCATTTATAAAGATTATTAAAATTACTTTCCCTGACTATAGTTATATAATGAGCTTTGTCCCCCTAACTGCTATGCAGGATACATAAGATCTATTTGGTATAGCCTTGACACCTGTTTAAAACTTAGACTTTTTAAACATATCATAGACTTCTGGTAATTTTGTGACATGAAATTTATCTTTAAGTACTTCTAACTTATATTTTTTTCATATAGTAGATACCTAACTTATTTTTTTTCCTGTCTACCTAGTTTTTATTAAAGTGATGCCATGAAAATTCATACTCAATAATCAATGCCAATTTTATTATTAAGCAGGTATTCTGTATTATGCGCCACCAGGTACACTGGGTTAATTCCACCTAATGTGTCCAACTACTGAGGCTGGTGTGTGAATTTTATACTGGTTAAACATACATATTCATATAGATTCCAGGAAACATTGGTTAAACATACATTTCATATGAATTCTGGGAAACAATTTAAATATTATTTTTCCTAGAACTCATTATCATAGTTTATCACCTACTCTCGTATGCGCATCACAGTTTCTCTATGGCCTTCAGAAGCCCCTGAAGGTCTTTATCTTATCTCCTTCATCACTGTGTCCTCTTTGTCAGCTCAGGTCTGTCCTTTTTTTCTTTTAGCTAGCTCTGCTTCCTTTGGTGGGTTGGAGCATCAGTCAGAGATAAGTTTCTTTAAGATATACAAGACTTGATTTGTTGCCTGTTTCAACCAGTAAACAAGCTAAACTCCTGTTACAATCACCTTCTCTCTAACTGCAAGCTGGCCAAAACTTCTTGCTTAATTCATTCCCTTTTATAACATAATGATTTATTCCTTCCTTCAAAAGCTTTCTCCAGATCCTCCAATTTCAGACTCCCTTTGAAGTCCTGGCTGGTCCTCAACTCACAGGAGGATTGAGAGAACCACTGGTTTCGGGGTTTTTTCCTTATAAATTGTGATGTCCTTGAAGCAGGGAACTGTGACAGCTCTCTGGGGACCTGAGAATGTAGGGAGAGAGGCAGGGAAGGAAGGAGGGAGGGAGGGAAGAAGGGAGATAAAGGGAGGGAAGGGAGGGAGGGAGGGAAGAAGGGAGAGAAAGGGAGGGAAGGGAAGGGAGGGGGGGGAGGGGGGAGGGGAGGGAGGGAGGGAGGGAGGGAAGGGGAGGGGAGGGGAGGGGAGGGAGGAAGGGAGGGAAGGGAGGAGGGAGGGAGGGGAGGGAGAAGGGAGGGAGAGGAGGGAGAAGGGAGGGAGGGAAGGGAGGGAAAGGAGGGAGGGAGGGAGGGAGGGAGGGAGGAAGGGAGGGAGGGAAGGGAGGGAAGGGAGGGAGGAGGGACGGAGGTAAGGGAGGGAGGAGGTAAGGGAGGGAGGAGGGAGGGGAGGGAGGAGGGAGGGGAGGGAGGGAGGAAGGGAGGAAAGGGAAAGAGGGAGGGAAGGAAAGGAGGGAGGGAGAGGAGGGAGAGAGGGAAGGGAGGGAAGCAAGGAAGGAAGAAGGCAGGGAGGCAGTCAGGGAAGGAGAGAGGCAGAGAAGGAGGGAGGCAAGCAGGGAGGGAGGGAAGGAAAGAGGCAGGCAGGCAGGGAGGGAGGGAGGAAGGCAGGGAGGCGGGGTCCAGTCTGGAGGCACTCGAGAAGCCCAAAGCGAAACTCGATCCCGCCGCACAGCTCCCTGCGGGCAGCTCCCTGCGGGCAGCCGGCACCCCCCGCCTCCCCGGGTCACCCCTCAGGGCGCAGCCGGGCCCGCAGCCCCGCCCCGTCCCGCCCCGCCTCGCACCGGCAGCTGAGCCGTCTCTTTCCGCTTCCCCCGGAGCCTGCGGCCGCCGGCCCCGCCTCTGCCTGCAGAGCGGCTCGTCGGGCTCGGTGAGCAGCGGCGGCGGGCGGGGAAGGGAGGCACCCGCGGGACCCGGCGGCGGGAGAGGCGGGGGGAAGGAGCTCCCGGCTGCTGCAGGAGCCGTTTCCCGGGGGTTGGGGTGGCGGAGCGAAAGAAGGAGCTCCTGGTGGCTGCAGACGGAGTCGCTGTTTCGGGGGGGTGGAGGGAGGGAGGAGCTCCCGGTGGATGCAAAAGCCGCTTCCCGGGGGTTGAGGTAGCGGGGCGAAAGAAGGAGCTCCTGGTGGCTGCAGAGGGAGTTGCTGCATCGGGGGGTGCGGGGAGGGAGCTCCCGGGGGCTGCAGGAGGGGAGCCGCTTCTCGGGGCTCGGGGTGAAGGGAGGGAGGAGAGCGAGCTCCCGGTGGCTGCAGAGGGAGTTGCTGCCTCGGGAGGGGGGAGGGAAGGAGCTCCCGGTGGATGCAGAAGCCGCGTCCCCGAGGCTGAGGTGGTGGAGCAAAGGAAGGAGCTCCCGGTGGCCGCAGAGAGAGTTGCTGCCTGGAGGGAACCGGGAGGGAAGGATCTTTCGGTGGCTGCGGGAGTCGCTGCCTGGGGCGGGGGTTGGAGGGAGGGAAGGAGCTCCCTGAGGCTGCAGAGGGAATCGCTGCCTGAGAGAGGAGGGGGAAGGGAAGGAGCTTTTGACGGCTGTAGGAGCCGCTTCCCGAGGGAATAGAATCATACAATAGTTTGGGTTGGAAGAAACCTTAAAGAACATTCAGTTCCAACCCCTCTGCCATGGGCAGGGACACCTCCCGCTGGATCAGGCTGCTCAAGGCCCCATCCAACCTGGCCTTGAACACTTCGAGGGATGGAGCATCCACAGCTTCCCTGAGCAGCCTGTGCCAGTGCCTCACCACCCTCATACTGAAGAAATTCTTCCTTATGTCAAGCCTAAATCTGCCCCTGTCCAGTTGATAGCCATTCACTCTCATCCTATCACTACAAGCCTGTGTAAACAGTCCCTCTCTAGCTTTCCTGCAGCCTCTTCAGGTACTGGAAGGTCGCTATAAGATCTCCTCGGAGCCTTCTCCAGGCTGAACAACCCCAACTCTCTCAGCCTGTCCTCGTACAGGAGGTGCTGCAGCACTCTGATCATCTTTGTAGCCCTCCTCTAGACCCATTCCAACAGCTCCATATCCTTCTTATGTTGAGGATTCCAGAACTGGACACAGTACTCCAGATGAGGTTTCACAAGTGAGGAACAGAGGGGCAGAATTCCATCCCTCGCCCTGCTGGCCATGCTTCTTTTGATGCAGTCCAGGATACGGTTGTCCTTCTGTGCTGCAAGCACGCATTGCTGGCTGACGTTGAACTTCTCATGGACCAGGGCTGGCATGGTGGAGGGAAGGAAGGAGCTGCTGGTGGCTGCTGGCTGCCCCCCCATGGCTGCAGGCTCCATCCCCACGTTGCTTGTCCCGCAGGACCCCACTCCATGAGGGGAGAGTACAGTGGGATCTGTGGGAGTGCTGCTCGCCTCCAGAAACATCCCTGCCCTGATCGCTTTCAGCTGAAGTTCAGTTAGTGTCTTTCTCTGTAAGGGATGTCAGTCCAGGGAGATGGGACTGAAAGATTATTATGAAAAGGCAAAAAAAGGTGACAGTTCATAGGGTTGTGAGCTCTCGGTACGGAGAAGACCAGGTGTTTTGAGACCTCTCTGTTGAGGGTCTGTGATGGAAGACCAAAGTTTGCCAGTAATTTTTGCTTCAGCCTTTAAGATAGACATCACAAGGCACAAAGCAAGGAGCTTGGTGTTTGCCCTTTTGTAAGAGGGACACCCGCATCAAATATGGTGGAGGAATGGACAAAACTCTTTATATAACTAAAGGAAAAAAAAAGGTTGCTATTTCTGCTTCGGATTGTCTGAGTAGCGTAGTTGCAAGGATTATATAGCTTATTCCATCTGCTAAGGCAGATGGGAATATGAGAAAAAAGGCAAGTACTGCTCCATCAAATGCTTCATCAACTTTCTCCATGTGCTCTGGGAAATACTCTTCATATGCTCTTGGTATTGGTGAGAGGAGAGAAACTATAGCCATCAGCTAGGTTTTTCCAGCTCTGGATATGCTTCAGAAGCCCATAGGAATGCTAGAAGTTGTTTTCCTAGAAGTTGTTATGAGGTTGACTCAACTCTTTCGAGGAGCTATGTGGTAATATCTGGCTTTTCCTTGTTCTAACTAGCCCCCTGGGATGACTTAAAGATCGAACAAAACAAACCAAGCTCATCGTCTCTCCTGGTAAATATTTTCTAGCTCTTTAATCTGAGAATGTTGGGAATAAAACATCAAAAGCTCCTTAACTGGGCTGTTATCACCAGCTGGTGTCCCAAAACATTTAGATAGACTTTCCTGGCAGAGAAAGTAGAATTGTGTTAGTCATAACTTTTCTATTACTGTTCACAAAACTATCAGGAACTGTTAGTTAACGGTCGTCTTGTGGCTCACTGCATTGAGTCGGGTGACATTTCAGAGGTAAAGGTGTGAGCCCTCTGTAGTTTAAGCTAAAACTGTATTTCTTTTTAGGAAATAGTACATTGCCTGATGTGTTGGCAGAAGAAAAGTGTTACAGCATGCTTCATATCAAGTCTGTTATGGTGTGTTGTAGCTGTAACTGTTTCTCCAGTTCATTTGTCTGCCAGCTTTTCAGAAGAACTTTTATTTGGTCATTTCAGTTCTGTTCTCTGCTTAAAGCACAGTTGTTTTTGTGGGTTTTTTGGGTGTTTTTTTTTTTTTTTTGCTCATCCTCCCCTTTTCTATCACTCTTCAACAAAAATAGCTGTATATCGCAACAATGCTCCGATCTGCAGGGGGCTGTCCTTTAAATGCTGACATTTAAAAATCCCACAAGTTATTGACCTATGTGTTTTCTGCGGGCAAATGTGTTTTCATAGTAGAATTTTTCTAAATGTGTTTCTAAAATTTACACAAAACTATGTTCCCCAGCTCTCTTGTTTGCCCTCCCCCCCTTTTTTTTTTTTGATGAGGAAAAATGGTCCAGAAGGGCCTATTGTGGTCACTTAGTTACTCTGATGGAGTACAGGTGCCATGGTGCACCTGGCCAGGTGAGGGTGTATGCTCCTCAGGCAATCCGTCTTGCCAGGCCATTTGCCCAATGATGGACCAGCAGAGCTGCTTACTGTGGCCTTCTGGGCCACCACCTGAGTCTGTTGACTTCTAGTTGTGGGTTGCAGACAAAGGAACTAGTTGTGGGTTGCAGACAAAGGAAGTGGTTTCTTAAATCCTGTATGGTGAGCTTTCTCAGTTTCATTTGCTGCAACCATGAGCATTGTATCAGTGGGCTGGAGATATGTGACTTTTGTCACAGTATTTGTGGTCTCTAGTGGTTCTAATCAATGCAATAATTAACCTGTTTGATGTCAAGCCTTTTTTATCTTTGTTGATGACTAACAATCAGCAAGTGGAAACAGGAGGCTGATACCATCAAGCAATCAAATACAGTCCTGAAGGTTTCATTTTGACATCTCTTTTTATGATGCTGATATAGTGCTTGATATTGAAAAGAACTAGAAACTGAAAGCTCCCTGGAGCTCTTACCAGTGCCTGGAGTCCATGGTGTTTGCAAAAAAATTGACATTTATCTTTCAGAATAATCTCTTTGAGCTTGGTTTAGATCCTGCTTATGGCATTCAGATTTTTCTGTATCTAGTGCTTCCTATTGTTGATATGTGTCATGGTGTTTATCTGTGTTATCTCATTTCTGCTGAGAAGAATGCCCTCTTTGCCGCTGCCCTTCTGGCTGTGACTGCAGTTCTTGAGACAATTCTGGCAGTGTTGCTGGGTGCTACTGTAGGACTGCGAATCAGGTCCCTTGCCAAGTTCTATGGCGTGCTTTTTCCTTTTTTTTTTTTTGCTTTTGTGCTCTCTGAGTAAGTTTTAAAGTGGAATTACATATTTGTAATTTCTCTAGTTGCAAATAACTGCCTATTAGAAGAAACACAATTTTAGTACACTCTGAAGAGTATTAAATTATTATGGATAGTGTGTAGAGGTCTGTGTAGTGTAAGGCACACATGAAAGTTATCAGGTGTCTGATAAATCTTATATTTGGCATAAATGGGAGAAAATTGGCCAAGATTTTTAACAGTTAATCATTTTATTGGCCAATTTAGTGTACACAAGAGACACATGAGTACAAGAGTATTGAGTCATATACTCTGCTACAGGTCCATTGCTGGTTAAGTGTCTTGGGTTTTCCTCCTGTTCTGGCTAGCTCAGCTTGAAATTACACTGACATACACACACACATTGGCATAAACCCACTATGAAAAAATATACACACTGACGTTCCTTTAATTACTGACTTGATATAGGGATTTAACATGGAGGGACCACTTAGAGATATAATAGTTGCATTAGTTTTGTTTAAGTATTGCATGATTACCTGGACACTATATACTCAGCGTGTGTGCCAAATGTATCCTGTTATTCTATACACTGAAGGCCAAATGTATCCTGTTATTCTATACACTGAAGGCCAAATGTATCCTGTTATTCTATACACTGAAGGCCAAATGTATCCTGTTATTTTATACACTGAAGGCCAAATGTAGAAATTGTGTGTATTTGGCCTTGTCCTTTGTTCTGTGCTAATTTCCTGTTATCCCTGAACCATGCATACTCAGCAAACGGACTGTGGTCAGTTAATACCATAAAAGGGAAATACATAGGATTGTGAGCTAAGGAGCTGACTGCGCAGATGCAAAAGCTAGAGGTTCAAGGAAAGGACAAGTGAGGAAGACTATGCTCGACCACCAGAAGACCCCTGAAGACCACCAAGGGATAGGACTGCGGCTGCGCAAGGACATTTAAATATGTAAATTGATTTCCTGGAAAAAATCATGAATATGTGGATGAGTTCTGGGAAAAGTAATGAATATGTATACTTGAGCTAGATAAAAGCAGGCAGTATTTGTGATACGGTGCACATGTTCGGAGGAGTGATCCCCCATGTGCCCGGCGCTGCAATAAAGAATACCTGCTGCTAGATCGTGTCTGTCTTTGACTCAGGCTCTTGGACCTTTTGCACACCTCCAGTTGTTCACATGTAATGCTGTGACCTGGAGCTCCTTTTCCAGTTGCTGGCACCCAGACTGTCCTTGCATGCCAGTCTATCCAGTTGTTCTCACTGAGACCTCCAAACACTGTGCCCGCTTCTCAGTGTGGTGGCACCCTGGTCTCTCAGTTGCTGCCTTTAGACCTTCAAGCTGTGAGTCCCAGCTGGGCCTTGCTTATATGTGACTAGGCCCTTTTATTCTTCCTCTTTGTTTCCCTCTTCTTATTGTTCTTACACATCCTCCTTTTTCCCACATCTGTTTCTTTCCCTAAGTATTCTTCAAGTTTTTACTAGTCATGCAGCCCTACCTCAAATATACCTATTGAAATATAATTTGAAGTTTGTAACAAATATTAAAATTGCCATGACTGACATATTAATGGAAATGTGTGAGAAAGCAGCAGAAGGAACAGCAGACAGAGTTGGAAGAGTGATGTGTGTTGACAGTGAAGGAGCACCATTTCTAGGACACTCTTCCTAGCAGTAGAACAGGGAATGTGTTAAGTGTAGTGGTCAAAGATGAGAGCATCTGCTGCATTAAGGTTATCTGCTCAAGGACCTTCTGAGTGCAAAAGGAGACAGTAATGGGGAAGGAATAAACCAAATGTAGAGACATAAACCTGGCAGACAAACAAAGGTATGTGCGATAATAAGCAGTAAACCTCAGCTACACCAGTTGAGCATGTGGGAAGTGAGTGTTTATTCCAGCAAGATCACCTGATGTTGTCAAATGGGATTACAGGGAAAGGAGTGAAGCAATAAAGAACACTTGAGATAAACCTGAAAGGCAAATGTGAAAGATACAGAAGAAAAAAGGAGTCATTCTTGCTGTCTGATGGGCCATTGAGAAACTGTAGACAAACCTAGATTTTTAAACTGATTAGAGGGCAACCCTGTGAGTCCCAGAGTGGATGGGAGTAAGAGGATGGTGGAACTATGCACAGGAGGAGCAGACAGAAGAGAGCATAAAAGGGGCCAGTTGTGTGTCAACTGTCTGGTCAGGAGGTACGTCTGATTGAGCCATGTGTCTGATCCCTGCAGCCAGTCCTACGTGCTTGCATAGTCTCACTCTCTGTCCCTTGTGTGCGAGTGCTGCAAAGCCTAGTTGCTGGGTGCTGAGGAGGGCAGTGTGAGCTGATAACTGGGCCAGCAGCTGGAGTCGGACTGGAGGTGTAGGCACCTCTGGGTTGTGGTGCCAGCAACTGTTGTGTGAGAGCGTGTCTCAGCATCAGTAACTGGAAGAACCATAGCTCTTGGGAATGTCTCCACAGTCCCACAGATTTTCTGTCCAGAGTGCCAGCTGCTGGGAAGACTGGTCTGAGTGGATTTGGTGCCAGCAAGTGGGGTCAGACTGGGGGTGCAGGCACCCCGGCCTGCGTTGTCAGCTATTGGAGTGAATGGGAACTTCACCAGGGTGAGTGGAGTGAGTGAGGGGCTCGGCACTGGCGGCTGGAGCAGGACTGTGAGTCACAGTCTGTGTGCCTGAGGCTGGTGAGGTTGTGTGGGATTTGCCTGTACAATTCGGTAGCAGACTTCAAGGTGGATTAGCTGGTCAGTAACAGGTGCTGGGTCCATACAGGCGTATCATAAGGGCAGAGAGTGCATGCTGCTTTTTGGGGGGGATCTGTGAGCTTATGAAACAAGCATATCTCTTTGCTAGTATGAATCAAGTTGGACCAGCTGGCGAGTAGGAGGTCCTTCCAGGTGGGCAACAGGGCCTGGGATATGTGCAGGGGCATTGTATGGGGAGAGGGGCCTGTGCCATACTTGAAAGGTCTGTGAATGTGTGTGTGCTTGTTACTGTAGAGAGTGCAGGTATGTGGGTTTTACATTCAATCCTCATCGGCCGAAGAGGAGGAAAGGTACTTGTCCGTCTTAACTTTTGTTTTATGAGAATCATATATGTAGGTGCTGTTGAAAGCAGTGCCTCGTCAGTGTCCTAAGTGTGTCTCCTGGATGCATGCTCAGCCCTGCTGCTGGTTGAGTCTGCAAACAGGAAAGCAGCAGCAGCTATGCTCATGGGCCTTCAATGGAGACACCTGGGTCTCCAGGCTGAACTCTAGCCTCGGGACAGGAGCAACCACCAAGCCACACAGCTGCTGCAGGTGGTCAGTTATGGCATCCATTAACAAGCACCAGGGCTATGCTGATGAGATAATTTGAAGAGGGTAGCTTTTCATAGGTTTTCTTTTAATAGCTGTTGCTTGAACTGAAAAAATCTCTGTCCTGTTTCTTCATCTGTTCTGAAAATATCCTGTTAATTCTAAGCACTGTTCCCGCTGTTCAAGATTTGAGCCCTGAAGACTTTGAGAACAAAATGTTTGTTTAAAAAAAAACCCAAACCAAACAAAAACTGCTAACAAACTGACTCAGAAATACTGTTGGATGATACTGAATAAAGTCACATTAAAGGTCCTGGTGGTTGGAGGTAACAATGCTAAGAACGCAATGGAAGGCTGGGAGGAGTCTGATTCAGCATCAAGTTCATGAGTGTAAACAGACCTGTCCAATAACCATTTTTTAAATGTTTTTCTGGTCTCCTCAGAGTCTTCTTTTCTCCAAGCTGAACAGCCCTGGCTGTTGCAGCCTCTCTTCATAGGTGAGGTGTTCCAGGCCTTTGATCGTTTTTGTGGCCCTTCTCTGGACCCTCTCCAACAAGTCCACGTCTTTACTATGCTGAGGGCTCTAGAGCTGGACACAGTATTCCAGATGTGGTTTCAAGAGAGCAGAGTAGGGGGGCAGAATCACTTTTTTTGACCTACTGGCCACACTTCTTTTGATGCAGACCAGTATACAGTTGGCCTTCTGGGCTGCAAGTGCATGTTGCTGGCTCATGTTGAGCTTCTTGTCCACCAGGACTCCCAGGTCCTTCTCTGCAGGGCTGTTCTCAATCTCTTCATCCCTCAGCCTGTGTTGATACTGAGGGTTGCCCCAACGCAGGTGCAGGACCCTTGCACGTGGCCTTGTTGAACCTTGTGAGGTTTTCACAAGCATTCTTCTCTAGCTTGTGGAGGTCCCTCTGGATGGCATCTTGTCCCTCAGGGGTGTCGAATTTACCACTCAGTTTGGTGTCATCCGCAAAACAGCTGAGTGCACTCAATCCCATCGTTTGCCATTATTGAAGATACTAAACAACACAGGTCCCAGAACAGACCCCTGAGGGATACTGCTCATCACTGATCTCCATCTGGTCCTTGATCTGTTGACCACTGTCCTTTGAGTGCAACCATCCAATAAATTTCTTATCCACGAAATAGTCCATTTATCAAATCCATATATCTCCAGCTTAGAGAGGAGGTTATTGTGGGCTGTGTGAAAGGCCTTGGAGAAGTCCACGTAGATAATACCCATGGTCTTCCCTTGCCCGCTGATGGTAGTCACTTATGCAGAGAAGGCCATTAGGTTAGTGAGGCAAGACTTGCCCTTGGAGAAGCCATGTTGTAAAAGTGAGTCTTAAGCCTGATGGCAAGATTAAATCTATTACTTACTGTGCAGAGGATACAATAATTTAAAAACAGCGGTACAAGATCTTAATGCCCTGTGGTTCAAGGTTATGTGTGATATTGATCACTTAAAGATCTGCAGTTGGTAAGGGGTCTTCTCAGCCTTGAGAAGCAACCTTGAGGGGAGTCCTAGCTCAAGGGGAGATGGCTGCTATGTAGTCACCTACTTAACAGGGAGAGCTCAAAAAAGTCTGTCATATTTATGGAATAAAGTGATTGGCTTGTAGTGAGATTACATGTGATAGAAAAGATAAGCATGAAACTCCTTGTACCCACAACTTCTTTTGTTCTTTGACAAATTAGTCTTGGAAGAACTACCTGCTATTCATCTGTTGATCGTATGATTGGTGTTCCGATTTCCCAGCTCATATGCATTAAAACTCAGTGAGTCACCCTGTTCTTGTGTGGGTTTTCAAAGAATAGGTTGGAACTAAAGATGTTCTTGACCTGATCATGGCCTAGGCATTTGCTTCCTTGGGAGCCTAAACCAGACTATCACTAGTGTGGTTAAGGAGTTGAGTGCAGCCGTCGCACTCCATCCTGTGCCTGCAGACAATCCAGTTTATTGACTCAGAGTGATAGTACGGTTCCCTCTTGCCTTTTTGTTATATGTGATGTATTGCAGGTCGGTGGTAAGGGTACAATTATTTGATGAATTGCTTAGCTTAAGTGTTACAACTAATGCTAATTATATACCATTGCACATACAGAAACAGTTGATTGCATGTATTTTACGTGTTGGATTAACATAATTTGTTTCATTATTTGGCAGACTTTGATATACAGAATGATTATAAGCAATAAATGCAATAAAGTGAAAACTAGCAAAACTACAGCTGGATGTAACATCAAATTCAAAGCTTCAGTTGCTCTTGGTTACCATTTGGGATCATGAACATACACGGCTGTTCTTGAACATAGACGAGTGCTGTCTTACTGCATTCTTTGAGGTGCACAGAGAAATATTGGACTCCCCTGAGGGAACTAAGGCATATGTTGGAGGTTCCAGAGGAATCCCTTTCACGTGAGCCCCATTGTAGGTTGGGGATGAAAGCTTCAACATCTACCTGTTGCCTTCCTTTATTTCTCTGCCAGGCTTGTTGTGGATGATCCATGGGATGGGCCTAGCTTGGTGTAAAGCCAGAGATCTTGTAGGGGAGATTTGTTCAGTAGTAGCATCTTCTGTACTCAATACATAGACAACAGCTAAGTTTGTGTTTGCATTATATGTAAAGGCTACCAAGGGCCACGAGGTTTACAGGCATCATTTGATGTTGGTGGCTTTATTCCTGACAATTGTAATGAACTTCAGTGTCTAAGATTCTGCTGTCACTTTCTCTGAAGATTACAGCTATGGCAGATCGGACCCTGGTTGGTCTTGAAGGCAATTCAGAGAAGAGGAGGAAGAGGAGATGCTTGGATTAGCCTTAAAGGTCTAGTCGTGACCTTCTCTGACTGTACCCATTGCTTCATGCTCAGCAGACATTGTTGTCTGTGGGGAGTTTGTCACATCTCTCTGTGAACCTAGTTGAAGTGACAGGCCCTGATCGACGTGCCTGAAATGATATATATGACCCATGGATGATTTGTATTCCGTTACGATGTGCATTGCTTAGTCTGTAACTTTCCATATCACTATCATCAATAGAGTCATACCGTGCTATTTTTGTTAGCTAAGAGTGTGAGAAAGTATTTCATTATCAGTAGAATTGTGCTGTGTGAAAGAGAGAGGAGCTGTTCAGGAATGTTGTGTTTCTACAGCCCCTTAGCTTAAAGATAAGAAATATCCAGCTGCTTCCTCCTCTCCTGGGACCTTGGCCATGTTGTTCTAGGAGGGGTGGGCAGGTAGTAAGCTGCTGGAGGTAGACTCTTCTTTTTGAGGTGATGTAATCTTTTTATTCGGTGGTATATAGGCTAAGCCCCTTGCAGCAAGGGCGGGGGAGACCTCTGTCACGGGTGGACACACCACGTGATTTCCCAGTTGCCTCTCTGAATCCACACTGCGACGACTGGGGATCTGGATGATGTTAAAGCAATTGGTAATGTATTTCTCTTAGTCACTGTACTTATTCTCTTATGGTAATGATTAGACACGTTGCCTTTACAAGCTGTTACTGTTAACTTGTGATTGATCAGGACTAATCATTTGTTGTCTTTCTCATTGTAATAACTTGAGTAAACACTTGATTTCACGAAGTTTGGGCTTTTATGATTTTTTTTTTTAAGGCTCTTTTATAATGAGAATTTGGGCGTTTTTATCATGATTTTTCCTAAAAGCCCGTTTTGTGGTAAAACATCAGTGTGTTCATTTGGTCTCCATGGTTTCCTGAGACTGTGTGGAAAATCCTTTAGGATTTATCCTTTAGGAATGCTTGTGGAAAATCTTATTTGTTCTAAATATGCAGCTGGGTGATAGCATTTGGTACTCTCAGCCGTGTGTTCTGAGCAGTGCACAGACTTGTTCCCTTTTCGCTTTCTCCGCGGCACTCAGGATTTATGCATTGCTATCACCTCTCCGTCTTCGTCTCTCTCTCCTGTGCAGAAGAGCCATGGCTTTGGAACACTGAGCTCATTAACGAACTGCATTCCCAGCGTGTTGGTTCAAAATTTTAAAGTAATGACTTCCAACAGGGCTCCTTTTCACAAGAAATGTGCTGTTCAGACTAGATAGTGCGATTTTGTAGGCAGACAGTGGTTTGGAATTTTGGAGTTAACAAAACCCTACGGAAACCTACAGAGAAAGGTACTTCATTTTTCCCCCAAATCCCTAGTCTCTTGGGATTCAGAACTATACTGATGAGCTATGGTGAGCTCAGGAAGGGAAGTACCAGTGGGATTCAGACAAGAGAATAGTATTAGAGTAAAAGTAAAGAGTGATTAAATCCTGAAGCTAAAGGCACACAGTCTCAACAGAGAGAGAAGGTGTTAAGGGTCGTGCCACAAAAGGGCTGGTACAGGCACATGGGCTGTTGATTGTTGTATTGATTGTTGCTGATTGTCTGCTAGTATTTCATAGTGCTGGCTATGGTGGTGCAGCCCTCCACCTTGCCCGGTCTGAGATCTCAAGATAAGCCTTGCAAGCCAGAGAACTTTCATTGTGCAGTTATCTTGGTTACAAGTGCAGTTGCCTGGAGCTGGGGTGCTCTGAGCACTCCCTGGCCACACCTAGACCATCTGCTACCTGAATTGTTTATCAGAACCACCCTGAGATCTCCGTATAAGCAGTCACAGGAAAAACTCCCATTGTGCTGTTATCTTGGTTACAAGTGCAGTGGCCTGGGGTGATATAAGGCGTGCTCCCTGGCCACACCTGGGTCGTCTGCTGCCTCTATTGTATGTTACAATGACTTGGCATGAACCGTGGCCAGAATGGAAAATACTGACCAAAGCAGATCATCTCATGATCTTACATAGTGATCCAAAGTGAGACCCTTTGATGTCTCTGGGACCACAGCAGACTCGTGACCCAGTAGATCTCCTGAGCTGGGAAGGCTCTTGAAGTAGATTTTGCAACCATAATGCTTTTGCGAGGACTGAAAGGCCTGATTTTGCAAGGTTTGCTGACTATCCATTGATGAATGCCAGCACATAAAAACAGTCCATGAAACTCTTGATAAGGGAAATTTTGATCATAGATTATCCTCTCTGTGTGTGCAATTTGATTTAGGACTGTCTCTCTGTGTGTGATTTGACTTAACCTCTGTCTGTGTCTATGTGTGATTTGATTGAGGAAACTTGCTGGAAGTCTTGGGTGAAGCTTGTCGTTCTCCAATCTTTAACTGAGTTGCTCCTTTGATTGTAACAAATTCATAGTTTGTCTGTTAAATTGGCTGATGATTAAGTGCTGTTAAGAATTACACAACCTAATCTTGTGATCTATCTTAAAAATAATAATGAATACTAAATTGCTGCTGAACCAGAGCTGTGTAGAAAATCCTATCTGCCACAGCGGCTACTCTCTGAGAGACCAGTTCTTCCATACTTGGACCGATGTCCAAGGCCTAGATACAAGGTTTCATCAGGTTATAGTGTTTCTGATATTTCTTTTCCCAAAATCTTTGTGCTATTGTTTTGTCTGAGCATTTATAAATAAATTTGTCACAGGCGTATGTGACACTTTGTACCCTCTCTGACAGATATATTTCATTGTACTGCAACCCCCAATTAAAGCTTTAGCAGCAGGATGATGCCAACACTCGTGCATCCAGAGAGCTGCCATGATGGTTCTGTGGTCCAGGTTGGAGGAGCTTGGGTTAAAGTTTCCTCAGTTTCATCTGTTGCTGTTAGACTGCCATTGGCTTTATCATAGCTGGCAGTGTTCACCAGCACTGCCACCCCTCTCATCATAGCAGTGACATCTACTTCGGCGTTCTATATGGCCTTGGCCATGGGGCAAGTAGGATGGGAATCAGTATGGCCGACAGCCAAAACACATGAGTGGACATAGTCCTGTATGTCTTCACAAAGAAGTCAGCCTCAGATTTGCACAATATGAGTGCGTAAGGAATGTGCTTTCCAAGAGGCAAGCCAATAGGTGCACCTAGCAAAATCAGCCCAAAGGTTGATATAAACCTGGTTGTCAAGAGGAGTGATGACTACGCAAAGGACCAAGAGATGACCCTCTAGGCACTGCTGTGGTAATCAAGTGTAGTAGTTTGGTCATCTGCAGTATGAACAGCAGTGGCATGCCCAAACCATGCATATGTCTTCTGTAAAGCAGACATCCTTCTATAGAGTGTTGAAAGGGTAGGCTTCTATAAGTGAGCTTGTGAGGGATCATATGTAGCAGAAAAAGAGGGAAGTGAGAATCATATGGTTGAGGCCAAAAAGTTGGGTTCTGATGGCAGAGGTACCAAGAATCTAACATCGAATGGTAATGGGTTATACGTGCCCTTGTTACAGGAGAGTGTCCAAAGACCCTCTCTCTGAGCCACAAGGGTTAGACTGGTCCCTCCTGCTTTCTGAACTTACTCTGAGAGGAGTCTAGTTGTGGATGGATCCAGTCTCGGCCCCTGACTATAATTAAGAGTTCAGACCCTGTGTTCTGCCACAGTGTTGGTTCATTTCAGCTTGACTGGGTCCTGTGAGGAACCCATAACCCTGGGTAGTTGTAAAGGCATGCCCATACAGTATAAGATCCAATCCCCCCATGCATTCTTCACATGCTCTTCATGTGATGGTTCAGCGGTATTAAAGCGGCTGGGGTCTCCTTACTCCCCATTGAGTTCTTTTGCCGCCTTTAGGTGGGCCATCTTCTATCTTTGTAGCAGGGTGCTTTATCTAAGATGGGGATGAAATAAGAACTTTGCCCTACCCTGTTTACATAAACCAGATACAATAGGAGGTCGTGCTGTCCTTAGTGTTGAAGAACACCAAGGCAGCTACCCCAGATGTGGTGGGAGGTCATGCTGTCCTGATGATAGGTGTGACTCAGCAACCCCAAGAATAACTACCACTAGCTAACCAAATGTTTCACAATAGGATGTGAAACCAGATGGTCCCAAGAGGAACGAAAGAATGATAAAACTACACGTGTTTTGCTGAGCTAGGAGGTTTATCTTAGCAATAAATGACTAACAGTCAATCACTTTATGGTATTAGAGCCCAGTCCTATCTTTGAACAGTGGGGATTCTAGCACGCCTCTCCAAACAACTGTTTGGGATTCCTTCCTTGAGCAGGAACACCCCTCAAGGCTGAATGAAAGGTCTATTCACAATTTGTCAATATGGGTGACTAATATCAATCTCTATAAAATAATAGTTATTAAGGTAGCTTTGAACTATTATTCAACATATTAAGTATCAATTTAGTAAATTATTGATTTGAGAATTTGAATATTGATTTAGTGCTATAGCTTTTATGCCATTTAGTAGATGTTCTGATTAATGTCCTTTAGCCTGAGTTACGTCGTTATCAATCATACTAAAATTTTCACTTTACTTATAGACATAGTTTAGTCTGCTATCCTTAACCATGCGGGACAATGTTATAAATCACTTTTCCCCCATGCCAGTCTTCAGAGTTTGCAGCTTGTAGCTTCCGTATCTTCTGGCTTGCATCAACCCTGGGGCTGTCTTCTGTGTAACTCAGTTCAATTTATGTTCATTCTTCCATCTTATCTGTATCTGTATCAAGGTCTAGTCTGTCATCTGTGCCTGTTTTTGATGGCTCTTTTCCTTCAGTAGTTACCTTTTGATGCTGGACCTCCAGTACAGTGTTTAGTCATTCATGCTGACAAGATTCACTCATGCTAAATCTTGAACAAGGCCTACTTATGCTAACCTATAGGCAAGTTACAATTTAACTTAACTCTAGGCAATCACACAGTTAATTCTGAAATTCTAGAAGTAAACTTATTTTAATTCCCGACAGTCCTTCATGGATAGGAATGCGTGATCGACATCGCAAAAATAGGTTGTAAAACCGTTCAGCATAAAGAGGTAATACACAAGGAGTTTGTCAATATCAGAAAGGGCAAGGAAGGTGGTGTGTAAAACATGCTGTCATTCCTGTCATTGCTGTCATTGGAGGTAGGGGAGGTCCTTCTTGGAGGACCTGAACTAGGGGGAGTTTTGTTTAGAAGTACCAGGAGACTGTACCTTCACTTGAGTGCTGTGGAAGGTCCTGTCTCTGAGTAGTTTCATATGTGGAAGTAAACTGGCCGATTCCCTGTAGGCCTTTGCAGGACTCTCGTTAAGAAGTATCTGCACTGTTCTCTAATGGCCTCACTGAGTAAGTATGATCCAATATTTGGAGTGAAATACTTGTAAAAGGATGAACTGTCTGGGCCTTATCTCAAGTAGTCTTCATGTCGCCATTCTTTGTGGTAATTTACTACAAGCTGCTTATCTGACATGTAGCTGTAGTTCTGTGAAAAACAAGTCATGAAACCCAGAGGTATATAAACTGTCACTGCCACATCTGGGCAGAGTTTTGTATCAGCAGAGACAGTTCTGCTGCTGCTTTATGTTGTCCCCTGTAGCTACAGTAATAAACCGATGCTGTTCTGACCTGACCAAGAATAGTATTTGAGTTATTCCCCAGGGATGTTAGAACCTCCCAAAAACTGCAGGTCCTTGGGCTGTCTGTCATGTTAGAGAAGTCACACTTGACTGGCTATGAGACAGTCTCAGGGGGCTCCTGTGAATCCATGGACTACTACAGAAGGTGATGGAAGTGGTCCCCTCCAGTGTGATCAACTGAAGGCAGGAGTGCCCATGAGGTTACACAAATGATGATATCACCGATGGTGTCATCTTCCTCTGGACTGGAGGTCCCTGTAAGTTGCAGCCTCTATGCCACCTGAGAGGGTTCAGCAGCTTGTGACCAGTTCCCTTGGGGTGCTGATTGTATGTCTGATAAGTCTGTGTGGTATTCAAGGGCTTTTCCACTTTCCAGGTGATGAAGTGGTGGGGGAGGGGTGCTAGGGCCCTTGATAATGTGCTGGTGGGAAAAGATGCAGCAGGGGAGCATTGTTGGCAAAAGCCTATAAAACAGGTGTTTGAGCTCTGGGCTGCCTGTTTGGGATTGCCCAAGGCCAAACAGGCTTTCTGTGCTTCAAGATGCTTTGGGTCAGGGCCAATTTTGCCCAGGCTTGGGAGGCTTTTTATCTAACTGGACACAAAGGCATTTGTTATTAACTGCAGCTGCATCTTCGCAGAGGAGTGAGGATGGCAGAATGTGCACAGCAGAGAAACTAACTTTACTAAAGGTTGGGACCGTGTGGTACTGAGCACTGTCCCTGGAAGGCTAGTGCCTCTTGACGGTAATGGACTCTGAGTGGATCAGGACCCTTTTGACTAGTGGGCATTGCTGGGTCCCAGAGGGATGTCATCCCTGCTTCATCTGACACAGTGGCCACGTCTAAAATGTGATACCCAGCCTACCTATGCATAATCACAAATCTGTGGGACCGGCCCAGGAAACAGTCAGGAGACCTTGGTCATCTTGGCACTTTTTATCTTCGAGCATACGCTAGTGATTCCTGAAAGATAGAGTCTATGTTTTCTGCTTGAGTTCATAGTTGGTTTCCAGAACCTACAAGAAGATCCAAGCTTCTGAGTCTAAAATTCAGCTGGTATCCCCCGACCATGTGGCGTATTCAAAAGACAGGTTAACTAACACCTAGTAACAGATTTGCAAGAGTACTTTCTTGATTTGACTAGATCTCTGCCTGTGAAATGGCACATGGATACACAGTTCTGTTGACTCTAATAGCATCATACTCAATTTTAATAGCTGGTCTGATTCATAAGTCTGGTCAAGTTTTCAGAAGGTAAGAGTTCGACATAATTGTCTAAAGTCACACTGGACCGAATATTTCTGTCCCAGTTGTCTCAATCAATATATAAAACTTTATGTATTTTGGTTTCAGAAATTCCCTTTTTGGCAACTTCTAGTCACCTGTCAGTTTTTTCCTGGGTGCCATCGCAGGGATTTGTGTGACATGCTCATTTCTCCGCAGTCACCTGAAGGCCTCTAACACAGGCAGTGGCAGGAGTCTTATCTGTCCCAGCTGAAGTGAACCTGCTGGGCTTGAGATACTCTTTTCCATGGGGAGGCAACTTGGGCTTCAGCTGCATTCGAATGGTGCTCAGTATTTCTAAGACCATGAGCTAAGAGAAATAGTCAGGATAATGTTCCTGTCATGCTTTTATCTTTCTGACTTGCTCTAATCAAATAAGGGAGGGTGTGTTGGTGGGAACCCCCTTGGGCCACTTGCCAATCCAGGTTAAGAATTAAAAAAATGTAGGGAGTCAAAGTAGTAAGGCACTCCCTTAACATACCGGAAAGTACTGGAATTACTGACAGTTATCTCCTGACAGCCTGGTACATCTGCTTCCTGAATTGTAGCAATGATACCAAAACTGTACTATCTAGAAAGTACTGAACTTGTACAGTTGATAAAAGGTACCATGGTCAAGTACTGAGACCTGAGCAATAGGCTCTGAACCAAAGTTGACCTCTAAATGAACCTCCCATCCAAGCGTTATATAATATTAGTATCTGATCATTAGTGAAATGTGTATGATCATTAGCAAAAGATGTAGCTTAGATAAAATATAATCATTAGTGAAGATAAAATGTCATGAGAATGTATTATCTTTCCTTGTTTAGAGGCAGGTTGTCAAAGCCATGAAATCAGATATCTGGCCTTGTTTGGAAGTATGTGTTCAACACTAAATAGATGAAGAAACTCTTGGTTCCACCTTGAGTTCTGGCCAGGCTTTTGGTGGGATCTAAAAGGAGAGTGAAACTAGATGCTTCTGCATTTGAAGAATTAAACAATATAAAAACTTGTTTATTAAACAATATAAAAGCTGGACTCTCTTGAAGGAACTTTGGAGACCTCACCTGGGTAGAACTTCCCTGGTCCTACACTGGGATGCTGGGTAAGGTTCTCCAAGTCTTCACTGTAACTGGTGCTCTCCAGCGACTGTGGATCTGGATGATGGTAAAATATTAGGGCAATTAGTGAGGTATCTTTCTTAATCAATATACTGTATATATATATTGATATATATATAAAACTGTATGTAGTAATGATTAAGTATATTAACATCTTTGGTTTTATTCTTGCTGTATTATTTAATGTATCATTTTATTGCTTTAAATGCAAGTAAAGATACGATCTGTTCTTTGACTTGGTGTCTGTGTTCTGTGCTGACTCCATCCATTAGTTACCTAACATGAGTCTTGGCAGCAAATACTGACCTAAGTCAGTCCTCTGCGATCCAGTAAATAGTGATCCTGAGTGAGACCCTTTGAGCTCATCAGTACTACCGTGGGCTGCAGTCAGCATCTCCCTTTGGACAGAGATGCCTTTCAGGGTCAGCTGCAAAGATGACCAGGGTGAGGCCAGGTTTCTCGTGACTCGGTGGCTGCCTGTTGGGAGTGCCAGTGCATTGAAAGTAAGTCACTGATTTCAAGAGGAGGGAAATTTTGGCCAGGTCATCCGCTGTGTGTCTGGATTCATGAACATCTGTGTGTGTGTGATTGGATTTAACCTTGTAGTAAGTACAGTGTGAACCGTGCCATTTTTTTGTCTGTAAATAAGTCACTGATTTGACTATAGCAAATCTTCGTGAATCATTTTGTTAGTCAACTGATGATTAAGTGTTTAAAGAAATCATGTACTTGAATGTTGCGATCTCCTGTGATAAATCCTAAATTGCTGCTAAATCAAAGTCTCAAGTTCCATTTGCAACAGAAGGGAACAGGTAGTTCCCTCCTTGAGAGCGTCTTTTTGCCCACAGGCAGGGCAAGGCCCCAAAACAGTCAGTTCAGGCACGTGCTGCAAGGCTGGGGTCAGTCACGATGCTGTGTACTGCGTCTCTCTTTTGGTACTGAAGAAGAGGCGCTTTGGGCAGCCTGATCAAGTTAAATTCAGGATATGGTAACAGACATGACCAACAGCTTTAGAGCTAAACAGTTTATTTCAAAATAACGATACAATAACAAATATCAATCACTTACCTGGGTCAAAGTGACAGTAAATCCAGTAATTCACTAATACTGGGTTAAACATAATTCAGTAAATCCGACTTAAGCCAAAAAAATTAATATTGGGGTCTGCAAAGACTTGCATGAGCGTGGTTTTCAGGCAGGCCACAGAAAGCGAGGTAAGGCTTCTTCAGATGATCAACTTGACCACCCAGTGAGCTTGGGGAATTTAAAATTTTCTGGTCACTGTTCTGCTTTTATTGTTGAATTGCAGAAGTGCTCTCTAGACTTGCTGACTAGGCATCACATCCCACCACTTCTCCCTTCTGCGCTGCTTCTTTTCTTTGTGTGCTCAGAAATGCCACATAATATAACACGAACTCCACCTTTCTACCCTTCGTTATGTGGAGGGGGAAGCATGATTATCATCCCCTGGCTATGTAATGCTGGGACTGATGTCTATGCCACATAGCCCCGTAAAGGTGTCAGCTCTAGCGAAGAGTTTGGTCACGAAGTCTCTTTGTCTACATTTCTATTTGAAATGGAAATACCATGTTCTTTGTTCTTTTCCGGAACTGTGAAATCACAAATGACAGACTGAGAAAGCATTGGCTTGGGTTCGTAGGCCCAAAACTGACTGTTGCTCCAGAGAATTGATCTTTGTCCTGGTTGTGCTACAGAGTAATTGTGAGAAAGGTAGGCAAGTGATGCGACTAAGTGCATTGCAGATGTTAGTCCTGTATATTTTGTAAGGCTTTGTGCAGAGCTCCAGCTTCCTCCCAGACAATCCACTGTGTCCCAGAAGGTCGGATCCAAAGCAGCAAGTGCCTGCTGATGTGTGGGCAGGAGTTGCTGGCAGTAGAAGTAAATGGGCTGGATGGGCAGTCAGGCTCAAGTGTTTCTGACCCTTTGCCTTGGCAGCACCTGTGCTGCAGGTGGCCTGAAGTTGCATCATGGTGCAGTTCCTCTTCCAGGCATGACCCCACAGTTTTCTTCAGGGAACAGGTTCCTGGAGGGAGCTAGGAGGAGCCATTAGCTGCTGAAGGAGCTGTTAGCTGCAGATGCCCTTGCCCTGATGGCCTGTGCAAGGTGGTGGGTCTCTGGCCTCTCTATCATTCTTCAACTTGGCCCAGAACTCATAGCATCCCTGACTCGCTGCTAATGCTACCCCAAACACGGCTTTCAGATAAAGAGCACCTTTCTGTTAACTCATTTAAACCTGGAAAGGCTCCATAGGAATCAATGTAAGTAGCAGAGGGAAGGAAGGAGTGTAGACACGTCTGAATCCCACAGCAGGGAGCCTGACTCCACTCACCACAAACTTAAGGACAGGTCTAAATTCTCCTGAGTTTACTGATGAGAAAGCGAAGCTGGCTCACTCTCACACTTTACTGAACTCTCAGAAACTTCAGTTACTCCTCCTTGCTGTTAGTTTCTTTAAACTGAAATTGTATAATCTCCCGGGTTCTGGAGGACCCCCTTGTCAGAGGAATTCCTGGGGATATAGCCCGTATTTGATGTTAAGTCAGTGACTTTCAAATTCAAAGGACTGACTAAGGATATGCTTCCTCAGTAAGTGTAATTCCTGATAATACTAGCACTGATTTTTAAGGAGCCCTGTAGTGAACCAGATATGCTTGTACATTTGTGTTCCTGTATTTTATTTCCTGCCAAATAAGACTGAATTTTGTTACCTGAAATGAATTAAGAAAACTCCTGAAACAAAGTACTTTGTTTAGAAAGAAGACATTGCTTTATTCTGTGCAAGGTGCTAGGTGGAAGATATCCACAAATCGGGCGCACCTACTGAAGAACTCAAAGGCTTATTTATACAGAACAGATGCTTAAAATCCCACCTAGCTAATACAATTGTTACACTTAACTATAATACATATATTAATTAGGTCACAGAATTCTGCTTTTAAAACAAGACTGCTTATTTTCTTTCCACATCCTTAGTTAGGATAAGGAAGTCCTTTAGGTAATTCTTAATCAGTCACAAATTTTCCCTATCTTGACAACCCTTTCCTTGTTTCAACACAGATTTTTAAGCGAAGACAGGGATTTAAAAGCCGCGTATGTGTGGCACTGAGGGACATGCTTTAATGGTGGAGTTGGCAGTGTTGGGTTTACGGTTGGACTCTATGGTCTTAAAGGTCTTTTCCAATTAGAACTATGTTTTCAACCTTGAGTTGGGTAACTACTGAGCTTACAATTTTCTTAAGACTAAATGTCTGCATCCCTGAGCACGTCAGGGTGTTTGTACAAGACAAACAAGGTACAAAATACATTCTTCTTATCCTCTTGGGTAACAATTTGACTGTCACAATTTGTGTATCACTGGGAATTTGGACCTTAAGCCTGTGCACATACTACCCAGGATCTTAGAGATCCTAAAGTTTTAGGCACTTGTGAGGAGGTGATCCAGACCAGGCAGGGTCCTTGGCTTGCCCAGTAACAGTAAAATTACACTGTTAGGCTGTGACTGCAAAAAGCACTAAGGGGAGTGGTATACAATCTGCCCCGATTGGGGCAATCCTTGGCCCTGCTACAGTGACAAGCAACAGAGTTGAGCTCTGTTACCTGATAGGCAGCTGGAGGGTGCCAGCCCTGTGTTGGCCATCACACTGGTAAATATGAAGTTTTGCTGACCACAGTTCAAATCAGGGCACAATGCTAGCTTCCTCCTTGTCAGCCGACCTGAATGAAGCAATCTTCAATGCTTTTGAAAAGCCGCAAAATCTGTTGTTGGCCATTTCTCCACAGTAATCAAAGGATCTTACACAGAGTTGTCTTTGATGTGTTTAAACTTATATTACTGCTTTGCTGATTGGGTCACCTGATCAAATGCTCCTTATTTGTCATAATTCCTTTCAACTCCTGTTTCTGGATACTTCTGGTACTGGTACTTTTGGGTTACTGATATTACTGATCTCCAGGCAAACGTTGTTCACTTCCTTCTACCAATTATGGTATGTTAGCAGGAGCAAATGTATAGCAGTGTTACCTGGTGGAGGTTAGAGACCATGACCATGTGAACATTGCCATGTTTTTTTCTGATAGCCCAAGCAGTGTAGAGTGCAATTGCAATAAAAAAAAATTGCACAGATATAGTAATAAGTGCTTATGGTAAATAGTAGCGGAGAACTGTTCTGTTCGTGTAGTTTATTCAAGATTGAAGCAGTTTATCAAGATCACATAATTTACTAGTAATCACTTACTTGTATCTGCAGAAGGAAAATCGGTAATATAACAAATAAACCACAAAATGTAACGCTTAAAAAATGTTAGGCAGCTACAGTTTCTGGAAGCACTCACTGTTTCTAAACACCCTTCTTTTATCTCATAAAGTTCTAATATCTCTGTGACGTGCATCTCTCTCCACCTCCCTTGGATTGAAAGCACAAGCCCTCTTCTTTTGCACAATTTCTGTGGGAGAGGGGATTGCTCCAACTTTGTGCGAGCATTTGCTGTTCCATGTAACTTGCCGATCTCTGTGCTGGTGAAAAGGTATCCCTTGAGGTTGCATGCATACAGCTGAGGTGTGAATTCCTACTTGTTGCACCCTGCACTGTCAGTGCTCAGCCGAATGCAAGCTGGGCTCCCTACAGCATCAGATGGAGAGGATGCTCTGTCTGGCACAGATAGAGGTTGTGATGTTGTTTGTGACTTTAGGCAGTGTCAGGCAGGTCTTGACTAGTGCTGTTTCCACTTCAAGGGGTTTTCCTCTTGTTAAAAATTTCACACTTCTTTTATACTTCTATTGAATCCTTTTTTAATTCTAAAGTGCCTTTGAGCTTCCCCAGTTAACTGTTTCATGCAGATGGTGATTGTATTCCTCTTCAACACCATCAGCTGGTGGTTGATGACCATCTTCCCTTTTGAATTCATCAATTTTGGGCAGATGCCCTCCAGATAAACTAGCCTGTGGCATGTACACACACACAGAATGCGCACACGCACAAAATGTGCTTGCATTCTGACTGACCATATCAAGTATTGTTATTCAGCCCATTTGACAGGAGTTGACTATAGGACCAATCCCAGAATAAGTTCTGCTAGCCTTCTACAGTCCACAAGATCCTTGTATTGGCTCTTAAGAGACCATGCCCATGGCATGAGGGCTTCAGAAATATCCATCCTTTTGTGTTGACATAGCCTGAAGAAGGATGTTTGCCTCCATAACTGTTGATTTTTCAGGTGGTGGGGATCTTATATGTCGTGATCCCTGTGCTGCTGATCTTAGACCACAGTTGGTGACCTGTATTTTTATACTCTTTAATTACAGTTGCCTTCTGCAGTTACTCACTCCATTTGAACTGATGAATCATAAAACCAATTGACAGGTGAGTAGTTTACCTAATGAACATCATACAGGTGTCTTACCTGCTCTGATGTTGCATTTACCATTTAACCGCAATGCTGAATATATTAATGCTAAATTAGCAGTTTGATTACTGCCAAGCTGCTCTCTGCATAAATTGTAAATATTTGCTCAGGGCTGGCCAGTTACTCTCCATTTGTGGCACAGTAGTTCCCATGCCATGGCTCTGTGGCTTCCTGCTGCTTTTATTTTAACTTTTTCTTCCAGCAATATGTAAGACAGGGATGTAACCTCATGAATGTTTACTGCATGTCCTACTATCCTTTTGACTGGTGACAGTGAACTGGTTTTTGATGTGCCTTCTATACCCTCTAGGAGTCAACTGTTACTGTGATCTTGGTTTGCTTCTCATGAGTCTGACACAACATTGCTGAGTTTCATACACTCTCTGTGTTTTTCTGGGTTTTTTTAGGTGTTTTATGACTCCTGTATGCAGGTCTACAGACTTTTACGTTAAGATACAATGTACAGTGAATGCAGCCTTTGCTGGAATGGCTTACCCAATCCAGTAGATCAAAAGCCTGTAGCAATTTATTCTGTATTTTAGGCTTCATTTATTTTCCTCTGTATGTATTTTCCTAGAGGAGGGTCTCTAGAGAAAAGTAATCAATAACAAATACTGCCATTAAAAATCGAAGTCTTTTCTGTCAGAAATTAATGTAGTTGTTTTGAGTAGATTAAGGTTTCAGATAAGACTGAAGCAATTGTAGCCTCCCACTGTTTGGAGGAATTGTTCCTTTTCTCTTGGACTAGAAACTGGAACAGATTATTTTATTTGTCTCTATATAGATGGCCCTCAGTTCCTCTGAGGTGAATGTGAAGTGGCCCCACAGAGTGATTCAGGAACATTACATAAGATAGGGGCCAGAGATATGCCTAAAACTATTTGTTAGAGAAGTCTTAGTGGGGGCGTTTTAATTGCATGCTATAGATCTGCTGAAGAGCTGTGCTGTTATTCCTATGTTCAATGGGAGTGTTTCTCCATTCTCTTTCCATGCACCACCAATGAAAGCCTGGCAGTTGCCCAAGTAGTAGTTGCTAATGATTTCTGAGGCTTGTGATCAAAGTGAGAAAGTAGCAGGTGAAGGAGTGAAGCAGGCATGCATGAGGAATTGTCTTTTTGTCTTTCAGTTTCTTGTACTGATACTGACCTTCTCAAATGTTCTTCCCAAGACGAGTGCTCTCTGTCAAATATCACTTTTTAAAGTAGCATATTGTATTGTATTAAAGTTACAAAAACCTTTAAGATTCTGATCACAGTTGCAAACTTAGTTTTCTTAATCCAGCTAATAACAATGAGGAACTAAAGTTGTATTCATCTTTATGATCTTGACAGTGACAGGAATTGGATTCTACTCTTGGCTGAGTTGCGTGTTGCATGTGGTCAGGATTTTGCAGTTACTATTAGTTGGTATATTAGTCTTGTTTACGTATCTCAGTCATGTTTCTAGAATGTATAAATGTTTTAAGTTTTTTCAACAGTTATCTAATTCAAGGACATGATTATTTTATCCCTCGATTGTTTTTCAGGTAATATCCAATGTAAGGTTAGCAGTCTGAAATCTTTAACTTTGATGCAAAAGCCTGTTTTCTCATCTAAGATTCTAGCATCACTGTAAGTATTGCCTTAATACTGTTGTTGACATTTTATAAATTCATACGCGTTTTGTTTTCCTGTTTCCTTTTGTTGTTGCTGTCCTTTGAAGGCAGAAAAAGTGAAAGAGTGAAGGAAGATGGAACTATCTTTGAATCTTGATAATAACACCTGGGAAATTTTAACTTTATGGCTTTTATAGGTTAGATCTGAGTGATGTTTCTAAACCCTAAATTTGAAATCCGAGGAGAGTCTTAAAATCTTAAAGAGCCCCCAAAAGAAAGTCAGGAACCTTGGGTGACTTGGAGAAAAGCGTTTTCTTGAGAAACTTTTTAACACCCTGAACAAAGCGAGGTGTCTGTTCTGTCCTAGGTGGTTTTTGCCATACTGTGAGGATTTTGTTATTCCTTAGACAGTCTACAGAATTGTTGGTTACTGCTCTGTCTTTTTGTACCTTAACTGTTCTGGGAATTAACTTATGCAACTTGACACTGACAACATCAGTGGATGTGGAAATGAAGTTGCTCTTCTACCTAGCAAATTTAGGTTCAGTGGCTCTGTTCATAAATGCATTCTAAATCACTTGTTGGTAAGTGAAATAGGTTTGAAGTGAAATATTAAGGTGTGTTTTTAATTTTTTTAGGATTTTGGGTTTCGGCTAAAGAAAAAGAAATCAAGAAAAGATGGATTGGAATGTAAGACCACTCCAGAATGCTGATAAAAGGAACCTGCAAAGTGAAGAAGCATGTTATACTCAGTTGTTTTCTAATGCACATGGTTTTCCACAAGCAAATGCCAGTTCCTCTAACAATGCATGCACTTATGCTGGAAATAACCAAACAGTGTATCTGCCAACTAGCAACATTGCTTTCCCTCTTGTAAATGCTGAAGGATTCAGAACTTCAGATCAGACCTTACCAGGCGCACCTGTAGCTGGTAATGAATCTGTTACCTCAAAATACTCACTTAATCGACCATCTTGCGTGCCAATAGCTCCCAAACCTCCCAATCACACCACACGCTTACAGGCAGAAATGACTCAGACTTGGACAAACTCTAATGGTTACATTTATTCCTATAGAAGAAAGTTACCTGTCCTGGCTTCTCAAGTGAGTGCTGGAAATAATGTGAGGAATGTAGTTCGGCAATCTCAGCATGTCACCACAAACACTTACACTGTGCAGCCACAAATACTGCAGCATAACTCTGTAAGAACTACGTTATATCAAAGTAACATTCATCCCCAGAATAGTTCTGCATCTCTTGCTCCATCTGGGCAACATGTCCAAAACCAAATGTATCTTCCCAACAGTCAGCTTATAGTTTTCAACTCACAGAATCAAAATACTGCAGCAAACGTGCAGCTGCTGCAGTATCAACAGAGTCAGATGGGATCAGAAGCTCCTAGCAGATTTTCTGCACCACCTTTGTTGCCTACCAGCTGTGATTCGAGAGCTACAGCACAGTCTTCAATAGGTGTGCTGCAGGCAGTTCAAAATGTGCCTGGTGGATACACCTTTAGTCAACAGAGCTGCCCAACAGATCCAAAAAATGCTTCTGGTTTAAACAGTGTTCAGCAGCACTGTCAGAAACTGCAATCTGGAGAATTCGGTCAATCAATTGGGAACGTCTGTATTTCAAGTGGAAATGTGACTGCAAGTCAGCCTTTTAATGAAATGTGTGTGCCATCCCCTGGCATTTCCAAAGAACTTTATAGTATTTTGCAAGAAATGGAAACTCTTTCTTCGGGGGCTGCTGCGAGTAAGGTGAGTCATCATACTTCAGTTCAAGAAAGCCAGACTAGTAGTTTGAGTGGGCCTGTTAATTCTGAAATGTCTTCATCAGGAGCAGATGGAAGAATTATTACAAAGGACAGACTAGCCTGGGAAGCTGAAAGGCTGCTCTCTATTAAAAAAAGATGCGCCCTGCTTGAAAGGGTGCATTGTTATAAAAGAAAACTCTTAGCAGCTTCGCAACATGACAAAAGTACTCTCCCACCTCCTACAAGTTGTCAAGGTACGTTAACTAATAGTCTTATGCCCAACTACAATGTACCACCTTCGCCATCTAAAACAATGAGAACAGAAATTCCAGTAGTTAATGCTTCACCTGAAGAAACAAACAACATAAACATAGCCAGTGCTGATAACAGGGGATTAGAAGTGACTCAAAGTAATTCTCAAATGGAGCAGGGAAGTCCTTCATCAAGTTCTGCTCCTATTCCCTCTCAGAGCAATCTCCCAGCTCAAATAAATACTCCTGAGAGCACTCCCATCTTGGAACAAAAAGATGTATGTGCCTCGGCCTCTTCTCAAAGAGTGGGGACATCCTTGAACAATGCTTCATGTTTTAGTCAAGTGGATAGCTCTAACAAAATTGCATCAACGAATGTGCCAATTAACCCCAAGAACTCATCATTTCTTCAGTTTGTATTGAGCAGCACAAATGTATTGAAAGAGAAGACAGCTGGTGCTACTGCTGATAAAATACTGACTAGTCTCCTATGTAGTGAAAAAACACTGACAGATACGTCTGTCTCAAGTAGAAGCTCAATAAAAGACACTAGTGAGAAGAACACAGAAAGTTTGAAAGGTGAGCAGGTATTTATGGTTAACACAAACTCTCCTGTATCAGAAACAACCAAATCTGGTGAAGCTCAGAAAAAAACACCGTTTACTGAAAATGCAACTTCTAAACAGAGCAATTATAGTTACTCTATGGAAGAGCTTACTGCATGCTTGGGCTTGTGGAGAAAGCATCCATCGGAATCTGCAAGTGTGCAAAATAGCCAGTCAAATGAAGGCCTCACGGCAAATCAGATTTCACCTTATAGCCAAAATACGAAAAATAGAGAACAAAATAATGTTCTGGATAGTACAAATGAAGGAATTTTGCCTGTAACTGCTTCTGCAGGACAAAAACTTGATACGTCAAGTTGCAATTTGATAAAAAGTTTTGAACTCCAAGTTGCAGTTGTCTCTCCTTTAGTGCTTTCTGAACAGAAAACACAGAATGAGGAGGCAGACAAATATCTAATGTCCGCAGGCAAAACCTATCCAGTGACAGACTCAGGAAGCACATGTAACTTGCAGGAAGAGGGGAAAAACGGTTTAAGTGTGGTAAATACTGATAAAGGAACAACTGAAACTCTTTGGTCATCACCCCATGATTGTGTTCTGGTGTCGAAAGTGGACTCACAACTGCCACAGACAGATTTGGCTGATGGAAAGAGAATAGTGAAAATTGGCATGAGTGCAAATGATTCATGTGATGAAAACCAAAGGAAAGTTAGTCAATCTGCACAAGATGCCAGAGAAAATCCACAGCTTGGGTTACAAAACAAGCCTTCTATTCCAGAATTGGGAGTAAATTTTTCTAGTAAAATCTTTCAGGAAGGTGTAACAGACAATAAAGACAAGCAAGGTGTGTTAGAGACAGGAAATGCATCCACAGCTGTGTTGGACAAACAGATGTTTTGTATTTCTAGTGTATGTTCTCTTGTTGAAGGTAATACCTTTTACAATCCACAAATAGCAAGTATCTTCAAGTCAGCCCCTGAGACGCATGCATTAAGTGGTACCTTGTCAGAAGGAAATGCACCTGACACAAGGCAAAAGGAGCAACGGCTAGACTTGTGTAAAAATGAGCTGAGTAGCAAGACTCATCAAAGTAAGAGTTCATTGCAAAAGATGGAAGAATCACTAAGCTGCATGAGTAAAGCAGGTAGAATTTTGGATTGTACCACGACTAGTCATTTGGAGAAAGAAAGCAGTGGCAATCCTCTTAAAACAATTTCTACCTCAGAAAAAAAAATGTCATTCAATGCATCTCCTAAGCATCCTGAAAATGACTTGGAAATTCTTGCTAGTATAAATCAGGAGTTAGCTCAAAATTCACTAGATTTCTCGATCGATGTAACTGCTGAAGCAAATGGTCTCACTGTTCCAAGAGACAGCAGCATGCAAAACTATATCTCTAGTAAAAACACAGAAAAAGAGATGAACCTTTTTGAAGTAGAACCTATTAAGTGTCTAAACAGTCAGCTGTCTGAACTAGTGAAAGAGTTTCCGTATGGCATTGAAGGTGCTGATATGCTAACAAAAGAACCTGTACAATGTGATTCTGCGGCTGAGCGGATGGAAAATAACCTTCAAAAAGAGATTCAAATTTGTGACAAAAAGTCTCATTTGAAGAACCCAGTAGATCAGATAGAAATTACGGTGTTAACCTCTGCTCAGATGCAAGAACTGGTTCCTGAACATAACCAGTCTTCCTCTAGTGACAGCAGTAGAGTAGCGAGTCAGCAGTTAGTAAAGGCGTCAGCTGAGGATAACCTTGAAGGCAGTATTCAGCCTAGTCAAAGTCTATGTGAGAAGAAAAAAACCCGAGAAACTTCCAGCCCCATGGAAAAAAAAAAACCCTGTTCTCCAAGGACTTGGATATCTAATCTGCCACAGAGCCCCGGTAAATATAGCACATCTGCTTCAGAGAAAAGTGATCAAATTTCAAAAGCTGAAAACACTGGCTCTGCAGAGACACAAGAAAACAACAGTAAATGTGATGCCATAATGAAGAACAACTGTCCAGTGGGAAACCTGCGAATTTCTGAAAAAATCCCAAACAGCGATAACAAAAATAAAAAAGATATTTGCAGAAACACCTCTGTAATGAATGAAAAAGCTAACGTAACAGTGCATAATGAGTACAAACTGCTTACAACACAAAAGGACAAAATTGAACCGCTTAATTCCTCTGAAAACGAGGATTTTGATAAATCTAGAAGGAACAGCTGGAATGAGGAGCCAGAAGTCGTTGGAGAAGCCCCATTATTACGCAGAGAATTTCATTCTGACAAAAAAGAACATCAGACAGTCTCAGAAGAGTTGTCAGAGAAAGCTGATCATACAGATGCAGACAGCATGACAAAGTCATCCAAAAAAAAAGACAGAGTTTCCAAAATTGAGTCCCTTTCAAAAGATAAAAGCCAAACAGGTTTGGCTGTGAAATCCGAAACTGATATTCACAAATTTACAGAGTCAGAAACTGTAGAAATTAAGCATGATGAAATCAGTCAAGGACAGAAGATGAAAACCTGTGAAGAGAACTCGGCTGAAGAACAGAACTGTAGGAAACAAAAGGAGATAGTTGGGCAAGATGTAGAAATGAGCATCAAAGAGAAAGCCAAATTATCAGCAGAAATAAAACATAAAAAGGTGAATAGTTATCGTGCTGATGCTATAAAGTTCCCAAATTTTGGCACTGTAGATTTGAAGTCAAGAAACCACAAAAACTTTCAGCATAAATCTGTGAAAGTTCATCCTTCGCCAGAGCGGTCGTACAAACGGAAGAGAAAGGAAAATATGATTGGGAAAAGAGACTCTAAGAAAACAAAGGTGGAAGAGGAAAGACTGAAACAATCTGAAGCAAAGAATTCCAAGCAGCTTTCACATAACTGCATGATAAGTACTGAAAAAGCTAAAAAATTAAATGGAGAAAGTGGCAGGAAACTGAAGAGTTCATTAGCAGAATTCGCTGTGCTTAAACTACAGAGAAAAGGGGCTCAACCTTCTACCATCTCTAAAAACTACTTTTCTAACAAAGAACGATGTCTAGATAGTCAAAGCAAAGAAAAGTACTCTGAGAAAGTGTTTTCTGATAAAAACCTGCTATACTTAAACAGAAGAAATAACAGATTAAAATTGCATCTTCAAAAGGAACCGAAAAAACACTACTTGAACAGAGTTGCATTTAAACGTATGGCACAGGAACGCATATATCTGACAAAGTTAGAGACATCACCTGTCAGACCCGTCTGGCATAGGAAGACCAAAGTTTCACAGAACAGCCCAAATGTGAAAAGACACATTTCTGTCTCAGAAGCTGAGAAATCCTGCAAACCAGAATTACTTGAATTTAAGCTGTGCCCAGAGATACTGTTCAGAGACCCAGCCACTGATGAAGAAAGCTTAACTGCGAAGAATTCATTGGAAAAAGAGAAAGCCATTGTGGCAGGTATGATGCTATCTCGATTTTTAATTTGTAAGTGAATTAAATTGCAAGTCATGTACACCTTTTTAAAACTGTGTTCACAAAACTACAGGCAGTGAAAATCTGAGACTCTAGAAGCTGAAGGTTTAAATAGCTTAGGTAGCTTTCTAACAGACTGTAGCTGTGTGTTAAGCTGTAAAAGACTACAAGAGTTTTCCCTCAACTGGGTATTTCGTTCTTTTCCTTAAGTTATACCAAATAAGATTACTTTAGAGCATGGCAGTTTCAAGTAACTTTGCAAGAAGGCTTTCTAACCTACTTGTCGAAGATAGCTTGGCTTGTTCCTAGAAAGCGGATTCCCTTGACATAGTTACCAAAGGTGATCTGATTTGTATTCTGTGTTCACCTGGTTGTGTATAAATCTGGCTGGGTAGAGGGAGAAATCTTTTGCAACACTGAGGAAGAGAGAGGGCTTGGACCAGACACATCTGCACACAGTCTCTATAGCCTTTTAGTATCTTTGGTTTAAGCTGTCTTTTTTCTCCTCTTCCTGTGAAGCATATTTGTGTCAAATGCTATATTTGTTTTTAAATAAACCCAAATCTTAAGTTGTATATAACCAGCCCTTGTGGTCATTTTCATACCCAAAGGAAGTTTTCTTTTGTAGGTGCTAGTATATGTGTTAAAACCTGATGCTGAATAGACATCCAAACTTGTGATACAGGAACTTCAAACGTTTTTTAAATTTTCTCTTTAGGGGTCAAGAGTAAAAAAGAAGATTGGTTAAAATATGATACAGTGAAGCAGAAAAATATGAAAGAGAACTTTACAGGTGAAATGATTTCTGATGATCTGTTCTGAAATATAATTTAAATATGCTTTGCTTGGTTTAAGTGTTTCTTCACAGTAGCAAATCTTAATAAAGTATCTTAACTTATTAATTACTAGCTCTGCTGCTGAAATGGAGTAGACATATGAGTTAATGAGATTTGTGGAGATTTTTATTGCCCTAGGAAGGCTGTGGAATTTTCCTGCATGTGTGTATGCAGTTGAATTGGAGGTAGCAGTGGTGGCAAGATTCAAGTACAATTTTAAACTGTAGGTAAAGACCAAGCCAGCTGTATCCCACTTTAAAATGTAGGAAGTGACGTAACAAAATCTAGTGTGAGACTATAAAATCAGGAGGGGATTTTTGTTATTTTGTTTGGCTTTCACAGTAAGTTAACACTGTCTGCAGAAACACCATGTTCACAAAACCGAGACCTCTGTGTCCTAGTCTAGACAGGACTGCTTGTATGACACAGAGGAAAAGTGGTGCCGCTACTACTACAGATTTTTTTCTCTTGATTGGCAAATTATTTTTTGGATCGTCTTCTGTACGCTTTAGGAGTCAACAGTTACAACAATGGCATCTTTCGTCCTGGAATCTTGGTTGTTCCATTCTTTGTAAATCTTGGATGAGGTTGCTTCCCACTGTGTTTGCTTCTTTGCTTTGGGGTATCTTTCTAGCTATAGTCTTGTTTTCCTACTGGTCTAACAGGAAGGGAAATCGTGCATTCAGCATGCTGTAACCTTCTTGCCATCCTCTTATCCCAGTGCAAATTCTCTGCATTGTAGTCTTGATGCAAGCAGCACATTTTGCAGTGTTTACATCTTTTATTGCTGTTGTCCTTGGCTATTGCCATTCTTTTAGCCCTTCCTCTTGTTACTTCTCTTACTTTCACAACGGCACATTTTCTTTCACGCTTTTCTTAATATTCTTTGCAAATCTCTCTTACAAAGACACCCAAATGACCATTTGGTGCTTAAAGATGCATTGGAGATTGATTTAAATCTGAGGTGCCTCATGCTTCAGGAAGGAAGTTTGTGGCATCCTTTTTAACAGTGGGTAGCTCAAAGTACCACATGCATAAGGAGTAGAGTCATTTGGGACTCTTAGACTTTTGCTTTAATCTGCTTCTCTGTCTGTCTTTCAGCTGAGGACAGTATTCCACTTGATACAGCTATACAGATCCTGGATGGAGATGGAGAGGCTCTTCACATTCCAGTCAAAGACTCAAAAGAGATGTTTCAGACCTACAGGAAAATATATATGGAAAAAAAGATGCAAAAGCCATGATAACACTCCTGTATCATCAGTCTTACTCAGTATCACTAGGAGAAAAATGCCAACAATAAAATGCTTTTTCCCCGTTTACTTCATATTTCTGAATAATTGTAAAAAAAATAAAATATAAAATATTTTGGGGAGTGTTGGCAATTTTTTTTCCCCTATTTGCCTCATATTTGTGAATGATCGAGATCTTACTCTGTATTTGTGGCACAAATATGCTTTGGTGCTGAATGTGCCATTGTCAAATGTATTGTTTCTTTTTTGGCATAATTGAATCTCTTTTATTTAAAGATAGAGGAGTGAGTTGAACCTGTGACAAAAAAACTCAGTGTGATTTAAGTTGTTGTAGCCTGTTTTCTTTTCTGATTCTGGAAAACTTCTACTTGCAGTGCTTTCCATTGCTGGCAGTGGAAAAATATTCCTGCTGAAAAGGGATTGCAGTGGATTCCCAAACATTACACCTTTACTGTCTGCTTACGTTAGTCTCGTTGTTGTGCTTCTAACAAGACTTTCTATTTTTGTAGAAACTTTTTCTTTTCTTTAACTGGGAATACAAATACAAAACCCTCAAATCAAACATACAGATCAGGGGATACCGTGAAGTATTTATGCTGCTACCCAGTTTTCCTGCATTTCTTGTATGAATTGAATTCTGAGTCATCTTCTGAACACAGTGCTGTAAAATGATAGTTGACTGAAGACTTCTCTTCTCTTGTTTTTCTCTCTTTACACCTGAAAGAAAAGTGTGATAGTTAAAGTGCAGGGAGTTTGAATTCACTCATCTGGACCATGTTGCTCACTTTAACCAGACTGTAATTAGTTTCTTTGTTTATGAAGTATTAAATAAGTGTTTGACTACACGTTCACTGTAGCATAGAAGTTATATTTGATGCTGGATATCTTTTGTTTAAGTGCCTTTTCATTATTGTTTGGAACTTTGAATCATATTTTTTCAGAAACTTGGTACTTGATTCTTTCTATCTGTTAAAACTTTTATACTAAAAGTAAAAATCTTGTAGATATTCCTTCGAACAATTTTTATACTTTAAATAAACTTTTGAAGGCTGTACCGTGTCTTTTTTTTTAGTTTAAAAGTATGAAGTTGATTATTACAGTTAGTTAAATAGGCATTGGAGATATTCCTGTAGAGGAAAAGCAGAAAGTGCCAGATCTTCCTTCTTGAAAGGAAATGATCCCTTAAAACATGTACTTATATTTCAGAAAATGTTTGTCTCTTCAGCATCTTTTCTTTTTCCTTGCTTTAACTTGGTGTTGGGAATTGGTTGGCATGAATACTTCAAAAAGCCTTCAGTATTTCTCCATTTCTAAAGACGTGTGCTTGTTGGCATCTTGGATATCATCACCTGTGGAACATAACATTATAATTTCCTAACTATCTGTATGCTGAATTAAGAATTGGGTTTTTTTGGGAGAAAAGTCCTCCCTTCCATTATGTGTACAATTCTTCTCTCAAACTAGGAAACTATTTGGGAGGTTTTTAACTCCCTTTCTATCTGGCATAGCTGTCCTCATTACTTAGATTTTATTTTCTTCAGGCTGGATGCCCAGCTCTTAATCTGTAGGGAATGTTCTCACTGGAGGATTTTGTAATAATGTTGGCAACTCTGAGAAGGTTTTATTTTCTTGGGCGTGTAGCACCTGCATTATACTGCATTAAGAAAGGTTGGTTGTAGACTTAAGTGTACCTGGTTCGAGCAACACATAATTCCTGTCAAATTATTTATTTTGGGTTTTGTTCTGCATGTGATACATTAAGCTGACTTAAAAGCTTAAGTGAATTCTTTTCAACAAGAAATTCAATCCATTGACCCATGGTGATTATGTTCTAAATATTTGGAGAAGTTTTCTTACTGACCCAGTGCACCCAATAAGTGAGGATGCCAGTTTTGAGTCCCAGTTGATACGGCTACATCATCTTCTCTTATACCAAGGAGTGAATCTTGCGGTTTCTGACCGTGTTTACATGGTACCTTGTGCCTACAGTAATTTGGTATGTCTAGGATCTTTGGGATAGACTGGGCACATCCTTTCTACTTGGTTCACGTGTTTGGTCAGTTGCTATCCCATAAGCCTTTCCACTTTACAGCAGGCCTCTAGCCTATCCTATGTTTACTATATAATTACTGCATGCACTGGCTGTGCCAGGTGCTCTTAGTTACCATTTCTCCTCCTCCTGATGGTGCAGACTGGAGCTACAGTACTACAGCAAGTGGGACAGGCAAGATGCTTACACCTACCTAGATGTGGCTACTGTGGAAAAAAATAGCTTTATATTAAGAAGCCAACTGACAAATAGGAACGCGAGGGCATTCACTAGCATTGGGCATACCCCTCACAGGTGTGATGTGTGCCTATTGTCTTGCGTGTTGGCTGTACTTGAAAGAACTTTTAATATGAATGTGACCAGTGCGGTTACTTTGTGCAAAGATGGATCCTGTCATGACTCTAAAAGCACTAATATGGCTTAATGGGCCTAATTATCCATATGTAGGACCTCCACTCATACCCTCTGCTCATGAGCCCAGGAACTCCATCTAAGAACAAGGCAGGGCTCCAGTCTGTCTGAGCAATGTTCGTCTACCTTTTTCTAGCTCTGTTACAGTCATACCTGTGTAGGCATGGAAGCTGCCCGTTGGTCCAGACTCTATGGATGGTCTTCCTGGCTGGACTTAGATGTATGTTATTACTATGTAGCTCTCTGTCAATCATGACTATGTCTGACTAGTTACCATGACCAGATCTGATCCTGGCCTGCAGATCAACTTCAACTCAGCTTCACGTTGGCCTTCCTTCATCACCACAAGCTTGTCTGCTGATCTGGACTCTGGCTTGACCCTGATTACCATCCCAGTTTTGCTTAACTTGTGTGCTGTGGGGATGGAGCCTTGGCTGATAAGGCCCAGGGTCAGGTTATCTCCCCTGGCTTCTGGCCCTTAGGGAGCTGCTGCTCCTTGCTGAGCACTGACAGACAGAGAACTGTAGGATGCAAGTGTGCAACGTCCTATGCTGTTGGTGTCTTCTTCTCAATCCCTTCTAGGAAACTTTCTGTGTCAGTAGAAGGAACTACCACTTCCATTATTCTATATCCAAGAGAATCATGGATGAGGTACCTGATACGTGTAAAAAGATAAATGTCATTTGCTATCCATTTTCAAATGCAAGAAGATGACCCACAGAATTACAGGAGACTGGTCAGCCAGCCTGATCCGTTTGTTTTGGAAGATTATAGAACGATCCATTTTTTTTGTGAAGTTTATAGAACAATCCTTCTTGAAGCCATAACCACCCAAGTACGGTTTGGATAAAGTGATTTGGAACAGTCATCATGGTTTTACAAAGGGTAGATCACACCTGACCAACCTGATGGCCTTCTGTGATGAGATGACAGATTCTGTGGAAAAGGGGACTGTAGGAAATGTTGTTTACATTTAACAAGGTTCTTGACATGGTTTCTCATAGTATCCTTATAGCCAGATAAGAGAGAGATGGTTTGGATAAGTGACCTACACAGTGGGTGGAAAATTAGCTGACCAGCTCGGCTTGAAGGGATGCCATCTGCGATCAGTGGTACAAAGTCCAGCTGGCATCTGATTACTACTGCATTCTTCCACAATTAATGCTAGGGTTTCATTGCTCACTCTTCATTAATGAATAGGAGAATGGGATGTAATGAACCTTTGCAGGTTTGCATGGAGTCCTTGGGAAACTCAAGAGTAACTTAATGTGGAAGTTCAGGGAAGATGCACAGGGCATCTCCCAAAATTGGTGATGCTTGATCCCTTCCAACAGGTAAAACTAGAGATACTCACAAGAGCTGATTTCTAATGGTGTGATGAGGCCACAGTCCCAAAGGATGGCCTGTCCATCAGATGCTTAACTTCAGCTTCAGGCAGCAATCTCTTTTAGAAACTGGGCTCACATCTGCTCCAGGACTTAGTAAGGAACCCCTACTCTGACTATCTAGTGAAGAGATATTTGAGAGGATCAATACGGTGGAAGTCTGTGTAACAGAAAGATAACAAATTTGATATCGTCAGCGGCAACATTAATATTTCCTTTAACCAGATATAAACGCATGTCATAAATCAGTGGCCATTTACTTCTCATAATTGTTGACTGTCTTGCCAAGTGTCCAGTCATACGGTGACCTGGTCCTTGTAAACTCAGAATAGAGCCAGTCATCAAGGGCAAAAGAAACCAAACCAACAACAGGAAGACATGCATTACAAGCTGGGCTTGGGAACTTGGAACAGAGATAACCACCAGATAAAGTCGCTGATCAAAGGGATTCGGTATCCTCCCCCCACCAGGCTGTAGACAGGGACTCAAATGGAAGTAGTGAGTGGAAGCAAGTCCACCAATGGGGCAGAAAATGAACCCTTTCTTTGCCCACGCCTCCCCAGGTGCCTCTCGAGGTGGCTGTAGCTGTGGAGGACTGACCAGAGGACAATGTGAGTGATGATCCATCTATGTCAGAGAAGGGGCTAGGACCAGGGAGTCAACCCCCCGCCCATATTACTAAACTGCCATGAGGAAGAAAGGGCAAGTCATAGTTGTAGGAGACTCTGCTGAAGGGAACAGAGCGTCCAATACGTCAAGCAGACCCCACTCACAGGGAAATCTGCTGCCTCACGGGTGCCTGGGTGAGGGATATTGCTAGGAAACTCCACAGTCTAGTAAGGCCATCAGGCTACTGCCCATTGCTGCTGTTCCATGTGGGAGGTGATGAAGCTGCAGTACGTAGCCCAGGGGTGATTACGAGAGATTTTAGGGCCTTGGGACAGCAAGTGAGAGAATCTGGGGCCCAGGTAATTTTTTTCCTCCCTCCTTCTGTTTAGGGGCAGTGACACTGTAAGGATCAGACGGGTCTAGTCTATTAATACATGGCTCCAAGGCTGGTATCATTGTAGTAACTTTGGTTTTTTTGACAACAGCATGGTCTATACAGCACCAGGTTTACAGGTATCAGGTGGGAGCCACCTTTCTTAAAGGGGAGGAGGGTCCTTGCTGAGGAGCTTGCAGGGCTCAGTGACAGGGCTTTAAACTAGATGTGAAGGGGGAGGAGGATGATATCAGGCTTGCCTATGACAAGCAGCGAGAGGACACGCAGTGGTTGGAGGGATGGGGTGCTGTTATGGGCCATCCACCTGCTGCCTCAGGGTGTGCTGGGAGTGCCGTGGCACAATTGAAGTCCTGTGGAGATGAGTGGGAGGGTCTTGAGGTAGTAGGTGCCAGGAAGAAAACTTCTGCGGAACACCTTAAGGGAAATGCGGGGTCTTCCACTAAGAAGGTGATGTGGCCAACGTCCCTGCTGAAGTGCCTTTATACAAACGTACAAAACTTGGGCAACAAACAGGAGGAGCTGGAAGCTGCTGTGCTGCTAGAAAGCTGTGATCTGGTTGCTGTTACTGAAACTTGGTGGTACGAATCCCATGACTGGAGTGTGGCTATCGATGGCTACAGGCTATTCAGAAGGGACAGACCAGGAAGGAGGGGTGGAGGCATTGCCCTCTATATCAGAAAATGGATGGAGTCCAAAGAACTGTCATTGAAGAGTAGCCACGAACAGGTTGAAAGCTTGTGGGTCAGAATAAAAGACCGAGTCAGCAAAAGGAACTTTGTGGTTGGTGTATACTACAGGCCACCTGGTCAAGGAGAGCCTACTGATGAAGCCTTCTTCCTCCAGCTACAGAAGGCTTCACGCTCACAAGCTCTCATCCTACTGGGGGATTTCAACCACCCTGACATATGCTGGAAAAGTAGCATAGCAGGCTGTAGGCAATCTGGGGGACTCCTGGAGTGCATTGAAGATAATTTCTTAACCCAGGTAATAGACAACCCTACCTGTGGGGATGCAGTACTGGACCTGGTAATCACCAATGTAAGTGAGGTCATCAGTGACATCAGGACTGGACACAGCCTGGGCTACAGTGATCACGCACTAGCGGATTTCAAGGTCCTGAGGGATATGGGACAGGTGAGGAGTATAGTCAGGACCCTAATTTCAGGAAAGCAAACTTCCAGCTCTTCAAGGAGTTAGTCAGTAGAACTCCCTGGAATATGGTCCTCGGGGATAAGGAGCAGAACGGAGCTGGCAAATATTTAAGGATGCTTTTCATGAGGCACAAGAGTGCTCAGTCCCCATATGTAGGAAATCAGGCAGGAAAGGGAAGAGACCAGCGTGGCCGAGTCAAGACCCACTGGTCAAACTGAAGGGCAAGAGGGAACTGCACAGGCAGTGCCAAGAGGGACGGGGAACCTGGGAAATGTATGGGAACACTGCCCAGTTGTGTAGGGATGAGGTCAGGAAGGCTAAGGCGCAGCTGGAGCTGAACTTGGCAAGGGAATTGAAGACTAATGAGAAGGGCTTTTACAGGTATGTGAATCTGAAATGGAAGGTTAAAGAGAATGTACCCCCACTGATGGGTGAAAATGGTGACATATCAACAGATCAGGAGAAGGCTGAGGTACTCAACAAATTTTTTCCCCAGTCTTCACCGATAACTGCTCTCCTCACCCTCCTGGGTCAATGGACAACAAGAAAGGGGACCAGAAGGGTATAGCCCCTCCCACTGTAGTGGAGGCTCAGGTTCGTGACCACCTGAGGAACCTGGACACATATAAGTCTATGGGACCTGACGAGATGCATCCCACAGTCCTAAATGAATTGTCTAATGTGGCAGCCAAGCCATTCTCTAGGATATTTGAAAAGTCGCAGCAGTCAGGAGAAGCCCCTGGTGAATGGAAGAAGGGTAACATTGTGCCTGTTTTTAAAAACGGTAGAAAAGATGACCCTGGGAACTACCAATCTGTCAGCCTCACCTTTGTGCCTGGGAAGATGATGGAACAGATCCTCCTAGAAGCTGTGCTAAAGCACATGGAAGACATGGAGGTGATTAATGGCAGCCAGCATGGCTTCACCAGGGGCAAATCCTGTATGACCAACCTAGTGGCTTTCTATGATGGGGTGGCCACAGTAATGGACAAGGGAAAAGCAATGGATGTGATCTATCTGGACTTGTGTAAAGCCTTTGACATGGTCCCCCACAACATCCTCCTCTCTAAATTGGAGAGATATGGATTTGATGGGTGGACTGTTTGGTGGATGAGGAATTGGTTGGATGGTCGCATCCGGAGAGTAATGGTCAATGGCTTGATGTCCAGATGGAGATCTATGATAAGTGGTGTCCCTCAGGGGTCCATTCTGGGACCAGTGCTGTTTAATATTTTCATCAGTGATACAGACAATGAGATCGAGTGCACCCTCAGCAAGTTTGCAGATGACACCAAGCTGAGTGGTGCAGTTGCCACACCGGAATGATGGGATGTCATCCAGAGAGACCTAGACAAGCTGGAGAAGGGGCCTGTGTGAACCTCATGAGGTTCAACAAGGCCAGATGCAAGGTCCTACACCTGGGTTGGGGCAATACGCAGTTTCAATACAACATAGGGGATGATGTGATTGAGAGCAGCCCTGCAGAGAAGGACTTGGGGTTGCTCATTGATGAGAAGCTTGACATGAGCTGGCAACGTGCACTCACAGCCCAGAAGGCCAAAAGAAGCGTGGCCAGCAGGTTGAGGGAGGTGATTCTGCTCCTCTACTCTGCTCTTGTGAGACCCCACCTAGAGTACTGTGTCCAATTCTGGAATCCTCAACATAAGAAGGATATGGAACTGTTGGAATGGGTCCAGAGGGTTGGAGCACCTGTGCTGTGAGGACAAGCTGAGAGAGTTGGGGTTGTTCAGCCTGGAGAAGAGAAGGCTCTGGGGAGACCTTATAGCGGCCTTCTAGTACCTGAAGGGGCTGCAAGAAAGCTGGGGAAGGACTTTTTACAAGGGCATGTCGTGATAGGACAAAGGGGAATGGCTTTAGATTGGAGAGGGGAAGATTTAGGCTAGACATTCGGAAGAAATCCTTCATGATATGAGTGGTGAGACACTGCAATAGGTTGCCCAAGGAAGTTGTGGATGCCCCATCCCTGTAAGTGTCCAAGGCCAGGTCGGATGGGGGTTTGAGCAGCCTGGTCTGGTGGGAGGTGTCCCTGCCCATGGCAGGGGTGTTGGAACTGGAAGATCTTTAAGGTCCCTTCCAACCCAAACCATTCTGTGATTCTAAACCTGGTCCTTTAAACTAAGTATTCCTTCAAACTTGGCTACACTTATTACTTCCCAGTCCTTGTCTCTCTGTCTTCCCCAATCTAAATTTTTTGCCTTTTCTTCTGGAAATCTTGCCTTCATCCTCACTTTTTTCCCTCTTAGGACTTCTTGTTGAATTTGCAAGGTTGCCACTGCAGCCTTCTTTTTTAAAATCTTGCCACTTTTCCTGGACTGCAAGTTGTTTTCCTTTGCCTGCAGGCCCCCAGCCTGTTTTCATCCCAGCAAAGCCATGGCCTTGAAGCTTTTCCTGAGCTCTAGCTCCAGTGCTACCAGCTCAGCTGTGCGAAGACTACCTCGTATTTAGACTTCTGCATTTAATCCAGGGAGCTGTTTTGGTTGTTTGGTTTTTTTTCTTTTTTTTTTATTTTCTTTGCTGTCCATCAGTGTTAGACTACAAGGGGCAAATGGTTTTTTGCTTCCAGCTTTTGTGCTTTTCACTAGAACATCTTGCAGCTGACAAGAAAAGCAACTCCAAATATTTTCTTCCTCCCTGCAGGCTTAGGCTAGAGCATGAAGCAATGGGAGCTTCAGAGCAGTTAGCGCTGGGTCACAGCACATCCCATTGGGGGATGCAAACAGATTATACAGGCTAGGGTTTTGTTCGCTTGCCTTTTTTTTTTTTTTCTTTCTGTGAGGATCAAAAGGCACACAGCCACACCAGGAACCAGTTGTCCAGGTTTCCAGTCCTTCATCGTCAATGGAAAGATGCTGAAATTTCACAGTGAATGCAACACATTTTTACTGCATCTTCTATTAAATGACTGAGCTATTTTTGAAGAAACTTTAAAAATAACCTGAAGCTGCATTACATTCTTATGGTGTTTCAGATAAGGCAGTTAAAGTTTGGTAGTCTGTGGTGGCTATGGCTAGCTTCTAACTACCCACAACCCACTCGTTGACTACCCACTGTACCACCCAGCAGGATAAGGGAAAGAATAGGAGGAACAAAAGCAAGAAAACTCATGGGTTGAGATAAAGACATTTTAATAAGTGAATAAAAGCATAAAAAAACGCCAGCTCATGCAAAGGCACCTCCTGCCATCAGGCTGGTGACCAGTCAGTCTCTGAGCAATGGCTACAGAAAGACTAACCTGCGTTTTTATTGCTGAGCATGGCATCATATGGTGTGGAATGTCCCTTTGGTCAGTTTGGGTCACATGTGCTGTGTCCCCTTCCAGCCTTTTGCCCACACCCACCCATACACTGTTAGGAGTGGGAAACAGAGAAAGGTTTGAGGCTATGCAAGCACTGCTCAGCAATCACCGAAGCACTGGTGTGTTAGCAATGCTCTTTTAGTCACAAATGTAAAACTTGGCACCATATGAAGAGATTTAACTCCAACTTAACTAGTTGCAATACATAGTCAAAGATGGATTGAAGTTTTCAATAGTCCAAAGATATGACACTTGTCAAGGGAAAATGAAGATCCGTGTGGCTCTCTGCAAACACCTCAGTCTCAATATTGACACTTTGTGAGGAGGGCACCTTCTTGTCATCAAGGCTGTTATGATGGAAACCGGTGTCTGTTGAAGTTCAAATGGATGCAGGCCTTGCAGTCTTTCTTCAGTGTTGAAGGCAAAATTTACCTCAATGATGTCATTTAATAAACAGTAGGAAGAAAAAGATTCCTACCTTTATGGTTTTATGGTGGCATAAAGTGAAGGGCATTCATACAGTGTAATAATGGTGGGCTTTGCGAAGGTATGTGCTTTCTGTAATGTTGCTTCCTATGGCTACAGGCATAAGAGATTTGCAGTACTGATTAGTTCATATCGCGCATTGTGTTTCTCCATGCAGTGCTAACAGATGAGTATCAATCACTGGTTTGATCCTATAAAGCTGGCTTAGATTATTCATAAAATTATTTCAGTCTTCAAATTACTGAGATGTCTCAGAGTAAAATGACTGAGATTTCCTGCTTCGCGTTTCAGTTTTACGTTGCTATGGCACTAGTAATTCAAGCACATGGGAAACAAACCTGTATCTGAAAGAGCGATAGGACTGTGAAAATGAGCCTGCACCATTATGCACCTCGAGCCCTCCCACATCCCCGGGCGGATATCCTCTTTCCTCCAATCATCAATGCTACTAAAAAAGTTATAAATAGCGTTCTCCTTAAAAATAAAATAATAAAATCCCTCTGCCACAGCAATACTTCTTCAGTAAACTATGAAAACCAGAAACTATAATCTTTGGAACAAAATAATTCCACAGTACATCACCACAAAACATGCTCTTCAGAACAAAATGTGGACATATATCAATTAGGGGGAAAAAGCATTGTATATTAATTGACTAAAAAAAAACCCAAACTCATTTATCTTTTTACACTTACCAAGAACCTCACCCATGATCCTCTTGGGGCACAAAGGCATGAATGATAGAAGTGGTAGCTCTTCCCACTGATACAGAAAGTTTTCTAGAAGGTAATGGGAAGAAGACAGAAAACAGAACCAAGTCCTCACAATAGGCTTTCCTTTACACCCAGTTAGTTATTTTTTAGAAAGAAATTAGCCTGGTGCTGTGCTCTCACTCAGTAACTCTGGACTTTGTTGACCAATATTAAGCAAAATCTGTAGAAGATTGATGGCTGGTTTGAGATGAGAAAAATTATGAGTTCTTCTTTCCTCCAACACTGCAGTAAAGGCAAAGAGAAATCAGCCCTCAAGTTTAGCCCACAAATTATCATATGTGTGGTTCCCAGCTAACCACAAGACGTCCTGATTTCTACCCTACCAGAAAGTGATGGTGGATGAAATTAAGGTGCTGTGATCGAGCCAGGAAAAATATGAGTCTGAACAAGGCATACTGTAAAGAGGTTGTTCATGGCAGCAATGGGGGACCATCTCTTTGCTGATGTTGGATGCACTTTGTTAATCTCATGGTTTACAGTACTGTTTTTTAAATGTTTTAACTACATTGATTAAATATATATATATATATGCCTCTTGCACTTTAGAGACTGTCCTGAACCTCAGGTGATGCAGAAAGAAATGCAATATTGCTAGAAGGACTAGAAGAAGCATAGGCAAGGAGAATTTATCGCAGGATTCACCTTTAAACTGAACCAAAATGAAATTTGGCATAGAGAAATACTTGTTCATGCTTGAAGAAGGAACTAGAAAAAGCAATACCAATACAAATCTGAAAGATGTTCTGTAGTCTGTAGTGTTCTCTTAGGAGGACTTTGAGGAACAGACTAAAAAATGCAGATTGAAAACGTCAGTCTATAAACAGAGTGGATATGAATGAAGACTAAGATAAATACCTGTGCATGCAATCATTCTGCGGGTAACAAGAAAAAAGAATGCTCTTCCTAGACCCCAGCAAGAGACAGATTGTGTCCCACCATGCAAATTAATCTTTTAGGACATTCAATTAGACCAAAAAAAAGTTAAAAATATTTGATAGACACAGCAGATGTGGTCTGCAGGTAGATAGAAGTTTTTCTAATACGAATCAGCAGGACCTCGACAACAGCTCATCAGCTGGTGGCACAGCCATTTCTCTTTAAAAAGCTATCTGCAGAATCCTAACTGGATCTGGCAGCACACTTTACAGGAAACTTCTGCAAAACAGACCCTAAATACAATGTGCAAGATGTTCCTTTTCCTTGCTGTTTCCAGTTCTTAGTGCAGAAGGAAAAGACAAATAGAATCATCATACCAATGTTAAGAATCCCTGAGTCAGTAAAACAGCAAAGATCATCTACTTCCAAATATGATCAACACGTAAGAAAAACATGACAGCAGGACAGCAAAAACTATATAGGTAGAAAAAAATGCAGGTTTTTTTTCTGTTCATTATCACAACTGGCTTGCCAAGGCTTATTGGCAAAAGGGAAATTGTCAGGTCTACATGGAATAATTAGTTCAGTGGCAGTTATCCTCAGGTGTGTAATATCCTCATATGTCAAGGTGTGTAATACATTTGTAATTTGTTAAGGTTTCTAAGCAAATGCACTTCAAGATAGTTTGCAGTTTGGGTTTGATGATGCATATTCAGCAGGTTGCTGTTATTTTAAACCACTTTGTGCAGTTCCAGTCCCCAGTGTATTAACTTCATATTGATTTTGCCAATATTGGAATCTCTTTGATAAATTGCAATGACTGATAAATTTGCCACTGTCCATTCAGACAGCTGCTCAGAGGAAAATACCTACAAGGAGCAGCATTATGGCTACAAGGAGTATCCACAGGGAACAGCATGAAAAGTCTGAAGACCATCTGCTCTGTAGAAGAAGCAGTCTGGATATACGCATGCATGTCAGATGTTAACATCAAACCTCTTACTGTGGTTGTGATGGCTTGGCGCTGATCTGCATAGCAGAGGACCAAACATGACTGTCTTCGGTACTGTCTGCTTCACCTGTGGTCATCTCCAACAACTGCAATATAAGTGGGCAACTCATCAGAAGACTCAAGGAAAAAAAAATTCCAAATGGAAACCTGATGTTGCTTTTCAGCATTTTTGCTATGCATCTCATGCAGCTAACTGTTTTGAGGTACAAGTACACCCACAGCAAATTTCTTCTCCGATAAGACCTTAAACAGCTACAAACAGGACTTAAACATGCATGAGTTCCTAAAACTTACATTTTAAAATGCATCTATGGCGAAATGATACACTCTTTATAGGAAGAGTATGGGAAAGGGAATGAATAAAGCACAAAATCATTTGGATGTGTAAATAAGGCGAGTTCTAAGGGTTTAATGGCTCTTTAAAATCTGTTGATTTTGTGGCATTAATGTTGAAAAATGTCTTTACGCTTTGCTGTAGCAGTGTATGTTCTGGGTAAGTCACTACTGTCTCTCACATAGACATATTTCAAAAAAACCTCACCCTTATATAATGAGTGAGATGAATGAGATACTTACTGATGACTGTATCATGAGGATACTTGTGCTAGATTTATTTATGAACACTAGTCCCAGAATGCTTTTGACTTGTATTAAATTGGCACTGGGATGATAGGTTTCCATACACGGTGTAAAGAAAGGCTCTCAGGGAAAAAAAAGCAGAGTAAGGTGAGAAGTCCCACTGCTGTCTGGTAGTGCACTCTGTGCTGGGTTAGTGCGAGTGCCTTAGAGCTTTTCTGTGCTCATGGGATATTCTGTTCTGGGGGAGGTAAGAAACTGCAGGGAGCTGTTCTGCAACGTTTTGATGAGAACCTCACTTTCTTTATTGGTCTTTGTGTTGAGAACAGAAGGGTCAAACACATAGTCAATGATGACTAGACATATGGATGCTATATCTGCGAGTGATGTTTCCTGTATGGAGCTGGTCAGAGGTCTTCCTGAGATTTCAGCAGAAGAAATCCCTGCTGTCTTTCTGTTACCCTGTCTGCTTTGTAACTCTTTCTTGATTGTTATGCACATTCATGACTGATTCTGATGTGGATACAATTTACAGAAAGCACAAAGTGGATTGAAAATGTGCTGTTTTACTTCTCGAAGCTTCTCTTTTGAAAGATCAGTGGTGACCGAGAGGTCAACTGCTTGACACATAAACTTGAAATTAGCAAATAGGTATGTTTTCAGAAGGCTCCTTGATTAGTCAGGCTGAGATGTCTCTTTGTTTCTCACTCTAGCCAACGTCTTAATGAGAGAGTGTCTGGGAGGAAATCTGGAAGGTAAAGCATCATAACATCATTGTAGTGGTTTCTTACTTGATTTGTAAAATGCTTATGTGATTTTTTTTCTGATAGTAGGTATAAAATTTAGTATTGACCATCAATGGCAAGGTTTTGACAGTGGGGAGGCTGTAGGGGAGGGGCTCTGTGGGAGGAGGCCAGGGAATGCCCTGGCTTCAGATGAGTCCACAATGCATGCACCGCAGAACATAGTTGAGCCTACCACCCAAACTGGTGGTGTCTGTGGGAACAATATTCAAGAAAGAGTAGAAGACACTAAAGAACGAAAGGAGGAGGAAATGAAAGAGTGAGAAACAGCACATGGAGCACCAGTTAGAGGAAGAGGTGCTCCATGGTGGAGCAGATATTCCTCTGAAGTAACTGCTGCCCATGAAGGACTCACACTGGAGAGATACTTCCTCAGAGGGGCTGTGGCTTGTGGATGAGCCCATGCTGAAGCAGGTACACCCCAAAGGCACTGCAGTCCTGCATGTCAGTGGCCTCATAGTCTTCCTTTACAACTTCTGACGAGTAATTTTGCCTTGTCTCTCACTTTTTGTAAGAGAAAAGCTGGAGGCAGTGGAGGGATGACAGGTCCTTGCTACAGAAAAGGGACTGTGGAGCTGAGATGGGCCAGTGACAAAATTGCTAGCAGCACAAACATATTTAGCATTTCTTCTGAGGGGACAGAGACTGGCCAAATCACTGACGTCAGTTAGTGTAACTGTAAAGTAATAATAGAATTGCTGACCTGGCATTAATATATTTAGCTAATTGCTATTTAACATCTGGTAGACCATAGGGCTGACGTTGCAAAAAATGTGGTTAAAGCAGGTGTAGAGTGAGGGTGGAGTGATCTGTTATCTCTGTATGAGCCCGGGAAGCTGACTCCTCAGAAAGGCAGCTGCCAGATGCCGATGGAGCGATGGGTTGCCTTTGGGATGGATTCAGAGCTGACTCCTCAGGGATGATGAACAATCTGGCTGCATAAATGAGGAAGTACAGAAGGTCACAGGTGACAGAAACTCAGAGGATAAAAGAAAAAATCAAAGACCAAGAGGTAGGCTCAGCAGAATAGGGTCAGCATTAAAGATCCCGCTGTCTGGGAATCTACAGCTATGAAGGTGTCACACCCCGAGGGAGACAGAGTAGGACCCAGAACTGTATTTAAACATTTAGTTCATTACCTATAATGTACAATTCTAAGTCAAGAATATTAGGCTTAAGTCTAACCAATATTAGCATCCTATAAGGATTTGTGAGGGACTATACGACCTGTACGGAGTTCAGTGATAAAGTCTTTAGATGTTTTGCGAATGCTCTGGTGTTCTGTGTTTGTAGATCGTTGACGTCGGTGGGGCATCTCAGACCAGCTGAGAGGGAGCTCCAATTAAGGCTTGCTCCTCTCATTCTCTTATAGTCCATTCTGGAGCAACAACATCTCGAGTGCCAGTTGTCCCATCTCCTACTTTGGTCAGTGGTGCCTGATGGTATGGGACACAGTGGATTGCTTAATCCCCACCAACCGTGTAGGAATCCAGAAAATCCAGGGTCACAGATAAGGATGTTTCCATCACAAAAACTCATAGTCTAAATCACCCAAGTACAACATATGTAGATTTCTTTTCACAAATCTTATTAATACCTCTGAGTCTTCGTTCTGAAATCTATGGTGTAAATCTGATGAGGGAGGGTGCGACGGGCGAGGGAAGCAAGCAGACGACTCAGTGTGAGTGATAAGGCAAGCTTCAACTTTATTCAAAATCAACCCGGATTATATACCTTAACATTCAAAAGATGCTTTGTGCTTTGTTATAGCTTAGACATGATTAGTTACTAAAACTATTTGTTCTTTATTAATTCATTGTCCCTTGTTAATTCATTGTTGCTATGTTGCTACTTCGAGCTCTGTTTATCTTCTTGCAGTTACAATTACAGTTGCAGTTGGGCTCGGTGCTCCATCTTGTTCCCTTGGGAAAGATTCGCTTGTCTTTCAGAAGTTTCTTCTTAGAGATTCCTCCTTGCATGCCTTCTTGTTCTTTTAGTCCATATCCACACTCAGAGTTTAACAAGGTTTCCATTTATACAATACGTGTCTCACAAAGCTTTTCTATTGAATCATGTCCTTGTTCACTTAACCATTCCCCAGCAGGAGGGGATGACCAGGCGCCAGTTTGGTCATCCTGATAGGCAAACGAGTGGCAGAGACATAATGGCTCATTCTCCCTGACTCATCCTTGCTGCACAGGTGGGCTTTGATATGGACGCTGATGTGGACTGGCCACCAGACCTCCATCTGGCCTCTCTCCACCCCGTGACTCAGAAAAACAGCAGCCCTCTTCAGCAGCTTCAAGAGGGGGAGGGATATGTCAGAAGGCAAGCATCTCCAGGCCACCATGACACATGAGGGAGGACACCCCTCATGACTGTGGATTCCAAGGACCAATAGCTGCATCTTGAACAGGAAGAACTCAGGATTTTGAGACTGCTTCTCATGCTGTGATAACACTGCTTTGCTAACATTTATTGTACCGGCATACTTGCTAAGTGTATCTTAGTTACATACTTGTTAGATTTAGGCAAACATAACTGGCATAGTTGTACGTCATAATTTCCTTGCCCCTGTAGTACTTGAGTCTGTTGGGCAATTTCTCAGAGTAGGAGACTGCAAACCATTTGGGCTGGAGCTTAGAAATGCAGAGACACGATGTGAAGAGACAGACAGACACCCAGCGTATGCATCTTGTGGAGCTGTCTTTGAAGACTGGAGGGGTATCAAAGGGTGCCTACACCACTTACAGTAAATCTATAAGGGGATTTATTCTGTCTTTCACGGTTAAGAAACTCATTTCTACCTTATGGTAAGGAAAAAAGATATTTTCCTAAAAGAAGGGGGAAGACGTTCTGCAGTCACTGGCTGACAATGGGGAACTAGCCTGCCTAGGAATTGCAGTAACCGGAAATAAAAGGAATTATTGTACAAAAGGATTAAAATGAAGAGAACAAAATTATTGTAAAAAGGATTTCAGAAAGGAGCAATCCCAAGACAGCTGGGCGAGAAAAGGCAGAAACTGCACAGGAAGAAAAAAAAAAAAAGTGTTTAAGTTGCAGAATATCCAGTGAAATTACAGTCTGGTATTAAACAGGGCTCTGGATATCACTGCTAAATCCACTAGATGACAGTGTGGAGACTGCATTGAGCCCAACAGAAAGATCTGTCCTTTACTGGCCTGTTGGCATTGTCTCACTTCTCTCTGCTATAAAATCAAGTTTTGCAATGTGCCTCTTCTTGTAGCCAGGGGCTTCATGTATGTCCACGTAGAGAAGGTGGTCTTAGTCAGTACTAATAATAAAAGTAATACTGGCATGAAAGAATTAACTGTCACTTCTCCAGCACTGGCTTGTTTTTTTTCCCTAGGCCCAGAGATCTGGGGGCTTGGATTAAAGTGGGGAGTGATAATGGAAAGTGAGCTGAAAGGTGATTGGACAACCACCGTCTCTCTGCTTTGCCTTGCATCTTTGCAGACAGTCACTCAGGTGGACAGGCCTGTTGAAATAAGAAAAGGGGTAATGGTTTTAAATTTAAAGAAGATAGATTTAGACTAGATGTAAGGAATAAACTTTAATGATGAGGGTGGCGAAACACTGGAATTGATTACTTAGAGAGGTGGTAGATGCCTTGTCCCTGAAAACATTCAAGGTCAGGTTGGATGGGGCTCTGAGCAACCTGATCTTGTTGAAGATATCCCTGCTCATCGCTGGGGGGCTTGGACTAGATGACCTTTATAGATCCCTTCCAACCCAAACTATTCTATGATTCTGTGCTTTTGTTTGCACACCATGAGCTGTCCCCATTGCTGCCTCAGTGCATTCCCACAGCGTGTGGTGCTTGGCACAGCCATCCCTCAGAGACCACAGACTGGTGCAGCAAAGAAAAATCTGCAAGGAAGAGAGCAGAAGACAGCGACAGTTGACAAGGATTAGACAGGTGGTACAGTTTTGGCTTCTGTGGCTTTTCCAGTTTTGTATGTAATGGTCAAAGCAATGTAAGAAAACTCGGGAAACACAGCAGATTTCCTTTCATAGCACAGGTTTCTCCTCACAGCCTCTTTCCAGCTAGGATGTGGTGTGACTCGCTGTACAGAAATTACCACTGTAGCTGTGGTGTGAAGGGCTACTAAGAGTTATGACTGAATATTTAATACTCAACTGGGATTTACACTACAGGAGAAATAAAATTGAAGCAAAGGCTGTATATGAATAAAAATCAGTGCAAACTAGGTTAATGTAAATAAAGTTATACATATATGTAACATAATTTTAATGACAACTCTGTCTGTTTTGAAAGTGTGCTGTCAGTATACTGGCAAGATACAAGCTAATGAGTCTGGAAATCTTGGCTGCTGTGATTAGCCTTGCATGAAGTTGATAGATGTGACATCTATTGATTAGTGCTCTCAAATACCCTTCATTTTGTAGGACTTCACATATTCTCACCCCAATATTGTCTGTTTCACACCAGTTCTGTGAGTTGTTCTTTCACCTTTCTTGCAACATTAATGGCTCCTATTCATGCTTCTGCAGTCCAGCCCAGAGAGGTTACAGTGGTGCCTTCTTATGGTGGCCTCCCTGGGGCAGGAGTGCTGGGGGGCAGGGTACAAACCATCTGGTGCGAGGGCACAAACCATTTGATTACTGTCTGTGGGGCTAAGGTGATCTGCCCCATCCCTTCTGCTCCATCTCGCTCTATTAAAAAGTGCCTTAGTTTGAGAGGTGAAATATTAATCTGTCGTACCATTTATTGTAGCGCAGCTTACTATGCACTGGAATCCCAAAGTGCCCTGAATTTATCTTAGCCTGATACAGATGCCTGAAACTGGCATTTGCCAGATGTCCTGGTGATTCTATAACACCCAGCGTTTCAGGATTTTTGATTAATGTTCTGCAGAATTTCGTCCTTATGTGGGAAAACATGAAATTCCACGAGTGAGAATGGATAGTTTTGCTTTTGCTCTGCTTTTTCTTTCCATTTAGGGGAAGACTTGTCAGTCTAATTTTCCTTACCACCCTTTCTGTAACTAGAAAGAGGAAAAGAAATACTGTGAGTGATCTCACTTAATAACCACCAATCTATGAGTCTTTCATGGCCTTCAGATCAAGCAGCTGTGCAAAGGAGGATTTAAAATCAGGATGTCTGTGAATCTTTCTTTTCATCTAAATTAACCACCATTAATTGCACTGCAATTTCATAAACAACTATATCAATCTCTTTACTTCTCGAATCCAGTATTATTTATCATTAAAGGCTTGCTTTGAACATAAAACTGTTAGGATGCCCTTTATTAGAATGGCTAACTGCAGCTCTCTTTCTAATGAATTTTTTGCTTTATGACTTGCTGCCTGAGTTTGGGCTCTTAGTTTAAATCACACAATTGATTCAGTGTTCAAAGTCAGTTTATCAGACCGTAGCTTTACGAAATTGCCTGCCAGCAGAGCAGTCTGGGCAGTGAAAAATTAGGATGGAAAACAAAGCAACCTTGTTATTTTTCTAAATTGCACAAGGTTTGGGGGCTGCTTCTGCAACATTTAAACTGCAGGAGAGAGAGGAGCCCAACAAAGCCAACAGCAAGCAATCCTCTGGAGTGACACTGCTTCTTTCTGGAATGGGTAATGAAGAGCCGGGGACTGTGGCAGGGTTTCTGACCAGTTTGTCACGTGACAGGCTCCCTTTTCCTATTTTTCCAATGAGGTGTCTGCACGCATCCACATTGTAAATCCATGTTGTTAGTGGAGTGTCGAGGGAATCTGGTAGCCCCCAGGAATGCCATTGTTTGTGCTATGAACAATGTGTGGTGAGTTGCCATGCCTGTCCTATAAAACTACGCAGCAGTGAAAGACGTTTTATTAGATACTGGTAGTTGAAATGATGATGAGAGACATCATCTGAGAGGATGAGGTTGTGATTGACATTTAAGGAAAAATGCTTGTCTTCCCTTAGCTAGCCTGGTCTTACCTGTGGTGCAGGAGACATCAAGGGATGATAAGAAGCGGGGACATTAAAAACTGTGCTGGAGACAGAGCTGGGAGTGGTGGATATATGGGATATCCGTGGTCCTGCAGTCAAGTGTAAAAGCTCACCTGCCTCTGCATTACTCAAGCCAGGGACTTATCACCTGCAAAATTGAGTTTATCTGCTTTTGTTTTTCAATATTATCAGTCACAGTATCTTGGCTGGGTCAAGGATTGGTTTCATGCATGCCTCAGTGGTTTGTAGATAGGAATAGAATTTTATCCTTTAACAAAAGCAATTTCACCTTGTAAAACCTCTTGGTACTTCTGGATGAAGTATTATCATTGCAAGTGCTTCCTGAATGTGCACAGTCTTAATTTCAGGTACCTGGCACTGCAAGGAAAGCCTGATTGTATGGCGATGCAGTATAAACTTACAAATACTCCTTGACTGCACAATGCTACCAAAAGCATTTTTATTTGCCAACAGAACAGAGACCTAAATAAACAGAAAACCCTGTTTTTTTAAGAAATATCTCATTTTATGTGTTCTCAGAGAAAAATTATTCATGTCAAATATACATCAGATCTATGTACAATTTTTAGCCACTTTTTATTGATTTTCTTTTACTTCTTTTAGAAATAAATTGAGGTTTGTTTACTAAAACTACATGTACTTCAGTGTTTTGGTGCTGAAATAAAAACCACTGGATTGCTATTTATGAAAATATCTTTATTTGAAAGCCACAGGAGAAAGAATAATGACACAAACTGTGGTAAGAAAAGCAGCACTATAATGCAGAGGATAAGTCCCATAAAAATAAGTTGCTGTAGTGAAGAGGAGACCGATACCTACCTAGGACATCAGGAAAAGTACTTTTCTTATTAGGGGAGGCTTCAAAGTAAATGCACAGACAGAAATGTTGGCAGCCACCTCATTCAACTCACGTGACAGGCTTCAAGACTATAAGAGGTAACTTCTAGAGCTGAGTGAAAAACAGATGAAGAAAACATCAATGTAACATTAGTTCTAATGTAAATTGGAAGGCAAATGTTTTCACCTCAAGATTTTGTTCTAGAAATGCTCAAAATTTATGTCCAAACAAAGCAGCCTGACATTGCTGAAAGGAAACACATTTTGCTGTAACTTGTTATGATATTACAGTAACACAAACAAAATTCTTGTTTTAGACAAGCTAGTGCAACCCCACTTCAAGTCTGTTTGTTGTGACTGGTAATAAAACGTGGGTCTACAGCAAAAGAACACTGCTGCACTGTGTAATAACCATGTGGATAACTTCAGGACCAAGTAATATTATGTGAAAAAGTAGTTCTTAATTTTAAACATGTTTGCTTAGAGTAATTTGTTGCATAGGGCTTTTCCAATATTGTGTATTGCATCTTGGATGTAGCTTTTTAGCACCCTGATGCTCACTGTAATGCAGAATTTCCAGGGAGAGTCCTATGGCCCCCACAATGCAGCATCCATGTTGTTTAAATAAAGAACACGCTAAATTATGGCAGGGAAGTAAAGATATTAAGAAGGAATGGAGATTGGCACTCTAATTTGTGTCATACAAGTCACTGCAATCAACAGTTGCAGTTCATTGTAGAAGTGTTTCGGAATTAAATATTTTGGGTCACTTAGAAGAATATTGAACTTTACTTCAACTTAAGTATATTCCGCATTGAGTTCATAAAGATAGTATTTAATTTCAATTATTCCAATTGTAAACTGAAATTTTTCCTATTGAAAAGCTTTAATTATGTAAAAGTAGCTTTTTATATCAAGAAATGAGCTAACTGTTCAATTCCCAAAAGACTTTAAATTGGCTGTTCCTGTTAGCAGTACAAAGCCCATACTACAGAAAATACAACCTGTTATCTTTGATCTTATTTGGGTTTCATCAGAAAGAAGAAAAAAATAATCAAGGCTACTCTGAACTGTAATTAAACTTTGTCCTCCTGTTGACCCAGATATCAAAAGCCACTTCTCCGTGTGAACTGGAAAAATCAAAGCTTGATATGACAAAAATGATACATCTGGGTTCAGAAACTAGCATGTAGTAACTATGTGGTTCTAATGGCGAAAAGAAATCAGAAATATATTACTTGCCAATTTGATGATAGTTGATGAAAAATGCATATCAGCAAAACCAGAAAGAGTCATAATGCATTACTTGCAATTAGAACCTTAGAACTTTTAGTTTGCTTTAAAAATTTTCTGAAAAGCAAATAAACAGAGAGCTAGTTAAAGTAGTCAGAATAGTTTGCCCCCCTAAGGAACCTATTCAATTATCTAAGCTTATAGCAAGCCTTGCACTACTTGACAAGCAAGGCATGGAAGTCCTTGAGGAAAGTCATCTAGTAGAAGATGACATGGAATTTTTTGAAAAAAGAGTTCATTGATGATCCATTTCTGGAAAAAAGTAAGAATGGGGAGATTCGGCCTGGAATCGGGTAGAGCAAAGCAGAAGGAGGATGCCTGGAGGGGTAGAGTGTTGAAAAATCTAAGGAAAGGAATTGCATGCAGGTCTTGCTGCTTTCCTTATCTTTGTATAATTTCTTGATCTTAAGAGTAAAGCTCGTGTTTTGATATTTCTCTGAAAGTTCTGAAAGTGAGTAAATTGCTCTATTACATCACCGACAAACAGGGCAACCAGACTCAGCCTGGGTTCACCACCTGGTGTATTCCCCAGCTTTGCAGAAGCTGCAGGTATAATATGAATAAGCCAGTGCTTCCTTTCTAGGTTAGGTATCTGAAGCACATCAAGTTGTTGCCTACAGAGTATTTATTCAGCATAGGAGCTAAGAGTCCTAGATGTGAAGGGTGCAAAGTTGAGGAACAGCCAAACCTTATTGCACAAACACAGGAAAATCAAAGTTTTGGGTCAGCATAGTCACTTCTCCAGATTAAGCTTATCCAGGGCTTTACCAGTTAGATTAAAGTTTATTCATTCTGGTAGGGTATTATGGCAGTAGATCATAAATGGACTAACAGACAGGTGATAGCATAGAATTATGAAAATCTGCAAATAGTGCTGTGTGTGCCTGTTCTGGATTTAAATTTGTTAATATAAATTAACTATGAACTTGTCATCAAAGTGAAAAGATGGAGTATTTACAGAAGAGGTGCAAAGTGGTATAATCTAAAAATAAAGTAGTTTGGGCTGAATAAGAGGAAAAATGGGGCCAAAACCTTCCAACTATCTCCAGTTTGCGTGTTTTGAAGATCATTTGACTGAGTTTGTTCTCCAGTGCTGCAAAATATTATGAGATCAAAAAGGCTGACCCATATGGAAATTTCTGTTGGAGCATAAAAGTTGATGCTGCTGCTTTTCTAGCACCAGGGAGGTTTGATAACAATGGAAATTACAGAAGCATGGAAAAATGCAGCTGAAGAAAACTATTTGAGGACAACTTCTTTTTCCAACATATCTTTCAAGTATATGTACGATGCTTCTGTTGCACTCTGACACCGGGGATACAGGTCTATGGGGGCAGGAAAATGTCATGAAAAGAAGTACATGAAATCTGTTAAGATTCTCTCTAAAAATGTATAAATGACTCCTTTCCCAAGGAAATATGCTGAAAAATTTCAGCTGAAATTGAAAAAATTCTGTTGAAATATGTTGAAACAAATCCAAACAAAATATGCATCACCTACTCTTAAGTTTTAGATTCTGGAAGGTTTTAAATAAATACAGACACTAAGTGGAAGCAAACCTTTGTTTTTGTGTCTTGGCTAATTAAATAGACTTTTCATTATATCAAGATACTACTTAGATCTGCATACATAGAAATGTGATATAAGCTTCATTAGTACATGTAATAACAAAAATGATAAATAATCACCCTCTTTAAAGAAAAATTTTCTGAAGTTGGAAGTCTCAGTGAAGATACAAACAAAATCTCTGGTATGTACCTGAACAATATGAAATAATTTTTAGATTGAAGTAGTAAATGCTAAGTATCCTGTGAATGGAGATAGATATTAAAATCTTTCCCAGGTCTGTATTATTTGAAGAATATTTTCTCTAAATATGCTACAGAGACACTGAAGTAAAACAGTTTATATTTTAGCTGAAGAAATAGGTTTCTTTTCTATTGCAGTACCTATCTGTCAAGATGGTCCTAGTAATTATCACTCCCTATCATAATGGAAATCAGATCTCTTGTAGCTGGATTTCCTAATACATCTTTGTCTGGGATGTGAGATGGAAGGTAAGCTGAATACTGATGCATAAGACAGTACATTATTTTAAGCCTACCTTAAATTCCTTGGCATAACTTTTACAAACAATGTGAAAAAATGACTGAGTTTAACATGGGATGCCCAGTCTTTAATTCACGCTATCATTTCTGTGCATTTCTTCAGTTACTATGATTTCAGTCATTTCTGAGTTCAGTCATTTAAAAAAAAATAAATCTAGTTTTTCCTCCTACCCTTGGTTAGGGAGAAAAACAACACATCTGATATTGTCATCATTTTTCCATACTGGCACTTCACAAAATGCAATTCTCCATGTGAAATCCTAGTCTTGCTGCTAACAATGGAAGAAGTTATGATTTCATTAGCATAGTGATTTCAGCCTCATAGAGACGATCTGCTTCCTTGTGTTCTGTTTTTTTTCTCATTTTTACAGTTTTCTGTTGTTCTGGGCAGCCTGATCTAGTGGGAGGTGTCCCTGCCTATGACAGGGGAGTTGGAACTAGATGATCTTTAAGCTCCCTCCCAACCCAAACTATTCTATGATTCTATGATTTCTCTTTTCTGACTACATTGTGTTTGTAAAGACTCATTCTGACCAAACAACAGACAACAGTTGTAGTGTATCAGAACAAAGATCTATATATCCTACCAGATACATTAAATAGCTACTCTAGCCAGTGATAGAGAGCAAAGAAAAAGTCCAGGGTAATCTTGGATTCATATTTTTTCCAAGTTCCTCTCTCAGTTTCCAAAAGTTTCTTACTTACAGACTTTCTGATCTGCAGATGGTATCTCTGTCATCTTGTCCAGCTGCTCTTGACACACCTTTCTTCCATAAACTTTTCTAGTAGCTTTTGGGATTTATCTATACCTCAAGCACCCAAACAAAACAGGATGTTATGTCCTGCAATGCGATTAGGCACTGCATGTGAATGTAGTTTCTTTCATCTGTTTTTGATTTGCTGCCTGATGATTTCATTTAGCGCCCCACAGTTCTTTTTTTCTTGAAAAATAATAACTAATTATTCCCTCACCACCCGCTCCACATATTTTATACTTTTCTAGACCTCTATCATGTCCTAAGGAATCTCTTTTCCAAGCTGAGGAAATGAAATATCTTCACTTTCTTTTACAACAGAAATTGTTTCCTATTTCTGACCAATCTGACCCTCCTTATCTGTACACTTTCTAGTTCCCATTTTTTAAGTGACCAGACTGTCACACAAGATTGGGTACACCATGGCTTTATAGAGTACCAAATTATAGTTTCTATTCTCTTCCTCGTCTGTTTTATGGTTGAGGAGTAGGAAGCTTCATCTTCCAGAGAATCAACTGTAATGATGTAGGAGAATACTTTACTTGGTGATAAATGCTGACCTGAGAACTTGTGATTTGGAACATATAATTAGGGTCACTCTTCACAATGTGCACTGCTCTGCATTCAGCGGTGCTGCATTCCTTCTGCCACTTTGTTAGCAATGCGGTACTGGGAGATATCTCTCTAACTCCTGGCTAGCAAGTTCAAGTCTGCCACTCTGAAGTACTAGCCCTATTGGAAAAAAAGACTACCCAAACCAAAAATTATAGAGGTTTTTATGCCAAATCTCACAGAAAAAGATAATTTTTTTTGTGTTTGATTACAGTGCTAAGCAGCCTAGAGTAAAAACTAATAAAAAACAACAAACAAAAAAACCCAAACAACAACAAAAAAAATAAAAAACAACGATTCTTTTTTTTTTTCAACTTTCTTTGCCTTCCTAATTATCAGGCAAACCATTTCCTTCAATTATAAACTGAAGGCAGAGGCTACAGATACGTCCTCTGGATGTAGAGTCTCCATGAGTAAAATTTTCAAGAACAGGCTAGACAGACAGCTGTGAAGAATGGCCAAACAACTGCTGTCGTAGGGAGATGTACGAGAGGTTTGTCTGAGATCTCCTCTGATTCTACAACTAGGATAGCCTTTGACATGGGATCAATACATTCACAATGAGTCCTTGCTTGCTTTGGCATATTTCATTATACTGAGTGAAAAATAATTGGTCTCATTGGTGAATAGTCCTTTTATATGTGTTTTTAAGGATAGGGATACAACACGTATATTTTATCAGTGTCTTCTCAGTACATAGCAGCTGAACCCAGCAGTAATGACAGTATTATTTAGATTAGAGTTTATATATAGAAATGCTGTGAATTTTCACTTTATTAACAGCTTTGCAGCAGACAAGATTCTTGTCTTTTATTTTTATGAGGTATAAATATGAAACTAAATTATCTGAAGAAGTGTAGCTTCTGTAGGACACCTCATATTGTCAGTGCCATGGCATCAAGGGAAGGCTGAGGAACGAAAGGAGTATAAAAGGGAATGGAGAGAGGACAAAAGAAAGAGGAATATGCAGAACACAGCGCTACGTAGTGTCAAAGGGGGATTTTAGAAAACCAAAGCTGCAAAGACCAAACAAGCAGTCTCCCAAGGAACCAAATATATTTGCTTGGGAACTATTGACATACAAACCTGAGAGAAAGAATAGAGAGCAGAAATGTATTGATGCCTACAGTAAGTAATTCTTGCAGTAGGCATCAGTTGTCTCTGTCCAGAAATGTCTGCAAATGACATAATGGAAAGTGCAGAAATACATTGGGAATTTACCACAGAAACCTACCTCTGTCATTTGAAAGACCAAACATTCACCCTGGGCACTGTACAGTTCTGTTGTCCCTATGTGTCAGCATGGAGATGTTTCAGTGATTATGATGATGAGATCCTTTCTGTGGAACAGGTAAATGTCATCTTTCGTGTATAAGAAGGTCTGCCATGTTCAGCATGAAGTATTGTTTAGAGAAGCACTGATTTATTTCAAAGATCATTCCTGACTCAAGGAACAGCCACCATTAAGAGAGAGACATTCAGTGACAACATCAGATCTGCATGATGTGCAGAAAATGAAACAAAAGGTAGAGAACTTTAAAGGATTTTTTAAGAATTCACACTGCCAGTCAGTACCTCACACTCTAAGAACTAAAGTAGTTAGCTTTGTAGAGGTTAACTGCAGCCAGTAGAAGCAGTTTAACAGTTTAGCCTGTCCGGTTTATGTGGGAGGTTGTTTGGGGAGCGATGCCTCAGGCAGTGCCTGCTCCCAGAGTCCCAGCATCCTGATCCTCCCTGCTCCCTGAGCCAGCCTGGAGAGCTTGAGATGCTGTGCACTGAAGAGGGTCAAGGAGGTGATCCACAGGGAAATTTTGGCCATCTATAATATTTTTTGCTTTTCTCTTTATACAGATCACCAGTTAAAAAGAAAACTAGGAGTCTCAGAGAAGCTAATGTAACCTCTGCTTACATTTATTGCATTATCATTACAACCACAGCTGATTAATAGCAATAGTTTAAAAGAAACTTTACTTAATAGTAATGTTCCTTTTCTGCTTAGGCTGCCAGCAGATTTCCCATATATGAACTCATTTTTCAACATCATTTTGTCTACCAGGCTTGCTATAATAGGCCTCACTTCATTTTTTAGTGCTTAGTCACCTAAGTAAGTATTCTTTTGATATTTTTATTCAGGCCTCTCTATCAAGACAGTAGAATCTGGAGCACATGAAGCCCAAGACTGAAGAGAGAGCTGTGTGCTGGGGCAGGCAGCTGTTTTGTCATCTCGAACAGGTCCTTTCCTGACATCTATTTCCCATGAGCATGGAAGCAGCAACGCATCATTGGCCATGTTTTCTGAAGGGCCAGGAAGGGAGGACTCATTTCACTCTTTGGTCATATCCCCAGACACTGCTGGCAAGGATTAGATGGCAGGTTGCCATCCCTGAATGTTGCACTGCATGTATGAATCCCTACCACCCTTAGTTTTGTCTCAGATCCACTGACAATTCCATTCTCAGACAGTCACTGAAATCTCACACATTTCCCACACGATTTCTGATTTTATTTTTATTTTCTTCTTATTGTCATATTTCTAAAGTCATCCTTGTCTGTTTTTCTAATTCTCATTCTCAACACAATCAGACCTGGTGGAATGCGTGATTCTCACTCTGTCCAACCTGAGTTTCCATATCAGGCTCTGGGCAGAAGCTCAGCACCAACATGTGATGGTTCCACCTTGAGCAATCTGCCTCCATGAGGTGTTGGACATCTTCAATGCAATGCTTCCTCTAGTCTTTATTATTCCCTGATGCTTAGGTACTGATAGCCAGATGTCAACGCAGGTCACCAGCCAAATCTGTCTACAATGCCACCTTCCCAGCAGTTTCAGATATTGTTTTCCAGTTGTTTGTTCTTCCATGGCCTGTCTCAAGGCTCATGGCACTCAGGTATTTGCATTACCCTATCAACCACGACTCATTACGGTCAGCAACTCAACACTTGATCAAGGCAAAGTCATGTATAAGTATATAAATAAATGTGTGCTTGTGGATGTTCAAGTCTTGTTCTGTACTTACTTAACATAAAATCTCTATTATTTGTTGCAAAAGACAATGAAAAAAATATTCTAGTTGCCCTTTTCTTTGAATAACGTTGAATGGTATGTATGAGTGTGCGTTTGTTCCAGCTTTCCATGGACTGGAGTAAAGGATGCCAGCTAACGGCCATAGAGGTCAGCCAAGAGTCACATCTCCCCTGACCGTTCCTATGAGGAATCACTTGTTCAAAACAAGTCCCTCATCCTGCTAATTAATTTTCAAAACATGTTTCTACTCTGACAGATCCCTTGCAGAGAGAATCTGTGACAAGTTTGCAAATCAACCCAGCCTTCTGCATCTAACATCAGTAAATTGCCAAATCTTTTAAAATGTAGCAGCTGCCATTTTCTCACAATATTAATGCTCTTAATGAAACGGAGAGAGAAGTGTTAATATTTGGTTTTCTCCTTTTAGCTGGGCACTTGTATTGTCTTCTCCATGGTGATGAATTTTCTTCTTGAAGTATGTTTCCTGCTTATTCAGTTGCTTGTCAACAACAGCTTTGGGTGTTTGGCAGCAGACATCAGAGCAGCTGGGAGTCAGGCAGAAGCAGGAGGACCATCAGGTGCCCGTGGTTGTACCAAATGCTCCAAAAGAGCATCCTTCTGATAAGCTTATGTCTATAACTGTGTTTGCATAGATTGTTCTATTCATATCATGAAGACGAATGCGATGATAATAGTTGCCTGATTCTTCACACAGCCCCAAAACACGTAAGATTCCTGAATTTATTAATCTTATAAGGACTGATAATGATAATAATCAGAAATTAATATTAAATATTATCAGGATATATTGCCTCTTTGCTCATCAAAGCAGGCAAGGATGAGAGATGCAATCAGAGACAATGTCAATAGCAGAACTGAAATTTTCTGCTACGCTGTACAGTCTGGTACCACAACTATAGTAAGATCTTTGCATGGACTTTGCTTGTATCTAGGTTTTCAGAAGATGATGTCACTAGTGTATTCAATATGGAACATCAGGGAGCAGTTACTTTTCAGGTTGTCCTATATAGCTGAGTTGTTTCTGCTTTTCACAAGCTTATTTTGGAACTTACCAAGAGCTGAGCAGAAGTACAGCAAGCTCCACTTCTTGTCATGTTCCCTTACACGGACAGAATTACTTTCTCTTCCATCTTCTCCTATACATCTCACATTCACATTTTCCATTCACAGGCTGTCTCCGAAGCTTTTCCATATAGTATCTCCAGGACCTCATGGGAGAATCAGTAGCAGATGGATTCCTTGCATCAAAGGAATTACCATCTGTTATTTCTCTTCCCAATTTTCTGCAATGCTGGCAAGAATTTGATTGTTTCTCCTATTCTCCCCCAATCCTTTGCTGCCCAGTTGGGCAAACAAAGGTAGGCAAATAGCAGCATGCCTCTTGCCTTTTCTCCTGCTGGTTTCAGCAACTTCTATAATTGTAAAATCATAGAGTAAGCAATGGTAACATTCAGCACCCACAGGTGGTTATACTCTCCCCTTCACAGACATTCCATGTCAAGCTCCATCTGCTGCACTTTCAGAAACTCCTACTCATCTATGAAGGAATGAAAAAAGCCTCAGGAGACAAACTCACAGAAAATCCCAATTAACTTTATCCCCCCTCCCAAATGCTAGTACATATCAGGAAAGGCTTTGGCACTGTGGAGTTGGTTTACTCTATTCTTACACTGTGTTACTGTTTCCCAGCTAGGTACATTCAGATAGTTATTGCTAAAATACAACAAAATACGTTTATATATATCTTCATTGACAAGATTCCCTTTTGAAAGAAAAATGCTTTACCCAAAAAATCTTCCCGTGTCTCCCACCTAGAAAGCCCTAGGAATTCAGTCATGTTTTCTGGTCTGTCAGGTCAAGGTTGGCAGCTGTTGCATTCTCATTATGTCTTGCTAATTTACAGGTCTAGTTACAGTCCACCTCTTCTGGACCTCAAAAGTTTCAATAATTCAATAATCTCTTGGGTTTTTGTTTGTTTGTTTGTTTCTAAATAAAGCTCTTGGTTGTCAGGAAAAGCTAGAACCAGATACCAGCCAGTTAGCCCAAAGCACTGTGGCAAAACAAACCACAAAGAAAATATCCTTAGTATTTTTTAATGTTTTTTTAATTCTTTCTTAAGAGTCAGATTTGACAATACTAAATTCACACAAAATAAGTTTATGCAGTACTTGTTTCGGCTACTGCAATCCTTGTCAGTGTGTTGAACGATGTGATTATAAGAAGCATTTATAGTATAAATGCAGTTATCGAAAAAAATTCTAGAGAGGTTTTTAAGTAGTTAAATTTGTGATACCCTGCTTTATTATAGACCAATCACTTTACCCAAGAATTACAAAGTGCAAGTGGGAAAATTCCGGCTAAAATCCATCTCCAGTTCAAGATCTTAATCTCCTAATTGTGCTTTGACTGCTCTCTTCTCTGAGGAAAATCACTGTAGCTTTGATCCAGATGCCTTCTTCGCAAGCCTTTATTTTAGTATTTTGAATACACATCACCTGTTTTGCATTAGGTATTTAGACAAAAATCTAATTAAAAAATCTAAGTTTATCGGATACTGCCATAAATCTGGCGCCTTTCCCAAACGCCACTCTCACTTCATAGAAATGTAATGTAGTTTTCCTTGTGTGATGTCCTCTGCATTCATGGCAATGTGGGTTTAGCAGCTGTGTTTGAGAGAAGACCACAAGCAACATGTTCTTGAATGCTGAAATATCAGCGTATAGCTCTTATAAAAAGAAACCAAAGGACTATGCCTTTTTTTAGTATCTCAATCAAATTTTCCTAGTACTATCAATACAGTATTGTAATTAGATTCAACATAAAAATTTCAGTTTCCCCCTCAGCCATCGTCTGTAAATGTTTTTAGTCATTGATGCATGATAAGGAATGTAAGGCAAATGCTAACTTTAGCAGAAATAAGTGCTTTTTGAAGCTATATTTAATAGGTGCACTGCAGATCCTAGGCTCTCAATTTCAAGACAAGGCACGTTGTTAAATAAAAATGTGTTCCTCTCCCACACTAATCACGGAGAAGAAAAATCAGTTAATGTAAGACCATAAGCTGCAGTTTTATTCTTACTTCATAGTCAGCTCCCATTTCTAACAGGGGATCTACCTACTAATCTGCTTTTGCCTATGCTGCAGTGGTAGGAGGGAGCCCAGGAACTGGATAGCTCTGCACATCCTCTCACTTCAAAGAGGTTGGCAGAGACTTGATGTGATAAAAGGAAGGAGACCAGAGGAACAATGAATAGCCTCATTTCACTTCTCAGAAAGACACTAAAGATAACTGAATATTGATTAATAAGTGTCTGGCAAAACTGGGTTTAGAAAGTGTCAGGGTAGAATTGCTTAGAAAAGAGGACACTGGACGCATCCCTTTCTGCTTTAAGGAGAGCAGCTGGCCAGGCAGATCAGCAACAGCAGGAGGTTTTGGCTACTTTTACTACAGCAAAAAGCTGCTGCTGTGTGAAGGGTCTGAGTCTCCGATAGCCAAGTCCCTTGCTAATCTCCACCCATCTCTGGAGCGTTGTTACTGATGGCTTGATGGCAGCGTGACAGCTTTACCCCAGGTACTGGGGAGCAGTGGGTGGGCTGCCCAGCAGCTGTGGGGATAACCCCCAAGCACTCAGGGCACTGGGCTGGGGGGCACCAGTGGGGCAGAACCCCCAGCCTGGTGTTGGGCTGGTGGTGACTGAGGGCAGCTGTGGCAGGAGGGATGTGGACATTACTGAGCAGGGAGAGCTAGAGGCTGTGGCCAGCGGGCAGGCCCAGGGGAATTTAAATTATGTGCAAGTTTTGGAGTAGTTCTGCTCCAAATCCCCTCAGTTGCCATGATAGCGAAAAATTAACATGCTGTTATCATGCTAGATTTCAGTTAAATGTGGCCAACTCAACTGTGTGTAGTGATCTTCCTGATCCGCTCTCGCTCTCCGTGAATGAAAAATTTTTAGACAAAGAGCCGTCAATCAGACTTTCATATGACTTTGTTGATGTCTCTGTGCTAGAAACAATCACAGGCCTTTTGGAGAAGGATATTCAAAATGATCTTGACATGCTGAATAAGTGATCCAAAATCAACAAAATTAACCTCAGCAGAGATAAATGCAAAGACATCAGTGGCAGCAAGAGAAGAAAAGATCCTGAAGCTATGGTAGACCACAAAGTACATACTAATTACGAACGTGTTGTGGTTTCTTAAAACACAGGATGGAGTACTAGGAGTAGTACTAATGTGGGAGATATCTGACCCATGTTATTCAGTAGCAGAGAAGCCTTCACCTGGAGGGACTATGGTCAGCCTAGGAGAACCAGAAACAAGACAGTTCAGAAAAGGTCATCCAGAGCTATGAGAGAATTAGAAGGGATGATTTACAGGGACAGTCTGAGGGGTTTGATGAAAAGCTGGAAATTTGCTTAATGAAGAAAAGAGAACTAAACAGCTTTTAAACATTTGACACAGTACTTAAAAAAGGATAGGAAAAGATCTTGATATGTAGTGGAAAAAAGTTTAAACTCTACATTAAGAAAGTTTCCATTTGTGATGATGGCGAAATACTGGAAAAGGCTTTGTAGGCATATTGTTGTATATCTGTCACTGAGGGTTTTAAGAACATATTAGATAACTCTAACCATGGATGGTCTACATGCATTTGATCCTGTCTGCATGTGAAATTGGATTTGATGACCCTCTGTGGGATACTGGACTTATTCAGCCTTGTTGGCACCACCAGCGAGGAGTAGCAAGGCTAGACAACATGCTTATCTGGCAAAGCAGATGAGGTGAATTCTGGTCTAACACTTACCTAATCGGTGTTTTCTGGGGTGATATGGAAGTTTCACAGCCACATGCTTCTTCAGTAAATTCAGATAAGACCACACACCCCACTTTGTATCTTTGTTCAGAAACTCCCTGCCTGGAGGGGCGTGCTGAGCTGGATCCCATCTCACTGGCGACACATCAAACATTGCTAAGAGCCAATTGGCACCTGATAGTTCACTTAGTCTCTCCTTGCTAAGAATCACCAAAAGTGTAAATTTGGCCTCTAGAATCCTCTGTTTTGAGGATAGGAGCTCCAACTATGGGATGGGTTGATGGGCCTGAATCTCTCTCTCCTCCCCAAGGACGGATGCCTCCTTAGTAAGATTTGCAATTCCAACTATATTGGATGTTACCTGGGAAATTATAGTTAAGTATAAGCACTTAATTTTTATATCTAGCTTGATTTTGCAGTGTATTAATTTATCATAGGCAATCTCAAACTTGTCATACCTGTTGCTTCAATAAACTGCTTTACTGATTCGACTTTGTGAATCTGATCAGTGAATCATGGGATCTGGCAAACACTGGTCCTATCAACCCCGTGAAACTGCTCAGTGAGCATCCTCTGGGAAGGCTGACAGACAGATTGACTCTCAGACCCCATAGTCCCTCTTTGGATGCTGACAGGAAAGGTGACTGACTGGAGGGCTTCCTTTTTCTTAGCTACATATCAGACCCTTTTACCCTTTCAATGTGACACCTTCTAAGATGCCTTCAAGCCCTTCATGTCTCTAATGCAGAGACAGAGCGACTCAGGACTTCTCAGGAGTGAACGTCGGGCAAAGAAGGGACCATATGAGGGAGAGGGAAGAAGCAAAGTGCAGCCAGTGAACAGTAGAGACACTATCTCGCTCCTCTGTTGAAGCTCAGAGGTGGGAAGTGGAGCTGAACTTGTCACATTTGGAAGGATGCAGTCTCCAAAATACAAGCTGCTGTGGCTCTCCATACCACCTGCCTCGCAGTGGGAGCCACAGTGTGTCCCTGGCTTTCCAAGGCTCCGGCACAGGTAAAAATGTGGTTCAGGATACAGTTATTTTGCCCTTATCTCTCACAACAATCTGGTGCCGTAGACAGTTGGCTACTTTGCAGTTTGCCTGAACTCTGATTACAGTGGTTCTCTGGGCAGTTCACAATGCTTCTGCATTTGAGAGAAACCATGTTCTCCCTTCTCTTGGTTTTAAATCTGCTCAGTAAGCAACAGTTTTTGACACTGATAAATCTAGGCTAAATTGCTGAGAAGCTGTTTGGACAAAGTATTCTAAATGAGTAGGTGTTCCTTGAGTCACAGGAAAGTGCCTAGTGGTTTAAATAGGCATAATACAACTTTCTATGCTTCTTTCAGCCCTCTTTTTTCATACTTCACGTGTTCTTTTTTCAGCCCTTTTTTTTTTTTTTTTGGTACTGTAAGTCTCTGCATGAAGTGGAAGATCTGTGTGCTTGGTCTTGAGCCTGGGGGCAATGCTGCCAATTAAAAGACTCAACTGATGTCTGTGGAGCTGAATCAATACCCACATGCAACACTCGCTGAAAGCAACATCCTTGCAGGCTGAAAGGATATTCAGTTTAACAGCATAATAATTCACATTCTTTGCTACAGTCTGTAGTATTTCTACACAGTAGGTATCAGTTTGCCACTTAATTATTGATGTGTTTTCTAAATGTCCTTATGCTATCTTTTTTGTTAGTTTTCTTGTAAAACTCCTTTTTTATTCTCTAATTCCTAATTCCTGCTCATTACACAAAAAACATCCTGCCAACCAATTATGTACAGTCTTTTTACGTGACTTCTCTGCTGAAGCTGTCTGGTTCATCCTTTTCCTTTTGGATTCTGTATGTCCTAAACAAGTGGTTTTCAACATTTTCAGCTTTTTGGTCCCCACAATTATTTTGGTGGAAATAAAGGATCTAGTACACGAAATTTAAGTTCACCTTGCAATGGGCAAAGTGAAAAAAAAAAATTTACTTACCTTTGCAGATCCTTTAGAGGCAGTTCACAGAAGACTCGCATAAGGGCACTATTGTTTGAAAGCCTTTCCTCAGAATACTGACACTTGTGTTAATCAGCACCACATCATTACTTTTCATTATAAGCATTATTCTTTATTACCTCCTGTGTTTAGTTTCTTTTAACATTCTCCATAAACTAATTTTCTTAAAACCTATTACCATTTCTATTGCACTAGGATTTATTATTCTATTGCACAAGGAAATATCTTTTAAAATTCCATTTTCTTCTCAGTGCCTCCCTTTTATCTCTAGGTCGGTCATTCATTACAACTGTGGTGCTTTTACTCAGCACTTGAGAAAGATGAAGCTTTGGCAGTATAACAACCACTTGTTTATTTCCAAACCAGACCCAGCACACTTACAGTACTGCCTTCCCTCAGTGCTTTTCCCCTCTTTTCACTTTCAGGAAATCAATCCCATTCCTTCGAGCAATGACAGATTGCTCCTGATTTGTTTTTTTTTTTTTTAATTTGGCCACTCTGGTGAGCCTGCCAAATGCTACTAATTAGCAGTTGTTAGATTTGGGCTCTGGTCCTCTGAGATGCTCCATACGAATGGACTCAAAACGGATGCTGTAGATGCAGTGATTCAGCCATCTGCTGAATATAGTTCATATATAGTACAAGGCGGCTTTTATAGCTGTATTTCCACTATGATGTAGAACCAGTAGTTCATTTCATATAAGTCATGAAACGCTTCTTAAATGGTTTGAAATTTGGATAATATTCTCTGGAGCAAGACTTCAACTGTATCATTTTGCTTGTCCTTGAATATCCGATTGTCTCCAAAAATGTGTAATCAGAACAGCATTTTTTGGTACTGGAACCTACTATCCTTAGTTTAAGCGCCTACCAGTGTCACATGCCAGGCATTCAAAGGGCAATTTCTGCCCATGAAAGGGATACAATCATAAGGAGTCTCATTTTATGAGGGTATGTTGAATGTCACTAATTGTCTAAAGACTGGTTTGAAATATTCATGTGAAAGGGGTGCAGCAGGGCAAAATGAAGGATAAATAACAACGCAGGGTGATAAGTCAGCCTTTAAAAAATCAGGGCATGTTTTTTGAGCTTGGGATGTAGAAAATGTAGGAGTATTGTAGCAGGACTTAAAGCAATGTGAGTTGGTATGTATCTGGGCAGTGAAATTCTTTAAAATGCTGATATGATTGCTGAAGGCTATCTGTACTTATAAATATGCTCCTAAAAGTACCAGATCTGTGACCAAGACTAGCACTTGGCTGGTACCACTGCAGAGTCACCTGAATCCATAGACCATTATAGGCACTCCAGAAAGCAAGAAATCTCCATTGAAGTTATGAGATCTTCACTAGGGAATGACCACCTTTAAATCATGCTGCAATGCTTCCTTCTTTAACAACGTCTTTCCTTGTAACTGAGGTGCTATTTATAGGATCATCCACCCTTTTTCATCTCCACAGAGACAGGAATGAGGCGAGCTGGAGCCGCTTATATCAGATAAAGGAGTTTAATATTTTTCAGATCCATCAGTGATCTTACTAGACCATTATAAAGATAGATGGAGGGGTTTGGACAGTAGAGTGTAAGTGCCAGTTTTAAGCCCTGCTAAAAGATACAGGTGTGAAAGGCAGGATTCATTTAACTAAATGTATGTCTGAAGGTATACATCTGTGTCAAGTCCTCTGTAGCCAGCGGAGAGAAACTGACAACTCTGGGAAAACTCATTTCGTCCTAAAGAAGACTTCTAAAGCAGTAGACTTCTAAAACAGAGATAAATATCACCAAAGAAGCCAGATTTGACATTGCATATGCTTAGGAAGCACAGCAGAGAACAAATGGGTACTACTGAGAGCAAATCACGGGCATGCTGAGTGTTTTCGAGTAGCTACAGGATTTTCAATATTTGGAAACAGTCCCACAGCCATTGTGAACTTGTGCACAGTGCACAATACCTGGACTTCATGTTCCCTTCCAATTTTAAAAGGAAAGATTCTCTTTGTGAGGCATTGCAGAAAAAATGACATGTTTTAACAAGCCAAATTTCCCCTCTGGGGTGCAGATGTTCAGCCATGTGGTGAGTCTGCCCTTGGGTTGCGAGTGCCATTGTCAACTAAATGATGTTAAGTGGAGTTGCACCAAGGGTAGATTAGCTACAGGCACCTGGTTGCTTCAGCCAGTCAGTGTCCACACTTTGACCCAACCGCTCATTTTCAGCACTAATCTTAAGCTGTTTGTTTTCGGATCCATTCCTGAAAGAGTGTTCATGAGCTTGCACGATGGCCTAGGTCAAAAGCTGAGGAAGACATCTACGCTGGAACTTGTATAAGCTCTCAAGAGCCTCTGCTTTTGCTTTGTTTGTTGGGTTTTCTGTTTTTTTTTTTCCTTTTGATTTGTGGAATTTTTCATCCTCTTTTAGGAAAAGGATCTTGAGATTAGGGGTGCAGTTGGAATTATGATTAGAGTACTGGTATTTTCCTCTCTGTTTTGACACCTGGACATCGATGAGAGCCACTCTCTCTCCTTAGTTATTAATATTCACATTTGTTTCTTTCCTATTAATATTTACACTTGCTTCTACACTAGAATTTATTAAAAATCTGCATTTTTGGAAGCTGCTTTCAAGATACAAATTTGCCAGAAAATCTATTACTCTGCTTGCTTCTTCCATTTACGTTCTCTAGGCAACCAAAAGTGTTTATGCAGACTAGATTCCAATGTGTTAGTTATGTATGCATGCACATATATCTGTACAATAGTTATATATTATATACTATATACTGTATGCATATATAATGTAACTGGTGTTAGTGCTTCCATTTGCAGATCTCAAAGCACTTAGCTGAGGAGTCTTAAGCATTTTTATCTCTCAGACATAGGGAAGCAGAGGTAGAAAGGGTATGTGGCTTGTTTAAAACCGCATGAACAGGTCACCAAGAAAGGGAACCTACGTCTTTGATTTCCAATACTGTGCTGCATTGGTGGGCAGTGGTACCCATCTTCTACATGTAAATTCTTTTTTTTTTTAAAAAAAAATCTTCCTTTTTCCTAGAAATTCCAGCTCAATTGCTAAACTTTAAAGACCTCATTTTGCTACTGTTTCAGAAAGAATAAAAAATAAATATGTTTGTAAAGCATGAAAACTCGACCCTGCTAGTTCTTAGAGGAAAACTTGGTGGGTATCAATTGGATCAAGTCTCTGTTTGCAGGCCGCAGTTTGAAGAAACAGTGCATTTGGATTTAAGACTCCTAGCACCAAATAAAAAAGGCTGTGACACTGGACATGATGACATTGATCCAGGATGAACTCACTCTTCCAGTTCAAATATGCAAAATGCCCCTAATCTGGTGAGTTAGCTTTTTACCAGCAGGCTTTGTATGAGATCAGTTACTGTCTGTCTGCACCACTCTAATTTTATGCTGGACAAGTAGCATCTGCCTTTCTGCAGCCAGCATAAAACTGACATAATCTATGTATGCATCAGGTCCACCGGTTAATTTGACAGAGAAACAATGGTGTGACCGCATCTGATCTGAATCAGTTTTGTCCTGCTGTCTAATCAGTAGCGCAGAGGTCTTGCACTAATGGCGATGGAAATGAAGCCTTATCTCAACGCCCCAATCCCGCCGCTGTTTCACATCCAGATTTCCTTGCCCGTTCCCATATGCATTAATCGGGGAAGGGAGCGGGCAGCTTTCCCTCCCTAATTTCCTGAAATAGCAGGGGAATCACAGAATCATAGAATAGTTTGGGTTGGAAGGGACCTTAAAGATCATCCAGTTCCAATCCCCCTGTCATGGGCAGGGACACCTCCCACTAGATCAGGCTGACCAAGGCCCCATCCAACCTGGCCTTCAACACCTTCAGGAATACTTGAGGCTCTCCTGCTCCCGCAGCTTCCCGGGCTGCATCTCCTTTTCCATTTCCACCAGCACCTCCTCTAAACGTGGCCATCGCTGCACGGCGCCGTGGGAAAAGCGAGAGGCGCTCCCGCCGCCCCGCTGCGCAGCCGGGAGCGCATGGATGGGGACGGGGGAGGGTTCGCACGCACCACCGCGGTACCCAGGGCTGCATCCACCGGGGCGAGGTGACATCCCGCCGGGAGAGCTGCATCCATCGCTCCGGGTCCCTCTGCCCTCAGCTTTAACGCCGCGTCTCCTGGTTTTGCCAAACCACAGCGCGCTGTCATCTTAAAGAGCGCAGGGGAGGGACCGCGCGGGAGGGAGGTGGGAAGAGGCGGGCGCCAGCAGCAGCATCTTCCCGGGAGCCGCCGCACCAAGGCGCGCTCCCGGCCAAGCCCCCGCTCGCCAAACCCAGCCTCCAGCTCGCCTCCTCCTCCCCGGGGCAGCTGGGGATCGCTCGGCAGAGCCGTGGTTCCGCCGCAGGGCCGGGGGAGGCGGCCGCAGGCTCGGAAGGGGCAGGGCGGGCGGTGCCGCCCCCCGCGCTCGGCGGTCCCGGCCCCCATCGCCGTCCCCGTCGCGGAGGGGCCGCCCCCGGGCCGCCTCGGCAGTGCCGGCGGGGCTATGGCTGCGGAGGAGGTGCTGCAGGGCGCGGAGCATTACAAGAGCGAGATCGAGCGGCTGACCCGGGAGCTCTCCGAGACGACCCACGAGAAGATCCAGGCGGCGGAGTATGGGCTGGTGGTGCTGGAGGAGAAGCTCACCCTCAAGCAGCAGTACGACGAGCTGGAGGCGGAGTACGACGGCCTCAAGCAGGAGCTGGAGCAGCTGAAGGAGGTGAGGCTTTTGTGTCCCTGCCCGCAGCCGGGAGAGCAAAAGATGCTCCGGCCCTGGAGCGGCAGCAGGGATCCCTGGGGTGGGGAGGAGGATCAGCCGGGACCGTGGAGCTTAAGGACGGATTACACAAGGTTGCAAACCCCTTGCCCTGGGAAATTTTCCCGGAGCCGGGAGCCACAACTTCTGCGAGCAGGGATTTGCAGCGCTGGAGGATGCCTCCGGTCACACCTGCACCGTCCGAGGCTTCTTTTTTTAGGAAGAGGAAATTAAACAGCCCGTAGGAGGAGAGGGATTTGCTGACAGGGATTTGCAGCATTGGAGGGTGCCTCCAGTCACACCTGCACTGCCCGAGGCTTTTTTAGGAAGAGGAAATTAAACATCCCGTAAGAGGAGAGCTGAGCAAAACCTGGTATGTAAGGACTCGGGATCTATGTAAACAGTTGTCTGCAGTGCGTGAGGAGAGAGACAATTCCTTTGGAGTTATTTATAGACCTGCTCTATTCTGCCAGTCAGGGGAACCGCTGCCATTAAGGGGGAAGGGGGGGGTGAAGTAGCCACACCATAATCTTGAGGTCGCTCCCCATCAGTGGAAATTAAACTCCTGCGTCATGCTGGGAGGATAAAAATACTTAATCGGAGAGGTGTTTTGGGGTTGTCTTTCAGATGTGTTTTTGTACCACCGAGGTATAAAGTGGGGGAGTGCTGCGCCTCACCTTTTGGCTGTGCAAAACGTGACTCTGAATTAGCATCACCCTTCCTATGTTCATCATTAAGGGAAGTAACTTGAGATTGGTACAGTGCACATACACAGCAGCCATAGAAGGGGTGTGTATATACGCAAGCACAGCACCCATATCTCTGCGTTTGATGTTATCTTTATACTGTCTTAAAATGTAACTAATGACATATTTTGGAAAGAGAAGATAAAGTATCAAATAGATATTCTCCCAAATTTAAAAGGTATCTCTACAGAAATATATTGCTATATATAATGTGCAGAAATTCTGTTCATTTGGAAATCATGAACGTATTCCATGTTGAGGGAAACCACTTAATAAACTTTAGATTATATATGAATTTACTCTTTAGAATACTAACTGATGCACTTCTAGAAATATTTTTAATAAAATAAAGGTTTCATTTTACTTGCAGGTAAATGAGTTATGCTACAGACTTGGTTCAGTGTCCAGAAGAGTTGAAAAAATTATATTTTCAATAAGAAGAATAAAGTTGTTTTCAGAAAAACCTATTGATCTCTGCCTCCCTCCCTCCCCCTGAATGTATGCGGTAGGCTCAGGAGTTTGAAACCAGTAATCACAGATTGAGAGACAGAGATATATAACTTGCAGTAGCATGAAGGCAGTGCTATTGGAGATGACCCTGCAGTAACTGAGAAGAAGAATTAAGGGGGGAAAGTGCAATGCAGTTTCTTTGGGGGGGAGGGGGTGGGGAGGAGAGGTAAGCAGAGCTGTAGGTAGCTGTTATCGCGTCACAATAATATTTAAAACACTGATCAGAAAGCAGGATGACACATGGGTGTACATGGCCACAGATAGGAGTAGCACAAGGAATTAAGTTGATATTATTAAACTAGAGGTATTAGTCAACATGACTAACTGAAATCAAAGATGGGCACACAATTTCTCTGCCTGGTTCCCCCCCCCCCCCCTTGAAGTCAATGGAATTGCATGCTCTGCAGCCCAGAATGTCTCCTGTGGGGCCATGCATGGACCCTGAGGATATCTATGAAGAGAATAGATCCAGTAGCTTGCCTGATGCCAAGCAAGAGTGGAGCCTCTCCAGTTTCCAGTTCAGGCACGGGCTGCTCAATTCCAGAGCTCTCCATAGCTGCAGGTTGGGTATTTCCATCCCCCATCTAGGCTACAAGAGATTCTTTTCTTGCTTCTAACCTCTATAGGAGAGACCACACTGATTCTTACTGCACAAGAAGCCCTGCAAAGGAGAATTTGCTCACATCCCTTCTTGTCACTGTAATCTATTTTCTAGCGTCTCTGTTACCACTTCCATTATGACTGTTCCCTGAGTGCAGATCAGAGTAACTGTGAGACATAAGCAAATGGTGCCTCTGACGACACTAACAAGGGACAATTCAGGTGGTTTGAACAAACAGTCTTGCGGAGACTTGGAGGTGTAGATTTTGGAGCTATAGGGTTCCGTCTGAAAGCTCTTAAAGTGGCAGAAGAAATCCAAAGACAGGTTTTCTATGAAGGTTACTTCCAAAATGTGCGGAGGAGTCTTTGTGTGTCATCTCCAGCAGGGTCTGCAAAAGGATGTCCTGGACAATGGCCTGGGAGCTAGGAAGACTTCCAGTATGTCAGCAGAGATCTGTGCTTCCACTCTTAACTTGCTACATCTGCAGCCTCTCTGAAATCATATTGGGGTATAGAAACTAGGCCTTGAGTTTGTGCTGAAATAAATAGTTTATCCATTCATGAGGAACAGGTGCAAGAGTGTGGGCAGGATTATGCTTAGGACTATTACTTCTGTGGACCTTCTCTGAACAGATTCAGTTAATGGGGTTGAATTTTACTTCATTTTTAAGTGTTTCTTTATTAAACTCTTGTGTTCTGTTGTAGGACCTTATTGTATTTATTGCTCAGCAAACAGAGCTGCCCATCTTTAACTACTCATTCACGGCATAGTGGTCTAGGATCTGAAGTCTTCTCCCATGTTCCTTGGCAATTCAAAATTCTGGTGAACTTCAGGAGGGCTTTTTTTCATATAGATTGCAATACAGAGCCTCAGCTATATCATGATTTCCATTGTTGGAGAGCGAGATAGGAAAGTAAGGCCTTTATAGGATGTTGAAGTAAAAGCAAATTGCAATACGTTACATTAAAAATTAATACTTGTATACAGGATATATGCTATCCACCATGTAATATGAATTGTTCTAGTAACCTCTGATGTTTCTTGTACTGTATTCAGAGGTCTCTGCTTTAGCCTAAGACTTTGATGGTTTTGGGCTATGAGATTGATTTACATTACAAAAACTTTGAAGTTTTATTCAGTGACCTAGTAAGGACTTCTTCCATGTAAGAGTAGTCGTTACACATGTAAGGTGTCCAGGAAAGACTCGAGATATCTATCAGCTACTGACCTTATGTTCTCAAAAAGGGAACGTGAAAAAGTATACTCTGTTGCGTTGACTTCAGCAGCTTTCAGTGTTATGAGATGGAGTGCTTGTAGTCCTGGTGCTAGATAAAGATAGTAGTTTTAAAACATTATTTTTAAAGCTTTATTAACTTACATAGTTGGGGGGAGGGGGAGTGTTCAGTCTGTAAATAATGTTTCTGTGTCTCACTCGATTCCATCTCAAACTAGTGGAATTTTGGCCCAGAGGTAAAAACACTATAGTTTTATTGCCCCTGTTCAGAAAGTTACTTTAGCAGATGTGCCTTATAACCTGCATTCCATAAGAATGCAGAGAATAAGACTTATGGGATTAGAGGTAGCCTGTTTTCACTCTCTTGCTGAGGTCAAAGTTTAATGACCAGCATATTTTATGGAAATCATTTTCCAATGGTTTTAGTATTTGTAGTCTTACATGTTCACATTGCATTTGCTGTAAGGATAATGTTTGTTGTTAGTTTTGCTTCTTTCAATGAAGTATAAAATGGCTTCTTATTGATCTCCTTGCCTGAGCTACCTGCTGTAGCTGTCTCTGCTTGAGCAGAGGGGGGTGGATGAAGTGATCTTAAAAGGTCCCTTCTAACCTCAGCCCTTCTTGTGATTCTGTGATTAGCTACTGTGCACTGGTGGCCTGTAATGTTTTTAAAGGAGAAGAATATCAGGCACCCCCGGTCATGATGAAATGGGGATGGAAGGCAGTTTTGATGTCCAACTCTGCAAGACATTTACGGCTGGTAAACCCTAACCAGAGATTTCTCTTTGCTAATCCAATCATGAACATAGCAGCTGAGTCAAGTCCCTCTTCTTGACTCCCTCTCTGACTGACTGATTTAGGCAATATCTCACTTGGCTTCTTGGCTTTTCTGTATTTCATTCTACAGAGACAACCTCTTCCCCTGGGTTACACATAGAGCTGGCTATCTGATTTCCAGGCTGAAGATGCAGTTTGGTGTTTGCATTACTTTAAACCTAATTATCCTTGATAAATTATTGGAAACCAGGCTATGAGTGAACAGCCCTATCCTTAGCAGGTCAAAAGTTCTTGTTTTCTTCACTTCATGGAGATGTTGTATCAATGATTATGAAGTGCTTTATCATCAAGGATTATAAAATCAGTTTAGTAATAAGGCTTCCACAAACAATTCTTGGTCTGTGACTGAAAAAGGGGTTTTGAGGAATAGAGCTGAAGCTGTCTCAGGCAGCTTCTTCTCTGTTCTGCTCTTCCTTGCGTTACTTTAACACAGGTGACTCAAGCTCCATCTCCCTCCTTTTCTGACATGGTGCTGCCTCTCCAACTCCTCTGCTGTCCTCTGAAGGCTCTCTCTCATGCCTGCTGCTGAAGTCACCTCTCTGCCTCTTCCATCACTGAAGTGTACAGTTTCGGGGACTTCTCTGGTTCCAAAAAAGGCAGAGAAGGGGGAGACTCCCTATCCCAAATACAGCCCTGTTGAATGGAGATTGCTCTACACAGCTGTTTGCATCACATGATGCTTAGAAAAGTGTGAAGTGGCTCATAAATCCCCATGGGATGTTCTAAATTCTCCCCAGAGATGAATGTGTCCCAAATACATAACTAGAAAGCCGTGAACTGATGCCATCTCAGTATATCTTTACACCTCCTTCCAGTGACAGCATTTGTGGGCCTGTGCAGTATGAGGCTGAACATTTTCCTGATCTCATCCTGATCTCAACACTTTGTCCTTGGTGTTTTTTCATGTTTTGTCACTCAAAAAGGCTGTGCTGCCTAGCTCCCAGCTCAAAGATGAGGACAGGGCAAGGGTGAGAGAGCAAAAGGGGCTGTGCTCAGACACTCTCCGCAGTCTTGTCTCCTCCAGAGCTCAGCCAACCCCTACCGCTGTCTCTAAGGCATGTACTGCTAATGGAAGAGTTTTTACCCAGTTCCCTTTCACAGCTGGCCTGGGTAGAAGAAGAGAGCAGAGCAGTAGGGGGAACAGTTATGCGCAGAAAGGAGCATGTGGAAGGCAATAAAAAGAACTTCAGCGATCAAGCTGTTACACGGGGTCTTGCACAGTAGCTGGATCCAAAACAGCTCTGAGTGGCATTCATCCCTCTGCACTTTGCTCATAAGCAGGAGTTTGCAACAAAAAGAGTCTGAAGATGCTTTGAGCGGTTCACTTTGGGAGATATGCTTACAAGGAATGCCTTAACGAAAACAAGCAGCAGCTTGCAAAGCTTTCATTCAGCTGCTACTGATTGGGGACTGACTGGCTGGGAAGCAGGTTTGTGGAAAAGAATTTAGGGATCCTAGAGGACAGTGAACTGAACATGGGCCAGCAGTGTGCGCTGACATTAAAAAGGCTCACAGCGTCCCAGACAGTTATTAGCAGAAGCATAGCTGGTAGGTTGAAAGAAGTGATTATCACTTTCCAATAGGCATTTATTAAGCTCCACCTAGAAAAGACATCCAGTTATGGGCTCCCCTTATACAAGAAAGACATTGATAAACTGGACAGAGTTCAGCAGAGGGCCACCAAGATGGTCGAGAGGCTGAGGGAACTGGACTCATTCAGCCTGGAATGTGGGGGACCCAGCAGCAGCCTGCCCATACCTACAAGGAGGTTACTGAAAACAGCCAGGCTCTACACAGAGGTACACAGTGGGAGGACATGAGACAACTGACATAAATTGAAACTGGAGAGGTTCAGACTGGATTTCATGGAATCATAGAATGACCTGAGTTGGAAGGGACCCACAAGCATCATCTAGTCCAGCTCATATCCCTACACAGGACAACTCCAAATTCACACCTTGTGTCTGAGGGTGTTGTCCAAATGCTGCTTCCTCATAAAGGAAGGAGGAGGAGCAGGCACTGATCTCTTCTCTCTGGTGACCAATGATAGGACCTGAGGGAATGGCAGGATCATGTGCCAGGGGAAGTTTAGCTTGAATATTTGGAAAAGGTTCTTCACACAGAGGGTAGTGGAGTGCTGGGACAGGCTCCCCAGGGAAGTAGTCGTGGCATCAAGCCTGATTTGAGGAAGAATTGTTGCTCCATTAGGACAGGCAGTGCCACAGGTTTCTTGCTAAGAGAGGTTGTGCATGTCATTCCATGGGGGTTTGCAAGCCCAAACTGGATAGCCGCCCTAAGGAATTCGATCTGACCTCAAGGCTGAACCTGATGAAAGCAGGACTTTGGACTAGAGAAGAAAGGACAGAGACAGCAAAGGACCTTGAACAACGTGAGGTCTCTGAGGGTGCCCACTGTGCCCAATTAAATTCCAGTAGCAGCTTGCTGTGAGTTACCCAATGCGTAACAGCATACTGCCTGAAAGCAGGGATGATTACCAGAGCCACAGCCTCACTTCTTGCTTGAATTTCATTTTCTCTTGCTTGTCATTAATCCTGCATTGACCTGGGATTACTAGGGATGTAGTTCGATGTTCTCTTCTCTCAGGAAGACATCACTGCATCTCCCTTTCCCATTCCTGCCCCTGTTCTAGCTCTCCATTGTGTGACAGTTTATACTGTCACACCAGGATAGAAAACTGACCTCAGTTAAAAATAACTGAGGAGGGGATGTATGCTATCTGTAACCCAGATTGGTTACATGATCTGGTTCACAATATGTACCCACAAACCAGTTTACCTGTATTGCCAAAAGGCTAGCACAAGAATAGGAATTAATGCTGAGGAAAGGGAATACTGCTTTAAGCAGGTACTGATGTTAAAAGAGATTCTCATCAAATTACAACAGGATTGCTTCCTCTAAGAGGAAATGAATCCTGTGCATTAGCCTACAGAAAACATAAGCAGCTGAAATTATCTTAGGGGAAATTAGGGCTATTGTTGGAGCTTTGACATCATGCAAAGAAAAATGTAGATGAATGTTGGTTTTTTTCCCCAGGAACCTGCCAGTTGCTCTCAGTAATTGCATTGTATACTTATGAGCCAGTACAGATACACATGTGATTTTAGATGTCCTTCAACAACCAACCGTTAAACAGTGATAGTCTGCTTTAAATGCAGGAGGATTACATACTCCTGAAACAAATCTAACTGGAGTTCCGTTTGTTTTCTCCCCACAGTTAAATTATTCTCTTGCTTTCACTCTTTTTTCTAAGAAATCCATCTCTAATCTGAGGGGTTCTGATCAAGTCAGTCATAGAATGATAGAATCACTTGCTTGGAAATGACCTTTGAAATCATTGAGTCAAACCATACCTGTCCGCTACTAAACCATATCCCTAAGCATTTCATCTACCTGTCTTTCAAATACTTCCAAGGATGGTGACTCAACCACCTCTCTGGGCAGCCTCTTCCAGTGACAGTCATCTGGGTTGAACTCCTCTGAGATAACTGGAAGTTGCTATTGGGTTTTAGGTCATGGAGAAGTTAATTTTCCATAGATTTTCTAGAAAATATTGAATTATTACCAAATCTAAAATGACTGATTCAGGCATTAATGAGTGAGCCAGGCATTATTGTGAAGCACTTTCTGTTTAAGGCTCGGAAATGTAAAATTATGGCTCACTGAATAGTTTTTAATCTAAAGGTCTGTATCTGCTTGGAATTAGGTCTTCTGTAATGAATTAAAAAAATGAATTTGCTACCATCTTTTCACCTTCCTTCACATAAGATATTTTTTCTCCTCTTCTATGTTGTAGATTTTCTTTCAGTCTCTATGCATAATGGCAGTCAGATTGAACACGTAGCTTTACTGGAAGTGCAAGTAGGGGCAAAACAATGGTGAAGAATATAAGATTTGTCATATAACAGTAATTTGTAGACATTCATCATGGTAAAATGAGGAGCATATTCAAAGTCAGATGTGTACACTAAATTTGCACCTGGGCAAATTTTATATCTCTTATGCAACTGGAAGTTGGAGAGACATACATGCAAGACCATATATTTTTCTGGCTGTATTGAGGACTTCCTGAAAAAGAGCGTTCTTCTTGATCAAACTCTTACTTTTTCAGATGAGTTTGGTTATGTTCGTTCTCCAGCATCTCATTTTCTCTTCCATTTTTGCATTGCATTGTTTTGTTCAGCATATGGACAATGGGAATCAAATCTAATTGACCCGTTATTTCTGCATCCTCCATGGCTCTGCTACATTGCAGGGCTTTGCTGCCCAGTTGCTTTTGCTATGGATTTCCCTTCCATATTTGTCTGTTACCTGAGGGGGTAATGTTTAAGTCAATACAGTTCTGTACTATACATTTTTTCTTTGGGATGATTTTAATTTATAATGGCAGAGACTGAAAAGCATGCATTGGTTTCTGCTGAACTGTCTTATGTTTGTGGTGTAACTTTCATAGCCCTCTTCTTTTTTCATTTCCTTGTGAACTCAATACTCTCTTTTATGGAGGAGGAGAGAGGGTATTTTCATAATTTAAAGGAGTTGATATGGCATGTAGAGTCATGAATGTGCTCTTCGTCCGTTTACCCACTTGCATCACTAGCAGCAGATGATTATGAGGTGAAAACAGCAATTTTTCATACTGTACTATGAAAGCAGTCCATGAGTACAGACCACCTACACATGGAAGTAGTTAAGACTACTGAGAAGGTGAAAAATGCATCTTGGCAAGGGCAAGCCCTAAAACTGAAATAAGCAGGAAGAAATTAAGCTAGATTGTAGATTAATGTTTTAATGGGAACTCTACTTCTCTGCAGAGGGGAGTATTAAAAAAAACAATTTTGGGATTATGATATTTATATTTCTGAATGTCTTTCACTATCAAAGTTTAATTAACTTAATAGTTAAAAGTAGCAGGCTGCTGGCCATCTTCTATGGTTTTGGGACAGACCTATGAAAACTGTTAATACCACAAGGCTTTTACTAAGACTGAAATTGGTCCACTCCTTTCTCTCCATCTCTCATGTGGTTCTTCCCCCCTATGTGTGCAGCCTATCATCTTCTGCCTCTCATTCTTGTATTGTATTCATGTCCTGTCCATGACAGTTTATGTCCTTTTTAATCTTTTTTTTTCAGTCTTCGTCCTATGACACTAATTATGTCATAATTAGTGTGGATTTACTGCTCTGTAAGAAGTGGAGCTGAATTTTTCATATTGAAGACCCCTTTTGTCATTGTTTCAATGTAAGAAATCTGGCAGTTTCCACCAGACCAGACCTTCCACACCATGCTCAGGTATTGCAGTGACATGAGGGAATTCTAGAAATACTTAGAAATATTGTTTTATCACTGGCTGAAAATGAAACAACAGAGGATTTGCCAGCTCTGCTTTGTAGCAGCCTCACCATTAAAATTATCCTCAGAAAAACAACATTTAAGGCAGCTTTAAAAATAGGTTGGCCAAGTGTCTCAACAGGAAGAAGATACTTTTCCATAAGGTTTTGCAAATATCAATGTTTTAAAAAAAACATTGTTTGGTTTATAGAATCATAGAATCAGTCATAGAATCATAGAATCATAGAATAGTTTGGGTTGGAAGAGACTTTAAAGATCATCCAGTTCCAACTTCCCTGCCATAGATCCGGCTGCTCAAGGTGCCATCCAACCTGGCCTTGAACACCTCCAGGGATAAGGCATCCACACCTTCTCTGGTTGACTTTTTCCAATGTCTCACCACTCTCATGGTGAAGAAATTCTTCCTTATGTCTAGTCTAATCCTAGTTTCTAGGATTATTTGTTTATTTAACACTGGACAGGAAAACTGATGCGCAGTGAGATTACATAATGGACTCAGTCCTTGTCATTGGTGCTGGGAATGGGGCCCATTATCCACACAGTGTGCCATACCCTCTTCATCCCCCTCTCCCTGGAATCACACCTGGTTTGCCTCTGCGCTTTACAGTTGAGTTGAGCCCATCTGCACAGCAAGTAGTTTCTCAGTGCTAACAGCAATATGTACAATGCTCTGCTTAACCGAGAAGCATTGAAGAAGTCCACAGTCACCCATGTTAGTCACCTTCAGTCAATCGCTTCTGGGGACATTTCAACTAAATTATATGAACTTCACCACCTTTCCTTCCTATTTTTTTGTTGGTTTTGTTATTCTGTCTGTTTATTTTTAATTTTATAATGTCTCAGAGCTCACAGATGACACAGGGTTAGCAGGAGTGATGCACTCTGGGAAGTATATTCGTTCCAAACAGCTTTTCCTTGATTCACTCTGGATGCATTTATATGTCGATGTGCCGAGAATAAACTGTGAAGTGCTGTTGTCATCACTGACTAATGGCTAGCTTCACAGAGGGGAGGCCCAAGTTGCTAACAGTTGCAGTTTCAACTTCTGTTTTGGATCCTTAGAGGAGGAAATCTGGCTTCTAGTAGTTGTAAAGCTCAAATAGGAAGAGAGAAAAAGACCAGCAAGCCTCTAAGAGAAAAGATAGGAATTTGGGTCAGACAAAGTGTACAGGTAGCTAGGTGAAACAATTCACTTATAAAAGCTTGGCTGTTGGCCAAACATGAACACAGCATGGTTTGGATTTAGTCTTACTTGGTACCGGAGTGTTATCTACTCATAATACACATGGCAAAATGCAGGATGCCCAACTGCGCTGAATTTTGGCCCCGTATTTCCAGCAAGTCAGAGCTCTCAACCTTTTGGCATTCGAGTTTCAAGAGAGCTAAAGCGTTTAGTATGAGGGTACATGGGGAAGTTCACAATGGGGTTAAACTGTCTGTGTAGGCATAGCCTCTCATTCTCAATTTGATGGCTAATCCAGGATACTTAACAACTATTGTCCAACTTAAATCTATGATTCCTCTTATTAAAAATGTGCTCTCAATAGCTTGTAGTTCATATAGTTCAATAGTTCATAGAATTAATAAAGACAAATTGATTTTTTTTTTTTTTAGATGAATGGGAAAAGTTTTTCTCATAACCTCGATACCTCACAAAGTTTTTAAAAAACATTGGGAGCTTGCACTGTTCCGGATAATTTCAGGTGTTTGTATTGCAATGGCAAACATGCAGAGCTATCCAAGTTTAGTTGAAGGGTTTATTTGCAGTCATTTCTTTCTTTCTTTGATAACTGCATGTAATTTCCACCTACAAATAATTAGGAAATGTTTTATTTAAGCATGTCATATGAAGAATGCTATCTCTAGCAATATACCCTGTATTCAGGATTGTGCCTCAGGGTCATTTAGAGCAGATATGACTTGAAGACCAACATTGAAGTGCTGGCTACGTGGGTAAGTCAAAGGTAAAACAGACCAATGACAACAGAGCAGTGCTGGCAAACACCATTGTCATCAAGATGTAAGTGATAAAATGTGTTATAAACTGAGAATTCAGATTTATTCCAACCAAAGAGGGGAGAGCTGGCATAACTGTAACTACTGTGTCTCAAACGTGATCTTTTTCTTGCTGCTTAATGAATTGTCATAACTCTGCTGAGCTTCAGTAACTGGTCACGTGCTAGCCCTTGTAGCTTCCATCTGCAGTAAGCTAAAAATATCCACTAGATCAATTTCTAAAGTATAAAATCTTAGTCATAAATCCGAGTCCTTGCTGACAAATTTTCAAGTAAAACGTAAGGATATGGCAACAAGGACTACTCTGTGAAATACAGCGTATGATATATAACTATATAAGAGAAGCAGTAGTTAGATGGGATATAATTGTCTATGTATATAATTGTCTATGTATACCGATATGGACGTGGAGACTTGTGACATCTGTTAGGAGTTCATTACTTTGGGTAAGATTTTATTTTTCCTGCCAGTTGAGGGCTGATGCTTGCTGTCTGATAATAACAAAACTTTCACTTTCACTTAGGATGTAAGCTCAGCTGCATGAAAATAGTAGCAAATCTGGAACAACACAGTTGAGTGATAAAGGTTTCTTCCAGATGTGCTGAATTTGAAGTTACAATGATGCTATATATTCTTAGATGCTTGCTATTCCTAAAATAAAATCCATACTAAAGTGATGGAACTCAATTCTCAAATTCAGATACCTGGAAATTGGGATTCCAACATCTGTATTTTAGCTATTTCAGTGGAAAACATTGGGTTTGCTTTATTAAGCAGTCTGAGCAACTTTGTAGTGAAACCTATATGACTTCTTTTTGCCCACGTATTTTGAAATTACAGATCACACTTGTCTGGGTGACTATATGTAGATTTGGGGATACACATTTAGGCTCCTGGCTTTAAGAATTTTTAACCCTGCTTGAAATTTGTGATTTCAAGTGTTTTCTGTCTTCTTGCTTGTGGAGAGAGATTTATTTCGAAAAGAAACATAGTGACACCTTGATTTGAAATGTACTTTACTCACTGTTCCTTGGGTCGAGGTTAGAGACATTTAGATTCATGCTTGTGTTTTATGCGTGTTAGCTTTTGTAGCAGGTTACTCTGATGAGAAGGCACTTAAATCTAAACCGAGCAATATAACCTCCTATTGGGGAGTGCAGTGATAGGACAAGGGGTAATGACTTTAAGCTGAAAGAGGGAAGATTTAGATTATTAGATATTAGGAAGAAATTTTTTACTGTGAGGGTGGTGAGGCACTGGAAGAGGTTGCCCAGAGAAGTCGTGGATGCCCCATCCCTAGAAGTGTTCAGATTGAATGAGGCTGTGAACAACCTGATGTTGTGGAAGGTGTACCTCACCAGGGCAGGGAGTGAGTTGGAACTGGATGTTCTTTAAGGCCCCTTCCAACCCAAACCATTCTATGATTTTAAGCCTTGTTTGGGTATAAATAACCCTTTCCCCGGGTACCATGCTGTGTACACATTTTATTCTGTGAAGTTCTTTTACTTTCAAGATTCTTCTTGAAATACGGCCCTTGTTTTCTCTGCTGGTGAGAACTTGAGTTAGGCATCCACAGCTGAGCTGGGTACTGACAGTTGCTGTGTTCTTGCTGTTACTCAAAGATCCACTTGTTAGTTCTTCCACTCTGAAGAACTGGATTTGGAAAAGGGGATCCTGAATTCTGCCCCAAAACCCTGTGGCAGAGACTTTTCTTCTGCCAGGTTCCTCAGCTCAGCTGCTCCCTTGGGAAGGCTCTCTGGTTAAGAGTGAGAGGCCTCTATTTCTAGTCTTTTATCACTTATTTTTTAGCAGAAAGTAATCTACTGCTTGAAAAAGAGTCCAAATCTGATAAGCAGCATTTTTAGAAGCTTGCAGTCCAAAGCTTTGTGCCATCTATAGAGAAAGGAATTGCAGCTTTGCAAGTGATGGCATTATGAATAGTGAAGCACTTACTGGAGCACTGGCACCGGGTGGATGCAGAGGAAAAGCCAGAGACGGTGAGTCAGCGTGATCTTGGCTGCTGCCAGTGGGATGGGTACAACATCCAGCCTCAGTGGTCATTGACATTGGTTGGGGTCTTTAGCAGGAAGAGCCTCTGGTGGAATGCACTTCACTTGAGTTACCAATGCTGGCATAGTCTGATAGATGTCGTGTATATAATAGTAATGAAAACGTGCATCAGTATAAAATAGTGTGCAGTTATTAAAAAGTAATTTTTCTAATAAACAGGGTCTAGTTCTTTGTTGTCTTGTGAAAGAACAGGCTGCACGCTGTTGAAGTGGAAACATTCTGAAAAATCAAACCACTGCTTGTTTCATGAGCTGCTGTTTTGCCTACTACGTCTCAGCAGGGTGGGACAAATTGTTATTTATTGCATGACAATAGCACCTGGGGATTCTGCGATGCCTGGCATAATGAGTTTCAGGCACATAAATAAAAGGTTAGAGTTTTTATAGTGGAAATGGACAACCTTGTCAAGGATTTGCTGTTATGGAATAAGGGGAATTTACAGATGAGTAACGGAGGCCCAGAAGCTGTGGAGGGATAGGTTGTTCGGCCGTAATCTCATAGGAAATCTGTGGCTGAATAACAAAGAAAACACAGATTTTTCTCAGATATAGTCCAATCATTTATCTTCCAAACACCCTTCCATTTAAAAAAGCTGGTCAACCAGAAAGCCAAAACAATTAGCTGCCCTGTACTCACTGACCAGTGTGTGCACTGGCAGTTCATCCTGCTGGCGCCAGTGTGACCAGTAAGGCCATTTAGGAATGGTGCTGCAGGTGCTCTTCACCTGCACCTCTGCCTCCTGGGGAACTGCCCCCTTTCCTTTACCATCCTTTTGTGGTCTTTCTCCCACATACTCTGGTGGTCCCAGAGTTCATGGCAAGTACATGGAATCCCAGAGTACATCACCATCTCTCACCCCTAGCTGCACTTTCTGCTCTGTCCTCTCCCCCTCTAGAAGCTGACTGTTCCTGGCTGTTATTCCAGTATTTATAATAGACTTCCTACTCCTTCCCACTCATCCCTGTCCAAACCACGACTCTTTGCTACTGTGACTGAGATTTTCATATCAGCATTTGCTAATCTCTACAGCTCATTGAAACACTTCATTTTTCTTTGCTCTTTCATGATATCTAGTTCTTCATTGTGGGGGGAGACAAGATTCCAGCCGCCTCTCCCCAAGAGGAATGCATCTTGCCTCTCCTAGCCCACTGTCTCTGGGTTGCCTCACCCCACAAAGTACCCCTTGTTCCTATTGCAGCATGGGGAAAAGTTAAATGACATGCTTTACTGTACTGAGCTTCAGCACGTGGGATGCCCTGTATAATGAGAGTATGTGGGAAATCTTCATTTAATTCTGCAAGATGTGACTTTTCCAGTTCTGTGGGAGTTTGGGCCAGCTAAAATCTCATAGGATGTGTTGAGCACTAAATCAGGCTTCTTGCGAAGCTGGCAATGGTTAATGTGGAGCCTGCAGAGAGCAAGATCTGTGGGGCAAGGCCTGCCCTTACCCTCCTGTTTGTATTGAATATAACACAGTGAGCCTCTATTCCTGGCTGAGACAATTAGGTTCTATGGCAATATGAGTAATTAATAATAATAATGGGGCCCCTCTGTGACTGGGCTGTTAGAAATAATTTGCTTCTGCCAATTGCTTCTCTAGAATGTGGTTTTGAACTCTGGGATCCTGAAAGAGATAATCAAAACACAATCAGCTGTCAAAAACTTTCAGCTTTGTTTGTGTAGGCAGTCGTGGAAATTCTTGAAAGTAGATTGTGGGGTGCCTTACTGTTTCATGCACATTTTGTTGCAGCATCGGGCTCTTACGCAAAGGACCCTTGTTTCATTAAAGAACCTTCTCAGCTACAGTGGGTTTTACCTGTCACCATTTCTTCTATGGGGAAAGTATAATCATGTAAAGCAAACCACTGATCCCCTGGTGCTCCGCCTCTGATGCACTTACAGAGCACATGGAATTAACTGTGCTGTGCACCGCCAATGCCCTTCTGTTGGCATGAGCCAGCTGCTTTAGCTCCAAGAGGTAGAGTGTTGTTTCCAGATGTGGTTTACGAGATGGTGGTGAGACTGAATCTTGCCTTCATCCATGTGGCAGCTTGACCCAAAAGGAAGGATAAAGCGTTTGTTTACTTTGGCACATTGCAGTCCTTCAACAGCAGTTCTTCATCCCCTTTGCAAGAGGAGTGGCATCTGGCCCACAGGTTGCCATTTAGATGAGCCTAGTGAGTGGTGGTAGTACAACGTAAGGAGCAGTGTAATGTGGGACCTCCTGTCCATGTGGTTCATCAAAGTCTGAAGGCTCCTTCTGTCCATCTTCTTCTCCATATGTAAGGTAAGCTGAACTGTGGAGGTCTTCAGAGACCTCTTCCACAACCTTCTTTGTAGACTTTGTCAGAACTCCACCAAAAAAGGCATTAATGACTCTGAAATTTCAAGTTAGGTATCCAAAAGATACTTTATTTCCCCCAAATTTTTTGCAATAATGAAAACCTTATTCTTTCAATGAACGCAAACCTGACTTTATCAGGAAGCTGACAGCTGGTGACATGATGGCGAAGATGAGTATGACTGAGAACGTCGCATCGTAATTCAGCGGTTTAGAGTGGTGAGCTCCCAATAAACAATGCAAGAATACAAGTGTCCTCAGTAGATTGTTGCTAATGAGGAGTATAGTAATTTCTGAATTATTTTCTTTCAATCCCTATTAAATTTCTACTTTGGTAACCATAATAATTACACTAAGGTTTCATGGTTTTAACCAACCCATGACCAAAACTTTTTCTGGTGACAGTTTGTTACTATAAAGATCATGTTGTGGTCTGCAGACAAAGGCACTGGTATTTAACACAGAATGTGATTTTTATCTGTTCTCACAAGGTATGCAGAGTCAGGTACAGCAAGTATTTTTTATTTTTTTCTTTTAATAAAAATACTGGGCTCCATGACAACACTGTGAATTATGATCTGAATTTTCTTCTGCTATACATCTCCTGAAATGAACAAAATTATGCTAGCAAATCATTCAGTCCTTCATAGTGTTAATTCCCACAACTCTAATAGCAACTGTCATGGTGACATTCCCAGAACTATAAGGTGTTCTGATGGGAAGACTTGGCAGCAGACTGGAAGCACTGATGACTCAGTGGACAGTGTTCTGCCTGCTGAGTTAGATAGAAATGAATTGGTACCCCAGCAGTGCAGTTTGTGGCTTGGTTTTTGTGTGGTTCTTATGAGATGTAAACTCATCTGTTTTCATAAAATTACTTTTTCAAAAGGAAAATTAGTATTCTTCTTGCCTTTTTGCAAATTTAATATCAAGATGGCTACCGCTGTCTGTTTTTACAGAGCTGGTAGGAGAGATTAATAGCCTTTGCAATCTTTATCCTTCAGTCATAATTAGCCAACAGATTCCAAGTTATTAGAAAAGGTGAGACTTTTAAGAGCCCGTTGGAAACAGAGTAGGGCTTGCTGCTTGTTGTTTGCCCTGGATAGTTGGGTCCAAATCCGTGTTACCTAATTTTGTTCACCTTATGTGCTAAAAAGCATCCTAAAGAGGTTTAAAGCCAAATCCGTTTCTCATTTTGAGGTATGGGATCCATGTGAAGAAAGGAGATCTTCTTCTCAGATAGCTGTGAGAAGGCTTTTTCCTCAGTGCACTCTGTCTTGAAAAGGGCAGCAGTACAAGTGTCAGCTACTACAAACCAGGCAGCTTCTTACACTGGAGCAGATACGAGCAGAATCTGGTGGTTGTCACGGATAATTTAAAAGTCGTGCTTTTTTGCAAATGTCAGCTGAAACATTTAGCTAATATACTTTAAAACTAACTCCAAGTGAACAAATAATCTGACAGCCAAATTTCTGACTCTAACATAAGAAGGAAACATGGGCACATCAGTCCCCAAGTTAATCACTTAATATGTTGCAGTACATCTTTCAGAATCTGTTCAACGTAATGAACTAAGAGACCACCAGAAACATTTTATAGCTAGGTTGTTTTTTTTTTCTCTAATACCTACATGGAGAGTTATTATGAAAATACTAAAAAGGTGTAATTTTAAGTTTAAGCTAGGGGAGGGGAGCTAAGTAACTTCTATGTTCTATAGAATGTGAAAGATTATTTTACAGCTGATATCTGAAACCCACTGACTGTAGAAGCAAATAGAGACAAATAACATGCACTTCAGAGACCCACTTTACCCATCAAAGTCTCAAATAGATAACGTTCCTTTAAGAGTCTTACAGAGGCAAGGCTTTTTAAAGCAATATTAAGTTAGCAAGGGAGTGCATGGTTCTGGACAAAGGGCTCTAGGTGGCTCTACTTGAGCAGAGGGTTGGACTGGATGACCTCCATAGGTCCCTTTCTCCTCGACTGTACCGTTTCTGTGATTTTAGGTAAAGGAGTTACTAAAACTGGCTTTAAACTCCAGATGTATGTGTGAAACCCCTGGAGGATCTTTGTTTCTCCATTTGAATTCACTCATCACTTTCATAAAGATGAAATTAAGGAAAGCAAACCAAGAGATTAGCTTTATAGATGGAGTGTCTCACCAAAGATCCAGTTGCACACTGGATTGTCCTGTGCAGAATTAGCTTTAAAACTCTGTGGAAGATCTCCTGAACTAGTTGGAAGTGGGATATAGGTGTTATATGAGCACAATGCATTCAGGTGATTTTTGTTTGCGTGATCTTATTCCTAAATATTTGTTTAACCATATCTTTGAAGTGCGCTGGGCTTCATATTTTGCCTCTTAAGTCTATCCAGTACTAAGTATAATCTAAATATGAAAATTATATGTATGCAGGCCTATAATCCCACAGGAACAGATAGCTTTAAGAGAGTAGATAGAACTCATGGAACAGCAGGACACCTAAAATGTATACATCCTTTCCATCGAGCTGCATATGCTGAGTCTGTAAACAGAAATCTGTGAGGTCTGTGAACCACAGCTGCGAGAGGCAAAGGGAGGGAAGATGGAGAATGTTGGTTCTCTTTCCCTCAAAAGCAAACAACAACAAATAAATAGAAACTCCCCTCTTCTCTCTGTCTCTATGTGTAGTGATTTATATGAGTATATAAATATCAGCAAGAACTAGGATGAGATGGTTCTCAAATGACTGTAAAAATCTTACTGTTTGCAGAAATCACTGCTGTATTTGTGATCACGTTACTTTTGGCTGTGATGTAGAAATTAAATTTGCATCTATAACTGGCTGAAATGAGAGAGTTTCTAAATTAAGCTTAAAACAATTTAAAATAAATTATAATGTTTCCTTTCAGTTCCAGTGGAAACTGTTTATTTCCCAAGCTGTCTCAATTTCGCGTACATATCTGTGTCATTCAGAGTAGGCAAATTTTTACTTTCTTTGTAACAGGGAAACAAAGTAGTTTGAGAAAGCTTGGGGGAAAAATTTTACAGCAATAGTTCATTTCAAATTAAAAGATTATTTGTATCTTCTGCAACAGATTTTTTTTGTTCTTTCGGCTATAATTTCCTGAGTTCAGCCATAATCACATAAAATAGTTGTAAAATATTTTTTCTGTCTGTAAATATTTTTAGTGACTTGTGAATGAAGTGAACTGCATTGAAAGATTTTATTTTTCACAATAGTCTTCATAAGATGTGCAGATAATCATACTCTGTAATACATGCAACAGAGGACTAGAAAGCAGCAGAAAAAAAAGTTGTAATTTACAATTGGTAAATTGAACTGCTTCTCTCAGCATCAAAAAAAAAAAGCTGTATTGTTTCCTATCTGCTAAAGGTCTTATCCAAAATAATCTGTTCAGTCATTGTGGGCTTTATAATATTGACATTTTAGTGAGGCATTTCTATGTAAATATTAAATTTCTGCGTAGTGCTGTATACCTGTAGTAATTACCCTGCCTGAAAGAAATCTTGCTCATAATTTATGAATGACACAGACATTCTGCAAGTTCTGAGTGCTGAAGTCTTTTATTATAAGTATAAAGAGACAGTCATGAGGAAGCTCATTTTTAATTTATGCGGTTTCAGCATTGCATAAAGTGACAGTTTTTACTGCCAAACATACAATGAGACTGTCTGGGGAATATACCTACGTATGTACATGAAATCTGGTGGTCGCTACTGCTGCATTCCTGAATGCCTTACTGGAGGTCGAGTTGTTCATGTGCTGTTAGGGTTCGTCCCCCCTCATCTCGATCACATGGTATCTAAAGAGGTGTTGAATTTTGATGGCGTTTTTTCTAGAGAGAGCACCTCAGGATAAGAGGCTGGTTTGACGTATTGGAAGAAAACCAAGCTGACCCAGTTTCTCTGCACGATTGGGGTTTACAGGAATGAATTTACAGCAGCCTAAAGAGACCAGGTATTCTTACTGTCCCTGAAATGCCACCATGAGATCACAGGGATAATTAAGCCTGCAGTCATAGACATTATTCCAGCTGTTGTTTTACTAGAATAAGGGATTACTGCCTTTGCCTATTGATCTTCCCTCCCCTATTCTTCATGGCCCACTACTGATTGCCTGATCACTCCTTAATGCAGTTCTGAAAAAAAACATGTGAAAAGGAAAGTCTGCAGTCCTTAATCACAGAATTATAGTAATATTGTATGGAAAAGAGAAATGTAGTGGAATCCTTTTTTATGTGCTTGGCATAACAACAGGACCAGGTGAGCAATAAATAGGCTGTAAAGGAAAAGGGAAAGGAAGTAGGTGTTGAGGGATTGGGATTTGTGGTGGGTTGACCCTGGCTGGATGCCAGCGGTCGCTCCCCTCCTCAGCTGGACAGAAAAATATAGTGAAAGGCTCATAAGTTGAAATAAGGACAGGGAGAGATCACTCAGCGGTTATCATCATGGGCTAAACGGACTCAGCTCAGGAAAAATTAAATGAATTTATTACCAATCATATTGGAGTAGGATAATGAGAAAATAAAATCAAATCTTAAATTCCCCCTGCCTCTCCCTTCTTCCTAGGCTTAGTTTTACTGCTGAATCCTCTACTTGCTTCCCCTGCAGCAGTGCAAAGGGATAGGGAATGGGGAGTTCAATCAGTTCATCACACACTGTTTCTGCTCCTTCCCTCTCAGGGGGAGGACTCCTCACATTCTTTCCCGACTCCAACATGGGGTCCCTACCATGGAAGACAGTCCTCCATGAACTTCTCCAACATGAGTCCTTCCCATGGGCTACAGTTCTTCGTGAACTGCACCAGCGTGGGTCCCTTCTGTGGGGTGCAGTCCTTCAGGAACAGACTGTTCCAGTGTGGGTGCCTCATGGGGTCACAAGTCCTGCCAGCAAACCTGCTCCAGCATGGGCTTCTCTCTCCGTGGGCTCACAGATCCTTCCAAGGTCCTGCTCCAGCATGGGCTTCCCATGGGATCACAGCCTCCTTCAGGCATCCACCTCCTCTGGCATAGGGTCCTCCATGGGCTGCTAATGGATATCTGCTTCACTATTAACCTCCATGGGCTGCAGGAGGACAGCCTGCCTCACCATGGTCTTCACCTCTAGCTGCAGGGGAATCTCTGCTGTGGCACATGGAACACCTCCTCCCAACCCTTCTTCACTGACCTTGGTGTTTGCAGAGTTGTTTCTCTCACATATTCTCACTCCTCTCTCTCCAGCTGCTGCTGCTCCACTGCAGGTGTTTTTCCCCCTTTTCTTAAATAAGAGGTTCAACACAAAAATAGAGACTAACCCTCTAGATTGGGACCAAAGAGTGGGAGGGGAAGAGACAAAGAAAGAAGGGGTTATAGAACATGGTCTAACCTGTAACAATTAGACAAGCCTCAGCTCAGTCATTTCACTCACTATGAGTGAATGCATGTTCAAATGTAGACATTTTCTTATCCTTGGTCAGAATATGTTGGCATGTGCCAGCCCACAGTGCTTTGTCTGTGAATCAGATTTTAGCTAATAGCAACATCGCTATAATTGAGCACCCACTCTATTTGCCAGACCTGGCTCCCTCTTCCCAAAGATCAAGTTGGTGCTCATAGAAATCCAGTTTTGGTTGGTAGAAGATGTGAAAGCAAAACTAACGGTGTTCGTCAACAGCCTTTCAGAAAATGATCTGCGGAGTTGCTTTGAACGTTGACAGTATCATATGAAGCTGTGTGTCAGCTCAGAGGGGAACTATTAGCCGACTTTCTTAATTTGTTAAATGAAAAGAGTTACAGGCATAGTCTCTTTTTTTTTTTTTTTTTGTGTTGGACTGCATATGTTATCCCAGAGGTGCCACCACTATTGCCGATGGACTCAGCCTTGGCCAGTGACTGTCAGACACAGGGAAAGCTTCGAGCATCTTCTCACAGAACCCACCTTTATAGTACCCTAGCTACCAAAATCTTGTCATGCAAACTCAGTACAGGATGTCCTGAGGTTACAACCAAGAAGCCATGTGGATCCTGATTAAAATATTATAAATTGATCCTAAGCAATATTCAAGGACCTACTTCCCTGCCTTTGTTTTCACACCACAGCTGGTAACTACTGCTTTGATTTGTATGTTTACAGTGCTGTGCAAAGTGAAAAGCAGCTGCTTTTGAGAGCTTTAGGCAGCCTATCTGGTTCAGCTGTGTGTCCCTGAAGGCTGGGCCAGCTCAATATATGGCAGCTGACAGCACAGGAGCTGTGATTAAGGGTGTGCTTTGGCTGAGGGTCTGTTATGTTTATTCTGGAGATTTTTGATTCTCCAGGGTGGTTAAATCCATTAAATAAGCAATCCTTCCATGTTTGCAGTAAAGAAATTAGACTAATTCCCAGCTGCCTGCTTGCTCCTCTGTTCAACTTCAACCTCCCCTTGCTGAAGTGATGCTGCAATGACAAGGAGCTGTGCTCTGGAGCATTGGCTCCTGTTGCAGGTGAAAATGGGTTTACACTAATGCAGTGGGTTGTACTTTTTGCTTCCCTTTGCAGGGAAGGTTGTTGGGGCTGTCTGCTTTTTAGTGCTGGGCTCCTGGGGTTTTTAAGAAGGTTGTGCTGTTTTATTAGCTCTGGAACTGTAGAAGCTCATTTCCCTGTAAGAGAAGAAGTGTGGATACCCAAGGTGAGTGATTCTTGTATTTTAGTCACAGCTAGGTAATTGCCAGGGTAGTGGGGAATAGCTGGGTGGCATATGCGAGAAGCAGCTTGGGAAGTCTTTTCAAGGACATGACTTGTGCTTGCCTTGGGAGAAAAACTTTTATTTTGATCATTGCATATTTATCTAGTTTCATCTCGCTTCCCATATGGTCAGAAATACTCCATGTACAGGCTGTAGGGCTGTGCCTGGCCACCATGTTGTGTGGAAGTGTTGGTCTGCTTCAAGGTAGGAAGACTCTACAGAGAGACTAGGAGAGGCTGGAGCAATGGGCTAACAGCAACTGTATGGGGTTCAACAAGGCTAAATGTTGGGTCCTGCAGCTGGGCTACAGAAACCCCATGTGTTGCTGCAGGCTTGGAGATGAATGGCTGGAAAGCTGCCTTGCAGAAAAGGATCTGGGTGTGTTGGTTGATAGGTGGTTGAAGATGAGCCAGCAGCATGCCCAGGTAGCTACGAAGGCCAACAGCATCCTGGCTTGTATCAGAAACAGTGTGGCCAGCGGGACTAGGGAAGCGATGGTTGCCCTGTACTCAGTGTTGGTGAGGCTGCACCTTGAATACTGTGTTCAGTTTTGGGCCCTTCGCTACTAGAAAGACACTGAGGTGCTGGAGTGGTGAAGGATGTGGAGCACAAGTCCTATGCGGAATGGCTGAGGCAACTGGGGCTGTTTAGTCTGGAGAAAAAGAGGTTGAAGGGAGACCTTGTAGCTCTTTATAGCTACCTGAAAGGAGGTTGTGGTGAAGTGGGTGCTGATGTCTTCTCCAAGTAACAAGAGATAGGACAAGAGGGAATGGCCTTAAGTGGTGCCAGGGGAAGTTTAGCTTGGATATTAGGAAAAAAAATCTTCTCTAAAAGGATTGTCAGTTTTTGGAACAGGCTGCCCAGGGGAGTGGTTGAGCCTCCATCCCTGGAGGTATTTTGAAGACTGTAGATGTGGTGCTAGGGTTGTGGTTTAGTGGTGGGCTTGGCAGTGTTAGGTTTATGGTTGGACTCAATGATCTTAAAGGTCTTTTCCAACCTAAACAATTCTGTGATTCTATGAACAGTGATTGTCCTCGCTACATGCTTTGGCTATATAAAATGTGCTGCTTTTGCTGTTGTGTCCTGAAAGACATCAGAATCCCCTCTGATAGGTTTGAGTAAATAAGGCCTTAAATATACTTTTTCTTCAGTTCTATAATTTTAGTAGCTCAGCTGTGAAAATGTAACTGAGGTGGTAATTGAGCTTCCAGAATCCTTTTTGCTCAGGGTGTGTGGGAAGTGGTGAACTCAATGTGACTTCCATGTCTATTGGCAGGCAGTTGGGAGTGACATTTAGAAAAGTCTTATTTTTCCTTTTAAACTGTTAGCTCTACCATAAAATTTTAAGCACGGAATCCTAAAATGTCACTGTTTCTATTCTTCTTTTTTTTTTTTCTGATGAGAATAGAGGTGGCAGTGGAAGAGAAGACCTGGTAATTCAGCACAAAATTGTGTATTTACTTTGGCTGTAGTCTTGGTTGATCTCATGGGCTAACCAAGTTGGTAGAGCTGAGAGACAAACTTCTCTGCTTGTTAGCTGGTAATTTGGTGATGTTACTGTGTCAGACAGTGTGTTCATATGAAAATTCATGCGCCGCTCTGCAGAAGTGAATGTGTGAAACTAAATATTTCATGCACCAGTGTTTCCTATACACTTTTCGTTCTGTATGGTGTTTTATTTCCTCTGCCTGGGAAGCAGATGAGGCTTCTGTGTTCCATCACTGGATGAGTTGGTCAGAAGGACTAGAGTGTAATGTTTAGTGTTACAGGTTTAGGGCTACGTGCCTCTCCTTGGCTCAATGAGGAGCTGCATGCAGCTTTTACGGTTCATCATGGGTGAACTTCAAAGAGACTTGAATTGGTAGTTCAGGATGAGAAGTCAGTTACAGCCACAAAGTAATCTTGTATCTATGTTTCAACTATCTGTATATATTTAATATATACCTATATATATTAAATATGTAAGGCTTTCCTTAAGGGCAGCGTAGGTTGTTAGGTTCATGATGGCTTCTGCAAAAGAAAACCTGGGGGGATGCTTGCAAATATTTAGAGTTATTGCCCAGCTGCCAGTCTCTGTGCTAGTGGCTATCATTAAATGGAATGTATACTGCAAAAACTGTTTTGTGCAGTTGTATCAATCTATTTTTATTAAAAAATTGTTGATAAGGCAGGATATTCTTCATAGAAATGACACTAGAAGATAACGTCTTTGTCTCATTTCTCATTAATAAAACCTGTGTTTATTCTGTGGCAAAATTTAGCCTGTCCTTACTACTTGCCTACAAGCATTAAACTGTGAACAGAAACCTAAAATGCAGCTGTTCTTCCAAATTATTGTTTAGATTAAAATCTCAATGGACACTGTAAAGACCACTAATACTGAGGTATGAATTAAATGTGAATTCAACCTGTTTTCATTTCTATTGTAGCAGGTTTTGCTGAACACTACTTAAAAGGCAATATTTCTAATCTCAGGGTTGTTGGTATTTCGACATTGTTTACTGCCTTGTCTGAATTTTTTTCTGCCTCTCAAAAGGTGAGAGGAGAGATCGCGTGCTCCATGTCAACTTTTCATTCTTTGAAAATACAAAATACATTTGTAGCTTGAAAGGACTCAAAAGAATGTGATTTGTTAATTTTTGTGTGATTGTAGTTTTTTTTCCTTCTTAATTTTCTTTGGTTTTGTTTATGTGTTGTGGGTTGGGTTTTTTTTGTTTTTAATTTTTTTTGTAAGTTGTGGTTTTATCCTGAAGCTCTGGGGCTAGAATTAACGGACCCCTCCCTGCATGAGTGCAGAAATGTGCCCTCAAACCCAGAGATGCTGTGACTCTTGATGGGAGTGGGCTTAACAGAAAAGAAACTTTCAGGTTTCAGACCTTGCTTCAATTTTTCTCTCTCTGATCTGAGGAAGTTAACTAGCGTGTCCTTTTTCAAACTTATAGTGCCCTGTATCTGTCCTTTAAAGATATCTCTAATGATCGCATAAGACAAGCTTCTTATTTAGTTTTAAATCACAGATAATTGCTGATATGTATGTATTATCTGACCATTTTTCCTACTGTGCCACTTAAGCCTCTTAATTTCTTGTTCTTCAGTGGCTCTGTCCTTTTCCAGTTATCAGGCTTTTCCCTCCTAAGTGTTTGAAGTAAATTTCAGGAGAATGGCATCATGCACAGCTGTCTAGACTTCACAAAATATTTATTTGGCTTGTGTTCAGAGACTACCTTAGTGGCAAATGAATTTATGGGATTATTTTAGAAGAGGAAACATTCGCTAGCTGCTTTTACGTATGTGAAGGCATATTTAAAATGTTGCTTTTAGCTACATGAGTTATTACAGAAATGAGGACTCTAAGGCAGAAGCAGCAACATTTCCCTTCCTGGATTTTTCTTTGAAGGGGTAGTTAGCAGTTTTATCTGGCAATTAAGCCGAAAATCTGTGCTGCAGTGATAGCCTGTCACCTTTCAACATTACTGTAAGTCACTGCTGCGAATTTTCTTAGGAAGCACGTCAGTTCAACTGTGCTCTACTATGCGTGTTAAATATTTAAATCTGTCATTGGAAAAGAAATTCAAATTGCATGATGGTGAAGTATTCTTTTTTGCTTTATCAGTTAATGCCTTGAAATATGAACTCACAGTGTACATTTGGGAGAGGCATCTTGTACACTTCTTTGAGGGATCTCCCTGTCTTGCCTTTGGCTCTTTTCATAGAGCATTTCTTTGGAGTAACGCTAGTGCTGTTTGATGAACACTTTGTCTAACACTTCAGCAATCAGTTCTGGCAAATACTATCTGTGTTTCCCTCTGCTCCCCAATGCTCCTGGGTATCTCTTTGCTAGTTCTTGGTTCAGGCTCTGAACTCTCTGGAGCAGGTCTGTGCCTTTCTATTCTTGGGAATTCCCAGACCTGTTGGATCCCAGGCATTGACTAAAAGACTAGTAGGTGCAACTGCAACACAAAATTCACAAGAGGTACAAAAGTCCTAGAATCACTGAAATCAAAGGCAAACCTCCCCCTGACTTAAGCCAGTCTGAGACTTCATTCCTGGCATCTGAGTAACCAGTTCTTGCTTTTGTCTTTTGTAGTGTTGCATGCTGTCATTAAAGTTTGTATTCATCTTGCTGACCTGCCATCTAAATGTTAAGAGCGTAGCCATTGGAGTTCCCTTCTTACCTAATGGAGGATGAGGAATGAACAGACAGTCTTCTGGCAGTGCCTCTGCTGTGAGGAGCTAGTGGCTTTTTTAGATTGGATAAATTTTTAGGTGGCTTGATGTTGGGGAAGATAAATCACGTCCAAAGTGTTTACAGCTACACCATTCAGATATGGTTTTGGCTGGATGAACAAATTCATAGTGTTTAAGGGTAAAAAAGCACGTATACCATATATATTGCATAGCCTGACCTTGGGAATAAGAGGTGGAATGTAGCTCTTCTATTAGCTCTGTGTTGAACCCTATGGTTTGCATTTGTCTTGTGGGCATCTCCTGAAAAGGCATCTGGTCTGGATAGGAAGACATTAAAAAAACAGACTATCATTTCCTTGGCTATTAATTTTAGTAGTTAGCTCCCTCTGTGATTAAAAAAATCTGTACCTAATCTCAGATGACAATGTTTTTGGTTTTGAATTCCAGCTGCAAGTTCCTTTTCATGTTTTTCTCTGCTTGAATAAAAAGCCCCAAGGACACTGCGATTTCTGCCTGAGGTGATTTTTTTTTTTCTTTTTCTTTTTTTCCTCCTAGATGTCATAGTTAAGTCACCTGGCCATTGCTTTTCATCTGCTAACAGATGATCTCCTTACCCTCTATGCTGACTTTTCGTATAACCTTGAATATTGTAATTCTCAGCATCATCTCTAGATTTTCAATGTCCTTTAAAATAAATGAGTTATTGGAACACTCCGTTAATCCAGCATCAGTGTAGCTAATACCTTACCTGGGGAGAAAAATTGCTTCCTAATTCCTTTCTATACGTCTGAGGATTGCATTTGCTCTTTTCTGACATAGAATCATATTGAGATTTGCACTGAATTTCTCATCCTGTACCATGTCTCATTTCTCTTCAGAGCTTTTATAGCTGCCAACATTATTCATAAAAATACTGAATAGTGCCAGACCTGGACTTTGTTAATTAGAAACAGTCTCTGCAGTCTGTACTCATCAGTAGAAAATGGTGGCAGAAGCTTAATGGAAAAGCGTATTTGACTCTGTGCTTTATCACTTGTATATCATATTTGCCTGCAGTTATGCAATTTTGTCTGGATAATACTGCAAAATTAAGGAAATATAAAGATTTTGACAGTTAATTTCTAAGATTTTTAGATTGCTTTTCAAGAGAATGAATTATGAAAAAATTAACTGCTTCATATCTTTCAGATATAATGGGATGAGTCTGGTAGTAAAACCTTTCAGACTGCAGCATAAAAAATACTGATTTGTATCTCCTTTATTCCTTATTGCAGAGATGCAGATAACAGTTTTTCTGTTTTTTTCCCCACAATTTTGCAAAAATGCTGTATGATGTAAAGAATTCCAGGGTTGCAGAGCTTCTTTTGTAAAGGTACGCAATGAACTGAAAACATACAACGCCCCACCTCGCAAACTCCCCCCCCCCCCCCAACCCAGCAGTATATTTCTCTTTATGATCATATCACTGAAAGTACAGTACTCTATGTTGCTTAACTAAGCTAAGAGGGAAATGGCTGTTTGAGTACTAATGTACTTCATAACCAAATCTGCTTTTAAGATAGGGAGGGTGGCGTGTATGTGTGTGTTTAAGCCTGTGCATTCATGTAATGTATTTGGATGTCAATCCAAAACACTGAGCAGGACTTAACTAGGGCTGTTTGGAAAGAAGTAGTCCATTTTGTGACTATTGTAGCTTAAATTAGAACAAATCTGAGCTTTCTGAGCAGTTAAGGTCTTTTTTGGAGGAGGTGAGGGGAAGAGAGAAAAGGTGTCATGAGCTAATACAGTAATGGTTACATCGCTCCTAGGTGATCTGAAAGGTCTGGAGTCAAGTACTTCTACATTAAGCAAGGTGCCAGTCTGAACAAAGGTCTCCATGTGCTATGTGAGCAGCTTGGCTGGGTGAATACTTCAGGGTGAGCCCTCTTCTATCCTCTTTTTTTTTTTTGGGGTGGCAATCATTGTTTTCTGAGGAGGAGAGGAGATGGGGGTGAAAGTCAAAAATGGTTCTGACAGCTCTTTGATGAAGAAGTTTGTTCACAACGGAGGTCCATCAGTGCTTATGAGATGCAAAGTAATTTTTTATTGGAACCATATCTGTTTCACATCAAGACTGCCAAGGCTGAAAATTACGGTAATGGAATGTGCAGTTTCTTAAGCAGCCATCTTCTGTTGTTCTGAGAAGAAATTATTTGAGCAAGAGTTGCATTATATTTGCACTGAACTCCTTCAGCATGAAGCCTCAGTGTGTGGCTCTTAGTGTTTTAGCGTGGTACACTGCAGCCTTTGCCCCTCCTTAAGGACCTCAATCTGACCAACCCTGAGTACTTGCAATTAACAGCTAGGGTGACTAAGGTGATGAACAGGATGCTACCAGATTCTGAGTGGAGAGCGCTTGTGAATGTTCCCGCTAGGCAATAACCTGCTGTTATACTTTTACTGAGTCTGTCCTGGAGTAAAACCTCAGAGCCTTTTTTTACAGTTGGATATTGATTGGTGAAAACAAAAATTGTGGTAGTGGTGGTGGAAATACACCCTTTTACTGGTGAAGATGATGGCCCAGGAGCAGCGCCTCACATGGCAGTAGATGCTTCTGAGGTTACTCTTGCCTGTTGATGGGTATCCAACACGGCACTGGCTCCCAGTGGTGTCATGTCCTTTGAGTGGTACAAGTTGGTTGCTGAGTGATGTTATCAGCACTTGCTTCCCCACAGCTCAAAGCATTTGACAGACCACTGTGGATGGTGATGTAGCCCCTCAGCCCACTGCATTAGCTGAGTGCCTGTGAGCTCAGTGTGGCCCATCACACCACTTTCCTGAGGCAGAACACATTGCTGCTCTAATGTTGGATCGTCGCCTCATGAAGGAGATGTCATTGCCGTTCTGCTATTTTTTGCTTGAGGTGTACGAGCAGGATGTCAGCACTGTGACAGGGCTATTTCACTGCTGTCTGTGTAGAGATTAGCTAATGAATTGCGTGAGTAGGAGGTCACCAGACTCCTCAGTAGGAAACACATCTCCTTATTTCACACCTACCATTTTCTGATTGAGAAGGTATATGTTATCGCTGTCTGTTGTGTTACTATGGCCCATGTGATTCTTGGCATTGGAGTAGCACCTCACTGATCTAAACTATGCAGACACAGAACCAGGAAATTACTTTTGTCCCTGAAATCTTGCAGCTATTCAGGGTATGACCTAATGGTGAAAACTCATGTAACTAGATTCAGGATTTTTTTTGTATGAAAACATTTAAATTTTGTTGAAATACTTTTTGCATTATCAGAGAAACTGGAGACTGAGAAGTGTCTGAAAGATAAAAATGTTATTTATTTGGAAACAAATTCAAATATACATTTGACTTTAAGAGAATAAATGTATTTATTTGGGCAAGTACACAGGTTTTAGGTTTGAGATTTTGTTGAAAAAGCTTTTTCATTTAATCAAACTGGTATTTTAGTTAATTATACTGTTCACCCCTCACTACCATCATTTAGTTCTAGTCATACCGTTTGATCCCAAGAAACAAATGGAGGGCTGTAGGAGAACCACATTTCCTTACAAGTCATCAGAAAGAAGGTTTTTTTTCTTGTTATTACAGAAACTTCATCAAAGTGTCTTTCCTATTTGAAGCAAGTTTGCATGGAGAGGTGTGTGGTGAGTTTGTGGTACCTACTTTAATATAGGGAGTAGAAAGAGAACTTTTTTATTTTTAAAAGTGCTGTACAGACTGCAGGAGGAAGAAAGATGGGGAGAACAGTTGTTTTAGGGTAAAAGGCTTGTGGCCATCACTAGCCAATGCGTAAGCGTACTTAGGGAAGCAGACAAGTAAATTGTACAGGCGTCAGGGGATTCTTATTTGGATATACTAAAGGCGTTGCAACTCTATTGTGCTTTCAGTCAAGGCACTGCACAGGAGGAAAGAAATAATAGTGCAACTGAAGTCCACTGTTTGACTAAAGGGAATTTGCATGTAAGGGGCTTGGGATGGAACAAAAAACCCTGGGAAGTGCCAAGAGTCCTTCTGGAAGACCTAATGTGTTTGTTTGCACAGGAGTAATTGTTTCCGTGTTTGAGTTGCAGAACGGGGTGGAAGCAGAAATAAATTTGTATAGTTGATGAACCTATGGTTGTTATTTTTCACTTTCAATACTAGTAGTTATACAGAGGGGTAGCTCAGGGTAGGAGTCTGGCTGACAGCTGGCTAACTGTTCCCACATTGAATCTTCTGTTTACAAGGCAATGTGCTAAATGCAGTGGTCTATGGTGTCCTACCAATCCAGTGGGATCTATAATCCACTAAAATCAAGTGCTGTTGGTCTATGTAGAGTCACTACCACTGTGCATCACTTAAAGAATGGTTAAGGTATGCAATCATTGTCCGTGAAGCTCATCCTGCCTTTTTTGAGCACATCTTACTAGGCTCTGCAGTGGCTAACCTTGCTGTTAGAACAGTGTATTGAATTCCAGTATTGCCTTTTTTTTTAATGTTTTGTTGTTTTGAATCAAAATCGCTGAAGATGTTATATACATGGATGTGATTTAGCCTGGGAATCTAGAAAGACAACTGTCAAATTTGTTAATACTAAGAAACCCTAGTATGTTTTGATCTCTGTGGCTAATGAGCTTTGCAATCAGACCATAGCAGTATAAATCATGCATATATGATGCCTGGTTATTTTGTTTTGTGGTGGTGGCTGTGTTTTTGTAATCTGGCTTTCAAACCTGTTGCTGAATTAACATGCGATGTTAACTACAATGCCTCTTAGTATTTCCTGTTAATGATTATTTCTGCTAAAACAAGATAAAATATTGCATTTGTTTTCCTTCAGAAAGGATGTAAACAGTTTAACTGGAAACTAATTAGTAATTAGTTTCTGGCATCATGTGCTGTTTATCAGTTATAAATCTAAGCGCTGCTGTTTCTCTGCATTTCAGTTTGTTAATTCCTGGAGGCAGAGGGTAGGTCACCCAGAGTGCATCTTTTCACACTAGTAATTTTTTTGTCTCTTCTCCAGAATACTCCACCATTTTCAAAATATCTTTTACAGGGACCACTGAGTGCGTTTAATTATATTTTAGAAAATATTAATATTGAATGGAAAAATACTTTTTCTGTGTGTGCATTTTTGTGGAACAGTTTCATGTATACCAGAGCTTCAAAGGATTTCACTGGCAACACAGAGAGGTCACAGATTAACTTGTGTGTAACCTTCTTGGGAAAAATGGGAGGTGCATTAATTTCATATCTCAAGTGGGAATAGCACACTTCCTCTTTCATTCTGGCTCAGCTGCAGCAAAAGTGTTTTTCATCTTGGCTGGTTCAAAACTTCAGAATATTCTGATTCCATTTTGATTTTTGGGAAGTGTTATGGTTCTCCAATGCTAACTAGAAGCTTTCTATAGTGCTCTTAAAATTATATGGTTATTTCAATGATTAATAGTATTGCACAGTATATTGGAGCCATAGCACTGGACAGTGTCCTATCCCCCTCCCTCCCCTTTCAGCGTCTTTGTTAGGAATGCCTTTCTACTCAAGTGATAGCTGTGATGCTAACAACTCGGTTTGGCTGCATGTAGTTTCCTTTTCTAGCAAAAATGCTTTGTAAAAATTGCTGAGTGTAAATGGAGGAGTAATCTGGGCCTGAGCTGCATAAGTGCTCGCTAAGCTTCACATATGTCATGAAGTGATAGACTGTAGGCAAGAAGCACGTCAGCTCAGACTCCTGCAGAACAGCTGATTTTTTTTTAACAACAACAACAATCCCAAACCCAAACACAGTCCCAAACAATGAAAGAATGAAAAAACCACCACTGCCACCAACAAAAAACAGCTGTTCACAGTAATTGAGTAAACTTAGGACATCCAGTCTTTGTGGTCCAAAGGACTGGCAGAGAGAAGGGAACAAAGGCTACCCAGAAAAAGAATTAAACTCTGACTTTTTTAGAGATGCTGAGGTGGAGGTAGCTTGTATGAGCTTTTTGTAAAGGTTTTCTTCTCTTGAGTACAAAGCGTTTCTCCCATTATGGGGAGCAAATTGCATATTGGCGCTTGAAAGACATAGTGCAGCTAAATGCCATGGCTACTGCTGAAAGACACAGATGTACAAGGTGCAGTGCCCTTCTGAATTTGGCTTAGTTTGACTACAGCAACAGCTAATCTATGATAAATGCCCTCTGACACTCCTGGAAAGTGTCATTACCAATTATGTGGCCCATGTATTTCTTCTTGGAATTGTTACCTGTATAAGCATGTTATTACTTTTGGTGGTATTGGCAACCTCCTGTCTGGTGCAGGTTAAGCTTCCTACTTGAGAGAACAAAAACTAGCAGAAATCTTGTTTTCTGAACAATCTGGAGACTGGGTGGGGAAGATCACAGTTTCCAATCCTTCCCCTCTACCTTGCTTTGATTGCAAGCACACCAAGTTACTTCTCTTAGGCTGCACTATGTTGTGTTAAGGTCTGACTTGAAGGATGAAGAAGCTGAAACGGTTTGCTTTAATGTGCATTCTCTCTAGGGTCTCGTTTCCAATAATGATTAGTAGGTAGAGCAGCCAGAACCCAGCTGAACTTGGAGTGCAAATCAAACTGCCCAGTCTGTGTGGAGGCTGACCAGTAGACGTCTGGAGTTATACCTGCATGTGGGTTTGTGACAGAGAAATGTTTTTCTCCAGGTCTTACTTTTTTGAGTAAAAGATGTGCTTGGCTATGTTTTGCAAGCATAGTTAGTATAAATAATATCATTAATATTTTAGTTTTTATCTCAGAAATATTAGTCCTGCATCCAGGATTATAATAGATTGTTTATGATTTGGAGAGATTGAATCTTTACACTTGAATTTCTACCTCATTAGTGCTGCTCAAGATAAAGGATATCTAAAGCATTCTGCTTCCACAAGCAGTAATTAATTCCTCTCATCTTTTTTAGATATTTATTTATTCCATATGATGTGTTGTCATTGATATTTTGCTTTTACTGTCCCATCAGTTTAAAGATTGTAAGCAGGGAGAGACAGGTGACTTTGACAAATATTTTATTATTACTTTATAAAGCAAGTTGAAGTTTTTTTCTTGCACAGAAATGTATTTTGCTTATAAAATGATCCAGTATGATTTTAAGTACACAACTTGATTATTTGCCAGGTTTTCATCATCATGGCTGATGTTACTACTACTTGCCAAGCAAAATTACTCTGAGCTTATTCTTGCCGCCCTACTGTGATGAAATGCATTCAGTAACATTGCTAATATGTACACGTAAAACTGCAAGCTGTTGTGGTAAGTTCTGTTAGGACTATTTATCTGCTTAAAGGTTGGCTTTTATTTAAATTGGCAACAAATATACTTGAGGGAGAAAATAAACAGCTGTGGAAATAAAGCATTAAAACAACTGTATACAAAAGTTTGTACTAGAAATTATTAAAAAGAGGCTGCAGAGTGAATGAAGAGTTCCTGCTGTGGGGTGATGAATCATAAAAGGGATCGTGCATAGGTGTGGGGGTGGCAGTATCTGTATTAGCAGCCTTGTACGTAGCTCTAGATCTTCCTTCTTCAGGCTTCAGCCAAACCCAACATTTTTAACCCCTGAGGACTGCTGCTGTCAGCATCATTTAGATGGGAGTCTGTTTGTATAAGAAAACTTTGCTCTGTGAGGCTGAGCAATGACTCTGTTTTGAATAGTGGTCTGAATCAAGTCAAGTGGAAGATAACATGGCTAAATGATGAACGCTTTAACTGGTTTATATTAATTTTTTTTTTCCTTAAGGCAGAACATGAAGATGCTAATTTTCTTTATTTGGTGATAGTGTATCATTCCTGAGCTGAAAGTCCTTGTGCATTTGTGCAGAGGAAATAGCTTGTAGTTTTGTACATCTCCAGTCAGATACTGGCTTGATGGGACATGACTGGAGTCTGAGTGCTTGAGATTTGTTGTGGAAAAGCTGGAATCTGTAACAGCTGCACTTTGAAATATCAGTTGAAAGATCAGTTTTTTAAGATGCTTCCCAGGAAGGTATTTTTCTCTGATCCAGGTTAAGACATGGCTCTCTGAAATATAACTTCTCCCATCAAGACATGAAAGAGGTGAGGAAAATGGTACGTGGAACCTCTGCCAGTTAAAGTCTGTATCTTCACATAGTTTATTCTGTATTGGGCACCTTGAAAGCATGGTTGCTTTCTCACCAGCTAAGATGATCAGGACAATTTCTTTTTGATCAGGCTGTGCCGTTTTGGTTATCGAGTGAGGTGATAATTGTTCTATCTGCAGAAATCCAACTCCTGAGGTGTGGAATATCACTCCCTCAGTCATTTTGGTCCTGGCTTGAAGGCAGAGGGATCTGATCTTCCTTTCAGATGAATGGTTTGCTGTGCTTCTAGCACAGGAGCTGGGTCAACCCTCTGGTTATGCCTAGCTTTGGTTTTGCCTGGGGAGAACCTAGTGGCTCTGGTTCTGCTTGTGCATTAGAGAGGAGGTGATTCTTTTCCTTGGAAGCAGTGGCACATACCTCATGGTCTTTACTCCAAGAGTCCGAGGTTCTGTGTTGTTCTTCTGCTGTTGACTCCTCTAGGTTCAGTGGTCCCGCTTCCCTCACACTTTTTTCACATAGCCTTCTACCAGAGAGTTTGTTCAGCTGTGTTAATAGCTGCGTTTTCAGGGAGGATATGCACAAAGATCAGTTTTTTAAGATGCTTCCCAGGAAGGTATTTTTCTCTGATCCACATTAAGACACGGCTCTCTGAACAGCCAAATCAAAACAGTGCTCACAGTAGTGCTCCCAGATGAAGAGATGGGCCAGAGAGGTACAGCTGCAGGCTCCTATCCTCTTCTCCATTTGCTCCCCCGGACTGTTGCTAACTTCTGCTTCAGCAGGAGAAACCCTGCCTGCCTGGATGGACTCCATACTTGCTCCATCTCCTCTGTGGAAGTGCAAATGGTATGGGGGGGCGAGTAAAACAGAAAGCCTGAATTCATCAGAGATGGGAACAAATCTGCTTACAGCTCTCTTAATGGAGCTGCAGACGGTTGTGATGGTGCCTAGGCTAGTGGTTTTGTATATCCATATGGAGCTACAGAAATGGAGGAAGGTAAAGCAACCACGGCAGTCTCCCCAGTGTGTAGGTTTTCTATTTTTGTATTTCCTGGATCATTACCTGGCCCTGCCTGGATCTCTGTGCTCGTCAAACAGCTGATTTCCTGAAAACTGTTTCGGTTTGATTCCAGCCACCTCCAGGTCTTTTGCTTGAGTGTTTCTGGAGATGAGCCCTACCCTCAGTAAGCACTTAAGGATTAACAAAAGTGGTGGTGGCTTCCTGCTGGTGCTGGAGATCTGAGCAGTGACTCCTGGCTTCCCATATCTTCGGCAAGGTTTTGTTTATTCCTACCAGGAAAAGGGCTGGCTCTGTGATGGTGCAAACCAGATCCAAGCCTTCGTTCTGGGATAACGCAGTTACTGTTGTCTTGTTATGCTGGCTGAGAGCAGTTATAGGATTACATGCAGAAATAAGTCTGCTTCTGTTTCATAGCAACAACTTGTTCCATGAAGTGAGTGCCTTCTGTTTCTTTTATAGACAGGCCTTATGGAAAGGAGGAGAATTCAGCAATAACCTCCTTGTTTCTACCCTTAACAAAAAGTATTCGTGTATCCAATTGTTTAAGTTATTAGGAAGAATCTGGGGAGTGGGCGGTTTAAAGGAGGATGAGTAATATATGCAAACCACATTGTCCAGCTGAAGTTTGTTTACTGCTCTAAAATATCAATATTATTATCCTCTCTTATCTTGAAACATTAGTATTTCCGTCTTCAGACAATGCAGCATTTCTGAAATACCAGCAAGCAGATGCAATGAGGTGGCAGAGAACTTCCAAAGCTCATAACTCCTGTGTAAGTCTTTACTTCGTACCTGTTACTGAGGGAAACAACAAATGAGGTTTTGGTGCGTATTTCTTGAGGTACAGGCGTTTTCTTTTCCCTGTTTCCAGTTTCTTTATCCACATAAGCAGGAATTAAAAAAAAAACCCTATGGAAATTCATAATATCTGCTGTAGTAGATATGAGGATGGGATTCATGTTTTCCAGGTGGGAAAATAATCTGTTTAAAATGATGTATAGTATTTGAAGTGTATGGGGTCTAATGTGGTGTGTGTGTGTGTTTTATTATTTTTAAATTCAACCTTTACACTGGTTTTAGGGACAAAATGCTGCTCCGCTTTTAAGCGTAAGCCATGAAGGTATATTAGGAAAACCAGTTGCCTCAATACTTGTTTGCTGCAGCAGAGTGGGTACTTGTAGGTAGATATATTAAGGGCTCAGTTATTCAAAGGCCAGACCCTGTTTGACTTTTCAGTGCTTTGGAACTCTGTCCAGAAATAGTTAAACTAGTGAATATTTTGTCACAAGGGATGAAAGTAATATCCAAGTGTGCGTTGAAGCAGTTGCTGCAGTTGTGATGATCCTGTCTGTCTTCGCGGAGGCAGAAGACAGAGGGAGGCAGATTGAAGTCATTGTCTGGATCAGCGGAGGAGTGTTGAGGGCTAGGACGGAGCACCCATAAGACTGGAGGAAGGTGGCTGTGAACGTGTCGTGCTAGGTCACTCTCATAGTCCCTCTCTATCATGTTTTATTGCATACCTAATCTGGAGGATAGAGATTTATTATTTGTGCACACAGTTATTATTACATGTATGCCTCCCAGCCTGATCTGCAGTGAGAATTGGAGTTGTTTGGAAGTAACACCAGATTGCTGTGAGAATTTTGTGATAACTAGTTTTGCAAAAGAAAACCGAATCTTAATATCTGAAGGCTGAGCTGAAAAACTGAAACTAGTCTTATCTACCAGTGTAAATTTTAAATCTTCTTAGAGTGGTTACAAGAATCGCCAGCTCTGGTGCAAAAGGCTGTGCAAGACCTTTAAGTGCTTGATCCTCTGTCTCCAAAGAGGATGTACAGGGTATACTAGGGCTGCTACTGTGAACCGTCTGCCAGCTGGGCGTAGCAAACGCCTGTAAATGAAGCGAAGGTTGGAGAAAACATCAATACTCAAAACGCTGCAGACAGACAGCCTTCTGAATTGTATGGAAACCTCCAGATAAATCTGTTGCATGATCTCATCCTGAACTGAGGTTTCTTTTTGTGCGCAGTGTATGAGATGAGCCTGGTGCTGGGGAGGAGATGCTGGAGTGCTGACTGGGATGATGAAGTGTGGTTTGAATTGCACAGCCACTCATACAGCCCTCTTCAGTTCTGCTTGCTTCTTAGCAATTCTCTGAGGTGCAGAAATATGCTCTGCAGCCACTGCTGAGCCATACAGAAGCCAGATTCAGCAGTTGTTTTAAAACCTCTGAGGGTCTCTTGTAGTACTTGCTAGCTGTACAAGGAGGGTTTGAATTGCTTACTGCTTTAGTGCTGTTGTTCTACAAACCTGGCTGAAAGGACAGAAAGAAGGGATAATCTAGCTCAGTTAGTGAATTAATTTTAGAAAACATCTTTCACTAGCTGTTAGCAAAACCATTGCCTTTTGGAAACGGTTCTCAGCAATCTCCCTGAATTGCTGCTTTGAACAATTTCTGAGGTTTCTGCTATAATTTTGTTCAAACCTATAGTTAAATACCAGCTCCTTTAAGAGAGCAGTTTACTCTTAGGTGCTCGCATGGTTGCTTTAGACAAGATCAGTGTATTTGAAGTCAAATGTTGATATATGCAGTAAGGAGAGCTATGGGCTTGTGTGGTAAGAAAACAACATCTTTAGTCCAAATATGAAGATTTAGATATCCTGCTCAATGATACTTCTTCGATTAAGTATAGTTTTGTTGTTACTTTATTCTTCCTGTCTGCCTATATCTATCTTGTGATAACTTATAGTAAAACATAAGTGCGTAGCAAAATCTTCTTTCTGCTGTAGTTGTCCAGCTAGCAGCAGTTAAGAGAACTTGCTGAGTTTCCCATCCTTCTCCCCCTCTTCAAATGACCTGAGATCCTGAGCCCTTTCAATATCAGCATTTATGCCTCCCCCTTCCATTATTTTTTATATAACATGCCTTTGCAACTAGTGATTTATTTTTATTATTGTTTGGGCTATAAAATAGTGTTTGAACTTTTTTTTTTGATAGGCTGCTCTGTATGGTCTGCAGTTGGCTTCTCTTAGGAAAGAGATTGTTTTGTTGAAGTGAAACATGTAATAACTGTCCACGAAGAAAAGAGGCAAAAGAAAAAAAAAGCTTTAGGGATGATGGCACATTGGGATTTAGTTTGCTGTCTAAATATGAAGATCCGCAACATTTGGGAGTATTTGGATTTTAAGGTTCGATGTATACTGGTATTTTAAACTAAAAGACAGAAACTGTTATATTGAACAGAAAAAGGAGAATCTAAATGTTAAACCTGAAGTGCACCAGAGTGACTAATGCATCCAAAATATGCATGTTTAAACTATTGCAGAACAATTATTTGGAACATTCTAAGGTTATCAAATATTTGAAAACAATGAAGCTTTCTATTTTAATTTGGTACATTTAATATACTTTTTGTTATGCACTGTCTATTCCAAATAGGCTACTTTTTGTGTCATAAGCCAAACAAGTACTTCCACTGTACAACTTTCTCTACTTCATCTTCTCTGTTGTCTTGGAGACATTTTTTGAATTACACTAGTATTGGGTAATTTTGTGTCAATGGTAAAAGGGTTTCCAAACTACTTAAGGTGTGAGTTTTCATTCAACACAACTATGCATGGTAAACCCAAACGCTTGTTTGGTGGATGTGTATTAATTTGCAGCAGCAGGTGATGTGGTCCTTTTGTGCATTGTGCGTTCAGTTATTTATTTAAAAATTGTAATGAGCTAGATAAAGCTTTATAAAATTCTTCTGATTTACAGGCAACATTCTAAAGAAATTGCTACTGTGAAACTAAAACTTAGAAGCGGCCTTTAAAATAAGTCTCACAAAAAGTAATGCTTATGCTTCTGAGATTAGCTGGGTATACACACTCTATATCCTAACCACAGCAGTATTATTGGATTTGGAAGCTGCAGGAAAAGAGCTAATAACTCTCATTAAGTTTTCAAAGAGGCCATCGTAGTTACAGTAACATTAATAAGGCTATAATAAGTAAGGCTAGGAAGGAAATGTGATAGCTTTTAAAGGAGCAAATGGAAAAATGGGTGAAAAGTAAACAAGATTTCCAAGACCCAAGCTTTTACTCGGCTCTAAAACCAAAGCATTAACTTCAAGCAAGCTGTTAACCGAGAACAGTTATCTTGTGAAATCTAAGTATTATCTCTTAGCATCCAGGAATGCTGCAGTAGGAGTACTGGGGGATGTGTTACTTGCAAACAAGGAATATCTTTGTAGCATCCAGCAGGATTTCTTACTGGCCTGACAAAAACAAGAGCTTTGATCTGGCATTGGATTTGTTGACAACATTGGCTCAACACCTATAACTTTTTTTTTTTTAAACAATATGTCGATTTATTAAAGTGCCTTCATTTTGTAACAAAACTGTGATAGTATGCCTAGGAGTTTCTTTACTTCTGTAACACTTTTTATGATGTCTGTCAGTGAAGCAATTAATCTATATTATGCTTAGACATGTAGTTAAGTGGGAAATCTCAGGATTCATCTGAATAGACTTTTAAAATGAAATTTTAGGATCCATCAGAAAAGAAGTTGCAGTCAATTTTTTTAAAATTTTTTTTTTTGTGTAGAGAAGGCAAGAAGACACATCTTTAAATTCCAGTGGTTTACATCTCTAGGATAAGTAAATCTGACTTATGGAATTCACCAAAATTGCCAATAATATAATTTCTAAGGTTTTCAAGCTGTAACATAGCAATCTGCAAAAAAATCGACTGAAGAAAAAATTAGTTAAAGTCAACGTTGGAAGCGCCTTACCAAGGTGCTTTGATTTATTTGGTTAAAAAAAATGGTGTCTGTTACTGTGTCTGCAACTTCATGTGTGGAAAAGTGTAGGGGCTACTGTGGTATGGTTGTTCTATGGATGCAAAATGTGCTTTCGTGTTTTGGCAGTATAAGTAGAATCCCTTTGGAAAATGTAGTTCAATCCTTTTTAGCCTTTGTGTTTAACACGTTATGTTAAATGTATTTGTGACCATCCATATGGCAGTGATAAATGGCTTATTGGATCAGAGGTCTGGGATAAATCAATAAGGAAACTTCTTCAGTATGCTTGTATCTGCTGATACCTGGAGGGGTATTAGTGAATATCAGAGATGGAGGAAAGAATATTATTAACAACCAGCAAATTGCCAGTTTTATCAGATAAGAGCCTTGGAGGAATTAAAGTAATTAATTCTAAGCAATTTAGATGCAAAGTAATCACTTCATGTATTATAACATCTATTAAGAAGGAAGACTTCTTTCATATTTCTAAAGACAGAAATTTGGTGTAGCTAGCAGAGACTGGAAAGCATCTCATCCAAGCTACTACATGTGTTGGCACCTTTTTCTGCACTCAGTGATATGAATCATTTAGTTCTCTGGTAATGTTAGTAAGAACTGTTTTTAAAGCTTGCTTTACGTTAAACTTCTAGACTTTATATATGTGCTTCATTCTGCACCCCAAAACTATGTACCTAGAGGTGAAATCCCTCCTTAATGACAGCACCATTGCAATGCACTAGTCATGGAGAAAGAAGCGCAATGGTGGTGAAGTCCAGCTCCCATGCACGTACCCTGAAGTGCTGATGTTAATGGAGAGGCTGTGGCTTCTCTCATAGCAGCTCAGCCTTTTCCTGTACATTGCTCCTCTGAATTGCTTGTGGAAGATATGTTGCTGTACATTTTTAGGGTGTTTTATATTGTTCACGGTGATGGAATGTCACTATCATTTTTGTGAAAGATTCAGCATTGGGTGGTGTTAGGGATTTAAGGTTATGAGCTGCCAGACAAAAGTAAGGATATTTAATCTCTTTCATGTTTATTCTTTCCAGCTTCTCTGAAACAGTGAGAAATGTTCCCCAAGTATATTCATCTGGGTGAAACACTGTCACCCAAGTCCTATGTCTTGGTACAGGAAAGCAAGAGGAGAAGTTGGAGGAGTAAAAGTGTCTTTTTGTTAAGGGTTGAGAATATTGCTCAAATCCAGGTCATTGAATAGTCAAGAGAATATTAACAATGAATCTTTCCATGGTTCCAAGCCAGAGGAGCTAAGTGTCTATAACTTAGTCTTCCAGCTGTAGGAAATGTGATGCTTGCTTCTAGCAGGATTGTTTTAAGTGAACTTAGGTAACCTGTGGAGATAATGTCAGTACAACTGTCTTCAATATTCTTTTTCCGAGCATATGAGATCCAGGTAATCTAGTTGAGTTATAACTCTGAGATGCAGAAAGCTAGATGAATACAGTTGTGTTGCATGGTCAGAAGCCAATAAATTCTCTTTTCATAGCATTGTCAATGAAACATGAAAAACGTAGTTAAAAGGACCACATAGAAGCAAACTAAACTAGCAATGATCCCATCAAATAAATAAAATTCAGGCAGGAACCAACCAAATGAGAAGTAGGATCTCCATTTCCTGCTCCAAGTTACCAAAACAGTTTATCTTTGCCTTCAAGAATGTCAGGGCTCTCAGAGGCAGAGGCCTTCTGAGCAGAAGGAAGTTGAACTGAGGGAAAGCAGGGGCTCACTGACACTGCTGTTACAGGATGGGTTTGCTTTTAGTTGGGCAATGCCCATGTTGCTGAGGAAGGGGAAATAAGGCAGGGAAACTTGCTGAGGAGCATGTTGGGCACTGACTGATCAGGGCAGTTCCAACTCTAAAGTAGCATCCCCAGTCTAACAGTGAGAGAGTAATGATGTGGTGATGAGGAAATTCGATGTAATAATGAGTACTCGAAGGAGCTGGCGGATGTCCTTTCCAAACCCCTATGCATCATCTTCCAGAGGTCCTGGCTGACAAGGGAAGTTCCACTAGACTGGAGGCTGGCTGATGTTGTGCCCATATACAAGAAGGGTTGCAGAGAGGATCCGGGGAACTACAGGCCTGTCAGTCTCACCTCAGTGCCAGGGAAAGTCATGGAACAGGTAATCTTGAGTGCTATCATGAAGCACATGCAAGAGAACCGGGTGATCAGGCCCAGTCAACATGGGTTTACAAAAGGCAGATCTTGCCAAACTAACCTGATCACCTTCTATGACAAAATCACTCGACTACTGGATGGGGGAAAGGCTGTGGATATGGTCTTCTTGGACTTCAGTAAAGCCTTTGACACAGTTTCTCACAGCATTCTGCTTCAGAAACTGTCTGCCTCTGGCCTGGACAGACGCACACTCTCCTGGGTTGAAAACTGGTTGGATGGCCGGGCCCAGAGAGTGGTGGTAAATGGAGTTAACTCCAGCTGGAGGCCAGTCACAAGTGGAGTTCCTCAGGGCTCAGTACTGGGTCCAGCTCTGTTCAATGTCTTTATCAATGACCTGGATGAAGGCATCGAGTGCACCCTCAGCAAGTTTACAGATGACACTAAGCTGGGAGGAAGTGTGGATCTGCTGGAGGGTAGGGAGGCTCTGCAAAGAGACCTGAACAGGCTGGACTGTTGGGCTGAGACCAATGGCATGAGGTTTAACAAGGCCAAATGCTGGGTCCTGCACTTGGGGCACAACAACCCTATGCAGCGCTACAGACTGGGGGAAGAATGGCTGGAGAGCTGCACGGAAGAGAAGGACCTGGGGGTGTTGGTTGACAGCCGACTGAACATGAGCCAGCAGTGTGCCCAGGTGGCCAAGAAGGCCAACGGCATCTTGGCTTGTATCAGAAATGGGGTCACCAGCAGGTCCAGGGAGGTTATTCTCCCTCTGTACTCGGCACTGGTGAGACCGCACCTCAAATACTGTGTTCAGTTCTGGACCCCTAACCACAAGAAGGATGTTGAGGCTCTGGAGCGTGTCCAGAGAAGAGCAACTAAGCTGGTGAAGGGGCTGGAGAACAAGTCGTACGAGGAGTGGCTGAGAGAGCTGGGGTTGTTTAGCCTGGAGAAGAGGCTGAGGGGAGACCTTATTACTCTCTACAACTACCTGAAAGGAGGTTGTGGAGAGGAGGGAGCTGGCCCCTTCTCCCAAGTGACAGGGGACAGGACAAGAGGGAATGGCCTGAAGCTCTGTCAGGGGAGGTTCAGGTTGGATATCAGAAAAAAATTCTTCACAGTAAGAGTCATCAGGCACTGGAACAGGCTGCCCAGGGAGGTGGTCGAGTCGCCTTCCCTGGAGGTGTTTAAGGAACGGGTGGATGAAGTGCTGAGGGACATGGTTTAGGGAGTGTTAGGAATGGTTGGACTCGATGATCCAATGGGTCCTTTCCAACCTTGTGATTCTGTGATTGCGATGAAAAATATCTTCCCAGATCTTCTGAAATAGGAGGAAATATTAAATTGAGGACTATATTAAAAGCTTATTCTGTTATTCAAGAAAAAAGTCAGTGTGATGTTTGGGTATTGGGCTGATGGTGGACATCACAAGGTGTTTGGACAGGTTCCTAGGAAGGGAAGGCGAAGACCCGGTGGTCAAGATCTCATGCCTGTATCCTTGGCACAGTGAATCCAGAGGTTCTGGAGACAAAACTTACGCAATAACTCTTCTGCTGTGCTCCTTAAGTCCTCTTTTGCCTCTTAGCAGTTATTAGGTAGGAAATAGAAGGGAAAAGTGGAACCAAATGGAGTGCTACTTAAACGTGCGTAGGGGAAAAATCTAAGAAGTAAATGTGGGAACTAAATACTCATCTTTAAAAGAAGATATTGACATAATGTGCATCTTAAACTTGGCAGGAGGATGACAAATGGTGGGATAATACAGTATCAAAATACAGGGAAAGACAGAGTAGGCTGAGCTGACAGAGAAACTGTACTGTATGATAAAGCTTAGAGTCAAGTCGGATCAGCAGACTGCCATAAGAAATATAAAAATCCTAGTGAGTTTAGGCACAGAGAAAAATAAGGCAGTAAGGCTGTAATAGTTCCATCAGTGTGGTAATGCCAACAGTGCTACAGAGGAAGATGGGAAAGGCTGTAGAGCCTGTACTTTTAGTGTCTCTCCGGACTGTGGACCTGTCATATTGGGCTGGGATACTGAAACTATGCTTTAGACATTCAATGGCAGCTTCACAGGCCAATTAGTGAAGGGATTCATAAGGGGACAGGCAGCATTTAGTTCCTGTGCACATGTACAGTTTAAAAATATCACGTTAGAAGACCTGCCCTGTGATAATAACTACAGCGCGTGTAAATTCAGCATTTCTGCAGCAGCAACAGAACCAGAAGTATCCCTCCCAGGAGGTAAGGACAATGCTACTGAGAGCAGATAACAATGGGTGTTTTTGTTTGCTGTGTAGGTTTTCTTAGTTGCTGTGGTTTTTGGTTTGTATTTGTTTTGTGTTGTTAACTTCGTTTTTAAACAAACTCTGAAATGTATAGTTAAAGTTCAAACATTTGTGTTGATTTAAAGACACTGTATTGGAGACTCCAAGGAAAAGAGCATTGCCTGTCAGGAAATAAAATTAAGGAGAAGTGAAAACACTGGTTATTTAGCAAGGAAAAAGAGGGTTTGTGATGACAAAACCCGAAACAAACTAACTAAAGCCAACCCACAGCAAAACGTTTTAAAAAAAACCCCAACCTTATCAAACAAAACTGACCCCCAACATTCATTTGAAAAATGAAAGTTGAATTTGTAGGAGGAATGTAAGAGGTAACAGAAACCTGATGAGTCAGATTGAAAACTTGTAAAAATCATAAAAAAATAAAAAATGTTTTCTTTGCAAATGCACTTGGAGTAGGATTACAGTTGCTTATTTCCCTGCCTTCCCCTGAGGGCCAACAGACCCCTGTAGCAGACAGTTTCTTTTTTTTTTTTCTTCTCCTTTTAAAAAAGCATTCAGAGAAATGGTTATGTTAGTAAAATGAAATTATTTTTTACTTTTTCCTTATCCACAGAGGATAATAGTGGAGACTTATGTGCCACAATCCTCCTTTATAGCAGAGGGAGGTTGAAAAGGATTTGTCTTGGTGTCTAGGAAAGGTGTATAAGAGGTGACTGGAAGAACACATAAGTAAAATAGATAATGACAAGTCTTCATGATGATACAGTACTCCCTGAAGAAAAGCTAATTGTGATAATTAATTACTCATTTTAATGATTCTGCACCAGAAGACTGAAAGGATGGTAAAGGGCAAGGGAGGAGGCAAGAGTTTACAGGGTATAGCAAAAAGCCCACTGTCTGTGTCTACCAGATTAATAGAGGTTGCTTTTAAGAATAAAATTAACCTTTGGATAATTATGGTGCATAGCAGAATAGTCAGTGTGTCTTTTCCAAGAAGAAGTTATGCCACGCTTGTCTATTGGAGTACTTTGAAGTATGTGAAGAAAAAGAACCTCCAGGTAATGTGATATACCTGGTGTTTCCATAAGTATCTGTCAAAATGCCCCGCTAATCTTCATTTGAAAAACGAAACAACAACAACAAAACAAAAAACAAAAACAAACAAAAAAAACCCCAAACCCAACTATACAAAAAAACCTTCGCCTAGGAAAAAAACTCCCAAAAATTCTAAGCTGCAATGAACCAAAGAGATTAAGTCTCCATATTAATTTGTAATGAATGAAAAATTATAGGTTGGGGTATAAGTAAAATGAACAAGTGTCGTGGTGAAGATAAAGTACAAGTAAACTATTGCAGAGGTTTCTGCTGGAGCCAGTGCCGCTCAATATATTGATTGAATAGCTTGGAAAAGATTGTGACTAGTGAAGTGATCAAGTTGCTGATGATATATCAGTATTCAGAACAGTCAAATGGAAACCCAACCAGGAAATTGTAGACAAACTTTGAGTTTGAGCAACTGGGTAACAGTAGAGAAAATGAAAACACATTTATTCATTTGAGCTGCCAGTTTCCCATCAGAATTGATGCCTTAAAGTTAAAAAAGACATTTTTATGAAAAAAGCCTTGAGGTAGTGGCCAGAAAACCCTCCCCCAAAAACCCAGTTCAAATGATAAGAGCTGTTAGGGAAGGAATAAAGAACCAGCAAAATACTTCATAGTGGTCCTGCGTAGGGCAGTGGTGCACCTTTGCCTCAAATATTGTGTGCTGTTTTGGGCTCCTTTTCCTATGGTCTGCTGTGTCTAAAATGATACCTCCTAACTGAAGTTGTGGTAAATGGAGTTAAATCTGGTCACAAGTGGTGTCCCCAGGGCTCAGTGCTGGGTCGCGTTCTGTTCAATATCTTTATCAAATACCTGGATGGAGGGATTGAATGTACTCTTTTTGTAAGTTTGTGGATGACACCAAGCTGGGAGGAAGTGTTGATCTGCTTGAGGGCAGGGAGGCTCTTTAAAGGGATCTGGACAGGCTGGATTGATGAGCTAAGGCCAGTGGGATGAGGTTTAACAAGTCCAAAGGCCAGGTCCTGCACTTCAGACACAACAACCCTGTGCAGTGCTACAGGCTTGGAGAAGAGCGGCTTGAAAACTGCCTGGCAGAGAAGGACCTGGGAGTGTTGGTTTACAGCCAACAAAACATGAGCCAGCTGTGTACCCAGGTGGCCAAGAATGCCAATGGCAACTTGGCCTGTAACAGAAGCAGCATGGCCAGCAGGACCAGGGAAGTGATTCTGCCCCTGTACTGAGCACTGGTGAGGCCACACCTTGAATGCTGTGTTCAGTTTTTGTGCCCCTTGATATAAGAAAGACATTGGGGTCCTGGAGCATGTCCAGAGAAGGGCAACCAAGCTGGTGAAGGGGCTGGAGAATAAGTTTTATGAGAGGCAGCTGAGGAAACTGGGATTGTTTAGCCTCAAAAAGAGGAGGCTGAGAGGAGACCTTATCACTATCTACAACTACCTGAAAGGAGTTGTAGCAAGGTGAGTGTTGATCACTTCTTCCAAGAGATAGGACGAGGGGGAATGGCCTCAAGTTGCACCAGGGGAGATTGAGATTGGACATTAGGAAAAGCTTCTTCACCAAGGGGGTTGTCAAGCACTGGAACAGGCTACCCAAGGAGGTGATCAAGTCACCATCCCTGGAAGGTTTTCAAAGAAGTGCTTAGGGATATGAGTTATTAGTAGACAGGTAAGGTTAGACTTGATGATCTCAAGGGTCTTTTCCAAACTATGAATTCTGTGGTATGGACAAAAATGATGAAGGTGGTTTCTAAAAGAGGAATGAACTACAGTACAATTCTTCGGGCTGGAAAAGAGCTACACTGGAGGTCTATGTGGTTTTGACTGTAAGGGAGGTGATACCTAAGGGAATGGCTGCTCGCTGTGTCATCCAGTGACATCAAGCCTGACTGGTAGGCTACAAGATCAAAGCACATGAAAGAAACCCTTTTCTGCACAATGTAGTTAAGCTGTGGTGCTTGTCATGTGGCACTTTGCTGCATTGTTTCAAAAAATGACATAATGAGTTTCAGAAATATCTATTGAAGGCTGTTAAATAGGAAGATGGTATTTATGGCTCAGGAAGTCTCAGATACGCAAGATAGAGTGTATTATGAGGACACCTTAGCACATGTTTTACCTCCTTATGAGCAGCTTCCATAAGGCTCTGGTATTTCTGATTGTTGGAGAACATAGGTGGGCTTTTGCCTGGTTTATACAGCCTTTCATACCTCACTGAAAGCAGAAACCAAGTGTATGGTGGATAAATACTTGTAAATTAAACTAATATTTTATAGGTCTTGGAATTTTTTTCAATAGCATGTACAAAAAAATCTTTTCCTCATCCCTAATATTTCTAGGGCCGCATTTAGAGCTGCTGCCTTGAAAAATACCAGTGGTAGCTCTGCTTTGCTGTAGATAAAGCAGATATGACTCTAGACAGACGCTGACCTAGAGCAAGCTCACGAAGGAGCAGACAGGATTGTTGCTGAGTGAAAAGTGAACTAAATGGTCTTTCGTTCAGGATCTGTTTGGAGTTGTGTAATGGATTGGCTTTTTTGGGTCCCTAACCTGACAGTCAGTGAAGTTGCATGTATCCTTGTGCTGATGGTGAGGAAGAGGACTGGGGAAGACTGTTGGTGGAAGCAGACGGTGCTTGACATAGACTGGCTGTGTGCATCTTATCTCACTCCTGGAAGGCACATGCTCCTGATTTTTGCGAAATAGTTGCTTTGTTCAATCAAAATTACTTTCTTTTCTGGAAATTGACATAAAACCGCAGGTAGAGTTTCATAAATCTATGTCATCTTGTTAGCTAAAAGATTAGGAAATAATATCTTTAAGTTAAAATGTTGCTAGCCAAATTATAATTAATGATGAGTTTTTGCAGTGGATTTACAATAGGAATAAAAAACATGTCATTGGTAGTTTAGGCTGCAGCTACTTTGGTAGTGTCTTTATTTCTAGAGGGCTCAGAAACCTTACAGAGGCTTCTTTAGAAGTCTTTCATGTTCTTCCATTGAGAATGTGACCCAGCAACTGTTAAAAGAGCTAGAGTCTTTAAATTATTTCTATTTTGAGTGTTTTTTAAGGGCAGAACAAAAGAATAAGGTTGGCACCAGGAAATATAGGGAGACACAGACCATTCACTTATCACAAAATAGGTCAATGTGTTCCACCACCTGAAGTAAGCTCTTGGCTTCCCAGCACTTGTATCAGCTGCAGGTGGGATGGAGAATGCAAACTCTGCGTTGCCCTCTTGGACAAGAGAATAAAATGACTGAGAAACAGAGAGCTTCATCTGAGGATGAGTAGCAGATGATGGAAATTCACAGGTTAGCTTAAAGGAAAGTTGCATGGTTTGGTGAACCTTATAGTGGTTAAAGAAAGTCTGTGGTTGGTTGACACACACTTAGCAATGTGAGAAGAACTTTAAGTAATGCAGGTATTGCCAGCAGCTAATTAGGAATGGTGATCTATGAAGTCATGTTTTTTTTATAGCAAAAGTGCTTTTCAACACAGCCTTGAAAAGCGTATTGGCTTCCCTCAAATATATGGTAAAAGTCTGTTGCTGTTCATGGATCTTCTTCATTAGTTTTTGACCTGTATCAATGCCTTTGAAGTCTTCTGTTCTCTTCCCATGGCACACAGGAGTTGGTATTTGCAGTCCCTAATGGCTTAGTGTACTGGAAACTGGCCTGTATGGAGTATGTATGTGCAAAATAGATAACTTAAAAGCCTATTCTGAGCATATGTAATCACCATAATGTATTTTTTTAAAGGAAGACAATTCAAAATGATATTTTTTCTTCAGAAAGCATAACTTCATTTTAAAGAACTGTAAAACATTCTGATAATTTTTACTTAAAAATGTTGTCTAATATGAAGACCTACAGGAAAAAATATTAATTGTCCAGGTTTAAAATAGTTATTATAGTAATTCATAACCTTAATAGTCTTAGTAGTTAATGTTTAATGTACAATCAGCTTTGTAGAGATTTTTCACTAATTCTCCTAGTCTAATTTTGTGTATATTTAATTGACCAAGTGTGGCTAATTCAATTACTTTCATCAACTCTATCCTTAGCAAAGATTTGTGAAGCTATTTACATTGTTGAGCTGGAATGTGAGGGAGCTCCTTCCCTCTCTATAAACCGATTGGTTCCTTTAATGCTGCAAGGTGCCCTGAAATCCATTACTTGTGCTGCAGAGTACATCTTGATTGAATTACAGTACTTACATTTCTGCCTGTGCAATCTCTTTTGTTCCTTCTCAGCTGTCCTACAAACTATTAGAAATGTTTTTATGTTTTACTTTTTCCATTTCCAGTTCCACTTGTGAATTATTTCTTTTTATTTTAAAGATATTAATAATTTGTTTGATTTTATGGTTGCATGCAATGGGGGGAAAAAAATAAAATCTAAGGACTGTGTGGCAGGAGCTACCCAAGCCCTACAAAGCTCCTTCATGTATGAGATGGAAATCTCCTTCATCAGTACTGTGCATGACCACAGTTTGAGCTCATAGCTTAAACTGTTATCATGATGCAATAATTTGAGGGGATATTGCTGTGAGGGCCGGGACTCTGCGTGCCTGTTAGGAGCCAAAGCAGCTATAAAAACCATCCACGTAGAGCCCGAGTGTTAGCACTGAAAGCCTTGCCTGGGACTTTGTTCTCTCAGCTTTAGAAACTAGGTTTCCTGCCTGCTTGCTTGGGTTCTGTACAACCATTACAGTTCATAAAGGGGGTGAGAGAGACTTGTTTATTTTTCTTTGTAATGTAGGCTTGAAAGGTGCCAGGAAGGTTGGAAATGATGGTAGCTCCGAGTAATTAAAGAGCAGGGGTAAAGACTGATACTGCACTAGATGGATTTTTGTTTAAGCTACGTTTAAACCTCCTTTACCATAGAGGCGCTGTGACTCAGCTTCATAAATTGTCAAGGATAGAAATTATTTAGAGAATATTCTTGAACAAAGATGCTTGTTTTATGATGAATGAATTTATTTCTCTGTAGATATTCTGGCTTTGTGATGACCAAGGCAAACATTTCTACAAAATATTTCCATTTTTCTTGTTTCCCTGTGCTTGCTTCAGTGAAAAAAGGAACAGACTCTTTGAAACACCAAAATTGTGAACAGAACAGCAATAAATCTAGCTTACCTAACTAAAATGAAGAGGTAGAGTGCATCTGAGAATTACGTGGTACTATCTCTTGCACTGGCATGAAGAAAACTAACGCAAACCAAAGGACTAAATTTTAATATCACCTCAGATTTTAGGTGCTTGGAAACAGAGATGGTAGTCTGCAAATTTTTGTGTGTACTTCAGGTGTTGTGGGGTTTTTTTTTTCAGAAAAATAATTGTACATGAAGTATTTAGTAAAATGGTTGGATAAAATAACTTTTTTCTAGGCATCACAAAAAATCTGTGATTGTCATACAAATAAATGCAAGTCTTATGCTTGCAGAATAAACTTTTTTATATGAATCTTACCTATAGCATCTTCAGTTCAGTAATAATATAGCTATTCAGACAGTGTTTAAACAGCAAGGTAGGTTTTCTTTTTTATTTGTTTCCTAAAGTGGAGAGTATCAATATTATTACTTTTATAGTGGAAATTCATGGGACCAATGAAGATCTAATGTCAACAAGGTTTTCATTGAGAGCATTTACTATCTTTAAAGAAAAATACCCAATAAACAACCCCCCCCGGAAACTTCCTGTGATAACACAAAATCCGTGTTATAACACGTCCTATATGTGAATGTGTTAAATCTTGACTGCACTTGACTACTAATCTTAAAAATTATTTTTCTCCATAAGTATTTCTGAAGAAAATAGGACAGCTTATGAATGGCATAGTTTTTTGTGGAGGTATAATTTCTAGTAGAAGTATGTTTGCTCAGTTAACTTCCCTCAGGGGTGAAGTGTGTTTAACCCACTGCATCCTTCATTTGACCATCTAACAGAAGTCCCTTTACTGACAAATAATGATTACTTTTTTTTCCTCCCCCAGGCTTTTACCTGTTTGCAGCTGGATAAAGCACAAACAAAACAAAGTGATCCTTATTTGTAGTGGGGCATCATCCAAAAATAGTGTTCTGAGACAGAGAACAAGGCAGGTTACTATTTTAGAAAAGATGCAGATTTGGCAGAAGGGTTTTATCTGAAGGAAGGTTGTATGGTTTCTGTATAAAGCTCCCAGCTTTGCAAATCTGGCAGACAGGGTTGTCATTTTACAGGATTATGATTCATCTCATATATTCTAACTAGAGTTAAAACATTTTTTTTTGAGACTCATTTCATAATTTATTCACTGACAGGAGTTTTTGCAGGATGAAGATTTTCCCAGCGCTTCAGAAGTGGGGCAACTGCTTCTTTAAGGGGGATCCTGCTCAGACGCCAGCTCTGGATTTGGAAAAAAGGGTTAGATGGACCAAAGGTGAATTGCTACAGGTTTTCTTATTGTGTTAGCTTTCTAAACTTGCTGAAGTCCCTGTTGCTTGCAGAGGAAGCTAATGAGAGAGGGGTAGCGTGTATCAAACATGGAGAAGGAAGAGAAGGAATAGCCTTAAATACATCACACTTAAATGTATGATTATTCACCTTGTTTTTGGCATAATGACCTCATGTGACTGCAGATAAGGTGTAAAATGCAAAGATGATGAATAACCACAAATATTGCAGTTTTCAAAACCTGGACAACAAGATAGCTCTTTAAAGAACAGGTAGGGCTGCACCCCTAAAGATGAAGGTGCCTGTTACTTCTCTTTTCTGTATTGGAAGCGTGTTTCTGTTAATCATAATGATACAAGAAGGTATGAGATGGCAGACAGGAACTGGCTGTGATATGAGGAAGGGAAGGAATGAGACCAGAGTTTGTCACTGTTCTATAGGACACGAGGGAGAAGAAAAGAGCAAGAGAAGGTTTGGGGTTCACTAGAGTCTAGTAGCAAAACCTTTTGCCATCAGAATGTCACTGATCACTGCAATCAGTTCCAAGTTTCCAGCATCTACAGCTTGGTAACAGAGATAATACCATTGTCCTAAAATCAGTGGGAACTGGTGAATATTCAGCATATGATTTAATGTGGGAGCCTTAACACTTAAATATAGTGGGTGTACTGTTAGCCATTTGTGGGAGAATAATTATATTTGACTTGTATAATGAGAAGAAATGGGGAAAAAGAATAAAACCTCTGACCATACGAGCCTTTGAAATGAGCACTGAACACTAAAATGTTGATGTAGTGCTGCAACACCTTGCCTGCAACACCTCCCAGCCTTTGGGAGTTCATTTCAGCTCTGCCAGCCTTGTCTGCTTGCTTAGGACACACTTGCTACATTGCGATATCCTCTCCACAGATGAGGTAAGACACAATGACTGGAATTAGGCGTGACCTGTTTTCCCCTTTGTTCAATAGTGTTAATGACTGCCTTTAAATGCAGAATTTTAAACATCTTTTGTTGCTTGAAAAAACTGAAGCGCCCTTTCTAATGATATTGGCTATTGTACTACATGACCCTGAATGTAGTTTACTGAGTAACAAAGTATTTTGCTCCCAGATGATGGGATGGAGAAACATTAGTGGAATCAATATCACATTAAAGATTCAGGCTCCATTAGTTTGATATGACAGATTATTTTCTCTGAGTGCTGACATCATGCTCGAATATGTCCATTCCTGGATCTTCATGAGGTAGCAATGCAGCTGACTCAGCCCTACTGAGAACTTCAGTCTCTTAGGAGATCCTCCCTTGTGTCAACTCCTGCTTTGCTGTTCCTCCCAGCATGGGGCTTATCCACTTATCTTCCTGGAGGTTGCAGCCATCGGGGCATCTTAGCACTGTGATCTGTCCTGGGCTTGGTGCTGGCTGGGATGCTTGAGGCAGACATTGCCGGGTGTCAGAGTTATCCAAAAGCAAAAGGTAGGTTACAAGTGGACTGTAGAAAGCCACCAAAGGAAGGGTGATGTTGGGAAGGTCAACAGGAGAATAGATTTCCTCCTTGTTATTTCTGTAATGATTTGCATGAAAAGGAGTGATGCAATAGCAAGATACTATAGTGGGACTAACGAGCCTCAGCTTTGCTTGTTAGTTATGTCTCTGGCTCATTCTGTGGCCCTAAGCAATTTGCTCTCAACTTTCCCCATAGGCAAAGTAGGAAAATAATGCTTATTTATCTTTTTATTGTAGTTTGAGATGCCCAATGGAAAGGTGGTAACTGTTATTACTTGGTTCTTTTCCCCATTTCTCTTACTAGTTTTTGTACATTAAAATTAAATGTTTACACATTTTGTACATTAAAATTAAATGTTCACACTTGCCCAATTATTGCTTTAATGACAATAATTCCAGTGTGCTGCTGGCGAGCCTACGTCAATGACAAAGTGACAAAATGGTTTGAATTTCAAAAGCACAATGTTTACTGCATTTTATGCAGGGGCTCTAGGAAGAAACATCCCTGATTGAACATTCAAGTGTGTCTCTAGGAAATTGTTGGTCTCCATTAACGCAGTCCTTTCAAAGCCCAGGAGTAAAAATTTGCAAAGCCTTTTATGCAGTTGAAGAGTTTTTGTAATTATGTAGGCAGGTCTTGTAAAGCTTATCAAGCAGGGAGGTAAGGTGGCAGTTCATAAAAGCAGATGCATAACTTCTTCATCTACAAATAAGATCAGTGATGAAAGTTTCTAACTATAGGTTTAGATTGTCTAATTCTGTGCTCTCAGTATTTAATTTTGGGTACTTAATTAGAAAACTTCATTTTAAAATGTCTGATCAGCTATTCCTTCTTCAGTCTGGTTCTCCATCAATGCAGAATTTCATCTTCCCCACTCTACTGACATAAATAAATCGATACAAATGACTTGCAGTCATAAGGTCTACTGAGTTATAGGCTTATACAACACCACAAAGTTGACAAAGGCATCATCTTAGTGCCTCAGCTCTGGTTCATGAAGCAGCAAGTTGGTAGGGGATGTAATAAGGCTGGCAGGAAAGTTAATAGGGCAGAATTTCCCTTCTGGAATGGTCCATTTTGGACTCTCTCTGCTGTTCTTTCTGGAACATGCTTTCTGGGCTTCCCAGCTGCGCCCATCCTTCTTCCATCAGGAAGTGCATGAACTGAGGCTTCCAGGTTTGGTGGCAATATCCATACGGACTCCTCAGCACACTGTGCTTCAGTCCTCTGCTCCTGCTGCCCATGTACTGAGATGCTAGTGCTTCTGGGAAGTGCAATCGCTGTTGTCATTTCTCTCCTCTTTTTTTGGACTTTTCCATCATTTTCTACTTCTGGTACCCTGAGTGTTTTTTCCTTTGGAAAAGGGATTGCTGCTTTACTGAGAAATGATTTAAAAATCAGGAGGATGCAAGTGACCTGTCACCATTATAAACTATAAGATGTATAGGAAGTGTGTATATATATATATATATATGTATATATGTAAATTTTATAATCTACAATTTTGTAAATATTGTATATTGTAAGTCATATGTATGTCTAAAAGATGTGCATAGGCTGTATATAATACGTGTGTATATATATAGTATTTGACTCATATTTTGACTGACATAGGGTATGTGTATAATATATGTATATACACATACATGTATAAGCATATTTGTGTATTTATACACACCATGTATATACGTGTATATAATTAAATAAAAGGGTTAAACCCTTTACAGAAGTGGTATAACAACTGCTCAGTTGAAGACACATTCTGAATCTGATATAACTTGTCGTTTTATTATTACTGATGGGTTTATTTTTCATTGGATTCTGGAGACTCTATGCAAGATTATGGCACTGCATAAAATACGTAGTAATCTCTTCAAGACAGAAACTGCATAAACAAGAGGAGCTGAAGGTAGAGAACAAGCAGGCATGGAAAAGATACCTGGACTCTCCTGGCCTTTGCTCTTACCTATGCAAATATAGGGTTAGATTCCTCAAATCAGGATCTAACATAATTGTATGTTGGAACCAACAGGTGATGTTATGAGATTATTTTTGATGATCTTTAGTTCTTTAGTTGATTTTTTTTTTTTCTGAGGTTCATTAAAATTGCTTAAAATTTTCTGTTGTACTGAAAACGTACTTTTTTTTTTTTTTTAAAAAAAAATCAAATTGCCTGTCAGTAAAGGAAAAACTACTGTAGGTTTTTTTTTTTTAGAGAGCAGTATGTTGCTTTATGGATGCTTCTGTCTTTAAAGATGAAATCAATGGGAACTACACAGTGCTCAGGAAAACTAGCTAGCAGCAATCAAGCAAAGACTGAAAACCTCCCTAAGCCGTTGCACACCTGCATAAGGAGGTGGTGCAGTGCTGGAGGTGGAGCCACGCAGGGTGACTGTGGGAGTGCACACTTGTTTTGGTCATGGTCTGATTGAACTTAGATGGATTTTATATATTGTCTAGATTGGATCAGCATCAGAGCTGGGAAAGGATCTGAATTTTCAGTCCCATTCACTTAGTAAGTTTCAGCTTGATCCATACTGGAAATAAGAGGGAGCTGAGTTTGTCTCAAGGTCGTGTGATTCAAAAAAACTATTTGATGAGCTTGTCTGAAGGCAATTTTTTTTTTTCCACGTTCAGCATGGTGTGTGCCTAGCAGAGCTTGTGCTGTGACTGCTGAACTGCAGCAGCCCTACTAGGTCTGTCTGCTGAGGAGCTGTAACCTCCTCTAATTTAAATTACAGATTTTGTTTCCTAAAATGGATGTTCCCTGCCTTCCTAGGGCATGGCTTTGTTTTTGAAGGAGGTGGTGAGAGACACTCATGTTTGACTGCCTTTTGAGTTTCTACCACAGTGCAACCCAGTTTGCAGTACGGACAGTCATTTCTGTGGCCTTTTGTACTCTTCCACAAAATCCAAACCAAAAAGCAAATGGGAAAGAAATGCTGATTTACCAAACCCTGATGGGGAAGAGGAAAGCAAAAAGGTGATGCAAAGGCAACCACTTACCACCTTCCACCAGCCCACTGATGGTGAACAGTGGCTACCTTGCACAGGCTATCCGCCAGTTTTATCATAGGATATGGTGTTATGTGGTCTGGGATATCCTTTTGGCTAGCTGGAGTCAGCTGCCCAGCTGTGCCCCCTGCCAGCTTCTTGCCCAGCCCACTTGCTGGAGGGCTAGAGTGAGAAGCAAAGGAGACCTTGGCACTGTGCAAGCACTGCTCAGCAATAACCAAAAGTCTGAGTTAGGTGCAGACAGACTGTTCATTGCCATGCCTGAAATGTCCATATGCAGCATATCAAATAGACAAATTTGGTTCAGATGGCTTAGTAAATGAACTTTACATGTAAACGTTCAGATGAAGGAGCCCAGTTACACTTTCTTTAATATCATATTAATTTATCAGGACATGAGTTTGTCACACGTATGTACATATCAAATGAACCTCTTTTTCTTGAGGTACACTCCAATGATGATAACACTTAAATATACTATGTTTCAATGACAACTTTAGTGAACTCTATTCCCACTCTTCAGTTCTCTCATGTTTGTGGATATTACAACTCTCTGCATGTTTTAACCAAGTAGTTACACTGCTGTGGACTTGGTCTAGTTTATTCATTAGGCATTGAATAAAGATTAAATTGGAATTTCTTGTTACAGAGGATATAGGTCTTTGTTCAGTAGCTGGAAAAACATCTATTTTGAGAATTAAAGACAATGTTTTCTAGAAGATGCCAACATATTTTTCTCCTTTTTTTTTTTTTTTTTTCCTTTTTGTCCTTGCTTCTATTGCAAAAGGGAAGGGAATTGCATAAGGTTTCAAAAATGTGATGTTAATTCAGAATTCATAAGGTGAGAGCAGAGGGTAAAGTTACTGGCTTTTGCTGACTTAACTTTGCTTTCAATCTGTCCTCCTATAGATTGTATTAAATGCAGCAAGCACCGCGTCAAAGGAAATGTATGATGTTATCTGCTCCTTCTATTTAGGATGCACTAAGGTAAATGGATTATGTTATTGGGGGTGCAGGGTAGATTTGTTTGTATTTTATTTAAGCTCTTCAGGAGGAGGCTGTTACCTGGGGAGCAAAAGTAGATAACTGAAATGGAGGAGAAGGTGTTTTTAATCCACCAACTTGTCTAATCAGCGGTATAAGACAAGCTGATGCAGAGTGTCTGTAGTTGAGTAGTCTACCATTTAACAGACTTTCTGCTACTTCCCCTGTTGAAGTAGTATAGAATGGAAGTTACATAGGAAATGTGACATTGATCTAAGAATTTTCATGAGCAAAAGAAGTTATGTGCTGCAAGATAAGGAAAAACAGATGCAAGGCTGCTGGAGATTTGAGTCTTGCAATTCTAAAATGTCTTGGGGAAACATGCACTATGAAAGTTTGCATTTTTCTATGTGGAAAAACTTGAGAAAAATTTGACAGCTTTTTTTTTTTTTTACTACTGTATCTGTAACTGTTCAACATAATTTTGCAAGAGAGCTCTTGAAATAAGGACTGATCTTGCATCTAGTAAAGCAAATAGAGAATGAAATCTCATAAGCGAAATCTTCCCTTATTTGCACCTCTTGACTTGAATAACCCAGAATCCTCTACCCCCTCATTGGCTGTAACTCTGACAACAGCTTCAGCCTGCCTTTCTCTCTTTAGTAGTTTAGCAGTCATTTTTGGATTATGATGCAAATGTGATTTTTGACTTCTTTTTCTTGGTCTTGGACACTGTTGAAACAGATGGAAGCATTCCTTCGGGGGAATCTGGAAATTACAGGAGACTTTAACTGTAGGTAAATATACATTTTGCAGCTGGTTATTCTTTAAACATAATAAATTCCACTAGAGACATCCATTTTTGGTCTATCCTGAATGTATGTGTATATATATTTAAAAAAAAAAAGTAATCTGATATCCAGAACTCTCATTTTCAGCTGGGACTAGCAAACAAGGATGCTTCCAAGTGAGGACAGCACTGAGCCCTGAGTAAAGATCCTCTGAAATCAATCAAGGGGCTCCTGCTGGCATCTACAATATCTTAATTTGGGTTTATGCAAGTGGTGGTGAAATATGATGTGCACTGTTATTTATGTGAAATCAGTGTTTCAGTGACTTCAGTGGCAGTTTGAACTATACCTTATCCTATATGGCTAAAGTTTGTTTTTTGATGGAAATGTATACATATTTTTCTGCATGTCTCAATGCCATCTAAATGGAATGATCTGTGACTGCTTAAAAAGGTTTTTAAGTTGAACAGGCAAGTTCCATGGCTCAACCTCTATTTCAAATTCAGTAGTGTTTTCCAGATCATTAAAAGAAAGAGGATCTCTTTAGATTAAGAAAAGCAAACAGATTTTCAGCAAAATCCCAGTATTAGGCTGAACCAGGCTTGAGTGAGAACAAAGAGCTGTTTTTCACCTCTCCTGCCTTTTTAAATGAAAATTATTTTTGCACAGGTTCTGCCACAGACACTTCTACGAAGGGAAAGACAATGTATTGGAGCTGAGACTACTGTGGGGAGCAATAGCTGAAACAGCAGAAGCATTTGGGGTGTCCTTGTGACAAAAGAGAAGTCCTGAGGGTTGGTGAGCTCACAGGGCAGGGTTGAAACCCAGGCACAAGCTAAATGCAGATTTGCAAACAGTGCAAGCGAGAAATACTGGAATCTCCAGGAAGGGTAAAGGTGAGGAAAGCCCTGAGTAGAATATGACTAGAAGGACCCAAGGGATGCCTGTATCCTTGTATCCAGGGATGCTTGGAGCAGCAGAGCTAACATTACCCAAGGCTGCCTGCTCAGGCCTAATGTCTTGAAAACACACCATGCCTGGATTACCTTGTCAGAAGCCATCATTGCAGAGCCTCAGGAACTAAAATCGGATTGGCATTTTGTCTTTAGGGATACTGCAAGGCTGCATTTGTTATGAATGTGAGGATATCTGGTATTTGGGGTGTAGAGAATGGTGCAGAAGGTTGTTGCTCAGGAAATAAAAATAAAACACTCCCTAAATAATGAAATGGCTGAATTTCAGGCTGGACTTCAAGATGTTTTTCAGTGATAGTGTTAGTAAGTAAATAACACTGCTAGCTGAGGGATCAATGAAGAGCCAAGTGGAAGCCTGCCCATGTTATTGAACAGTCCTTCACAAGGCGTTTTGTCTTTCCTTAGTTTGTTTTATATATGCTGCTGAGAGAAGGAATGCCAGTGTAGTAAGAATGTGGGAGAAGGGAAAAGTGACTTGGGGGGGGGGAACCCCAAAGCCCTATGTGCCAAGCCTATCATCTGCTTTATTAGTATGGTCATTTGCTGTGTTTACTGAAAACTCCGGTCATGCTGGGAGTTATTCATCCGATATGATGCATGTGCTGTGACTGTTTCTTCTAACAAATTTGATTTTATCAGCTCTGTTTACAGTTTGGAAAGTCATGTAACTTACACTAAAGCCTGTACTTAGAAAGAATGATAAAATTAAGTTCTACACTGGAAATCTCAAATTCTGAAAAATCTTAAGGATGAGAAGGAAATTTAAAATTTGTGTTCTGAGAGGAAAATCAAGTCATCAGAGATGCAGCTAGTATATGTTCATGCATTTCTGTCAGATAAATTAACTGATAGAAGAGAGCAACAGTAGGAGAAAGGGCTCAGTCTTTAACAAGGAGACTGGACACAACAGTACAGTGAAAAGGGTTACTTTAAGAAAGGAACAGGCAACTTGAGGTATACTTCATTGCCATGAACTTCTGAAGCAAGTAGCAGAAGAAGGGAGAATAAAATGTGGGCCCTTGTGTCTAAAGTAATTAAAATAAAAGAGCAACTTGTGAAGGATTTTTTGCAATAAAGTCCTAGCATTATGATATATTTTCTCATCTAGATTGCTCCAAGCTTGAGTACAATCTTCCCATTTTTCAACTCCAAGATATATTGGCCTGTAACCTACTTAAGGCAGAAGTTTATTCAAGACAATATGTGTGAGATTAGGTCATCAATGCTGTAATTATGGAATTGAATCCCGTATTGATTGGCTGTTCTGCCAGCCGCTGCAGATCTGTCCGCTGGACAGAGACTGCAAGACTTCTTCCTTTCATGCCCAGTGTTGTGCTAGTTCAGTCTAACCCAAGAATCCTACATGTGCTATGTAACCTTTATTGCATTACCTTGCTCTTGTTTTCTATCTGTGGGTTTGTTGGGTGTGTTCAAGTTTGTTAAATATGAGTGGGCAACAATCATAGCAATCTTAGCATCAAAACCTAGGTAACAGAAAAGCTCATTATTCAGTGTCTTACCTCCTCTCCTTTCAGATAGAAGCACTGTCTGTGAATTCTTCATTTCACATGTGTACTGTTTTCCTGATGGCTTCTTAAAGCTTCCACTTATGCCAGTTAAATCAAAGTTTATGCCTATATCTGGCAATAGGGCTTTGGATTTTATAAACAAAACCTTTTTCTTTGTGATAATGAATTGTGTTCTCATCCATATTTTTATTTAATGCTCTGACTCATCACAGAAAAATCCTGATGGGTAGAGGACACTTATTTTTTTTTTTTCAGGGAGCAGCAAGGTTGACCACAGAAGGATGCTGCTAACCTCTGTATATGCACCACCCAGGACAGGTTTTGTGGCTTGTAGGATTTACAGGATGTTTCCATGCCATGCTTGTTTCTAGAAGCTTTAAGGACCAGCTTAAATACTAGCATGGGGTCAGTAGCAAGAAATCTCCCTTGACAGATATAAATAACAGTCTTTGATTAGTGTCAGATAGTGGAGACATTTATTCCCATAGGTGCACCCATGAGTTTTGTAATAAAGCTAGTGCTGTGGGATGTGACTGAGATGCAGTTGTTTTAGCCACTGATTTCTCTTAGTATTTTTACCTGCTAAAATACCTTTATTTTATTTTGAGTTCCTTTAGTTGTCCTCGATCATCAATGTAAGTGGCAGGCATAGTAGTCTTGGTGATGAGTTCTGTCAGGTTAGCTGGGGCTCCCTGCACCTGAAGGAATTCTTGGTGACAGCAGCCGCTGCTCCTGCCTGTTTTGACTGAAACAGCTTGTGGAAAGGACCATCACTCGCACCTGGACAGCCTTATAGGGCATGACTTTAGCCAGGTGCAGGTTATGAAGCCACTTGCAGTTGGGCTGAGGGTTTAAATAGTCTTTGTCAGTTCTTGGAATTAAGTCAGTAAATGGACTTCTGAGTGATTTTTCTCTATTTTGGCCAATGATAGCACAAGCAGAGGGGTCTGGTATTTGTGCAGCTCGCATAGAGGTTGAGACGAATGCAGCCTCAGAACATCCTGAGAGTGTTCCTGTTTCTTTGAGAGGGGAGAAGCCTGAGTGACTTTGGACAGCAACCCTAAATAATGAGTAATAGTTGTGTTAATATTAACTGAATAAAACATTTGAAACAGATCAAGCTAATTTGCCATTTGGAATGGTGAAGTGTCAAAGAATATTTGAAATATAATAGGATGCTCTTGGACTAAGTTTCTCCTAAATGGGTGGAATACATGCATAGGCAGCAACTGCAACTCTCTTGCTACTCGTGCTGGAATCCTGAATTAAAGATGCAAGGTAATCTGCATGTGCCTCCTTAGACTTATTTAGGAACAATGATTCATTAAGTAGTTTTTGAAGTGAAAGCTTCACAGATTAGGCCACTGTCAAATGCATTAATTCTCTCCTGAAGGAATTTGCAAGAATTTGCTTTTGCTTGGTAATTTTCTTGCATTTTTACTGGAAAAAAAATAGAAGGGGAAAGGGTAGAAATGTGCCAAATGTATGCAAGCTGGGTGAGACATCCTGCCAGCTGACCAAAGGCTTTTTTTTTGATCCTACTGAATGTGTATTAGTAAAATCAATGCAAATATTTCTATGCAATTCTATCTCTCAGCCTCAAGTTCTGTTATTTAGCTGACTTGAACACCAGAGAAACTTTGGTGGAATACATCAACTTGGAAAAAAGCTCTCATCACAGGTAAATATCAGGTAACTGAGAGATGCAGTAGAATGAATCATTGGAACGTGCTCTCCAGGCATGGGTTGTTCTCTATCCTCTTCTCTGGACTTTTTATATCCTTTTTAATTCATAGAGCTGAATTTCCACATTGATCACTTTGAATCTGTTATAGTTTGGTCTGTATGAGAGCTAAATGGATGATTGTACCAAAACCAGGAACTTGATACTGTTCTCTGTCTTATTATGGGAGAAGTGAAATTACCATTTCAGGATACATACAGAAAACAAAGGAAGTTTCACGAAGGTAAATGAGCTTGGATTACATTAGAAACATAAAATATTTTATTCTTCGGATTTATTCTAGATCTGCTCGGTAAAAACATAATACACGTATACATTTTTATTTCTTAAGATGATATATTTGGAATGGCTTCTTTAAAATAAAATGCTTAAAAATATTTTTCATAAGGTAGATTAATAAAGAAAAGATACTTTGATTTGGCTTGTCATCACTGGAAGAAGCCAAAGAGCAACTCTTAAGCTGTTCTTTCAACTAATGAGAGCAAAGTAGAGAGGTTAAAGTAATGTTTTGTGCATTTGAAGAAGCAAGCTATTCTGGACTTTGATTAAAAAACAACTGCCTCCAGAAGAAAAGATGCTCTATGTTTTTATTTTCCTTGATCAATAGTTGAAGATAGAAGGATGGTGACTGCCTGGAATCATGCACCTGAGACACAAACAGTGCTTGGTTATGAGTTACATTGTGGAGGATGGTGTGGAGAGCCACCACATTCTGGCAGCCCAAGTTCCTGATTTGGGATGTTTGTGCTCACAGAGCTGTAACCAGCCTGGTCTGACATATCTGATAAGGATACTCTGTTGTACATGCCAGTCTATCCCATTCTTATTTCCATCATGCTTATCTACACTTGGGTAGTTTGGGGATGAAAACTGCATGAGGACAGCTATTTGGGACTGCTCAGAAGACTGAGGATGCTGAAATAGTACGTGGATTTGGCTGTAGTGGCACAGTAGGATAAGTTGAGTAGAAATTTGAGTGCATGATTTGCTCAGGATTGTATGTTTCCTGTATGTGTTGTTGAATCAAAACAAGTTGATTTGTTTTGTATTTGTTTGTTTGCAGGACTTTAGATTTTTCTTTCAATTGAGTTGGAGTAATTTATGCTTTTGATAGTACTACAGATGGCAAATAAAACTCAATTAGATGAAAAATAAAAGATTCTGTAATTGCATGAGATCATCTAGCATTTCTGTGATGTTATTAAGCTTGATTCTAATGAGCACTGCTGTAGCAGAACCACAGAAAACAGCTGAGATAGTCTGACAAGTGTGGAGTTCTGAATGTCGTTGACTCAGCCAGTCTTTAGAAGGGTAGAAAAGTATGGGACAGGGGTGAAAATCAGCCTTGGCAGTGAACATGTGACTGACTGGGGTAGATTCAAGTGTTTGTGAGAAATTAATCTGTGGAGCAGGGATACAGTTGGAATTCAGATTCCCATCTCAATGGTAGGGCTGTCCACTCTAAGGAGTGTTTACTTTTTCCGCTTTTACTATTAGCATGGAGTTTTGTTAAAAAGCATGTGTGCATTAATCTTCCTGTATTAAACTTGACTACTAAGGCTCAGTGGGGGAAACAGACTAAGAACTCATTTTTCCATGAAATATTGGTTATGATGTGTTTCTATCTCTAAAAGATAGTTGGAAAATTGACTGTTTTGAAAAAAGTTAAGAAGTTATCTGCTCCTTCCAAAATACTTTTGAGGGGAGACTACATATAGAAAAGGTAACCAGGATTGTGTTATTTAGTGACTTCAAAGAAGGTTATTTATAAATGATACTGTATTATTTACATAGCATATTTAGAGTTTATGGAAGTTTCCCTGGAAATTAAAAAACTGAGAATTTTTTAATTTTAGGATTGTGAAATACTCCCAGGATAATGTATTGGTTGCATCTGACTGATTATTTTTTCAGCTAATAGTGGATCTGTCTGTGAATACCATATACCTTATCCAGCCTGAAATAATTACCTGATTAGCTGCAAGGAGAAAATGAGGAGTTCTGTCCTAACACAATGAAACATCTTCTTTGTTATTATTGCCATGGAAATGTGGAGGCCTATTTACATGCCAAGGTTGTCACCTGCTTAAGTGCTTTCCTCCATTGACACATCTTTTGCATCTTTATTGAAAATCCACTTGAAAAACAACTAGGGCAATCTTGTTGCCATTTTGGCTCCTGAGTCAGTGTGTTTTTCTAGTGCTGCTATTTTTCTTCTGCTGATGCTGAATTTCTTTTGCACACTGCTTTTATTGTTCTTCATGACTTGAAGTGAACCCACTTCCTTTTTTCACCGTTTTTAGGATGAAATGCCTCCCTTACATTTAAAGGACGATGATATTGATGACGATGTCAGTGCAGGAAGCTAGGCAACTGGGATTTTTTTGATGTTGATGTTCATCCTGCATGCTGAATAATGAGTAAATAACCAACATTTCATCTGACCATTAGGTCTGCATGTTTTATAGGATAGGAGAGTAAATCTGCATCTTGGAACATCTGCTGAGGTGCCTCGAGCTTTCATTTGAGTTTGGTAGGTCTGAAACCTCTAAAATCCAGTTTACTCCCAAGTATGATATGCTTTAGTGTGGTTGACGTTTCTAGGTTCAGATTAAGATAAAGAACGTGTTTGACAGAAACTTTAGCTGTATTTGAAAAAAAAGGGAGAGGGGCAAGGATAAAAAGGAAGAATTCTTAAGTTTTCTAATATGCAAAACCATGTTCTGAAGAAGCACAAGTGATGTGTATGTACTTATTTGCACCCTGAACCACCAGGGACTTGAAGGTGAGTGGCTTAAAGCAATTATTCACAGTCGAACTTTATTTCATGACCCAAAGGAAAACATAGGAAGTAAAAATCTGGAGCCCAGTAACTTCTAAAAATTTGTGTAATAATACTTCATGTAATTCAGCTGCCTAGAGGGGAGCTAGTGAGTCGCTTTCAATACATGATCTAGCAGCTCTGAAATTACTTCTCTTATGGGGTGAATGAGTAAAAAAAGAAACAGTACACCTGAATGTAGGCTCAAGGTCGGTAGCCTTCAATTAACTTTAAAATAAAGTACTTCTAGGAATCTGGATGAAGCTAAAGGTAGGACAACACTTACCTAGATTAGTTCTCCAGAATTTTTGAACCCTATGAGTAAATCTACTCATATAAATATTAGTAAATATATAATTATGTAAATAGTAAATATTGCTAAGATGGCAATATCTCGGCGACAGCAAAAATAGTTCTGAACAGGCAATGAAGATACTTAAAACGTGAGCATATGTTATATTTTCTTGTGGTATCTAAGCTTATATGACCATGAAATCCATTTTTTGGCAAGACTGTCTTCTCACACAGGGGTCTGATGGGCTTAATTCTGACCTTCTGTCTTGCCTTGCTGCAACTAGTTGGAAAAGATTTGTTTGAAATGTGATTACATCATTAGGAATTCTATTTTCTTTCCTTGCCACTGTATTCAGGTGCTCTGTAGCATCAATTATTTTAGGTGAGTAGATGAATTTCATTTTGGAAAGTCAGTTCATGTATCCCTTAACCCTGTGAGAATGTGGGCTGTGAGCAGCAGAAACTGTACAATTTATCGTTCACTTGACAACTACTTTGCCCAAGAACCTGGAAACATCTATGAGTATGAAGGGGATCAATATACCAAGCAGAGCTGAAAGTAGATTATATCCCTATTTTCTTTAGCAGGATAAATGAAGATGATAAACTTCAGTTGTACCCATTGTTGGTGACTGTTGTACCTTGCCAGAACTGACTCACTAGCTGACTCTTTTAGGGCAACCTGCTTTAGTTAGTAAGATGCAAACAACTGGAGCAAAAGCTTTCACGAGAATGCCCAAGACCTAAGAAAGGTCTAGATTTTGTTATTACTGCTTTCCTTGAGGTTGTCCAATGGTAAAAACTGAATTATTTTTACATCAGCCTTTTTTCTAAATCCATGTCAACTCTCTGGGACACTTTTCTGTGATGCACTCTCTTGTAATGACTTAAGATAATAACTGTGACAACGTGGGGAAAAAGGCTCTTACAAGCAACCTTATCTTTATAGTATGTGTTATGTGCCCTCAGTTTTTAAGTACATGGATGATGTACATGGTTTTGAATATTCCTCAGAGATGATTTCTTTTCGAACATGAATTGGAAGAGGTTGTCTGTACATCTATCTGCACAACGAAGTGACATGTAGAGAGATTCACATTGACTATGAAAGACCATCATGAGTTCTGGAACCAGCTTAGTACACTAATGTGGCTCTCCAACAGGCAGCTGTTCACACCGAGCTCCGAGTCCGGACTGGTCTAAGATGTGCACCATGCCAGAAGATTTACACTTATTCTGGTGCCCGAGCTAGTCAGTTCACAGCTAACTGGATGCATCTACGTGCCCCGGACTGTGCTGTATTTCTCACTTTTATGTGTGCTATCAGAGTGATGTTTCAATGGACTCAATCCTGCTGGTGAAGGCTGATACAAGTACATTCTGTCTCTTTGAGTCACAAGTAAGGCTTTTGTACCAGTCACGACATACCTTCTGAGGATCTCTTATCTTTTGGGATAATCAAAAAAAAAAAAAACCAAAACCCTAACCAAAAAACCCAACCCAAACCAAAAAAACCTGCTGTGCTTTCTTTGTCTGGATTTCTAAGCAGAGGCTTATACTTTGAGTGTATTCATGTTATGTGCCAGATTTTTATCACTGGGTGGCTCTTCATGCTCATTCTTTCCCTGGAGCCTGAAGGATGTTTTTGATGCTGTACCTTCTCCCACTGCAATAGGTCAAGCAGTTCCTTGGACCATGGTTCTTCTGTAGCTACCTGAGGAGTACTTCACTAAGCTCTTTTGGTTCAGTGATTTGTTCTTCCTGTGAACACTTCTTTTCCTTCTTGAGACTTGAACAGCTGAGCTAGTACTCTTTCATCTATCTGTGTACTCCTTAATTCATCCACGGTCAAGGCACCAGCTGGGAAGCTGAGGCCTGACAGCACAGACTGGCCTTCCTCTCCCAGCTGAGGTGAGACTGCATCCTATCTTCCTGTAGCAGGGCTAATTGCATAAAGATATGTAAAGTACTTACTTGTACCTTATTTGATTCAGAACAATTGTTTTAATTTCTGAAGCCATACAGAGCTCCTTTTTTATTGAACTCCTTCATTCACTGAAGTAGGAGGTTGCCTTTGCATCTTATTTCTACAGGGTTTACCAGTAAACAAAATAATTTTCTCTCCGGCTTATCTTCTTTCCTGCAATTTAGCTGGAAGGGCATTCATGCAGCTTCATTTTTTTTGCTTGTTTCCCTGGAGCTGGTCTGTGTTACTTGAACAGAAGGCTGATAATTCCCTGCTGAATTTCCAGAACTGCTGAATGAATAAATTGTGTAGGGGAGTGAGTGGGAAGGGAAGCACTTCTTCTGTGGTGGCTTTTTTTTTTCGTTAATGAAAAATCCGTTCTCTAAACTAGTGAAGGAAACGAACTATAAAAGTGGGCAGCACCAACTATAAAATTAATTTGAAATGTGCAGAGTGTAACTTCTGAGTATAGCTGTTAGATAAGGCATATGTTTTTTGTGCTTTTTGTTTTTGGTGTTTTTTTTCAAAATAAGTTAGAAGTAATCCATCCTTAATACACGCACAGAGAATAATCTTTAGTATTTCACTAGGCTACTTTGTATCACAGACTGTCAACTTGGACAAAATCTAAAGCTGGGAGAGGAGTCCTTATAAGCAGTCCTTCTCTCCCAGTCCAGTAGAGTACAAGAGTCTAACAGTCTAAATATGTTTTCATGCTCTCATTGCAGTAAATATTTCTGTTCTTCTTAATTTTTGCATCTACATACGTATCCACACATATTAGAATTTAGAAATATTGAAAAGGGTTCCTTACTATTGTCATAAAGCGAACACACTCTTACCACTTGATTTTTCTAGGATGATGCTGATGCATACACGGGGAAAAAAAACTAATCTCCAAACTCTGCAGAATTTGATGCTGTCAATTTGATGTGGTGAAAATACAGGCTGTGCAGGCGTGAAACCTCCATGGAATAATAGGACAGACCTTCTGAAGTAATAAATAGAAAAGGATAGGTGATGGGAAACAGCTTGTTTAGTCAGGAAAGACGAATTCAGTCCCAGACCTTTATAAAATATATTGTGAAGGTACCAGAGGGTACCTACAAAAGGAAATGAAATGTTTTCTGGCTGATAGAGTAAGTGGAATATTTAGTGAAAGTACACTTAACACAAAGCAGCCTGAAAATATAATTGATAGGTCTCTGACTCTTAGAAAGGAAAGAAAAAAGGGCAGTAAATGGAAAGCAAAATTACTGAAAGATTTTTTGGCAGTTAGAATTTTTTATTATTATTTAGTGTGAAAAAAGACAGATTGCAGGGTCATTTGCCCACCATGTTGACTCTGTGGGCATATCTTCAATAAAATGATTTTTCAACTGACCCGGATATCAGATGGAGTTTTAATGTAGGGGAATGATCATCTTTGTAGGAGCTTGTTGTTTTAAATAGTGTGCTGTGAGATTCCAGATGTAGATTTCAGCTACATATAAAATCCACAACATGCAGGGACTTAGTGGCGTTTCATATCTGAAAACAGAAAATCAATCTGCAATTGTTATAAATACATTTAGAATTACTGAGTAGTTTTCTGTGTGTTTTTCCTCTCATATTTTTAGAAGTGTGGTTCTTGAGTTCCTTTCAATAAGCTGAAACTAAAGCTCAAACCTAACGAGGCTCGAAACTGGATTTCCTTTTGGTTGTTTGTGTCAGTGTCTCAGATGCTTATAAGAAGCTGCCTAGCTCCCCATCTTTCTGAAGAAGTGAGGATGCGTTTATGGATGAAGCAACCTGACTTTAAATGTTTGACCTTCACGCCTTATTCCATTTAAAAAATAATGAGAAATCTGTTTTTAAGGGGATTCTGGCACACTCGGCATTGGTTGAACTTATTTAAATGAAGCAGTTAAGGAGGAATCTTACACAATTTTGGAATGGCCAGCAGCTTTGCTCAATAAAATTGATCAAACCATTAAGATGCATAAATGCTGCTCTTTCTGCCATGTCAGTAGATGAATCGCTATTGCAGCACAACAGTCTGTGGATTGTGGGTAAGCAGTTCACTCTCATCATGAAATAGACATTAGATGCGTTATTGGTGAGAAAAAGGGCAATGCAAATATATGGCCTTTGTAAATTCAGTGAGCCTGTTCTTCTAAAATCAAAGCTAATTTAGGGTTCTTACGGCACCGTGTATGTTGCGTACTCAAAAATTAAGACTGGTCTTGCTTAGAGCTGCTCTCACAGACATAGGAAGGTTAAGGATCTGGAAGCATGTCTGTTGTGTCTCTTACCATACTGAAGTTATTTGTTTTTTCTCTTCATTCCCATCTCCTGTAGCATTTCCTACTTTTTTGTCTGTTGTCATTCCTGCTGTGTGACGTTACAACAGACTCGACTAGGTCATTTCCATGGGACCATGAGATCTGGATTCTCTTACTATGGATGCATGAGCTAGGAAGAAATTTGCGCCAGCCTCATTGATCTTGACTATGAAGATATGGACACTAACAGTCAAAATGTCTGAATACATACAAGTAGTATTTTTTTTAAATAAATAATTTATCTACAATCCTGAAAGTGAGGGAAGTCTACAGCTGGCAATCCTGGAAGTCTGTCCGGTTAATGGTTTCAGGCTTTTGGCATTAACCTCTTTTTTTGCCTTCCTTTCTGCTTTATATGTGCATTGTAGTAGAACTATGTAGTTTTTGAGTTAGTGAGATTTTTAGGCTATATTTTTGTGACTACTATAAATATGTCGAAGGCCTGTGATATATAGTATTCAAGTTTTTTCCCCCCGATTCTGCTTTCCTCATGGCTATTATTATTTCCTTCTGAGTGAATCGCTTGAAATGAAACCAAAGCAAGCTAATCCCAGAGAAACTAAGTGGAAAAAAAAGTCTGTATGTTACTTTATTGAATAATCCCTAAAGGTCAGTTCCACTAACTGATGGAGAACTGCCCTAAAAAAATAACTAGCAAAAAACCCCTACTAGGAGCATGTAGCTCCTTGTAGATTTATTAAACTATGTTTTAGGGAAAATGTTTGGGGCTTCCTTATATGGTCTCTGTGTTAAAGACCTACCTGTGAATAATAGTTTTGTAACAGCAGATGGGGCCACCCTGAAAAAGCAGAAACATCATCAGTTTTTTGGGGCCCATTCCGAGCTCATGCTTGTTTAGGATTTCTGTTTTTGCAACAGTTACTGATTGTGCTTGAACGTATCTTTATACAAGTCATATTTTTATACAAGTTTCGGAAAGTCCTTCACAGTAAAACCCAGCTTGAATGTCACCAGTACTGGCTTTTAAGTGCATCATTGTATGCTCATCTTTGTGGCCGCTATAAATTACTTTCAGATTACACTAACGCTTGTTCCTTATTACAGGTAGTGTCTTATCTTAAAACGCCTCTAGTAGTGGGCTGTTATTAACATAAGAGTTTCTTTCTGGTTCAGCAGAAATAATAGGGCAAGCAGCCAGGCCACCACTCACTGTCAGGGTTTTAACAGATCAAAATCTAATTAGTTTATCTCAAACCTGCTCTTTATAATAGGGATTTGCCAATTTATATTCTGCGTACAGAAATGCAGTAACCCTTATGGTTTGAATAACAGTCACAGTTGACATCCGTAGTAGTTTAGGTGAAAACCATGGGTGTTTTCTGCAAATTGGGAGGCTATTTCAGCAGCATTGAAATTGGCTGTATAATTTCACTATTTTGTCTTTTCCTAACTGGACCACAATTGTTCAACAGAGAATTGTAGTAGCGTTTCTGTCCCTCCTGCTAATTGATTTACTTTAAAATATTTATATGGACTTTCTGAAGCATTCTGACAAGTCAGTAAAAATACATAATGGGAGGATCAACAGATGATTTATACATATGCAAACTACTTATGAAGTAAACGTTTTTTGTAATGAAAGAGAAAGCAGGAATGTAAAGTTCCTGGCCCCTTTTTTTTTGATTGTTTTCTGTCATCTCACTTACAAGAAGCATATAACTTCTCTTTTAAAGTGTAAACATTTGTAATTTCCCACTTTTGTTATTAATAACACTTACAGCATGTGTCTGTTTAAAACTGGAATAAAAACTTCTGTTTTGGCACTCTGTTAACAAAAGTTTCATAGAAAATTAAAGTACCTGAGTTGAAGATGGTAATGTTGACAGATCAAATTTGATAATGTTAACAACAAAATCAATGTATGATAAATAGTATCCCCTGTTTTGAAAAATAAGAAAATGTTACACAACTCTGGATTGTCAAGATAAGTGAAGGAAAGGGATTTTGATTCTTTCCCTTTATCGGATCCAAGGCTTCACAGTCTTCGAACTGAAAGGTTAGTATGTTTGTCACAGTTAAAAATATGAAATGTCCTATAACTAGAAAAGGCTTTATGCTTAATTTTTGAGGGGAAATACTAATTAGAATTAATCTTTCCAGAAATTTTCCAAAATAACAACAGTAATAAATTAGTGACGAATGCCCAGTTTGAAACGAGATTACAAGGGATTTGATATTTAGAAAGTACTGCTCTCTTGTCTTTTAAGATTCAAAGGCCTTTGAATATATAGCTACTCAATAATCTGAAAAATGTTGGCTAGTGTCTTTCCTTCCGTATTGAAAAACATTATCAAAATGATGTGTTGACATTTAAAACCATGATCATTGTGGTATCTACTTAGTGAATTAAATGAACATTGATTCATCTCCACCATCCTCCTGACCAAATGAATACCGTTTTCCTATCAGCGTGCTATTATTTGAATTATCATATTGAAGTTGTATTTATAAGTTCCAGCTATCTAGGAGGAAAAATATTTTTTATTAATTAATGAATAATTAACTTAGTCAAGCAGTGGAGAGGTGGGCTGATGCACACAGAGATGTAATGTGAAATGAGCATGGTTACACAGGAAACTTCCTTCTTGTCTAACTTTTAACAAAGGCTTTTGAGGATAGCAGCAGTGTCAGTACAATTACAGTACTAAACTACTGCTTTCAGTTAACCCGAGTTAGCTCAGTAATTACCAGTGTAGGGTTTTCAGTGTTAAATTTATGGAGGAAAAAAAAAAAAAAGGATAATGAGTTCCTTTTAGATGTGTTTTAAAAAGGCCAAGACTATGAACAGAAGAATAAATCTGAAGGCCAGAAGAGACAGTTATATTAACTATCTTAATTTGCTATTATAAGCTATAAAATTTTATAGTAATTTTCTGTTGAGCTCAAGTGCTTGCCTTTGAATAATGCTTTTTTTTTGTGCATCCAAACTTTACTACCAAACTTTACTTTTACCAGTGTTCAAAGGCCAAGTGAGCAAACTGACCAGGCAAACATAGCCCCAGTACTAGAAATATAACACATATCCCTTTCAATGGTAACAGGACAGTACATACATACATAGTTACACAGACCAGGATATCAGAGTACTGACCACAGTCAGTTCTGATGAAAGGAGCAGATTAAATGTTGTTTCTGGAGTCTCATATGGACAGTCTAAAGGCAGCAAAGAAATCAATGTAATCAAGCTGTGATTTCTTGGTTTCTTTTCTTTTTCTGGATTTTCAAGATGGTCATTATATTTTATTGATTGTGTATTCATTTTGTGTTCCCAGATTTCTTAGGGTGGTTGGAAATTCATGTTACATAGCAATGTTGAAAGGACACACATAATACTCCTCCATTAACTTGTTATTGTAATCCAATTACAGCAGCATTATTGGCATGGATTTAAACTTAATTCTTTTGAGATTACAACAGTCTCCTCTTCGATGCCTATTCAGGTAACCATTGTCTTATAAATCTGGTTGGTCAAACCATGGGTCCCTGACCTGCATAGAGTAGTTATCTGTAAACTCTAGTCTATAGAGTGTTTGAACTTCCATGCTGTCCTTTGCATTGTTATTTGGGCGTCTTGAGTTGCCAACCCGACCGTTATCAAGCCGTTAGACTTGAGTCCCTTGTCTTTCTGAACTATGTATCTTGAGAAGTAGTGTTGAGGTACTGGGATCTTGTTGATCTGTTGTCAGTATGTGCCTTTCTATTGCCCTCCCCGTGCATCTCCTGGTGCTCCCATATCCAATATTACCGTTTGTTCTCCCTTTGCACCAATATTATCACTTACATTACAGTTCTCCACATGTATAGTTTAGCAATGTGGATATTTCTGTACTTAATTGGTTTAGGGTTGCTGCTCGTAATGTACAAACACTCTTATTTTGTAAAAACTTTTTCCTGTTGGCACACCACATAGGCCAAGCTGTTTTCTACGAATTTTATTTGGGTTTTGAAGCTAAGGAGGACATAGCCTATTCAAGGAGGAGTGATTCTGCTTAGTTAAATGCTAAGACTTGAATTTTCTTTTCCCCCTGCTCCCAAGAAAGCTTTCAGCACATGAAAAGCTTCCACAGAACCACAGAATGATTTGGGTTGAAAGTGACCTCTGAGGATCATGTATTCCAGCCCTAGTGCTAAAGCAGATTCACCCAGAGCAGGATGCACAGGAACGTGTCCAGGCAGATTTTGAATATCTCCAGAGAAGGAGACTCCACACCCTCCCTGGACAGGTTGTTCCAGTTCTCTGTCGACCTCACAGAAAAGAAGTCTTTCCTGATGTTGAGGTGGAACTTCCTGTGCTCCAGTTTGTACCCATTGTTCCTTATCCTATCACTGGGCACCACTGAGAAGAGTTTAGCCCCATCCTCTTGACACCTGCCCCTTAGATATTTAGAAGCACTTATAAGGTCCCCTCTCACTCTTCTCTTCTCCAAGCTAAGCAGACCCACATCTCTCAGCCTCTCCTCACAAGAGAAATGCTCCAAAGTTCATAAGAGCTTCAGCTCAGCATTGATCACTTACTCCAAACAGATTTGAGATCTATACTAGTTAATGGCCTGCTGACAACTCTTAAGTATTCTGAGGAAGAATTCAGGTCTTTTCAATTTGCTTTTATGTCCACGATGCAAATAGACTTTGCCTGTCATTTTGAGTTGCACTGTTTAGAAACTTAAGTTTAGCAGGACTGAAACTGATTTGTATCAAACATAACTCTGTATTCCAAATGTAAAACATTTCTTAACTCTCCATGGTGGGTTTGAGTAGCTGTGATCTCCCAGAGGTTTAATCATCCTTCTAGAGCAATTATTTCGTCCTTTAGCTTCGTTGGACACTGAAGGGTTATGGCTACTGTGTGAGTTCAGCCCAAAGTTGCTCCCTTTGATGAACTGTAACGGGGAGATAAAAGGTATTCTGGGCATTACTTGTGTTACTTCAGTCTTCTTGAGAGGGTTTTACCATGTAACGTCGTAACTTCTGTTCTATGCCACAAACAGTAAGGGCTGTTCCCTGTCTGGGTCTTGCTCTTAAAATTCAGATTAAATCAGAATTTGCAAGGTACCTTTATGAGTTTTTACAGTACAATTAGCCTATTGTACTTTATTTTTAACTGCCTTTCAATATTACCAACTAGTATGCTGGGTGGGTATCACTTATTTATCTACATGAGTATAATAGGTAAGTTGACAAGGAGCCGGTGCACTTAGGAAAGCCTGTGGCACATTAATAAGACCGTACTGCTTCTCTTGGAACATCAAAGCAAACATACAGTGATATTATTCTGCCAAATTTGCTAAATCTACTGCTCAACACCATTTTGCCCCTAAATGTTTAGCTAAAACATTCACAGTGTTTTAGCTGCAGCTAGCGCCATTTGTAGCGTTAAAAGATTTAAGGCTCATTCTATTGGGTTTTGGACTATTCAATATATTTAGCATTCAGTCTAAATTCAGTGCTGCAGCACTGGCCAGACTGGAGCCGTGTATAGCACAGGGCTGCTGTACAACAATACACTCTGATTGCTGAGCTAAGCAACCACTGAAGAAGAGCAATCCCTCTTCAGGCTGTGATACCTGCACTAACACTGGGACTGAGCCTGGATGGGTAATAAATTCTTTCACTTGACTATTCCCAGGTCTGTTAGTCTTCTGGGCCGGGTGCTCTTGTTGCCCAATATGGATGAACCATAGACATCCAGTTCTCATTAACCATATTCATTGATATCTGTTGGCTAAATCAGCACCAATGATTGTCCCTTAACCACAAGCTGCCTAGTATGTCTTGTGGTCCTTTGGGTCCTTTTCCTTGCTAATTACCCTTTTTTTTCATTTTGGGTTTCTTTTTTTTTTCTTTTTTTTTTCCCTTAACAGCTGTAAGTAGATGTGTAGGCCCTTCACATCTCTCATGGTCTGCTTAGAAACTACATGTTCTGTCTATGTAGACCCTCTGATTCCCTTTGGTACTCAAACCTGTTAGATATTATTTACTCTGGAATCAGTTCATTTAAAGAGGTGGTTCTGGCTAGGGTTTGTTTATAGTTTGCCCTCCCAAAAGAACAATTACTGCTATTCTAATTTGATCATAAATGTTTTTTTTTTTGTTGTTGTAACTGTGGTCTAGAGTTTCTTATCTCAGTTGTATCTTCTCCCTATCCCAATTCAGTTCCTGTTTTTTTGCACCACCCGCTGTTTCTTGTATCCTTTAAGGACATGGTTCATGTTTGAATGCAGGTTGTAAGACATCCACTTCTAAGTTTTGGATGTGAATTTCGCTTGACTCTCTATGCCTTCATTATAACAGATTACCACTTAAATAGGCTCTTCTTCATCCTTTTTAGGAAAGTGTGTGAAATTTCATCTTGCAGTCTTCCCATAAAATGTTTCATGTCTTCAGAAATTATCTATGTGCTCGCCCAAGTTAGCTGCTGCTACCTGGTGGACCAATAATCACCTTTAAGGGGTGACTTCATCCTTCATTTACTGTTAGTTTGAAGCTATCTTCATTATAATATGTTCCCTCTTGTTGTTGAGCACAAACGCAGCTTCAGGTCCCAGTAGTTACTTCTTTCTGAAAAGCAATAAGAAAATGAGAGATCTGAGGAACTGATAGCATGAAGAAAATCTTCCTAATATAGCAAAGCCTTTAAAGCACTACATGACTCAAGAAGTCCATGTTATTAACTCATTTTTAGTTATTGGATTAGCTTGCGCTTCTGAATTGAGCACAGCCCTGTCATCTACTATTCTCGTTGCTTGAGCAATTTGATTTGGGTCTATATTTTACCCTTCCATTACAAATCACTCATGTCTCCCTGTTTAAATGCCTAATGTAATTTGGTACGATTCTAACTTGACTGGCATCTAATTTCATTTCAGTCATAATTTGCTCATTTCTGCTTTACTCATGATTCTTGGCTCTCTGCGTTTGATGTGCTCCGTCACAAAGTTTTGCATTTGATTTATTTCTTTTCTAATAGTGTATAGGGAGAACACATACTATATTCTTCAGGACACTCAAAGTCCTGCAAAACATGAGTCATGCTATAAGTTTCTGTTCCAGTTGTTTGAATTCTTTCCAATTTTTGTGGCTGTTACTCTATATGTTTTCCCTGCTAACTCTCTGCAGCTGGTGCTTGCTTATTACCTACTATGTGATCAGCAGTCTCCTGAGTCTCCTGCACCTCTGGCATGGCTCGAATGGCAGCCTGTGCTTCACTCATTTTTTTTTCTGTTTCATTCTTGTGTCCTCTCTTTAAAAAAGATGACTATTTATTTCTAATTCTGAAGCTTCCTTTTCCTGGACATCTCTCAAAACAGTTGCTCTTCACAATCTTTCTGCTATTGCATTACATTCCTTGGCTTTGTATTCCTCTACCTACTATTGCAACTTCCACAACTCCTGCTCTAGGGCTCCAAGTTTTTTCTTTTTAATACTGTTTTCAGCATTTTTAGTCTTATTCTTCAGCTTCTATTTTTTGTTCTTTTATCTCATACACCATGATGTCCAAAGACTAAAGCCAGTCAGATGCTCCTTAATTCCCCACTTCATGTTTACTTTAATGGTCTCAAAAATCCATCCTGTGCCTCCTAATTGCCATTAAAAATATTCTCTGTCCATAGTTTGGGACCCCACTGAGAGCCCTGTGCTCCTAACCAAGAATTTTTATCCTGGTTTTGAGATGACATGACAAAGGGTAGAGATGCTTTCAATTCATCTTTCCTGGATATTTTCTGAATATCACTGGTTGGGTTACCACCCCTTGGGTAATTCTGTAATGCTCATTCATGCAGGTTACTTGGACATTTGAAACTATCTTACAGTAAAGCAGTGGAAGCAGACCAACTTCCTTCCATTAATTGCTTAAGCTCTTGACACTGCTGCAGGTTAACAATGAGATGACACTTTTCTCCTCCCTTCAGATTTTCTTCACTTCTTAATTGCTTAGACTGTCTACATTCTCCATCAGTTGTTTCATCCAAGCTTTACGACTAGTCTTCAGAAGCAGGTAACCAAACTAATTAAGTGTAAACAACAAACTTGAGATCAAATACTTTAAAAATGTTTTCCTTTAAATGATAGTAGAAATGTATTTCCATGTATACTGATACAGACCAGGATGTCGGTGAACAATTCTGTGAAGCCAGTTCTGAAGAAAACGGGCAATGAAGTCGTGTTTCTTGCAGTCTCTCATGGATGGTCTAGATGTGCCATCAAACTGATTAATTTGGGGGTTTGCTTTTGGTTGGGTTTTGGGGTTTTTTTTGTCTTAGAGAGGTGCCTATTTTTCTCAGTTTATCTGTAGTCCACCTGTCAAAGTGCAGGAACATAGTATAGCATAACTCAATCAGAGATCACCTTGGAAGAAGAACTTGATATTTATTTCACAAAATTAACTTAATTTGTTGAGTAATTAACTTACTTGCACATAGTTTTTCATAATTGTAACTCAGATATGCTGTGATAACCATATAATGTGTGCACCCAAATGTGTGCCAGGTGGTCTGCCCAGGATGACTCCCATAGGAGATAAGGGTCTCCAGCTATTCACTGAACCCTTGTCATGGCTGTTGGGTTCTTTATGATTCATGTCAGCAAAGAAGTTTTTAGTTAGGTTGTTTATAGCCTTTGGAGCCCTGCAGATATAGCATGATCCTGCTACAGAAATATGCATACTTGAGCGTCCATAAATTTTAGGGAAGTTTGCTGTTTCTTGTCCATTTTTTGAGCTATAATCTCTCTTCCTGTTGAGGTAAAGGAGAAGAGAAAGGCATGTGTGAAACCTGGCCCATCAGGGCTTTCAACAAATGACATTACTGTCTTCTGTAGAAAAATACATTATCTTCTTACTCTGACCTTTCCAAAGCCCTGAACCTTCCTCTGTGATACTTCACTGAAGTTAAAAGCTAAAGTCTCTGCTTTTGTTTCCAAGTATACCTATTCTTTGTCACCATGGGTTGCTGTGTGCTGTCATCCTAATATTATTTGATTCTGCGCTATATTGCTGGGGTCAGCAATGAAACATGATTATCTTGGATCTAATGAAATAGTTTCCTGCCTCCTGTGATTCTCACAGTGGCTCAGACATTTAACCTTTTGACCCATTGGAACTGTCCTTCATATACATACACTGCTATGACAGCAGGGCTGTCCCAATTGTTTGCTGTATTTCCAACAAAGTCAAATATTATATTTGAAACGCATGTTAGCATTTGGAACACGTTAGCAAAAATAGATTGAGCAGACCTGAACCCTCTCATTCCATAAGTTGCTCTTTTCAAAGAGGCCTAAGGGGTTTGGGCAGTCTTTTAAATGAAAAATCCCTCTCTATTTCCTGGAGTGTTCTGAAACCATCAGCACTGGTGTGTGATTAGGTGCATGTGCATGTAAAGGCACAACACTCTGTGTTGGTGCTATTTGTGTGATAAACAGCAGAGTCATGATGAGTTATGTTGATCTCTTTTTCTTTGAGCTGTGTCCTAATAGATTTCTTTTAAGAGAGCTAGCATTATAAGTCTCTGGGTTCTGTGAATTACTAGCCTGTTCTAATTTGCATAGAAACAGAGATTCCATTCTCCTTCCCCTAGTTTTTCCTTCCAAGCCATGCTTTATGAAATCTCATCATAGCTCCCAGTGATGTGCGAGCAGTTTTTGGACTTTTGTAATTCATTCTGTAAAAGGAAACCAACGCTTGAGAAACTCTTGGAGGAAGCTTGGATTCAGTGCCTCAGACTTTTGTGCAAAAAGAGCAGCTCCTGCCATGCAAAGCCAGCTCAGAAACCAGTATTGTGGGGCAACGTGGTACTGAGGTGGCTGATTAGCTTTCCACAGAAGCAGCCTGGGTTGGCTTGACCAGTGTTGGATTGGTGTGAAGAAAATATACTGTCTCTTGTGGAGCCTTTTGTTAGTGCTCTGCCATCTGAAGGTGTTTGTCAGCTCAAGTACCAGATCACACTTCCTACGCTTCCCAAGTCTGGCCTTTTTGTTTCATTAGCAAGCCTGTGGAAAACCTGAAGCACTAAGAAACATGGTGCAGAACAGGCAGGTTGAAGCTGCAGTGGTCAGGGCAGGTCTGGGATAGCTTGTACCTTCTTATTTACTGCTGCCAACATGCCATCCTGGCTGATGGTGCTGAGCTCTGTGATTCTGCCTTCTTCTCTGCCTTCTTAGAAATCCTGTTTAATGGGGCACTGTACAGCCAAGAAGGGTGCGTCAATGTTGATATACACACAACTGTACTTGCACACATGACTGTATTTATGGGATTTTCAGAAATACATTGAGAAGCACACATCCTTCCAGTTAGGTAGGGTCATTCAGGTGGAGTGTCTTTTCTTTGTTTAGCCATGTCCCTGTTTGGGTACACAGAGACTTGAGAGTGGTGAAGTTTGACTTAAATATTGTCTGCTTATATTTTATATGGAGTCACCATTGCTTTTAAAAGACTGGGTTATAGAGTCTCAGCAGTAAAGATATTTATAACTATTTTGACACAAAGGAGTACTTATGAATCCATTGCAAAACAAATGTGTTGTTTGATGACATTGTCTTTTTTACTTTGTGTATCATCTTCTTTTACTGTGTGTTTCATGCTGCAATCCAGAGGTTCAAGTTCAAGATGTTTTGTGAATATGCAGGCTTAAAAAAAAAAAAAAAGAAAATATCAACCCTCTGATGCTGATATTAATGGAAGTTGCCTCAAAGTAGGGGTCAATAGGGAGTGCTCTGTCCCCTTCTGATGTTAAAATACTTCAATTAACTGATGTATCTCCCAAGCGTGGATTTGCCCGACAGTCTCCAAAGGCTCTTTGTCTGTAAAGCAGTGAGTGGAAAAGGAGTATCCCAGTCAGATGACATGTTGCGATAGTATTTTTTTCATGTAATGAATCATCAATTATGATTCAGTTTAAATTGCAAATGTAGATTAGAAATGGTCTTAAAGTAGTGGAAGTGTTTCGTAACATAGAGTATGAGAGGCTAACAATAAATGGAAAATACTTGAGATAATTTGTTTTGCACTGAGGAGGTGCTGGTTCTTTTGGCATCTCAGGAAGAAAGGCAACCAATGCTTAAAGCTGGTTAATTAAGTTATTAAGTAAAGGATGGAAATTATGGAGAGTGATAGCAATCTTGGTTTCCTCTCTGGTGCTGGGACCCTGCCTGCTGTGACATTGAAAGAGCCCCTGGTGCCTCATGGCAAACTGTATTGTTCCCATTGGTTATTTATCGTGTGTCTTGAGTTATTATTGACTGGTATTGACAAACTTGGATTTTACTATATTCATTACGACTAGATGGTGGTTTTGGTATTATGCTTCATGTTTTGTTTCATTCCTGCACAAAAATCCTGAATTTTGCAGTTCTTTGTTTCCCTATCTGGATATTTTATGGCTCTATTCCTGTTCTCCTTTATCTTGATGCCTTACCTCTAGGTCATTTTGTTCTTCCTTTTGTTTTACGTGAAACTGAATATATGGAGCTCTGTAGCAAATAACTGCTAGTTTTCCTTTTAACCTGTGTTCTGCTGCTTCTTATGATGTGCATGTAAGCACACATGTACAAATACACAAATGTTTCCTTTTGTACTTCATTTGTACTGATCTTTTGTTTCAAGTCTCTTTAGAAGAGTAGGAAATAATTCACCTTGAGGATTTGCGGAAGCTTTTGGTATTAGCATTCTGCTGTTGCAACTGTGCAAATGGCCATTTGACTCATACTGGAATACATGCCTTTACAGTTTAAGTATCAAGTTTAGAGATGTGTGAAAGCTTCCTTTCTGGAAAAGATAAGGAAAGCTCCGACATCCAGTGCCATGACAGATTTAGTTTGCTAGCTAAGCACTCCCTCTCTAGCTGCTGACTGAGGTGTTCTCCTGTCTCTGCTGCTGATAATTTGCTTTGCAGTAGCATGGGCTTTGCTCCCGCGATGCGTGTCAAGGGAGGAAAGAAGACTTCCTGTTCCATGAAAACTGGAGTTGTGAGAAGGAAGTCTGAAGGGAAGGCTCTGGCGATGCTTGTGAAGTAGTTTAAAAGCCTTTGTGAAAATAGGATTGCCTCGGAAAGAGGTGAGACCGACAGGTTTTGCTGATGTTCAAAAGTTAGTTATTTAAACTGTTTGCAATTTGCTTGCAATTTCCACATGACCAAATATAGTGCATCAGGAGCCAGAACATAGTATATTGCCCAGAAATAAATACCCAGGGTTGAACTCTGGGCTCCAGTGAAGCCAATGAAAGCTCTGGCTACTTTCTCAGTAGAAATAAATAAGTCATGTATGCATGTTTTGCACATGCTTATGCAGTTATTTTACAGTCTGGAAGACAGATCACCCTGAGATAAAGCTGCTGACAAAGCAAAGGCATATTATCCTCTTAAAGTTGTTATCCTTTGCAAATTGCATATTGGAACCAACTTATTTCACAAATGGGACTTTTCATCATTGGGCAGTGTTATGTATCTAACACTGCATCAGGAAAACAAGAATGAGAACTACTTAAGATTTTGTCAGAGACGAGTCCACCCTGCAACCCTGGATGTAGCTTGCCGATTCCTAATCTTGCTGGTTTGCTTGCGGTTTCCAAATCCCTTCATCACTGCAGCCACTGCCTTCTGTATTCATAGAGTAAAAGGGTACAGGTGCTAAGGACAGCTGAGTCTTTAGGCCAAAGCACAGGAAAGGCTGCAGATTTCTTGCTTATTAAAGCTAAACCTTGATTGGACTGCCACATTTGGCTTAAATGGGAGTGGCATGTGGAAGTGTGATTAGTCTGGATCCTCGCTGCCCTCTATAGAAATATAGAGGATGGGGCATGATCTGCCTTCTTCAGTCTATAGTCAAGTTGGCTTTAGACAGAAAAATTCGATGTGAATGCAGCAGTATTTGGCGTAGTGCCAGGCCATCTACCTTCTCACACCACCTTGTGTGTCAGACAAGTCCCTCTTCTCATTAGTAGATATGCTGGTCAGCAGCACATACCGAGTGCCTTTCCTCACTATCTTTACTTTGGTTGAATAAAGGAGCAGGATTTTTGGGGCGGTTTTGGAGGGGATTTGGTTTGTTGTTTTGTTTGTTTTTTTTTTTTACTCTATGCAAAATTAATTTCAACTCCCTGTGAACTACAGTGGGGACAACTTAGGACAGTCCCATTCTTTGACTCTCTCTCTCTCTCTCCTTTTTTTGTGGTGTTTTTTTTTATTAAGAAGATAAGATGTCATTGCTGTAACATGATTAGCAGTACCACCATATGGCTTAAAAATGTCACTTGTTCTTAAGGCATGAGATTATCTAGCACTTGCAGTAAGCACACAGCTGCAACAGTATTGTGTGAAACAGGTGTGTGTGCTTCGTTGATCAATGCTAATGAAAGCATGAAGTTCCCTGTGGTAAATCTGTGGCTGGCAGTGCTCTAATTAAACCTTCGTTTGAAAATAAATGTGAGGTTTTGCCTCTTGTTCTGAAGAGCATGCTTCTATTGAGAGATTTTTTTTCCAACTTAATGTTTTAGTAGGTTTTATAAATGCCTGCAGAAACAGAAATGTCTGAATCTGCTTTCTTTCTCTGTTTAAACCTTTGGTTTAGGTGTTATTTTTCTGAAAGCTAATGAGCTTTTCTGAACCCCTTGTTCAGATCTTAAATGCTCCAGCTCTAGGAACGGGCACGTGGAGCACTCCATCATCTAGGCTGCATGTGCTAAGCCCGATTCTAGTTGCTATGGGCTGACATTAAGTATGTCATGTGTGGTCACAAGGAGAGAGTCTGTTCTTATTAATTACCTATAGAGTAGTCAGAACTGCTGTGTTGTCACTTCGTAGAAAGAACTGCAGAAAGTAAGAATAGAAGTGGCAGACAAATTAAGGCTTTGAAATTGAATAAGCGTGAAAACTTTAGTGAGATATATAAGAAACACATTCTGTAAGTATAGTTCTTGCCTACTTACTAGGAATTTACTCTCTTTACTTCCTCAGGGACTGATTTTTACGATTGCTGCAATAAAACTGGTTGAGAGTGCTGCAGTAGCAAATAAGCAAAAATTAAAGGTTTGTTTGTGGTTGAAATTGGCTCTCCCAATGTTGACATTTCTGGTCTCTATATGCTTCATTATATTTAAACAATTAGATCTGTTTATTACAGTAAAACCAGAATGGTGTTACTTTGATTGTGTTCATTTCTAAACTGATGTTGAAGATAACTAAAAAAATGGCTAACCGTGAGTCGCAGCTCTTTCCACTCTATGGTCCATGAGAAGTGGAGTGAGTACCAGTCCTTTCAGCACATGGAATTGCTCCCAAACATGGTTTATTTTGGAGGGCATTCCTGAAGATGATTTTGTCCATTCACTACTTGAAGCTCAAAGTTAGGTGTTATTCAGTATCTTGACTGAGAGAAGTTTTGAAAGTCTCCAAGGATGGAGATTTCCCTGCCACTCTGGGCATTTACTTTTATGCTGTATCACTCTCAGGGTGAACTTCCCTTTAATTTGTGGGCATTTGCTCATTTTTTGGTTACCTTTGCCTCCTGTCCTTTCCTTGTGCCCTTCTGAGAAGAGTCTGACTCTGCCTTCTCTATCCCTCCCCCTTCTCTATCTATTCAGGCAACAGAAGAATGCAACCAGGTCTCTCTTTTATTAACCTTTTCTGCTCATGCTAAATAAACCCAGTTCCCTCAGCTTCTTCTTGTATGCCATGTCCTCCAGATCCGCAGAAATCTTAGCCTTTGACCTATCTTAATCCAGGCAATAAAGCATGCACTTTGGCATGAAAGGATGTCAAGCATCAGTGAATGTTTGGATTATTCCAAAAGTTATTTCTCTCTCAAGCAGAGGTTGGTCATAGACATATGGTGGTTTAGTCTCTAGGAAAACTTTCAGGCCCTCCCAGCGATGAAAATCACTTTGCCATCCTGAGGGCTGTTCTTCCTGGGCTGCTCATTTCATAGAGCTATTGCCAATGAGCTTTCAATAGGGCTCATTGCCATGCCCGTAGAGTCAGGTCTGCTCCTTCTACTGTCATGCATTGCTTTGCATATAGTAATAGGTTTTTAATTTACTATTTGATCAGCTAGGGCTGCAAAAGCTATGTGCAACTCCTTACAGTCAGCTTTGGCTCCTGCTTCCCCAAATAGCATGATACTGGATAGCTCTGCAGTATGAGCCTTTACCTGTGTTGGGAGTGGATCTCCTGAGAAGCCCATTTGAATGCAGTTAGCTCAGCAGGTCTGTGCTAGGGTCATATTACAAGCAGGATAATGAAAAACTAGTCACAGCCAGTTTGGTATTTTCCATCACATGGATGGGGCCATTATGCTCAGCCTACTGGGGAAACAGGAAAAATATCAAAAGAGATGCTTACTTTTGAGTGACGGGTAACTCCTCTCTTTTCTTGCATTCCATTTACAAGAACCATAGAAATCATTCTCTTGAGAGGCTCATTAAAAGATTCAAAGAGAATTGCAAATTGTTTTAAAAAATAGCATTTATGAGGATAGGGATGTTAGTTTTTACCTCTGCACGTGCGGATCGGTAGTGAGGTCTTTTCTTCCCCTGCATTCAGGGCCTCATCTAGCAGATGACTCATTGAGACAGACAAGCCAAAAAGACATATTTTGAAAAAGTTTGAGAAACACAAAGAGTAGAGGAAGTCTTTGTGCTTATCTCTAAATGTCAGTTCAAGGATAAGATACTGCTGCTTTGATTGCCTGAGACTTTACTGTGGGTCAAAAAAACACCTTAAGAGAGGTTGTTTTTTTTTCCTTCTCTGTGAAAATGCACAGAGTGAAAATGCCCATTTTGGCTTCTAATTCCTTTTGTTTGTATAACAAAGAAATACTCTGAGCATAATGACTTCTGCCGGTGGGTGACATTTTATAGTGCTTTGAAGACAAGATTGTACGTGTATCATCTGTTTTCCTATTCAAGCAGAAGAGTTTCCTGTTCTTATAGAAGAAAATCCTTCATTTTTTCTGCTTGGCAAAAATACTACTGCTTGCCATATGCTCAGGATATAGAGTTTTAGATGACCACTTTTGTTTATTGATAAAAACAGCGCAAGACAGTAAGTGAAGAGATCTAAATAAAATTGATGTTTTATTGCTTCCAGTTGAGTGGTTTGCAGCAGTGGAATACTGTTTCCTTCTAAATTTGGGACCAAACTGTAGAATCTTTCCTAAAGACATTCCCAGCTAGTTTAAAGCTTTCAGATGGTTCAGTAAGCGGGTAACCCACAGATGCATAAGCAGCTCTGAAAGCTAGCACAAGCCTAGTATTGTGGCAATAAAATTATTATTTTCTACTCATTATTTTTATGTGTGTTGAGGTGTAGTCCTTCTGCCTGCAGCAGATACTGGTACAGGATTTCTCCATTGCTTCTTTACTCTAATGTGTAAAGTGCGTTATCTTCTAAGAAGAAGCTTTCTCTTTCCTTGCTCTGTCCTGCTTCACATAGGTGTGTATTTGTGTCTGCTATGTAGTCATGTCATTACTCCTTATTTCTGTCCTTCTCCTCTAGAAAAGGCATTCTGGGCATGGAGCCTCTGCTGCCTTATATGTGGCTCGGGGACAGTCTTAACTTGATGTGACAGAAATGTTCTTCCTTCCTCCCCCTGTTCTACCTCTACAGCTAGAAGTAACCTTTCACTACACAATACTACCCTCCAGCAGAAAATTATGGCAAAAAGTAGCAGCAACAATGTAGAATGCAGCTGTTTTTCTTCATGAGTTGTTTTTATTGTCCACAAGCAACATAACTTTGCTTAGACCACTCCTAAAATGCACTGTACGTGGGCTGTTGCTATGGAATGAGTTTTCATGTGGGGAGGTAATGCGAAATAACTAACGGGCCAACAGCTCATAAAGAATTGAATTTTGGCGCGTATTCTTCGCAGCATTATTCAAGCAAGTGTAGGAGAAAGATTTGCAGTTATCTCTGTTTCTTAGTTAGAAAAACAGGAAAAAAGAAAATTGGGCAGAAAAGCAAAAAAAAAAAACCAAAACCCAAGCCCATTAAGTTTCAGTTAAATATGGGATTTTGCCATTTACTGCAAAGGAAATAGAGCTTCCATGGAAGGCATGTTTCATCTCAGACTTCAGACACATTTTGTTTAAAAATAAAAGAATAAGTCTGTGACAACTTTCCATATTTATTCTGGTAATGCTTCTATTGGTTTTAATTGGAATTTTGCAATATCTGGAGGCTGACCTTATAAAGTATGAGCTCATGTAAACACCAACATAGATACTGGTGCAAATTTTTAAGCCACCTTATGGTTCATTAATACTGGATGAATTATTTTGTTTATAGAAATAATTTCATTATTGGCCATATTAATTTTAAACAGAGCTGCTTTAAAATTACCAGCACGAACCTAATTAGTTGTGTTGTACCTAAGTGCTGCTCTTTGTTAAAAGCTTCCCCTTTCTTGTGTTTTCTGTGCCTGGAGGGAATGCTCAGGACAGGGAATTGAAATCCTCATCTAGAGTGTTGTTAAAGGCAATTAAATGGAAATTCTAATTCACTCCTCCTTTTACTGGATTGCTAAGGAGTAATGGAGATTAGTATTGAATGTTCATTTTCATGGTAGTTCTTTCTTCTTCTTGTCTGTAAATATTTCCTAACAATCACATTTGGGAAAATTTTTGTTCCTTATTTACAAAAATCCTAGCATGGTTGCCTAAGGCCTCAAACTGTGGCATGTTGATTGAAATCAGTCGGTAGCTGAGTTGAATGTAAATGCTCATTTCCCCCAGTCCTTCCTGAAGGCTTTGTTGATTGGCGTCTGATATATGAATTTCAACAGGCGCATAGACACTGTAGGGATCTATTGAGAACAAACCAAAGACATCCACATCATGCACGCTTTTCCTTGGGGAAAAGATTGAATTGTTTACATTTGTCCTACTCTTCTGCATCTGTAAACAGTCCCAGAATTGCTTATGCTTCCCATGTATCTGATCTTGGTATTTCTGGCATAGGTAAAACCTCAAGCACATTGGTTTGCAAGTCAAATCTTTCATGCAGATATTAACATACATGAGTTTACCATTGCACTAGCCTTTGTGTTATTATTGAATTGATTATTTCCACATACCAGCTTCCTTAAAGTAATATACTTCTTGCCTTTAGGGGGTAATAAAATAGCTTCTTCAGGTAATATTTACGGATTTATCATAGTTACCTATGCTGTGCTTATAACTGTAGTATATTGTATCTCAGATCATGAACGGGTGTATCATAACTGCAGTTTTCAAATGGGAAGTCAAGGAACAGTTTTCTTAGGGTCATATCAAGTGTCTGTAGCGAAGCATGAATCGAAAACAACAGTCCTTTAAAGTTTAATTTTCACCTTTTTCAGAAGGTTGATCAATCTCATGAGAAAAAAATAAGAAATCCTCCATTTGTTAGCTGGCTTCCAACCAAGTACAAAACATTTAGTATTTTTTTTTCTCCAAGATGGGGCATATGTGGCATAGAGCATAAAACTGATCATCTTGAGTCTGGAAATTATGAAATGACCAATGCATAGACAGTTGCTTGGGTACAACTGAATTTTTGTTGTCTATCTCATGTTGCTTTTGATCAGGGGACTAATTAAGTCTAGGAACCTTGTTTGCTGTTCTGAGATGAAAGAGGAATTAGTGATGGGATTGAGCATCTTTCCATCTTCTGCCTCTGTAGGAGAATTCAGCGTCCTACTTTCTTGAATACAGGAGAAATCAGACAAATGGGATGCTTCTGTAGCTGTAAAACAACAAGCTGTTTTCAGCTAACCTGTCAAGCCAAAAGTTCATGATCTAGTTTTCTTTCCTATATGCCCATGCTGATTCAGACTGTGTTCTCAATCTGTTCCTGAGTTTTCAATCTGGTTCTCTGCATGGGCTGTCCATCTCACATGTACACAATATCTGTTAAATTCCTTCTTTTCTCATTAATTTGACTAAATGTGCATCTGTTTGTGTTTTGGTTGCAATATGCCCATTATTTGCATTTGAAAATTTTAATCACTTCAGTTTGGTATTCCAAAAGGAAATCTATTGACCTCTCTCAGCCTTCTTAAATGAACATCAGGAGGTCATGTCATCTATGTAAAGCTTTAATCTAAATTATGGATAAATTTTAGACGCATAAAACTTTCCCACTTTTTAAGAAAACAGAGCATGACTAGAACCCATCAGTCACTTCTGCAGGGGCATTGTTTGTTGTTTGCACTGTAGCACTGACGATAAACACGAGTCAAGTTCAGAATCAGTGTTCTTCAAGAATAAAACACAGTCCTTGTCCAAGAGCCAGAACAATCTCTGTACCCAAAGTGAGAGGGAACAGAAAATGACAAACAGCAAAGGGATCAGAACTGAGCATACACCTGTAAGAAAAGCCCAATGGAGAGAGATTCATTGTTAGGCTGAATGCTGGCTTAGATTTACTAGCAAAGAAACTGCTACTTGCAGACTGACGTCAGCAGTGTTCAGGTGCGCAAGGTGTAAAATATCAGAGGTAATTTAAAGAAATAATGCGATGTGGCTCTATTTAGACATGTCTTGCAGGGGAGCAGTTTTGTACCAGCTGGTTTTGAGGGAAGGGCTAGAGGCTAGCACCTCTTGGCCACTTGCCCCACTTCTCAGCTGGCTTTTCTGTTCCTTACAGACCTAGGTTTGCCACTGGTGGCCCCTTAGCAGAAAAATGTCAGAGAACCCTTAGCTTTGGTTAATGAATTGAGAATGAGGAGGAGGAGGGGAAATAAGCTTAAAATACAAGTAATCTCTTATCTGACAAAGAGACACAGAATTGCATGTGATTAAGTTGTGCCACAAGATAAGTGGTGCCATACTGAAAAGCAGCTTAGTTCTAGACTGAGCTCTAGACTACGTTCTAGTTCTAGGCTATGTTCTAGGCTATATTCTAGGCTATGGTCAAGGCTACGACGTTGTATTTCTAGGCTACGTTCTAGGCTACATTCTAGTTCTAGGCTACGTTCTAGTTTTTTATGATTTGGTCTTGCTTCAACATCAAAAGCTGACTGGATCAACTAATGACACCCTGAAGAAAAAAGCAACTTAGTTCTACACTGTGTTCTAGTTCTAGGCTGTGTTCTGGTTCTAGACTGGGTTCTAGTTCTAGACTGTGTTATGGTTCTAGTTCTGCTTCTCGACTGGGTTCTAGTTCTAAGCTAGACTAGATTTTCTTCTGATTTGGTCTTCTTGCCTGGAACTGGAATTAATGCTTCAACACTAAGGAAGCTGACTGGATCAACTGACGCTAAATAAAACTCACACACACACTGAAGAGAAAAGCGACTTAGTTCTAGACCTTTTTAGAAGGTCTTGTCCATCTACGAGTGAGATCAAAAATAAAGCCAAGTGTCAACCACATAACATTCAAGTTAGTTATTTTTCCTACACTATTATATATGCATTCCCAACCTTTTGGGAAGCTATTTCTAAAACCCGTTGTTTCAGTGGCATTGTAATGTAAACCTGAAAATTTTTCAAGGACAGGCAACATCACTGTGTTCTTCCCTCCCTATGCCACAAGAACAGAGCTAAAATGACACATCACACATCCAAAAAATATCTTCTTCCACTGTCATTAATTGGAGGATAAAGAACACCATTCCAACAATTCAGGTGTCCCAGAGTTGTTTAAAAACAAACAAGTAATCAAAACCAGCAGCTGCAAAGTAGTTTCCCCACAGCTCACTCCTACTTCACACCAATGACTAGACTTGAATTCCCATCTGACCCTTTCTCTCCCCACGCCATTCCACTTGAAGTTTCACATATTTATTGTAACTTAAATGCTCTGGCAGCAAATTAGCAGCTGGAATAGGTAATACTTTGAACAAGTTCAATGCTCTTGCATTATGCATCGGAAAATCCACATTAATGTTAAAGCCATAAAGATAGGCATCCTGCTTGCCCTGAGAACAGTCAGGTCGTATTTTATTGCTTATTCATCATCGCAGACTAATAGAATGTGTTTCTATGCAAACACTTCGTAATTCCTGCCCCAGGAGGTGGCTAGTAAAAATAAAACTGAAACTTAGAAATAGCATCTTTCATTACCTACTGATGTTTTGAGATAATCTTTTGCATATGTACTGCTTTCTACACCTAAATTAGACATATGGCGTCCCTTTTTTGTCCTTTAAGTGATAAATATGATTTTCATTTTACAGACATCATTTCATGTCACTCACTGCACATTAGCTTCCTATTGCAGTTTATACTTGTCATATATTTGTTATATATTTGTCATTCTTAAATATATTGTTTGGAACAGTCACATTTTTCTATTGCTCTTTTATAACCCTGTGCTATTTTGCTTCTAATACTGGAATTTCCATCTGGGGTTATTTAGAGTTCAATGGAAATGGCCTTTTCCTTAAAAGCTACATATTCTTCCATGAGATCTTCCACTGATCTCTTACCTGTTCGTGCCCACTATTGCCATCCTTTATTGTGCAGTCAAACAGTTTTGATCACTTTTTTATCATTCTCAAAGTTCAAATTTTTAAGACATACCTAAAAAGTCGTGATACTCTTAGACAATTCTCAGGTCACAGAATATATATATCTATAAAGTGCTTAATGGTGTCTTGTTACTGGGCTTTTATGACTAACTAACAAAAAAAGTCTCTTAACTCAGTGAACAGCATCCTTTCAAAGTCTTGATGATGGGACTAGTATAAGGTGAAATTCAGACTGCTGCCTGTTAGTACAGTCCTTGTAGCTGACTTCAGCTATTGTGCCTAGACTGGGAGGGGGTTTCTCAAGGGAATAGAAACCATAAAGGGACCAGTAGTGATTTCTAAGTGGTTTTAATGAGTCGCCACACCACGGAAGGTAGCACCATACTGAAAAGGACTGCAGTAATTATGTCTGCAAGATACAGTACTGCACCAATTAAAAGTACTATCATAGAAACAGCACAGGTGTGTTGGGCACTGTTCCCACAGTTACAACCACAGGTCTGTGCCTCTGTTGTTACTTCTTCATGGTTCACTTAGAGAACTCCATTGCCTGTGTTGATGTACTTTTACCAATACAGATGAAGAGATGGAAATTTCACCTGAAATTTTGTTTAGGAAGAAGCTGTTGTGGTACACCAGCCAAACAGGAGCAGCATCTCCCCAGGAGCCAAACTATATATCTTCACTACGTATATTTTGGTTGGATGTTGATGCCTGCTTTAGTGGTGAGCACAGGGGACACCTGCTTTGCATTTGCGTGGTACTTCTTCCTCTTCCTTAGTGTCACGTGGTATCAAATGAAAGCTATTTCCCCTTCTAGGCTTCCATAGCAGGTTGGTATATTCCCATATGTAATACCATAAAATAAGTTCAGCAAATCAGTTTGTATCTGATTCACTCAAACACAAGTGAATTTTTTTTAGTCTATAGTTCAGGCTGACACTTTCTGATATTTTGACCTTCATCTGTTATTTCTTCCTTCCATACTTGATGCCAGTGTCAGCTGCATCTAGCTCCTGGGGACCTTTTGGTTGTTTCCTGTCTAACATGTTCAGGGGGGTAATTGTGAAGGCTGAAATGGGCTGTTCCAGCTCTCTAAGTCTCCAGCCCATTTGTGCTGCTCCCTGGATGTGGGTGTTTGTGGGAAGTGGTGGTGTGAGGCACATTGCCACATCCAGACCTGAAAACTGGTGGTTGTTGGAAGACCGTTGTGCCTGTTGTAAAGTTAGTAGACCTGAAAAGGTTTTCAAGTGGCTAACTTTTCCCGCTACAGGGGTAACTTTAGTGAAATAAATGTGCATAGATAATTGAAATGTCTATATCATAGCAAGGTTGTAAGATTTTATAAATAAGTGAACATATTAGGCAAATTACTAAAATCTAAAATCGAAGTAGAACAAATTTCTGTCTACCAGCTGAAAAACATTGATGTACAGCTTAATTTAAAAGTGATCAATCTCATGTAAGGGCTTAAGTGGGTATATCTGGGAAGTTTAAACTTTTTGGTGTTCTATATAGACCATGAAATACAGAAGCAGGAGTTCTTGCTTGCTTTTCAATTAAAAGGTGTCTCATATTCCTTTCCTTGTTGCACGGATCTGCATAATTCTTTCCTTCTCCTGTCTTTTGATATATTGATAACAGTTTAAGAAAGAAATTGAACAGTATAATATGCAGTAATGTTCAGAGTTGGTTTGATAGCAAAAAAATGTTTGAATCAATTTCTCTGACATTTTCTGTATATGTAGGTACAAGGAAATGTTAAATACATAGTGATTTTCCGTTATGGTGTGCAGCCTCCCCAGAATGGGTATTCATAGCCATTCTCAGTCATCCCACATGCTAAAATGCATCTTTGAAGTACATTTGAGGAAAATATGCTATGTACCTGGAAGGCCATTGTTGCTATGTACTGGTATTTACCCATAGTGCTTTAACTATAGATCTCTGGTAGAGAAGGCTCCAGCTCCCATTTCTTCATAAGATTCTATAACCCTGTTGGTCCTACCTGCTATTCTGCTATGTTTTTTTTTTTTCCTGAATACATGGCCTTTCCATTTGTCTTGTTGGGTCTTTATTAGGCTTGTATGTTTTGCTCAGTCTCAAATTAGGAAGAGTTAGCCATGGAATATAAGTTTATAGAGTGAGATATAATTTATTAACAATGCTCTTGAAACGGTCGTCTTACATTCACAGATAGAGTGATTGAATTCGTGCTTAACAGTTTCATTAAATTGAATTTCTTGTTGTTTGGAAAATCCTATTCGGCAAGTTGCTGATGCTTGCTATTTCAGGAACTTGCAGTCTTCTGAGAAGACAGCTGGGTTAATACATTATTGAGTATTTTTAGAATCCTTTAATGCTGAGTTCACAGGATTCTGTAAGTGAAGTAGGCTTAAAAACTAAAAAGTTTTTGAACAGGGCTTTGCTTTGAAGTTTCTTCTTTGGTCTTAGTGCCTGTAAAACTTAGAACATGTTCTGAAAGGCTATAAATCATGGCACTAAAACAGTGGATTTCATTTGGCAAGTAGTTCTAGTTGATTGGAAAGCAAAGGAGGCCACTAGTTACAGTGGGTACAAATGTATACTCTGCTTTGTGGTTTCATAGGACTCGGTAGAAATTAGGCTTTTGGGGAGAATTTCCCAATAGAAGAACATGTATTGCCGTGATTTATCTCTCTGTCCCCCCTGTATCGGGGAAAAAAATTAAAATTGTGGGCTTTCAAACAAATATCTTTCAAGTAAGGTATATGAGAGAGATTTTGCCGATGTTAGGCTAAATATTTTTAACATTAGAGGCCTTCTTTTGGCTTTTTCCAAAATTAGGGCATGTCATTGTCAACAAATGTCTGTTTTTAAAGGTAGTACAAATAAAAAAGGGGGTTGCTTTTATTTTACTTTATATATTACTTTATTAATATTTTTATTTTATTTTTATTTATAGGTGATCTTGTGTAGTGACATTATTTTTTTATGTTATTATATTGTTGCAGGTTTTTCCCCTCTGTCTTTCATAGCTAAATGATATCCCCATCATTACTTCTGTTGTCGCTTGTACTTTGCTTTCTTCTAGGTTTCTTCAGAGCTGTCCAAAAAACTATCAGAAATTGTTGCTGAGAAATATTGCTTTATTAACCCGATCACTTTAAGCCAGCAACAAGAAGAGGAAGAGAATAACTGAAAATTACCTTGAATTCTTCATTTTTTTCTTTTCTTCTCTTCAGTAGCAGAAAACAGAGTGCAAATGAAATTAGGGGTCTGTCGAATTAATGTTTAGTTTTCCAGTGGTGTAGGTGGTCACTGCTTAGTACTCACCTCATTTATCTTTCGTTCAAGTTATAAGCAGCTTTTTTCCATACTGTGAATTCAGCTCTTATAGTAAAAGAATGATGAAAGTGGAAAACAATTTAGAAAGAGTTGTCAGCTATTTATACGCTTTAAAACAAAACAAACTGCACATTTATTTTGCAGAACAAGAGAAAAAGGCAATTGATGAATTATCAGCTGGCCTCATGCAGGAAAATTAAACACTGGCACTAATTAATGGCTAGTTAACAGAGCACCATCTTGATCTCAGTGGAAGTCTTCTGGATAGGGTCCATAAATCCATACGGCAAATGAGAACAGTTTCAAGATGCTTCATTTCAGCTAAATGAGATGGTGACCCTCTGCTGCTAGGAGGCTTCTAAGCCAGTTATTTATTAGGTCAAAGTTTGAGACTCACACACAGATCTATTTCATTCCAGCTGGCTATGCAGCTGCTCATTACTATTGACAATTTTTCTATGTCTTCGGTAGTTTTATACTATGCACTGTTTTACTCTTGCAGGCATTTGGACAGTCCTTCTCAATTCACCGCAAAGTAGCTGAAGATGGTGAAACGCGTGAAGAAACTCTCCTCCAGGAGTCTGCATCAAAAGAAGCTTATTACCTTGGGAAGATTTTGGAGATGCAGAATGAGTTGAAGCAGAGCAAGGCGGTGGTCACCAATGTTCAGGCAGAGAATGAGAGACTCACTGCTATCGTCCAAGACTTAAAAGAGGTAAATGGGAGTGTGCACAAGGGTTTGAATTTTCTTGGAGTATCATGGATGGCATGGCTCATGGAAATACTATAAGAAGTAAAAATGGTCACGTACCTGTCTGAGATCAACCCAGAAACCACCTGGCCTGAGAGGCCATAATTTAGAAAGGAAAAAATGTGTATTTTTAAACAATTTAAAAAACACTGTAAATATAGCAAAACCCAATTCAAGAAGCTGTAATATCCAAAGTACCCATAGCATTTTCCATATTTTATAGCACCTACATATATAGTGAATTTTACATAAACACGTTTTCTTCACACTTCTGATATTAACACAACTCCTCTCTTCCTCCACATTCACGTAATTTCTTAGATATTTGGTATTGGCTGAGGTTAGATGAAGCTTTCCCCAGTTTTCTTATCCTGTAAAGCAAAATTAAGGTGCATGCTCATGTTTAGAAAATGGGCAACCATAAGGAAGCCAAAGGTAGTTATTTGCCTTATGGGACACCGTGGTTATTGATTAATTTCAGTGGGGAAATTGCTAATATTAATAATTTGTCTTTTATTTTCCCTGAAATCGGAAGGTTTAGACAGAAGGTTTTTTTTAACTTACTAGTGCTTCTACATCCCACTTAGTGGAGGACTGATCATATTGTACTAGTTTATTCTTTCTGCATTGATGGCTAATTTGCACCGTTTGTTTAGCAAAGCTCAATGCAAGACCATACACGAGAGGAAAGTGACTTCGTTTTGTTCAGCTTTCCTAGCAAATTGGCTCTTGCTCATGTTGTCATACACTCGCTAAGGTATATGTGTCCTGCTGCTCTGGCCAGCATTTATTACGGTGAAATGGAGGATAAGGGATACTGTCCAGGGATACTGTCCTGGGTTCCTCATAGCTCTAGTCTCCTTCCCTGGGTATAGGCTGTTTTTGCAGTCTGGATGTCTGAGAGGTTGCACAGGAGTCTGCCCATTCTTCTTTTGTCCATCTGCCACTTCTTCTAATGCTTTCACATACACATATATCTGATCATTCCTTGTTCATAACAATCTTACTGCTTCTCTTGCAAAACTCTACAGATTGTTATCTAAACAAAGCAACTACATGCAGGGGAAGGCAGCACTTGGAAGTAACTGCACGTCTTACCTCCTTTCTCCAAGAGTGCTTGAACTTAAGGGCTCTCCCCACTGTCCAGCTGCTGGAAAAGATCATTCCTAGGTGACTCTGCAAAATTTTTCTTTCATGTGAATTTAACAAATTGTCACAGATTGTCATATTTTCTCTGGTGGAGTGGAACAGCAACCTCCTAACCTACAGAAATCCCTAGGACAGGCTTTCCCAAGGCCTGGGTCCTTCTCTCGCATCAAACGCTCTGATTTAATGGTTGCACTAGACTTGCCCATAATTCAACTTAGGTTTCGGAAAGAAGCAAACATATTCTATTGATTTACAAGATCCAAATAAAATACGTGATTGTAATTGCTGTTGCAGTGGTGTCCAGCTTCTGACACACCTACCTAACCATCTGGTTAAATCTTGCAGGTGAGCAACATCATAATATTCTAGTGTTCAGTCGCAAATGAACAACCAAGTTAGAGAAAATATGTTTGTCTTTGTACTTGATCCTTCCTCTGTGGTCTCCTTGGGATTCTTTTATATCTCCCTTCCATTTTCTATTATGATTATTGATCATGAGGCAGTTTCAGTACCTGTCCTCCCTAGAATATCGATTGTCCTCGTTTCTTTGGAGATAATTGCAGCTGGTCTCACAATAGGGGTTACTTTTATTTCCTGTTTTAATGCTAAGTAGAAACAAAACCTAGTAGCTAATTAAAGTGCAAGAAAGGAATTTACTTGAATAAAAAGAAGGCAGATAACTTTTGTTATTATTAAGATGATGTTGGATCCTAAGTATAGAGTCCTTGACTATGTTAAACTTTCATTTCATGGAACTACAATCAATGTATTTAAATATAAATAGGATTAGTGCAGTCAGTTAATTTTCCAGCTTACATCAGACATGATTATGATTAATTACTACAATATAATAACAGATAGAGTATGATTGACACCTACCTTGGGCTCTTAGGAATCTTGTCATACTGAATGACACTGGTATTTCACCTTGTGCTCAAAGGCATCACCCTTGGACCCAGCTCAGCATACCTTGGTCCAAACGTAAATCCTAAGGCTGGTCCAAGTGCCTGTGGAAATGAGATGCCTTTCTACTGTAAATGTTCATGAACTTTGCTTGGTACTGGGTACTGCTGATAAGAAAAGGGAGACTTAGCTTACTGCAAATCTTGAGCACTAAAGAGGAAAAAGCCCATATTTAAAATGAAATATCTGGTACGTTTTTGGGGTAAAGACAGTCATTAGAAGCTGCCAAAGGTAGATTGCTACAATGAGAAAGTAATTTGTTTCTTTAAGCAGTATGTTTTCAAATCCATTTAGAGAAAAGAATGGAAGAAAAAAGGATGGTCTTTATGAGAGCTGCTATACTGAGTAATTTAAAGATATATTCTGGAAGTAAGTCACTCAGTTGCACCCTGCCTCTTCCCTTCCTTGCTTCACCTTCCCAAGAAAATATGCTTTATAGTTGTTTTCTAAACCTTTGTAAGGTTACTTATAAACTAAACCAAAAAACAATCACTGCTTTCATCTTCAGACTTACTATAAAAGGTTTGAAAAACTGCTGTGTGGCTCTGGAAGTAGCATTTTTGCATAGATGTCAGAACTTATGGTATTTTATCCATGCACTCAGTCCCTTATGATACTGAAGACTGATTGCTAGATTTTAAAAAAGCTACCTCTGTTATTGGGACTGCATCCCTAAATAACACAGCCGGTGCTTCTCCATTCTCTAGTCTGTCGTGGGAATTCTCTTTCAAATAGGTTCTGCTTTCTGAATTTGCACAGACATCTGTAGTCACACGAATGTGTATGAGCATTTTGAGAACCATCGGAATACGCTCACATGAATGCTGATAGCTTTTAGGAATCTAGGGAATTCCATAGCCCCACAGCTTAAAAATTCATGCATTTTTGCAAGTATCTGTCTTATAGTCGCAGCTGATGTCTGCAGGGCAGCTTGACCTGGATCCCTCTTGCTATAAAAGGGAATGTATCAGGCTCAGGTCTCTGGAGATTCTGCATCTCAGTCTGGGAAAGCAAACAAACTGATTTCAATGCTTATTACTCATAAAAGACAAAAATTTGAAGCACTTGAGTGTTCGTTTTACTGTGGTGGCACCTGACTCAAAACAGGTAGCAACTGGAGGAGAAAGAGCATGAAGAAAAGAGAGGAAGCAGGTGAAACTAGAAAATGGAGATGAAAGATGATGGTGCATTTTGAGTTTGTAGGTGTTATGAGACTAGAATTAGGAGCTGTGTGAGGTGGGTAGATGAATGCTTTTGTGTCTGAAGAGGCTGGCAGGTGTGGGTCAGCTCTTTCTTCCTAACAAAACTGGTGGAAAGGAAGAATAACATATGATATTCAGGAAGCAAAGGGTTAAAAGTCATAGTCTGTGCTATTGTTGCTGCAGTAGCTGCTGGGATTGCAGAAAGAAATCAGCACCTGGGTACCTGCAGTCCAGGAGATAAAAGATGAACAGGGAGATTTATGTGATGGCAGTGTTAATGGGCCATGGCAAGAGCACACACCTGGGCTTCTGGAGGACAAAAGCAGGGGCGAGAGCCGTTGAGAAGTGGAGTAGGGAGAAGAATATAAATTGGTGAGGCATTATGTGCTGAAACCAGGCAAAAAAAATTCTAGGATGGAATTGTGCAACCTTGCTGCCCGTAAAATTAATAGTGAATAACTTTTATTCACTTCAGCAGTACAAAGATCTTGTACTTGACTTTAATATGGGTGTGATAGCCTGGATGTTTTTTTGAGGGGAACCTATGTATGATGCAGAGCATGAACAATTGTGCTAAATGAATAATTATAAAAAGTTTTACTGTTAGCTGTGGGCATTTCAGAATTGTAATCTCATGCCAAGTAGCCATATCTGCATTCTGAAAATACATGAGAATTGGAAAAAAAAATTACAGATATTGTGTTCAAGTTGACTTTTATCTAAAAAAATATTAAGAATTGATATTTCTATACTAAATATAACGTTCAAAGAATTCTAATTGGCTCTTTCCTACTCAGAAATTATAATTCCTCAGTCTGAAGAGTTAGTTTTTTTCCTAATTTTTGACCCTTTAGAATAAAGCCTAAAAACTTTAAATTTGAACACTTGTCTAGTATTCAAATAATAATAGATAATTTCAGGTTCTTCTTTTGTTGCTTTATGGTTAGACTGTAACAGGATTTGGGTACATAGTGCTTCCTATTTAATGTAGGATGCATTTAGGCCTGAAACTGACATCCTTAATAGAATGCATTTAATTGTTATCTACTCCTGAAGGCTCCTACGGTCCTTAGGTGCATGAGTTGCCACCTGTAAAATTTTCTGCCTGTGTAAGGTTCTGTTTCCAGACACATTCAGGAACACTTCTGGCCTGGACTGAGGTCCCGTACAACACTATTGCTGGATATTGAACACTGCTGTAGGTGCTACTAGGATCCTCCAAGGAGAGATGTTTCCCTACCTGACTTCATCCCTTAGTGATGTCCTTCTACTCTTTGGTTCTCTGGCTGTAGCAAGGTTTGGGGCTCCAATTTCTTCTCTGCCTGAGGCATTATGAATCCACTTTTCCTTCTGAAGAAAGTGCCCTAGCAGTCAGTTGGCAGGCTCTTTACTTCTTCAGATGAAGCTTCTTTTCCACTTTGTTAGGGGATAGTTAGTATTTTGTGGGTCAGGGAGAGCCAGAGAGAGCAGGCTCATTGGAATGACTGTAGCCTAAAGGCTAAACCACTCAACTGGGAATAGGGAACTTTTTCTAGTCCCTATTTCAATTAAAGTTTAATAAGAAATACTTAAATATTAATTGGGGCAGAGACCAGGACACCAGTCAGTCCTCTGTGAGGTAACAGCCCTCAACAAAGGCTCTTTCCATCCCTCAGAGCGTGGTCTTTGGCCCAGATCTCCCATGTCCATGGCTTGTGGTTTGAATACTGATGTCTTGGAGAGGGGTAGCTTCAGGCTACCAGGAGAGCTTTCTTATCACAATTCAGGTTAGTATTAGCATAGTCTGTCTAATTTGCTATATTTACATTGTTTTGTTTTGGAAGTTTCCTTCAACTGGCTACAACCGGCTCTAAATTAGGCTCAGAATATAAATTTCTCACTTTACCTGCTGGGAAGTGTTTTTCTTTTCTATCACCTTTTTTTAGAAAAGCCTGCTGAAGGGAGATTTTCCAGCTTGCTGGTGCCTAGCCACCCTCATATTTTTTTTCTCCCTGCTTCACTGACGGTACTAATGGGTGGCGTTTTTTTGTCTTAAGAGGCTAAAAAGCATGCTAAAAATATATTGTTTCCTTCTGAAAAGTTTTCAGATTGACCTTAATCCTAATTGTCATATAATAGCATAACGGTTTTGTAAAATAAGAAGTTTGATTAAATGTTGCTGACCTGCTTCAAATCAAACTCCAGTGTGTAATTGCATCTTATCTGGACCCCTTTAAAAACATGTTAACAGCTCCTGGAAGCAGTTAGGTGTGAATGCTTTTCCTGTGAAGACACTTACTTGTCTGTGCTCTAGGTGGGTGTTGGTCTCTTCTCCCAAGTAGCAAGAGAGAGGACAAGAGGGAATGGCCTCAAGTTGCATCAGAGGAGGTTTAGGTTGGATATTAGAAAAAACTTCTTTATTGAAATAGTGGTCAATAATCAGGACAGGCTGCCCAGGGATGTGGTGGAGTCACCGTCTCTGAAAGTGTTAAAAAAAACATGTAGATGTAGCACTTTTGGGTCATCGTTTAGTAGGCATGGTGATGTTGGGCTGATGGTTAGACTTGATGACCTTAGAGTTCTTTTCCCAACCTTAATGATTTTATGATCTCTGGAAAATCAGCAGTGCATGTTTGTAAGTGCAGGTCAGCAGTGGTCCATCATTGGATTGACTGCAAGTGGTGCCCTTCATTATCACTGCAGGCCATTCTTTTCACCCTTGTTTTTTTTCTTCATGTTACTTACACATTTCCATGCATTCTGTTTTCATATCAGGTACACTATTTCTTGTACAAGTGCCTGCATCTGCTCACCTCAGTCTGATGCTGACCAAGGTTTCACCCCTGTAAAAGAAGTCCACTGAAGGGTTTCTCCTGACAGGCGATAAAAGTAATGTGCAGATGGGTGACTGTTGTCACCATTGGCTGTGATGGGGAAAGATAGCAGCACACCACACTGAAGTGTAAATCCTTGTGACACAGGGCAGTCCGAAAGGTGCAAAACTGTGGGAGTCATTGTCACTGGTGTTTGCTGCCAACGATTTTGTTACTAATTTTCACATCGTTTGTACAGAGGTTTTGTGAGGATGCTATTTTGCAGAGTTAGATACTGATGGTTATTAAATGATTTTTCTCTGCCCTGTGTGTTTTCTTTCCCCATTCATGCAACTTTACTTCTGAAAAGACATAGAATATCTTTCTTTGTGTCTTGGGAGACAGAAAAATAAAGCAAGCTGTGACTTGTAATTCCACAAAATCTTTCATGGTGCATTGAAAGGGACAGGTATACTGGCAGCTGATACTGTTTATCTGTCAAAGAAAGAACTTTGATTATAAGCAGTAAGACCTGTCCAGTGTAGACTGCTTCTGAGTGCCATTATTAACAGATAAATATTTATTTATAAATATGCTATTCAACTTTATTTACTGCTTAGTTACCATCAAACACTTTCTTCTGGTTCTTATTTCATACACTGTCCAACAAACCACTTGCTCCTGCAGGCGAAACCAAAGGTGGGCATGTAAGATTCACTCTTTTATTTCCTGAAATACAGTTTATAATTTTAAATTGCTGTAATACTATACTTGCTCATAAAATCATGGTGTTCCAAAGCACATACTCCTCATAAGCACCAACTGTAATAGATTTGAAAGGTCAGCACTGCAGGATAAATGCAGTTTGTTGTGGCACTATTGCCTCACTATTTCCTTGTTCTGCTGTTCTTGCCCCCAAAACCTGCAAGCTACTAACAGCAGCTTTGGTTGGTTGTGTTTCCTGTTAGTGAGCCTGGAACAATGACTTAGGATGCAAACTTGTGACCTGACACAGGCATGACACTGTTTTCTTTGGCAAGGTTCAGGCATTTAGCTCTGCTGTGAATAACCGAGTCAGACAATGGACAGTAGGGAGGTCAATAAAAGGCCAGGCAGTATAATGGAGCATAACCAAGGGACTGTTGCATAAATACACAGTGCTTTATTATAAACACTCAAATACCCTGCTTCTTCTTTCAGAAAGGGTCCTTTGCAGGGCCTCAAATAGAAAATGAAAGAGGATGTACTTTCAGCTGTGGTCTCTAATCTCTAGGCAGTAATTAATCAAATCGGTAGCTGGCAGTGTTCATTCTTACATAAGATCTGCGAAATAATGACCCCTTATTTGTGCTGAGGTAGCATTTCAAAGCCCTTTAATTACACCCCTGTATCAGGTGTTGTGTGAGAATACGTTGAGAGGCCAGCTGTAGAGACCAGAGGTGTATCTGGACTTAAAGAAGAGTGAGACATTTAATGGAGGATGGGGCAATCAGTGCTGTTGATACCTGAAGATACAGGCCCACCACCCAGCTCAGAAAGTTCCTCGATCCTCTGATGCAGCGGCTGGGAGGAGATGCAGGGGAAAGCATCATTGTGAGACTTCCCTGTCCCTCTGGTGTTACCCAATTGTGAATGGCTGCTGCTAGAGGCAGGGTCTTGCAATCGCAGCTCTCTGAACTAAGAAAGTGGGTTTTTTTTAGTGCCATACTTTGCTGATTTGTTTTTGTTTCTAGATGAGGAAGCCCTCATAAGAACTGCTTGTGCTGACTCGCTCTTTTCATTATTAATTTGCTGGTTAAGAATAACTTGGGCTTTTGTCTATTCAAGTGGTGTGGATTAAGACAGTTTTTGGCAGTGCTTGGATTAGCTGTGTTGCCAGTTTTTAAAAGAATCCTTGCAATGCGATCTGAACTCTTAGGAGGAAGAGCCCAGGAGCTGTGTTGGCTTGTACCTTGTGACTTCATTCATTTGCCTGGAATTAAGTGGGAAAGGAAGAATACCCTGAGTGCCAGACTTTCTGAAGCTTGAGTCCAAAAGCTTAAGCGCTCTTCCAGATAAAGTAAAGTCATAAAAATGAGAAGGAGAATTTTTTGCTGAAAGTCCTCGCTGCCTGAATGCATAAGCAAATAGAGCATAAGTTTCAGTGATGTGAACCACAGATAAAGAATGTTAAACAAAGAACAAAAGTAAGTTTGTTGTCCCTGTTCCAATGATTCCCTTTGATTTTTTTTTTTTTTAAAATATCCTGATAAGTTTCCAATTTGAAAAAGAAAAAAATACTCAGAGTTAAAGCTTCTCTGAGAGACTGATGCTGTTCTTTACAGTCATTCAGTGTTAGAATGTGGCTGGCAACTGTTGAATGTTTCATGCCTTCAGGACTCATTGGGGCTACAGAATGGTAATCTTGATGTCTTCCAAGCCATCAGTACACAAGCAGTGTAGTCATATTTCTGTCCTCCTGGGAATCCCTATGTGCATTGTAGCTTTGCCTAACTTTTCCTTCTGTTGATGATTTCTCCCTTTCTCTGTGCAGGGATGCATCACTGCCTCTTTTCCTAACCTTAATCTTCCTAAACTTTTGACATTGCTCATGATTAAGAAGTGCAGAACTGATGGCACTGAAGAGTCATTGATTCAGAGATGAGATCCACCAAACAAAAGTGAAAAACCTAACCTCTTCTGGTGCCATGATTAGTACGTGGGTCTTGAGAGAAACTCAAACATGCTGATCACTAGCAAAGATACTTGAGCTTCCACATCTACTCTTATTTGTTGAAAAAACAGACTTTTTTCAGCGTATTTTTTCTTGTACTTCAATCAATACAGATTTATTTGTAAGGGTTTCTCCTGGGATTTAGTAGGTAGTTTGGGGAAATAAGATTTACTCTTTCCTAAGGAAAATGTCTTAGACGTTAATTTGCTAAGTAAATGTCTTAGATACCAGGGCACAGAACATTGCTGGTGACCTGACCTCTGAAGTGGATGATTTGTTAGGTGCAATCAGAGTGACACTGAGCACGACACTTCTAATATATGCCTTTGGATAATTAGCAACCACTAAAAATTTCCTTAGCAAAACCCCCCACCAAATAAATAAAAAGAAAGACATCACATAGAGGCAAAACCTATGAAACTCTGAAAAAATATGACAAAGCAACTTTAGGGATTATATTTTTGAGCTCTATATGATGGCATCTTCTCATTTGGATTCATTCAGCCCACATTTTGCAAAACTGAAGTCTGTTCTGTGTGGCAGTGTGATGCCATCCTTAAGCAGTGTCCTCTGTGGAGTAGGGTCTCCCATTCAATTCCATCTTCTGCCTCAAATCCCTAGACTCATTACCCATTTGGCACTGTAATGGAATAGTAAGCTCTTGGCTCCTTCAACCATGCTAATTGTGCTTTCTGCAACAAAATGATCTTAAGGGCAAAAATATAAGATGAAGATGACAGGAGGGTGAACAGCAGGAAACTCAAATATGCCACCTCTTTTTCTCCCTTTGCCTTTACTACAATAAATGAGACAAGCTGGTAATTTTTGGTTTTTCTCAGCAGTCAGTGCCAATCAGCATCCAGGAAAATGGCAAAGAGTCAGGAAGAGGTCAGACAGTGTTATCATCCTTTCATTGTGATGGTCAAATCCACTTTTAAGCTTCAGGACTGAGAGAAATGCTCTTTTGTTGGCAAATGTTTTAGATGTGTGCGTGCAGATGCTCATACATAATCAGAGCTTGTCTGCTCCTGTGACATTATTGTTCAAAAAAACCTATCAAATAGGTAGGACTAGATATGAATGCAATTTTTGTCTTCTCTGCTCATTCGTTCCGTCCATGTAGCCTTTCCTCTCCTTCTTGAGCACAGTACATTGGCTCTTTTGTCCAAATGTGCCTTGAAGGCGTCATAATAGATATGTGATTTTCACTTCAGTGAAATGGTCAGGATGTCTGTTCTGATGCTGGCTGTGAACTATACATGAATAATTGCTGTGGCATCACAGGGTCAGCTTTAGAGTGAGAATGGTTAAAAATGGGCCATTTCCCATCACTCATGTATCCCAAGTCATGAAAATGGGATGCAAAACAACTTTGTTTGCTAATATAATACTGTGATTTTTGCCTAATGATACAGGGTAGTTTATATTTGTTGCTCATATTTGTTCCTTTCTCATTTTCCCAGTGGAATTGGCAACACAACAGCGGTGAGAAGATACCAGTTTCTTGTTCTATGCTTAGTAGCTGTATTTGATTGAAATGGCAAAATTCTGGCCAATGTGGAGGAAGTTATTCTTTCCAAAATTGCTTCTTACAGCTCAAGTTTCACATGCAGTAACTATTTATCCCTCTCTCTCATGCAGCGACCTCAAGACAGGGAAGAAAAACAAGGAAGAAAAAGTAAACGAATCTAACCAATAGACATACACAAAGTATAGACAGGGGTTGGTTGTCAGGGCAGTCTGATCTAGTGGGACATGTCCCTGCCCGTCACAGAGGCGTTGGAACTAGATAATCTTTAAGGTCCCTTCCAAACCAAACTTTTCTATGATTCTATTTTAATTAGAGAAGTTGAATATTTTGGTCAGAAACAAGGTTCCATAAACTGATTCTTAGTTTGCCTTAGTTTGCCTCAAAAATCTAAGAGAAAAAGGGTGGCCTTGGTTTGTTGTCTAGGACTTCAGATGCAATAAGGAAGAAGGATTCAATCTGCAGACACCTTTGCAAGATGTCAGAAAAGAAGTTCCAGTTCACAAAGATGAAGAAACCCTATGGATAGGCTTATTTGTGATACTTTCAGACATGTTCATAGGTACTTTGTAGAACAGGTTCTCACTTTGTTTTGGTAGCAGTTCTTATAAGCATTTTACTATGCAGTAAGTTGTTAATCAGGTAAGAAGTAGCTATAAATGTAGATTTATGTGATTAGTGTGGTTTTTTTATATTGATTTTATTGCAGACCTTTGAGAATATTTTTGTTTTGGATGCTAGGAGGTAGAGCTGTATTTATATATATAAATGTCAGTGATGATTTGAAATCAGTCCCTTAACAGCTTTCATGTATTAGATTTTTACATTGCTTTATGTTTTTATCCTTTGCAAGTACTTTTAAAAATCCAGTTATGAATTTTCCATTACCACTTTTCTTGCCCTCTAAAAGTTATGAATGACTCTTCCTCCTAATCTGACTATACAACTCCTGTACACTAAATTTCTCATGAGATGGAGTTATATGCCAGTGCTGTAACTTTGTTTAAAATGCACCACTGTATAGGCTGTAAATAAAATGGAACCTTAAACAGCTGATAGATTTGAAAAACCTGTTATGCTATTAGTCTGCTTGAAATTGTATTAACGTCGTCAAGGGAAAGAAATAATGATAGTGTATGTTCTGAAGTTTAGAAAAAGGGAGAAAAAACCAGCCTATATGGGTTTGGAAACTTAAAATGAGAAACTTAAAACCCTACTGGTTTTTCTGATGAGGAGATCCTCCTCATTTTATCAAGAGTAATAAATTCTTCTTATATGGTTAGCTCTAACACAGGGCAGCTACACCACCTGCCTCCTGCTGAATTCAGGCTGTGAATTGCCTGGGTGAGCTGAGGAGTAGTTTGAAGGAATTCAATGAATATTTTTATCTAGCTCCACATACAGTAATGAGAAAGACAAGGCAAACCAACTACCAGCTCATCCTCAGTAACATCTATGTCGATTAATCATTCTTTTATATCTATTTGCTTTGGGGAACCATATTTCCTTTGCAGACCAAGTAAATGTATGTTACAAACTGAAACCCTGAAGTCCCCAGCACAGTCTAAACTTCTGTTCTTAGCTGAACTCAGAAATATCAGAGATACTGATTCTTTGCATAATCAGAATAACTAGTGCTACAGCCTCTGCCCTGAGGCAGAAAGATCCATGATCATCTATTTAAAAGCAGGATAGTTTGCAAAAATTTTGTTCTTTGACTAAAACTGGAAAACTCCTTACTTCCAAGGGTAGCAAATTTATTGGAGATTGCTTTCAGCCCTGTTGTCATTTCATTAAGAATCATGGAAATATCTTAGAGTGGATTGGAGAGGTAATCTTTCTTTCCATCAAGAACTAAATGCAGACTGGATTATCGTTGTGTTTTTCATCTTATGTTGCACTGACCTTTTCCCTGAGGGGTTGTAAGCAAGCTCAGGACAATAAAACCAAAATAGGCTGGTTTCTTCTTTATTACAAGCTGCTACTTAAGGAAATATGGCTTTGACTATTTCTTTCCTGCACAACAGTGCAGCAAAATTCTGGAGTAAGAATCATATATTTTACAATGTTTGAAATATCAAAGCTTGTCGTATTACCAAAACTTTAAAAAACACAGTTTTTGTTACATGTATTTAAGCATTTTTACTCCTTTTTTTGCTGGACTTTATAAGAAAATTTCCCTCTTAGTTGCGCCTTGAAGTAGTTAAAGGAGGTCTAAGCATTGTTCCCATCTGAGGTCTGGAAGGTCAAATTATTTTCAAAGCAGTGCTGCAGCCGAAAAACAGTTCAGGCCCTATAATGGTATCATTCAATGGTGTGATAAAATGGGCTGTGAAAGCGACAGTAAAGTAAAATGAACACGTCACTTCCTCCACTGAAGCATGTAACTCAGAGGCTGTTGCGGTGCAGAGCCGAGTGCTTTCTTGTCCTCTGGCTTCTCCCATGTGCAATCCATTAGAAACTTTCATTATTTCAGCATGATCATGATTGGGGTTGACTCTAAACATGATTTATTGCTGCGTCCTCTCCTGAACCTGAACACAGGAGGAACCTGTGTTTTCAGCTATACCGTTCTCCAGTTCATTTCAGATTTTTTTTCTTGCTATAATTTTCACTTTATAGTGTGGGGTTTTATTGCACAGCCTTGATAGCCTGTTATTGTTCAACCAACCGTAGGGAAAAATAATTTGGACTGAGAGAGATTGTATATGAAGCAGAAGTTTTTGCTTTCATTTGTTTCAGGAACAACTTTCATGTTTTTTCAGAAGACAGATTTTTTTAATTTATTCAGTAATTTCCTAGAGTTTTCAATACTTTTCTTTTAGACTATAATGACGAGTACTAAAACACTAATTTGGCCCTTCAGCAAAGTGCATCTGTAATACAAAGTCTTTCTCTCCCACCTTTCCCTCATGCTGCAGGTTCTGCTGGTGCCTGTGGTGGTACCTTGTCATCACAGCTGGCCAGATGAACAGCAATTCTATGCAGTGTCTGCAAGTTGTGTTTTCACATACCTCAAAGTGAAAAGTTTCACTAAAAAATAAGAATGTAATTTATTTGAAGAACTTCTGTTATGTTATGCAGAATAGATAAAAAATAGAAAAATATCTTTAACAGAAGAGATAGTTTACCCAAGGTGAACATTTTTCTATCTTTATGTACTTCATTTTTTTCAAAAGAGGCCTCAGACTTTCTTTAAAACAAATTGTTTATCCCATATTATTGTTGCACAATCCAAGCCACATCCTACCCCTTTTCTTAAATCAAGCCAGATGTAAAATGTAATTGTACCGGGAGGCTTAAAAGTGGTGATGGAGATGTGTATGAGTGTGTACTGAGCTCTCTTGTGCATGGGTGGGCTTTCAGAGGGCACCAGCTGCAATCAATATGGTCCTAGTGGAGGTTTCCTGTGCTGCCAGGTAGCTGGCTGGCAGCTAGCAATAGCACTCGGGGCTTATACAAAGAGGATTTTTCTCCCAGAGGAGACAGATGGATTTCCTGTGGCTCCGGTGTGGCTTTTCTAGGAGCGGATAAGCAGGACATCAGTCAAGTTATGAGGGGACCTGGATATGAAAGAACAACCAAAGCACTAATAGAGCATCTTCTCTGATTGAGATAATGAATGTTAACGGGTCATATCTGGGCCTTGCACAAGTACACTTGTCTGTGGGTTGATGGGTTGGTAGGCTTTTGCGTGTTTGCCAGGATCACTGCTGTATGAGATAAGTAGGATTGGCCTTTGTGTTTTAATAAGGGGAAAAAACATCCAGAGCTGGTACCACCAGTTTTTCTGTCATCCAAGGGATGACTTTTGCAGGTCTTGCTCACTGTTATTTCTGAGTAAAGGGAGAATGAATACGTCTTTTCTTGGGTGCGCAAACATCTTTTCCATGTGTCGCTTCCCAAGAAGAATTTATTTCTTTCTTTCCTGTTCATTATTGACCTTCAGTATATTTGGTAGCCTTATACTTTTAATAATTTTGTGCCTTACTCATGCTGGAGACATCCATTTTGACTGTTATCAGTGTAAGAATAGCCTGAAGGCAAACTCAGGCATGTATTGCATCTTCAACTAAGTTAAATAATTCCTTATAAGATTCAGGGAGCGTAGTGGTTATACCCTCTAGCACCATCCCATCATAGGAAAGTCACCATCCCTCAGTGTTGTGCTCTTGCCCTGATTCAGGGACATTCAAACTCATAGTTACTGTGAAAAAAATGAATGCAAGATTTTCATTGGAGTAAAGTTCTGCAACACGTAAAATGTTTTTGACCTTCTTGTGCTGGAAGAGTTACCCTGGGAGGCTTTTTTTTTTCCCTGTAAGGTATAGAGAGCTGGCTACAAGAAGCATCTTACTTCCTGTCAGATCAGACTTTAGAAATTGTGTTGCAGTCTGTGGCCTAATTTGACTTGCTCTTTTCAATTGCTTTTGTGGGGGACAAGTTTCTGCCACCTTAAGTTTCAGCTATGCTGGTTTTTTTATTTATTTGAGGGTTTTTTTGTTGTTGTTGTTGTTGATTTGGTTTGTTTTGGGCTTTTTTTCCCCTGGAATTGGTCTAATGTAGTTATCAAGAGGCATCAAAGACCTGTTTGCCTGCATAATATGTTTATAGACCTAGGCGAAAGTTAATCCCTAATGCCATCACCGTTGACCTCATCTGAACTATATCTAGTATATATTTGCCTCATTGATTGTAAATTGGTGCTAAAAATTGCTAATGTCGCTGTTTAACCATTTGTGTACTGGCATGCTAAGTCAAATGAAAAAAAACCAGACAAACCTTAAACACAAACTCCACAATGTTCAGTCGAATTGAGCTAATTTTCTTGGCTTCAGCGTGCAAAGTGGCACTTAACAACTTGTTTGTGAGCTCTAGCTGCTAATGAAAATACTGATAAAACCAATTCTTTTGCTGAAAATACTCTGCTCTGCAAGCAGGGAATTATTCCAGTAACTCCTATAATTAAGGCATTTCTCCTTTGCTTTGGAATATATGGCAGGATGGGATAAATAAGTAGGAAGAAGGAAGCTTTATTTCTTGCTTTGACCAAGGTATTTTTTTCCCTTATGTTTCATGACTGTATAAACACAAGTGTGTGTGAAACCAACCATGGTTTACCTCCTGTGGGTAAGAGATCGACTCCCTATAAATGCTGTCATGCATGTTCTGGCTGGGCACACTAGTTGTACTCTAAACCAGTCTTCTTTATGAGCTAGATGAAGTTATATGTGCAGTTCAAGATAATTTTTATCCCAAAATCCTTGCCTACAAAGAAACATAATAACCCAAGGCGGCTACCAGCAGGCTGCACATAGTTCACATACATTCTGAATAAATGTTCTCTATCAAATAAGCTGTCTTTAAAAAAGGAAAGTCATTAATTAGCAGACATGAGGTACCTCTGTATGCAGTTTCCTTTTAGAAGTAATAGTATAATACCGATGTCTAAACAGTCCATAGTCATTCCAAGGGGGAAAAAAAGGAAAATTTCTGCCTGCTCCTCAGAACATTCTATTTCATAGGTGAGTCATTTTCTAATGTTATGGAAATGATAAAGATCATCTGGATAAGCGAGGACTAGCAATTCCTGTTGCTACCTCGGTGGTGCTGCCATCTGTTCAGCTCCCTGCATACATGGTGAGATAATTTAACCAGTCTGTTCGTATAGCACACATTAATCTTATTTACATGAGAGAGAAAATGCTATGGAAATAAATTTTGTTTGCATTAAGATTTTTTTTTCTTAAAAAAAAAACAAGACATGTTTTACAAATTTCCTACATCATCACATTATTTTACCTGGCAATCAAAATTTCGCACTGTGTTTTAACTTTGCCATAAGTTCTCTTGATATTTAAGAAGTTTTAACAATGTTAATATAAATCTATTGGTTTCTTCTTTATATCCTGCAAAAGAAGATCTGGAGTCTGTCACATAGCAGCTGTCTTTCACATCTTTTTTGTATGCTTGAACCCAACAAATATTACCAACATTCTGCATCTTCCCTGATGGAGTATTTAAAGAATCTGCCATCCTTTTTGGTTTTCCATTAAATTATAGGGTATTACAACTGGCTTTCTCTTTAAAGAAAGTTTTTCTTCACTTTCAGAAATCCCTCCCTCTGCATCAACTCTTCTCTTCTATTTTCCAGTTACTGTCAAAGCTGTGTACTGGTACTAAATCCAAGTTTCTAATTGACATTCTAAGCAGGAAGAATTGCATCACTGGCTTTTGTTCTCCCATGAAAGCCCATGTTAATGGAGACTGCCTTATACAAAGCAGTCCCCTTTTACCTTTGAAAACAAAGAAGAGTTCCTGTCTGAAACAAGTACTGTGACATTTCAGTGTTTTCAAAGAGATGTACTGAGCTTTATCCAGAGCCTCAACTGTCCTCCTTATCAACAATGCATGATGAACACCAATAACGGGTGTGGTAATGTGGTACAGTCAGAAGGGGCTCCATCTCTGAGCTGATTCCCAGAGCCGGGAGCAGGGGAGCCTTTGGTGTTTGCTGAGAGGTTGGCAGAGAGAGGGTGCCTGACCTTAAGGACAGTGCAAGAAAATAGCTTTGCCACAGGCAGGTGTATGCTTTGAAGTCTGCTGCTGTCTTACCTACCCGTAACCAGTCCCACATGTGCCAGAAATGTGGGATCCTATTAAAGGTCACCAGACTGACAATGTCCCTCTGTCCGTGAGACAAATTACACTGTTGTTGGTTTCTGGTTCTGCTTTTTGTCATTGGAGTATGTTCCTTTCTTTTTTTTTTTTTTTTTTTTTTTTTGATGAATAAACAGCTTAAGACATTTGTCATCACTGGGATGTTAATGCAATTTGATGAAGCTTGGCAAATCAGCAGCCTGCAAGACTAACAACCTTTTTTCCTTTTCTTGCCATTTGAAATTTAGCTATTATACATCATGTCTGTATGCCTTTCATTAATCCCTGTTTAACCCAAAGGACAGATATTTGGGAGAAACTAGTATTTGTTGCAAGTTCAGCACACTTGTGCCTCTTGCTGAAGAAATAGGGAATAAGTAAGGAATGGGGAGGCAGAAGAAAGTAAGGGTTTGGCAGTCTTCAGTGGGTAGGAAAAGGACCATGAATGGTAGAAAAGAGAAAAAATTAAATTGGTGATATTAGGCGGGATGGGATGTTTTTATTGCTGAGTTTAGAACAAGTCAAGGCAGGAAAAGCTTTCAGTACAACATTTACATTTGAGGAAGATGGTCAGAAAAGATTCACTGGGCTTTCTTTCTGTCACCCAAATACTTCCCTAAAGGAATGAGAAGAAAGAAAATGAAAGTCTTTTTGGAACAGGAATGTTTACTTTTGCTTGAAATCTGTCTCTCCTGTTAGGAAACTGGCTGCCTGCCCTTAAGTATGTAGTTTACTGAGTCAAGCAATTTCTAAATAAAACACCATCTCTGTCAGGGTTAAACAGCAGCCGGTCAGAACAGTGCTAAAGCAGCTCCAGTTCCTTAGTGAGAATGACTGAGGATAGTATTTATCCTTTATGCTACATTTATTAATGAGAGAAAGTGAAAAAAGCCTGTATTAGAAAAAGCAGTTGTGGTACTGTAGTGTGTTAGGCTAAAAGAAAAGAGCAGATCTGAATTCTGTCTAGATGTTTTTTAAGGTCAACTAATATGAGCTGTGAGGGGCTCAGGAGTGTGTGGGAAAAATATTTAGGATTCAGAGGCAGATGTCTTACTCATCCTTTCGTTGCTATGTGAGAGCTGTCTCCAAAGCTTCCCATTTAGTGATGAAAGCTGAAAAGATGCACAGGGGAAATGATGGTTCCTGCTTTCTCAGGACCACGGCCAGAAATGGATTTTTAACTTTAACTTGAGGCTTTGAATTGCATATAGAAACAAATCCATAAGTTACGGAAACCCAGGGGTTTTGACTTAGTACCTCCTATGCAACTGAAATCTCTGATTTCTGATGGGATATTCTTTTCCCAGAGCAGCTCAGCTTTCTTTCCTGTGCTTGCTACAGCTATGCCACTCTTGCAGCAGATAAGAAACTGCTGCAAAGTAATGCCCGTTGTACTCTGGAATACCAAAATGTGCAGCGCTTTAATTTCATATACTGGGCCAGTTTGGCTACTTGGTCATAAGAAGTCTCCATCACTCGAAGCAGGATGAGGGCAAAGGACAGACAGATGTGGCTCCAACGTTATTTTTTTTCTGCTCGTAGTTTGTCTTTCACAAGAAGTACTTATACTCTGTACAAGCTGAAGAAAAACTACCTGTGCCACAGAAATTTCCATGTGATCAAAGGCAGAGGCTATTAAATGAGTGTGCAGTCTCCAGCAGTGGTAATGCACTGACAAAAGTTGTGATTACGCTAGAAGTTCTATTTGGGGGATTTTTCCCATTCTGCCCTTTTATTTGGCAATGTCCTACACTATGCTGCACAAAGAGCATGGTGTAAGTACCTAGACGTGATGCATATCCCATGTCCCATATATATTTCTATGTAAGCACACAAGGAAAATGCAAAGTCAAACCTCTGGTTGAGATGCTGAGTAAACCTGGCCTCAATATAATAATCCAGAGTCCAAGGATTTGTTAGCAGTCTGAGTCATCTTCCCTATAGACATAAGTAGCAATAGATCAGTGATGAAAAACCTGAGAATAGTCCACGCCTGTGTAGGTATACCATGGTGTATATTAATCCATTAATGAAAGGGAGTTCGTAAATCTCACCTTATTCCTGTTGCTCGTCTGAACTCTGACCTAGCTCACGTGTGATGTTGGTTTTCCTCCCTAAGGGCAGCTGTTGTTTTACCATATTGATTATTCTACTACACTTTTTTTTTGTATTTTATAACTGAATTTAGTTGTGCTGTATCAAGCCATTGGGAACGGAACACAATAAGAAGTGAAAAACTTGCATTTAAATAATTATTTGCTGAAACTGCAATATCATTAGTAATGATACTAATATCATTAGTACTGATGCTACTGGATATCATTAGTAATGATGTTACACCAGGGTTTTGCTTGAGTACTTTGAAACAGAGAAAATTTAAGAATGCTGTAATGAATTTGGAGCCATTCTCTAATGTTTTGTTATATTTTATATTAAAAATCAGTTGGAAAAAATGAAGGGAGCATGAGCTATCACTCAGCAGTAACCTGATGGGATGATAGGAAACAGAGGGAGTATTTAAGACTTTGGGCTGCAATCCTTCACTGTCACAGAAGTTTCTTATTGGTATCTGGAGATTTACAGTCCAGCATTCCAATGTTGTACATCCATGGCTTTGCACCTCGGGTGACATCACTGCCAAGGCCCAGATGAGGAGGCTGTAACACTGCTGGCATCTCCCCAGGACGGATGACCCTGTCAGGGCTGAGCAGGGTGACCAGTTTGGCAGCCCTGTTTCACCTGGCTTTACCAGCAGGTTCGAAGGCTTGAGCAAAGGCTGAGTTCCGAATTTAGAAACAATGATATTGAGAGAGATAACGCTTAGGTGACCATGTCTTTGAAATATATATTTTTCCCCCCCTCTACTTCTCGCATGGGCATGTTTTTCTAGATTTTGTAATTCTTCATTTATCAAGGTCCTTGAGCACAACTTCAGCAAGGACAAAGACACTGCTTCCCTCTTTTGCTGAACTTGGGACTTTGCTGCCAAGTCCCTTTGCTCATGTGTGCTTTAAAGATCACTGAAATGGTGCAGTATTTGCCATGAGCTACTGTCATTCTCATGACACAAAGTGTTTATAGAAAGCTATCAGTGCTTTACTGAATATTATCTTTAGATAACTAAAGGGCTGTTTTAGGCTTTGTGGGTGTTCCCAGTTCATTTTTTTTAGCTGTATCTTGTCGATAATTCAGTAATCCATTTCAGAAGACTCCGGTTATCAGACCAACACCCATCATGAGCTGGATGGAAGTCCAGTGGAAACAAATAGTGAAAGGAAAACAGCACTTGTTTCAAAGAGGAATACAAGAGAATAGGAAAAAGAGATTTAAGCATCGTTTTAATATCCAAAGTCAAACAATCCCAAAACGTGTCTCATTTTTTTTTACTGCCTTATGGCATTTTATGTTTTTTGTTTTCTATTTTGATGCATTGTGGGCAGTCAATAATATTGAGTGTTTATTCAATTTCTAAAAGTATAATTTAATTCTAGTATTGTGCTGCCATGACTGACATGCTTGAGTAAGTCTTACAGAGATTATGACACTAACAGTCAGCCCTTGCACTGTGTTGTTATGGCATGTGTTATACTTGTGTTTCTCCTGCATGCCAAGCAAGGAGAATCTTGTTTGCTCAGCTTTTTAAGGACAAGATAGAAAACTGGCAATGTAAAAATTACTACTATTGACTGTAATGTTTCTAGGAAGTGAATCTGTGGAATATGCAGTCTATAGTAAAACAAACAAAGAAAAGGGCAGGTTATAAAAGCCAAGAACAGGTTTCAAACCATTTTATATTGAACAGTCAAGAGTACTATAATGTTATAGCGTACAGGTATTTTCCACTGTCCATAACAATAAAAATAAGTAAACTTTAGTGCAGTAGGCTTTATCAAATCTTCTGCATAGGCATTCATATTCATGAATGACCATGTATGCTGTAATGAATAGAAATTACGTGTAAAATTCAGTCCTAAAGGTTGTAGTTTACAGACAGATGAGGTACTTACCTTTGGCAGCATTTGCCACCTAAGTCACTCGAATATATTACCTAAAATTTAAATGCTAAGTCTTCAAGAAAAAAAGGCATTAGTCATCAAGCCATTTTCATATTTTTCATGTTAATCAACTCCTATTTCTGAATTGAAGTTTCCGTTCATGCCACAGACGAATAAGTGGGAGTGGGTGGGTGTTATGCACACAAGGTCAGATAAGCTGCAGAATGCTGTGCGTCTTTTTGCACCAGATGGGTAATGTTACATGGATTTAATTATTGAAATTATGTCTGACTTTGAGGACATGCTCTCTTCTAATGATGACAGAATTGGCCACATGATAACATTTGAATTTTGTGGCACAGATGTGTTTATTTAAAGATGCCATGTCTCTGTCCTTCTGGAGAAGAAGAATAATTACTGAAGTTTAACTTTTTTTTGTTGCTCCTCCTTTCTTAGCAACCTTTTATACCATATTGATATTTTTCAAGGGGAACTTGAAATAGCTTTTTGTTATTGAGATAGCAGTGGGTGAAGATTCACAGAGAGCTTTTGAAACTCCTCTGCAGCTGACAATTTGTAAGAATAGTTTTGACGGGGGAAGCTTTGTTGTGAGCATGGACTTACAGAGCTGCAGCACAATAGAGAATGTCCCAGTAGATGACTACTTGAAATAGATTTGTACCTGTGAATAGATTCGTTGTATCCTTCAGCTATTTATTCATACTCCTTTCTAATGAGTATTAACAGTTTCTTCTTAGTTTCTCTTAATGTATTCCTTTTCTCCCAATCCACTGTGAGCAACTGAGTATAAAAAGGAATATAGAGTATTAATTAGGGTCTCTTTTTTTTTTTCCCAATATCTAGTTACCCCCACATCTAGTTACCATTGCTCCATGACATGAGTTATCTGGGATCCTCATTTCTCATATGCTCTTCTGTTTGTACAGGAGGCAGACGTGGCTGAAGATGGGTATGTTGGGTAAATGGAAGATTCCTGCTGACAGGAATAGATGCGTTTATTTTCCTGCTTTTTGTAGGTAGAAGAAAAAATATTGTTTTCCTCTTGCAATGTGAAATACTTGATTTCAGATTAGAGATTCAAAAGAGTCTTCTGACAAAGGTGAAAGCAAAGTCAGGAAGCAGGTTTCTGGGAAAGGTGATAGGATCTGTCATTGGAAGTGTCATAAGAAGAGATTAGACAGATATTAGGAAGGACATAGATGTAGTTTCTTCTGTCCTGGGAAAGATGAATGGACTAGATGCTGCCCAGGGGCCCCTTTGAAATCCATTTTTCTATTCTTTTTATGATGTTTTGTGAGCTGAGGATCAGGTTTAATTACATCTCTCATTAATATGAACTCAGCCCCCTACTTGTTTAGCTGCACAGTCCTAAAGATCAGGTTTACTAGTACTGCTCCCCAGCCCCAGGTCTGTGTGTCGACATGCTCTCAGCTTCTTGAGCTCTAACACCGTGCCGCAGCACAGTCTTCCCACAGCAGAAGAAGGCAGAGGCACTGGCTTACGCACATTGATATTGCAATGTCTAGCTGGTGTTTACAAGACCAAAGATTGGCTTGGGCATGCAAATTGAAAAAGGTAGATCTTGGATAGTATTGTAATCCAGTGCCGGATGGGAAGGCTGAGCTGAGAGCCTTGGCCTGGCACGTGCATCCCTTGACAGTGCAGCTTGATTACTGATATAAGGAATATAAGGAAGGTAGGATTGAGCTAGCTGTAATTAAAATAGGTCTGAGTCCTAAGGAGCGGAGGCAGTTGCCATGGGGAATGGAAAGCTTACAAGGTGCCTAGCTCAGTGCCTGAAACGTGGGAGAACAAAGTCACTGCCATACAGCAGAAAAGTAGGGAGATAGGCAACGACGACAATGGTAACGCGCTCCAAAGTGGGTTAAGACAGGGTGCTCTGAAACTATCCGGGCATGAAAAGTTAAAGTAAGACAGATGAAAGCAATGCAAATGCAATCAGTCAATAAACAGGGACATATTTTTCCATATAAGCCAAGCATAATGGCTGCTAAAATAGTCAAGCTCAACCCCTCTTATTTAGTTGCTTTGGTGTCTTTTCTCTTTCCTCTTTCCATCCTCAGGAATTTACTTTACTGCTCCTCAACATTTCAGTGCACACAGTGAAATCTTAGTCACGTTGGGGGCTATATAAATTTTTAAGTTTACAGCGATGGGGCTGGGTTTCCTCCTCTGGTAATCTGAGTAGATCATATAGATGTTGCTGAGCAGGAAGCTTATCCAAAACAGAAATGACATGTCTTCCTGATGGCTGATGATGTGAAAGCTAGGGCTGGCCCAAGGGAGGGTCAGGACCCAAAAGCAGCAGCTGTGATACTTTTGAGCTTAAACTGATTACAGCCCCACACCCTGCTACCACAACTTGTCTTTTGTTGGTTAGCCGATGCCCCTGTGGGTCTAAAAAGAAATTTGGCACTTTGCACCTGACAGATGGCCTCTCAAAGAGATACATATAACTGGCAGATGCCTCTCCCAAGTGATCAGTTAGGCTTTAAAGCCAGTCCTTGGTTTCTTGATGAGCTTGAAAAGGTCTGTGTGGATCCTGCATCAAAACAGCTGCCTTGAGGCATTATCATGTAGAATCACTGCTGTTGGCTTCTTAAATTGTGGATAGAAAGTGACAACCTTCATAGGAAATATTGTAATTGGAGGAAAGAAAAAATATAATTCCCCAGAACCCCTCCTCTTTTTTTTTTTCTGTCCCGAGCTAATCTGGCAAAAGCAAGTTGAGGTTGGTATCTTTATAATAGTACCCAGTCAGCCATGGGATAATCAGTGATGTAGAGTGGTCAACAGCCCTGATTCAGAGTGTAGTTCAGAGTATTTGCTCCTCGGACATTATTCAGTGGAGTGGGAATAATGAGAATGTGGCAAAACAATTCACCTAAAGCATGAAGTTAAGACCTGTCCACCATGGGTTGCGTACTTCCACCCCAACTGGAGCATGGGAGTCCCAGGGGAGCCCACGCTGCTCCTACGGCAGTGGGGTAGGGTGGATGGTAGCAACAACATGGCATGGAGGAAGCTGGTGAAAGGTCTACAGAAAAAGTCCTGTGAGGAGCAGGTGACTAAACTGGGCTGTGGCTGTCCCCTGGGTAGATGTAGTTTTGTCCATTGGCACCTGGAGAAAGCTGAAGACCAAGGTAGACCTGAATGGACTGTGGGAAGACTCTTCTTAAAGAGCATTACATTCACAAAAAGTTGTTATCAGCCTGCTCCAAGGCACTGATATGTCATCATTTTTCTTTTACCCAGTCAGTGTGGTATTTAGAAATAAACCCTCCCCTTCCTTATAAATGTTTAATGCAATAGACATGAGTACCAGAGTTTTAAGTTTAAATAAGTCGACCTCCACAATATCCTCATGCCAAAACTTTTTCCAGCCAATTGATATTTACAATGATCATATGTTAATGTGTGACGTCATTCTGCAGATATATGGAAGATCATATTAACTGAACCATGATGTATACATGGAGTCTGAATTTCCTCTCATGCTGTTTTAATACAGTTGAGATCAGTGAAGTTTGTCTTTCTATGAAGGAATTAGTTGGGAATATTACAACAGTGTTTGTCACAGAGGGCTGATGTTAATGATAATTAATTATAATTAATATATAACTGGTATATAATTAACACATTAATACTAAAGCATTAATTGCTATAAATGCAGTCAAATCAAATCATTATTTTCCATGTGTTCACCAAATAAATATGTATGATTAGAGGTTTGTAGTGCATATCATTTTATAAATAAGTCCATATAATATTATGTGACCATGATACTCATCCGGAAAATTAAATAACTAAGTAGGTAATTTCTTAGATCTATCTTTTTATGTATACTTGTATATGAAAGTCAATAAAAGAGATGTTTTATAGGGCTTTATATGTAGCGAGGTTTACAGTGTTAAATGCTGTGGGTTTCAAACTCTGTGATAACTACATAAATGGGCCATTTAATTGCCCCTAATAGAAATTCACCTACTTTAGATTTAGCAATTCCAGTTAAGTGTGTTGAGCATTTCAGATGATGGAATTATTAGGGGTATTGTAAATGCTTTATTTAAGAGCTGTTGCTGGTGAAGGAACTCGAAACACGTTATTCTGATATGGCTTTTATTCAACATGGTATAGATAAAAAATATACAGCTTTTTTCATCCTTGTCTTTGATAGAGCTGTCATTTTGTAAATAAATCAATGGAAGGGAAAGTTTATAGGTACTTATGCTATTCTACGGATGTACTTAAAAATATCTTGTGCATAGTAGCATGTCTGCTTTTTTTCTGGTCTTGAGACAAAGAATGATATATCAGAAGTTAATGAATGTCAGAATCATACATAACTGCAAAAGTTAGTGATTCCTTCCTCTCCACAACAGGAGCAGTATCTGTGCTCTTAAAGTACTATGCCAATGCAGCTGGTAAGATTGGATACAACGTAATGATCTCTAAAAATGCCACATGAAGGATAATCAAATAAATTCAGATTAAAAAGGAGGATGCCAACTTTTAACAATGGGGAGAAAGATTTTTTTTTTTTAAATAATTTATTTTGAGATATAGACATATGTATGTATTGAAAGGAAAGCAGAACTGGTCTTGTAAGAGATGCCCTGTCTGTGTTTAGCTGAACATCTACATCTATGAATCAGGGGGATCAGGCTGCAAATTCTGACAAAGGGTCATACCAGGTCACACTAGGTCTTTCACACAATCCCATTATGGTTTTAAATATATCTGGAAACATGGAAAATGCCATTCTTTCAGTTCAAGGTCAATATTCAGTTATATGAGAGAGGGAAACTTTATAGCTAGTCTAGAGGACCTCCTTTGGGGACTTCAAACAGTTGATGGTAAACAAAAGAAAATGGTTCTTGCTCTTGTATTCCCTCTTTTGTTCTCTCTTCTCTCAACATCCTTTATCACATCAGAATGAAAAATCAGAAGCTGCTGGGGCAAGCTGGGTATCTCTTCAGACCAGTTGGTGACTGCCTCCTCCCTGGTGTGACAAGTGTCTTTCTGGGTCCTTTCCTTCTACTATTTTACTCTCTGTATTCTTCCATCAGCAGAAAGGAGGAAGGATGGCTTTGCAGTGGTGTCCTGGTGTCCTGCTCTGTTGTGCTGATGAGAAGAATTCACATCTTCTCATCTCTTCTGATACAGAATTTGCTTTTCTGTGGTTTACAGAAAGCAAAAAAATGTACCCATAATTCATATTGAAGGCTTTTAAAGAGGGGATAAAATTGGACATTGAAGTTTCTAAGTGTATAAAGCTGTACATTCTAGAAGTGATGAATCAAATATTCTTAGAGTTTGGTAATATTTTCCTCATTAATTTCTCATGAATTTATTTGTACTTGCATGTTGCTAAGTAGATACAAATAATATATTTAAAAGGAAGGCAAAATCATTGCAAGTCCAGAGGAGGGACACAAAGTTGATCAGAAGGCTAGAGCACCTTTGATACAAGAACAGGCTGATAGACTTGGGCTTGTTTATCCTGGAGAAGAGAAATCTCCGAGGATACCTTATAGTAGCCTTCCAGTACCTGGAGGGGGCCGACAGGAAAGATCGGAGGGGCTGTTTATCAGGGACTGCAGTGACAGGACATGGGGTAATGATTTTAAGCTGAAAGAGGGGAGATTTAGATTGCATATTAGGAAGAAATTTTGTACTGTTAGGGTGGTGAGGCATGGAAACAGGTTGCCCAGAGGAATCATGGATGTCCCATCCCTGGAGGTATTCAAGGCCGGGCTAGATGAGACTTTGAGCAACCTGATCTAGTGGGAGGTGTCCCTGCCCACGGCAGTGGGGTTAGAACTAGATGATGTTTAAGGTACCTTTCAACTCATACCATTCTATAATTTCTAAGTGGGTTTAATTTGGGGTTGGAAATATCCTGAATGAAGTCCAAAATTTGGTTTTGGCCGATGTGCTGGTATTGTTGTCCAGAATTTGGATCCATTACCTGGTATGCAATAAGCCAATAACTACATCACCAAGAAAGACATTATTTTGTTCAAAACACACACCAAAGGGTTTGTCACATTCATTTACACACAAAGTTACACAAAGCCATGCATTATTCATCATGCATGTGATCAGATATTTACATGTAATTATAATAAATGCCAAGTCATTCCTTGCACCTTATGCACATGTGCCAAGGGGGGTCTTCAGGGCTGTCTGGTGGTCAGTACCCCAAAAATTACCTGCCAACTTCACCTGTCAGTCAGCTCCTCCCAACCTCCTCCCAAATTTTGGCTCAGTATTTCTAAATCAGTAGCTTAGAACAACATCATTCATTACGGTTCCAAGTTCCCCATTCAAAAGCCATGATGATAAATCACATTGTTATTTCCAAAAGCCTAGTACCCTTACAGCTGAGCAAACTTTTAAGTAAAAATGAATGTTTCCATCACACAAAAAATTCCAAAAGATAATTATTAACTGGTAAGTGTAAGTTGTATAATTACTAAGATATTTTTAAGATACTTAAAAAGATACTTTAAGGTACCTAAAAATATCCAACAGTAGTGCTTCACTATGCAAAGTCAGCCTGTTTGTAATTAAATTTGAACCCAAATTAAATTGTATTTTCTATGTACGCCTATTATTTTGTCATGAAAAATACACCTTTTATTTTCCTGTGCAGATTAACATAAAGATGGCATACAAATCTACAGCAAGACTTATCAACAAATGCATGAGATTATGGATATTAATCTGAGCATAAACTTTCTATTACATTCAGTTTACTACAAATGCAATAAAACTGTCATTGGATCAAATGGTATTTTATACTGCATCAGCTATAATACAATGCTATTAAATTGGAAGTACATAAATTTTCCATTGTTCTCTTCCCTATGAGCTATGAAAATTAGAAAGTTATGCACAACACCATGCTATGGCTTGTATTTTCCAACAGATAAGCAGTGATTTAGACAAGATAGTTCAGAGTATGTAATTAATTTCTGATTATAAGGCTGTGTCATATTGTGAAAAATAGTACATTTACTGCAGCAAGGACCTGAAATTAAAATTTATATGAAAAAGATGTAGGAAAAAAGCCCAAAAATCTAGTTTTACAGTTTTGTTTGGGATGAAAGCCAATACTCCAAGATAGACAAGAACCAAAAATAGTTAATGGAACTGCATTTACTTTGAAAAGAAGTCTTCAAAACACCAGTTTTCAATAAGCTGAGTTTATAGGCTTCCAGATCAAGAAATCAAGAGCCAACAGAGCTTACTTTTCACCTTGGAAATAAGAATACCCAGCTTTGGGTCACTGTCCCTTGACTAGTTTGATTTCTTGGTTGTGTCCAGTGGCTTCCTTGGGCAACGCTGGAGGTGTTCTGAAAAAAAAAAAACGCTGGAGGTGTTCTGAAAAAAAAAAAAAAGACCAGCAGGCTATCATTTATTTTTCCAGTCCTTTTCACCATTTTCAAAATTAGACATTTCCATTCTTTCATTTTAAAGTACCTTCTCTCTTGCAGTTATTTGGTACTACACAATGTATTACAATGTGCTCTGTATGTATCATATGTGAATATAGCATTTTAAAAGTCTATGCTGAATCAAAAGCAAATAATATATTCATATATATTGCATTTAATTTTGGTAAGAAGTACAAAAGTTTATTATTTAATATTTGTATTCCATTGATGCTCAGAGACTTGTCAGGATTGAAGTGATGGCTATACTGTACAGATATGTTTCTTGCCCAGTAAAAGAGATGCCTTTTACTTTTCATATATGGTAAGTCTGAAAATATATCTAAGTACTCATGGATAGTGACCTGAACAGACTTTATCTCAACTGGGCCTTCTGGTTTTCATTTCGCATGGTCTTTTCCGTTATGTGTAGATTCATTAGACAAGCATTTAGCTATGTGACTGACGTTTTCCACAATTAGTGCTCACACATAATTAGATGCAATGCTGACAAGGACTCTGTTGTTTCCTATAGTTTTGCAGAAAGGCCTTTTCCTTCTTTTTTTTTGGCAGTGATCCATGAAAACTATTGCACCGTGTTCAGCTGGTGAGTGGGATTGAAAATAATTTACAGCTATTATGCTCATGTATCATTAGCTCCACCTCTTGGATTACTTCGGTTTTTACAGATACAGTCGTTCACAGGGGAATCTTCTCTGGAAATGTAAAGTTCTGAGGCAGCGCCCTAGTAAAAGCATCTGGCTCACTTGCTCTATCCTGCAGGTTTAATGTTCAGTGCTTGATTACCAGTAAAGTTTAATTAGGAATTATTTTACTAATAATTTGGGTTACATTGTCCTCTAGTGGCTCATATAGATAACTGCCCTGCTGACTGACTTCTTTTTCCTTGTGGCTTTAAATCTTTTCATACTGTTTTCATACAAGTCCGAGTCACCTCACAAGAGGACTGAGGCAATGGCCAAATAAAAAGTTTGCATCTTACTGCCACAGCATATGTGCAGCAAAATCTGTCCTCTAAAACTGCATATTGTCTGCTTAAGAAATACTTAATTAGAATAGTTGAACAATAGACAGTTGTGAGAAGATAGTATATTTAATCAGAACACTTGATGGAAACCAATATATCCCGCTTACTGGCAGTAACAAAGAACAAACTCAGCATGATTTTTCTTTTTTAAAAGGTTGAAGACTAGGTCACTTGCACAAAATGCATGGAGATCTCATATGAAGGTAAACAGAACAGCCTTCCAGCATGTCCTGTGGCTACTCACTCCTAAAGGTTGATAACGCCAAGCTTTTGCTCTGTAACGTGGAAGCACCTCCTTTCACAGGAAGCAGGGAAAGCACTAGAGCACTTTGCCGCTGGACATTTGCCAGCATAATGCAGGTGTTCACAGAAAGGAAGAGGAATTCTAGAGCACGGAGAATAATGCTAGGGTGTTTGCAGTGACAAAATGAACATTATACGTTACTTTGAAAAGGTGATGCCACGTTCTTTAATGAGCTGAGTTTGTTTCACCCCTGTAACAGGGCAGTAGAAGTGGAAGCCTTGGTAAAGGGAAGCATGGCAGTCAGCCCTGTGGTTATCAGGGCCGATGGGATGCTGGGACTGACGAGTCTATACTTTTCATACTGTTTCTTCCTTGGTGAAGTGTTATGAGTAAAGACAAATAAAAGTTGCCCTGCAGAGATAGTTCTTCTGTGTGTAGAAAGAAAAGCACGATAAATGCTTCTGTTTATACCTCCAAAATTACACGGGAGAAGCAGCAGTTTCAAGTGGTGAAGGAATGTAGTTTCTTTCTTCTTAAAGAAGTGGTGGTGCAATCCAGCAAGATAATAGCTCATCTTTTCTGTTCCTGTTTGCAGTTCTAGGAAAGGCAAAGGAGTACTCTGACCTTACAGAGTTAATTTTTGAGGCTTTTTCAAATAAGCGTGCCTTTTACTCCATCGGGGAAATAATACATCAGGCTTCAGTAAAAATTCCTTGCTCAGGTTCTCTATCCATACGCCACCTTTTTTCTTCCTCCCTTTTTGCAGAGACCTTTCTTTCAGTCAGCGGTGCTGATGGCAGAGCCAGTTTGGATCACAAGTGGAACCTCAGCAGCCTCCTGTCACGCGTGGTGCTGGTGAGCTCACTCCTGTGAGGTGCAGGCAGCACTGCTGGCAACAGCTCACTGCTGCCATGCTGGGAGCCCTAGTGGGCATCTTCATGCTCCAGGGGCTCCTGTCAGCATCCTAGGATGGATGTCAGCTGATTGCTATTCATTCCCTGGGCAGGTTGTCGTCCAAACACCATCAGAGCTGCAGAGCAGATTAATTGTGCTTGACACAGTGGAGTTGTGCATTTGGTGCTGCCCATATATTGCCTCGAACTTGCGTGTGTCTCCACACATAGCAAGCGTAAATCACCACCACAGCTGAGAAAGCGCTGACAGAAACAAAACATATAAAGGCAGACTTGTGGTATAAAATGTCTTCACTTCATGAAATCATCTGTGGTGCCATTCTTACAGTGCACTCAGAGGATTATTAAGCAGTCATGGATGCAGGAATATTTGCAAAGAGTTACTTTTATCCAGTGCTCCGTGACTCTTCTGCCTCAGGGGATATTTTAAACTAAAGGTGTGACTACAGTTAGGAAATCACATAGTTTCTTTATTTCTTCTTAATTAGCTGCCAGGAGGGGAAAGCTGATGGCATTTATTTTTCTTTAACAAAACTTCATCATTTTAAAAAATCCTTTTGTAACTCTTGCATCGACATTTTTTTCCATGCTTTACAAGGTCATTTTCCAGCAGTTCATAATTGTTTAATTAACCTAGGTGCTAAGCAAGGTTCTGTTTATCCTCAATTCAGAATACGTGGTTTTATCCTTTACATACCAGAGGGCAAGTTGCACATATTGATCTACTTAGAGCTTGCTGACTACAATTTCTCCTGTAGGGATTTTTTAAACATTTGACTTTTCCAGGTAGCTATCAGGCCAGTGATTGCCCTCCCTCCACCCTAGAATCTTTTATAGAAAACCATTACGGCTTCCCAGGTGTTCTCTTTCTGACACCACAGCAGAGAGGGGGCTCTGCCTCATCATTAAGGTCGCAGTAGTGCTTCCTTCCACCAGCTGCTGTGACAATGCTCATCTTTCTCCTCCAGGCAAGAAGATGTGGCCAATTATTCCTATTAATCAGGCAAATTCAGGCTTCTCTTCAAAGCAGAGAGGGGGGTTGATCCTACCAACCATATTGGTCAACAATCTCTTCCAGCTATGTGTTAACTCCGTCTTCCCGTAGTGCATTTTACATCAGGGTTATGTCAGCAGATTCTTTCCAGAATAACCTGACCCTTGGTGTCAAACTTGGTCAGAGCTGGAATCCAATGGAAGCAATTTTTGGTGAAACTGATCCCTTGTGAGCTCTCTCAGAAGGCTGCCTGGGAACTGTATATGCTAATGGAAAAAAAAGAAAGTGGTGACCTTGTGTGTTCTCTGACTGCTGGGTGTAATCCTGCACAGCATAGCAATGCGTTTGTCAGGGTTTTGACGCGCACTTTGCAGCAATCTGCCTGGAAGAACTGCCCCCCCCCCACCCTCCCAGACCTCTCTACTGCCTTCAGATACTGATATCTGAGCGCATCTCGCTCTTTACAGAACGGATGCTGTTATTCATTGCTTTTCTGTATGAATGCATAAAGCATCCTTTGGTGGACAACAGGTGGTAATTTTATTTAAATCCAACTGAATCATAATGCAAAACAACTACTGACATTATAGAGGCTTGCCAGCTTTTTTTGTTTCAGTAAGCATCTAATCTTGATACTGTTTTAATCAGGCTTTCATATCAGATGTTCTTATTTCTGTATTGCCAGTACACACTTGAAATTACTCCCTGGCCTCAGGTTGTAAGGAGATGTTGTTTTGATTTGCACTGTTAAATCATTTCTATTTGAGGATTATTTTTTTGTTTGACCTTTGCTAAAGGCAGTGTTCATCATTAAAGTGGTTGTGCACAAATGGTGATGTATTTGTGTTTTCTATCATCAGAATAATGAAATGGTGGAACTACAGAGGGTACGAATGAAGGATGAAATTCGAGAATATAAGTTTCGAGAGGCGAGGCTCTTACAGGACTACACTGAACTTGAAGAGGAAAACATCACTTTACAGAAACTGGTGTCCACACTGAAACAGAATCAAGTAAGCATCGAAAGATTTAAAACATCATGCTGAAAAATGACACAATTTTCTCCAATTTCCATAATGTGATTCTGCAGAGCATTTAGATGGAAGTTTCTTTGTTTGTTTTCTTATTTCAGTTGGGATTTTGCTAAACATGTGTTCTGAAACAGAGTTATTGGCTATTTCTTACAAATGGGGAGGCCTTTACCTCAGTTTTAGGAAAAATCCTGGTGGAATATTTTGCTGCAGAACTTTGTAATAGCAAAGTAATTATTAAAATAGATAGAATCCTGTCTTTTCACTTCCTGCTTTTCCTCTCTTCCTTCTCTGCACACTGAACTCAGTGCCCAGCAGCAGAGTTCAGCCCTTTGTTTCCTCTCAGTTGGTTTCCTGCATGTCCTTTGTTCTTCTGAAGTGGAGAAGAGGAAATAATCTTCTCCTCATTCTCCTTTTTTTCCCTGCTACTCAGGTATTGCTGTACCAGTGTTGCTCCTTCCTCAGCCATGCTAACCTGCAAGTTTAGCAAGCTTCAAAAATAGATGAAGAGTTGTCAGATGTTCCTAGTGTGTCTTTTATGTTTCCCCATGATAGCAATTTGCAGCTTACGGCAGAACAACACACAATAATTTTGGTGGCATTGCAGAATGCACCCTAAGGAACCACCATAAATGACAGCCCCATTGCATGCAGGTGCGAATGGTCAGGGGTTTGTTCTCTCCCCGTTATAAAAGCACGGCTTTCTTTGCTATTGCGTAGTTGTACTGCAGAAGAAGCAGTTGAGAACACGGTTGTCCTTTAAACTGAACAAAAGGGATTTGTTCTCACGTCAGAAAAGTTAACTTGCCATGATCAATAATTTAGTTTTCAAGTTGGATAATGAAACGCTTTCTGCCTTTTAGACACTTTCGAGACCAGCATAACACGGCACTCGGTAACACCTTTTCCTTAACTGCTAGCAGATGGTAACAGCACTGCATCGCAGCCCCTGGTTTGTGGTCTAACCTACTGCCTGATTCAGCTAGGGCTTCTATCAAATAGCCAAGACAGTCACAGTTTCTAATGGCAGCCTGGTAACAAAGCTGCCTTACTCCTCCAGGAATGTGCAGTACTATTTCAGCTATCTTTTACTCCTATTTTACTGCTCTAGCACAAATGCAACTGAAACGTTTAAAACAACAGAGCTGTGCCATAGGGAATACGCAGGTAATAGAAATGGGTACTTTGTTTCCTTATTTATGAAGATATCCAGACTTTCAGTCTCCTGAAACTGAATTTATAGCAAATGATCTCTGTGTCAATGTTATTTACCAAGTCAGCAAATTCCCCTTTTGAGGCACAGATTATTTCCTCATCAAAATCACAGGAGGCATTTTCACACTGTCAGAAAATTTAAGACCTCTTTATGGACTGTCTTAGTTTCCCCCTGAAGAAAATCTGTTTGCAAGTGTTTGTATTTGTCATAATATTTTATTCTTAATGAAACTGAATGCCAGCAATCTGGAGAGAGAAAAAGCATTGCCACGTTTTGAAGAGCTTTAAAAATAAGTCATTTTGCAACACATATGTATGTGCTTGTGATTCCTAAAATAGCTTTGATCTGCAAGATAAAATTTCAAGAGCATTTTATACTTCAATACTTTAATTTACAAAACCATATGTTTCAAGTCTTAGTGCTGAACCGTCATTATCTGGGTTGGGTTTTTTTCTAGCTTTCGTAAGCACAAATCTATAAGATGGTAATCATATAGATAATCCAGACCTGTGGCTTTTATATGGAATTAAAATTTTTAAAAGTTTCTTTTTTTTTTCATGCCCTTAAGTTACAAACACAGCAATTTGGTGGGATCTGATAATTTTTCAGAAAGGTATCACATTCCTGAATGTAGATTTCAAAATATCATGGATTATCCATTTCAAGTTAACATTTCCCAATATGACTTTGGAACTTTCTTTGTTGTTTGAAGTGTTTTCATTCTCTGTGTTTGAAGATTAGTGCTTTGTTTTTTAAGCTGGCCTTTCCAAAGGCTTTGGAGTACAAGACTGGTAAATATTTAACTCCAATTGGAATGGTTGATACTTCTATTTTAACCAGAACTTTATTTTAATTTGTTTAAATATATACGTGTTGAATAAAAAATGTTTTACACATTACTTTAAAATTGCAGGTAATGATGCTTGTAAGTGCATTTGAATAAGAAAAGCATCAAGTGAAAAAAGCATGAAAATTCAGTATTTCTTTTCCTTTTTCATCAAACTGTTAAATTATTTCACCTGATACTGGGAATTCTTTTTTGCATTTATAAATGAAAAGGCGGATGAGTAACATGATTAGAATTAACTTAAAAATCAAAGCATGATCATTTTTACCAGGAGGGTTGATCAAGCATGGACAAGGACCTTTACGAAAAGAACTCCTCTTTTTCATTGGTGTGGGATTTTCCAGCAACGAGAAGGAAGATCAGGAGGGCCAGCAAGGGAAAGTGTTGTGCGGTGGGGATCAGCTGCACCACCTAGACACTTCTGAACAACTGGTTTTGAGCTAGATTTGGTTTACCTAGGCTTTGTTTTTTGTTAGATGCAAGAGAAAGGACAGAAAAAGCGTGGGACCTGACTTCTAAAAAAGAGAGAGGCATCTGTTCTTTTCCTCAGCCCACACTGCCTCTAAATGCCTTGATAAAATACTGCAGTATGGGTGGAGGGGAGCAACCTGTCCTCTCAGAAGGAGAAAGACCAGCAAATCTCTCCAGCCTGGCAAAGCTGCATCAGGTCACTGGGGTGGAAGCACTTCAGGGAGTGCTGTCAGAGCAACAGGCTGTCAAGTGCTCTGAAAGGGTATCCCCAACACAGTTCAAGGATTGTGTGGATGGATAAGCTATTAATACATTTCCCTGGTTGTTTAAAAATCTCTAACAATTTGGGGTATCTTAGAGTTTAAACTGGTTGTACAGATAGTTTGCTGTTTAATTTCTAAAATCAAATGCTTCTTGAATAATGGAAAAGCTTGTATGACATGGAGAAGAGAGTTGAGCCTCTGTTACAGCTTTTGTACTTGAACACTACTAAGACACGAGACACTTTAAAGTAACTGTGCCTGATTGACTTTGCATCTGGTAAACATATGGATAAGAAGTCATCTTCAGAATAATACTTGTAATTAATAAATCAGACTATGTTAACCTGAGATCTATAGATCCCATGACAGACCAACAGTACTTATGGCAATTCTTAATACATCTATGGTTTCCAGGATATCTGTTACTAAACAGCAGTGAAATACATTGTTTATTGTCATATGTTACTCAGAGAAAGATTTTGTTTTTCTTGATTCTCAACATGCTGAAGAAGTGAGCACTAAGGTATTTAAATGAGTGAGCTGCACTTGTATTTTCTTTGCAGCCTTTTTTTCTCTTTTGCAGCTGTAGGCAATCTCTGGTATTTCCAACTATTTTCTGTAACACCTATTGTAAGGCTGATAAATGGCAGGTTTTCATGACTTAAGTTTTAGTATTATGAATGTTCTTTGTCTTGTCTAATTCAGGTTGAATATGAAGGCTTAAAGCATGAGATTAAACGATTTGAGGAGGAGACAGTGTTGCTTAATAGTCAGCTAGAAGATGCCATCAGGCTGAAGGAGATTGCTGAGCATCAGCTGGAGGAAGCTCTGGAAACTTTAAAAAATGAAAGAGAACAAAAGAACAATCTGAGGAAGGAACTCTCCCAGTATATCAACCTCAATGATAGTATGTATAATAACCATATTAATATATCAGTAGATGGATTGAAGTTTGCAGAGGATGGGGGTGAGCCCAACAATGATGACAAAATGAACGGACATATCCATGGGCCTCTTGTGAAACTCAATGGTGACTACCGAACTCCCACAAGTAGGAAAGGAGAATCTCTGCACCCTGTCTCTGACCTCTTCAGTGAGCTCAACATATCAGAAATACAGAAACTGAAGCAGCAACTCATGCAGGTAAGAGCTGAATTTAACGTCCTGAAGTGGCTCCTAGTGCCAGCTTTTGCAATTATTTCTCCCAGTGACATTCTTGGCTACATATGTCCTGTTCTCAGTCATCTGCTTTGGTGTTTCTTCATATCCAGTTTTCGCTAGAAGTATTGCTAATAAACAGAGTATCTGTCTGCAAAAAGTCAATGTGTTCTTACCAGATATTTAGTGAAAAGAGGCGAAAGGGACCTAGCTGCTGTGGTTGCAGATAGTTAGATTCTTTTTTTCATGCTTTGATAATGGGAAGTGTCCCTGTGGTTGCAAGTGGAATAAAGTACTCTTCAGTATGACTGCAACTATCTGGAAAAAATACGGACAGACTTGTTTATGCTCCCTTGCAAGTCAGAGGGAGTTCTTGCCATTAAATTCAGTTTGAACAAGATTCGGCATACTGCCAAGAGAGAGTAAAAGGAGAGGAGTACTTCTCTTAATAACTGTGCACTCGGAGAGCATGTGGCGTGTGAGATGTCACAGAGTGCCCTTGTTGACGCTGGCAGTCCCGGCGGATGCGCAGGCTGCAGGGGGTGCCTTGGGGACCATACAGCTAGCATTTGTTCTCTATTCATCCAAGTTCAACCAGACGTAACTAGAATAGGAGTCTGGGATGCAAGCCAGGTAACAACTCAAGCTGCCAGACGCATTGCTGACATCATCTTAGAAAGGGGTACAGTGCCACACAGAGAAAGGGTCCCACTGCCCAAGCTGCCAAACATGTCTGCCACAAGAGCTTGAAAGGTTTGGGCACCAACAAGGAAACATCCAGCATTTTCTAGCTGCAGGCTTCCAAAAAGCGCCTCTTCTAAAAGGAGTAAATATTCAGCATTTAAGCTGAGTAAAATTTAAGCAGTAAATTCCTGCTTAAAATGTAAAAGCCTATTTGGAAGTAAGGTAGAGCAAACCCAATTTTCAGTGCTTGCAAGAGAATAATACATCCCAACATGGTCTGCCCTATATTTGCTGAAAAGTTAGTAATTATATGTACTTCATTGCCAAACACACTGTGAAAAGTTTTGATCTGAGCTATGACATGGCAAACACCGATGACATCTAGTGCTTAGCACAAATAACTTTGATGCAAGATATACATAATTTAAGTGGAGAAGTTTGAAATTCAGAATTTTATTTCTGTGAAAAATGCTGTCAGAAGCGTTTCTAGTATTAAAATGTGAACAGTGTGTGTAGTTTGTTTATATATGCATACATAAAAATATGCATGAGTTTCTGTGTTCATTTACATATATAATATATCCACATCTACATTTTATGCAGCTTTTGATTTCATTCAGAAATACAACGTTAGAAATTAAAAAGACACAGCTTCAGAACTCACATTTTAAAATACAGCATTTTTTCAACCGTAATTTACAATGAAGTTAATACGATACAAATTTGGAGTGAAAGCTGTTTGGAAATGAAAGAAACAAATTCATTTGGGTATGTTTTGTTTTGATTCTATTAAATTAAATATTGAGCTTGATAAATCAACAAACTTACACTTGAAAGATATTACAAATGGTCTCTGACTTTAACATTACTTATTTATTTCTCACTTCTTAAGTGAAGAGACAGACTTCTGACAGTTATTAGCCACAAACTGTTCTGGGTCCTGTAGGGCCCTAGAAAATAAATATAACCATTTTTCAGTCACAGAGGCTTTGCCAGGTTCCTGCACCTTCACACCAGTAGCCACCACCATTGCTCAGCATTCTAATCAGTGTTTAAAGGTTTAAAGTTTAAAAAGAAAAACTGGCTCCAGTTGGAAACCTGATTTCTTTAGAACCTGAAAAGGTTCACTGCAAAATGCTGATGTATGCTTTTTTTGAACTGATCGTTCTCTCTCTTGAGTTGCATGAGCTCACCTTGGCTCACATTAATTAATGTGAAAAATTCCTCCAAATTTTCTTCCTCATAGCAGATGGGCGATTTAATAAAGTTCAAGTTGACAAAAGGTAATTCTTCAGCAAAACTGGATTTTTGCTTCTCTGCAGTGTCTTTGCCATGTGGTGGTTCATTCAGCCACATCTCAGTATTTGGTGTATGTTTCTCTTGTTTTCTGTGAAGGGACTGTACTATGACAGAGTTGTGAAGGAACTGGCCCTGTTCTGGCAATTATTTTTATGTCCGTAGGACAGCAGTCTTCTTTTTTTGAGAGAAGCAAACTTCAGATTTGCCATTTTTTAATGTGTGGTAATTTTTTTCACTCCTCAATCTCAAAAAGAAGGCTTCACCTGAAAAATCAGTATGACATTCTTGCATCTATAGAATGCTGCTGCTCCACGATCTGTGCTGGTCCCTTGAAGACTTTTAATTGCAGGTGTTCGTTTCCATCTTTTAAACCCACTAGGTAATAAACATCTTGCTGAAATTTCTTGTATTCCAAGATTATCTTGGAAAAGCACCAGGCTTTTTGCTCTGCTTTTGTGTTTGTTATCTAGTGGGAAGAATTCTCTATCTCATCTTTAAAGCTTAAGACGCCTATCTTCCTTCTGTGGTGATGTTTTCCCTATTGCTGAGGCCAGCATCATATCTGGAAAACTTGGATTAAGTTATCTTAAAAAAACCGTAAAGTGGCTCAGATTCTGACACACTTCCTCAGCTTCCTGCTTCTCTTTGACAAATGCAGTTCAAGTTCAGGGTTCTTCAGCTGAGTTTTCCTATTAATTTGTTCTACTCTCCAATAGGAATTGTTCACTGATCTGATGTTATTAAACAAACAAACAAAAAGGATAAATAGCAATGGTAAAATTGAATTGGTTTCCATAATTGCAAAGTATAGAACAAATTAGAAAGGAAATCTTCCCAGACTGAAATCTTTGAAGGAAAGGATGCGTCACAGAATAGGTACAGCTACATTTGAATTGCTTTTATTTTCATTCTGTGATGATAAACATCTTTCCTGCAGCTACTAACTTCAATGTCAGAAAGAACCCCACCAACTGCACTGAAAAATAACTGCAGTTCCCGAAAGTTTGCTGTGGATGGAAATAAGAGTTTAGTATTTTCTAGAACAAGAAATATAATTACAGTACTCAGAAACATCAGAGCGATTAATATTCAGAAAGTGCTCTCAGGACTGAGTTGAAGCTTTGGGGTTTTTTCCCCCTTGGAAACAAGAGCATTTATTTCTGTCTTTAAACAGAATTGTATAATCTTCATCCATAGTTGCGGACTAAAAGAAGTAAAATCTAGTATATCTCTGTGTGTTATTTTACCTGCTGTCCAGGTTAGTATATGGATTTTAAAAGTTGCATGTTTTCTCTGAAAAAAAGTCCTTTCTATTTGAAAGAAGTATTTGTTTCCAGAAAACTCTTATGTTCACAAGAGAAATGATCAGAAAGATCCCAATAAGATCTGTTATAGTTTTCCTGCACTTTCGAGTGTGACAGCTGATTAATTTAAGAAGACACTGAAACATTGTGTTGCTTTAACATCAAGTTGTTTTCTCGAAGGAAAATCTCTCTGGCTATAAGCTTTATATTTATTTTTACACTAGTGCAGCCTACAGTTATTTGTCTACTTCCATGTGAACATACCCACAGTGGACCCATACATCTCAAAAAAAATCTGCCTTTGATGTCTAATATATATGCATCTTTATTATACATGTGACTTCTTCCCATAAGGTGAGACAGTCCTTTAAATTAACCAAAACTCAGGTTTTCATGCATATGTATATCTCACCTTACCAGCCTGAAAGAAGAAATACCGTCATTATCTGATGAGGGTAATGCAGTTAACACCTAAGCCTGGTATACCAGGTGGTAACAACTAGAGTTCAGCTGAAAGTTTCTGGTGAGAGCAGACCTGGGGCAGACTGCTCGATGGAAAAAAAATACCCACAAAATCCAGAGGAAAGCTAGTAAAGAAGCTTTGGCTGAGTCAGTCTCTGAGGCTCCCTAGGACAGGTCTGAACAAGAAAACTATGCAGAGCAGTTTAAGAAGATGCCCTTGGCAAAGGGTAAGGTTGCCCTGTTTTGGATTTTCTCAGCAACAGTGAGCAGGGGAGAGCTGGCAGACTGAGATGGCAGTGGGAGAACAACATCAAATGGAAAAAGGTACTCACATACTCATGGTACTCGGCTGTCCTCTTCTGCACAGACTATGCAGTGCCTAAAATAGAGCACCTTGCATCTAAGGAGACAGACTCTTCCTGGATCATAAAATAATGATGAGGTTGCCCCTGTTTTTCTAATTCTTAAGCTGTCAGTCACCTGTACACAAGAAAACTAGGCTGATGGTTTTTAGATGTTGTCTTCTATTTTTATTCTTACAGCTTTTGCCTGCAGTTGATTGCAAGTTTTAATAGAGATAGTGTTTTGAATGCCTGGCTGTAAAACCACGGGATCATCATATGCTTTAGTACCTTAATGTGTCTAAGCAGCAGCCACTGCTCAAAAGCCTCATTATGAGAAAACAAGAATCTGAACCACTGCTTGGAACATTTTGTGAGATGGCATTAATAACCTCTCAGTCTCTGAAAGGTTTTCCTTTTCCTTCAGCAAGATTCACGGTGGCTGATTTGAGTCTCTTCCGAATACTACCTAGGGGCATGCTTATAGGGAAGGAAAATATATTTAAAGGTTTTTTGAGAAATCATAGCTTGAAATTCTCAGAATTAGTAATTCAGCCGCTCATAAAGGGAACAAAGAGTGTACCATTTTCACTGCATGTGTAAACACAGGGCTGAGATACTGCAACAGTACGAAAAGTAAAAAGCACAAAAGCTAGTAGGCTCAGGATGCCATTGCAAAAGCCATGGAAGCAAGAAGGATCCCATCTCCTTGTGCCTTCCTCTGCTTCCCAATTCACAAATCAAAACAGGACAAAGACATAGAAAAGGAAGTTGGAGCATTATACATAAAACTTGAAGTCTCGGCCTTGTGATCTGTGTTACATTTGAAGACAGCAGGTTATTTAATCTAATCTGTGGAAAGGTACACAGCCATTTATTTACTGTATTTGCATTCAGTAGTCAAGCCTTAAGGAAAGCTTGCAACAGTCCAAAAATATAAATAATATTGTGAAGGATTAGTAGAGCTGTTCATGGGAAACGAAAATTCAGCTCCATAGAGAAATGTATATGTACCAGTGGAATAACTTATAGTTGGCAGTGATACAGTTCATATGTTCAAGGAACATATGTCATTATAAATCAGGTATCATACTCTAGCTCACTAGGCACTGAGTAATTCTTTGATGAACAATACGTAAAGTCATGTCTCAGTGATATTGTGAATTGTAACAGGGGCTGGGACTTCATAACCTTCTGAGAGTTACATGCATCTGTCTCTGACTTAATTTTATTGTTTAGGTGTATATGTCTAAAAGTTCTTGGAAGCTCTCAAGTTGTGAATGCAGAGTGGAGGAGTGGGAGAAATGAATGCAATTGTAGAGGCTGATGTTCAGCATGGGTAGGATGAGATCCTGGGTTTCTTACTTTGACTCTCTTGCAGGTGGAAAGAGAGAAGGCCATTCTCCTGGCCAACCTGCAGGAATCTCAGACACAGCTGGAGCACACCAAGGGAGCCCTGACCGAGCAACATGAGCGAGTCCACAGGCTCACAGAGCATGTAAATGCCATGAGGGGGCTGCAGAGCAACAAGGAGCTGAAAGTTGAGCTTGACTGTGAGAAAGGCCGAGACCCTGGCGAGGAGGCACATGACTATGAAGTGGACATCAATGGCTTAGAGATCCTAGAATGTAAATACAAAGTAGCTGTTACTGAGGTGATAGACCTTAAAGCAGAAATCAAAGCCTTAAAGGAGAAATATAATAACTATGTGGAAAACTACACTGAAGAGAAGGCCAAATATGAGAGTAGAATCCAGACGTATGACGAACAGGTGACCAACCTGGAGAAGTCAACCAAGGAAAGCCAGGAAAAAATGGTCCACATGGAAAAGGAATTGCAAAGAATGACAAGCATAGCAAATGAAAATCATAACACCCTTAATACCGCCCAAGATGAGCTGGTGACATTTAGCGAGGAGTTGGCTCAGCTCTACCATCATGTCTGCCTGTGCAACAATGAGACACCAAACAGGGTCATGTTGGACTATTACAGGCAAAGCAGAGTCACTCGCAGTGGGAGCCTGAAAGGACCAGATGACCCTCGAGGTCTTCTTTCCCCACGGCTTGCCAGGAGAGGGGTGGCGTCACCTGTGGAAGCCAGGACCCCAACCGAGCAGGTGACAAAAGAGACCACAGAGCCTGGCAAGGAACAGAGCCCAACAAAAACACCTACCATTTCTCCTGTCATCACAGCCCCTCCTTCCTCCCCCGTCTCTGATACCAGTGACATCCGCAAAGAGCCGATGAACATCTACAACCTCAATGCCATAATAAGGGACCAAATCAAGCACTTGCAGAAGGCTGTTGATCGGTCACTGCAGCTGTCACGCCAGCGTGCTGCAGCTCGCGAGCTGGCGCCCATGATCGATAAAGACAAGGAGGCCTTAATGGAAGAGATACTGAAACTGAAATCACTCCTGAGTACAAAGCGGGAGCAGATCGCAACCCTGAGAGCAGTGCTGAAAGCCAACAAGCAGGTAAGATGCTAATAAAGCTGTCAGTCACGAGCATCTGTTATTTATACAGGTCACTTACAAGCTTTCCCAGGAGTGTTTCGCAGGAGAGATTTTACTTACAGGTTATTTAGCCCTTTACTCAATCGTGGCAAGGGCTGACCTTTCTTCTCTCCCTCTCACATTCCCTCCCTGCTTGCCTCCTCTCTGCGCTTTTTAGCTTTGCTTTTCTCAGCACCCAGGATTCACCAAAGGCATAGGCAGAAGAGCCTTTCCTGTGAAAGGAGAGAAAAACAGAGGGGCAGGGAGTGATCAGCTGCCACCCAGCCTGATGCCCAGGCATATTGCTAGTGTTATTGCAGAATTATAAGATTGCCAATCAAAATGAACTGTGTGTGTCGAGGCTCCCAGAGGCGTGCTGGCTGGATAAAGCAGTCAGTTGGGAGTCTGTTTTTTATACAGGTCATTGATGAGCTTTCCCAGGAGTGTTTCAGAGGAGAGATTTTACTCACCATGGCAGGTGTGGCTGGAGTGGTGGGGAGGGCAAGTCTTGGGGGGGACCACCTGGGCCAGCACCTCAACAGCTGCAGGTGCCCCCGCTGGTAGGATATAATGGAGAAGATGGTGCAAACAACCCACGGTGTTCTTCCAATTTCTTGGTAATACTCCACTGGCTGCAAAACTTCAATGCCTCCCAGAAAAATTAAGGGTATTAAAAATAAATGCCACAAAATCTAAAGCTGCAAAACTTCAATGCCTCCCAGAAAAATTAAGGGTATTAAAAATAAATGCCACAAAATCTAAAGCATGCCTCAGGAAGAGAATGGCAGGCATAAGAGTATGTCCAGTGGCTTTGGACCATAGAGAAGCTGGGCATTCCTTTGATAAGACAGCAGGTGAAATGCTGAGTTATTTTCATTACAGGTGGTTGGAATTTTTTTAATGATATATATTTTCAGTTAGAAATTATTTCTCCTGCCATTGTAATGTTTTCAATCCTTTAAGAAATAGAATGGGGGCTTTCTTTTTTTTGTTTTGAGAAGGATTCATTATAAAGTTATATTTTAGAAAATAAAAAAATTCAAAATATTGTTTTGAAAATGCTCATGGCATTAAAAAAACCCCATCAAACCGCTTCCTTTTTGATGTTGCACCAAAGCAAAAAAATTGAGAATTACTGTGCCTTGTATCAAATGGCAAAAGAGGACTATGCAATGATCTGTTTTTAAAGATGATTGTAATTTTTTTTTTTTTTTGCACAGTATATCCTCTCAAACCCTTTGTATCTGTTAGATTCCAGGTCTGCAAACACTTTAGAAAGTTAAATTTAAGCATACAAATAGTCTTATTTACTTTGGTGCATACTCAGAATTAAGTCTGAATAAAAGAGGCTGCAGTGGCAAAGTCATTGTTCCAGATTAACTTGGATTTTTCTCAGCTGAAAGCAGCACAGTGATCCGCATATGGGGGCATGAATCCTGATTAACAGCTTAGGATACTATTAGCTAATGACAGTGATGGAATTTCAGTGTTAAAATACCCAATAGTCAAGTAATATGAAGTTACAGTTTCAAGTTTAATTGGCTGCTGGATCTGTAACTGCATTTCTAGAGTACTATGAATTTTTAAATTGCAGCAATAATTCAATATATGTTGAGACTTTTATAGCATTTCCCCCTCTTCAGTGCAACACATTAAATATTAATTCAAGTAATTAAATACCATCTCTAGTTAAGCAATAATAGTTCTGAGCAATTACATGTGGATTGTTCATGTAATTAAAATGTAATTAAGATGTAATTCAGGTATATGGGTTTAGATTCCAAATTAAAGTTTTTTTCCATTAGCAAAAGGCTGTCAATTATTTTTTGGTACTGCCAGAGAATGCAGCTCAATCTTGCTCTTTTATGGTTGTCAGAAATAAGGCATCATCCTAAAGCGTGCCCTATGAAATGGGAAAGATAGATTTGCTGAGTAAGGAGGTGCCATTAACTAAACATTTATTGGATAACGGCATAGATATTCATACAACTGGATATAGAATCATGCAAGCCAAATATCAACATCCTCAAACTTTAAAGTTAAAAGACATAATCATATAGAAGAGAAGGAGAAATTTAAAACTACAGAGTGCTGGGTGAGATTTATTATAAGCTAGCTGTACTGCCAGTCTCAAGCGATAGGTGTATTGCAAGAAGTTAAAGTATATCTTCAAAAACATGAGTCAACATTCATCACTTGGAGGTTTCCTCCTCCAAAACACTAAGTTTTTAAGCAGCAATAGGCTGGAGAAGGTTTTTTTTTCTCACATGGGTTTCAGTTTAGATGAGCTCACAGAGAACATCTAGTTCCGTTTTTCACATTTGCTCCAGAACCAAAACTGATGTTAAGATGCAATTGTAACTTTTCATACCTCACATAGTATGGCAAGATGGTTCTGGTGCCCAGTGCTGTGGGGAAGAGCTGTGGGAGGCCCCTGAGCGAGGGAAGCCCATGGCTGGCAGATGGCTGGATGCCCTGATCTGTTTTCAGCTTCCAGCCAGGCTGCATCAGGGCTTGCTGTGATTCCTGCTTCGAAGCAATACTGTCACAACTGCCCTGTATTGTCAGCACTCCAAACAGGGACATTTTAGGTGAAGCATTTTTTGGGGTGGGGTAGTATGGGAAAGCAAGACGAGCACAATGAGATGCACTGTAAAAATGGCAAGACCTGGCATTCCTAGGGCATCTCACCATTCGTATCCATGGGAGAAAGCCTGGGTCTGCTATTCCAGGCTGTATTCCAATACAGAAGTCACACCCTTAACTAGGAAAGCATGGCTGCGCTCTAGTGACTACTGGGAGAATAGCAATACCAGGTTAAGACCAAAATTATAATGTTTTCCTAGCCAGTACGCTTTGCCACAGTGCACTGACATCCTCTGTTTACTCAGCTACACAAAGGGTTCATCAGAAGAGAAAAAGAGTTTCAGAATCCACATTTGAATTGTGTTCACTTCTCTTCACAGTGACAGCCCTGAAGGAGTCTCTGCTTCTGTACCCGTCTGCCTGACACTCCAGCAGTGCAGCTACATCTTTTACATCTTTAACAGCATACTATACATTTCTGTTTGAACCTGACAAGCTGTTGCCTGGTTTAATTCATTTGGCAATACCTGATGATATTTCTTTTTGTCCTAGCTGTATTTTCTTTAGTAATATTTTCAAATAAGCATTTTCATATTAGGCTGGGCTGCAAGCAGAACACACGAAACTGTAACACAAAAAAAGAGAGCAAGATTTGCTCTAAGAAGCTGCAAACCTAAGACCCAGAAAACAGATTATTAAATCAATTGCTCAAGATGGCAAGACATATATCCTACTAGCATGCTTGCTTGTCTTGATTTATGTACCCATTTATTCATAGCCATAGTTACTGTGTCAGCATTTTTTTTTTTTTTCGTGGAGCAAACCCAAGTAACATTAGCATTAAAAAGTACCATAAATTGTAAAGGAATATCAAATTAATGATATAATAACTTTTAGGACCAGTTCAAGAATGGGTCTGATTTTTATTTTTAATAATGTTCAGCAAGCAAAAGTGCCTATGAGGGAATTTAATATCCTGACATTCTGATTGAAAAACAATCAGTTGCTCTTGCAGGTAAACGGTTTGATGGGAAGGAGTTGGGTCAGCAAGACCTTCACATTTGCATTGGCAGTAACTGTGGTGTCTTCAGCTCCCATAACTAAGAAACCCACAGAAGTCCTTCAGAAAAAATGATTTAATAACTCCAAACATACAGTACCTTATGTATAAACAATACCCTGATGTTATATAGGCAGGATTTCTGCTGGGAACATGAAGCTGAGTGGAAAGATCCAGTGCCATGAGTGATTTCTGCACTAAAATAACAGGCTACTGTTCTGTTTTCTTGTGCAAAAAAATAAATTGTATACCACTGTAGGACATAATACTCTTTCAGTGACAATTTTTTTACTTTGTTTGCTTCTCACACTGCTAATGTAAAGTAAGTGGGGTACAACATTATCTTAGAATGTGAATATATAGAGAAAATAGGATTTGTTCATGGGTTCAGGATTAAGGTGGCAACCATTAGGCAGCTGTATAGGGCGTTTCTTTTGTGAGCATAAGGAGGAGGATGAAAAGGACAGAGTTCTGGCAGTGCCTTGGGTCCTGGGGTTTGAATGTGTGCTCACCTCACCCTGTGTGATTCCATGGCTGGGTTTGGAGGATGGGGAGGGCTGAGAAATGTATACCCTAGCTCTCTCTTCTTGGGTAGTGTTTCACATCCCACAGGAGTCCAGGTGTTGGAACTCTGCTACCTTCCAGCCTTGCTGTCAGCTCCAGGTGATGTCCTCTGCACTACAAATGATACACGCTCTGTGAGCCATTAGTCCCGTGTCTCTGGCTTGCTGAGTTGTTAGTGTGTTCACTCAGTTCCTCAGCATGACTGGTCCCCTGCCTGGACTGTCGTTAGCCCCTCTCTTATCTTACTGTGTTATTTACTTCACTGAAGTGTAGCCACGTTTTTCTGCATTTTCATCTTTTTCTTGTGCTCTCCATATCCATCTGTGTTCCTGAGAGGTGTCATTTTTATGTGGAGCAAAGCTTCTCTAACACAGTTTTGTAGTTAACCATATCCTAAAACCAAGTACTTCAGAAAAAGCTGTTAAAAACATAGCCAAGTCCTGGGTGTCTACTTCCTTCTGGCACACACTGCTTGGGGATGCAGACTTTTATTTGCCCCATCTTTACTGTCAGAGCACTTTCCAAATGCACCAGTCATTCCAGGTCTTAAATTTAGATTATTCCACAGAAGTGGTTTCACGCACAATCACACATATATGGCTCAGTGGGTACAATTTTGAAGATTGGCTGAGACGGGGAGCAAATTTAGGCTAAAGCTGGTGCTGGAGGAAAAGTAACATGAAGCTGTGGCTTCATTTCACTTTGTCCCTGTTAGTCTTGACACAGTCTAGCAGAACGGCTGAGGTGACCAGACACATAGGTACCTCTGAAAGACAGAGTCCAAGTTCCCATTCTCCATTCAGCCCTGCTCTCCATCACATAAACTGGCTTCTGGGTGGTTCATGTGAGTTTCCTGCCTCTTCAGGCTCCCCAGACTGTCTCACAGTAAGCATAGAAGGAAACTAGCAGGTGTGCAAAGGACAGGGATGGAGAAAGGTTGGGTAATTGTTCTTTTGGTGGCAGCTAGCCAACCTAGATTGACTTAGCTGCACTGTAAAACAGCATCCTCTGAGCCGAGGAGTCTGACAGCAGTCAGCTTCAGTCAGCATCCAGGTCCCAAGCCAATGAGCTGTAGGTAACCTGAGCATCTGTGTGGTCTGGTACTCGCCAGCTTTTACAAGACCTCGAGTGTGCTGTACCTCACGCTACAGCAATGCACTGCTGCTTTGCTGGCTCTGGCTGCCTGTATGCAGGTTTCTAACAGAAGATACCCTTGCTTGCTTTCCCTTCCTTTCTTTTGCCTATTAAAACCCATGTTTTTGTTAGTTTTATTTGCTTCTTCAGTAGAGCACATGTACCCCTTCATTCCTCACTTAGGAGACTTTCAGAAGAGAGACCCTCAATAGCCTGCAAAGGAGAGTCTTCAAAAACTTGTCTGGTGTGTGAAGAGCCACCAGGTGCTCCCAATAGGTTTTGCAATTTGTGCTTCTTTTTCTAAATGATGTTTTATGGAAAACTCTAATAGGAAGCAAAAAATAAAGACTTGAAGATTTGACACAATCCTTCCTCCATTACCTTTATTCATGAAGTAAGTTATATTTCTAAGTTATTTTTCATCCTGTGATGTTACATATCGATTTACCCTGACATCCAGACTAAAGCATAGGAGTCACAATGACCTGTCTGATCATTGCGCGCAGTTTCAGTGATGTGTAAGTCACTGGGTTTACATGGAATATATAATCCCACTGCTGAAACAATTTAATGATTTTTTTTTTTTCAAAATCTAGCATTAGGTGGCACATATCTTTAACATGTATTTCAGATATGGCCTGGAAAAACTCATCTGTTTAAAATCACAGGTAGTTAATAGTGATTTTTTGAGCCCCCTCTCTCGATGTAAACTAGTGTGAAAGCAGAAAAAACGTTGGTAAGTGTACAGTTGGGGGAAGTAAAAAAAAAAGAATTATTTTAACGTTGCTATTTCTAACTGTGCTATTTCTCCAGATTCAAATGAATAGACTTGTATTTTGGTAGGAGATGATAATATGTCCTTTTGTTAAAATATGTTGTTAGTGGGAAACATATTGAGTTTCAGAAAACTGAGTTTAAAATACATTTCCAACTGTTTGGCTGTTACCATCCTTTGTCGTGTCCCCTTGCTGGTTGCTTTAAACTAACGTTCTTCCACACTTCTCTCCCCTGGTGATGGCTCAGGAACCTACAAGATCAACAGGGGAAATTGATTGCCTATATGAAATGCTGCCAATTATTATGCACTAAATGAAGTGAATAAGCAACCATAACCCCCTCTGAGTAAATGTAAAAGGGAAGTTTTTTTCTTCATCTCTTTCAATAGTGATGATTTTAAATGTCTTATAACAGCAGTAGGTATAAAACATCTATAAAGCTTTGCATTTTGAATAAGTTCAAAATAAAACTAAACATCATAGGTAGAACAGAAGGTTGAACTCTTGCAAAAATAAGACAAATGTAACTATTAGAAGTGGTGTGGCAGTAAATTAAAGGAATTTAATGGATGAAATTGAAAAAAAGAAGGGAGATGGGGGAAAAAAAAAAAAGAAGGAATAGGATGACTACAAAGCCTTGCTTTCCTGTTTAGTGAAAATTGTAATTTACACTTTTTATTGTCCCTCGCCCAGGAAAAAACTCAGCTGGCAGGCAGCATGAGGCAAAGCATGTTAGTGCCCACTTCAGCTGCAGAAGCCAAGTCTCATGTGCCGTGCATCCTTATTTGCAACATGGTCAGGGGACACACCTGGTTGTTTATTGCAGCTCAAATGACATGGTAGCACCTCCTTAAGCTGTAGTAACTTACTTGCTTGCCTGAGTCATCAACATATAGCTGCACAGTTTTGCGGAGACATTGAAGGCGTTGCGTTGTTGCCAGTGCATTGAAATTGGCTTTGTCCTTTCAACTGGTTTCCAACTTTAAAAATGACATTAAAGGTTGAATGCTCAGGTCTAACTTCTCCTACCATGTGTATGAAGAAGGAAATCTGAAGTAAAATCAAACATGGCATTTTAGCTGTTACCAGATATCTGTCTCATAAGCACGTGTCCTTGTCTGTGTTTTCAGACAGCTGAAGTAGCACTAGCCAATTTGAAGAACAAATATGAAAATGAAAAAGCAATGGTGACTGAAACCATGACCAAACTGCGGAATGAATTAAAGGCTTTGAAGGAAGATGCAGCAACCTTCTCATCCTTGAGAGCAATGTTTGCAACCAGGTAACAGAAACAGTTTCACTGTCGATCTTAGCACAGTAAAATGAAATATGTGTGTGCTGAGTGAGAGCAGACTTAGCTGTGTATGTTTGGGGTTTAAGAGGAGAGACAGAAATTATTTTCTGCAGAGTTAGGGCTTTGCTGGATGAGGGTGAATGAGTCTTAGGGTGTACACTGTGCAAAACCTGCAAGCTTTCAAGTGCTACTAAGTTGTGTGTCTTGGAAAATAAAGCTGGAGAATAGCAATGTCAATACAACCTTGAGTAAACTGTTATAAATGCTTCTATCAGCCCCCAGTATATTTGCATTTATAGGGCTTTTTAAAGTGAAAATCAAATAGTAGATTTATATGACTGATTTGCACATTCAGAAGTATGCAGTGATTCTGTCATGTAAGGCTTTCGTAGAGTTAATAATGATCTTCAGAATCCAATGTTTCATTATTATAAGATTTATTACTTACCACTAGAAAAATCTATTTCATCAACCAGCCAATGCTGTAATCCAGCAGTAATAACTGTGAGGCTGCTGCAGTTTTCCACTCAAATATGAATTCTTATTTTATCCTGCTGTGGTATTTAATTTATTATCTTCTCTCTCACAGGATAAAAGTTTCACTTCTGTAACATAGTTCCTCCTGACAGGACAGTAATTAATCATCTCTCATCTTCCCATCTCCCACGCTTTCTTCAGAAGAGCTTTTGGTTTTAGCTGCTTTTTGAAAGGTTACCTAAAAATATATTTTTTTTTATGATCCACTGCTTTTGTCAATAATTTCTTAACTTCCAAATAACCAAGGAAATAATTCTGTTATAGCAAGGCTTTTTTCCCCCCTTATGTGCAAACGCAATGCAGATTTCTTGTTTGTGCTTTAGTCCATAAGTGATAAGATGTCTTTATGCATCATGTCAACATCTCTCCATTAGTTCCTGCAGTATATGAGTGCCATTTCACCTCTTCCAGCCTTCTAAGGTCCTTTGTTGCTCAGTGACAGGGGCAGAGGGGCTTCCTATCCGGAAGAAGGATAAGGGACATTTACCTGCTGTGACATCAGTGCTGCGTACAAATTCATCGCAGGTTCGTCATCAGAAGAGTACATGTAGTGCATAATGGAAACGAAGAACAAACTCAGCAGGCTAGCTCCATTGCTTTCATTGGCATCTAAAGATTTTCTTCAAGAAAGGAAAACCATGTGTGTATTTTAGAAATGCAGGTGTCAATCTTTATTTGCAAGCTCATTACACTAGGAGATACATGAATATACTAACTCTATAAGACTACCTGGAAGGCTACTAGCTCAAAGGAGAGGAATGGCATCATGAACATAAAGCAGACAAGTGTCTTGTGTAGAGGATAAACCAGCAGTCTATGAGGTAAAACAAATTTGCAAAGATTTAAAAGTTGTTACTTAAAGGGAACTTTAGATTATTGTTGTACTGAATCTTTACCCTATTTGGACATCCCGAGTGCACACATCTGTTTAGTGTTTAGCGCATATCCTAATGCCAGTGAGAGACAGCAGCATTTTTCTGTGACAATTAGGCATAAATTATGCCATTCATATAGATGCCTCTTCTAGATTTCTTGTGTCTAGGATGCAATGAAGCTTCTGTTTCTCTTTTATGAACTATAAAGGGAATCTGAGTGACTGGCCAAGTTATAGATTTCTATTTCGTAAATGTTTAGTGCTAGTAGAGATAAACCCCACCCAAAACACTCACTGCTGTTGGTGAACTCTGTGCTGTACCGATTAAACACCTGTGGCACCCTTCCCAGGCCTCAAGGTTGTAAGTTTTACCCATTATTTTCTGAGCACAGTTATAAAAAATCATTCACTGCAAGGTCTTGCACATCAGTGTGCTCCTATAGATTTTTCTGCTGTAAAATATTGCTTTTCCTTCCCTACTCTCGAATCTAATGGCTTTTATAATTAAATCAATCTTCCTAAATGTTCAAATTATTGACTCATTCTGAATACTCCATTTGAAATAGCATTTGTTTAAATGACAGAGAGCTGATATACTATAGAAGTCTGTTCAGGAAGATAAATCTCTTTGAAAATACAAGACTCTCCATGCAGTAACATTTGATACGATAACAAACTTCAGCATAAAAAGCAATTGTTTAGTCTTCTGTTGAATAAAACAGTGGTTTCCATGGTTATCCTGCATCACATGGTACTTAGTCCTGAATTTGTAGTGTAGAGAGAGCATCCTTCTGAGCAGAGTTATATTATAAATCTGACAATTATTTCATATACTGTTTGAGAGAGCAATATCCTTTCCCTTTCATAGACCATCCTTTTTCTTTTCATCTGGTCCCCAAAGGGAAGTTCATTTTGGTGGTAAACTTCATGTTTTCTTCCTTGAATGCACTGGATAAAGGTCATACCACATTATAAAGAGAGTGCGGTATACCTGTTTCTGATCTGAACAGCAAAGATGACACTTTGTTCCATATATCCCCTATGCAGAAACCAGGCTCCCTTCATCTTCTGTGATTTTTGGTGAGATTTGTTCGTCCTTCTATTCCTTAAGTTCTTCTCTTCTTGCCCTCAAAAGTCCCTCTGTCCAGCTTGTACCTCTGCTTCTGCTCTTTTTCCTTCTGGGCCTGTTTCTTTCCCAATCCAAAATCCCCGTGGCTCTGATCTGTACAGCTTCTCCTTTACTCTTCATCAACCTTGATTCCTTTCTGAATTTACTTCAGACCTGTAAAGAATATGTCCTCAATACAATTCAATTCTCTTTTCCTCAAACAGCTCTCTTAGAAAAAGAAAGTGATAGAGTACAAAACCTTCTTTTCTGTAGGATGCATGGGGTTGGCAGAGCAGAGCTGAAGTTCCTATTTGATGCCAGGGCCATGTGCTGTCCTGTTCATATGCACCTCCTGCCTTGGCTGCTTCTGGTAGTCCCAGACCAGAAAAATGCTGAGAGCTTTTCCTGCTCCTCCCGTCATTTCCCCTCACTCCAATCCCAAGTCTGTGGCTCAGAGTGAGAGCTCTGGGATTGTGAAGCAGTGAGATGGGCAGCCAGTACTAATCCAGAGGGCAAAGGAAAAATAAATTCTTTAAAATATTAGTTTACGCATATAAAGTAGGGATTGCCCTGGAAGAGGTCTAGTGCTGAAGCAGAGAATGAGGTGCTGTTAAAGCAGGAACCTAAAGGGATTAAGTCAGTTAATTTTACTTGGTCCCTACATATGCTTGCTTTTCCAGCCTAAATAGAGATACTCGAAAAGAGAGAGCCAGAAATATTTCTTGTGATATTGCCACAGTCCTGACACTGCATGCACTGATTTTATTCTCCATCCATCAAGACATTTTCTTATGATTAGTGTTTAAAGAAAAATGTGTACTGAAGAGATGGACTGGCAAGTTTGGACAGGTTCTGGAGATATTCTAGGTGAGAAAATATTTATGAGCAGAACAGAATTATGCTTATATGGCTAAAGCAGGGATCTGTCACTGTCATTGTCACTGGGTTTTAGTTCAGGCTCTGCTATAATTTATGTTACCTCAATTACGCATAAGCCTGACTTGATATTAAGTTTGCATTCCTAGACAAGAGAGATAGATGGAACTAGAAACTCCTTAAACTGCAATATAAACCTCTTGAATCAGTTCATACAAAATAAGTGGGCTTATGCGTCAATCTGCTTTCTTTCAGAGACAAGAGAAATGAGAAACAGGTGAAATCTTGACTTTTGCTCTGGTGATAAGTGGACCAGCAGAAAGCAAGATAATAGTACTGTTGATTAAATAGTCACTGGCAGGTTACACCCATCCTAGCCAAGGGACAAACTGGGAAAGAGCCCTGACTTGAGAGGACGTAACCTAATTTTTGTTATTCACTACTATTTTAGTACTTCTACAAGATTCGTTCAGAGCCCTGGTGCATCCTGGAGCCCTGCTCAGTCTGCAATGTCATGCCAGAAGTTACCTCTCTTAGGTGCTCTTTAACCCTTTTCTTCCTCAGTATGCTGTGAGTGTTTGTGAATGTTTATAAACCATGTGGGCTAAAGGCAGTATGGAAGTGTGTAATGTTTTTTTCTTTTTTAATTGGAAACACTCGTCTTTTTATCCTATACTAGCATGTAGCAGGGAATATTTCAGTGAAGGGAAATGCCATGACTGCAGGCAATAGCTACCTCTTACTACATGGAATAACCTTCACTGCTTCAGACTTCAAGGAGATCTAAGGCTGTTAATTCAGCAGTTTCTAAAGTTAACTAGGGCTTTTATTTGACTGAATTAGCTTTAACCTTTCTGAACACTTTTTCTCTAAAAAAAAAAAAAAAGCTTGAGCAACAAATCACAGAGACAATGGACCGCGTGTTTGTGAAGAATAATAGGAAACTTCGAGTCATGGTGGAGGTCAGATGACTGGAACCACCCAAACACTGCAGTGAACTACCAAGAATGCAGGGTTGCTATTATGGGGACACTTCTAGGAAGGGCATATGATTAATCAGAACCGTTGGAAAATGTATCAATGAGATTAGTCTTGTCTCAAGTATGAGGCCAGCTAACAGCATCTAGTATATCCAGTCTTCTTGGGCCAGCTTGTTAATAGTTCATAGCAGGTAACAAGAAGCAGGTTAGTCTAAATCTGCTCTAGTAATACCCATCTTCATAGAGCTTATGTTTCTTAACTGTTCTTAACTGCTTCTATAAATAAATGTCTAGATACCAAGAACATATCATAAGGCCTGGACAACATTAATTCTTTTCAAAAAGAAAACTGGTTTATTGGCATACTAAAGCAAGACAGTTTGTTTGGCTAGTGGCATTGTGCTGCTAGTGTAGCTGCAGATGTTACTTTTCTTAAAATTTCAGAGGAAAATATGTTTGGGAAAAAAAAGGTGTCTTCTAGACAAAGATAAAAGCAGGAGAGAATAAAAGGAATGGATAGAAAATCAATGTGGTTACAAGAATGAGTCTTTAAAACTCTGATAACACAGATCTAATAATTCTTATTTCAAATTAATTTATCTCCAGTATGCTGATTTCATTCTAATGTCTCTGTCAATTAAACTGGCTAACATATTAATAGACATCTCAAGATTTGGAGCAGAAATAGGTGTGCAAGGTGATTTTAAACCAACCAACGTTGCAGAAATATCTCTCTCTCTTCCTCAAGGCTTAAATAGTGACAGTCATGCCTATTAAGGTCCAGTAGAAGAAAGATAATACTGAAACTGTAGCTGAAGCTATGACTGACTTAGTCATTTTGTTTCCAGTGCCTGAATTATTCAAGAGTGCAATGTATATATGTGTGTGTTAGTGTGAGAAGAATAACTCTGAATTTTAAGTATACTTTATTTCTGTTTCCCAAGGTGAAGATTAAAGTTTCAGGGAAATTAGTTTTGTCCCTCAGTTTGCAATAACTCGAAAGTTTACTGTGTCATATATTTTGAGAAGGCAAGCACTGATAAAGTTAAATCCTCATCCATTATGCTGTTGTAATTACACAGCAAAGCTATTTAGATTTATAGAGATCACACAGGGAGGATATTTAGTGAAAGCTGCATCATTCAATGTGAAAAATTCTTCGTGCTGCCACAGATGTCCAATAGGCATACAGTACTGCTATCTATGAATTATTTCACTGCAGGTATACGTTTATAACTTTCAGTTCTTACTGATTAGATGGTCTGATTTTTAATAAACTGAAGCTATTTCACTTCAAAAAGCGACTAAGACCATCCTGAAATGCCTAGCTTTTCCTATTAACTTGAAGAATCATTGTTTGAAGTGAATTGAATTCAGCCTTAAATGCTAACAAAATTATGAAAAAGTTAGTTTGATTTCAAAATCTATCTCAGTCATCTGAAGCAAATGAAAAAGGTAGTTTTTCATGCAGATAAAGAAAGCTGAGGGTTAAAAAGGAGTAGGGTGAGCAAGGGGTACCTGAGCACACCTCCAGGAGATTCAAGAGTAAATGTGAAATAACTTCCAGGTGTGGAGTTTCCTGAACAGTACCCTCTTTAATCGGGTAACAATGGCAAACAATTGAGGGCTTCTCATTTCACAAAATCTGATGTGTCAAGTGTTCAAAGTACTTGCAGTATTTTTTAATCATTTTTCGTAGTATTTTGCTGAAGTGAATATTGCTGTCTATGGAAAATGGTGTTATTTATTATAATTAATAAATATTCTTATCCATGATGAGTTTCTAGCAGAACTTGAACCCAAAATTGTTATTTGTGGTCTAACCTGGAGAAAATCCTCAGCTTTCCTTGCAGTTGCTTATTATCTGCATTAGAAACATATGACGCTGTCATAGACTACTCTGGTATTCTAGATACAGGTTCTCCTGCTGAACAGGAAGTGCTGGCATTCAGATCATAGTCTGAATTTAGTCAAAGTGGGAATGGAAGAATCCAGGCTGTCTGCATCCTGGTTTAGATTCAGCAAAAGCCTGGATGTGAATTTGTCCCTCTAATTGTCGCCTGGGGATGCAGTCACCAGTAGCATCGATTCTTGGACTCCTTCCCCACATTTCTGCCTTATTTGTTTTCCCAGGTGTGATGAGTACGTCACACAGCTGGATGAGATGCAGAGACAGCTTGCAGCTGCAGAGGATGAGAAGAAGACCCTAAACTCTCTGTTGCGCATGGCTATCCAGCAAAAACTTGCCCTTACCCAGCGCCTGGAGGATTTAGAGTTTGACCATGAGCAGTCCCGACGCAGCAAAGGCAAGCTTGGAAAGAGCAAGATCGGCAGCCCTAAAGTAAGTGAGGAGGCATCAGCCACCGTGCCAAGCATAGACACTTTCCTCCTGCATAGTCAGGGCCCACAGCAACCAAACTTACTGGTCAGCAGTGGCACTCAGAGGAAAAGGTATGCATGCAGTGATCTTTACAGTACAGTGCAGTGGCCAGACTTTCATTAAAGTCGTTCACTGAATTTGTAACCATTATAATTTTTTTTTTTGTTTTTGTTTTTTTTTTATTTTGCTTCATACTTTGACTGGGGAGAAGGAGGTGGGAAGGATATGAATATGAAATTCAAAGCCTGGCAACATGGGGTTCTGATCCACCTACTCACTATGATATTTCCTCCTCCTTTATGCAGTGTTTTGAACTATATTCTGTCATTGTCTCAGTGCATCTTGTATGTCTTTAATATTAGTGTGAATGTGTTTCCTTTAACAAGTTTGCCTTAAGTTTTCCTTAAGGTTTTGCATTACAAGCTTCTGAAGTAATAAAAAAAAGGAATGTGCTTTATGAACATGTCAGCACTTAACACAAAAGAAATTCCTTTGCTTTGTTAAGCTCTGATGCTCACTTGTTCTTCATCAGTGTGAAAAGAATATGGATATGATCACTCAGATTAATTTTTCTACATGGGAGCAAGCAACCTTTTGAAAGGAGATGGCTGCCATTCATAACTTAATGCAAATATTTCGCTGTTCAAGCAGTGAATTCTCATCTTGTCTTGTGACTGCCCTGTCAAAGCTCTTTAGGTGTGGGGATATCCATGGTTCTGAAGATGAAAAGGACTTTCTGTTAATGAAGTCCTAGATAATCATTCCATTTTCTTATATGTTCACAATGCAAAAACAAGAGAACATTTAGGGAGCCTTGTACATGTTGACTCCAGGATGCTGAGATATAACCTCATGTCCTTCTCCCCTAATATGAACGAGAATTTCCAATGCAGGCAAGATGCCCTGCTGTGGAAATGCTAGTTGTTTTTTTGCCTGTTAAGCAAATTAACATGATGTTGTCATTCAAGAGGCTTTGAAAGGTAATTAAAGTAAAACTCTTTTGTTTCCATATGTATTTTTCTTGGATCTCCTGCAAGACTATTCTCACCTTCCCTTTGTGATCAGAGCCATCCCAGGACTTCAGGGACCTACCTCCAGAAATTATTAAGAGCCCCCCCTCATCCTGCCTCCACAGAATCATATCTTCTGAGGGGCCCCCCTTCCATGAGTGAATTCATCCATGGGCACCGTCTCAGCAAGGAAAAAAGGTTAACCGTGGCCACACCAGGTAAACATTTTTTCCTTGGGTGCATGTGGTGCTGAGTGGCTAGCAGAACAGGGGACCCTTCCAGCACTGCAGATGCGATCTAATTTGGGCATCTTCTTGAGTTCTGAAAAGCAAAATGTCTCCTCCTGTGTCATCTGTGGCAGGAGCTGACATTGTGCTGGCAGTGGCCCGAACTGGTTCCAGATGCAGTGGTGAAAGTCCTGCTGTGGTATAGGAGGATGCAGTCCCGCTGACATCCACAGCCTGGGTGGTGCTTAGTCTAGTGGTTGTGTTGCTAGTCCCTGTGGAAGACACAAACCACACGACAGAGGAGTCAAATATGTGAGGACCAGCGAGGGAGTAACTACCAGTTTTTAGGAGCCTATGCAGCATCTGTCTTTTGCTCACCCTGGAGCATTCAATCCAGTTTTTCTAAAGGATAACATTAAACTCATGGAAGGTTTAGTTTATGTAAACTGAGTCATCAAGTTTATCTTTGCAGGAAGCTTTTGCTCTTCATTTCCTGCCAAAAAGTTATATCTGCTTCGTACACGGTGTAGAAAGGAAATGTGAACTGGAATGCCTTTTCAGAGATTGTGATATCTTTCTTCTACTGACAGACAAGCTAATAATTACTTTTCTTGTGTGCCTGAGCAGAACATTTAGCCTTTAAATGTGCACCCTCTTGTCTGGTGGTAAATTTTTTCATTCTTTGTTTTGAAATTTGTTATACACAGAAAGCCTAAGTAGAAAATATAAAAGCTAAAACCCACAAAGTGATTTCTGCTAAAGTAAATGTTTATTCTGGAAGGCTGAGCAATTCCAAATAGTATGTTATATCCCTCACTCAGTGCTAGCAATACCATAGGCACCTTTGAGTAGTGCCAGGCAAGTAACACCCACTCAGAGGACAAGTGTAAAAATGCAGAGTCTAAACAAGACATTTTCTTAGCAAGTGTTGCAGTAAATAAATCAAAGAACTGGCTCCTGCAGAGAAAAAATCAGGAAGGGGGTAAGAAGCAAAGACTTTAAAATATATAAAATAAATGGTACTGATCTTTCAGCAATTCCTTTGCATTCTGTTACCAGTGGAAGACCACATGCTCGTTTTCTACCCCATAGCCAAGAATCTCTTTCCTAAACACTGGCAGGGGCTCTTTTATTCTTTCCATTTTATCATACAACAGAATAAGGATTATTTAATTTCTGATGGGGGCTCACATCACTTTAAAGAACTGGATTTTCTTTATAGCCGATCTCCCCAGTTTGGAAATGCAAGGATCTAGGCTCAGAAATGGCAGTCTTCTAACATAAAACTTGTAAGACTCTTCTAATTCTAATTGTACATCGTACGTACAATTTACAAGAGTACCTGGCCAAAGAACTAGATTTTAATCCAAGGACTGGATGACCTTTGTGTGAAGAACTCTGACTATATATTTCAAATGCAATTTAATGGTTGGAAAATACAATGACTTAAAGAAAAGAAGTGTGCTCAATAGATAAGTAAACATAAATTTACTGCTTTGCAAAACTGTTAGTAAAATGGTAAAATATGTGATCTTCAAGTTTGGGACTCTGGCTCTTGATTATCTTCATGCATTACATTTTTTTGTCACCATTTCCCTGGACTGTCATCTGATATCTCATGGAGCATCACAGATGCATGGACAACAGATTGAGAAATGCTTACACAGTCTCTGACTTTCTCCAGCAAGAGAGGCCAAAGGATGAAGCAGCCTGAAAAGCAGAACTGTCCAGAAAATAATGCTTGTCTGGAGTCTTACCTGGTACTTTACGTACATCTCTATATATTCAGATCATAAGGGTTTTGAGACAGTATTTCTGATATATGTTAGCATTTTTCTTATGAATCTGTAATACAACAGTCCCACCTTTCTGAATGCATTTGTCAGAATTTTATGCCACTACATGGCCTTAGTCTCAGCCTTTGAGACTGACAATTTCAAACCAGAGGTTTTGCTGAGCATTCAGATTCTGTTATTAGCAGGATGCATGTTAGAATCAGAATGAGGATTACGAATGAGGGAGTTTTTCAGCATTATTCATACCAGTTTCTAGAAGATTTCTTGTTGTTGTTAACCGATCAAAGGAATGATACACCAAGTAGGTTTGGGGGTTTTTTTTGCGATCTGTCTAATTATTTTTTCCTGAAAGTAAAGTACAGTGGAGGAGTTATTCTGCTACTTTCGTACAGAATGTTTAAAAGCCTTGTATCAGAAAGAATTTCTTTTCTCAGATCAGTTGTGCAGTCGAGCAAGCCAAGAAATGTAGCAACCCACACTGGCTTCTTCATCAGAAAGGATGCAAAAGAACAGCATCCAAACTTGCACAGTATGGATCAGAGTATAGCTTGGCTTGAGGCTATGTCCTCTGGAGCAGAGGAGCAATGAAGCCTAAATAAAATGCAGTCAAGTTTTGTTTTTTTTTTCTTTTGAATTTGTGAACTATTTCCTTCACATGAGTATTTCACTCATGTGATATGTGGGCTTCCCTATCCTTTTATTAGTTCCAAGTGTTATAGGGACTGGGAGGCTGTAGCTGAGGATGCTTTCGATATAAACCAAGAGCCAAAATAATGGAAGCTGGTAGAGGGAAAAACCGGGCAGACTTTCCTGCCCCATGCAGAAGGCAAGTTGTGTCTGTCTTTCTCTTGCACCTTCTTCTGGCTTGGTGCTTGTCAGGAGAGGCTGCCTTCACCATGCTCTGAGCCAGATTTGTCTGCTTTAGGGGGAAAGCTGGAACTGCTTTTGGCTGCCTTGTTCAGAGGAAGACCCTAGAGTGAGGACTCACTAGTGAATCCTAGCTTACTTAAAGACCTCTCAAGAAAGATAGTCATTTCCTAATTGGTGTCCATTTGACTGTCCTCAACTTTAAATCAGCATGCATATCCCTCTGACATCAAGCTGTGGCAGTATGACTCTGTCTGTGCTTTCTAATTGAACTAATACCTAACTGCGATGGCTAAAAATACTATTCAGTCCATTTCAAAAGTATAATATTTCATTTCTCCTAGGTAATAGTATGCATTTAACTTTGTTGTGTGGTTCTTCTTTCCCTCCATTATCAACACATATTTTTACACATTAAAATTTTTAGTCTTTATTCACGCAGTATGGGCCCAACACAATTCCAGCCTACTTTTGGATATGGCTGTTTTCATAAGTACATGAATTAGTCAGGGCATATAGAAAGCCTAAGGCTTGATTTGACAGTGTGTAACATTGTGTTAGTAATTACTTTTCCTTTGCAGTTGAGTTCAGACTCTTTGAATATAGAGTCACTAGATGCCTAATATCCCTCAGTCCCAAATACAAAATATATTTCTCGTCACTGCTTCTCTTGAAGCTCCTGCTTCTTGCTCCTTCAAGTTGTTTAGGCGGTGTGAATGTACGGGAAGGCATCTTCAAAGGAATATTATGGGTAGAAGCCCTTGGTAGGAAATGTAGCTCTCTTTACCCTCCCATTATAGATGAAGGAGTTGGGAAAATGACTGAGGGAGGCTCACGCTGACATTACTCTCCACCGTGCAACCTTTCTGCAGAAATGAGACTGTGTACCATAAAGCATTGGAAAGTACGGGTAATAAACTTTTGACAACGTGTTTGTATCTTCTTTCATTGTGTGGTGAAAAAGGTTTAAGTTCAAGGTCTTTAGCTCTGCTCAATTTTTGTTTGTTTAGGAAAATTTTGCCAAAAATAGTTCCAGCTTGGTTTTTGAACTGAAGTACCCATGTCAGAAAGCTCCTCATGGATTTCTAAACCTTGCTGCTATAGACATAACTTTAGTATTTCAACTTTGCTTTTTTATACGCTTCTCAACTTTGAAACAGCAGGACTGTTTCAACACAGAGGAAGCTGAATACAGAGGAAAGCACAGCTTCTTTTAAAAATTATTGTGGAAGTCTTTTGCAGAACTTTTGCAGAACACTGTCAGCTCAGACCAGAATTTTGCTAGGAGGGTTTTCACTCTGAACAGTTTTAAATACTTCTTATTTCTCCCTTGTGAAGGAATTTTATAGATTAATGAAAAGTAAAATCAATGTGACTAGGCTCTAGATACCTTTTTCTATGCTGATTTTGTGTTAAACAATTTTATTCTGGATATTCTGAATGACCAATATGGATTAACCTGTACATTAATTGAAAAGTTTATTCTTGAAAAACAGGATAGGCAGATAACTGAGTGTCCACTACAAAATAAGATATGCAGCCATATAATATTTAACTAGTCAGGCTACTTTGCTTTGATTGTTCAGTCAGGTAAGTTTGATTTGTTCCATTCAAGCAATGCAAAGCAGCCTGGAGCATGAAAATTTTTCAGAATTATTATTTTTTTTAAAAAACAAAGCTTTATTCTGACAACTCAGATTTACAGTGTAAGTTTCAAATTGCCTTTTGTCTAATTAGAGATCCATGGATGATTCTTCTGATTCCTTGGCTAAGAATAGGTTGTATTTTTATCTACCGAGAATGTGGCTGTGTTGATGGTGATCCTGCAGCTGCAAGCTCTCTCTGAGCTTGTGTGATCAGGCAGGCTACTGGCTATTCAAGACTCATGCGGTATTGCTCTAATCTGTCACTGCTTTCTGTGAAAAATGAATTTATGTATTTTTAGCAGGGATTTTTAAAATCAAGGGTTTTTTTTTTTTTACCTGAACATGATGTTCTTCACAAAAAGGACAAAGCAGTCATCATTAACTTGTTGTCTGTGTTCACTTTTTGTTCTGCATTGTTCTACGTTTCTATGGGTTTTGTAAACACACCATATTTGTGTATGTATGTGTTCATTGTTTTATGAGGGGCATTAGTGCATATATACAGATACATGTATATATCTTCCTGCTCTTGGGGCCATGTCCTTCATCTGATATGCTCTATTAACTAACCTTAATGAGCATTAGATATTTACGCCATTTCAAGCATGGTACATTGTCCTTGTCGAGGCCATTTTGAATTTTAAGAACAGTATCCTTGCCAAGGACACTAGTTGGCTGTAACCAATGAAAAAGTCAGCTGGCTAAATGTACTTTTACCTCTTGGTGCCACTGTGAATAGGACATCTTTGCTTTATGCTTCTCTTCTGGCATTTAGCTTTCCAGTTATCACTGATGAGACCAAAACCATACATTTCATGCTGATCAATATAATTTAGCCTTTTCAATATAATTTAGCTATTATGACATGAGTTCACTGCGGTTCTACAAGTTTTATTTAATGTCTATCTGTAATTTTTACTGTGTAGAGAAAGCAATTCTGAAATAAACCCCATTTTTAATAGAATCCCAAATATGTTTGTTAAAACATAAAAAAAGAAAATTGCAGTGAAATCCATGCCTTACTGTTATATATTTTCATTAAAAGGTTATTGACAGTTTTGTCTCTGTATGTAGTTATGATGTCATTGGTGGATGGAATGGTTAATATTAGCATCCTTTGTTGAAGTCCTCCAGTGAAGTCTTAGACTTCTGGTTATTTCTAACTAAGTAGGTTATATAGGTGATATACTGTGTCTTTAAGGTGTGTTACCAGATATTTGTTGCTTTCTGTGAAAATTTTAGTCTTTAGAATCTAGTCTTATCAATTTACCAAAATAGCTCTTGAAATATCTTGACAATGTTGGTAACAAAAGCCATCCATCTTTATCTTCTTTTGTGAAAGAGTTTAATGTGATTTCATGACTTTTTGATTTTTTTACTACCAAATATACAGGAATATTTAATATTGTTCTTCTCATCTCATAAAAAAGGCAAAGCTGAAATAAGTCTCTGTTTAAATTAGACATGCTGATATTTTAGCTCTCTTAATAGAGCAGTTCCTTGGGATGTTGTGATATATGAAGTAAGTTCACAAGCAATTCTTTATTCAAGACTAGTATCCCTGATTTTAAGTATCTCCCAGTCTACATTTGTTAGGGCTATGGCAACTTATAGCAGTATCTTATATTGTTTCCTTCAACGCCTACTAAATTTACCGTTCCCACTGACTTTAAGTTTTGGATCACGCCCTTCTTTACTCATAAAAAAGTGCAAGTATTTTTGGTTTGGACATATTCGTGGCCATCTGAAATGTATCCTAGACATGTTTCCATGAAAGATGGGTAACCAACAAGATAGAAGTGTGATGATTTCTGTATTTTTAAGACCTTTCTTTTCCTTTTATGAAATGTTTAAAATGTGTGTGTGTTTTAGTAAGTAAGTATTTCATGAATCATCAGACCCTTCTACATGTGCTTTTTATGAACTGTGTATAAAAGAAAGGAACTGAATATATATTTTCAGCTTCTACCATTTCCATTTCTGCTATTTTACTAACCCATTATTTAGCTTCTCAGTAGATTTAATGAGGAATTATTTAAAGCATTCACAGAAACCGTTTGAGAAATAGCATAAACACATCATGAAACAGAAAGCATGAAAAAGCCTACAGAGCTGACAAGAAACCTCTTAATGTTCATAGTCTGTAATTCAAGGGAAATGCATTTTACTAATTTTGTTAATTGCTAGATATTATTTATTTTTTTAAAATTACTTTTAATATTTGCTACAGCAAAGGGCAAGGCTGAGATATAGCTTTATCACTATACTTTGAGCTTACGGTACCACTGAAGCACATGGAATGATGGAGAAAACAAGGTAATTCAAGTCTAAAAATAAAGTAGAAACCACGTTGTTCAATATGAGGAAATAAAGGGGAAACCCACTTCATATAGTGTAGCTATTGTATAGATGAAAGTACTCACAAGAATATGCCAAGAAGCCCGATGTGTTCTAGAAAACTGCAGTGACCTACTAAACCATGTCTGTCAGGTACTTCGTGAAGTTTTTAGTGGTGCTCCACAAGTTGGTCTGTGGAAGTTACCAAGACAGATAGCATTTCTCTAAATGCTATAAGAAAATAGCAATTAAATACCCTACTTGTTCCAATAAGCTCAAACACCTGCTCTTACTCCTGAGGAGCATTTAGCAGCAGTCTCTCTGTTATGTTTATTCTGTCTGACCTTGTCCTGAGGATAAAACTCTGAGAGGAGGAGAGGCCTATGTCAGAAGCTTGGGAGTGTATAAATACAAGGAAATTCTCAGGCTACTTTTGAAAGAAAAAGAGTAGACATATGGAGGTGATGGGAGATGAGGATATATGCGTCCTACTGCTGCCTGTTGCCTCTTAGTGCAGTATGTAGATATTGTTGATGCCTTCAACTCTGTGTGTAAATGGGAGTTCAGCAGCATGGTCAAGTCTCTTAACATTTATTCTTCAAATATTTTTTGAGAAGACTAAGATATAAGTAGTAGAACAAAACATCTCCAACCAACAATAATCTAAGATGCCAAGTTTCTCTGAATAGCAAGCTTAAGACATGAGTTACCTGGGTATTTGCAAAACTTGATATAAAGATTTCATGGTAGATCAGCTTTTCAGTGGAGTATGCCAAAGCTGATACTTCAATGATAAATTTGCCTGTCTCCAATCAACAGTCTATTATTCAGTTTAATAGGAGTGCAGGTGATAGACACTGGGGAAACTCAGAGAATCTAGGTACTGGAAAATGTCTGTGCAGGAGTTAACTTGCACCTGGTGAAGTTTATTGGGCTGCCTGTGTGCAAGCCATGCCAGAAAAGGGCTGACTCTCAGGGAGCTGTAGAATAGCTCTGTACCATAGCTAAGCCCCTTGGCACTATTCTGTTTGCTCCCAAGACAGGACAACCCAAGTCAGTTTTGCTCTGAGTGAAGTGGGGTCAATAAGGCTGGCCAGGCTCCCTGTGGTTGCTCCACTATAGTACTGTCCTTCCAGGGACAGCCTACAGAAATGTAGAGCTGCACCCAGTTCGCAGCTGGCAGACTGACCAGCTGAGGCTGTGCATAGGGCAGAGGTAACTGTGTTATTTCCAGACCCAAAGTGACCCTGGAAGCACAAGAAGGGAGAGGCTCTTCTAATCTTTGACCTGTACCATTGTTAGTGCTTTTTTCCTAAGGTAAGCCACAGCTGTCCTCTCACCAGCTGTTCTTTGTGATAACCGTTACCACTTAAAGTTCCTCTTGGCCTTAAGGAAGGTCAAAATTTTTGTGGTGTCTATTAGAAAATCAGAGATAAATTATAAGTGAAACCAGCTAGTCAAATAGTAGTATAAACTTTTGTCCCCATCATCCCTGGAGATGAACAGTTCTGGAACTTTTCTCATCCTTTCAGATCACAGTTTGAAAGCATCTCTAAAAATCTCAGTTTAGCAGGTGGGCGAGTGTTTCAGTACCCTCTGCCCCATTCTTCTTGACACGTCTTTTAGACATTGAAACTTTCCTTGTTCCCCACTCTTGAACAGAGAGGATTGGTTTATTGTCTTTTTAGGGCTTGCTGCGTGATGCAATGTGTTTCTGACTCTGCACCACTGGAAGACTACTGATTTGTTCTTTCCCCAATACTTTTGACTCATGTTACTAACAATTCATTCTTTCCCATTAAGTTGACATCTTGGGGAAGAAAACAGTTGAGTACCGTATAGATGGAGACAGCTTTTTCTTTTCAAGTAAATTGTCCACACCTTCATAGACATGTTACCAAATTCCTCAAATTTTGTGGAGCAAGTTCAGTTGACTTTGGGTAGCATAACACAAAGAGAGATCACTCTAAAGCTTTTAGCTAGGAAAAAGGGATAGTCTGTTGGCGTGGAGTGGTCAATGGGATGCTAAGGAGAGTTTGTTTTAAAAGACTGAAAAAGCCTCAATCTCATATTTTGTCATAAGCATGTTCTGAGAGCTTTTTCTTTTATCAAGAATAGACTTTCCTCAATGATTTTAATATCAGAAATACCAAATATGTGACAGGACTTGTAAAAAATGATTGGTATGTTGCTTGACTCTCAACTTTACCCTTTCAAATAAAAAAGAAAAAAGTTCTCATTGATTAATTGAACTCGGCACAGTTAAAGGTATAGTAGTCACTTACTGATTCACAACATGCCCAATACTTACCTTGGCATTCCTACATGCTTTGATCTTTGGCAACACTGTGTAGAGATTAGCAATTTACTGAGTGTCAAAATGTGCTGAAATTTTCCTTTGCAGTATTCTGGGGCCTGAGCAGGTGGGACTGAAAATGCTTGAGTGTAGGATTTTCACTGAGGACATTGCTGATGTCAACAGAAGGCATGCCCATCTCTAATAACCCAGTTAAGCAGGCCTGTGTTGATTGGAGTCACCCAGTTCACAGACTGGAGGGCAGAGCACACCTTGTGACATGAGGGAAATGCATTGTTTTTGTGTGTGAGCCAAAGAGAAATACAGGAAAATACTTTTTTTTTTGGTTAGACTTGCTCTCAGCAGATAATTTTTTTTAGCAGCACATTCAGTCCTCATATGAGCAGATGTAGTTTCTCTGAGCTGGGTATTTTTAATGCTCTTACATCAGAAGCTGATTAGCCCTATTAGGACTGGGCATTAGATGCAAAAGGAAAATTAGCACTCGCTAATCTGCGAGAGAGGAAATCTAATAGTCCTTTATACCACCTTTGCTAGCAAGCGTCTAAAATGTTAAGAACTAGAAAACTGGAACAGGCCTAATGTATAGCACAGGTCAAGCCTCAAAGCTCCAACAGGTTCAGTGGTGTATGTTGTCTGATACTACCACAGGAGTTGGTACTGACTCTAGTCCTGCTGAATTCAGGGAGAACTGATGTGTACAATAGCTTCTCTTTGCTTTTTGTGGTTGAAATGGTCACTGAAATTTATTTGTTTGATGCAGGTTCATAGAATTGTAAAAGGATGCTGAAGAGGTCAGTCAGTCCATCCCCTGCCACAGTAGTTTATTTCCTCGCAGCGACTGGAGATGGAGAAATAAAATAGCCTGTATTTACATTTATAATTTTGTTGGTTGTGTTCTTGTAAGACACATATAATCCGTGTCTGTTTCTCAACTGTCTTCAATACAAATAGCAAACTTTCACTCTGTAGCCTGACAGATGCTTCCTGAGATTTGAAAAACTGTGAATGGGCCTCTTGCAACATAATTTAAAAAATTTAATTTGTTTTTATTTTGTAGTAAAAATCTTTCCTTGCCTTCATAGTATGTGACATTGACCACAGAATCAGAAAAAGGCATCTTTGAAAGTTTTAACCTCCAACAGAGTATTTCAGAAAGAACCAAACATTTATTTGATACAGGCAGAAGTGTTTTCGTAGAGAAGAGGGACTGAATGCTACCTTCTAATTTTCACATTTGAAATTATTATACTTCTTGTTACATTGTGTTTACAACCACCATTACATTAGAGAATAGGGTAATAAACCCTCAAAATAACTTAAAAGGATTACATATATAAGGAATAAATTTAGCTTTGGCACAGCTATGTGGACATGGAGAGATAAGAGCTCCTTTGAATTTTAAATCCTTGTATGTAAGCCATATGCATTTTGCGTAGCTTTTTCCTAGCATAATCCTCAAAAACTTCACTCCTAGAGGATGTGGGATGATTCAGCCATTTTAAGTCATACGGACCGCTAGATCCCATACTGATGTGTGATCATTGCTGACACCAGGCAGAACTGTTGCTTCATTTGAAGTCAAGGGAGTTTGAATAGCTATTATCCAGGTGCATAATGCTTGCAGAATCTGGCTCTCTATTCTCACGTTCTGCCAAATCTAGCAGATGAAGTGGCATCATAAAATATTTGCAGGATGTTTGAGATATTAGAACAGGATCATAAATAGGGCATATGCGTTGTTCTGGAAAAGCCTGTCAGAACAATTGCTTTTCCATTTATGAAACCTGTCTGCACCTTTTTATCACACAGTATTCTGTTTCATATTCCTTTTCTCATCGATTACCTTCTATAAGCTGTCAGGGATTACTCTCCTTTGGACTTCTGCAAATCAGTGTGTTTAGAGGAAGATGTTAATTTTACACAATCATTTCCCTTCTGCAGTTAGCCTGCTCTGTCTGTTCCCTCAGGCACCTTTTCTTTTAATTGAGCTTTGTATTGAAATGTCAGACCCTTCTATTTGTGGCTCAAATATATTGGAAACTCTTGCACTCCTCAGCTAAAAGATGTACTGAGGACTATAGTGACCATCCTGGCGAATCAGAGAATGGCACAGTATCCTTTCTCATTCCATTCCTGCTTCCTAATACAATAATGTCAGCACTAACTGTGCATATAATTTTCTGATGTAGATAACCTCTTCACTTGAAAATATGTCCAAAACCCCCTCCTCTTGGCTGAAGCAGTAAGAAACTAATGATTTGGGCACACTTGCTTCCACCCACTGGAGGTCAGCACAGATCTTCATAGGAAGTAAGGAGAAGCATTGTGGGCTTGTATGAAAGGGAAATGTTATGATACTGGGTTTGATGCTCAGTGTTGGTAGGAAGGTGTGTTGCTCTGCAGTGTCCTTGATGACATCACGGGACTCTTGACAGCAAATTACTTACATATTCTTCCACTTGATTGAGACAAAGAATAGAAATGAGTTTTGGAAATATCCACATGGTAAAGAGAAATGATTACTGGTATTGAGATTTAGGTAGCAAACAATTGAAAAAAAAACCCAAATAAACAACAAAATAAATTTATTTCCACAGGCATGAAGTCTAATTGTCTCATTTTTAAGGTTCAGGAGAAAGTGTAACTCCTTTCCACTGAAGAGTCAGGTTGAGAGTCATATTGAAGCAGTTGGAGAGGATGATAGATCTGCAAAGCCTGCTGGAGACAAAAAGTAATCTCCAGTAGTTTTCCAGATGGTCAGAATTTCACCCATAGATTTTAATATTCAAAAGGACCCTGATGATTCTATCTGACCATCTGAATCGCACAGGCTGTGGAATGAAAGGCCAGACCACTACAGGGAAAATTAACAAATCTTGAGATCTGGAAATCTTGGTAGAAACTAGCGAGCTAGACAGCCGGGTTGTCTTGTTCAACTACTTTTCATAAAACCCATAAGTATTAAAGCTGTTTTCGTGTTCTAAATGTCACAGTAAAAGTGTAGCAACAAAGGATTATTTGACTTTACTGTTATTTAATAAATTAAAGCTTTTTCTTAAAGACCATAATGAGATGGCGTCTGTAAGTGGTGTTATATGGATGTAAGTTCTCTGGAGAAATTTTGAGTAGCTTTATTGACACTCTTTGTATTAGATGTAAAAATCCCAACTTCTTCACCAGCAGAAGAATGATGGGTGCACGGTTTAAACCAGATCCTGTCCAGATAAATAAAAATTTGGTAATTTTAAGGGAAGATAAACAACAGTGTCTTCACTGCTTTTTGTGGAAAACAAAAACAAAAACCAAAACAACTGGCAAAAACTAATGTTATTATTACCAGGAAAAAAAAAGATGTTTCTGTCAGCTAAGGAACCAAGAAGTCATTCCTCACTAAATCTCTCCATCAGATGCATAGTCTGTGTACTACTGTTACTAACCCCTTGCTCTGTAATCTCTCTGTATATATGTCTAATTTATCAGTTTCTTGTAGATTGTCAGCAGCCTGCTGCCTCCATACCGCCACACGGCTCACAACTAGCCAGGGGGCCAGATTGCCAGACTGTCAGGTAAATTTAACTAACTTCTCTTTGCACATAGCTGCATGCACGTCTGCAACGACCCTCTTCCTCCTGATAGAAAAGCTCTTCACTACCCTTCTTCACTAACAGCAATTTGAGGAACAGTGATAATTTCTGCAGTGACAGTACAAACATGACTCACAGCATTCCCGCATTTATGTCAATGTAAAAATATGGAAAAGAATGCAAAGTTGGATCCCACAGTCCTCATTGGGCCCTCTTATGCAGAGAGTTTCTCAATGTTACCAAAATAGTAATGATTTTATTTTGTTGCTAGATAAATTTACATAAATGAGGGCTTCTAATTTTAGGTGTAGTTGTCTCTTTTTAAGGTGGTATTTCAAAGGCATTTGTGAGATTTTAGCAGACACTTCTTGGAAAGCTCTCTCTGACCTGGAAACTTTGACCCACTGCAGTCAGTTCTCAATCTTGTTGTTAAAAGAAAACTCTGGTGTTCTTAAACTTATTATTAAAAGTAAACTCATGGTGGTCTTGCTCTCAGGTGGTGCAAAGGCTAAATCACATCTCTGAGACAGCTGAGTCAATCAAGGCGCAAACCCAAACCTAAGCAAAAAGAGATTACAGCACTTTAATCTGTTCACAGTATGTTCTGTGCATATATTCACATATGCCTACACTCTCATCTGAAATGGGTTATGTTATTTCTAGACCTTAGCCTGATCTGTAGTGACCCAGTTGATCTATAACCCTACATACAATGAAGCTTTTTCCCATGCAGCGCTGAACTTCATGGGTGCGGAAGTCTGCAGTGATGCCTGTTGGGGAATGGATGTGGTACAGCTTTCAGACTACACATAAGGCACTGCCAAGTGTTAATTCTGCAAGCCACAGAAGGTCTGACCGTGGCCGTTGAGCAACTGCTTCATTTGTGCTTCTCTCTTATTGCCTATAAAGTGGAAGTATTAGTAGCTTCCTCACTATATTCAAGTATTATGACAATTTTACTGAGACGTTGGGGAAAGCTCATTATACCTGATAAGTACCATTAGCTGGTTTGAAGTTTTGCAGCACACTGAAAAAAAGTTACTAGTTCCATTTAAAATCCTTAAAATCCCTGTCAGGTAGTTTCTGTGGTATTTAGATGTAATGACTATTTGAGAATATCGTTACTTGCTTTGGATACATAGAAGTTTAATGCCAGCACGTCTTATTTCAGCCCTATTTAATTTACAATCACAAAACCACAGCCTGTTCTGTTTCTTCCAGAGCAGCTCTCCTGGTAGACACTATTCTCTAATACTATCCCTCTCAAAATGCTAACAAACTTGCTCCTGAAATTTTAAATGTTTTTCTCAGAATGGAAGTAAAGGATAAAGTCCAAAGGAAAGTCTTGAGACTTTCTGGTTTGTCCTTGAATGCTTCCTTAGTTAGGAAAACCTCATTAGTTACAACCTGAACTGGAAGTGTTGTTCAAGAGGCTTTTCCAAATCAAACCCATGATATAGGAAAATGATAATTGTGATTTAAAATATGGTTAATTTAAAAAAATTCAAATCGGTCATCCCATGAAGAACGCACACCTGTATACTTAACAATACTGAACTATTGACTTTCAAAAGCCTATTGGTTTTCACCACTAGATTGATACTCTTCTGGTGAACTGAAAGCCGCACACTATCAGTGCTGCTGCCTTGCTTGTCTCAGCCATGTAGCTTCACAGCCTCGCAAAACACTGAAGCGTAACGACAGATTTAATGCAAGTCAGCATGATGGTATAAGATGCTGAGTGCTTTAAATAAAATAATTGAAATATGGAGTAAAATTTGGAGGCATTTAAAGACCCAGTTAGACTTACTGAGGTTCAGATTTTCTAAATCCAGCATAGGTGGAAGAAGGTGTACTGCCCTTCCTTGTCCTCCTGGTATGAATCCAATCACATGATGATGTTGAATGAGGCAGATTAAAGCTCTGCCCAGCCCTGAAGTCACCTGTTTTAACAGGTATGCCTGTTTTTTAAGCCACATTAGTCTTGCAGTAATCTCTCAGTGGCATTTCACCCAGGATTAAACAGTAGCTTGTTAAGACTTTAATTTACACAGATATTTTGTGCACCCTACAATATGTCTAATCAAGTTCAAACTAGTTAACATGCCTGACCACAGCACAGATAGAGTCACTCTGAACTTTCAACCTCAAATACAAAGAGTTTTCCCTTATCCAATATCTATACTGAATTTTAAGTGAGACTTGTGTAACTGGATTTTCTAGTAATTGTGATTCCAGTGTGTAGGCTTTGGCGAATCTCACAGGATAAGCTATGAACAGATTCAGACTAAATTAAACTCTGGGACACATATATGGAATATATTTAGCTATGCATCTGTCTGTCTTTTTGCTTAAGTCTGCATATTTCAACTGGAACCTGATCTGGAGAATCTGTGAGAAATTTTCTTAAGAGATATTCTAAGTAAACTAATCCAACAATGCATGAAAGTATCACTCTGCCTTCCATGCATAACCTCAGTTTCCAGGTCCAGGAGTGAGCAACCAAATCTAGGGCTATCCTGAAAATCACTGGGTAATGTCCACTCTTCCTAGCATCTGTAGCTTACCTGTCTGATGGACTATATTGGACAAGACTAAAAAAATTCCATCAACGAATATGAAAAAGAGCGTGTTTGTCTTTGGATCATATTCAAGTTTCTGTTGAATGCAGTGAAAACCTCATTTTCATAATCAGAGGCCAAACTCTAGACCCAAGTTATCTATTAATAAAAACTAAAAAAAACAGAACCAAAAAAACTGATCCTGCGAATGAAATTAAATTTCAATAAGAAACACTGGATTTATTTCCTATAAAATAGGAAATAAATTAAAATATTACTGCCTGCAAAATGGTTGCATGCTGAAAATATCACTGGTCTGTTTATATTTTCTTTTGCTGATATGTTACAGTTACAATCAGTGCCAGAAAATACTGCATGTGAATGGCATCTTTAAAACAGAGTACAGAGTACTTACTAACACCTAAGGGCTTTGCATGCTGTTTTTCAATTGATTTTAGAAATTCATCATTAGCATTTTCAATCCCTCAGAAAAAGAACTGCTTAAAAGAAGACAATAATACTAACACAAAGAATAACATAGACTTAATTCATTAACTAAATGAATAATAGATCCCCAAATCATACCGGCCTTTAAAGAAAGGTTTACAAAAATATCTATTAAAACCAAATGTTTTAAAAGGCACGCATATCCCGCATGGGGAATGTAACAATGTTCTTCCTTGTTCTCAGTTAATAGTCAATGGCTTCAGGTTCTTCCATATTTCTCTATTGCTTTGTGTTATTAACCTCACTTGCCATCTTCTAGTACCCACGACTGTCAATGTGCCTGATAACTCAGCTCCAGGATCTGCTGTCACGATCACCTTTACTGCCATAAAAAGCACACAATGTCATGTGCCACTTGCTGACTCTGGTGTAATTTTTGATTATATACTGGTACAGTAATCTGCATTAATGAACTTAATGTATTGTGTTTCTGATGGTGTAACAATAGAGTTTTAGGAAAACATTCAAATCTACTGGGACAGCAAGTGATGGATATATATATGTTGATACAAAGGTGCCTAATAACCTTGTAATTTTTTCTATTCCTAATGCCCCTAATATTTATTATTGATTGAAAGGGGAATGGTGAGACCAAGTTTTATATTTCTTCTGTGTGCAGAAGTGTGCTTGTATTTCGAAGCGAGAAGCAGCACAGAATTACCACAAAGTTGAAACAAATGTAATTCTAAGCATTGTGCATCCTAATCCGAGCAGAGTCTAGGATAGGTTGTATTACAACATTTGCCATCGGGGCAGATTTTGTACTGAAGGTCATGCCAAAACATTATTATAGTTGTGCATATTTATGCAGAGGAGAATCTTATGTGTCTCAAAGAGGTTCTCTTCCAGACCATTGCTGTGCATAAATAGTCTTAACGATGGCTATTTCATCACCAGTCCTCTCAGAGCAAGAACATCTAGTGTTGGTCACTTTTCAAGCTAGGAAGGAACCCCTTAAAGTCAAACACATCTCAGCTAATGAGCAAGGAAAATGTCTTGTAAAATTTCTGTTCCTTTCTGACAATTAGAGAAATTCTTTGAAAAAAAGAAATGGAGCAGCAAGGGAGGAAAGTAAGGCAGTCTTTGTAGAGTAATGTGACCACGTCTTTGTTTGTCTTCTTCAAATGTGATGATAGAGTACTAATTCACTTTTATTTCTCTGAAGGACTTAAAACTAGTGCTTCTCCGAAGCCTGTCTTGAAAACTTTGGAGGTGCTGAAGCAAGGTGCTAGTTCTTAATGAGTGGATAAGTTTGAGAGTAAACACAGACCTTTTGAGTCTATCTGCAGTCACTCCTGACACAGACTCTTCTAAGTGGAGTAGGCAAAGATCTCACTTAGATCCCTCTGTAGATGCTGTATCTGCATCTATATTTGGCAGAATACACCGGAAGAAAAGTATATGTACAGCTGTGGGAAGAATTATTTAGAGAAGGCAGGTTTGATGTATTTTCAGAGTGTTTGATTAAACAAGTCCAACTACTAAGCTTCAAGTAAATATTTTAGATCAAATAGTATACCTAGGTGCTTAGGTTAGACTAAATCTATATGTAAACTGAGGAGTCATGGTCCATAGCACTAAACACTTTGGGACTGACCTACTCAGCTTAGCACAAAACAAAGCTTGTGAGGTCCTGATCTTCCGCAACCCGCTCTCACCAGTCATTTTGCAATCGGCAAATTCATCTTCAGGAGCACTAATGTGAAACAGAATCTAACTTAAGATATACAAGTCTATGATCTTCAGATAAGTCCAGAGGTGCAAGGTCTGTGGCTCCTTCTGAACTGTAGTACCTGTGGATTTATGGTCATAGGCTTCTCTAGGCTTCTCTGATTTGAAAATGTGGACATTGCCGTCTACTTTCTTGATGGCGACTGTGCACACTTGTTTCTGTTTTCAAGAAAGCACAATGTCCTTTCTTTGTTTCCTTAAATAAATGCTGTATGTGGAACTACAGACATTTTCAGTACCACTGGCATTTTCAGTGGCAGATTTTCAAATACCTCTGGCATTTCAAATTGATTCATTTCCAGCAATAAATTAATAGCATTCTTTCAGCCAACACTCCAACAGTCTGTGCTGCAGAGATAATATGTAACAGCACATTTTCTGAAGAATGAAAATGAAAAAGGCAACTTTTCTTGAAGACAAGGACGTAAATTATTGTATTTCACCTTATATCACACCATTGACCTTGGTATATCTTCAAGAGTATAGAACATTTGAAGTATTAGGAAAAGAACTTTTCCCAGACACATTAAAAAAATGGGAGGGGGTGAGGTTTGTTTTTTATAATTGCATTTACTTGTATTCTATTTTGGTATCTTGTTTTGCCACATGCTTTCCTTTAAAGTTTAATTGCTGTCACTTAGCTTGACATCAGCAAGATGAGCTGCAGTTTACCTTTTTAAAACAGGACAGGCCAAGACTGAGGAGTAATATAGGACTCAAGCTGTGTGCAAATTACTTACCGCAGGGTAGCATAGACTCCTGAGCTGACTTTCAATGAGCAAACCTGAGTATCTGAAGCTTTTCTAGCACAAGCATCCTGGAACTCTGCACCAAGAAATGGCATATGTTTGTGTTCGTTGCCCCTTATCTTTGTGCTGCCACTGCTAGGCTGCAACTCCAGCCCTACCTGCTTTGCTGAAAGCTGGTTCAGACCTCTGCAATATATGACAGGGTACACTAAAAATGCACATTTAGAAGTGTAACAGGTGAATGCTGTTATCAGAGAAATTGTACATGAAAACCAGCCAAATGTCAAAAGTATATTACAGAAATGAAGAGAAAACAAACAGCACAAAACCAAAAGAAAACAAAACACAAACCCTCCCACCCTTTGGAAGTGTTAATTGCAAAATAAGTAACGCTTATGTTGCCTTACAAAGAAAGTTACACTATATTTGTACAAATGTACTAGTAAATAGTTCACATTCAGTAATAAATCAGATTATCGCAAAATGGCCCAATCCGATTTTCAGACTGGCACTGTCCTTCATATCAAACATTTGATAAGTTGCATATAGAAAATCTTTAATGTTCACATAAAGATTGGCATCTTTGTTTTGTCATTCAAATTTACTCCCACATTTCGCACAGGCATTTGTTTTTCCACACAGCATTTTTCATTAGAGCACTGAAAATGGCAACCGTGTACATGAACTGGCAAGCAGGATATCCATGGCATTTCATGTGTGCATCCAGGTGTCACTGAACGTGTGCACACTGAGAATTTTCTTTGGGTATACTCTGAGAATACAGATTTAGAGATAAGGTTTCATTCCCTTTGAAAGTTTGTTTTCAGCTCTGTACTATTTACATGCATGTAAAAACTTTGCTGTGTATTTTAAGCACTTTTTCTCTTTTCTTTTTAATTTTCAGTCCTAATGCTCTTCCAGAAGAGCAGCCACATTCCAGCTCTCAGTGTGCCCCTCTCAACTGTCTCTCTAAGCCTCCTCCTTATCCTTAATCTTCATATGCAACATAAGAGAAAATGCGAACAGAGTGGATTTCATGCAACAAAGGCTGGGGGTGTTCCCAGCAAGCAGGTTGATAATCTTGCCTTGTTTGTGCATTGACAAGTCTGGATTCATATCCCCTGCTCTGTTGACTGAGAGAAGGTTGAGAAGAAGAACACAAAGCACAGAGCCCAACCTATCAAGAAGACTTTTTATGGTTCCTCTGATCGTATTCAAACTTTGCTATCACAACTAAAATGTAGTAAAATTTAACACCTCGACAAAAATGTTCTTTCCAGCTGCTTGGCTTTACCTCTGAAATAATGAGAGACTTAAGCCAAAATTAAATAAAAGTATGTTACAAAAACCCTATCCTCACATTCTTTACGTTCAGCCATAGGAATCAGGTCAAATTTCCTCTTGTCATTAAGGGTGTGATATTTATTTTTTACTTTATTTGCACCAGAATTTTGTGTTTATAAAGTAGTCTTTTTTTTTCCTTTTTATGAGAGTTGTATTTAATTGATTTTATTTTTTAAAAACAAGCAGAAATAGTTTAAATGAAGACTGATTGTGTTAATAGTAAGAAGAGGCTTGTTGCATTGGCCAGCACATGGCCACTTTTTATTGCACGAAAATGTTGGAAATGAGTTGAATTGGAATGTTAACATTGACTGTATATTTTGCTGCTGCACTGACATTGTTTATGCACTTGGGTTTTTTAATTCTTATTACACTAGCTTCTGGTTTTGTTCTAGCTCTTCACTGGAAGATAATTATTAAGCCTAAGAAGGAGATGAAAGGATGATGTACTGATTTGTTTTCAGTTGTTTGCTTGCATCGTAATTATATTTTTGCATTTCAGACAAGTAGATGAATTGGTGCTGTATTTTGGGGTTACTTTCTACTTGGTATCTAGAAAGAAAATCTAAAACATGTAAAATGTTGTGTGCTAATTAAAAACATTCTTTCCTCACCTCCCACATTCAGGATACTCGCTTCAGGCCTTACCGTGAAAGGCTAGTATGAATGGCGAAGTTACATGCCTTTCGTGTGAAGTATTCTGTGGTGAAGGAACTCATGCAGGTAGGGTTAATGGTATGGATGAAAGTTAGTAGGACTTTACTACAGTGCATTTTTTCCTTGCCAAAAATCAACAGACACAGAACCTTAGCTCATGTCAGTTTATGACAAATACTCAGGTGATCTACGCTACGCAGACTCTATCGCAACAGTGCACAGTGTTCCTAGTTAAAGATTCTTTCCTGGGAAAGCTGAGTAAGTTTGGTTTTTTTTAAAAAGTAGTGGCTTTCAGAACAAAATAGCAGAATTTGTTTTGCACAGTACCTGACAGCAAGGCAAGTGGCTAAGGAGGGGATCATGGTTCAGGATCTATTGGCTTCCCATCTGGTCATCAGCTAGAAAAAAAGTCTGCAGTACTGCCTACCTGCCTACTTGTGGGTAATTAGCACACTCCTTGCATTGTCAGGCGGCCTTAATTATTTACAGAAGAAAGGCTTGGATATTTCTGTATGTCTTTATTCCTTCTCTGCAGCATATGTATGACCTAGAAGTGGGAAACAGAGTACAGCCTAAGGTACAGAGTAGCTGGAGAAAAAAACATTGCTGCAGGTGTGGTTGGAATAATTCTTTCATATTCTGCCTGAATTTGTGAAAATGAAGTCAGTCTTCTGTTAGTAACAGTGCTTACCAAATGTTATGATACACAGAACATCAGCAGAGGAAAGAATCAGTGACCACTCAGTGTGCCTAACAAGTCATTACCATAGTACCAGTAACAAAGGTGCTGTAAATAGAAATACTCTATGTATTCAACAATGTATGTCATGTAACCTTGGCAAAGCAGCTGAGCTATTGTAACAAAACATTCAGAGTAAGAGGTGGAGAAAATAGGAACAAACTAATATCCAGTTCTGATCAGATCAAACAGATAAAAAACTCAGCAATGTTTCGGTTTTGGTTTCCACACAGTTCTTATGATTATTCTAGTACACATTTACATTGCTACTCAGTATCACACTTAACCTACGTGTTGTTTTGTCATACAAAAATGAAGTAAAAACTTGTTCAGCTCTACCATACTGACACTGAGATTAGCTGCTATTTTGATTTGCATTTTCATTAAAAATAAATCCAGTGAAACATTTTGTCTGAGGCAAATGCTGCCTTCAAAAAGTGTCTCAGAATCCCTGATCTTGTCAGATTTGTGTATGAATATTGTACAGTGGCCACGTCTGCATCCAACAAAGACAGCCACTGTATATTGTTAAAAAGAAAAAGAATTTGCGTTGCATTTTTCAATACAGTTGCCTCTGGCTGCATTTGGAATAGTTTTTCCTATCTTCATGTCTTCATATCCAAAATATGCGTTTTCCCTGGATTTAACTTAAACAGAAATTCAGTGAAATACATTTCCTTTCTATACAGATACAAATTTATTGGGAAAAAATGCTGTATTGGAACAACTGTCTAGAAATTTATTTGTTTCCATCTGTGATTTGCAAAGCAACTTCGGGAAATTGAAATGTTGTACTGGTATGTCCATATGGATCCAGAGTTATTACAAAACAGCTACCAATGGTATAGAAATTGTGGCCGTGTTTTATAGAAATAAGTGGGTTTATTAAATTTTTTATTCTCTTTAAGCTTTAAATTCTTCCTTTCTAAGTTTTCAATTTACATTTTACATTTTTTATATTTAATATAACTTAAGTGTTGGAAATTTAAGAGAAATAGAAACAAACCAACTTAAATATACAGATGGCTGTAGTTATTGCACTATAAGTTATAAAACTGTGTAGGTCCCTGGGACAAGCTTTGTCAGTTAACCAATACAAAATAAAATATATATCTTGAACCTGAGATGATAAACAGTTATTTACTATATAGTCATTGATAACATAAAACTTTGTGAGAGATTTTGTAGGAAATATTTACATGCAGACAAAAACAGAAAGAAAAGCATGTTTTTTAAGGGTTGCAAAATATTGTATTTTGCCCATTTAAAATCAATTTCTGGTGTGTTGATTTCTTAATCATTAAAAATCAGGAAAGATAAAATTATACATGTGTTTGCAATGGTTTGTATACATAGAAATGCTGAAATGTGTCCTACACAGTAAGGAAGCAATTCAAAGCCTGCTTTGATTTTTGTATCTGAAATGCAGCTTTTGTTCTTTGTGATGGCCTTGAAATTTCTTTGGATTTGGACTAGCCTGTTCAGTTCTGGGTTTGGGTTTTATTTTCTGATGTAGTGAAAAAATACTCCTAGTTCCATGAAATGATCCACTTCTGGAAATTCATTTTATTGGAAATGTGTGGGGAAAAATAGAAAAGGAAAAAAAATTGAAATATAAGGGGAGAACAAGATGATTAAATCAATTTTAGAATGTAATGTAATGTATGGAAAGTATATTTTCTATCAGAAGATAAATGGGGGAAGAGAAGGAGGAAATATTACCGTTTTTCGTGCTAATTGTAGAAACTTCTGCCTTCTAGATGGAGGCAGTAGTGATATTCTTTCTGATTGATCTGATTGACAGGTTGGCATCCCTGTCCTTTCTCCATCCATTTTGTTTTTCACAGTCAATTAATGTAACCATAGTTATACAGTAGGGTTCATGGAATGAAACTGTAATTAAGGTAACGTTGCAAGTTTTAATGCCAAGATGACTTTCAACTTATTTTTTATTTTAAAATTTGTCAACTTCTTTAAGCCATTTGTCGTATTTAAGTGTGAAGAGAAAGGAGATTATGTTATGAAATAAAACCTCACTTATAAAATATGACCTCACCTCTGACGGCTGCTCATGATGATTATGTTGCAAATACTTAAGTAAGCTGTTAGCAAAATATGACGCAGTTCTCATCACAGTGGGAACGATACCCATGAGTCTGAACCCTCGTTTTGACACTAACCTTATCATTCTGCCTGCAATGATAAAGTCAGTAGTTGTGCTGCCAATTCCAGTGTAGCTAGATAGATCATCATCACCATAAGGTATCGATTCTATCAACCCTTCTGAGGTCTGTTCCTTTCTTTGGCAGAAGATGCATATCCAGCAAGGGTACAGTAAAATTCTTTCTTTTGTTCTTCGGAAATCCTTGTCTGAGAATGGCAGGCACTAAAGCTGTACCTTTGAGGTATGATAATTGCTATAGTTACCTCTTTAAAAATTCCAGTCATCACTTTTCTTCAGTTCTCCTTTGCTGTGTGTGCAGTGAGTCTGAAAGGGTTATACAATATTCAGACTTTTTTAGCCATTAAGGGTTGTTTTTAGTACATTTAAGCATCCTGTGGAAAAGAAACAAAAAAGTAATTGCCTTTCGCCTTCAGGCACAAATGCATCTAAATATGCAATGTAAAACGTGTGCATGAGATTCTTAAGACCATGTAGCTTTTCCATATCCATAATTAAGCTAGAAAATTCTTATTTCTTATGTAATCTGCATATTCCTCTTGCTGGAAAGGCAAGCGGACTATCACATAGAGTCTATATCTTTCATTCTGAGGTGCATAGCTTAAATCCTTATTGGATTTTAATCTGTTTCCTGTGGAGTTCTTGAAAATCCTCTTCGTGAAATCTAACGGCAACCAAGTGACAAACTGACAAAAGGTAAAGGAAAAATCCTATATTCCATGACTGGAGTTAATGTGCAGGCAGACTCTGGGTGATAGGGCTTTGTATTTCAAAAATGTCTTTCTATGAAGCTTTGTTTTGATTATCATGATTTGCTGTAAAGGAAAGAGTGGAGAAGAGTGTATGTTTTTTTTCTCAGCATTAGTAAACTGAGTTGAAAAGTTTTCATTGCTTATGTGATTACAAGATTTCAAGAATATTTTGGATATCATTGAACAAAAATGATTGATAAAAGTTTCAAGTAGACTGGCTTGCTAGCTGAGTTATTATTTTATCAGCTATGAAGAAGAAATAAGAGTAATCTAGCTTTTTTTTTTCTTTTCTATTCACGGATATGCCTATGTGTGCTATGCCAGTGGATAAATTAAGTCCATTTTATTACTTATTGCCCTATTGATTTACAGCCCTGTGGTTTGACTGTTAAAGAGTTAATTAACTTGATCCTTTGTAAACAATTTAAAAAAAAAGAAAACTGATGTTTTGTGACTTTTGTAATCTATTGAATGTTTCCATTTGCATGATGTTCTGTATCTAATGAACCATACAGATTGCTGTGTTCCTTTCAAAAGAGTTTTAACATTGGTGGAGTTTGTGACAAACACAAATTTGTATACTGTATGTTTACTGCTGTAATAACTCAGCTACTCCTATGTTGAATTGACTTTATGTTGTCCTGCCTTCTTGGGGTTAAATGATGGAGTGTTTCTAGATGGTGAAGACTATAAAAGTATATATGTTCATTTGCTAAAGACTGAATATTGGAAACTCTTCTTGTGGCTACTTTATGCTAAAAGCAAAAAAAAAAGTTAAATAATTCTTGTTTCCAAAAATGCATCATTTGTTTTTAAAATTGAAGTAATTCCCATGTTAACTCTTCCATGTCCTTGTAGACAATCCTAGATTAATACCTTGTGAGGGATTCATAAAGTCTGTGCTTGTACATGTGTAATATGATCATGCAGTCAAATGGTTGGGACAAACACTCTAGTGCTGAAGAAAATAATTAAAAGAAGCCAATATACTGATTCTTACATCTTTATGTTCCAATTAAAATTACAGTGTAATGCATAACTGTTCCAGTGAATAAACTGGCCATTTTTGTTCATTTAATTCCACACTGTCTGGTCTACTTCTATTTACATCACTTTGCAGTGTGTCAGCTTGGCTTATACTTTTTGCATTTATTTAGTTCTTAAAGAGCCATAATAAGTTGAAAAGAATTAAAGAACAAGAAAACGTGAAGGGAAATCAACATTAAAGGAAAAGGGAATCAGAATTAAATCAAAGAGGTTTTCTCTGGTTTCTGGGGTTGAGGCAGATACTAAGGTAAAGACTGATTCTCCACATACTGCTTCCAACTGCATAAAGTATTGGTGCAAGGATGCTTTGTAAGATGCAAATCGCCTCCCTCAGGGAATGCGGAAGCAAAGGAAGAGTTCAAGTCAGCATAAAATTGGTTTGGGAGTGCTGAGTACAGTACAGCATACCATACCTGCTTTTTAAAGTAACGAGCATCTTTTATGCTTTGTGGAAGAGCCTTCCTCTCACAGCAAGGAGATCAAAATCCTCCCTCAGCAGCCAGTCGTCCATGAGCATGGCCCTGAGGAGCCATGCAGCCACTGTTGCTCTTCAGGTGACCCTCACTGCCAGCAAGATCCCTAAGGGCTAGCCAGGAAGAGGGGAGATCCTGAAGAAAGGATTGAGCCTCTAAGGCTGCAGTGTTGTTTGACCCAATGGGAACTATAAGAAGTCTGGTTTTGGCTGACTGTTGAGGTGCTTTGGATAGTAACAGGATTTGTGCCTGGTGACGGAAATACAGTTCAAGACCTGTTACTTGCCTAAGTTCTTCCCACTTCTCTCTTTTCTTCCTTTGCCTCATCTAGCAGGCGGAGGTCTCTCACTTTATCGTGTTCACTGCAGAAGTGCAACAGCGCTGCACGAGTATTTTAGCAGAAGTGTGACTACTCAAGATAGAATTTTCTTACACTGAGTGTTCCTCCACTTTGATTTTAAAAGAGTTTCTGAGAATTATAAAGAAAAAAAAAAGGAGAAGCCAGACTTCTGTTCCTCAGCCTATTTGCTTTGATAGCAGTTTCACAGAGAGTTGCCCCTTGTGTGAACATTCTTATGGCAAAGTTGATCTGAGATACTTCTAACCCATATTACTCCTTCCCCTTTCTTTGTATCATTCCTTCAGCTGTTCCTATGCAGCTCTCTGACAAGTGGTGGTATGAGTAAGATCACTGAAATAGTCTGGGTCAAAAACAAACAAACACACACCAAAAATATAACTTTTGTGTCCAAGAAAAATGTCTGTGTAATATATCCCTTTAGAAGCCCTGTTACCCCTTGTTCTGGAGCAGGACGTAATTGCTGACAAATGAACTATAAGTTTTCCTATATAGATATGCCAGATGATAATGAAAAAGATCCTGAAGCTAAAGTTTACAGTGACCGTCACTGCAAATCTTTGTTGCTGGATACCTCCCTTGATAAATATTGCAGTTATGCTTAGAGAAATACCAAGTATTCCCAGTTATTCCTAAAGGCAGAAGAAGACATAGTTTGATTCTTAACACCATAAAACACTTACAGACCTCTGGCAACTCAGGTTGAACACAAAAAATTGCTACATAATTTTGAACAATATTGAAACCTAGATTTCATGAGACCAATGATAAAAATAGGGGTACTAATCATGCTAATCATGAAGAAGGCCATATCAAAGGTCCTGATATACATATCTTCTAGCAGCCTCTGAATGACAAACACAGAAGAGAAGATTTTATGTACAGAATAAAATACAAGGGGGAAATCGAGCTAAGTAGTTGATGATAATAATAATAATTATATGCATCCTGGGAAAAAATTATTTGAATAAAGCTAGCTCTCATCTATTTGCGGTAAAGGGATACGCAAACTGCTCTCCTCTCAGTGGAAGACAGGCACAGGATAGGCACAACTTCTTTCCTCTCAGTGGAAGAGCTAAGTGATTGCCTGAATGAAAGAAGAAAGTCCTAACTATGCACAAAAATAAGTCTCAATGCTATAGTTAACAACTCAGCAGAAGCTTAATAACCCAGTAAAAAGTATTGACCTTTGCCAGAAAGATTCTTTCTTGACTATAGCAGTATATGAGAAAACACACATTTAATTCATTATTTATAAATTATTGTATGTCATATTGCAGGTATCTATACTTTAGGAATAAGTCTAGGTGGCTGCTTTTTAAGAAAAAAATATCATTCAAATTAAAATAGTACGAATGAAAAATGTTATTTGTGAGAAAGCTCTATATGAGATGGAGGAAAGCAGCCCTTTTCTCTCCCTTAAGTGAGTTATCAGGAAGTTTTGGAAATAAATAATGAGGCAGTTGTGTCCACTTAAATTACTTGATAGGATTCTCTACCTGGAGAGGGCCGTCAGGTTTTTTAGGTGTTTATTACATCTCTCAAAGAAATTGATTTTTGCTGTCCAACACCATCATATTGGTTAAGGTATTATTATAAAACCGAGACTGCTTACTCAGATTAGGAGTATATGGAAAGCTACATGAGTACAGAGCTCCCTTAAAGATCAAATTCTGTGTGGAAAGGATGTAGACCAAATATTTTGTTCCCCTCATACAGACAGGAAAGGCCTACGGTCTCAGGATAAAAAGAGCTCCTGTTTTTATGGCACAGGTCACCTTCTGTCTCCCTATAGAAGACTAAATGGCTTTGCTATCACAATAAGAAACCTCCATTAGAGATAAGCAACCTCAGTAAACTCAGATGGCTCAAAGCTGATCCATACAATGCAGCTTTTTCTATAGCAATACAGCTCTAAGATGAAGCAGCAGCTGCCCTTCGTGGCTATCCAGATGCTACCATCAGGCCTTAGACTAGAGAAGTTACTTTAAAATTAGGTGGAGTTTGGCCCATGTCATCCATAGTTGGTTGTGAAACTTGCTTTGACCTGAGTGACTAGATCTGCTATTCAGTCCATTCCTCGGAGATTAAAGAGAACTCTGAGTAGGAACAAAACTACACAGACTTTAGTGGTGTCTATCTGGGTGTTGGCAATTCACCTGTATGGAGCAGATGACAAGACTGTGGGCATGACATGGAGTATTTTACACAATTTGAAGATGTGACTGGCAAGTGCTTTCCTGACCAGCTTGTGACTCAACATTAGCCACGCAAAATGTAAAATTAGAACTTATACAAATGCACTGCATACAAATACCAGGAATCTCAAAGTCCTAGATTTCTTAAAAAGAAAATGCCTCTGTGAAGCCACCACTGCCTTCAAATATTTTTGTTATCTAAGCCAAATGCAAAGTAGCTCTTTTTATCTTCAGAGCACTCTATGCATATTAATTCATTCCCCAACCACGTTTGCAAAATGAGTCCTGTTATCTCACACCTACAGATAGACAAATTGAGACTATGTGATGGGAAAACATCATCAACACTCAACAAAGTGAGACGAGGTTCTGTACAAGTAACCCTTCACGTCTCTGTGTACATCCACCCGGCATACACTGGAATACCTAAGTGGTTTTATATGGGATAGCCAGGTGCTCTCAGCAAGGTGAGTTTAGACCATGTGGCACAAAGCCTGCTTCAGAATCTGCATTGCTCAAGTGCTTGAGCTGGTTCAGAGCTCATTCCCTATTTCTGCAATGCTTGGTACTAATAGAACATCACTATAAATAACTGAGGTTTAACATCCACTTTCTAGTGTTAATTTCCGTAGATCTATTCCCTCCTTCTGACTGTCAGACCTGTAAATCAAAAAGGGAGTTTGACTCACCAGGCTTCAAGATGAAAACACTGCCTAAACATGGGAAAACTTTTCTTCCCCCAACAGCATTAGCTCAGTAAAATATAGATGATCTTTTTCTGGTAGAGAAGTTGGATTTCCTTTAAAGTGACTGCATCTCTTTAAAGGCTATGTTCAAAATCTTGAATATAAATCCACCACAGAGTCCAAATTAAGATTCGGGAGTTTTGGAAGATTCAGATCCCTCATCTGTGCAGTTATGTTTAGTGCTATTTATGCTTGAATATAAAAGTGTGACACATTTCAGTATGGTAGAGCTACAGCCATTTGCAGTGCATAATGCCTCACATGTGTACGCTAAACTTGCTTGAATTACTGAGTTCCAAAACTAGACAATGTTAGATCACTGTAGGTAAAAATACATTTTAAAAATTATAAATATGAATGGAATGCTATTTTTCAGATTCATATACAAGAGAGAGTTTAAGTGGAACAGGAGCAGCATTTATATCCTTTTCACAGCCTTTGCACCAAATAATCACATTTCAGCCCCAAAAGATCCAAGGAAGTCTGTGGAATGTGGAACAGAATGAAGGAAAACAAGGGTGGATGAAGCTCACTTAGAGAAGTTGCAAATGCAGCAACGGCTTTGAAGTCTCTCTATTTTAAGTCACTATAAATTATTGAGAAGCATGCTGAGCCACCTATGCGTGTACCAAATGCCTCATCAGAAGCAATCTTAAGTACCCGATAGCTGGGATTTTACAAAAAGGAAAAGAAACAAAGTTGAGGGAGCATTGCAATATTGAGACCAGTATATTCTCTTCCACAGACAGAAGTAATATTATCCCTTTATTTTCACAACATGTTCTATCAGCCAATTGCTCACCAGGTGTTGGTTTGTTAAGGAGAGAACCAAAACATTTTGGTGTACTGTTTAGGTAAGCATTCATAGAGACAACAGTTAATGTATACTGCACCACAGCAGTGAATGTTTTTTTAAACAAACTCCAATCCCATATATCATACTGCCAACAAAAGATTGTGGAGCTGAGGCTTGGCATTGGGAATAAACGCAAAGCAATGGCAAAGAGCATTTAGTTTCATGGTCACACATTTCCACGCGGACAGAGTCCCTGCTCTTAGCTGCAGTCCTTCCCAGAGCTTGTGAGCGCCATATATGTAACACACAAGAGGAACGGCGCATAGCAGCCACCAGCTCCTTTCACACAAGTTGTCATCTTTTCCCCAGGAGTCACCACCAACTTTTCTATCACCCATCCAGGCATGGGTCCCCTCTGAGAAAAGAAAGAAGTAGGGCTCAGAAGAGATGGAGTTTAGGAGCTGGCTGCTGCCATCAGCAGATTAAGGGCCTCTTGGACAGGCATACCAAAGACCTCGCTGGCATGTGTTTTCCTGTCAGACCACAAGGAACTCGTGGGCCATATCGAGAGCAGTTTGCCTAATTTATTCACGATTTTCAACAGAGAATTTAACTTAATCTGGCAAAAGCTAGAGGCACTATTGATTTTGGATGTGAGGAACATCTAAAAGAATTGTCACCCTTGCCCTGGGAATCAGACCCCACTAAAATGTCTCCAATGGGGAGCTTATACTATGGTTTTTAAACTTTCTTTCATAGTCAGTGTTAGCTTTCACTGTAGAAAGAAAGAAGAAATGAGAAAAGAGTAGACCATTTTGTTGAACAAAGTTTGCTTTCTCTCTCCTTTTTCTAACATGATCTTAAAGAAGTTTGTTTTCACCAGTAGTTAATCTAAATCAAAGCTAAAGCACTGCTGCTAATAGTATTTAAATGTCTGACATTAATTGGATAGTGGTGGTGATGAAGAATATTCTGGCTTGTAAAAGCAATCAGTCTTTGTTAAATGAATGCCATTCTGCAAGACTTATCTAACTGATTATGTAGCAGTTACTCTCTCTAAGAAGCAGTCCTACAGTAAAATTAAGGGATATGTGCAATAGCTTTATCTCAAAATGATTTCAATAACTTCCAAAAATTTGCTTGCAATAGACAAAATGCTTCTGTGTACCAAAAAAGGGCTAAGACAAAATAAACATCGAGGCGGTATGTAGCAGGAATTTTCTTCCTTTGACGATCACAGTCCTGTTCTTGCAAAGCTGCATGTTAGCATTCATCTGGTGGACTTTCATGTGGTAGAGAAAGAAATCCTGGGAATAAATAGGATTCTTTATTACAGAGGCTGGAAGTAGACAAAACCTGCTGCTGAGTAGTCCCCATAACTGTCTTTGATAGGGCCCAAAATGACAACAGGAGGAAACAAATAGAAGACAACAGGAGAAAACAAATAGAAGACAACAGGAGAAAACAAATAGAAGCCAACAGTATTCCTTCTTACACAGTCAAGCGAGGTAGAACAGAGATCTGTATTAGAAACACCATTTTCTGGGTGAAAGGAGACTACCATGAATTTTCTTCTGAGGGCTACCTAACTATTCACCATTTTTTATTCCAGCAGCTAGTGTCTAGGTATTGTCTACTCCGCTGGAGTGCTTGTCATGGGATACTTCTGATGTTTGACTTGTAATTCACACTGTTGACCTTACAGCTTCTTCTAGCAGGGAAGTGAAGTCAGTGTGTTCTATCTAGACTTTTTGATGGGGAGGAAGTAACAAAAAAGCTGTGTGCATTTATTTGGTGTAAGCCAGTGTAATGATATAAATTCAGGGTTCCCCTACTGTTCTAAGACACACACTGAGTGCTACATGGGAAACAAGCATCAGGCTTGAATCCCTCTCGTCTTTGTAAGCCGCTCCCCCAGCTAAGAAGCCAGTCTGCAGTCTCAGGCTCAAAGTAGTATTATGTCTTTGAACGCTGGATTCTGTGTCTGTCTGCTGATTTATCTGAGGTTAAGTATCTGCCTCACATTTGATTGCCTAGTCTGTATATCTCTATTGCACACACTGAAGTTGCTTTGTGCATTGTAACTGCTGCTGCCATCAGAAGGAACTTTTCATCTGGAATGTGCAGGAGGGCCTGAGATGAGTGAGATTCTTCTCTAATTAGTATCCTACTCTATCTTTTGCTATATCAGTTCTTGTTCTTCATTATACTTCCCTACTAGCAGAACTGGTTTGTGGGCTATACAACATGTAGTTCACAGAAGTTTCAAAATGTATGATGAACTCTACCCTGACCTAAGCAGGACTTGGCTTGGTTAGCTATGTATCTAAGTATGGATTTTCTATACTACAAGCTGCATTTAAATTTTAGCTTTAATTGGAATTTTGCATCTAACAGAGAATAGCATTTTTCTGTCAAACCTCAGATAAGATACTGTCCAAAGCAGTTCTAAATAAGCTAATGTTTGTAACGTTTAGAAGCATTATAGGTGTATTTTTATTAGGTGCTGAGTTAATGTATCTTCTTTCTCAAGGGCCTGTGCATTAATTCCCTAAAAATACGTTACTACACAGATTTGCTGCAGGGTACAGCACAAGGTAGTACCCAGAGAAACCAAAGCTCGTGGCCATAAACTAAATCCAGGAACAGAGTTATTGTGTAACTGAGAGGAAAATAAGGCTAAACTCCTGCAGAAATAAACTTGACCAGAAGCAACCACAGTAACAGTCTCACTTAGGGAAGTAGTCAAAATTAGGTCCTTTGAAAGCTATTTCTATTAGGAGAAGAAAAGGTTAATATAAAGAGGTTTACTGGAGGAACAATAGTTTACATACAAAGTGAGCCATTTGTTTTCTCACAAACTAAACAAAGATTGCTCTTAAATCCTATTTCCCCTAATGCTTTGGGACTACAGCAGCATAAGACGAGTGCTTGCAAGCCTTTCACATGCCAGAAGTGCCCTTTCAGCTTTTTATTTAGGCTAATCCTTGCCAGCTGTCCTTGCCTTCTTCCTACACCTCTGTGTGCTTCCATAGCCTTCCTGTTGTTCCTCTCGCATGCAAATAGGTGTAATTAAATCAAGTCTCCACCACTGCATTTCTCACCACCCCCACAGAGAGCTCTGGAGCCAGATGGCCCAACTAGTGCCCACACTCGAAAGGGTTAGCTGTGGTTTACTGGTTACCTCAGTTACCATATAACAGAGAGGGTAGATAACTCTTCCCACGCTTCACCTAGGGTGGGAGGTATGCTGCAAAGCTTTTATTCAAGTAGTGTCATTTTGTGACCTTCATATATTTTGAGCAGAATTGGCAGCACTGTTTATGTCAGCACTATGTTTAAGCTTATTCAGTATTTTCTGTTCTCAGATCCCATCTCAAATTATTACAGTAAAGTTTTAATAATTTAGGGTGAAGTTTTCCAAGATTATATCTATCTCTGATTGACTTTTTACACTGAAAAAAATGTTTTTCCTCTTGCTGACATAGCCAAAAGACTCTCTGTCTCTCCCTGGAAATGGAAAAAAAGAGAGATTGAAAGCAGTATATAAAAAAGAAGGAAAGGCGTGCCAGAAGGGGCACTCAGTTAAAGCAGGCAGAACGGAGCCATTGCTGCTGTACAGTAGTTCAGAGCCAGCTTGAACCAGCTGCTCCAGGTCTGTGACATAACTTACTAAGACGAAAGGAGACAATAAGCTACTCTGAGATGCCTGTACTGCACTGAAGTGTATAAATGCTCCATAATTACCATGAATTCACTGACTCTGTGAATTTCTTCTATCACATGCTGCCACTTCATTGCTTTAAATACACCATAGTGATTCAGGAGCACTTTCTGAAGAAAATTAACTTTCGTGACTACTCTCCTGATGCCACAGAGTTGTCATGACTCTCTTTTCTGAGGTGACCTTTGTTTTCCACAGTGCTGTTGTAGTAAGTTCTCTCTCACTGATAACATCGCAGAAAACAAAATTAACATAGTTCCTACCATTTGGTTGGGATCTGTGGGAGTGTCTGTTTGCCCTTGCTTCATTAGCTGTTTTCCTTCCAGAAGCTGAGCTCTGTTTTTAAAGAGGCAAGTACAAAGTTCAACAATAAGTAGTAATTATGCCTGGCTAAAGACTGGCCATTGAGCAATCAGCTGATAGTTGGGTTAATCTCAGTTACCACCTGTAAGAGACACAGAGAAAGGGCTTCTATTTTCAATCCTACTTTCATTCCCATAAAGTATTGTTTTTACTACTGTATTGACATATTGGACAACTTTAAACAAATCATTTCTTCACATAATACCTCATTTTCCTGTCCCATCAACAGAGGCAGATATTTCCTCCTTGGTGAAGTGCTTTGAGAATTATTAACAGGATGTTCTCAGCCTCTCTTGCTCTCTCCTTGTTTAAATCGGGAATACTAAAAATTACTCGGTACTAGAATTGATCTGAGTCTACAGGAAGATTTAAATGCGTACGAGTGCTCTGGAAGAAGATTTTCATCTGAATGAGTTAATGATTGATGCTTGCTACACATGTATGAACAGTAGGTAGCTAAAGTCTACAAGAATGTGTAGCCCAGGTCAGGTGACTGAAGTCAAGAAATAAATTAGTCTTTTCCCTCCAAGTCTTGCTGCTGCTTTTTTTTTGGTATATTTGCAAAAGTAAAACCTAATGATTGCAATAATAAGCACACAGACAAAATTTGGGAGGTGATCTGACTGTCTCATTTTCAGTGTTGAATGAAGGGGGAGGGGGGAGGCTGTAAAAATCCACCCTCTTCTGGAAGAAAATGATTTCACAAAGAGACGAAAAGAGTCAGATCCTTGGCACATAGTGACAGATGTCTCAGCTGCACCAATTCCCCCCCTGCTGCTGACCTGGTCTCTAACACTAAAAGCAGAAAATCCATTCAATTGATTTCTGCCTCATGATCCTTTGGAAATTGACTTCTTTTGCTGCTGTATATGTGATACATGATCTTTTGCTGCTGTGTATGTGATACAGGTAACACCACCACAGCCTCTCTTTGCTGCTGTGCCTCCCATGGGTAAGAAATTGCTATTGTCTCACACAGATGGCCCCTTGACATCAGAAGGAGGTGTGTCACTGTCCGGTCCTGTGCACCAAGGAAGCCCACAGGAAAGGACTCAGACAGAGCCTCACACCATAGCACAGGACTCTGGAGGAAAGTGAAGCTCCACCACATAATTCCCTTGTATAGGTGTGGCCATGTTGCATGCATGACTCTGTGTGCGCTGAGGAAAGGTTTCCTCATCCCTTGGGAGACAAGGAAGTTGCAAAATCAGCAGGTTGCCTGAGCAGTCCATGAAATCTTATTACTGAAGATATAAGAGCATAAGAGTGGCAGTAAGGGTCGAATGAAAGGTTCACTTGCCCACTTCTCATCTCTGTTAGCGGCAGTGGCCAAAGAAAAGACAGAAGTGCAGAGCAAGTGCCGAGTGGTGCTTCCCCAAAATATTCTACTAAGTTCCAGCAATTCATGGGCTTCCTGGCAAATAAAGGTTGTGTTGGATCATCACCAAAGGGAGAACATCTCTAGACTAGACCGTAGCTGACTACATTCCCTCTATTTTGTGAGGAGATACTCCAAGTATGACTGACAGCAAATGAGGCTGTTACAAAACAGAAGGCCATCTTCTACAGAAGCCCTAAAATCTGGTGTTTCCGAACCCCGGGAAATAACCATGTAGTGGGAGCACCAATTGCAACTGGTTTGCTGCTAATTGCACCACACCAAACTCCCTGACAGACTCAAAAGCTCTCATCCTGCATCCTGCAGACTGCTGTTACCTGCTCTTGGGGTGGCAGAAGTGCAGATCTAACACATCACATCCCAGTTAAGCAAGCAAGTAGTTCTCTTAGACACTTTTGTTATTTAATGAACTTACTCTCAGCTCTCATAGAATCCTAAAATCATAGAATTACCGGGTTGGAAAAGACCTCTTGGATCATCAAGTCCAACCATTCCTATCTGCCATTAAACCATGTCCCTGAGCACCTCGTCTACCTGTTTTTTAAATATTTCTAGGGATAGTGACTCTACCCCTCCCTGGGCAGCCTCTGCCAGTGCCTGATGACCCTTTCTGTGAAATTTTTTTTCCCGATATCCAGTCTGAACCTGCCCTGGCACAGCTTGAGGCCATTCCCCCTCGTCCTGTCCCCTGTCACTTGGGAGAAGAGACCAGCACCGTCCTCTCCACAACCTCCTCTCACAGCAGCATAGCCAGCTGATTGCATTTCTGGGTTAATATTGATTAAAATTGAGAGAGAGAGGCAACAGCTTTGGCCAGAATGAACCCTTTTAGCTTGAATTATTATTGATGTAAGTACTGCAGCTCAATCCTTGGCATCAAAACTCACTTTTAAGTGCTAGGACTCAGAGGTCTTTGAGAATTTTCTCCTCGGAAGAGGGGGTCTGCATTACAGCCAACTTCTTGCACGCACACTTGTAAATCTTACAGGAATCGGGAAGGCATTTCAGAGGTGAGCAGGGAGAGAAGGCAGCACGGGAACACGGTGGAGGTGAGCGGAGGCGGACTGACCCGGGGGAAGCAGAGCAGGTGCAGCACCCACTTCCCCGCGGGGGCTGCGGGGGGAACTTGTGTCCGGCTCGGGGAAGTTGCGCGTCCGGCTCGGGGAAGTTGCATCCCCGACTCGGGACAAGCAGTGGGGAGCTGGGACCCGCGATGCCCGAGGCTGGCAGCAGGTATCGCGGGGCAGGGAAGCAGCAGGAGGCGCTCGGGCAGGTGCCGGCGGGGGCGGGGACCGGCGGGCAGGTGCGTGGCCGGAGCGGGAAGGGTGACGGGAGGGTGGTGCTGCCCTCGGGGCTTCCCCCTCACTCTGCCTCTCTCCGTTCTCTCCCCCCGGGCTCCGAGGATGAGCGGAGCCGAGGGCATGCACTTCAGGCGGCCGGCGATCCGCAGGAAATTCAGCCCCTTCGCCGCCTATGGAGCAGCGACCACCCGCCCCGCCGTGCCCGCCCGGAGGACGCCCGCAGGTAACAGCCCGCACGGCTCCTTCGGCTCTGCCTCTGCCCTGCCGGCAAGGGGACCCGGGGACTGCAGGGGGACACGGGGATTGCAGGGGGTCCTGGGGGATTGCAGAGGGAAGTCCAAGGAGGTTATTATGCCCCTGTACTCGGCACTGGTGAGACCGCACCTCGAATCCTGTGCTCAGTTCTGGGCCCCTCACCACAAGAAGGATGTTGAGGCTCTGGAGCGTGTCCAGAGAAGAGCAACGAAGCTGGTGAGGGGGCTGGAGAACAAGTCTTACTTGGCTGAGGGAACTGGGGTTGTTTAGCCTTGAGGAGGCTGAGGGGAGACCTTATTGCTCTCTACAACTACCTGAAAGGAGGTTGTGGAGAGGAGGGAGCTGGCCTCTTCTCCCAAGTGACAGGGGACAGGACAAGGGGGAATGGCCTCAAGCTCTGCCAGGGGAGGTTCAGACTGGATATCAGGAAATAAATTTTCACAGAAAGGTTCAGAGGCTGCCCAGGGAGGTGGTTGAGTTCCCATCCCTGGAGGTATTAAAAAGACGAGTAGAGGAGGTGCTCAGAGACGTGGTTTAGTGGCAGATAAGAATAGTTGGACTCGATGATCCAAGAGGTCTTTCCCAGCCTGGTGATTCTATTCTATGACCCCGGGGATTGCAGGGGAGTGGTGGCTCTGCTGTGCGGGTAGGTGTGAGCTGTGGCTTCCTTCTCCCTCTTCGACTGTCTGTTTGCGTAAATAAAAGGTTGTGTGTTTCCTCCTTGAAGTCAGGGAAAAGGCTCGTTTAAGTAAACTTTTGCCGTGCGTGCCTGTGTGGTGAGGATGAGCTCGAAGGAGCTGCAGAGCCGCTTCTTGGAGCAGGGGTGGGTACAGACCCCTTGCCTCGGCACAAAATGTTCTTAACTTGTACTTTTAAGAGCTCTTCGACTGGCAGGAAAACATCCGTTGCCCCTAACAGCACCATGCTTTGCACCTGACCCCCCAGGTGCCTTTTTCTTTGCCCCCTTCAGCCACAAACCTGTGTTAGACTTGTTTGACATGTTATGCTTCAGAAGGCAGCTGCTACAACATTGATGCAGGCTGTTAAAAGAGGTGGTAGGTTTAGGCCGGTTATTTGTGTTACCTTGGCCATGCTGTAAAAATAAGCTGTTATAAAATCTGAACTTCAGGAAGTCATTGGTTTATGAGCAAGTTAACGTACGCGCCCATTTATGTGTCTAAACTCGGCGACTCTGTGATGTTACGGCAGGTGTGGCATGCTGTGCTTGTCGTGTCAAGGCACCTTGGTTTTATGGATGTTATGAATGTGACCTGAACATGAGGAAAAACTTTTTTACTGTGATGGTGATAGAGCACTGGAACAGGCTGCCCATAGAGGTTGTGGAGCCTCAGTCACTGGAGATACTCGGATCTCACCTGGACATGTTCCTGTGCAACCTGGTCTGGGTGAACCTGCTTTAGCAGGTTGGACTAGATGATCTCCAGAAGGCTTTTCCAACCCTGACCTTTCTGTGATTCTGTGATGTGGAAGGGCAAAGTGGATGATGTAAAGCTTGAAATCTCTGACGTACGCTTGTTATAATGGTGGGAATGATGACATGTCAAATGTAAGGATGAGATGTTCTCCCTGGGGACTGCCTTTTCCCTAATTCCTGGCTTAATTTAATGAGTACGCACAGAGAAGAACAGACTATTGCAATGCTGTTCCTAGTGTGCTATTTATAGTTATTTTGGATGTACATGAACCTATATTTTTTTTTATTGGTGGTGGGATATTTTTTCCAAGGCTTTATTTATGTGTGTACATTGGGAAAGAAGACTTGGCAGTTGTATTTGTAGAATGTAGACTTCATGAATTTCATTCTACTCTAAGAGAGGTACCCTTTACAACAGGGACCCTGTGTTTTCTGTTAGTTTCTACTTTAGTTTCATTAGCCTCTGCAGTTGCTCTTACTTTAGACCCCTGGGTAACAGTTTCATATTCAGCTATGATCTTTTATTGTTGCATTTTTCGTCTGTGCACACACAAACTCCACTGTATGGCTTTTATTTACTCTATATATTTGTAATGTGTAGCTCTTCAGTGTGAGCATTATTCTTGGGGCTTTTGAATGGCGGAAAGGTTGTGACGGCCATGACAAGAGCAACATACTGCCTGTCAGTTTGTCCCTGCACTGCAGTAACCAACTTCATAGTACTTGCTTGTGTCGTATTTGCTAAATATGATTGCAATATGAATACCTCCCAAAATTAAGATAAGAAAGTGAATTCCAATATGTGGGAAATAAAAGGGAGACTCAGTGATGTTTTTAGGCTTTTCTTATGTAGGTAGAGAAATCCTTTTTTTTTTTTTTCATGCATAATCCATTTCTCCTAGAAAATTAAGTGAAGAAACCTTGTGTATACAAGCAATGTATACACATGTATTCTTTTAGTGGGACTACACAATGTATTCTTTTAGTGGGACTTTGGCTCCCTGGCTGCCCCTCCTGTTGACAGAGGCCTTGGTGGCATGTGCTCCAGCATCCTGTAGTCCCAGGATAGCTTTGTAGCCTCCTTCTGTGTTTGTTCTTTGTAGTCAGAATGTGACTGCAGTTGCTTCTGTTGCTGACAAAACGTTATCAGCCTTGATTCTGCAAGCAAGCATAAACTTTAATCCTCAGGTGTGGTCTGGGGTGTACTTTCTCCTATCAAAAAAGAAAAAAAAAAAAGCAGGTGTTAATACTTTTTTGGCTTACCAAATGCTATCAGGATTTTAAAGGGATTTTCTAATGAAAGAGTATGCCTTTGACCTCTTTGAAAACTTTAGGTGGAAGGAGGAGTTAGTGTAGCCTAAGAGATAAGACAAATCTCTTATCCTTGTCTCTGCCAAGTGTTGTGAAATATGGTAGTTAAGTTATTGCTTGGGGACAGGACTGGCAGTTGTTTCAGATCTGTATCTAGAAAGCAGCTAGAGAAACTAGGTGTATCACACGAGGTATATTTGCTTATAAATGCATTTGAGAAAAATCTGGATTATGTATATGGCAGGCTTATCAGAACTCTTCTCCACTAGCGAGTTGTGTGTTAATTAATGCGAAGACTTAATAAAATCTATTGTAACTCCTGTACACTCAATAGTTTCATCACATTGGCCTGATGAAGTTAGGAAATGCTGCAGCTTTTCTATGCTGGGAAGCAGAAGATCAGGGGGTATTTCCACTTTTGGTATTTTGAAAATGTTTATGATGCTGAAATGGGCTACTTAAGGTTTCCATTACAGCATCTTTTGTTATGCATTGCAATTTAAGTGTCTCACATATAACAGAAAAATCTGCTTCTGCTTTTCAATATACTATAGTCCAAGTCATTCAGGTTCATTGTCATGTGCAGAATTGCAATTGAATTTTATTAACACTCCAGTTTGAAAAATCTTGGTGTGTTTACCTACACAGCAGAGCAAAAATTATGTCTTATTAGATGTTGACATTAATTTAAAGGTTTGGACAAAAGGGTACTTTAGTCTTCAGACATGATTTGAAATGGCTGGAAAATGTTAAGACTGATATCTGGAGTCAGTTTAGAGATGAGAATTCAGTGGAGTAGCATGAATAGTAATCTGTTTTTGAAGGGAAGAACTAATGTGGATTTGATGTCTTTTTTCTGCTAAATTAGAATTCAGAGTTGATACCAACTTGAACAAATCTTTACTGCAAATGCGCGTATGCGTGTTAATTCATAAGTAGCTATTTGCCAAGAAGCAAGTGTAGGCTACTGCTTGTTCAGCACCTTTCATAAGCTAAGAACTCTGCGAGGTGAGAGCATGGCACTGCTTTGATTCTGCATGGGATTAAGCTATCCAAGAAGGTTGTAGCTCCACTTAATCATGTGATTTGGCTGTGAAGACATAGCTTAGAACAGAAGGATATAGTAAGTCAGTTCCATAGCAAGAAATGGCAAATTCCTGCCGTCAGTACAGTCACCTTTGTCCTCGCTGCACAGAGACCAGGTTAACTTCTGTGTCATTCAAATCTTGCACTGGTTTCTTGGCTTTACACCCTTATGGACTGTTTTCTTCTGATCCCCTTTTCCTAAATATATGTCTGCTGGCATTGTACCATTGGCAGTCTCAGACATTGCAGTGTGCTTCTTAGGGAGCTGAGGTAATTTGCATTCAGGACAGCATCCATTGCAGCAAGGTGTCTGCAAACACTGACAGGAAAAAAATTAGTTCCCTGCTGCTACTGTTGTATCTATGCCTGTTAAATGTGTATGATTTTATGTGATTATATAAAAAAACACTTCAGTAGTTTTGTGGTTTTCCATCTTGTAGCTGGAGATAACTAAATGAGATTAATAGTGTGCTGTTCTAGTCTATGAAAAATGTCTTTATTATTCAGGGGTTTATCCTTTAAAAGCTTGAATGACAACTATACAATGATACTTATACTATCGTATAAGTTTTTCATTGTTGTTTTTGGTTTAGTTAGTAATGAACTCTGGACTATCATTCCCCTTGCTCCTAGCTTTGTGTTACCCACTGCGTTTTGTTGACTGGTCTGCAGTGACTGAAAATCCAATTGCTATACAGTCTCTATATATTGCTATACATTAGGGCTAATTTAAGCAGTGACTGGAATCTGTAGCTGCATAAGAGACCACTGCAAAAGAGAACTAGGTGCTTTACCTACCTTCCTGGTGAATGCAGGGTTTTTGAATTTTTTTCTGAAGTTGAGATTTATTAAGGTAACCTGATACTTAAAAATGCTGAGAGAGCAAAGTGAATGTGTAGGAAACTGCTTCTAAACATTCCTCTCCCCTCTAAAATGAGGGAAGGTGTAAAAAAAAATTCACTTTGTGCAGAACTTGCATGAAAACACAGTTTTCTATTGTTAGAGAGCTTCCTGTTTCTCTGGGCCAAGTTAATCCCATGTGCCTCCTATTGAAACAAATGTGCTGTGTGAAAGTGCCAGGAAATAGAGCTTAGCTTCCTGAACATAATTTTACTGCTTTCTTATACCTTTCTTCCCCCACTTCTCCCCTAAATATCTAGGATCAAAATAATCCCTTTAAAGCCAATAAGTGTACTGTTTTGTTCACTGGCTGTTCAGGACTGAGGTCACTTACATGTGTATCTTGGATTGGCTTGATGAATCTCTTTAGCCTTTGTCTAACAATGCCTACTTTACCCAATAATTGTTGTTGATCTTGTAATACTGACTTCCTGGTGATCAGGATGGTGATTTCCTTAAATAAATTAGAATTTGTATTCACTGCTTGACTTGCTAGTGACAATACACAAAGGATTTCAAGGAAGAGTTACAATTTGATATGGATTTGCTTGAAAGTAAGTCTTCTCCTTGCTGTAAAGACTAATTTAGAATATACGCCAAAGGGAAAAATGCAGAGATGCTGGTAAATGCCATTCCTGAAATGCATTAGTCATAGCTGAAATTGGGAAAGCAATAGCTTGCACACACACAACATAAATTAGTTTAATGTACAAAATCACAGGAGCAGGTTGCTCTTGCAAATAAATTCATTAATATAGTTGGAAGATTGGAAAAGGAGAGCATGCTTGAGGACTGTGTTACTTTTGGGCAACCAGTAAAATACAAATATTGATAAAGGAAGCTGTTCATTAAAAAAAAAAAAATTACTTACCTTTAGCTATTATCTTGTCCTTTGTCTGTCAGTACCTGTGCTGCTTAAAACTGCAGTTGTCAGACTTTTCACCCACTTCGTAAGTCATGGTAAGGGACTATCCCATCTTGCACCATTTCAGTCAAAATCCCATTCATAACTGGGCAGTATTTGATGCCGTTTGTCAGTATGTCCGGCGTACAGTGTGATAAAGTGCTCCAAATGCTGTATTTTGCACTGTTATGTCTTAAAGTATCTTGCTATATAAGACAAACTGTCTTCTCAGGATGAAGGATTTGTCAGAGGGGAAGGGAAAATACGGAGCAAGCAAATTTTGAAATAAGATACTTATGGGATTTTTCCTCTAGTTCCATTAATGATGGGTAGATTTTCTTCAAGAAGTTACTGCCAATTTAATATTTTAATCAAATTACCAATTGTGAATCTTGTAGCTGTGACTCCTTTTTCTGTGAACGAAAAATTTGCTTTCTGTTCCAGCATGGAATACTGCATCTAATATCTCTCCTGAATATAAGGCTATCCAGGATGAATAGTTAGATTATAGAATCATGGAATCCTCAAGGTTGGAAAAGGCGTCTAAGATCATGAAGTCCAACTGTCAGCCCAATACAATACCTTCTAAAGCATGTCCTCAAGTATCATGTCTGCACATTTTTTTAATTCCTCCAGGGATGGTGACTCTACCACGTCCTTGGACGGCCTCTTCCAATACTTTACCACTTTTTCAGTAAAGAAATTTTTCCTAATATCCGATCTAAACCTCCCCTGGCACAACTTGAGGCCATTTCCTCTTGTCCCATCACTTGTTACTTGGGAGATGAGACCAACACTCACCTCACCACAACCTCCTTTTAGGTAGTTGTAGAAAGCAATAAGGTCTCCCCTAAGCCTCCTTCAGTCTAAACAACCTTGGTTCCCTCAGCTGCTTCTCATAAGCCTTGCTGTCCAGACTCTTCACCAGCTTTGCTGCCCTTTCTTGTAGTGAGGAGCCCAAAATGGAACACAGGATTCAAGGTGTGGTCTCGCAAGTGCTAAGTACATGATCACTCCTGCTGGCCACACCATATCCTACCCAAACCAGGATGCTAGTGGCTTTCTTGGCCACCTGAGCACACTTCTGCCTAATGTTCAGCTGGCTGTTGACCGGTACCCCCAAGTCCTTTTCCACTGCGCAGCTTTCCAGCCATTCATCCCCAAGCCTGTAGCATTGCATGGGGTTGTCGTGAGCGAAGCACAGGACCTGGCACTTGACCTTGTTAAACCTCATACAGTTTACGTGGGCTCACTGATCCAGCCTTCCTACTCTCAAGCAGATGAACACTGCCACTCAATTTGGTGTAAACTTACTGAGGGAACACTCAAGCCCCTCATGCAGATCCTTGAAAAAGATATTAAACAGAACTGGCTGCAACACTGAGATGACCAAAATGATCCTTCCATCCTGTTAAATCTGTGAATAAACTTTGCCTCCAGCTCTTGATGGTTGAAACATTTTAATCAAATGCCTAACTGTGGACAGCTCAATATATTCAAGTTGTTATCAACAAACTCGTGTACTTCTGACAAGAGGAGAGAGAGTTCTGTGTGGAGAAGGTATTCCCAGAGCAATAGTTTTGTCAATAACCCAAGGAAGTGAAAGGAGGAAATTAAAAAAGGAATTTTTAATTGTTTCTTCAACTAGCTACCTTGGAAGTAGCTTTTTAACAGGGATGGCTTTAGCAGAAGAAAGGACTTGTGAAATTAATGTAAGGAAAGAAGAACAAGGCTTTGTTGAAATGTTGGCAAACCAAGTAAAAATCAGTGATGCATTCCCAGCACAAAAAGACAGAGCAGTAAGGTGATATTGGAAGATAGGGAGAAATTGGTAAAAGCAGAAGAGGAGGAAAATTAAAGTGCTACAGTAGCCTGCAAAGGCAGACATGTAAAGAAACGTACTTTTAATGAGTTTCTGAGTAATTTGACGCCTCTGATTACACTGAAATTCAGTAAAACAGAGCATAAAATGGATTAAAATTGGAGGCAGAAGACACTGAGTAGAAGGCAGGGCAGAGCAATGAAATAGTGTTAGTTACTAGCTATTAATACTAAGCGTGTCACAGATGTTAATGTAAAATAAGTTAAATAGCCTGGCAAGAAGGAAAAAAGTGATGGGACTCTAATGTGAGATGTGAAATCTCTGTGATTTTTTTGCTTTATTGCAGCAGAGATGATAATGCAGCCAGTTTATGGTTCCAGCCTTCCCCTTGTGAGTAACTGCAGGCCCTCGTCCTCCCTCTCAAATAGATGTTAGGGTGCCCAGATTTAGATGAGGATCAGGGAGGCAAAATGGTGACCAATTATTGAAAATAATTCAGACTGATTCAGTGGATGGATTTCTTCAGGCCTTTTTAAAGATTTGACTTTTTATTAGTTGAGCATGTGATGTTTCTGTGCTTTTGGTTTTGTTTGGTTTGTTTTTGCTGTTGTGGCTGAGTCCGCATGGCTCTTCATGGTGGGGACTTGCAGCTGCTGTAACACCACCCAGCCTTGTAGGGGTATAATTACGTTATAACTTTGTCCAGCTCCTGCACATGTGAAACCTGTGGGATCTGAGCTGATGCTGAGCACTATTGCTAGGGCACCAGGGCTGCTGGTGGCCCAGCTGCAGACAGCTGTCCTGGGCCCTGTTTTAGTGCTGTGTGCTTTCTCTGGACCAGCTGGATTCTTGATGGGTCTTCCATGTGAACTCTTTGGGGATGTTGCAGCACTCAGAGCAGAAGTCAATAGAGACGTTTCGAAGGACATGTTTGGTACATGCCTTCTGTATCTGTGAAGCACAAGAGGCCTCGATCTGAGCAAACCTCAGAGCAGATCCTCTTGCCCATAGCTGGTAGAAAAGAGAGGGAGAGAGCGTAGAGCTCCCTGCCATGCCCCTGGTTCTGGCTGAGGATCCCGGTTCATCTGCCTGGTTGCTATCCCCTGTGGAGACTCTTTAAGCTCCAGCTAGTATGCTGGGGTAGGGTGACTTTTTATTCCTTTACTTGAGGGTTATATTGATAGGTTTTATCTTCCTACTTGGCTGAGGCGTTCAGTTGCTTAAACTGTTTCAGACTCCTACCTTCTCTTCCACTGTGAAACAGGTATTTTGATTCAAAAACCAAAGTTAGGGTCTACAGGAAACTTAAAAAAAACCTTATAAATTACCTGAATAGTAAAATTGTTAAAGCAAAAAATATTTGAAGATAAGTTTATTTTAAAATTTGTCTTGTATCAGAAAGTCTTAATGACAGCTTCTTGCTGTAAGTAGTCAGAATGTTTCTTGTTTTTGCTGTCACATACCAGCATTCACTATCTTGTCTGTGATACTTCAGTTTCTTAATTGAATATGAATATACACATTACGCGTATTTACATCAGTAATTGACTTAGGAAATGAAACTTACTGGCTAATTACATTCATCTTCAGAATTGATGATTTAAGAATCAAAGCAAAGACACCGATACAGAAAAATAAATTGGTTTTGATAGAATTGAAGCAATTATACTGCTAGCTTTTTATCCAGTTGACTCCTGCCAAAATGCCCCCATATTAATACAAGCATACTGTACATTCCTTTTTATTCAGTCTGTCACTGACTTTCATCATTAAGAGATTATATTTCATCTGTGGAGTCCTTTTGTACTTCAGCTATTCTCCTATGGGCTAGCAGTACTACAGCATTCAAGAAAGTTATGACAAACACCATATGGTTTTCAAGAGTTCTCAGGGATTCTTTTTATTTGCCCTATCAAAGCAGGCTTTTATATCTTTAAAACAAAACCTCTGGAATTGTTGGGTGAAAATGTGATTCTAGAGGAGGCTTTGGAAACCACCTAATTTTTATAATATATACAATAAAATGAGAATTGCTATTAGTGCCTAAAATTATTCAGCATTTCTGTTTTGGCTTATTTTAATGCTAAGTATAGAACTGTGAATTTTATTAAGATGTATTTTAAATTTGAAAACAAGTTACATCTATTTACTACTGAAAATAATGGTCCATTTTAGAACATAGAGTAGCTGTTAACGCAGAAGTTTAAGTTGACTTCCATGTAGTTCTGGTAATATGACCGAGCAGTTGCTCTGTAATTACCTTCACAGTCACTTGAGTAATGCATGATAATGCAGTAAACAATGTTCTTTGTAATTAATTAATCTATATCTGATCCAGTGGACAACTCACTCACCAGGCTAACAAACAAAGGGCATGCTAATGCCTGAGCTGGCTGTTAACATGCTGTTCAGAAACTGCCAAGCTAGGTCAGGTAGTAGGAGGTAGTCAGCATACTGCTCTGTAGTGGCTTTTGTAGTCAAGTCGAATGGAAGAGTGTAGGCAGGTCAAATACAATCCAAGTGGTTGGTTGTGCACATAATCTTATTTCTAAACTTACATATTTTCCCTGTCCTGCATCAAGCACTGAGGATATCTTCAGAATTACTCACTTGCAGTTATAGGGGGGAAAAAAGGTCCACCTCAACTGCTGTATACAGCCAGCAAGAAAACTGACTAGTATTGACTGCCCTTACTGTTCAACTTTGGTGTGGAGATTACCCCTTTAAGTGTTTGTCTTAAGTATTTTCTGGACTTTACTGCTTGTGCACAGAATATATTAAAAGACTTTTGTTCATAGAAATGAGAACAATAGTAACATTGTGTGTAATAATAAGGAATTTAAAGAAACTTCAGAACCCAAATGTTACCTCTTCCAAGGATTTGACAGAGTTTAAACAAACAAGTATCTATTCATGCTAACTGTGGAAAATTACTTCCTGATTTTAACAACTGTGAACTGTATATATCTGCTTTTCTCATGTGGCCAATATCCACTGTGTACTTAACTAGTTTTATATGGGGATTTTTTGGTTTTTCTCCGCAAATGCAGTTGATTTGCAACAGAAAAGTAGGCTTACCATTTTAAAATCTGAGTCGTATCATTGTATCTTACCATTGTCAATATTTTGCCCTCTTTGTCATTTCTTAAATGCCATCCGGCAGTTGTGTGGGATTGGATCCTGATTAAAACTAATCTTAATTCAGCTTTGTGCCTCATATAACGTACATAAAATGTTGAGATATGAAGGTGATAGGTTCTAAATGGAAAAGGGGGGGAAGGATTAAGTAGTTTCTCTATGTGTATTTTTATTATTTGCTGATATAAATACTTAACATCACTTAGAAAATGGAAGAGTATTTCTAGGGGTGTCTCATGCGTCTCAAATTGTCAGATTACTTCTTCCCCCATGGGATTCAACAGTGATGTTCAAAGGCATTTGCCAAGCCATAATTGATTGCTTCTGTTCTACTGGGGTCAAGGTGTATGTGTTCAGCATGCATTAGAAATAGCATGGAGTGTTTGACAGCTGTGAGCAGGACCATGAACCTCTTATATAAGACAGCAGAAAGCCTTCACAGTCTTCTAAAACTTCTTGATACAAATAATTCAGACTCTTACTCTCTAATACAAAAGCATATGACTACAATTTTCTGAGAGAATACTAATGTAGTGCTTTCTAAAAGGAAAGTGGTTTTAAAGCTGACAGAGAAAAATGGCCGGTGTGTGGAAGACTGGGTTGGTAATGCTTCTGAAATATCTGCATGGGGAATGGTTCTGAGGCACAGAAGGTTAGGATAATTCTTTTCTAGTTAATGTGTCTAGGAATGATGTAATGAATACTCAGATATGGTGAAGTTACAGAATCCAAACCCTTACTTGTAGAGAAGTGACTGTACAGCACTGCAAATGAAAACTTATCTTATGTTTTTCAGGCCCAGCAAATGTCATAGGTGGGCATCAGTTAGTATGAGTTTGCAGCACCAGGCTTTCCAATTGTTTCCTTTTGCCTGGAGGTGCTTGAGAGATAGTCTACAAAACAGGAAAAAATTACAGAAATTCTCTATTACGGTGACATTTTGGAAAGAGCTTGCTGCAGGGAAAAAAATCCAATTCCTTCAGCTGCCCTGTGGTGTAGAGCCCTATTGCTTACATCAGTGCTGGCTTAAGGGGGGAAAAAAAAAAGTAAATCTTTCACTATTTCCTTCCTTTCATCCCAGGGAAGGAGATTAGAGACTTGAGCAGAAGTAGATGAAATGTGGTCTGTGAAGACTATGAGAGTGCATATTTTAGTAGTCTTCTGTTTTCCACAGTGTTCTACCGAGCTCTGTTTGTTAGTACAAAAGTACATACTGAAAGTAGAAAACACTCCTGCCCCTCTCTGCTTCCAGTGTGTTCCTTCTGACACCGTCCTTTGTGTCACTAATATTTAGGCGGCCTTTGTGCCCACGTATCACCCTGAATCTACATTCTGGAAGGAAATGGAGGAATTTCTTTAAGTATTTTTCCTCCCTCAAGAAAACAAAGAAAGTAGCTGCTTGCTGTCAAATATTAGCTTCAGTTTCAGGAAGGAAAAATGCCTTTTAATTCTGTAACGTGAGAATATATCATCCTTGCTAAAATTGACAAGGACTGCATGCTTATCATAGTCACTGAGATGATAGGCAACATTTAAATGTGGGTAAAGCTAGCAGAGCTGGAAACTGAAATATACAGAGCTGAGGTATCTGAACTACTACAGTTGGATATTTTTTTTTGGTATGTGAGGAAGGGCAGGTTGGTTGAAGTTAAAATACAATGTTTGCAGTGGCTGAGGGCGTAGAACCAGGATCAGCTTTCTGATAAGGCTTTTTTTTCCAGGTAGGGGTTAGAAAATCAGAAGCAAGTTAGTAACTGGGAATAAGGAGAAAGGACTGCGAGCTGCATGGTGCTGAAAGGACGCTTTATCCTAAGTTTTTTTTCTTTTTAAATTTTTTTTGGGGGGGGGCTTTGAGAGAACGCAGAAGAATCCTGAGAGCTGGTAAGCATGGGAAACTTTAAATTAAAACTTCTGAACTGCTTTAGAGCAGCTGCTAACAAGCCACATAGAATAAAAATAGGTAATTGTGTGCTAATGAAGCAGAACCTCTGTTTTTACCACAAGCTCTTGAATGACATGTATTCAAGTAAATAGAAGGAAATCCAATTGCCAGTTTTTAATTATTGGCTTTGGAATATTTTCTATTGATGAGGTTAATTTCTCTTTTACATACCATATTGAATTTGTGAAGAAATGTAAACGTAATGAGTTTTGTATGTTGGCGGTGGTAGTTAATGCCTGTCTTATACAGTAATTTCATTTAATAGATTATAGGCAACTTTCTAGCAGTCAGAAGTCTTCATTAAAAATATCTGTAATAACTCAGCAGTGATTTGCATTTGTCTATTACCTACAGCAGTCACACTGGAAATATATCAAGAGCCTCAAATGTTGTCTAACGCTGAAGTTTTCCTGCAACCATACTTTTAGTCAGTGCCACGTAATAAGCAGCAGGCTATCTAGCTGATTTTTCTGCAGGTGATCTGAAGGGCATCTGCCTCTGCTGCTGCCTTCTGCAGACTCTTGAAGCACCGGCACTTGAGGCAGCAACTTGTGTGGCACTGGAGTGTTGTCCACTAGGATTCTTTTTCTGTTGTTACGCTCTTCCTGGTTGCCTCAGCATGATAGAAAACAGGCTCTTTATGTCCTGAGCAAGTGGAATGAATAATTAAAGTACAGTAATCTCTTCTGCAGAATCATCTTCTCTTGTTTTGCTTACATGTTGTGTATAGCATGATGAGATCCAGATCCATTTTTGTACAGTAAGACATTATAAAAGAATTTAATTTAGCAGCAAACTACTATAGGTAATCTTTCTTTGGTGTTGCTATTGTGGTTCCTGCAATGATTATAATGTAAAATTAATAAGTTGAAGATCTTTTCTGCACAGCATATTGGGTCAATGAGAGGGGTTTTTTTATGTGACTTTAGACTGGTTTGTTTCTTCCTTCAATTCATTCCTCCCTGTGCTTGTTTTCTTTAGTGAAAACACTATAAGAAGAATAAAACCGACTCTTTCACTGTTTACTCCTTATTAACTCAAAAAGTTTGGGTTTTTTTTTTTTTAATATAATCCTATTCCACAATTAGGACTTAGTAGAGACATTTAGGAATATACAGGCATAATACCTTTCTGAAAAGATGCATAATGCTTATTTCCAGATTAGAGGATGGTGGACAATGCGCGTCCTCTTTGATTTGATGTATCTGATATTAAACAGGAGGCAGCTGTGGACATGTTAAGATAATTCTAATTTATGCATTTGAATTAAAAAAAGAAAGAAAAGCATACACCTCCAAGGCTAAGAAATGAAGGTAACTTTATATGCTAACCTTATACATATAAGAAGAACCTGTTTTTTTTAAATCTAAAGCAGAATTTTATTCAGCTTCAGTTAAGGTAATTTTAATATACCAAAGTTAATAATGCAATTTAAATTTAAGTAACTTTATTCAACTTCAGGATCTTTCAAAAATTCCATAATGTTGGCTTACAGACAGAACTGTGCCTTGCTGTGCTGAAAATGTGTAAATTCAATATTAGTACATGGTACCTATGGAAACTTAAAATATGAGCAGCTGCGTGTTTCTCTTTATTGACAAATATCAATAAAACATTGCATGAGATCCAACAATTATAGACAAATCTTGACAGATAAATATTTAACTTGGTGTTAGTACACAAACTTAAGTAGGGCTCCTGCACTTACTAGGCTCAAAACAGGCAGGCAAAGTCAATGCAATAATTCCTGTGACTTCATGTTTGAATTTAAAACAACCTTATTTCCCTTACACCACTTCACTGGATTCTCCACTGACTTCTACTTAAAAAAAAGACTGAAAAATTGCTTCCTCGCTGGAACCAGAAAGCGAAGGCTACAGCCTCGTTTATTCCCTTCAGGATGTTCACCACAGCAGCTATACACACACAGCAATGGGGAAGGTGAGCCTTAGATGTTGAGCTCTCGCATTTTTTTCAACTCCTGCTGCCATTCTTTGGGCCAGAGCTAGTGGGGTGGCCACTGTCACCACCGTGGTAGTGCTGTGCTCTGACAGCTGGGGCTACTGTTGTGCTTCCAGCTGGCTTTGATTCACCAGAGTTGATCTGTTGTTTCCTTCCTACTAGTGATTGTGGGCCTGGGCTACAGACTGCATTTTGATTTAGCAGTTGCTAGGGGCATAATTTTAAAAGCCAGAGAAGCTCCTTAGCGTTTCTGAGCTTTTCATATCCAGTGGAAACTGTGAACTGGTAATGGTATTGGTCATGTATGGAGTGCTTATGACTGTATGGAGGAACATACTTTCTAATGGATTATAACAGGTCCATGGGTCTCTGAGTACTGTCATTATCCCACCTCTTGGTTATCAAACTTTTCTGCATACTTCTCTGTATCATCTTTTACATGTATGTTCAGATGAAGCCCCTCACTTGGTATAGTTTTTAGCAAAACAGGGAACTGACTGACATAGAAAAGAGCTATTCTAGACTAATGTTCATACACTGAGCTTTTTTTAACTCTTTGGAACTCTTGGGTACTGTTCTACAGCCAGAAACCGGGCTCAGTTTCTTTTAGTTCCTCCAAAGTTTAGTTTAACTGTACAAATATTCTGTGCCTGGTAATGGTATAGTTCAGTAAAAATGGTTGTGCTGAGTAAACTTGCCATGCGATATGAAAGGTAAGGGGATTTCTACCCTATCAGCTGCATATTGATATCTAATCAGATCTGGTCTTTTTTATGTTCAAGGTGAAAGAAATATGACCAGGTAAAACATGTTGGTTTTTTCCTATGGATTTTATTCAAAATATTTATACCCTTTCACAGATTTACCTGTGATTAATCATAAAATCGTTAAAAAGCTTAGCAGGTTAGTTTTCTATCCTTAGTTCAAAGTCTAGAATGAAAATGGAGCAATTTACCTGCATATTTTTTTCTTTGAGAGTGGCTAACTTGGAGATCAACAACAGAAGTTTGGAATTGAGGATAAACTACTTATGGAAATGCATAATAATTATTGTTGCTAGTAAAAATTCCTTAACTTTTTAGTGGTTAGAATTCCTTGTGCTATAATTTCTGCAGTTTTTCATATCTAAACTGCGGTTACTTATGCTGAAGAGTGAGTTCATTCTAAAGCTTGGCTTGGCTTTCTGACTTTCCCCTCTTCCTGGGAGTAATGGGGGAGGAGGGAACTGGGAGTCCAGCTGCTGGGTTTTAGCTTCCAAAATTGTTGGGCCCGGGCTAAACTGTGATACATAGTAATAGATGCCCTTACAAAAAAAAAAAAAAACAACAAACAAACAAGTGCAAATGCAACCTACTTTTTATTTTCCCGGGCTCTATGTAACTTAGCACTTCCTAGTTGCCTTCACAGACTGCTCCAAAAGCTTCGTGACTCCTGCTCTGAATCCATCAGTGAATCTGCTGATAAATAAAATAAATTTATTTCATCAAAATAAATTTGTTTCATCAACTTTCCCTCCTTCTTATGACTGAGCTGCGTAACAAGGAATAAAAGACAAGTTAATGGCTAGATTTTTTTGGATGTAAGAAGCAGATGTACTTGTCAAGTATGCTTCCATCTAAATAAGAACAAATGATCCCTAGGACTTTTTTGTCAAATTGTAGGGAAACCACTGGATCCTGCACTAAATTATGTCCAAAATGAGTGAAAACATCTGATCCATGTTTTTTAATTGAGTGTGCTACTATACTAAAGCTACCTAAAAACTGTTCTTCATCTACCTCATGTATATCTCATTACCCACTTCAAATTATTGACCTATCTGGGAAAGTCAGTCCTGGTTTTACTAAATTATCACACTAAGCGATCAACTGTAACTCTCAGTATAGTGAGTGTAATTCTCAAAAGACATGGATTATTCTGAGATCACTGGCACCATGGGCTGACCATTTCACAAGACTGAAATTTACTGTTTGTCTACAGATGGAGATTGTCTGGCTGCCATTAGATTTCTGGAATTTTAAGTGAAAACTGTGTGGTATTTTTCAAGTGAAATGGAAACTCAGTATTTTTTTCCCTCATTAAAACAAAAGTCTTGATAGTCCCAACAGAGGGTTTTTTTTTTTTTTTCATGGTTTGATTTTTTAAAAAGCAGAACAGCCTATTGGAGATATTTGAGATTTTGATCAGATACGTGGTCTGTGTTGCTGGTATAATATCTAAGTTTTTTATTTTATTTTAAAGCAGCTCTGTATAGCGGGTGTCATGTTAAAAAGGTAAAGTGTCTGACATGTGGCTAAGGAAAAGGAAGCCCTCCTCCTGAGTCAGTAGGCTTAGAAAGGACCCCCTTGCTTCCTAAGCCCAACGGGTTTAGGTGCAGCTTTGGTGCAGCCATGGGGTGCGGGGCCAGTTTTAGTCCCAAACTTGGTCAACAGCTCATGGTGTAAAGGTTTAGTGTGGAGCAACCCATCAGAATCAACTTGCCTGTCACAATCCAAGAAGTGACTTCCACTGAACAGCTTTGTAAAGTTGACAGGATCATAGAATCATAGAATCACTAGGTTGGAAAGGACCTACTGGAACATTGAGTCCAACCATGATCAACCTGGATCAACCAGGCCTATCTGAGTCCATAAAGGACTTTCACCAAGCAGTTTTGCAAGGCTGACAAGATCAACATTTGTCTGTCAGAGCCCATTAAAGGACTTCAATGGAGCAGATTCACAAAGATGAACTAATAAACAGTTTATTGAAGCAACAGGTAACAAGGTTGAGATTGCTGGTGATAAACTCTCAGTTTACAAAAATACAAGCTCTATATAGTCATTAAGTGCTTGTGCAACTTTCCCAGGGAACATCCAACATAGTTGGAGGTGTGAGTCTTGCCTAGAAGGTGTCCCTACTTGGGGAGGGGAAATTAGAGCCTGTCCATCTGTCTGACAGGTGGACTCCTCATTCTCACTTTTTCATCTTCCAAAGGGAGCATGCCAAGTGCCAGATATATACCCCTGTGAGCTCATGGTGAGGTGGGACTTAAGTCAAATACCATGTGCCAGCTGGTTCCTCAAAAAGGCATTTTATCTAGACAGAAAGAGAATAAGGGAAGAGGTGGAGTGGCACAGGAGTGTGGTTATCCTTCTGGAAACTTTGCCCTGTGGTGAGGGGCTTCTCTGACTCTGAGACAATACTCAGCTGCATGATCTTTGTCTCAGCCTGGGTGTTGCCCAGCTATTTGGAGTCTTAGTCTGCAAAACTTTGTGTTCCTGCCCAAACCAGACCTCCCCTCTGTCTCCTGCTTACTCGCTGTTGTTTATAAACAGGTTTAAACAAAATGGACAAGGCCTTCGTCCCACAGCAGGTATTACAGTTTTGAAAGGATTGAGACTCTATACAACTTACTTCTTCAAAACAATGTTCTTATTTGTATATGTATATTTCATCTCAGGAGCAAATCATCAGCTTTTAAAGATTTTGCTTTTCCTTTGATAAAATATTTTTGTAGTCTGTATGGTGAATATAGTTTTACCTCCAGAACTGTCTTCTAAGCAAAAGAAGCCTTAAAGGATCAGTAATCCTCCCTCTCTTTTTTAAAAAAAAAATAGGATGCAACTGCTACGTTTTATTAGAGTGATATCTCTATCTACTGTACAAATAAGTATTAAAACATCATGTTACTGTATAAACCACTGGAAAAAAGTATGGTGCACAAGACTAAAGGTGTTTCTATGTATATTTTTAGGGTGTCTTCACACTTCGGACTATTAAGTTAGAGAAGCTAGAACTATGTTGCTGGTTATTGCTTTTGGACTACTCTGCTGATGCTGAGACTGCTTTAACAGCCTTGTAGTAAGAAGACATTCTTCAAAACATTGACCTAATATACAATGAAAACAAGATGTTTCAGCTGCATTCCAAAATGTTTTAATATGATCACATTACTGTAATACTTGTGAAACTGAGGAGAAATTACTGGAGGCTATAATGTCTTTTGTGTCCTGGATCTCCTACAAAACTGAATTCTTCCTTCAGCCAAATAACTGAAGTATGATGAAGTATATTTATGATACTCTCATAAGTGTGGATGCCTTGTTTTAAAGATAAATTGGCAAGGATCAGGTTTCTCAAAGATATGGCCTTCAGGTATGGATCATAAACATGCCCCTTGTTATTCAGGTCAGCTCAGGCTTTCCTATAGACATAATAGGCAGTGTTCAGCAGGAAACAAAATTGCTCTGTAACGAATGGTGAAGTGCAGTCTAACAATATATTCCTGTAGTAGCTACAGTAGTGTGCTTTCCGTTCACCCAGACAGACTTTTAATGTTCAGTCAAGAATCTGATTTCTGGAGTATGTGTTAGGCATGTAGAGTGCAACAGTAAGAATGAAGAGGAGGTGTTCTGCGCTTGCATTCATTCTTGTGATCTTTATATGCATCCCTAGATAGGAGCAAGTTAGTCTGAGGATATACCAGAAGGCAGGAGTGAAGCGCTTACTTTGGAAAAAACAGAATATTAATAAAATAACTGAAAAGTGCAATGTTCTGGTGAACTAAAGCTCTCCCTCATGTTTCGGTCTTGAAAGCCACAAAAGGGAAGTGAAAGACATCAAGCCATTTGGTGTGCAGCCGCGTAGGGTGGTGGTGTTGAGGATGTGAGCAGGAAATCAGCACGGTGTATAAAGAAATACCTTTTGACATAAGGAGAAGACGTGAATCTGTAAATTCTTAACAAATGCTCTTAGATGTCTTCACTGGTGAGTAAATAAGTTACTATGAGTAGACATCGGTGGTTCAGGATAGTACAGTTATGGTATGGGTGTCGTCATTTTCCATAGAGCTTTTTTTCTTAAGGCAAATATTTAATGTAATGGATACTGAAGTGAAAAAGTAGCTGGGGATTTGTTTACCTAGAAACATTAAAGAGCAAAAAGAAAAAAAGAACAAAAAATATTTAAACTGTTTTCTACTCTGTCAACAATATTATTCGGAATTAAAATAGCTTTTTAAATTCCTGCCTGTACATAACTGGGGTTGATTGTCTGTTTCTAAACCATGCATAGGGAAAGGTAAAGTATTGCTCAGTGTCGTTAATCAGAGAGTTGTAAGAGCAATGTTGAAAGTGTCCTGTTCTCCAGCCAGGATTTTGTGTACGAACAGCTAAATAGCCTGGTTCTCTGAAGTACTGAGTTTGAGCTCTTCTGAAAAGCAGTTCACTAATTTACAAGTATAAATCCTAGATTTGTATTTTCTAACTTTAGGCATGCAAACCCACATATTTAAGTACATAGTTTGTAAGATTAACATCAGGAACTACATTTCTAGGTATTGTGGCTATCTTTGGAAATCTGAGTAGTATATATCATCTATTAAAAAAAATTGTTTTCCCCTTTTCAGTGTGTTAAATTGTCAGTAAGAGTAAAATCTAAGCTGGACAAATGGCATCTGCAGACAGCTGAGGTTTCTGCTGCAGTGAGAATGTGCAGTCTAGAATGCAGTAATTAGGGCAGTCAATACTTGTTAACCGAGGCAGTGTTTGTGATCTGTCTTTGAAAGGGGAGCAAAGCAACGCTGCCCTTCCTACAGTGTCTTATTGACCTGCTATAGCAGCCACTCTCTGCTTGTGTAGCTCACCCATGGAATAATCGACATGCTTTCTTTAAGAATAAATAACCTATTTTCCAAAAGTTCTGGAACTAGTTCAAGAAAAATGGAAGACTATTGCAACTGCAAGAGATGTGTCTGGATACATTAGGTGTGTATGCAATCACAAGGGGTTTTTTTTTTTTTCAGTGGGATTTTCAAGCCTCAATAGCTGTCTTTTATGAACAGTTTTCACTTTTTTTTTTTAGCGTAGCTTTGATTTTGTTATATACATCTGTCTAACAGGGTATTACACCTCATAACTTGAAGGAGAGGTATTAGTCTATAAACTGCTTGCTGCTTTGGAAGGATGAATGAGATGAGGTGTTTGGCAGACAAGCTTTAGACATTCTTGTCTGAGTGATTTAAAAACCTCTGAAAAAGATCGTTGCTGCTTAATTCCATTAACTGTATGGGATGCTTTTGCAGTAGCCAGGCATGTTACTGCCTTTGAATTTGCATTTTGTCCACTCCTTTATTTATGCTGTTCCCATGAGCTGGTTTTCTGCTTTTTTTTAGTGGGATGCCAGCTTGTAGGAGGTGATCAGAATAGTCAGCTTGTGGCAGTAACCTCTCCTTTATTGTAGTTGTCAGAGCGAGTTTGCCAGGATCAAAGATGGAGAAAGGATTTCTTTTGGGAAATGAATCTTTGCATGGCATTTCCTTTAAGGCTCGTCTTAATCTGATTTAAGATGAAGAACATATCACAGAAGTCTCTGTTATGCTGTTTAGTTCCACATTTACGGAAGAAAGTTCCAAAGATGGAGAGCTGCTCATTTTCCCATGAAAGAGGGAAAATACTGCCTTTTTACTTTTGAAGCAAGGTAAATGAAAGAGAGAATGTTTGGAAATTCCTTCACGAAATAGCAGTAAATGATTTCAACCAGTTTTATTTAAGGTAGATATGCTGCCCTGAGCAAGTAAAACTAGTACAAACCCCAAATTCTGCTTCTTCAGTTTATCATACTTGTTATGCTTATTTAGCATGATTTGGTAGTGATCAGGGCTGTTCTCACAAACTCTTACAGCAGCCTATAAACATGCCAGGTGATGCCATGATATGGCCCAGTGCTCACAGAGCAGCTCCACAGAAAACAATGTCCTTTCCTTCTGCTGATTCCTGGGCCTGCAGCATTCATGATTCCTGAATTTGTCACTTGTGAGCCTACACTGAAGTGTATGGATTCACTTCTTTTCTTCTTTAAAAAAGCTTCAGGTACTGAACATGTTCTATTTTTGAGGTGATACTGAGAACAATGACCCTTAAAATCTCACTAGAGTTTTAATGGAAAAGGCTTTTTGGAAGTGACTTCTGTCAAGACTGCTCTAACTTAACAGTTGAAAGATGATGCAGTGATAGACCACTGGTGCTAATGGCAGGCTTTAGGTTGCCAGCAAAATCTAATAGACATTTAAAACTTCTTTGCTGTTGTGTTTAAAAGATGCCCATGTAAACTTTAGCACAGTTTACCTGCTAGTGTGCTGAAACCAGTCCTAGAACTGTATTTATCAATGGCTGTCTTTGTAGACAGTTTATGTTCTGATGTTTACAGTCCTTTATGCTTTCTGCACTAAACTTAGTGTGGTGGGTTCTTGATTTTAATGTGGAAGCTACTCCAAATATTGCTCTATTGTTATGAATTCAGTCTTGTGGGGACCATAGGAGAGGTAGTGTCTTTTGCACTGTTATGACTTGGGGGGAGAATAAATGTATGAAGTCAAGCTTTTGAGTACACTGAACTTCACCAAAATCAAATGCAGCAGTTCAGGCTTATTTTTCAGTCTTTCTGTCTCTGGTAAATCTGCTCACAGGACTTGACTTGAGGTGCTGCTGGGGCCTTGTTTGGGAAACCATAACCTCAAAGCACAAGTCTTGTATGACTAAAAAATTATCTGTATTGGCTCTATCTGTACTGTTTGACAGATGAAAGGCCTTATTTAGATTCTTCCTTTCTGCTGCCTTGATGGAACCATAAAGTCATCCTCCTTAAACAGGGATGTATGTGCTTTGAAGTAAACAGGGAAGAAAATGATGCTTTAAACAAGGCATTTTTGTTCTTGTAGGAGTTCAGGGAACACAGCGGAAAGAACTGATATTCTGAGTATGAAATACCGTTTTCAAAGGAAAATGTTTGCTTAGAAGATAATATATTAAAATTATGTTGCTAATTCCAGTTAAGAAAATTTTGCAGGGGCCAGGTATAGAGGGAGTACAGGGAGTTAAGTTTTGGTTTTGTAAATCCAAAGAGCAAAGCACAGTTGCCCGATATAACTGTTTCTAGATGAAGTCCTGTCTGTCACCTGTAAAAATAAACCAAAACTTCCCATTTCCTAAGCTGCTCCCTGTGTGACTAAAGTAACTGGGACAAACCAAGCCACTGACATGTAGAAAACTGTAAAAATGTCTGCTTGAGCCTATCCTGTCCTATACACTTGGGCCTGTCCTATACTTTATCTAATGAGGACTTAAAAATGCTTAGTAATAAGCACTTCTATATTAAAATTGAGAGAGAAGCCAGAAATACTCAGTTTCAGCATTAGTCAAGTATATGACCAAAGTCCTGCAATGGTCTTAGAGTAAAGTTGTAAATACTGCATTGTTAATTGAAGTTTGCAGCCATGATGTACTTTAAGGAGGAAAAAGAGAGGGAAGAGGAAAATGCAAGTTCTTCCAAAAACACAGGGTGAAGGTTTTAAGCAGGTTGTAAATTAAGAGTCCTGTGTTGCACTGGGGGTAGTGCTATCTGCAGTCTGCTCAGCAACACCTTTGCAAGAGGCTTAATTTTAATTGTTGCTTTTACCATATTTCTTCCACCCTTTCTTCCATGGGCTGCAGACTATGGAGGAAGAAGGGCAGGGTTTGTAGTGTGAGTAGGATGTAATGTGTGTATTTGTTTGTTAGTGTAGGACACCGTTGATACTCATACAGACATGCAGAAAGGGACGCGAGCATATTGAGGTGGAGTGGATCGGAAGAACAGATAACAGAGAACAGAAAAGATTACGTGTGAGGGAAAGTGAAATACATAGGAAGGCAGACATCCTTATCAGTTATTCTTTCCATATAGAATAAGTCTTCTTCGAATTTTGTTTTGGAAGCGGACGTATATATGTTCTGCTTTGACTGAATTCAGCAGCTAAACATGCTTGCGTGCTACTTATTACCAGAACCCAGGTGAATCATACAGAGCTCTAACATTCTCATTTTTCTAGCTAGTTTACCCACAATGGGAAACATGCCAAGCTTGTTTAGTTTTCAGACTGACAGCTCAATGTTTTTCAGGTTCTGTATTCAGCCTCAGCTGCTTCTGAGCCCTTCCCCAACCTGTTGTAGAAGGAGTGAAGGCATACTGCCTGCTCCTTCCCTGCAGCTGATGGTCCTTCAGTCCTACTGATGGCATCCTTTTTTCAAAGTTCAGTCTACTAAGATGGTTTTGTCAAGAGCTCCCCCTCACTTTCTTTTTTTCTTCTTTCCTTCTGATTTCGCTAATGATCTGGTAAAGGCTTATCATACATTATTTTGTACAAGGCACTGACTGGCTTAAAAGTTACTGTCACTCCTGGCCTCCTGGGACTATTGGAAGTTCTTTTATTGGAGTTGTCTGTTAATGGAGTCTAAGCGCTGCACTTTGTTGCCTACTGCTGTGTTATGTGATCTTCCTGTGAACTTTTGTCCTTGGCTTTAGGATCCTGACATTGCCTAGAAATAGCTCATGGTAATTTTTTTTACATCAGACTGCTCTGTAACCATGAGATCAGTGGTGCAGAAAGACTGTGGTACACAGCACTGTAACTGCAATGCAAATCAGTTCTCATGAAATACGATCTTTATGGACTGGAGGTTTGCAGTGATCACCTAGGTATCTCAGGAGACAGCTTGTTCTTTTTGTGAAACTTGACTTTTGTCCATTTTTTTTAAAAAAAGTAATAAAAGAAAAAGTAAGCGTTCCTCAATAAGACTTTATCTTCCTCTAACAGTCAAAATGAAACTAGTGAGCTAATGTCAGTGTATGGAATGAGGCTTATTTTTAAAACTTCCTTTTTTTTTGTCTTGACTGTATTCCAGATATGTATGCTTATCTTCATACCTCCAGAAGATATGGCGAGTGTTTGATAGATAACTCTAAACTTGATAAACTTCCTTTGAACTTTTTCTTGTCTCAATACTTGAATTAAATGTCATTGTGTATATGTATGTGTACTGGAGGAAAGGACAGGCTAAGAAACACATCCTTTCTTAAGAAGGCATTTTTAAATGACTTGTGCAGTGTAAGTGTTAAATATATGAATAATTTAATTACTCTTAAATATAGTCAAGCCACTCTATACTTATGACAAACCTCTTTGGTGTCTTGTTCTGTCTTTAGTTTTTCCTCTCTCCTTCTGTGTCCCTAGATATGACTCTTGAGGCTGAAGTAGGATATTGAGGTTCCTCTTTCGTGGGCCAGTTTGTTCCGTAAACAGAAAAGTAAATGGCTGGCTGGCTGCTTTTTTAGCAGGAAGTGTATATTGCCTTAGAGATTTGTCTGAGTTTACTGAGATTAACAGCCATGCTGATCACTTGGAAATAGCAGTGAAATACAATAACCATGATTGAATTTCTTCTATTGTGTTAATGGTAGAGGGGAGTGCTATGAAATACTGAACTATCAGGTAGCATTAGAATTCTGCCCCCTTTTTTAGTATAATGTTTGTGGTTTACAGTGGCGTATACTTTTTGACATTCTTGTTACATAGATACTTAAGCTTTATAACAATACTTGACGTAGTCATCTAGTCTTCTGGCAAATAATCACTTTCAGTGTGGAGTAGTTCCTCACAGATATTGGACACAGGTCACCTTTGTGACTACAGAGGAGCAAAATTAAATCTACCTGTTTATCCAAAGCCAGTAAATCAGCTGCTTCTGATTCAAGGAAATGAGTAGCAGAACTTCTGGCAGAAAGTTTATAGACTGGAATAAATGTTTCTTGGTTGTCTTGGGTGGTTAAAATAAGTGTCAGCTGGTTCTTGGGTGTTAAAGGACATGATACTGTGCTAGTGGATTTGGGTTTCTTCCTGTACTTGCCTTTGATATGTTTTTTTGAGCTGATGCTCTGTGTGATATGTTTGAAATCTAAGTGCAGCTTTTATATAATGAATTTTCTTTTTTCTTTGTTGGTTTGGGCACCTATACATCACTTTTTCCTGTATCATCTGTTTGAGAGATTCCTGTTAAGGTCTCAAAAGTATCACAGAAGTGATTTATCATCCTTCGCATTACTTTTGATATCAGTGCTGTGCCATACAGTCAGATTTTTCTGTTAAAAAGAGACGTGAGAAAAGTCATACTTTATATTTGAGTTGTAAGCACACAGTTGTGTGAGGAAAACCTTGATACTTTTTATTGGATTTTTTTTTTTTTACTAGATTTAGCCTTTTTAAGTCCTAATATACTTAGAAATATGTTCTTCGACCAATGGTCTTCTAAAAACCTTAAGAGAGAGCATTGCTGAGCATGAATAATCTTAAAATACTGAAAGAAATTTTATATCTGCTGCCTTCCCAGAAGTACTATGCATCACCCAGTAAAAATAGATTTGTGATGATATAGTAGTAACAACATTCTCAGTGTAGAAGTTGTTCCCTTTGGAGTGGCACATGGGAGACTGGCAGCTCTGTGGGTAGGGATGTGAGCAGGAGAAAGCAATATCAGTTGCATTTTTGGAATAGTTGCTTTGATGCTGAACCTGGGAAATCATGAGATGACTTTTAACCAAATCCCTGGTATTCTGGAAATTTACTTTCTTCTCCATGGAATTTTTCCTTAAAAGGTCAGTACTTAAACTCCCTAGCGGCATTTCTAATACACTTTTAGAACAACTTGCTCTTTAAACTTGGCAGAGACAAGTAGCTGCTGCTCTTGGAAGTTGTCTACTGCTTTCCCTAGCTGGCAACTTTTCCTGTTGTTTTCCTCTTCCCTTTTGTGTCTGGTAGTTGATGATATTTGTTCTTTATGTAACAGGGAAGCTGTTTCCTCCACTCCATATTAGAACAAAGTTTGATTTTTATTTTGATTTCTGAGACACTTCTCCCCTCCAGCTGCTTAAAACAGCATGGGTGCCACCCAGAGCTGCGTGTTTGTTTTTTTTTTTCTTGCTTTATAAATATCTGCACAGCCTTAAGTAATAAATGATTGTCTTCTCCTTATATGTTCATAGTGAATGAGATTATTAATACTGTGGTTACCAACACATGTATGGAGGATTAAGGAATAAATATCTTGAGGACAAAAAAATTAATTGTGGAGTCAAAGAATTTGAAATTGGATTTCTTGAATTAATTCAGTAGCTTAGCATCAGATTTGTTCTCTTTTGTCATGGAATTTTTGACATTGTAAATTCTCCATGTAGGATATAATACAGTAATTCCTGCATTGATTGCTGTTTGGATTAGAGTGTTTTCCAGGTTGTGTCATGGATAGCTTTGTTTTCTTGGTTCAAAGCATCTCTAAGACAAATGCAGATTTTTTGTAAACTGTTTGTGCACTTGATTGCAATGAGGACATGGTGGTGTGATGAGCTTTCTTCTTTGAAAAGGATTGACATTTCCTATGCTCCATTCTAGTTTTTTTAATGGAGCTCATATATCTCAAGAGAAGGTGAAGCCAACTTTCTGAATCCAAGGGTTTATTAAATGCTACTTTGACATGTTTTCTATGGTATGGTCTTGATAATCTATGCCTTGTCTAAGATTAATCCCTCTGTTGCCCCGGAGTACTCTTGTACGTTATTTCTCTCTACCCTAAATAAACTATTTAAGAATTCATAGTTAGACATAAGTAAAAATTCTTGACATGTGGAAAAGCGGCCAAATTAGTTTTTTCTGAGGCATGAACTGCTTTGTTTTATGGGATCCTTTAGCAGCTTTTAGTGAGTATTGTTAGTTTCCAAATTGATGATACATGTGATGTTCCTGTGAATTCACTTATGCCCTAAGCTAAGGTCCAAGGTGGTGGTGCGCTTTATCCGTGGAAATTATCTGCAAATTTATTTCCTGTGAATAATAATAAATTGATATTGCTATTATTTAAGCTTTCCTGCTTCTTTCTAATCCACCCCCACCTCGAATAAAAGCCCAAGAACCCAAACCTAACAATCTGACATTCGGTACATTCATTTATTTTTTAACAAATAGCTGTACCATGCCTTCATACACTAAAAATGTAAAAATTCTTTCCCTTCTATGAACTTACTGTACTCTTCTTTGTTTATGCTTTCTTTCTGTCATGTACACAAACAGTTCAAAACATGGAAAAACTTAGAACATTTCAAAAATCAGCAGATGAGGAAAGATAATGACTAACAGTTATGGATGACATTCTTGTGGTACTTTAAATTTTACTCAGAGTAAAGCAATTTTCCACAGTGTTAAACTGAGGTATTTGAGCTTGGAGGAGCCACCTTATCCCACTGTATGTACATTTTTGGAATGTTGCCCTTTGGGTAGGTCATGATGGCCAGACAGTGATTCTGGATATGGCTCTGGCTCCCACAGCAATGTTAGTAGCTTTCTGGAGGACACTTAGTCAATTCATAGGCCAACTAAATTACAGTTACTACCTGTAAGGTAGCAATAGGAGAAGAATGCATTTTTCCTGGGTTAATACTGGGGTCAAGACTGTTACATATTGTGGTACACTACCTGGACAGTGGAAAGAAGGGCATCTCAAGAAAGTTTGTGGATGATACTAAGTGGGGTGAGAAACAGCTGATAAGGGTAGGGTAGGGTAGGGTAGGGTAGGGTAGGGTAGGGTAGGGTAGGGTAGGGTAGGGTAGGGATGGTCTTCAGAAGGACCTTGTCAGGCTGGAAAAATGGATTTGGATTCTTTGGATCATGCAGTTTATCAAGGGAAAATTAAAGTTTTAGTATTTGTCTGGAACATCTCTGTGCAATAGTACTGGCTGGTCGTTGGAGAGCAGTGCTGCAGAAAAGGACATGCGGAGCTGATAACAAGAGGAATGTGAGTCGGCAGTGTGCCCTTGTGGTGAAACGGAACCAACTACAGCAAACCAAGGAAAGTGAGTATTTCAGGGATGGTTCTACACCTGTCAAACCACATCTGAAGTATTGTGTGCAGTTCTGGGCTCCCTGGAAGGAAGATACTGATGAACTAGACTGTTCTCAGAGTTAGCACAAGAGGCAACAGATGCAACTGTAACAAAGGAAATTCCAACTACGCAGCAGGGAAAGAAAAATTTGGCAGCAGAGTGGTCAAATGCTGGAAGAGGTGCCCAGATGGCCTCTGGGATCTTCATCCTTAAAGGCACTAAGACCTCAGCTGCCAGGGCCTTTAGCAACTTGATCTAAGCTGGCTCTGCTCTGAGCAGGGCATTGGACCAGATGACCCTAGAGGTTCCTTTGAAACTGTGTTACTGTGCGGACCAGGTAGGGGAGAGAGTGGCTTGAACCACACAGAGGCTGACAATGTATGTTGGATCTGCTGTTGTGATCTACAGATATTCCTGTAAGCCTGTAGATGCCTGAACGCTTAGCTGAAAATATAAATGGCACAAAGCATACAGAATTTTTCCTTCCCTTTTCTTTGTTCTTACATCAGTAATATGCACTAACACTTAGGGCAGTGAATGTCTTGCAGCAGTAGGACAATAAGAATATGTATTATAGGAGGGGCTGCACTGAAGAAGCCTTTACTGATATAGTCTTTGTCATTGGCTGCTATTTTATCTAAGGGAGATAATGTAGTTCTGTTTGCCTCCTGCAGAAAATAAGCACAAACTTCTGTGGCTTGGATACCAAAAGAAGCCATGCAGAGTGTTCAGTTCATGGTTTGTTCTCCCTCTAGTCCAGCACCTTAGCTGCAAGAACTTTTGTTGAATTGATTGCCCAGCTTCAGGGATCTGCTTTGAAAGTCTTTTATGAGAATATCATCATACACACAAATAGTTTCAGTTACTGAAGAGGTAAAAAGTCATCATGTCCACCCTTACCCCACCCCCCATCTCAAGGTTGATAGAAGGGCTTAACATCTATTCTGACAAATGCTTAGGACATGTTTCAATACCATAAATGTGTTTGAGTCCAGTGCAGAACAAATAATAATTGGAAAAGGCAAAGCTGACCTGGTGTTTCATTTTGTTTTGGTTTTTTTTTTTCTGGTTTGTAAAGGCTTTTATTTATTTTTGTTAAAGGTATGAGCGTAGAACATGGAGCTCTTCGGACTGCAGTATGTCTTGCCATGTGCAACTGATTTTGAAGTCATGATGAGGATGTCCAAAACCATAAAAAGATTACCAAGCAGCTAAAGAATAAGTAGCAATGTTTACAGTCTAAAATAGTGAGTCAGAGTCATGGGTGTATGTAGCCATGGACTTGGCAAAATGCAGGGCAGCTATTCAGAATCTGCAGTAAAGGGAGAGAGAACCAAATTACTAAGTGGGTATCATTTTAAACATTTTTTTAGTGACGTTTATCACTTAAACAGCTCTGTATTTAAAAACAAATTACAAAAAAAAATCCAGTGTGTATTCGAATAATAATGTAGATAGTATGAAAGTTTTGACATGAAGTAAACTTGAGTAAAAAGCTTTTGTGCTTGTTTTAGCTCTGTGGGCTATTTCCAGTTTACTTGGCTCTTGCTGCATGAAAGTCTTGTGTGCTGCCACTGCTGATGAATATAATTTACAATTTTAATTCAGAGGGGTGTGTACAGAATGTACAAGTGTAAGGACAATGAGATGTTAGCAACCTGATGTGATTGGACCGTGTTAACTGTGCGGGGCTTGGCTTGTTTATAGACTTAAAAAACAACCAACCAGCCGCTCACCCACCCACCCCCAGCTCTCCTCACCTTCTCTGAAATGGAAACAAACTTTTGTGCTTATGTACACATCAGTGTTCTCTAGCAGCTCCTCTTTTCCTTTAGCTTTCTTGCTTGCAACCCTGTGAGCCAACTGATGGACTGGATGAGCTTCAGTTTTTGTTATAAAAATTTTCTGTTTAAGGAGTTTCTCTTCTTTCCTTATTGGCTATTCTACTGGAATTTGATGTTGAGTAGGCGAGTCTAAAATTCTGCAAAGCCACTGTTTCCAGAATACCTGAGGCTTTGTCCTTTGGCTGTGACATAGTGTATGACCAACCAAATCTCAAAAGGGAATGCTCATTCCTCTTGGTTGTTTATTAAAAAAAAACAAAACAAAACCAAACTAAACAAACAACAACCAAAAAAAACCCCGAGTATAATAAAGCATAGCTGTTGTTTTGTTAGTTTGTGGAAATGGGATAGTCTGTGGTGTGAATATGGAAAAATTCCTCTGAACACACGTAACATTTTTGCTTATTTTTGGGTTAGAGGTTGGTAGTCTTCCGAAAATAGAGGTCTTCAGCAGGCTTTAGTTTCAATATTCAGTGAAGATATACGCTGTGAAAGAGGGAAAGGAAAATAGCAAGAATGTTTACCAGCATGTACTCTACTTACGCAGGCTTCCTGTGTATCCCAAGAGAACTTCTTAGATCTTTCTGCTCCCAAGTCTAAACAACATAATGCCTCACATCTCCAGAGAGATTGCTGAGGAAGACAGTAAGGCTTCTTGTGGTTTGCAGTGTCCTCATAGTCTAAATAACTGTGATTGTAGTCTCCTTCAGCTATTTCTTCAGAATTTCCTGAGCTCTGGGTGAAAACAAGATAGTTGAATTTTCCTTTCTAAAATCAAATTTTGAGCAGCCTTTCCCTCCTGTCAATGATAGTGTTTGTGGCTGCCAGCTGCTGCTTTAGAGGGAGGTGTACAAAAGGTATATTGTGTTCAGAGGAACACACAATCAGTTTGGCAGTTTCTGCTGCTTCCATGTTGTGTTGAGTCAGATGAAGTATTCATATCCATTTTTAGTGTCACTTTCATAAATTACAAATATGGATGCTTTTGGTTTAACAACTGAGTGTCTTAAACTTGGATGTGCTAAATCTTACCTGAATTGAGGAGTTGATGCATTTTGGGGATTATTTGTTTGGGATCAGGTAGGACTGAATTGAAAATCTGTTTCAGGGTGCTTCCAGATCACATTAACATCTCTACTTGTTAATGGAATAAAGTGACTATCTATCTAAATCTGAAACTTGTTAAACTGGAGATTTTGCTTCATTATGTCCCATCATACTATGGGATTGCCTTAAAATTAGATTACAATTTACTGAAACAACTGACTCACTGAAGAGAGAAAAAACATCACTGTCTTAAGTGCAGCCTTAATTATTTGTCATTAAAAAAGCTTATAAGTTTAAATAAAATAATAGAAGTTTTACTAAATGGCAGAGTATTATATTATGTGATACAGTGCTACTGTATTCTAGGTAATTGCGGTCCAGATGAGGAAGTGCTCTTTATAGACTGTTAGATGCAGGTGTTTTCCAGTCAATGACAGCAATTGCTCCTAATGGTTGCAGTGCTGAAACCAAATATAACTCTGCAAAATGAAAGGCAGCATCTTTGTAGTGTTTTCATTAATTTCTGTTAAAATATTTCTTCTTTCTATAACCTGATATTGCAGGAAGAAAAGGAATGTCAAAATGCACTGTATCTGCTGTTAAAGTGGCTGGGTGTTGGTAGAGGTAACGTGACCAAAGGTATCATTATAATTCAGCATGGCTTCAGCATTTGAAAGGAAGGTTGAGGAGGGTTTCTGTATGAGATAGTTGATGATGTTAGAGCTGATGATGTTTGAATTCCATTTTCTCTGGGAATATTGAAGATTTTAGTCCAAATAGTAGTTAGGAGTGAATGAGAATGTGGTTGACTTATGCTAGTAGCATCAGATGTCTTACTAGTGAAGAACAATTAATAAACAATTCACAGATTCATTAGCTGAACTGTCTGACTGCACTGTATTTTTCTTTCCATTCTGTTAGGCTGAGATGCATACATTTGGTGATGTAGTGTTCTCACAGCCATCTTCCCAGGAGAGACTAGGCATACCAACTATGCTTCAGTGCTGAGCACTGGACTATGTATTCTCCTATTATTTCTTCTGTTCATGTATCTGTAGAACTGTTTTCTTGATCCTTAAAGGACAATTTTCTGAAATACAGATTTTCACACTTGCAGAAATAATGTATGGTCCCCTTCTCATGTAAGCTCATACTGCTTCCTGTTTATTAAAAAAAAAAAACAACAGTTTGAGGAAGAAGTACTCCAGTGGAGCCCTCCTAGTGTAGCTGTTTGAAAGGCACTGCTTTGCAGGAACGCTTAGCATGTGTGGTGCAATTAATTTTGACTTTACAAGCATTTATCCATTTGTTTTTCTGCTTTGCACTATGTTTGTATCTTACTGATCTGAAAACCAAGAAAATCTTCAGTAGTTTCTCAAAATAACACAGAAAAACCCCAAGCCCTCAAAATATTGCATCTTTTTATTTGCTTAATTTTGTCACATTTTTATTATTTCTAACTTATCCCAATATGAGGGCTGTAAGACTATTTCATGTGGTACCTCAGATTTGTTATAATTATTCTTCTCTTCCATGAGATGGAACTTATAATACATTAAGAGATAATGATACTACCTGTTTTTTTCAAGTAATCTTTTTGTACAGCTGATGCCTATGAGTTGTGCTTATAAAAGGATTCACACATTACAACTTCAAAGGAAGAAGTCTGCCTGAAAGAGGCAGTTAGTTAAATACAGTGGTTTGTATGACATGGCTTACACCTCATGTCTTTGGAAGTCTGTTGAAATCGGCTTATCTTTCTGTATGTAACATAGCTGAAATGAGCAGTGGAATATTTAATGGACTCCTAAAGAAGCTGAAGGCCTGGGTAGTGTGACAGGTGAGTATCTGACTGTCTAGAAAACTTTCTAAAGAAAATTGCTGATATCGTGGTTGGGGTTGGAAGAGACCTCTGGAGATCATCTGGTCCACCCCCTCGGCCAAATTAGGTTCACCTACAGCAGGTTGCACAGGAATGTGTCCAGACGGGTTTTGAATATCTCCAGAGAAGGAGAATCCACAGCTTCCCTGGGCAGCCTGTTCCAATGCTCTGTCGCCATCACAATAAAGACATTTTTCCTCATGTTCAGGTAGAACTTCCTGTGTTTCAGTTTGTGTTCCATTGCCCCTTGTCCTGTTGCTGAAAAGAGTCTGGCCCCGTTCTCCTGACACGTGGGGTTGTTCCTCTGTATGTGCAGGACTCCGCACTTCCCCTTGTTGAACTTCATTAGGTTCCTCTCTGTCCAGCTTTTCAACCTGTCCAGGTCGCACTGAACAGCAGCACAACCTTCCAGTGTATCAGCCATTCCTCCCAGTTTTGCTGAGGGTACCCTCTGTCCCCCAACAGGTCATTGATGAATATGTTGAACAAGACTAGGCCGAGTACTGGCCCCTGGGGAACACTGCTAGCCGCAGGCTTACAACTAGACTCTGCACTGCCCATTACAAACCTCTGAGCTGCCATTGAGCCACAATAAATCACAATCAATCCACCTCACTGTCCGCAAATCTAAATAACACTTGCTAAGCCTACCTATAAGGATGTTATGGGAGAAAGTGTTAAAAGCCTTGCTGAAGTCAACACCATGGGATCTTGTCATAAGGGTTTTTTAACGTGACATGCTAGAAAATGTCAAGGTTTTTATTCATAGGATCATAGAATCATTAGGTTGGAAAAGACCTTAGAGATCATCAACTCCAACCATACCTGTCTACTGCTAAATCATGTCCCCAAGCACCTCACCTACCCACCTTTTAAACACCTCTGGGTATGGTGACTCAACCACCTCCCTGGGCAGCCAGTTCCAGTGCTTGATAACCCTTTCTGTGAAGAAATTTTTTCCTAATGTCCAATCTAAACTTCCCTTGATGCAGCTTGAGGCCATTTCTGCTTGAAAAATTTTTAATACCACTTCAGTAATGTAATAGTTAACACATACAGGAGTCAGAATGTTTTGGCAGGCACTGCTTACATATTTCTATGCTGAATTTTGCATGGCTCAAACGTAGCAGAAGAATGCTTGGAGACCTGCCTAAGTTGGGTATAAAAACCCTAAAGATGAGAAGCAAAAATGAAAGAGCACCCAATGCAAATTATAAGATGTCATGTTTTATGGGTTTCCCTGTACTGGAAGATAACAAATAACTGTGCTAGACAGTTCAATACTATGAAGGCCCTGGGGAGATCTTTTAGCAGCCTTCCAGTACCTGAAGGGGGCCTACAAGAAAGCTGGGGAGGGACTTTTTACCAGCGCATAGGACGAGGTGGAATGGCTTTAAATTGGAAGGGGGAAGATTTGGATTAGACAGTAGGAAGAAATTCTTCCCAGTGAGGGTGTTGAGGCACTGGCACAAGTTGCCCAGGGAAGTTGTGGATGCCCCCTCCCTGGAAGTGTTCAAGGACAGGTTGGATTGTGCCTTAAGCCTCCTGATCTGCTGGGACGTGTCTCTGCCCATGGCAGGGGGGTGGAACTGGTTAATCTTTAAGGTCCCTTCCAACCCAAAGCATTGTATGATTGTATGAGAAGAGTAATGAGATTACAAGTAGAAGCAACTTATGCAATTTTTTTATCTGAATTTATTCATGTGTTTCTAATTCTGCACAAATTAGAACACAGAATTGCTCCTCTACATTAAATGACAGACATTCTGAATTGCAAGAACTGCCCATTATTTTCTTAAGAAACAAGTATTCTTTAAAAACTCTTAAATATATCTAGAATGTAGCTTATATAGCAAAGGTCTTTTCCACCCTAGGGATTCTATGATTCTGTGATGTGGAATAGAACATAGCTATGGAGTTCTACTTATTGATGGCACTGAGTCAAGTGAATCTTGACCCGTAAGGATTTTATTTCTTTTTTAAGAAATCTTTTCTTTGACTTGAGTGCCCACTCACGCAATTGGCTGTTAATATGTGTTGAAATATTTCTTGTTGCTTATTTCCTGAGTTATGTCAGTGAGTTATGAAATTTAGAACTTCCTTTTTTATATAAAGAGTTGATAATGTTCATTCTATGCCCAGTTTGAGGACTGTCTTCTAGATGAGTTACATGCATGCAGACGTTGGAATGTAAGGAGTTCTGGTTGCCGTAATGATATATTTATATAAGGCATGGGTAGCTGTAAGTAGACATCTCTTTTTTTTTTTTTTGATAGCTTACTGTCTTTGAAGTAAATTTATTACCTGTGGGAGAGTGTCTGAAATGTTTGAAAAGAAAGTTTTTTTGTCCTGTAGCTGATACAGGCGTCTCTTAAAGAATTGGAAGACAGCAGGAGTCCAATGAGTTCCCTGGTAGCCTGTGGTAAAGCTTGTCTATGCAGAAGTGCATTCTCTAGTCTAGATTTAGCTTTTCTGCTAATATTAACAAGAAGGTATGTTTCTTGCTGCCATTGAGGAGGGAGAAGTTGCCTTTCAGTGTCTGAGCGCAGTTTCAAGGAACTAAATTCTCATTGCTTTAGTGAGCAGCAGCAGATACAGCATACAAGTGGATTGATCCAAAGCAGCTATCCCTGCAATGAGAAGTTGAATCTTGTGACCTTACTCGTAACACACGATGCATTTATGTTCAAATTTGAACTTATTTTCTGACACTTTCATAACCTTTCCTTCCTATTTTTCTATCACATACAGTCTGAGACTTGTGATGATTTCTGAAACTGTGGATGGGAGGGAAGTGGTGCATGTCACTAAAGCCCACCCATATTGTAAGCTATCAGCGCATCACTAAATGTTTGCTTTCTTGGCAATTAAGGTATAAAATTTAGATAGTACTTAGATTTATTACAATGCCTATATTCTAACTGCTTAAAATAAGTACAGGCAGATGGGATGGAGAGTATTTCACTGTAGAGTATATATACACTATGTATACACTTTTGCACTATATTAGTTGGGGGATGTAGAAATGCTGTTTGATATCCATCCCTGTTTATACTGCATGGCTTTGAGCTCTGTGAGTTCACCAGCTCTATAGCAAAGACAATCAAAACTTCAGAAGTGTTTCCAAACCTTTTTTGGGTGAGAAAGATCAATGTATTATTTCTGCTTTGTACATATATATGTCAATCATTACTCATTTCCCAGAATGTGTAAGAGTCTTTCTTTGTCGGTATGGATTTATTTAAGTGGTTTATTTTTTCCTTATTCTTATATGTAGTAAGTACTTGTGCAATTAAAGACAAACTATGAGAAGTCTAGATCTTTCAAGGTGTTGGAGTGACCTGTGTGCTAATGTTCTTCCCTGGCCCCTTGTAGCAAAGAAATAAAATCCATGAAATATATGGCTCCCTCTTTGTTGTGTGCTAATAATAATAATACAAAGCTCCATCATATTTTTACTGCTGTACAGTAATAGGCTTGATGGGGCCTATAACTTATATTGAAAATGACCCGTGGTTTTGTCCTGTATGCCTTTAAAGCCACATATCTGTCATGAGTCCACCTGGAAGCCCCAAGTGTGACCAAGTCCCCCAGTACTCCACAGACTGTTCTAAATAGTCTCTGCTAAAACTGGTTGCTCATATTCATGGGAGGAGGTAGGCTGCAAAGAGAACTTTGAGCCATTGACATACATGCAAAATAAAACTGAGAATATTTTGAGTGACTCCAGTGGAACACGTAAGTGCTGTTGGCCTACATGGTACTGTAAATTTGGGTTGTAATAAAGTTAACTCACTTGTGTTAGCTGGCATGGGAAGATAAGTGGGATTTTTAGGTTTTGTTGGTGTGGTCTTGGCAGCTACTAGTAAATCCTGTGATACTGCTTTTCCTTCTGCTTGGCAGTTGAGCTGTTGGCTGTGGACATGGATGGGGCATGCTCCGCAACTGCCTGATCAAATTATCTGATCCTGGTTTCATTAGACTACTTAACTGCTGGTTGATCTGTTGACTTGCTGAAGGAGCTTCAGGTTAGGGAAAAGCAAAGTGGTTTGTAAAATTAATCTGTTACTTGGTGAGAAAACGGTTACAAACTGCTTGGAAAAGCGTTTGTGTTGGATCGAACACAGGTGTTTCTAGATCTTGTAAATCTGTGGCAAAGTGTTGTCTGCCAAGATTGGAGACAAATTTAAATCAAATCAATTCTAATTATGTGAGTGGGTCTGCCAAATGCATTTTAAGAATTCTTTGGGTTCTCTGTCACTAATAGATTATCCACCTGCAATGGGTCAAAGCACAAGAATGCTGATGTAATATTTAGTACAGTTCAAATACCACCATTTGTGCTATACCTCAGATTACCTCTATGAAGCATAAGTTAAAGTTCTGGCATCATAAGAACTTTTTCTTTCCAAGTTTGACTGATGAAGTATGAGAACTTCCTGTATCTGCATGGAGGAGACTAGCACACGGAATACACGTGACATCTTGAATTATGGCATAGTTTCTCTACATCCCCTTATTCTTCTACTGTTTATGGTTTTTATTGAAGCACACTTTATAGAGGAGGAAATGTAGAGGCTATTCTTCAAGAGGCACCATGTCTGTCTTTTGTTTACAAATCCTGTCGGGAATTGTCCAAACCAGCGTAGAAGAGCAGTCTTCCAATTCTCATCCAGACTCTTTAGTAAAGCCTAAGGAGAAAGGAAAGCCCCGTGGCCACAGTTTTGACCCATGTGCTATTCTGCTTTTATTGGGATCTCAACTGGTAAATAAAGAGCACAGAACAATGCTTCTGGGGTTGGGCTCTCCCCTAGAGCTGGTTTTAGTCTTGCATTGCTCAGAACCACATCCAAAGAACTGTCTGTGATATCTCTTTGAGCCTTGTATGTCTGAGCTTCGTCTGGCTCAGTTGTCAGATGCTGAATGTCAAACCTAGGAGGCTGCTGCTTTTCCATGGAAACGCACTGTGCAATTGCAGAAATAATCAGGCATGTCTGATGGTTGCTGTGCCCTTTTGTTGGATGCTTCTAGACACTAAACTGAATTGTCCTACCTTGACAAACTGAGTTTTCAACTGAAAATCTAGCCCTGCTTTCATTATCCCTCTTAGTTTTTTGTTTTGTTTTCTTTTACTTTGTTGTTTGTTTTTTATTTGTTTTTTTTTAATGCTGATGGATTGAAAAGCATTACTGTCACAGTTTATTCTGCTGTTGGAATGTAACACACTTGATGTTGGCTCTCCCTCTCTCTCTGTTCATGCATATCTTGCACAACTAGCTCCAGACCTCTTGCTTCTGGGTATGTATAGCCAATATGAACAGTCCCATGCGTTCTGTGTGCAAGGCGCAAGCTACAGTAGCCTCTTTAGGAAGACAGTGCTGTCATGCATTGTCCCTAACGATTCTTCTGTGCACTACATTTTACTGTTAACATAAAAATAATTATGTGTTTACAAAAATATCTTTTTAACTAAATATTTCTTTGTGATCAGCAGTTTCCAAGAGGATTTTCTTTACTAGAGAAAAGAGTTCTAATCTAGGCCCTTTGGACTGATGTGAATCTTTTGAATTACATTTTACATAATTGACTTTTTATAGTACTTTAGAATTATGTTAATAAATGTGCCTGACAAACTTTAGATATGCTTTGGTGTTGGCTTTAAAGAAAAAACAATTTCTTTTTCTACAGGCGTGACTAACTTGGAGGCATTACTGTTATAGCTCAGTGGCTGAGATGCTGTAAAATATTTGGAAATTAGAGTAATTCCAATTTATGGAATAAGTGTTTCAGTGTATGTCCTGGTTCCAGCTGGGAAAAGATTAACTTCTCAATTTTTGACAGGGAAAGAGTTAATTATCACAAGAAGCTGGTAAGGGATGGAGCTGGGGCAGCTGACCCAGGCTGGTCAAAGGGATACTCAATACCATGACATCATACTCAGTAATATATAAGGGAGGTTGGCAGTATGCAGGTAGGCATGGTTTCTGGCTTGTTCTCAGCACAGTTAATGCCTGGGCTCACCGATTCTGGATTGGGAGCACACTGGTTTTTCGTTCCCAGGCAGTGAGCAATTTGCATTGTATAGCACCCTTTTTGTATATATATGTATATATATGTTATTGTTATTATTATTGTTGTGTTTTCTCTTCCTTTGCTGTTCTGTTCAACTGTTTTTATCCAAAACCACGAGTTGTACCCTGTCTTTTTTTTTTTTCTTTTTTTCCATCCTGAGGGAGGGGGGTGAGTGAGTGGCTACCATGGTTCTTTGTTTGCTGGGCAAGGCTGAATCAAGCGACCACTCTTTTTGTTGCTGGTTTAGGGCTAAACCGTGGCAGTGAATTGGGCTGATGCTGTTCCTGATCTGAAAATAACTATCTTTGGAGACATAACAGTAGAAGTCTTGTTTTTTCTACTTCTGTAAGGGATTTAATTTCATAACTTGAAAGATATTCTGGAGAACTGCCTATGAAGGATGCATAACTTTCAGATTTGTACACCACATAGGCCACTAAGATTGTCTAATTTGAGCTCTGTTCATGTTTCTTCATTGTCCTTTAATGATAGTTGCCGAAATTAAACATCCATAGAAATGGCTGTTGTAATACTGGAAGAATTGTTGCTGCAGTGGATGGAGACAGTCTATATCATTGAACTGGTAAGAAGGAGATAGCTAATTTTGCTGCTGTGAATCCTGCTTTTGTAAGCAGCAGCAGTTTGGAAAGGAAAGGATTATCATTCAAGATGTTGACATCACTTAAACGAGCAAAATAGCCACTGCCCTTTCTCCCATGCACAGCACACCTGTGCTCCCAGCATACGGGGGCAGTGTGTGAAAAAAAAAAGAAACTCTATAATCTTGTTTCCTGTGATGTTGAGGAAGCATGTGCCAATGCAAAATTGTGAGGCCTGAAAACCCTTGGGAAATAAAGGAAGTGCAACTCACTCAGGTGTGAGATCTCCATTTGCTTCATATTTGCGGAGGTGCAGCTGAAGAAGCATTTGCTGTTTGCAGGGCATTGCTTTGCTTCTGCAAATTATGGTGATTTTTAATTTAGGAAAACAGCCAATTGAGATAAGACTGGAAGACCATCTCTGTCATACAGTTTGATCTTAAAGGACCTGTCTGGAAGCCTTTTGTCTTATCACAAAAAAATATTAAAATTTGGAATTCTGGACAAGAGATTTTGCAAGTTTCAGCCCTTACATTTGCTTACAGAGTATTTTTTATACTCTTCAAAATTTAGACATCCTGTTTCCCTTGAAATGAAATTCCTCAATACCAGATGTCTAGTTAAAAGAAATACATATATACATACTGTATTGAAGGTGCTTTCTTTTTAGAAATGAAGATGATACTGTAATAGAACAAAGCAACAATCCTTTGTATTGCTTTATCTCTAGCAGTAACATATAGTTGGTACAACTCTCAGGAATTAAGAAACTGTTTTAGTAGGACTCTGGAAATAGGTATGAGAAATGGGCAAAAGCTCAAAACCATACATGTGTGGTGCCTGATGTCAATTACTTAGATGCTGTGGTTGGGTTTATAAATAAAGCTTTTAAATCTGATGCAGAGAGTGGAGACTAACTTAAGTCTCTGTGACATTCTAAACTCATGTAACTTGTTTTGAGTGAATAGATTTTAAGCAGTCATCAGAATAATAAAAAACCCCAATTGTCCAATTATCCAAAGATAAATTTCTAAATTCCAGTTTAAGTCCCCATCAACTTGTGTGGAACACCAAATTCTTGATCTGTCAGATCAAGAACTGGAAAAAGCTGAATCACATGGCATTGTTTTAAAGACAGTCACTTTGTTGCAATTAATTCAAGAGACAGGATATCAATATGTTGTTTATTTTTTATTAATATCTTTCAGCTAGAAACAATTTATTCCTAAACTCCTATCTGGCTTAGTCTGGCCCAGAGAATAAGAGGAGTTGGCTAAGTTTTGTTTCCCCTCTCCAGCCATCTTTGGAAGCATTTTGGATATGCTGTTTTCCTTTCTCCTTTTCAAGCAGTTTGAATAAAATATACAGAGGATACTTGTTTAGTGTTGCTCCATGAAACTTACCTACTGCTTCTGCCAGAATTTGTAGTGAATCTCATGGTCCATTTCTTTGTGATGGCTGCTCTGTATAGTTTATTCAAATTTTGGATTGTATCTGTGTAAAATCAGATTTAAGAATTAAAGAAATTCAATTAAGAAGCTGAAGTGGATTCTAACTGCTGTTGCCCTTCATTCTGCTAGCTGTCCTCCTATAATGAGTACAGCTAGTACTTGTTCAGAAACAGATGGTCTAAAGACCTTTGTTAGTGTCTGGAACAGTCTTTCCAATCCCAAAATTACTTACTTCGGTGAACAACAACTTTTTTTTTAAATACAAAGTTAGAATTAACATAAATTTAGCAAATTACTTTGTAGGAGGTCCTTTTCATAAAGGAGGAGGGGGGAGTGTACTGAAACTAAGCTTGAATCCCTTTAACTTAGAAATCGGTCTGTTTGTGGAGAATTCCAATTGCTACATTTTTTTCACAGAAAAGCATAAATACATAAAATTCCTTCGTATACTAAAACTAATTTCTGAGCTATGCTCTTTACTTTTAAGAGGCAAAACAAGAAATGCTGTCGGTGTGTTTCATAATGCTTAAATGCTGAAGAGATTTTATTATTAGCAATTAGCAAGTTAAATAGGAAATTGGCTTCCTTCTTTACATTATTTTACCCTTGTTGCTGATGAATGATTAGGTTTTGGAGTCTAGTGGTTGCTTAAGAAATTTTTGGTGATGTAAAGATTTAGAGGAAGAAAATTGGTTGAAATTAGCAGCATGAGTTGGAATGATCTACTAGTCTTGGAAGAGAAGTTGGCAGACCCGAGTTTCATCCCATGCCTCTCACCAGCTCGCACAGTGTCCTTGTGAGCGGTGCAAGACCCTTTTGAAGCCTGGGTCCGATTTAGCTGTCATGCTGTCCACAGCAGGGATTCTTCTACAACTCAGGCCCTATCAGGGGTGATGTAAGGGGCTTCCAGTGTTAATGCATTAGCAATTTAATAGCAATTTCTTTTACTAATGTAAGAAAAACTGTACTATGCTTGCTGCGAAATGAAACATAACTGCCTTATGCAGCGAGGATGAGGGAAACTGAAAATTGGGGAGCAGGTAGTGGTGAAGAGAAAATTACTCCTTGCCTGGAGCCAACCAGAAGAAAAGGTGTTTTCGTGATGATGGGTTCCTGCACAAGGATTTTCCATCTTTTGTAGGAGCAAGCACTGCCCTGCAGGACCAGCTACAAGATCAAAGGTGCCATTAAGGGAGAGAGGAAACCATTTTCCCTTCCTTAAGAGAATAATTCAGCACACCTAAGTTAGCATGTAGGAACTTGGAATCCAAATTTGGCTCAGCTTTAAATAAAATTACCATGTTTTTTTTGGTGTGCTGTTATCCCTAGGTGCTGTGCATGCTTTTGAGAGTGAGGGAGAGAGAATTTGAATGAGTCAGAGTCAGTCCATAGACTACTGTGCTGCATGCTTTTTCCCATCCAGTGGTTTGAACCTTAAATATTTTGGGATGTGATGATGTGTGACTCATAAGCATTTAAAGTCTTAATCTATTCTTCCAAAGCTTTATTTTTGCATACAAGATTGTTATCGGTTGGTCTTGAAAAGCCACTTACCTTTCCCATCCACATAACATTGGTGGGAATTTTGCTGAGCTGATGCACACTGTTGGCGTAAGGTGCGTAGTAGTGCAGGATCTGGCCCAGTAAGAGCAGTGGTTTCAGGCACAGCTTTGATGCAAAAATAAAGGCTTTTCCAGACACACCTCCCTGGCAGCCTGGTCACAGCCGAGACACGGCAGTTTTGCCTGCTGCTGACTCAGCGTTGGTCTTGGCAGACGCAGGAGCAGATAAGCCTGACAGAAGCCCTAAGACCAAAAGCCAGGGTCTGTGCAGTTCATGTTGGGGAAAACCCAAGTTGGGAGATTATAGTTTCCTTGAGGGGGGGCAATTTCGAGGTCGAGGACATAGAGATCAGGCAGCAAACATCCCCATCATGCTGGAATCAAACCCATTTAGGGGGAAATAAGCCTGCTTTCAGAAAATTGTTTTTGTCGAGGGGGGAAAGCAGTCTTCAGCTAATTTCTCTGAACTCGCCATTTTAATAGTAAGTAAAAACTCTTGCTAGCTTCACCTCCATCTTAGCATGTATTGTACCCCCCCCCTTTTTTTTTCCCCGGCACGACACAGGAATAGGCAGCATCAAGGTTAAGCCTGGTTGCAAGCTTTTGTTAAGGTTCTTTGCCTGCTTGTGGAGGCAAGGCACCTGCTAGGCATGCCCAGTGAGCGCTAGGAGCTGGCTCTCCCTTCATTAAGGCTTTGCAAGGCTGAAGCACAAAGAGCGCTTGTTGCCCAGTCCCCGAGAGTCTCCCAGTGCTACCACTAGCTGGGGAGGACTGGTTACCATGGAGGCTGCCATCTGTTCACTCCCCGCTGGAATGTGATTATCCTTGCTGGGTTGGGAACCAGCAAAAGCAGGGTAGCGCGTGCTCTCGGCAATTATCTGCAATGGAGTGCGTTAATGGAAGGCTGGAATTAGGTAGCTGGAGGAGCACATAAAAGGATTTTGCCAAAACTGTTAATGATTTCTAGCCAAGAGGAGGAAGCTTTTTGCAAGGTCAGTGCTAAATTAATTATGTATGTAGATAATTTTTAATTGGTGCAGTGGCTTTATGATTTAAGGATGGTAGCACCACAGAAATAATGCTTATTGTTAGGAGCATGTGTGTGGGGGTAATTGTATTTTACAGATCTTTGTTTCAGTTCAGGCAGTTTAATTTGGGGTTTTTAAAGTAGTAAGTCAGAACAATAACTGGCCAAACTGACACAAATGGAGCAATTCATATATCTTGTCTTTGTGAAATGCTGTTCACTGCCAAATGTTTGATTTACATGCCTTTTCGTGCTGATTACTTTATGTTTGAGTGATTTCTTTTTGGATGTGATATGTGTTTGATTTTTGTACTGGCATGAAGGGTGAGGTGAGGGGGAAATGTTCAAACAGAGCTGGCAATACAATGGACATTTAAGATGTTTTTTGCAGTTTGCTCAGAGGAATCAATGAAAGGGAGGTGGAATGCAGGAGCAGGTCTTCCACTCTTCGTTCCCACCCTCTGCCCCTCTTTCCAACTCACCAACTGACCAAACATTTTGGACTTTTAAAGAGGAAAATGTATGGAGTCTTGCCATGAGTGTTCAGGTTACTCTGCAAATATTGTGACTGCTTCAATGGTAGGATTTCATTTAAAGAGAAAAATAACATTATATACTTGTAAGGCTTTTGTGTCCTATAAAAGACATTTTTGTTGTGCTGTAGGAGCTAGGAGTGTTATTTATTTTCATAAATAAATGCATGATAGACATTTGTGTGCAGTTCAAATTACTGCCTTAAATGAGGGACATGAAAATTAATTTGTACCTCAACTACACAAATATTCAGTCATGTATGGGCTTTCCATTTTCAAATAAAGCTCTTATGCTGCATCCTTTTTGCCAGGACTGCCATTTTTATTTGCTACAGGGGAGGACACTATTAGAGGCTTTTAATTAAAACTGTGTCAGTCCTAATTCCACTGATCTGCCCTCTGCTTTTATATATTTAAAGTGTTAGTGCGTTGGAGTTACCGATGGAGTTAATAAGTCAAGATTGCAACATATTTGACCGGATAAATTTTTAACCTATGAGGTGCTTTCCAAGTCTTGTTGCTTAACAAAAGTGCATGTGGGGGAGTTTGAGGGTAGTTTTTACTTCTCTGAGTACTTTAAGTGTTCGTTGTGTATGAGCTTTTGTTGTGCTTGTAGGAGCCTGGTATATGTGTCTGTGGTCCTTTCAAGACCTCGTGTCACACTCGCACGTTGGTGGAACTGGGCGAACACTCTTAATGGAAACTATATCATCTTGTAATTAAACAGACTTTTTTTTAACCCCTTCGTTCTCCACAATTTAAATATCGTGTTGCCATTGAAGTGGGTGATTCATGCAAAACTTGCTTTTAATGAGTTGCAGTGGACTTGTTCACATAAGCAAGTTGCAGGTCTGTAATTGTGTTGTTAAATAGAGCCCAGAAGGCAGATTGGCTTTTGTGCTTGAAAAGAGATTAGACTTTCACCCTTCAGACACTAGGCTGAGCCTTGCTGGAGGGAAGGGCAACCGCCCCAAGGTTATTCTGTTGCTGGTGTGGGATGTGTTTCTCTTCCACGGTTGGTTTCTAGTAAGGTAGCTGATGCTTACAGGATTCGCTGCCGCTGTGGATGTGAATTACTGTCTCATTGGCAAGTCTTCACAGACAGCAACAATCATATCAACTTAAAGGTAATGGCTTGTATAGCCCTTCCGGAGGTGATTTCTCCTGATTGCTAGCTGGTGGTGTGCTGAGAAGCTTGCTTTTCTAATGCCTTTGCTAAACCTGTTTCAAGGATAAATAGGGGACTTTACATTTGGCATTCTCTAGCTCTTATATTCTCAGACAAGCACTATGTAAATGTCCACATATTCCTGACAAGACAACTTTTTTGATTTCCTTCTTGAATGATCTATATATGGCAGTTGATTATTGCGGTTTTTTTCCTTATTAAATTTTACTTTAGGTCACTAGGTCAGTGTTGATTTGTAGATGCAGGATTTAAAGGCTAGGCACTTTTTAATCCATTTGAGCATCTGGTCGTTTTTTGTAGACATTGCATTTCCATGTAACAGAGGAACTATGTCTGTTTGAAATTAAATTTTTTTTTAAAAGATTTTTTTTTTTTAATCTTTTGGTAGATAACAAGCCGGCCTGATGTTTATGCCTAATGCAAACAAATAATGTCAGTGTAATCTGCTACATGATCTCTTGAAGGAGATTTATTCTAAAATACAGGCGCTGGGGACCAGCGGAAGTCATGGGCTGTACTGTGTAGAGGTCTGGGTTTTTTTTAAGAAGGTAAGTGCAATTTTGGTAGATCATCTCACTGAAAAAAAAAAAAAAAAAGACATCCTGAATGAAATCCCAACTAAATAGTGCCTAGAATTACAACCTAATATACAGGAGTCTCACCATATTCTTGTTTAAAATGTCTGTGGGTATTAAGCTTTTGGGAAACTTGTCATTAAATGGTAAAACCCTGAGTCAGTATATAGGAAGCTGGCTTGCGTATAAACGATCACAATTGTTTTCTTCAAACAGACAAGTCTTTCTGCTTTTTACTTGACACATGACTCTGGAATGCTGTTTGACATGACTTGGATTTATTTACACATTGTGTTCAGGCTGCTGCTTGGCAGAGGTTTTAAACATGCTTAGTTTCAATATACTTTATTTTTCTGTTACTTACGTGTGTATTCTGAACATGAAAACAAATGAACAAAGAGGTCCAAGCTCTGTACTGTCTCCTTATAGCAACATGGCTATTTCAAGGTTAAAGCCTGCAGCTCCCTCTGAAGGCCCAACAGTTTTGGAAAGTCCTGGTAACTGTTTACAAACTATTCTCTTTGCAGCTCCCATGAAATAATGGAGCAATTCTGGATGTGGGAGGATAAACCTGCTGACACAGGCACTGCTGCTGTTGATCTGTTCACGGGGCCTTAGTAATGTAAAATTCGTTGCATCTTTTATGCTTTGTATGGGTGGGGACAAAATGCAGGCATTAACACTTTTTTCATGATGCTAGAAATTAATGTACCAGATTTAAAAAAAATATTAAATTTTTTCAGTTTGTTCTAAAGTAGATCACCTTACTGAACTGGTGCAGTGAGACTATGAGTGACTAAATGTGTGAAACTGGCAATGTGCAGATTAATGATATGTCTATGAATTGTGGCAGGTTTTTTTAGTCTTTTCCAGAGAAGCTTACATTCAATACAGAAGTAATTTTGTCCTTCCTTGTTGAGGTGTCTAGTTGCAGAACCTGAAAACTCAGAGCTATTCTGAAAACGATTTCACAAAATGTTCCACCCAGGTAATCCTTGTTCACAATTGGGAGGAGAACAGGGCAGGGATAAGTGACTGCGTGCCAGCAACGGAATACCTTGAAGTGGAATTATTTCTGGGCATTCTTTTGATTTTCCAGTTGCTCTTACTATATGCAATAATTAGCTGTTCATTTGAAGTATAAAAACACTATTTGAACTGATAGAGTCATGGGAATTATTTACTTTTCGATGAACGTCTGACTAAAGTGAATACTTGAGTATTTGGGACTGTGGAGCTCAGGACTGGAAGTAGCCTTTTGGTCACTGAGGTTTTTTTTGTGTGGGTTTTTCACCTGCCCCCTGCTTAGTCACAGGCAGCCATGTAATTTACCTCTCATTTAGGTGTTCAGTAGAGTTTTCTTCTGGCACACTGAGAATCACAAACAGATACTGGCCATGGGAAGCAAATAAACTTTAAACAAAACTTGAAATTGTAATAAGCCAATGCTACATTGCGCTTCAGAAAAACCAAAGTCATTGCTGGTGTCATGAGATTCCCATTAGCAGAAAATTTAGACAGGAGCTTGAGAAATGAACTCTACTAGCAGCATGGTGCTCGCCCGGACTCAATAACCATAGCCAGTCCCCAGTACTTCAGACGAAAGGGAACCTAAAGCAAACAAATTTTGAATTAGAGGGGAAAAGAGTCTTCTAGTTCTCTCATGTGGCTAGCAGAAGTGCTTTTCTAAATAGAAGTGCTTTTTCGAATGCTGATCTTCAGAGGATCCTTCACTGTTGTTTCTTTATGTTTATTCTTGACTGTCTGTAGGCATCTGCCAGCTTGCGTATCCTTTGGACTGTATTTGGATGCTGTGGCTTTTCCACCACCAAAGAAGCACTTTACCTTCATGAATTAATATAGCTGCAACTAACCCTGGTATTAAGTGTTGCAACTTGTAGTAACAATTTGGGGGGTGGTAGGAAGGGAAAATAACCCATGTTCAGTAAGACTTATGGGTATAGTTCTGAGTATCTGTTTCAGATTTGATGGCTAAGATGGAGACAAAGTACCATGCAAACCTTTTTAGCAAAGGCTCATGAACTGGGGCTTGAGTCTGAGTTCCAGTCTCTTCTATAGTTAAGGGTTTTGTTTTGCAGGCATTGAGTAGTGCCATGGGTGATGCGTTGTATTCCCTGGAGTGGTGCCAAATGTAGCTGCTGTTTGAGTAGTAGAGGGAAAATTAGCTCAATAGCTTGTAATATGACTTGAAACAACAAGTTGATTCTGTAATGAGTTATTCCTGCAGGTCGCAACATGAACATCTCACTTGGAATTTTTCTACTTAGTATCTTCTCCTCAGCCCCAGCATCTCTTGTATGCTCCTACAGCCCTGTCCCATTTCCTAAATGAGGTTGTTTTTTTTTTTTTCTTGTCCCTTTCTTAAGGAAGTCACTGACCCCAGGAAGACAAGTGAAAGCATGAAGTATCTTTTCTGTAATTCAAAATAGTTTGATAGCTTCCCATATCATGTTTGCAGCAGTTACATTGAGACTGGGATCTATTACCTAGAATAAATAGTTTGATGCTATTTTCACTTGTGTTCAACTTGGTCAAGTATTGTTGTTAAGCTCTCTAAAATATCAAAAGGGCTCACAGGCTACATAAGATTACTTCTACCTTTAATCAAAGATCCTGTGCCACTTTTCTTTTCAGCTGTACTAGTTCTCTGGCAGCTCTATGTGCCAGGGCTGTTTCCGTAACTAATTTTGATGTCTGTTCTCTCCAGCAGCTGTTGTTCACATTGTTGCTTGAAGCCCTGTGTTGCTTTTATGATTTGGCCACGCACTGTAGTGCAACTGGCAAGTGTTTTTGTCCCTTGGCTTGTGAAGATTTCTGTGTGTAAATCAGTTGTAACTGTGGAAGCTGCTACAAACAAACTCGTAGAGATAGCTACTATAAGCCAAAATAAAATGAAAAATTTAGTGGTGGAATTAGAGCTTTGCACAAGAATTGAAGCGCAACAGTTGAATTCAAATATGACAACATATTGACAGTTAGTGTGAGAACTGTTTGCCCTTAGTAAGGCTGGCAGTGCTGCACCCGTTTGTTTTCTGCCAGCATCCCGTTATCTTTAAAAACTTAGTCTTGAACGTTGTAGGTAAAGCACCTTGCCCACCAATTTTTCCCCATTTTACCACTTGTTCTGCAAGCTGTGGCCTGGTTTCTACCCTAATGGGACAATTACTGCTTGGATTTTGATTTTTGTGAGCATGTGTGAGAGTGTATGTTTCTAAAGCTGATTTTATTGGTTTTAAAATGTAGTCTTTCTAAACAATTTACTTACTTTTTCAAGGCTTGGCTTATTGCTGACATTACTTCTCTTATTGCTGAAGTTTCTCTGATTTGACTCAAGAACATTCAGCAATTTTTCTGCTGTTGAAAAATACTGAAAGCTGTAGAATGCTCTTTTGCTTGCTGCTTAACATAGGACTGAAATATCAGTTGGTAGCTGAGGGGTTTTTTGTGTCTTCTGTGGGATGTCCTCAGCTTCTGTGAGTGACCCACAAAGCTAGCAGAAGTGTAATAGTACTGCAATCTGATATCAGACATTTTCAGTGCAAAACAATGCACAGGATGTAGTCATGAGGAGAAGGAAAGGCCACTCAATCCAACATGATCTACTTAGTTCTTTGATACTATAGTCTATTCATCATGTTTTGATGGATTAAGATTTATTTTTTTAATCACTGAAACTGCTTTAATCCAGTTGATTTCAGAACCAGGTGGCATTTTACAATCTCTTTCCCTAAGAAAGACAACAATGAAACTTGACTGTGTCTGTTTTATAGCGTCATCTTCTCTAATTCTAAGTTTTTAAGAGTTCATAGATAGCGGTAAAAGAACTGTCTGGAAAAGCTTATTGATTACTTTAGTGTTAAAATAAATGTTGAAAAGCTATTACTGTCTGGTTGATGAAGTCTGGGATGTGAATAGCAATAATTTGAAGGAAAATATAGTTTCATTAGCACTGATGTGGTCTCTGTAAAGTCTGTGTTTAACTGTCAGCGCAACTTTACTCTGTACAACAGTCAGAACTGTCTGATCTTGCACCCTTATGGCACCAAAAGCTGAAATACACTTCTAAATTCTCTAATTTGTCACCATTGTTACCTTCCTTTCTGAAAGAATTTGATTTGAGGAATTCCTTTCAATCGCTTTTCTCCTAATGCTTGAGATATTCAAGGCTTGGTAGACTGGAGAAAAGCAGTACGTTTTAATGGCAAAAAGAAAAAGCTTTGTCAAGAAGGTCCCAATTTGCTGACTATCCTATAAGCCCTAGATTAAATCGGCCCTAACAGGACAAAGTCAGGAGGTGACTAAAGTTGTTTATATATTTGAGGCAGAAGGATATTGTCATGAACAGACAGTAGAATTTTTTGTTCTGAGTCCTGATCTGATGGAAGATGTCCTTTTTCATGGCAGGGGGGCTAGACTGGATGAACTTTAAAGTTCCCTTCTTACGTTGAGAAAGGTGATCTGATGCTTTCTATAGTGTGACAGGGAGGATAGAGGGAGGTCAAAGGGGAAGGGCAAATGTGTTGTGCCACCAAGTTTTTTCCCGAGAAAGCATGGAGTCAAGAGTTAAGGTAGAATAGATTCAAAATGCCTATCCTGTCATGTATTCTGTGCAAGAAATATAAATGAGATTCAGGAAAAGACTAAACAAATTCGTGGTGAATATGTCTTCCAGCAGCTGGAAAAATACAGTTGCACAAATGCATCTGCTGAGGTGGGTGATCCCTAAACAACTGATGCTGGAAGCTGTGGGGGTTTAAGGGAAAGATCATTGCATGTTTGCTGCCTTCTAGGTTATCCAGACATTTGCTACACTAGTGTTTATTGTGAATCTTCCATGCTGCTTTTTATTAATAGAATAACTTGTACTTTTTAGTGTCTATCACAGCGCAGACTTCACTGTTGTTGCATTCTGACTTGTTTCACTTATGAGTCTTTGTACTGTTTGTATTTCTAATGTGGCACGGGTAATTTTAAAGGTGTAGATTCAGCCTTTCACTGCACTGCTAAATCTTAGGAAAATGCTGTGTGGTGGTCTTCCTAGCATGGGTTATGGTTTTCTGGTTTTGGTTGGATTGGGGTTTGTTTTGGGGGGAGCTATATGTGGGGGGTGGGGGGGGGGTGGGGGGTGTGTGTGGGTGGGTGGGGGGGGGGTGTGTGTGTGTGTGTGTGTGTGTGTGACCAAAAGCTAAACAAGCTGTAAAATGAGAGTCTATGCCCTTAAGCTGTTTGGCATGAATCTTTGTCTCAATTTTATAATAGATAGATAGCTAAAAAAGAGGGTGGGAATTGGTGAACTGTTAAGCAATTTTTTTTAAACATTGACAAATCAAACCCAGTTGATAAAGAGAGGCTTTCACCACTTCCCACATCTCAAACCAAAAATACTTTAACAATTGCTGATATTTATTTGCTAGAGAAGATTAATTGGAAGATGAACCGCAGATTCCTGGGTTGTTTTTTCATCTGTATGGGAAACACTTAAGCCACAGAAAACCAGCTTTGTAAGTTAGCGTAAATATACAGTTGCCATAGCAAAAGCACTACCTTTGTAAATGCTAATAGAATAGATGTCAGTGACGTGGCATTCAGTGATCTTTAATATAGTTCTTTGGGTTTTTTTAGAACTACAACCATTTGATTATTTGTTTTGGATGTCTTGTAATTGTTTGTATTATTGTTATGTTTGGACTAAATTGCAAACACCAATGACAAATGCTGTGCAAACACAGGACCAAAAGGCAGGTTTTTGCCCTAAGAAATTTTATTGCATGTCCTTTGGGGTTTTGTGCAGCCCCAGGCTTTCCTTTTGGGACACATGTTACAGCTGCACTGGAAGAAAAGAAAAGGAGAGAAAAGGAAAGATGGGAAAATACTGCTATTTACTTTCTAATTGTGGCATGATAATTGTTCATCACACCTGCGGTGAGATTGCTTGCCTTAAATCCAAATCTTTGCATGTGAACTAGCAGAACTAGGGGGAAGTAGTGTCGAAATAGTCTTTGATTTCAGAACTGGGAGGAAAAGTGTCCTTACAACAAACTTGTTTCTGTTTGGACTGCAGATCCAGAGTCTCCCAAACTGTTCCTCAGATTGTTTTTAGGGAGATAGTTTTAAGGTGCTAGTTTTACATTTCCTTGTTGCAGCAGTCCTGAATACCCGTTCCTAAATTCCCTGTCCAGTCCACTTCTGTGTGAGGTTTTTCTCCTCCGTTCTTTTCCCAGTGGTTCCTTGTTTCTGTAGGTCATTTGCTTAATCTAGATTTTTTTTACCCATCTTTTTGTTCATTACATACCTCCAAAACTTGACTTGTCGTATGACTGTTTCTTCCTTCCTCAAATGCCTATGTGGCAGTGCTTGAAGGATGCAGTTTAACAAGACGGCGAATAACGAGGTCTGCTTCCTGGAATGATTTTGTTCTTCTCTCCCACTGTTGACACTGGTGCTATCTGACCCCAAGGGCCACCTCAGCCTGCTCGGTGTTAACAGAAAAATCCGAAAGAAAATTAATACATTTCTGGCAGATCAGTGAGCTGAACTGGCTTGCCTCTGGTGCCAGACAAGACCCAGTGCAAGGAGAGGTAGAGCAGGATGTTGCTTTGCCAGCAGCCAGCCACTGGCTAGGCATAAAGGGAGCTCTTAGGCTGCACACAGTCTCTGTTGCTTTGCTTCTCCTGAGGGTATCGGGCAACCATGCATGAATTTCATCCTCCATGTACCTATTCAAGGGTCCTTCTCAGTGCTTCACAGCTACTGCATTCAGTCATCATTAACCTCTGCAGTCCTCAGGTTGACCCCCATTGCTGTCCCTGGATGAGATGTCAGAGCTGAGTTAGTGTGGCAGCCTGGCATTTGGAAGGGCCGTCATGTTCTTTCCCTCTGTGCTGAGCTATGCTGCACTGTGATTACCACACACCTCCTGGAGCTTCTCACGTTGTACAGAATTCTGATTCAGCTTGCTGACCTGGAACAAAACAGTCTGCTTAGCCTTGCTAGTTTGCTTTGGCTTATCATGGGCTGGATGTTTTTGTAGGGGAGGAATGTGATACAGCTGCAAGGGGGAACGATGGGAGTGGGATCTGTTCATCTTGGTAGTAGAAATGCTGAGTTGAAATACAAGTCTTACGTTCACCACATCCTTTGGGGCTTTATCTCCTTTTATGTGGGAGAGAGAGTAAACTCCTGAACATCCGTGTGGTGGTTTCCCTTGGTTGTATCTCTTGGTAGCTGGCTGGTTGACTTCAAGCCATATACTTAGCTATGTTTTGGTTCTGCAGTTTTACTATCCACTCAGGATGATGAAAGGCAGGAAGCCCCATAGTATCCCCTGTTACAATCAAAAAAGACCACAAAGCACCAGTGGTAGGCCTTGCTTGAGCTCTTCCACAGTACTCAGAAAGAAAGCAGAGTATAGTTACTACTTCAATGCAGATTAAAAGGGCAGATGGTCGCCTTCTGTTTAGCATGCCTCAGGTATTGCAGCGTTTTCCCAAATTTTGACCTAGACAAGTATACACTTCTACATATCTGCAGTTCCAAAGGTGTTCTTTGTTTGGGTTGCCTGCCCCCCCAAATGAATTTTCAGAAATTTTGTTACAGAAGTATCTGTTCAAAACTACAGTTACTTAACAAGTTGTGTGCTTTGGATTTTTCTTAAGGTATGATTTATATCCATTCATCCTTCTGCTTAAAATCACTTGTTACTGATTTTGGACTAATCCCAAGAATCATGAAAAGGGCAGCACATGTAAAGTCTGACAGAAGTGAGGGGTCACTTTGGGGCAAGGGTGTGTGGTGTCTTGGTAGATAACCTCCATTGCCTTAAGAATAGCTAGCAGCCAAGTTGAACGCCTCTGCAGAGTATTGCTGGACTTTTGAGAGAGGCTTTTAACAACACCTTAGAAAATGGTTTGGGGTGAGGAGAAAATCATGTTTGTCATGTTTGTCCAGGACCAGACCGATGGGTTTTTGAAGTATGGGAGTGTACAGGAGAAGGTAGAGTGGTGTAGGCAACTGTGAATCAACCACACTTACTTTATGGGAGTCCTATGAAAGGTACCTCTTAAGTTGTTGAGGTTTTACATCTTTCTTGAACTTATTGGGATATCTAAAGATCTCCCCCAGGGGGGGAATAAGAAATAGGTGGGGAGTGCTTTCAGTAGAGAGAACTGATATACTGAAGTTCAGAAGTGCTCATGCTGCATTCTGTAATAGGGCAGCATGTGGGTTCCTGATCCTTTGGATAGTACAAAAATCACTCTCTCTCCATCACTGGCTTGCACACACTTCATATCATGTCTTGATATAGCATCTTCAGCAAACCTCTTCAAATGCTTTGTGCCCGAAGTAGGTCTGCAGTAATGACGAGCCAGCTGAAGTCTGCCATGCTGAATGCTGGGCCGTGATTCACTGTCACATGAGCTAATTTGTTTTCAGGGGTGTGTGTCAGTGTGAGTGTGGCATGCTGCCCATGTAGCTCTGTAATACTTAATTCAGCTTTCCAGGTTTCCTAACAATACTAGTACCCATGTGACTTCCTGCTCAACTTGAGCTTCATCACATTAAGAATACCCAAATAAGTCAGGTACGTAATTTGAGGCCCCTTATCTGCAAAATAGGGGAAGTACTGAGAAAAAGCTTGTGAAATGTAGTTTGAAAAGTGTGTGGTGGTGGAGAACAAAGTGCCATGTACTTATTGCAAGATGTTTGTAAAAACTTTTAGTTATTGGAGTGATGAAGTCATATGATGAGCCAATAATTTCCATTTGAGGTACCCTTATTTCATAGAACTAGTCTACTGTGCAAATCTGGGTTAAGAACATGCTGGGTTTAATTTGGCTAGCTGTCTTATTCATACTAAATGACTACTTGTTTTAGTACTATGATTTTAATTACTCACTAATGAGAAAACTGTATTTAAGTAGTTGTTCTCTATGCATCTTCATCTGCTTTTTAGAGAAATTTAATAAAACTAACTTTATTTTTTAATACAGGCATATTCAGGTGACAAGTAGGACATAGCTGCACCTCTTGTTGATAAGTTTTCAACTAATACTTGCCAATGTAACTGCATTGTGCAGTATGTACTTTGCAAAAGTTGCTTATAAAAGTCATGTGAAACCAGGGGAATAAGTCAGTGAGATGTCCCCATTGTATCAGTTGTAATGTCTCCCAAATCTCTATATATACCAGCTAATCAGAGATAAAACAATTAATCTTGTGTCTTTATTAAAAAAAGGACGAATTAGGCATTTGTTTTGAAGTTGGGTTTTGGAGACTTCTTTACACCTCTTGTAATGTTGCTGCTTCTGGAAATTAAATAAAATTTATGGTTTCCTTTATGTTTGTAAAGTTCCTTCTCTCTCCTCAAGTGTTAGTGTACCTGCAAATACTCCCTATAGGCTCTTGTGAGCGAGAGGGTTGCCTGTGTGGTCCAAGGTTGACTTTTTGAGGCTGGTCAGAGCTCTCACCTCTCACCTGTTTTCTGCCTTGTCCCCTGCAGTAGGCACAGAAGGAGAGCAGAGCTTGGCAGCTCCAGTATCGTCCTTCCCACATGCTCACTTTATAAAGTTTGTAACAGTTATTATATAAGTCTTCCCAAAAGAGAGACTTGATTTCCCTTCTGGCCTCTGCTTTTCCTTGTGTGACCGCTTCTCTTTGCTTCCAGTGGTCAATAGTGAGCATTTATGTAGCTACGTATCTGAACCAATTGCTTCTTGTATTGCTCTGTATCCCTTTGTCTTAAAGTTTTCCAAACTACAGTGTTTCTTGTGTGAAAATTTAAAACTTCATCGCTGATCCCATCTGAATTTAAAATCTGTCACATACATCTATGACGTGCATTATCAGTAGTTTTTTCCTGAGTTAGGATGAGTATATCAGCCTGAAGAAAAGCTGAAATACCAGACTGGTGGGGAAAGTGTTTTGTTTCAAATACAGGACACCAAGAAGAGAATTTATCTTCTGGAGAGAGATGTTCTGATGTAGATTTACTTTATGTGGAAGCCCAAGCAAGGGGGAAAGGTTTGAACTCTTGGAGGTGAACTTCAAAGTAAATATATAACCTATGCATTGTAGATCTTTTTAGTCCAGTTATGAGACTTGGTTATTTTTTGATTTAGTGATGTGCGGATAACCTGGGTGAACAAAATTTGTATGTGTCTTTAAGGAGCCTTGCTAGGGTTACTTACTAGAAGTATCAAGAATGGGGAATTGCAACTTCCTAGCCCAGCAGTTTAAATACTCAAAACAAAAACAACACATGCCAATTTTGGTCTAAGTGCTAAAAATGGGCTGGCTCCATTTAGATTTTAAATCCATGTACATGGAACTTGCATCTGCTCTTCTCAAGAAGAAAAACATAACAAATGTTGAAATAATTGGAGGAAAATGATTGGTTTTACAGTTTTTGGCAATACCTCCTTTGCTCAACATCTGTAATAGAAAGGAAATAATTAGCTGCCCTATTCCAGAGAGTTGTCTCCTCAGTTAAAAAACAGTTATTCATAACAGTGGATTGTTTTGCAAGCGTATTCCCTGTGACCTTTGGTACTTGTCCTTCAGAGCAGCTCTGCAGCATCGTGCTTCTCTGTAGCCTTGAATGTGAGGACTACAAGTGGCCCGTGGTGGAAGAAACTGTAGGGAACTGTAGTTTGGACCAACACAGTGGTTGAAGATGACCTCAGCTGCAGTGAATGGCAAACTGGCTGCTATATTCTGATTCATAGTCTCCGAACTGACAGGGCTGGATTTTAATCCCGGTTTCGTTCTCCTGCTGTGATGAAAGTGTGCCAGTCAGTAATCACATGGTGTGAGAGCTGATGTGTGAACAATAAAGAAAAAAAAGTTACTTCTAGTAACTTCTCTTTTCTTTTAATACTTTCGCTTTTTAAAAATGTGTGTTTTCACAGTTCAGAATTCACTCTAGTATTTTTGTGTTATGCCCTGGAGCACAATATCCATTTTATGCCATTTAAGAATGGATTTTAAGTTATTCTAGTGAATTTTAGTCTGTGCCAAAAAAGCTAATAATTCATGACAATTCTTTAATATAGACTTTTTTGGTCACTGCACTGGTATCCCGTGTGTTATATTTGCTTTATTCTAGACAGAAATTTAAATGCAGATTATGCAATGAAAAATATTATTAGTAATGAACATTGTGCTATGTAAAGGGAGAGCATAATACCAACCAGAGAAATGAACTAACTTGTCCTTTAACCTTGACACTGCTTTAATTTTGAAAAGCAATGCACTTAATGGTGACAAAACTTTCATAGAAGCTGAGGCATTAGACAAAACAATTTACAGTAGTCCCTCCTCCTCCTCTTTTTCCTCCTCCCTCCTCCTTTCTCCAGCAGTTTGTAGGTTACATAAGCCGATTTCTTTGTTTTTCCTCTTTAATAGTGAACAGACTTCATTCTCTTCTCTAAGTGGACTGGTTTGCATGCTTACGTTTTTCCTCTCAAAACAGGCTTGCCTTCAAAGAGGAGGAGCATAGTGTAATTGAAAGACCCAGCATGTAAACTGTCGGCATATGTTAAACATCTGGTGAGAAGTCCTTTCCGGCAGCTTACAGGTCTTGTAAATAGGATATGTGAACCTGTCATAGGGTTATTACCATTGTGAAATTAATTTCTCGTGCAGTGGTACTGGATTATATTTATAAACAATGTCTTCTGAACCAGGTAAGACTAAAAGGGATGCTTCTGTTAAACCTTCATCTCTTCAAGACTTGGGGCATATTTGTGTCCATAGACACCAAGAGTTAAACGTTCTAGATTGAAGCAAACAAACCGGTGAACATCCAGCTGCCTTGTGATGCAATACAGCTGGAATGCTCTGGTGGCTTTTTTCTCCTATTCTCACTAAGTGAGCCTGCGGTCTCTTGAACTGCTTGCCTAATACATCTACCACACCGAGAGCTCTGCTACTTTTGGCTTGTTTTGCTGCTGCTTTCACCAGCTCGAGACTTTCTTAAAAGCAAATCAGTTTTGTGATGTTGATAAGTGGTTTCTGTTTCTGGCTTATTTGCCAGATTAATTGAACTCTGCTTTACAGCTGCAAGGTTTCTGTAGGACACTTCTGTAAGTCAGCATTTGCTCTAAGAATTACATCTTTCATTGTTTTAGGAAGTAGGTGAACACTTCTGACTTATGCTTAGCTTTCAATGTATAATGTTGCAATAAACCATTTAACTGATGCGTACGCTACATTTAATGTACAGATTGGCTTCCAGAATTAAAGACTGTTTTCTTTTATTGCACCATCCAGTGAAAGGTTTGGATTTTTTCCATTGCAAATATACTTGTAACTGAATCTTTAAGAATAGTACTGAAAATACTGAAGTACTTGTGAGTGAATTTTCTGAGAAGAGCTCAACTGAGGGTAGGTTAAATTAAAAGGCTTACCAAACACTAACAGCCTAATATAAGACAGTAAATGTTCTAAATTAAGTTTTCCACAAAAAGATAGATGAAACAGATCTGTGGAAGGTTTGGGTTCAGAATTCTAGTCTCCCTCTGGAAAGCCCTCTGAAATTAAATAGAGGGAAGGGAGGCACTGGCTAAGTGAGTTTGAGGGGTTTGCTAGAGAAGCTTGGACTAGATGCATGTGAATAGCCATACCCCAGCTCTCTGGATTTCAGTATTTGCAGGCTCCTGATTTTTTTCTTGAGTATAAGAAATACTTATTTTAAAATAACTCGAATGGCTTCTTGTTTGTTTTTTGATCAAGTTTGAAATTGTCTTTCTAGCTTTTGATAATCAACCAAAGGATGGGAATCACATCTTTCCTCCCACTTTTCATGTGTCATTTTGCTGTATCCTGGGAAGAATCTACATGTGGATGCAGGACACTTTTTTTTACTGATTTAGTTTTTACGAGCTGTTTTCTAGGATGTGTAATGGATATCCTTTTCCTGTAAATGTAGCATTAAACTCTTACAGATTTTCAGGAAGCTCGATGTGGTGCTGTTAACTACTATTTTTGGTATTGTAGTTCGTCTTCCCTCTTGCCCTTTCACTTACTTTGGATTATTTCAGTTTGCAGAGACCTACAGTATACTTACGTATAAGTGGTAGTCTGAATGTCCAATATATTGGTGAAGCTGTGATCATTGATTTTTTTTTTTTGAGAGATCAAATATGTAAAGTACAAATATATTTGTATATGCTTTAAGGTGACATAGGCTATGCTATCACAGTACTTTCCAGGCAGTGTATTTCCCAAACTCCAGTTAGAAGTTGTGTGACAGTTAATGCAGGAGAGGACTATGGTGCAAAGGCTTAAAGGGTAAGATGGGGTGAGCTTCTGCCAGGCTCTGAAATAGTATATAGATACCTCCATTGTTGCCTTCTCTGAATGGTGTAGGAGACCTAAGGTTATAGACAGTACACTTAGAACAATTGACAGCAAGTAGTTCCAGTTTGTGGGTTTGAAATCTAGTGGACAAATATCCCTAGTCATCCCTAAATAGTATCTGAGAGAAGCAGTGAGTCACTTGCTGAAGCACTGGCTGAGCCTAGTCTGAAACGGAAAGAAATCCTACTGACTGGTGGGAGTGGGTGAGAGGGGAATAGCGTGGCTGAAAGGACAGTGCCTATGACAGGGTATAAATTCGCATGGCAGTTTATTCATTGCTGTCTCAATGTGCAATTGAGAATGTGGCCGCGTACCTGAGCAAAGCAGTTTTTCCAAGTACTAAAAGCCCATAACAAAGATGGAAAATATGTAGAACGTACCTTTTCTGGAGCTTTGGTTTTAAAGACTGGAACTTTAGATTTTTTTTGTAGTAGTAGTATTCACTATCAGGTGAAAGCATCACTCAAAAAAAATATTGAGCAATGTCATTTTGAAAGGTTCAGTAATACTGTGACCCAGAGGTCAGCAGAGTTAAGTGCTTCATTATTACCATCACTGTGCTTTGCTTTGTGGCTGCAGCACCTTGAGTCTTATGTTGATCTTTTATGTAGACAGGTGCTATATAAACAGAAACAGACGATCTAATGGTTTACATCAATGGTTGTAAATTCAGTGAATTTTTTGAGTCTTTACTAAAAATTCAAAATACTTATTGAATGTTGCTCTTTCCCATCTCTCTCCCCTGGGTTTATGGTTATTATAAAATAGAAGGAGTAAATTCATTTAACATTAAGAAATTTGAAATGTAATACCTGTGTGTTCCTTACATTTTTACAGACAATGCTTGACCTTGAGAAGGATAGGTAGTTAGGAAACACAATCTTTCCTTTAGACTGCCATAAAATGCTCAACACATTGTGACTGCTCTTGCTTGCCTGCAAAAAGCCCTTATAATCATGACCTGTCACCAAAAAAAAAAAAAAAAATTAAAGAAAAAATTAAGGGAAAAACAGGAAGAAGAAAAGAAAGGAAAAGAATTTGAGCAACAACTAGATTAGGTCACGTAAGGTCGAGAGCAACTGGAGTATTGCCAAACCTTGTATTATAAAAGAAATTAACTATTTAGCCTTAAACAAATGTTACATTTTAAGAGTAATTTCTTAGATTTTATTTGCCCTCTGTTTTGGAAAACTTTCTTCCCCAACATGCAAGACATCAGCTTTTTTTTTTTAATGACTATTTTGGTAGTCTTTCTTCTCATGCCAAGAAATAAGACTCTGAGGAAAACAGTAAATATTGCATAGAAGTCAGCAACATTTTGCTGGGCTGCAGTTCTGTGATCACAGCTCAAGTGATCTAGTGGGCAACTGCTGCCAAAAGGCTGCCCAGTCCCTCCCTGGGACTTTCCCAGACTTTGGTTTCATCTACAAGCCAATTCAGCTCACTCGCAGAGCACAGAACTCGAATGCTAAAACCAGTGCCTGTTTGCCCGCTGCAGGCGTTACGTTGGCCTAGAGAGAAACCCAGTGAGTGTTCGAGCTGGTAAGAAGCGAACAGTGAGAGCTATGGGGGTATGGAGGGAAGGAGGGGAAAAAACTTTCTCCTTTTGGTGTAGGGCTGTCTCACTCTGTGTAGGGTAGCTGTGGTTTGGATTTGAGTAGCTTTTTTTTTGGTCTGTCCTGGGGCCTTAAATATTTTTGTTTGCAAAGTAAAAGGCTGCGCATCTTTCAGATATGTTGGCCAAATCTTGAGCTATTACAAAATTATTTCTCTTTCTGATATGTTGTTGGGTTTAATGTATTTTTGCATTGTGTGACTTTTTTTTTTTTTTTTAATCGTGTCCTATGCGTTTGCACCCTCCAAGATAAATATTCATTAAGCTTTTTGGGATGTTATGCTAAATATTCATCCAAGTTTGCATCAAAGTTATTCTAATTCTTTGACTTAAGAAGTTTTAAGAAATGACATTTTAAATTCATCATGCAGTTATGATGGTTTTTTTTCTTTTTAAAAAAGTATATTTTAAATGGGGGTCTAGGAAAGAGTGGAGGGGGTACTACACAATAGAATTGTTCTGAATTTGTATCTCTCAGCCTGTTCATAGCGTAAAATGTAAAGCTGTTTTAATCTGGAAAATGTTCAAGAGGCAACTGTACTGATGTGCAAGTCTGTTATGTTGGATTTAATTCTGTGGACAGCGTGAGCAATGGTCTCTGGCAATTTAGGGTTAAGGAACTTTTTCCCAGTTTGGATTCTAGGCTACTTGTATTTGACTTCTTTATATAAGGATGATGATGAACTGATGAGTTGGTGTGAACTGGTGATCTCTCTTGTTCCATATGGACAGAGGACAATGTAAAAGTTGGCATCATTATGGTAGGCTTTCAAGGGACAGGACAAGGAAGGTCCTTCTTCAATAACTCCACAGGAAAGCATTAATGTACTTAAACCAGGCTTTTTGTAGCTATTCTTACTTATTTTTTCCAAACGGATCAAAAGCAGGAAGCACTTGGAATTCTTGTGAAGTGTCCAGCTTTGGGTTCTTTATGTTTCTGGTTTGGTGCAGTGAGCATTCCCAAGGAGCTGCTTGTTTTTCTGTGTTTTGTAGATGATGGTTGTTAATTACTTGGTAGGGAGACTGAAGTGCTTGGGGAGCTGACAGTGGGCTGCCTGCCCCTGGCTTCAGGGAAGGCATTCACCACCGAGCAGCTGGAGTGCCGCACAGCTGCCCCACTCTTGCTGCTATAAGGGACGAGCAGCTGCATGCTCCTCTCGAGCTTTGTTCTCCAGCCAGTTCATGAGTTTATATTTACTTGTAGTCTTTCACATAACAGAAGGTAGTGCCTGATAGTCTGTTGTGATGCTATTGTGCAGTTAATATCTTGCAGCCTGTTCTTTAATTAAGGCATATTACTTTAAATCTCAAACCACGTGTTTTAGAGAATAGGGATTTGGGGAGTTTTCTTTGTTTTGTTTTGGTTTTTTTTTTTCGATGTGGTGAGGTTTTTTTTGTTTTGGTTTAGTTTTCTTCTTCTGTACTGTTTGCTCCATCCCCATTGAGATGTGATTCAACACGATTAATGTTATCTAGTGTGTGCCTGCTTCTGGAAAAGGAGTCTGGTCTATCTTTCCCTGTCACTAAATTTGCATCTTTGCTGGAGCTCAAGTGCATCTAAGGTGAATGAATGAGTGAAGCTCGCAGCTTTTTCTTTGGCAGGGTTACATTTCTGATGGCATAACTTTCCCAGACTGCATCCTGGGGCTAAATGCATGCCAGCACTGATGCACAGAAAGTGGTGGGAGCAGGCAGCCAGGAGGAGGGAGGGGAGTGGATGGAATGACTCGTGTCCACGACAGCTGGCTGCTGGATAGGCTTTGGGTTGTCTTTTGCTGGCTGGACACATGGACTACCTCAGCAGTTGGATGTGGGAAGCAGTTTCCATGTATCAGTGACAATTTTATTGGCTTGTATTAAATAATTGACTTCTTTTTGGATCTTTGGTGGTTCTGCATTTTTTAAATATTATTTTATCTATTTATATCTTTAAATTGTTTGGATGCTATCAGTGTGTATATTTGTACAACTTCGGCTCAGATCTGAAATAACACATCAGTTACAGTTTCAAGCTTCTGTAATGAGATTGTTTCCCCGCCTATGGCTCTGAGGGTTTTTTTCAGTGTGGTTTTTTAAAATTGTGGTTTTAAGCATCCTGTTTTCTAAAAATGCTTTTCTCTTTGCAGTCTTTTTATCAACAGAAATAGCTGATTTAAAGTCTCAAAACATGTGGTTATTTTCTAAAATAGCTCTAAACTGACTTGAGATTAATATGAAATATTACTGGGCAGAGTCAAAGATGAAAATGTCAGTGACTGACTTGTTAGAGGAGTATTCTGAAGCAGTATATGGTGTGAACAAATTGATGAAATTTGTAGTTAGATAAAATGTTTCAACTTCTAAAAAAAAGTATTTGTCTAAAAATCTAAACACACTGTAATTATGTAATGGCTTATCAATTATAGAAGGGGTGGTCTTTTTGTCATTATCAGAGTAATCACTGTGCTTGCATGGTATCTGTATGCTAGTTTATCATCTTGAATCATTCCAATGCTTTGTATGAAATATTCGGCTGCACGCTTCCTTCATGGGACCCCAGTAGTATAGTTGCTATCCTTAATATGAAGTTAGATTGTGCTGCCCAGCATGATGTCATGCTGATTATCTTATATGTGATAACAGTAAGAAAATAAATCATCTTAAGATGACTGAGAAATAAAGCAAAAGAAATGCATAGGACTCAGTGCCACAACCGTTGCTCAGGCAAGTCATTTTTCTGTCATCAGTGAGTTTGCTTATACAAATAGGTGTGTTACTTAGTAAAGAGGAGCTCAGGAGATTTAGGAAGCAATGATTGCCGTGTGTGCAAAATATGCTTGTGTCAACTGAAAACTCAGTGAAAAAAATTCAGTGTTAAGTAAAATAATAGTTGAAGGGACATTCCTCACCTCACTGAGCTCTGCATAGAAAGATGAAAGGGAAAAATAGTGCGGAAAAGGCTTGGTGTGTCATCTTTTCTCATAGTAGAGTTCATAATCAAGGTGGCTGTTAATGCAGTAGGAATTCAAGAAAGCCACACAACCTTACTGAACCCTTTCCTTCATCAAGCATATAAGAAGCTGCAAAGAGCTCATGGGGCGCGGAGGAGAGGAAGTGACCCTTCGATACAGGACTCACCAATGTTCCCATGATCACGACAGAGGAAGCAATTGAAGTACATAGCCACGGCGCTCCCATGACTTTGTGAAATAGGGCCATGTGGAAGCAGTTCTGGGGCTGAAACTTGCCATCATGTGTTATGACACTGGCAAAAGACTGTGCTGACAAGGAGGGAGGAATTATCTGAAGTTACCTAGTACAGAAATGAGACAGTAACAGCAGGGTACCTGACTTTGGTTATAGGATCAACTTTTTCTGCCTTATCCTGGCAATGAAACTGCTGCTACTTACTGTACTTCTTTTTCAGTGTTTTGGGGTTTTTATGTGTGTAGTTTCCTTGTGGTTCTTAATTACATGAAGCTCATTGTACAGGGCTGCTAGGATCAGGAGCTGTGGCCACCCTTAAGATTTGTAAATAGGCTTAATAAATAGAAAAAATATTGTCCAAAAGTGCTGAAAGAGAAATTGACGCTATTTTATGAAAAACAAGCTATGAAAAATCTCTGAAACTTAAAGAACACTATTGTATATTTTCTCCTTATGTTTGGGGATTAATAATACATGTTCAAAGACCAAAGTGAAACCAAGGATTTGGGGGAATGTTTTGTAATACAGGAATTGAGTATGTGAAAGCACTCCTTGGTTCCCATAAACTGAAATTGTCTTAGTCTGAGCTGTCCCTTCAATCATATGTCTTTCTGGAGATGTGGCTTGAATGGTTCTTGTCTCTTTTCCTGTAAGAAACCTCCATTATTCATTAAATAGTTGATGAACAACCACCATCAGCAAAACCATTGTCCCAGTCAGTACAAGTGTAGGTTACTCATAGGAACCTTGGTGGCGAAGCTGTGTTTTTGGCAGAGGACTTCAGTCTTAAGCCATTACTTTCAAACCACAAGCTGTTCTTTGGCAGCCTGTTTGAAATCAGTGGTTTCAGTCATCTCAAGGGAGATTATGCCAGCATGCTTAAGCCACTGAACTGGGTAGTTCAGTCTGCTCCCTCCAGCAGCCCTTCTTCACTGTAGTGGGGGGAGCAACAGTGGCAGATTTCTGGAGGTCCTGCCAGCTGGAGCAGCTGCTTAGTCAGTAGCAGGTCCTGAAAGCTTTCTGCCTCCTGTTCTTCGGGTGGGGAAAGAAGTAGGAGTAGAAATCTACAGCAGCAATAGCTAGGAATAAGGTTGTCACACATTAATCTCCATGATTTGCAGCTTCCACGGCTTGTCTCGTGAGTAGTGCTCTGTAATTCCACCCCTGCGGTCATCAATAACCGTCCAAATCCCCTATCCCTAAGGTGCCTCAGTATTGATTTTGTCACCAGTAGCCTCCAAAAACTGGGTAATTAGAGAGCAATGGCACTGCTAAACTGTAGATAACAGTATGAAGGCAGTGATACAGCGATGGAAAGGTGTAGAAGATGGTAACTGCAGGGGCCTGAAGCCTCAAACCTGTGCCTTTTTGGTACAGTTTCAAAAAGCCGTTCGCTGTTTCTTTTTCTGTTTTATTTTGCACCACTGGTTAATGCTCATAGCATGTGCTACTTGGACTCCTATCAAATAAACTTTGAATTTAAAGACTCCACATGTTGAAGGTATTTTTTTTACTTGCTCTGCATCCCCTTCCCTCACTTTGTATCTCCATATTCCAGAATGTGTCCTCTCTGGTGAGGAATGTACTGTAATCAGTGCATATTGTGTCAAGAAACCATGATTACTTTAAAGCAAATAGGGTTTTGGGTTCAGTCTGGGAAGAAGCCATTTGAAGTCCTGTACAGCACCAGCAGTGCTTGTTATGTTATTGTGCTAATCCAAAATTTAGACAAATGTTGAAAAATAATCCAATTAATTGCTGACTTACTCGTTTTACTGAGATTCACAGCAGATGTGCATGCCTGCCTGCATGGAAATGACTATTAAATCAGAGCCAAAAGAACAAAGATCACAGCCAGAGAGGACAACAGACTAAAGCACACTGAGTCTGCCTGCTGTAGCCAGTGTTGGCAGGACATTTGTAGTGAATGTGAAATTCACCATCCACCATTTACTTTGCATGATATACAGTATATTGAGACTGAGATCAGGAGATTTTTGATAAATATTTTTAATTAATATTTTAGTCCTTCCTATTAAAGCTTGGACTTCATAATCTTGAAGCAGGGTAACCTATTTAAATGCAGTGTCATCCCTTTATGGTATTACCGCTTGGCTCTTCAGCAGCAGTTACTATAAGCTCTATTTAAAAAATTAAAGTTCCAACCACAACAACTCTAAAGCTTGACAAAAGATAGGAAAGGCAACACTGAATGCTTAAGTATTGTGAATACCCACAAACCAAACCAGTGCAGTAATATCTTATCTTAAACCAAGATGACATAGGTACTTTTGAATTGTATTCTATCACTCATGCTCTGCATAACCCAGCTTAGTTTATTAGAAATGACATTATTTCCAAAGTCAAAGTTATTTCTCTTATTAGAGTATCTTTTGTGTGTTGTACACAGTTAAACTTGCTGAAGTTGTTTCAGTTCTCCCTCGATTGCTACTGTTCTCTCTACTGTTGCAAGTGGTCATGTGCTCTGTTATGCATGTCACAATTTGCAAACCTCTACTCTGTGTTACTATGTACAGTAGGGTATCTACCAAGAAGCTGAATATTTTCTAGTTCAGAGCAGAAATTTTGAGGCAAGTGTTTGGCCTGCTAGTTCCAAGTATAAAGTTGTTCCATCTGTTTAACTTCACTGTCAGTTGTTGTGAGTGCATTCACAGGGGTCGTTGAACTAAAAGAGCAGTATCTATACACTTTCTGCTATCTACAATTTATACCTACCAAATTTACTTGAAGTAAATCTAGGAGTGTTCCCATGCAGTGAAAAACCATAGCCATATATTATTTACATCTTCATTATTCCCAGAAAGAAGTCTACCTACTTATGTTGAACTTAGAATATTTGTGCGTTTGTCTGGAGAATAGCTTTGCAAGGATAAACTCTACATTTTTGCATTTTGCCAGTATCTGGACTAATACTTCAATAGAAACTGATCTGTTTTCTATACTTTGCCAAGATTCCACTCTTCAAAAATAATTCTAAACCTTCTGATATTTGCCTTTTATGTTTTTTGGCCAGCACCTTCTTGCAGAAGGACAACTAATTTCTTCAGTGAGACGGCTCTCCTAACATCAGCAGAGGTTCTCTTCATTGGGTTATCAACTATTTGCAGTATTTTAGCAGTGCCTCACCACATTAAAGGCTGGCCTGATGTTTGAGCTTTAGAGCTCATCTACACAGAACAGAATAGCAGTATGAAGTTTTTGTCCTATTCTGCAGCTGCAAAGCATTCAGAACTTGTGTAACCACTGTATTGGGAGAGGTGAAGGTATCTTAAAACTCAAGTCATTAGCTTGAGAGGGATGGAATTTGGAGGAGGCAGGGATTTTTCATGCAAGAAACTTGGATGTCCAGACTTCCTACTCTCCTCTTCCATACTGCTAATTTTCAGATTAGGCTTAGTCCACTTATTCTTACAACGTGTTTTCCTATGCATCAGCAGTATAAGCCTTTTAGTAACATGTCGGTTCTTCTCGCAAAACAGGACAAACCTGTGAAGTTACTAGAAACTTGGTTTTGAGAGCAGGTTTGAACATGACTGTGGGGAAAATTCTTAACATGATTTACTAGATTTCCTACAAAGGCCTCAATAAATATGTTGTTGTAACTGCTCGGGCAAGAGGCCACTTTCTGCCTTCTTGTTTGTGCTTAGGTAGCCGCTCACACTTCCCCTAGCCTTGCTACAGCTCCTGTAGCGTTTGGTGACTAAGTGGATAGGTTGAATTAGTCTCTTGTAGTGTCAGTGCTATTTAATGCACTTCTGGTCTGATCGGCAGATCGTATGACTAGATTACGGTGGCTAAACCAATGCTTTGGCACATTGACTATTAGCTGAATCTCCACGCATGTCCAGGAGTGAGTAAGAAGAGTGAAGCTTTGCATTGATCTTATGTGAAAAGATCTAGCATAAGTAGCAATGTAATTTTAGGAGAAGTAATTTTGAAACTTAAATTTTGCCTTCTTGCAGTCACAAAAGAATAGCCTTTTCCTCATAGACTTTGGTTACATCCAGAAATGCTGCATTTCTTTCATTCAGGGTGTATGATTCAGAGCAGGATTGTATTGGCAGTAAGAATTCAACAGTGCTGGGACAATGTGGATGCACTATGTGCTGTAAGGAGTACTGAAAATAAATATAACAGAAGACCTGATGGTGTTGGCATTGTCTTCTTGAAGCTTATGGAACTGCTGATGAGGAACCTATCCAATATTAAAACATTAGTTTAACCTTTTGTGAATATAAATAAGCCTTTTTTTCCCCCTCATTTTACTGACATTTCGAACTTGCTGCTGATGTTTGTCTAAATGTTCATGACTCCATGTTATTTCTAATTAAAATGCTCTGAAAAAAATAGCTATAGTTTGAAACATTTTTGCAGACACAAGCATGTTTGCAGTCGTTCTAGCTTCTGCTTTCCTTGATGATAAGCAAAATAATTAAGTGCTTATCAAATCTGCTGTGTTTATTTCTCTTTTCTGTTAGTTGTTTATTGCCTCCTCTTTCTAATTTCCATTCTTGCCTGCTCCCATTTAATTTTTTTAAAAATCTTTCCCTCCCTTTCTCTTCTCTTCTCTTCTCTTCTCTTCTCTTCTCTTCTCTTCTCTTCTCTTCTCTTCTCTTCTCTTCTCTTCTCTTCTCTTCTCTTCTCTTCTCTTCTCTTCTCTTCTCTTCTCTTCTCTTCTCTTCTCTTCTCTTCTCTTCTCTTCTCTGTATTTAATCATCCCCGATTATAATAGGTAGTATTGATCAAGTACAAGCAAACACAGTAACCGGCTAGTTGCTCATTGCATTTCTGAGTTCAAGTAAGGTCTCTCAGTTATTATAATACATAGGAATAGCAGTAACAGGCAATCTTTTCTTTAATCAGGTCAGATATAATCACAATGGGAGTCTACTTCAGCCCAGTAAAAGCTGCAGGTTTTTGTAATATGACTGGCTTTTTGTATATGTAACGGGATTTTAAGCTGTATGTACAGGGCGACAGCTGTCTTTCTAAAAGGTAGACAGTGTTACTGCTTGCTTTAAATGGACAGGCTTGCGCAGCCCTATAGTACATTCACATACACTACACTAGATACAAGTCTGTGGTGAAAATTCCTGTATTTCTGCCACAATTTTCTTGTCTGCCTCACCTGGAAGGTAACATCTTTCACTGGCTAGAAACCAGGGCCTAGATTTCCAGGGATTTTAAAGAATGCTTTTTCTCCAAAGAATTTGTCTACTCCATTTTGTGTAGAAATATGGTCCAGCTAGATTTCTGTTACCTTATTCCATTCCAGCTTTACATGTGAAAAAAGCTGTTCATCCTGGCGTAGCTATATTATTCTTAAAAACACATGGCTTAAGGATGTTACATAATTAACAGGATTACTACTTTGAAATACAGGCTAAATGTCTGTAGCAAATGTGTCCATCTCCAGCAAATACAGCTTCCAGACAGGATGCATAATTTGTGTAATGGCTTGTACAACAGTGATGAATTTGAAGGCATTCTTTTTTCCCTTTGCCCTCCCCCCCCATTACTGAATTGTTATGCATGTGAAGCCAGAGAATATCTTGGGTCAGAATGCCTCTTGGAGCTTTTGTTTTACATAAGCAGTTGAAAAATATCCTACCACAGAATCTTCTCTGTTACTTGTGTTACAGTTTTGTTTTACAGTGGACAAGCTTTATGAACTCTTTTTTGACCACTGGATGCAACTAGCATTGGCCAGTTTTAGTTGGTGGAGCAGACGCGATGCTGACAAGAAAAAATTGTTCTTAATGCAGCCTAATGTTTTTTGCATTAAAGGTTTATTTTCAGCTGTTCCTAGTTTTACTGGACTTATTTGTATAAGGCTGTGTGTGTGTGTGTAAACCAGGTGGAATCCAAGTCTCAATATCTACTTGAGGACCTGGGGTTGCGCTTCAGTGGTTGTTTTAGGTCAATCTACGAAAATGCTGCCGTCTTGCCCCTTTCCACCTGTGTTTCTGGCTGTCCTGACGTGGCCATGATCTGCCTAAATTGTACTCCAACTTCCCGCTATGTAACTTCTGCTGCTTATCTCACTGTGTGGTTGAACAAATGCTGGTGCTGGCGTAGGGGAAGGAGTAACCAGAAACAGAAGCTGGAGTAGGCGTTGATGAGGAGGGAGAAGTGGCAGACCACAGAGCTGCCCAGTTGAGCAGCAGCTCTCTATCTGCCTCGGCTTAAAGCAATCACAAGCGATAGCCTTAAACAGGAGTAAGTGCCTTGATAAAGTTGTGTGGGTAAAATAAGTTCCTATTCTCACGCCAGTAGCACCTTGTTTTCTCATTATCCTTTTAATAGAGGTACCATTTTGATGGAGACTTCCAGCCTTAGCCTGGGCAGTTGACTGCAGCAGTGTCTTACTGAGTTGCAGCTGGAGGACTGAAGATCTTGAAGTATATTGGCTGTCAAATCTGCAGGCAAAATAGTTTTCAGAAAGCTCTAAGAGTTCATGCTTCTAGCCTCGTTGACGAGCCTGTCAGTTCTTTGATGGATATAAGGAAGACTTGCTGCCACGAGTCCCATGCCATTGCCTTGGCTTGTCCAAGAACTTTTAATATTCCCTCTTCCATGGGAGAGGCAGTAATTGCACTTAAGGTACCTTCTTAGGCACTGAGGAGTGGTCTGGGACAGAGCACCCACTGTTGTAGTACAATACAACTTTTTGTGTATGGAGTGGACCCGTGGAAACAGAAATATGGAATTTCTGCCCAAGATGACAAGTGTCTGAGAAGCTCCTGTAAGTTTGTAGGCCTCATTAAATTATCCGCATTGTCAGGGACCAGCAACATGGTTCTCGAGAGATCCATTGCTAGTTGAATGAAATGGAAGAGGGAAGGATGCCATATTGTTGGTGTGGTGTCCTGCATGCATTGTGATCCAAGTACTTGTGCTTTGGTTCGGTGGATTTTTGATCTCTCCGTGGACCTCTGCAAGTTCCTGTGTTTGTAGAGGAAGCTTCTTAGTGTAGGGCTACTTCAGTATTTAAAAGGTAAAAAAAATCTTCTAAGAAATAAAGCATAAATATTTGAAGATATTGTTGGAATCCACAAAATGTTAGAGTCTTTAAAGAATATTGAGCAATAACTATGGCATCTCTTTCCACTGCTGGTCTAAGAGCAGGCCTGGCTGTTGCTAGGAATGGCTTGATACGATGGATTTTGCTGTGGGAGAGGGAGATGGACTAGATCAGAGGGTCCAGACTGCAAACTACTTGTTGTTCAGAAGACTTCAGAGGATCACTTTATAATGTGGTTGACTGGGTTTTAGATTTGCTTTTTTGGAAACATGCAAACAAGCCCCAGCTCATGTTTGCATTTGTACTAGAACAAGGAAGCAAAGCTAAAATAATAGCATATAATAACAACAAAAATATGTGTTCAAACTCTACACTAATAATTTTGTCAAAAATGAAAATAATTATGATGGCACTGCAATAAATGATAAAAGGGTTTTTCTCCTTTATTTTATTGGGTTCAGAGATGATGAATATTGACCTTCATAGTATGTCAAGTTTTTGATTGTGCTTACAGAACCAATTACACCATTACACCCCAAAACAAAAGTACACAGTTTAAGCTTGTGTGAGCACATTCTAATAAGTGACTTTACTACAGTTTCTGTTATTTGAATGTTTTGCTTTATCTTCCAGCTTTTTTACAGGTAGCAACATATTGATTGTCTTAATAGGAATAAATGCCATTCTGCTAGGAGGAAATATGATGGAAGTGTCAGCTGGCATTGTGCTTTGCTCCTTTTTTTTTTTTTTTTTAAAAACACTTAAAATAGGAGTCCTGTCCTACAAAATAAGTTGCAATGCCTTTCACTAATTTTTGGATGCTACTTTGCATAATAATTGAAGCATTTTGAATATCTAGCATTCTGTGAGCACTTTGAATACAGAAATAGAATGGCTGATCAAAAATGCTATTTTTTCTGTAGTTCTTCAGTTGAACAAATGCATTGACAATTTAAATAGGAAAAAGCCTGTTAGAGACTATAATCTCACTATAGAAGAGCCCAAGCTAGTCATGGTGGATTTTTTTTTTTTTTTTTATAAATATCCCATCTTCAAGGTTTAAGCAACATAATAAATTTTAGTGAAAAGCAAAGTATGTTTTTAGGATGAGATACTCTTCCAAGGGAGGGCAAGTATACTGGTTTTCTTTGTAGAGAAGTGTTAGCACTTAATAAATATGTTTATACTCATACCACCTTGTATTTAATCTTGTTTCTAACACTTGGACTTCATGTATCAATTTGTTTTTCAGGCAGCAGCATCTGTCCAAAGTCCTTAATATTTTCTGGATCTTGTACAGCAAGTGCCACAACCAGGCTAGTTGAGCAGAATGTACACAATGAAGCGGCTCAGGGAATAAATGGAAGTGTGCCAGTCAAACAGTCCCCACGTTCAGCTTCAAATCCAAAGCCACAAGGTAAATAATCTCAAATGTTTTGGTTAAGGAAGTTGTTCTTCATCTCAGACTTGAAGAGAAACAGTGCATCAAAAGAACTGTGTTTCTCTGAAAGTAAATAGTGGGGTAAAGGCTTGCTACTGAAATAGAAATGTTCTGTAAATGCTTTTTGAATATGTAGTTTCTGATAATATTTTGTTGAAAAAGGTTCTCAGAAGGAAAGCTGAACTTACTACTATATATTACTATTACTATATTACTATCTTAAAAAGTGTTGATACACCTATGTGCTTCTATTTCCAGTGTCTAGTAATTTCCTGTGCACTTACTGCCAGGCAGCAAGTATTAAATTGGTTTTCTGCCCAAGAAGTGGCTCATAAGTAGAGGTGGGAGAACACATGAAAGACCCTTGATTGTATTGAACTATTGTCAGGGCTTATTTTTCAAAAGGATCGCTGCATTTGAACTGAAAGGTTGTGATATTATTTTTTTAATTAGATGGAGGGTTTGGCAGGCTGGCTTCGAGATAGAGGCGGTGGGGAAGATATTCAGGTGCTTTGGGGTTCTAGCTGAGTTCAAGAGGAGCCCTCCTGAGGAGTAAGTGAAATGAGATGGAAAGTTTGTGTTTCTGCAATAAAAGCTGACCAATAATGTCTGCAGAGTACATTTCCCTTCTTTATTTCTGTAAATAGTATCTTTACTTTTAAAAGCGAAAGAGATCAGCCTACGTGTTGACTTGATATATCTAAAACTCAAACCATCTTTTTATGTGGGCTTCTCAGTAATATGGATGATTCTGCTGAGGGTGATCACAACAAAGAGTCAGTATATTCTGGAAATCTTGGATTCAGAGCAAATTTGAAATGATGTCTTTTAGGAGTGACATTCAATAGGAATTTCTTTTATCTCAAAAGTTAAAGAAAGGAGTGAATTTAGAAGACTGATATCATGATCCTGCTCTATGTCTTGGATTCTGAGACAGTGCTGATATGACAGAAAATAGAATTACTTCCAGAAAACTGCTCACATCTAAATCACATGTAGAAAGCAGAATCATATAGAATCATCATTTACTGGATTTAACTATCTGTATAGCGATTAATGGGAAAATACATCTTGAAAAATTTTACAACAGTCCTGAGTTAATATTAGAATGAAGAAGAAATTTATTGGAATGTCAAGACAGTGTTGTTTACTTAGGGAGAATGACAGCAAAATAAAGCTGTGGGTTTTGTATTGTTCATTTTGATGGAACTTTTGCCAGGATTGTTCACTAAACTAAGATGTTTTTATCAGTCATATGTAAACATTACTTATTCAAGTGGTCTTTCTGCACTAGGTCATAGGTCTTGGAAGCTAAGTTAACAAGAGAACATATGTTCTTCCAAAGAAAGAGATTTTAGAAATTTGTTAATGGATGAAGAGAAATGAGCAATCAATAAAATGATTTTAAGCCTTTCAAAATCAAAGCCAACCCACTTATTATACATTTTAGCTGATAGATAAATTAGAAGTTGGCTATTACTGGACCTCATTCATTCAAGTAGTTACGCAGCTGTTGTTGCTCCTTCCTAACCATGACTTCTGTTTTGTCAAAATTGCTTGCTCCAAAATGTGGCATAGCCAGTAATAGTATTGTAATCTAAGAAACACAGCTGTGTAGATAATATTCAGTAATACTGTTGTAAATAGTATTTTTTGCCTCCTTTGTTCCTGGGCCTATGTCTTTCTCCATTTATTTCTCATAATGTGCATCGTATCAAAGTTACATAGTATATCTTTTTCACCTCTTTATTTAATTGAAACAATAAAAAAATAGACTTAATGAGATGAGGTTCAGGAGTCCATATGATCCAAGCAAACTAAATTGGTTTAAATGTGGTTGCTAATTTTTTTTTAGCTTTTCATGTGCAGGTACAGAAACAATTTTGGTTTTTAGTAGCACAAAATGTTTTTCCAAATTGTTGTTTTATCCATGCAGATAGTAAATGGCCTTTCATAGTGAAAGGAAACAAGATGACAGGCCTGAATTGTAATGCAAGTGTATTTGGTTGTTGATGAACTAACTGCAAAATGACCTTCATGTAACCTACCAAAATGTATACCATTAAAAAGAGAGACATAAAGATGACTTTGAGGTTGTGTTACAAGTGGGGTACAGCTAATTTTAGTAAACCTAGCTTCAGTAGAGGAACTAGAGCTTTAATATTGAGGGAAAATGTCCAGAATCTTGATGTGAACCTTGGACTACGAATCTTTTTTATTTGTACTTGATTCCTGAGAAGCAATTTAAATATTTGGAAACGGATCACTCAGCGTAGCTGGATCAGGTGAATAAATTTCTGCGTAGAATCCAATATAAAATTCTTTCTTCTAAATTTCTTTTTTTTTTTCTTGGTATTTCAGGGAGAAAAGCTAGCTGTCAGTTACATTGACAGTAAAAGGGCAGTTTTTGTTCCCCAATAATTCCTTCCATCTGCAATTTAGAAATTCATATGTATTGACTACAGTTTGATTCCTGGAAGTCTTTGCAAATTTGGAACAAATCACAGTCTGTACCAGCTGTGAAACATGGTATTTTGCCTTTTCATTAATGCAGTGCATTCTCTGATAAAGTGGACTAGTACAGACTGGAGGTAGTCAATAGAACTTGCAAAATATGCTACGGAGTTCCAAGGTAAATACCATGCATGAGAGAAGAAGCAAATTGTTAGATAAATTTACCTTTACCTACAGATATTTGGGCAGTGATCTTAACCTAGCAATGGCATATTGCATGTGGAGTGATGTGCAAATTGAGCAATTTTATCTAGTTTCTTCTTTTCCCTGCTCTTTGAACATCTTGCATGACTTTTATACAATGCCCAATTACTAAATGCTGAGCACTGAAACTGTTGTCTGTACCAGGCTGTATTATTGTAGGAAGGAAAATATGTTGAAATGTCAACACTTCTTCAAAGCAGTGAAGTGTCTTGTCAGTTCAAGACTGTACATCAGTTGCTCATTTAAATTTTCCTAATGAGTGCTTAGGAGTACTTGTGAGCCTCCTGCTGAGGCTGAACAGGCATTTTTGTTTGGATTGGAGATGATTTTCCACTTCAGAAGATGTCCTGATTTGTGCTACTGTGAAGTGATATGGACACAAAGGATTCAACACATAGACTTCAGCAGTTAATTTTAGCTGACTATCTACTGTATAGCATCAATCCTGTCCTCCTTTCTCAGTTGATTATAATATAGTCTGTGGTTCTGAAGTTATTCAGTGGCCTGGGCCCAGAGAAGCTGAAAGACTTCTTAAATGTCTGGAATGTAGACTGTACTTCTCTGGCAAATGAAACTTCCACAATTAAAGATGAATTGAACTAAAACTGAGAGCTATTTCTAGCTAGACTTACCCAGTCTCAGTGGTGCTTTAAGAAACCTGTGGCAATGTCTCTTTCAGTAACAAAATTGCCAAATCCCAAACCTTATTTCCATGAAGAAATGAGAGAACAAAGCACATCCGATTACTATTAGTCTTCCTTCTTAATATATTGTTGGAAGATACCTATTCTCTTGTGATATGAAAATACTGAAATGTACATCCTACGTTTACAAAGAGCAAGTGACTTTTTATCTCTTTCTAGTGAGTCTATGTTACTGCTTATTTTGTACTTTTCTGGCAAGTGTAAATCTTTGGTGTCTATCCAGCTGTGCTCATTTGACCTTTCTGAAGGTGATGGAGAACGCAGGGAGGTGACGAAGGATGACTCAGTCAGGAGAGCTGTAGTTGCTTACCACAGGAACTTCTAGCTCTGTATTTTCATTGACTCAAAGCGTAGCAGCATTTTTAACCAGTAGAGTTAAATGCCTAGAGGGAGACTGAGCACATTTTACTTTCTAAGAGAAGAGACAGATGATCTTTGCTAATGTGCTTTGGCGTCAGCAAAGGTGGTTGCAGCTTTTTAGCCATTTGTAGCATTACCTGTCCTTTCCTTATGTATATGCACAGAGTTGAATGCACGGCAGCTTAAACCTTGATTAGGTGTTTTGGCTAGGATTATATAGCCACAGCTATCTGAGTGTGCTGAGGAGTTTCCTTTGAGCAGAATATGCAGTTCGTATCTCCTAATGAGCTCAAAATTCTACAATATAGAGACAAGAGTTTACAAAATAAAACAGAGCTCTGTATTATACGGTGTATTACAATGGGTCAGTCTTTTCTCTTTTTTTTCTTTTTAAGATTCTTGCTCTGTGCACATTGAAAAAATAATCTGATTAAAACAAAACACTTCAGAAGTACATTGAGGGTAGAATTAATGGAATTTGTTTTCCGTAATCCCTGTTAACAAGGTTGACCTTACAAGAAGGTTTGCAGGGCTTTTTTACACTACTGATTCTTTTCATTGATCTTGTGACTCTCCTTTCCGCATTGCTCTATTTCTAAAACACAGTAGCTACAGCAGCAGCTTATTAGGGGAAATGTTGTCTGTTAGATGGTAATGGGGAATAAAGAAGAAAATACCTTGCATTAGTGAATTGACATGGCTGTTTGGTTTGTCTTTATCCTCTGAAGACATTACAGGAATTTTCAATATATTGCTATTGTCCAGTTTGACTAGAGGTTCCTTGTGCATGCCCCAATGAAATGCTGCTAGGCTGGGGACTCTTCAATTTTTTCTTCATAGTAACAGCAGCAAAAGTGTGCAACACCTCCACAGCGTGTCCTAGAATTTGATTTTTGTCCCAGTAGATCTAGTATAAAAATAACTTCCAGCTAATTCCTTCTGCTTTATTAGTTGATGTTAATTCCCTCAAGTTTAGTAGTTTCAATATATCCATGTGAGGGTATTAACATTCTGTGCGACATACAAAAGAATTGAAGAGCTGTATGAGTCCGTTAAATAAGAGAATTTGCAGGACTGCAGGTTATACAAAATCTGTTGCAAGAACAAGAAGTGTTTCTACAAACTAGCATGGTGCTGGTCAATAAATCCACCCAACATCCCCTTTTCCCTTCTGTCTTCTCCCTGAGGGAATGGCAGTACCCATGCTCGATTGTGTTGCTTTTTCTCAGCTGTCCCACCACTCTTGTCAGTGCAGCAAGCTATTCAGTACTTGGACAATTATCTGATGCTCGTTGGCCTAATTCTGCCAGACTTTCTTCAAACTCCCTGAAAAGAGGGAAAGCTGCTCCACTGCACTGCAGCTGCTGCTGAGCAAATGTATGCGGCTTCTCAGGAGGGACTTCAGTTTTCACACGTACTTAAGGGGTTACACAATTTAACATTCCGCTTGTTTCAGGATTGCATTGTAATGATCTGAAAGTTGTAGCATTTTAAGTTGTCTTTTCTGTACTTCATCCTTCCCTGAACTTGCTTTATTGTTTGTATTAATAAACATAAAATAAAGCTTGAAAGGACCAAAGGTACACATGTATACACAGTAAAAGAATCTGGTCTACAGTAATTCTTTTCCTTCTCCCTCTGATTATTTCATTTATCCACATTTTTAGTTGATCCAGTTGAAGTCTAAAGCTTTTTGTGGTACGTTCTTTTCTTCATAGAGGCCCTTGTGGTACTTTTCAGACTGCAGTCCCACTTACGTGCAATTGAGTTCTTGGAAGGACAGATTAATATTACCTCCTATAAATTTAATGTAAGGTAGAGATAGAAAGTCACCCTTATTCAAGTGTTCCTTCAAGTTTATCTTAGTCTATGATAGTGTATTTGCAAGAATTTTTTCAACAACGCTTTCAAATGTCAGTTGATAGGATTTAAAATCATTCCTGTGGTGCACACATTTTCCAGGGTCTGTCAGTGTGCTGTTCTAGCGTCAGCAGTGCAAGGAGCGTGGCTTTTTCACATCCATCTATTGTGTATCCTGTACTGAGTGCTTATTATTCTACCATGAGAGCTGCACGTGATTCCTAATGCCAATTCCCATCCTTCCCTTCGTGTTTGTTCCTTGGCAGGTCTGTGTAGTTACTGGAGTGCTTGTGCCTGTGGAGTGGTGGCCAAGCCCCTGGGGCTGCTGATTCCGCTGGCAGTGCATTGCCTACTCCTGCCAGTTTATGCCTGCCTTTTATTAAAGGGCAGATATCATATTTATTTTTTAATTTCATATCAAATGCTTTTGCTTCTCCCCACGAAATGTTTTGGGAGTGTGTGTGGGAATTAATAGAATTGTTTTCTTGGGAATTAAGTCTCTCTTTTTGATAGAGCCAAAGGGGTGTTGCTCTGATGGTGGAACACATTTCGAGCTATGTCTGTGGAGTGTGTTTGCCGACAAATGCTGCATAGTTGCTTAAAGGGATAAAAGTTAATTTAAAATCCCCAGCATTTGTGACTTCAATTGCTTTATGTGTATTTTGCATTCTAGCCGCTGCTGCATAAGCAGTGGCTGATCATTAACAATCTGATTAGAAGGACTTATTGTAGGGATGGTGAAAAGCAAGAGCAAAAAATGTTTTCAGAGGCCCAGGTTTGCAGCAGTGTAAATAGACAAAGGTTCAGTAAGTAAAGGAAGCTCAAAGCTGAGGCAAATAACAGTCAGTGGAAAAGGTATTATTGTTGTCACTAGGGAGAAGGTAAAGAATGAGAGCACCAGAGTTTTGAGGCAGCGATTTAAATATCTCTCTTGAGTTCCACAGCACAGCTAGATCCTCTGATTATGCTTAATTTTTTTTTATGATAAAACATGCATTTATGGAGGCCACATACATGTTTACAGTGCACTATAAAACCCAAACAAACAGGAACCTGCCCTGCAGTTTTCTAGCTTGTTCAGTATGTTTCTGGTATGTGGTTCAGCTTTTATCCAAGAAATATAGCAAGATGTCTGATGCCAGACGTTGCTTAAACAACCTATATGAAGTCTCTGTTCTCTGTATTGATAAAGCACCTATAGGGTTAAACAAAGCCAAAAGCATCTCTTCTTCATTTCTGCAGTAAGTTCTTATACAAAAATCTCATATATATTCTAGCAGTTCAAAGAAATAGTTTATAAGCAACTGATTGGTGGTGGTTGCTGTTGTTGTTTGCAGTGCCTCCAAAGCCAATTCATCTGCAGAAGGTGTCACCTGTTACATACCAAACCTCTAGACATAAAGCTTTATCAAATCAGAAGCCAAGAATGGAGGAAGAGACACCCACCCCTGTTTCTGGTGTTGCAAAGGAAAAGTCCAGTAAAGTGTCAGATCTCATCAATCGTTTTGAGGGAGGCAGGTACGTAATAGAATTGGAATTGGTTCGTAGCTCTGTTGTATGTCGATTGTTGGAACTTGAACCTGTGAGGAAGAACGTTGGTACTGCAGTGGTGCTCAAACATATCCCTGCCAGAAGAGATGATGGCAAAACTGCGCGTGTTTTGAAGTGGTGTGAACCAGCTGTATATTTGATCTGTACAAGGTGTGCTTTTTGGTAAGGTTCTAGACTTAATTTTTCTTTTAAAAAAGGAAACAAACAAACTTGTAGCATTTTTCAAACATCCTGAAAAATGTTAGCAATTTGAAAGAATTTCTGATTTTTAGAATGAAACATTGCAGCTAATCTTCTTGTAGGAAAAAAACCCCACACTTCTACAAGCAAATGGAAAAAACTGAAATCCTGGTTTCCTTTTATACTGTCTTAAATAGTACAGTTCACTGCCCTCACATGAATGATCTGAAGAGGTTGTTTGTTTTGATGGCATACATTCTCTATACTGTATGTCTTGTAATACCTGGTAGTTTTGGTGGAATAGCTTGATATTCTTGAGTTTTGATACTACCTTTTACAGGAAACATTTGGAACTTCCAGAAAGCCCATTACAGATGAACAGCTCAAGAAACAGTCCACTGACAGCTGAGCATTGCAAGTTTTGGACATGGCTTTCTTGTGTTTCCTGGGGATACTGATGCTCTGAAGGATGCCCTACATGGGCATGAGTGAATGTACAACAGAACGTGTCCTTCGGAGGAGCCAGAGTATTAAGACTTTCAATGAGTTTCCCCTCAACGTGGGGGAAATTTAATCCTTTATGCAGAAGCAGCTGAGCATTGCAAAAGTACATTCGTCTAGTGGAATAGAAATAATTTTAGAGTGTTATCTGCAAGAAACTTCTGTCATTAGGCAAAGACTTAATTGTAGTCTGTAGTGACTGCTGCTCAAAGATGTGGGAAAAAAAATAACTGCAGCATTGGAGGTCTGGTGAATTTTTCTAGCACAGGTCTCTAGTCCTGTTACCAGTTTATTTCCCAGTCTTCCTCCAGAGCATCACCCAAGTCTTTAACAGTGTAGTATCCTTAGAAAACACAATTTTATCCTTTCTGAAAGGAAACTTCTCAGGTTCATTGTGCTCTACACCAATGGACCCTATATTTCTTCCTTCTGGAAATGCCCACTGCATTGTAAAGGAGCTTTTTCAATATTATTCAACTAAAAGAAACTATAAATATAACCAAGGACATCTTTCTTATTTGTGAACTTTAAATAAGGATGTTTTGTGGACTAGTAGTAGCTGAGTTATTTTTTGGCCAACATAGTTCGTTAAGTACACCTAATACCTGTCCACTGATTAAATTTTCCTCAACATTATGACCTCTCCTTATGGGAAACTTCAATAATTATCGTGTTGCATTTAGGAATGTCATGCTGTGGCTGTTGAAACAATTCCTTTTATTTTAAATGAACTCAGGTCTCAAAATGTGTGTTCCATGAAGGTGAACTCCACTTGTAATTATAGGTCTTTGAAAGACTAGGTAGCATGTTTATGAACTGCAAACTGTGATCGTCAATTATGATAAAGTATTTTCATTACTCTGTGCAGCCCACAAACATGTAGGCTTGGTAAAAAGTTAATTAAACCTCTTTTCTGTGTGCATGCAATTGAAAAATGTAAATCAATTCTATCAGATTTAAGCTTATTTTTTTAGAAGGGCATGATCTTTACACAACTAAATGAAAAGTGATTTAATTTTTTGTTATGTGATAGATGATGATGAAGCCAGTCTAAGATATTTTTTGAGCTCTGTGTACTGAAGTGCAGAATATGCTTACAATATTTCTATAAACTGTCCTATAAATAATGAGTAAACATACGATTTGTAAGCAGCCTTCATCTTTCCAGAGGATTAATGGTCCATACTAGGAAAAATATGATAGAGGGACCGTCGTGGTATCATTTTGCAGATTGAATATGCTTCTTAAATGTGCTTCTTAAATGTACCTCAGACAAAAATGTATAGGTTTTATTTTGGTTCCAATGATTTTCATTTTTTATGAAACTTTAGTAAAGCCAAGCACTTTTACAGAGTAGGCTAACATTTATATTAGCCTAAAAACCTCAAAAAAATAAAAAGAGAAAGAGATAGTGAAAGGTATGAACAAGAGATAACATATGTTCAAAGAGGAGGTAAAATATAGAGGAATAAAACTTTCAGCAAAGATGCAGCATGACAAAAGGACATGCTAAAATAACAAAAGTGGGGAAGATATGGTATAAGAATTTAAAGCTGCTCTTGCAATGTGCTGAACTAAGGAAAGGTGTTGCTTGTTAGTTTAGACATTGAACTGCAACTTGGGAGACCCTGAGCCTTTCTCCTTTTCTGCCTTTAATCTGGGCCAGTTTGGGCAAGTTGCTTTGTAGTATATATTTGCTCAGTTCCCTTATCTGTTCATGTAGCTGATTATATTGCCTTACATTTTATATTCTCGTCCCTTTTCAATTTCAGTTTGTAATGAATCATTTGGATGACATTCAGGGTTTCCAGTAGGAGATGCATGTTTGTTTTATTTAATGGATTAATGCAGTTCAAGTCTTAATGACCTGAACTTCCTATAATTAACACAGGAAGCAATGGTTTGGGAGGAATTGCTTATATGGTGCAACTCTCCTGCTCTTCACGTCAGAGCTTTTCTATAATGCTATTTTTAACTTTTCTCTTTTCTATATTTTGGTTTTTGGTAGTTTTAGCCCATTAAATCCTAGTGATTTGAAGAAAGATTCCTCTCTTCTCCATATTTCTAAATCTCAAGGAAGATATGGGTCAACACCACCACCTCAGCCAAAACTCCCCTGCCAGCACCCACTACAAAACCAGGGAAACAGTAATACCGACAAAACTCAGGTTGCACAGCTGCACACAGCCAACGGAGTAGTAGCACAAGACCAGACAGAAGATGAAGACAGGAGTTTATCTGACCGTGGCTCCACTGTGTCCACCCCGGTTCCAGATAATGCCATCAACAGCAGCTTGATAAACGGGGAAAGAGAAAGTACCTCCAGAGAGTCACTGCAAAGTGAGACAGCTTGTGAAGGACAGATGCTTAACAGCTGCTGCAGGTCTCCAAGCAGTGATACACTGCTCCTGTCTGAAAATGAAACTCTAGCAACTAATGCTAATGTGAAGGAAGAACCAAATGAGGAAATCAGCAAACAAGATCAACCTGTAGAAACAAAGGTAAAAAGAGAAAATGTTTCCTTTTTGCTGTATTACCACTTTGTATAATTTCTCTAGGTTTTTATTTACAAAAATAGGCTTTCTAGAGCAAGTCAGAAAGTTGAAAATATTTCCATTACTTTTCCTCTGAAACTGAAAATTTGTTACCATTTCCTTTACCCTTAAACAAGGCTATTTTAAAAACAAAACCGAGCAAATTTGTCTTAAACTACAAAAAGAAAAACTACAAAAAGGTTGACTATGCAGTAGCAATTCAGTGACCTGCTTCTGAAAATAGTGAGCAAAACAAACAAACAAACAAAATTGTTTTGTCAAAATTTTTTAGTGTTGAAACTTTTCTGCTGTTAGCCTAGAAAATTACACAAATTCCAGAGCAGGAGGTGTGTTACCAAAAGGATATGGATGCTTCAAACAGCTTGTCAGAGTTTAGAAGGAAAAAAAAAAAAAAGGAAAAAAATTTTTTGCTCTTATTTTCCCTTCTCCTTTTACTTCCCCAATTAACTATCTAAAAGTTCAAAAAAAAAAGAAAAAAAAAAGTGAAACTGAAATATGACTACACATTTAGCACCGTGCTTCAGCTGTGCCAGACTGCAAGGGACACGTGTTAGTGGTGTATAGAAAATAAAATTGCACGTGTAGTAAACTGCAGTAACACAGCTTCGGGAAGAACTGTCATGTGAATCCTTAACTTGGATGTAGTTGTTAAGTCCAAGCTGGAAAGGCAACGGCAGTCTGCTAGCTATCGGGTTGATCTGTGGTTCAGAATATATTAAATATATGCCTTGTTAGCAAGGAGACTTACATCATAATGAATTTGAGCTTTCACATAAGGAATGTTTTAAATAATTAAGGGAAATAAGTGGGTGGAAGAAAATCTGTCTCGGGAAATGAATTGCTAAAAAAACATGCATATATCCACTTCTAGAAGTTTGGTTATGTAGTTACTGAAGCATTGATGACCAATAAACATCATTAAATGTTCTGGTTTAGCCATAGTACGAGTGAGTCATGGCAGAGGGGGCTGAGCTTGACCCTGTCAGCCTTCCTCTTCACTGCAGAACCAAACAGCTGAGCACTGATAAAGCTCTTCACTTGCCTGTCAGGAGTACACCTGCATCAATTAACTACAGACCTCTCCAAGCCCTTGAGTTTGGTTTGCTAGGGGTCACATACGTGACATGCTTGAGGGTAAATTCTGTGGCAGGGAAAGGTGGGTTTCAAATCCTTCTGTATTACAGGATAAAATATCCTAGGTAATGGCAAGAAGATGGGCGGGGAGTTGTGGTGTTGTGGTTTGTCTAGGGGATTGTTTTTGCCGGTAATGTATGAACATTATGATTCCCATCCGAACATAAGCCTGGTCAAAGTCCAAGGCACCTTTAACCTACCACACCTCTCATTATGTTTCTATCTCCTGTTCAGTAGTGCCTGTTTCCCCAGAATGTGCCAATAAAGTGCTGAATGCTCTGTGCGTGTCAATATTACGCTTTAATCCAAGTCACACGGTAAGGTGCTGGCAGCATTTTCAGGAAAAAGCAGAAATGGGAGGCAGTCCTATTGTAAAGTCCAGGAAAGAAGTGGGCAAATACTGATGGAAGCAATCTCATCAAAGTCTATCTTTGAGCTGCTGGGTGACAAACACATGTAATTTGCCCTACCAATAATCAGATTGTCAGATTGCGGTGTAATGTGACTGCTACTAGGGGTATTATTTGCTGGTGCTAGGAAGATAAAAAAAAAACAACAAAAAAAAGAGCAACTAACCAAAAACAGAAAGCCCAAACAAAAAGGCCCAGAAATATCTATGAGAAACTAAAAGAAGCCCATTCAGGATGACTCTTAGGTCAGCATGACTGGGGAACTACATCTGTAAGACTGAACTGGGTCAAAACGGCACTTGCTGAGATACCAGCTCGCTTGCGACGTGTGGACATCTCCTTTAGTCCAGTGAGATTAAGATCTGTGTCTACCACAGACTGATCTAAGGGCCACTATTTACAAAATGAAACATTGATTTAGATTGGATTAATGCAACCTATAGATTGAAATGAGCCCTATGGACATCTAAGTAGCTACTGCCATGCTGTGTGGAATAGGGAGAGGGTGATGAGGAACAGGAGAGGTCTGGTAGAGCTTTAAGATGTTACTCTTTCCAAGCAGGCACTGGGAAGGAGCAAGAGTATTCATACAGTCTGCTATTTTGCTCACTCACTTAGACAGTAAAGAATCTTGTAACTGGCACGCAGTACAGTTGAATTCGCACTACACAGACTAAGAGCACTCTTTTGCCCTTTTTAATTAGCAAGTCTAGGTGCAAATGATTAGACGCAATAGGAGCAGATGCATGTGAGTCATAGAGAAACTTTAAATTGCATATCTGATATATATATACTCTGATACTGATGCAAAGTATCTTCTTTTTTTCTCCTACAAGCCATATTTACTAATTCAGAGAAGAAAAGAAAGTGGTGCCATTTCTTTGTAAATGCATATCTGTAGAGCAGAAATAACCAAAGTCCACTGCTAGAAGGGGTGAAATAAATTGTGGAATGGTGCAAAACTGGAAAAAAATAATTTGCTTTTTAGACTTGGAGAAGAAAGCTTATTTTGAAGTAAAGTTGCTCTGACAATTATTTTTTTGTTCCTCATTGCTGTAGATTTGACTAAAAGTCATATTCTTGCAGGTTCTGGAAAAATTTAGACAAAGGTTACTGAATTTTGCAGTGTTCTTGCACTTTCCCCAAATGACCAGAGCAGAGTGTGCTTTATTTCTCTTATTTACTGTATTAGTTTGAAAGTCGCAAACCACGAATATCACAAGGAGAAAGACAGTTCAAAGAGAAAAGTTTTCTGCTTTGCAGCAGAAGCACCTTCTGTCACAAAATTTGGTTTGCCTGAAGTGCGGAGGCTGAATAGTACAAGAACATCCCAATCAATTAACATCCTGAATAACATCTTGTGAGAAATCTGCTGCTAGAAATAATTGAAGACGAGATGACAAATGTTTTGATATTTGTTGTGAGATTAGTAGGAATGAGGGATATAGACTGTGTGCATGCATGTCACAGATGGGGAAGAACTCATTGCGCATCTTTAAGAATGTCCTTACTCAGTGTCTCCTTTTTAATGGCAATATTGGGTGCTCTGGTGTTTTAGGTGCAAAACCTGTGCAGATCCTAAATTTCTAAATATAAGGTGAAGTTTTGATTTAAAAGGATGAAAGTTCCTTGCTAAATTAACGTTCTGGCAAGAAATTTTTACCATTGCAACACTTGAGAAAGAGGGGTCTACCAGATTCTTCCTGCTTCTACAATTTTATGCTCATCTTTAGTAAAAGTAAATCATGAACAAAGCTGTATATCTTCAGTACTCAATATAAACGTCTGAATCCTCTTTGGAAGAATTATCTTTTTAGGGATACCAGGATCTTTACTGCTTTTCTTGGCTACTGTGCAAGAAACTCGCCCATCGTTTGTGCAGTGGACTGTTGCATGGGATTAGTATGCCAGAAGGTGTTGGTAGCATTCAGGACTTTCAATGCAGGTCTTGCAAAATTTAGTGTATTCCTTGATTTCAGAAACTGATGACTCAAGAGACTAAAGGAAATATTAAATTCTCTGGAAATTTACATTTATATTCCCAATACTTAGGGAAGAAAGCTTTGAATCATGAAGCAGCTATGATATGAATTGTTTTAGAAAAGAAAATTCCACTCTCTTACTTTAGACCAATCTCAGCATTGCAAACAAACAAACACAACATAAACTGAATGGTATTTGTTCATATTCTACATCTCTTATCCTGTCTGTGTGACTTAATATAGTGCAGCAAAGCCCTTAAATACCTGAATAGGGTTGGATTATGTACAGCATCACTATCATGTTGGTAGGTATTGTTTTCTTGATGGAAATGGCTTGGGTAAAAAGTTATGGCTACATTGGGATTTAATTTGATGTGAAGTCTGCTTTAAATTACTGTAATATTTGCAAGTTTAGGATAATGGAAAAACAGTGTTAGGAAATATGAACGCAGATGCAAAGAGCACATATCCTCAGCAGCATTTTTCATACATCATCTTAACTTCAGAGTTCAAGAACAGTATGGGTAAAAACTACTCACATCAATTTCTTAAGTAGCCATAAGTGATGTAATGATTCTGTGGATGTGCAACTGTGTACTAAAGGATATGTAACTAAACCCAGATGAAATATTTACTTTAAGCACCCTATCCAGAGGTAAAAGTTCGCAGTCCTGCTTGATGCACTATGCAAAATGTTTGGATAGAAAGGAAAGTATGGTCTCATTGAGTATATTTTGAAATACTTTAGCTAATAAATGATTCAACCAGGAAAATGTCTTTCTCACATCATTGGAGATGATGACTTGAATTATTTTCATATCTTGTCTTTGCTAAGCAATGCATTTGTTTTTTTTGTTTATATACCTATGCTTTAGCATATAAACCATTTCATTAAAAGAAATAAAAAAATTATAATATGTGGAATAGTTATGCACCTTGCCAAATTTTATATACTTATTGTCTAAAGAGATGTAACTAAAACTCCAATTTTAGACAATTTTTCAAAGGTTACTTTGTGCAAGACAAGTAGAACTGAGAATTCACTTCAGCTGCAGCCATAGAATGAATAATAGTGTTTTATTCAACTTTCATCGTTTATTTGGAAAAGATTAGACGTGCATTCTTTTAAATTGCTTAAGTGATTTAAAGAGCTGCTTTAGGCATTTTTCATTCTGTTTTGAAGTAGACCTCAGGAACCTAATGCTACCTCACATTTCTGATATTTTGATCAGCAGTTGAAATCCCATAACTCTAATATGACCAGGCTCTACATATCATGCTAACCATTCCTGATTAGTTTTCTATGTTGAGTTGCAGTGTGTTACAGATTTTTTTTACGGAAGTTGGAAAGGTTCCCTGAAATAATTTGGATCTTGTGCTTGAAGTAATAGAGTATGTGTCCAGGTACATCTTGTAGTACATTTTTGTCTCTTTTCTTTTGTTAATGGCAAAGAACTCAATATAAATACTAATGGACTAGAAATCCTAGGAGAAAATATAAAACTGTTCCAGAAAAAAATGTGCCCATATCTTTAATTTCTGTTATCTTATTATCCTGCTTCTGAAAGAGATATGCTATTATAGTTATATCCTGTGAAAATAAAGCTTAATTTGTAAATTAACACAGAAGTAAAATTCTCTTTACTGTTAACAATTAGATTTGATACGGCAGTTCTTTATAGATTTGATACAGTAATTCTTTAGGGAAGCATTGAAGTTCTCAGAAGTTGAATACTAGCTTTGTGTTTTTCATGAGTTTTAAAATTTCTTCTTTTAAGATTCTTTTTCCCTATTATAGCAAGAGTTTTTTCAAGGCTATTTTGTTGAACAGCTCTGATAACAAATAGCTTCATGTCATTCTCACTGTCACAACCATCATTCAGGATTTATTTCCAAATTGTGTTGTAAGAGTTGCTTCCTACTACTCAGAATAGCCAACTTTGGGTCTGCCCTTCTTGGAGTCTACCTGCTATGAATTCATAGGTGCAGCACAGCATAGTGTGCTCCATTAATTGGGTTTGGCTGCAATTGAGTTCCCTGAAAGCAGGAAACTTGGCTTAAGCCAGCTGTGGCACTGGCTTTGTGTAATGGTGAATCTTTCCACCAAATGTGCCTTGCCTTGTAGCATGGCACTGCCAGCACCCATGTGTCCACCTTTATGTCTTGTCCCAATTCACCCCATGTGCTCATAACAAATGGCTACCACTTCCATCAAGAAAAGCTCCGCAGGAGATGGATGCCATTACTAGCAAAACAGCCCGTGCCGTATTGTTTCCAACAGGAATGAAGCTGGAGTGACTTAGTGGAAACCAGATGCTTTTCTTTGGTTAGGATACCAGATAAGACACTGAAGTGGGAGAATGAGTAGGGAGGAGGATGGAACTAAGAGTAGAAAACACAACTGGAAGTTCATGTAACTTGTGGGCAAGTTTTGAGGTGGTGAGGTGGGAAACTGAGGACTTGCCTAATAGTAAACTAGCAATATAATTCTGTTCTTGCACTGATCTAACCCTGTAGGTGAGTATATTCATGCTGGAACAGGAACATGTTGCTGTGATTAAAAAGTAACTCATCTGTGATGTTCATTTTTTCCTACATAGAAGATGCCTGAGTTGGGTAGTGTGATTGATGTAGAAAGGAGACTGAAATTAACGATTAGGAAAATGTGTAGGATTGATATTGAGAGGATAAGAAAGCTGTGGTCAGAATATAGCAGGAGAGTAAGAGAGGTTTGCCCTGACTCAGGAGTGAAGATTAAATGCTTTTTCTGAATTGCTTATTTTGTGTGATGTTTTCAAGTCTGCTATGTGTGATTTCCTTTTCTAATCAGGTAATCTTATGAAAACTGCTGATTGGTTCTATAGCAGTGCTTCAGGGAGAAAGTGTTGGGTTTGGGGGAGAGAAAATAATGCCGAGGAGCCAGTAGCCTTCATGGTTTTGTGCCTCAAGCCCTCATATGAAATCCTTAGTAAATGACTGTACTAAACAGCATGCGGTAGCTGCAATAGCTAATCCTCCAGCTCCCTGCAATGTCTCTTGACAGCACATAAAATGCTGTTCTGTAGGTTACTGTGGTTGCTGTGCTGATTTAAACAGATTTAATGAACAGCTTTGAAGTCACTATTGAAAGCTTGTATTTAGGGAGGAGGTATGCCGTGTAGCAGTGTGACTGTTAACACTGCAGATTAGAACTGAAATATGTTCAAATTTGAAATACTTATTGAGTATTGAAAACGGGGGGGGGGGGGAAAGCCACTGAAGTCCTTTAAGTGAAAAGAGTATACACTTAAGTGTTTGGTATTCTGGAGACTATCTGTATAAATGTACTTGCAAGTATTTATCATTCTCTTGTGAAAAGCAGTTTGAAATCAGAAATAACTCTCTCCAGCTCTTCTCTAATTTTCATAAAGTCTTTGTACAATTTGTCTAGAAAATTACCACTTCCCCATAAGCAGCGTGCTAAGATTGCCATTTACTTAGAAATGGTTCAGATGTCAGTAGACATGAACGCTTTTAAGCATTAGCAGTAGATCTGGAAGAAGAATCTTATAATGAAAGTGTCATTTGGTTGAATTGTGAGCATGAGGCATTTCCCTGAAGTTTTAATGTTGTAGAAGCCTGTGTGTTCATGGTTTGTTTTGAAGAACTTCTCATAGCAACTCATAATTTAATATTCTTACATATTTAGTTTAATGTTGAAATTTGAATGAACATTTTAAGTTTCTATTCAGCAGAATGAAAAATGCATTTTGTGGAATGAAAAACTCTTAAGTGTTTTTCATGAAAAACTTCCCTTAAGGTGCAAAAGTGACTTCCATAAAGTGAAGGAGTCCTCTAATTGCAATCAACAATTAATCAGGAATGAGTGTATTGATGAACATGAAACACTTTGTATGGTATTTTTCAATAATTCTGTCATGCAAAGAACATGCAGTTCCAATAACTTTCAAAACGGGGGTGGGGACGAACACCGACTAATCCCATCTGTTCTCTCTTACTCTGCAAATCAGTTCTTCCTGCTCTGAAAGGGCAATGGAACTCGATTACCAGAAGGTGAGCTGTTATATTAAGTAGAGAATTGGTGCTCTGACAAAGACCCCTGTACAAAATGAGAAATACTAAATGTCTTAGTCTTTGAGTTTTACTCAGCAGTTGATTTTTATCCTTCTTTGACTTTTATGTGTGTTGATTAAACTGCTGGAATACTTGTATTTTTCAAAATGGGATGTCTGTGGCTGAATGTGAAGCTTGGATTTCAATTGTCTTTTGGACTGTAACGTAATCTTATCTTCTCTACTTTTTTTTGTTAATACTAATTTTTTTCCTCCAGTATCTTAAGAGCTCTTCTTATTTTTCTCCAGGAGACAGATGAACAGAAACGTCACAAAATTGCCAGTGAACTTCTGCAGACAGAAAAAGCCTACGTTAGCCGACTTGATCTCCTAGATGGGGTACATTGTTCTTGAATTTGTTTTTATTTTCTTGCCTTAAATTCACTGGAATGGCTATGCCTAAGTGTGTATATAAATTACGTAAAAGTTAGAATGTTTTTCACATTTTGCTGACTTTTTCAGTCAGACATTTGCAGCTGCCACATAAGTTCCCCTATGTTTCTATTTTAAGAACACTAGTCTTTAAAAAGTATAGAATAGGTTCTCTGTGTATAAATGTTACCATAAACAATAGTAGTGTGAACCTCCTACTGGTAGCCCTTCCAACAAAGGGGATAGATAATGCTACACTCATTTTGTGGCATCTGGTGGCACAGACAAGAAGACTGTAATCTTTTAATACTGTAATTGCCTGCCCAGCAGAAATTTACTAAATCTTTCAAATCTTTGAGCCACCCGAACAGAACTCTTTTTTTAGTTCCGAAGAGCCTAGGAAGATGCCCATTCTAAATTGTATATGCCTTATTTTCCCCACTGTATGCTTAGAATAATTCCTGTTGAAGTAAGCAGAAATTACTCTTCTGCAAGGAATGATTTTAATTCTTGTGCTCTGTTGACTCAAACTGACATTTCTTAAATGTGAAAGTCTTTAGTTCTTGCGTATTTTCCTTTTTAAGCCTTGTTTACTTTCCCACATAACACCTACATCCACTTTATTTGGGTACTTATAGCTATGTATTGCCTTACTTCATGATATTTGTCTCAGACATCACTGTTTAAATTTCTCAGTCTAATGCTTAAGTCTTGTATGCAGTGTTGAGGAAAAAGTAAAAAGCATCAACTGATATAATAATTATTCAGACTGCTCAAGGATCTAAGTAATCATCCTCATGAAAGTAGATCCTGCATTGGGACAGGTATGATGTGCATTTTAAAAGGCAAAGTATTGCAAAAAAAAAAAAAAGAATTTTGATTTAGAGAAGGTTAAAAATGAAAAGAAAAATGTTTAATTAATTCATAGATATTTCTGATGGGTTATGTATAGTTATTTTTCTTGATGCGATCATTAAGTGCATTACTCTTATGCTTGTTTTCCAAATACTAACTGGACAGAGTTCTGAAAAATGAGTTTCAAGCACAGCTGCTCAACTGCTGCTAATGAGAAGAAAGGAGAAGACTGGGAAGGGACTGTTATATTTCTAAACTTGGTTAAAAAGTTATGTAACCTTTATAGTCTTTGAAGTAACTTGTCAAAATTAACTAACTGTCCTCTCGGAGATGCAGCAAAATGAGCGTATTTTAAAGTACAGGTAAAAGCGTATGGCTTTTTCCCTTATAAGACACTTTTGCTGTCTCCATTGGGATTATCCAAGTTCCTGTCTTCTGAGTTTTTCTTCTTTGCCAAGCCTTTACCCAAACTTCTGAAGCACTTTTTTGATTTCAAAAGGATAAGGGGATACAGCATAGAAGGAGAGTGGTTGAGCTAAATGGTGATCAGACATCATGCTAATTGAGAAGAAAACAAGAGTGGAAAATATAACTGGAAGATTGGGAAAACTGAGATGATAGCTGTTAGAACAGACAGGATGCCTGGAACTAATCCAAAATGGCAGTATTTAAGTATGGCTTTCCTTATGTCTGCTCCACCTGCAGCACTTTCCTGGCTCACAAGAAAAAAAAGTGAAATGTAAGCGGAGGAGAAATTTTTAAATTCTGACAATAAATGAGTTAGTCATTACCTGTCTATATTATTGAAATATTAATCTTGCCTCAGTTGGAGTAGGAGGGGTGGATAGGTAGTCTTCCATTGTTTAAAGATAATAGGCTGATAGGTTGGGGGCTCTTCTTCTGTATTGCAGGTATTCTATTCCAGACTTCTTGAAGAGGCCAACAGAGGTTCATTTCCAGCTGAAGTGATTAACAAAATATTTTCAAATATTTCGTCGATAAATGCCTTCCACAGTAAATTCTTACTTCCAGAACTTGAGAAAAGAATGCAAGAATGGTAAGAGGTGATTCACTGGTTAATGTACTACTAAAACCTTGTGTGTAGAAATTCTGTCACAGGGTTGAGGTAGAGAAGGTACCTTCATAATCAAGTGCTCTAGGCTCAGGAAGTACTGGGGGCAGAACATCATCTGTTCTTCCACTCTTCATCAGGATCTGACTCAGTAGAGGATTTGCATCATTTGCTCAAAATAAAGTATAAGTATTTTGCTGAAGATGGTGAGATTACTCATGATTAAAAGTCTTGCTAAATTGGGGATTCAGACTGAAATTATGTACTACCTGATGAATTTCTTGCACATAATAAGAAATTGGGATAAACAGCATGTATTTGTTTTGTGCTACGCTTGTAGTACAGTAGCATTTGTCATTACTGCTTTCTGTAATGAGATGGGATATGGTTTTGGTTTTCTCTGTTTTGGTGTTCTGTTTTATATCTACATCCAGGTCAGGAAGGTTTTGTGAACACTTTTTTCTCCAGCTTTTCTTGATAGAACCTCTGTTTAGAGCAAGTAAGAAGGATAGGTGAGATATCCTCTGTAATGATCATGTACTATTTTAGTATCTTACTCCTGCCTTGGTGTAAGCTGTTCTGGAGATATTAAAGTACAGCCATGCATTTTTGGTGTCTCATGTCAAAAAAAAAAAAAGAAAAAGAAGTCCCAAAACATTGCTGTTTCCCTAACTTAGTTGGAAAAGGGGACGCCTCATTTAAAAAGAAGAAAACCCAAACTGAACCAAATAAAAATTTATGAATATTGTTTCATGCAGTTGTTTCACCTCAGCACCTGTTTGGTTGCTGTATTGAATGTTATCTGGGGTTTATCATGTGGAATTTTAGAGTTTCTCCAGATATCATTTCTACTTACAGTTTTATAGAACACCTAATTGTCAAAATCACACTAAAAAATAAAAAAAAATAATGTATTCTTGTGACATATATGAAAAAATCTCAGACCACACAGTGGGACCTCAGACAACAAGCTGTATATTTCCTGACTTCAGAATAGAATAGTTACCATGCGCAAATACATGGTAGCCTTGTACAGTCTATAATGTAAGAAAGTAAATAAAACCTAAGCATCATGGAATGTAGCAAAGTTTAAGCCTTAACTTACATTCCTTGTAGAACGACTGCGTAAGGTAAATCCACTCTTTTCTTCAGATCAACTAAAAATATCCACTAGGAAGTACAAATGCCTGCATTAAAATAGAGTGCATTTTCTTGAGAAGTGGAGTTTTATTTAGTCCGAAAATGTTTAAAAAGCAGCTTACAGCATATTATGTCAGTGCTGTGTATATCTGAAATGCAATTTGTGATGTGCTCTTAACATTTTGCTCTAGATGCTTTATAGAGCATAGAAGATGGGTTGCATTACCTTACATATTTGCAAAATGCTGAATTGCACACTAATAATGTGTGTATAGTTACATCGCTTCAAAGGTTGTAAAGTAGTTTTGCAGATGAACTTTGACTACTAGTGCAAAACTAATAAATTGCATCAGAAGGATATTATCTTTCCTACATTGCTTGGAAACAACCTCCATGCTTTATCTGAGACCACCTATTTAAATATCCCTAGAACATTATACTTTTGGAAGGAGTGAGAAGAAAGGGTGCTGCTGAAGTAACAAATATCTATTCATTGATGAAAGAAAAATCTGGGATAATTTTGTCTCACCACCACCATTCTCTGAAACAACAGCTTCTGCCACACAAAAAGACAAATTTACTCAGCAGTTCCCTTAATTTGACGTAGAAAATACTTAAGTATGTTTTGTTGGTAGGTTTAAGCACTGCCATTTTTTAGCTTCCAATAAAAATAGCTGGATAAAAAATGCTGATGCTTTCCTTGAGTTGTGATTTGTTTTGAAAACTTAAGGTAAGGCTAAATAGTTTTTGAAACAGAGAAAGCAGATCAGAAGCAGATTCTTTCCTCTGTGAAATCTAAGCTTGTGGTATGGAAATTAAGTTGTCTAGTAGTTGCATTTTGAATGTGTTGAACAACAATTGGAGCTGAATATATGTTTTAGAATATATGGCTTGAAAACACTGTAAACAGCCTTGCTGAAATATATTTCCTGTGAAAAGAGCATAACAGAGCACAACAGTAATCCCGTATCAAATAAAATACCCAACAGCAGATACCTGGGGAAGAATTCAAGAACACAGCCTAATAGCATGAGGCAGGGGGCTTAGTGAAGAGATAATTCCACTCTTTCAACACAAGGTTTTGGAATCTGTGGTGCTGAGCTGATTTACTCGTATGATTTCTTCTTTGAAGCTGCAATTTGCAATTTTGTTGAATGCCGGTTAGCTTGTATATGAGAAGAGAAAGCAGTTGTTCTGTAGTCATCTTTGCTGTGCTGTGATTTTACAGACCTTTGCTTAGTTGTCTTGCAGCCATGATAGTTTTAAATGAGATGCTACAAATCATAATTAGTAAGTAAGCTATTTCATATTTGAGTTTTTAGAATGCATGTGTGAACTTGGTCATGGTCTGATAACACAGAAATACGAAGTGTTTCTGTACCTGCGCTACAATGTGAAGTCCTGTTTCTTGGCCTATATAATGATGCTCTTTGTTGTCTGGCAATAGTGCAGTGCTGATTTGGGTCCATTGAATAGTGCTCTGTCTGATCTCTCTATTCAAGAGAACAGTAGCTGTTCTGGACCTGATGGCATTTAGTAGAACTTCGCATTTTTTGGCTCATGGTGCATAGTGTTTGTATGTGAGATGAACTAGTTGTCTATACTTTTAAGTCCCTCAGGGGAGGATACTGCTCTCAAAAGGTTCTGCTTTCTGTGACTTCCCTTGTCCTTCCTGTTCTTTCAGAGCTCTTTGTGTGATGTGGACTTTGTCTCTCTTAACCTGAAATAATGATGAATTTGTGTTTTCACAGCTTCAGTCTTTGGTGATATAAGAGCCTTACGTGAAAAGTAGTTGTGAATTTTTTAAACTTCAGAGACAGTGAAATTTCTAGTGAAATTTACACAGTGCTCTGTGTAAATGAGCTGCCATGGAGATCCAAGGAGCAAGCATAGCAAACTCTTGCTACTTCTTCTGGTTTACAAAAGTTTTAACATTTTCTTTTAAAGTCTGCCTAGTAATAATTGTGAAACAGTTAAGTAGAAGTATTACTTTTTGTGCCAGTGTCTTTAGATACAAAAGATTGCCACTGTCTTTTCTGATATAAGTTTTTTTTTTTGCAATAAAATGACAACCCAGGGAAATAGCATTCAGTGAATAAAAGGAAGGAGGTTTTGTTTTAAATTGTTAGCTTGCCTTTGAAAGTGTCTGTGTCTGCTTGCATGTTGAGTGGTTGAACAATTATGTGAAGCTAATGAAGGCTAGAGAGCTTTGATGAATTCAAAGACCATCTTCCCACCCTGTCTTGTCCCCTCCTCTGGTTGCCAGGCCCAAGCTCAGACCTCTGCCAGGTCATACATAGCTGCCTTCTGCCTCACGGAAGGCAGATGGAGCTGGACCAGCCTTTGACAGTCCTGGCAACATTCACTTTTCAAATAACTTTTCCCGTCTGCACAGCTTTTTTTCTCAAAGTGGTGGGCTCGAGTAGACTGCTGAAGTAATTGCAGTAGATCGCTTTGCTTTAGCCCACTACCACAAGATTGATTTCAGACTTTCAGAAATTCAGAGGTACTGAGTTTCTGAGTCCGCCCTTGAAAATGAAATGTGAAACATGTTTCCTATTGTTCTTGGATATACATGTGTGCCATTCGCTTTCTTTGCCTGCATTGAGTGTGTTACTTCTCTCTGCCTCTCCATCAGGTTCTTTACTATTCTGTTTTATTTGAAGATGCTATCAGTGGTCAGGAAAGATGTAGGAAAGTTCTCACAAAAGACTGGAATCCAAGGGATTCTCTGCTTCATAATTTTTTTTAGATAAATAATGATTTCTAAAAATTTAAATACATGCATTTATATTGGGCACAGAAAGAAGGCTTTACAGTATTGATTTGGTCGTCAAACAAAACCACAGGTTAGATATTTAGAGTGTAAAGTATGGTCAAAAGAAGAAGATAATGCAGTTTTAAGGAACTGCAAATAAAATAAATTTTAGGCCATGTTTTTTAAACAAAACCTTTCAGGTTTTCATTATACATAGCTTTTCTTTCTTTAGTTCTCTACATGATCTATAATGGTTATATCATCAAAGAGGATACAAACACACTTTCTGTGTTAATTGTGGTCAATTTTAATGGTAACATTACAACTCTATATTGGGTGATCCCAAACAGAAGGATTCTCTATTAAACACTTGAAATGGTTTTATAACCTTGTGTGACCTTTTCTTCTTTCCTGTTTGCTCTGAGATTCCACCCTCTTACTTTACAGGACTACCACCCCCAGAATTGGAGATATTCTGCAAAAGTTAGCTCCTTTCCTTAAGATGTATGGGGAGTATGTGAAGAATTTTGATAATGCAATGGAATTGGTGAAAACATGGACTGAACGATCACCTCAATTCAAGTTCATTGTTCAGGACATTCAGGTAATGGGGAGAATAATGTAGATCTCCAAGTAATACACACATACATAAAAATATATGGATTTGTGGGTGAAAAAAAAGGATTAAAGAGAAAATTAAATACCATGTCACATCCCTTAGAATTGAGGGTTGTTTGGTTTGGCCACTTCACACTGAATTCTGTTTCTTCTCCTTCTCCCTTCGTATGTACACAAATACCCACTCAAATCCAGACTTTCCATTGCAAAATAGAGGCCAAAGTATGAAGGCTGAAAGACGAGAATACTGAAAAACCACTACATTTTGTTGTAGATATCAATAGCAAATACTGTTTTAGGATAAAGTGGAACTATAGATCCTTGCACTGAATCCATAACTATTGTGTTGGTTCACACTTTTGCTGTTAGGCAGAGCAGTATGCTTCAGAAGTAAGTATGCAATCTTAAATGCTGATCCACAAAAGGTATAGAAAGCTTAACAGTTACGCAATGCATCAGTCTTTTAAAAAATGAGTTTTATACCCTATAGTGCTCCCTGTAGGTTTCTCTGTGAACTGACAGGTATTTGTCTTCCTTCTGCAAACTGAGCAGCTAGGAATGGGATAAAGTATTTCTACTTAAATTTACTGCTCTATAGGGTCTTGTGATTCTAAGCCAGGGAAGAAAACTATGTGCATTTTAATGTAATATTTTAATTAAGATTATGGAAATGAATATGCATCTTAAAACACTGCTTAGGGATTTTACTTTATAAGTGGAACTTAAAGAAGGCATTCTCTCATCAGATAGGTAAGATATACCTTTGTAGCCCATTAAAGTGACTTTTTCTAATAAGTGGTCATGAACTTCTCTGATTAATTCAGAAGTAATTCTCTTGTCTGAGTTACTACAAACCTAATTTAAAATATGCCTGGGTTTGGGAGATTTTTTGGTAGAACTTTTATTTGTGAATTGGCCGTTTACTACTGGATACATAGGAATGATTTAAAAATGATTTTTAGGAAAGAATTTCTAATTATGTGGTTTGGTAAAGTTCTGATTTCTTTCAGAAGATCTGTCATGCATGTTTCAGAATACATTATTTATGTTTCATCAGTCATATTTTTATTTTACTATATCTTAATAACATTTTTGCCTGCTACATTTAAATATGTTTACAATTTTTTAGAAGGAAAAAGTGTGTGGAAATTTGACATTGCAACATCACATGCTAGAACCAGTACAACGCATTCCACGCTACGAGATGCTTCTAAAGGACTACCTAAGGAAATTGCCTCAGGATTCCCTAGACTGGAAAGATGCTGAAAGTAAATATCTTCTAGTCATTGAAATAGCTGAAATAAGATAGTTGTAAGAGGATACTGTAAATTGAAGATATTTTCAGGAAAAATAAGGGGAAGAAGCAAAGTCCCTCTGAAAAGAATGATAGAATTTCTTCAGTAGAGTTGTAAGATTCTTTGAAAAAATACCTGTTCGAATAGTAGATGAAATTAATATAAAAACTGTAAGGACTTTAGTATTCTTCTGGAGCACTTAACTTTTACTTCAGTTTTGGAATAGTGCACAGATTTTCATTTGTTTGCTTTGCGGTTGATTAGGAGTTGTGTCTTTTGTTTGTTTGGTTGGTTTTGTCCACATTTTGGTTTGCTTTATGCACAGGAGTCAGACTCATTATTGTATTTCTAAGCTCCATACAGAAAAAAACCCAGCCCATTTTTAAACATTCTTTTCTGTATTTACACAAGGACACTGCAAGATATTTCCATAGATTTTTCAAAATTATTTGTCAGATAGTTTTTGAAAGATTTCTTTTTTTCCTATGTAGTACATAAATATGTAAAAATACAGCTTTTTTGTTTTACTTTTTTTCTTTTTATTCTGTCTAGAATCCCTGGAAATCATATCTACTGCAGCAAGTCACTCTAATAGTGCAATAAGAAAAATGGTAAATGATCCTTGTTTTCCCGTTATATTTTTAATATATTATATTTGAGTATTTGGTGAAGCTAGGAGCATAATTTGCAGATCTTCCCTAGAATGGCAAAAATGGGTTTCCTGGGTCCAAGTGATTGATACTACTTAATGTATTTTTACAGTTCCTGGGAATAATAGACAAACTGTGGCATTGCACCTAATTCTCTCAAGTGAGACAGACTAGGTTCTTCTTTTGGCTCAAATAGCCTACACTACACTGGACTCTTAACCTTGTTTCACCCATTTCTGTTAGTGGAACAATAATGTTTCTAAAGAGTAGTTACTGCCATATTGGGCTGGCATGATAGGTACTTCATTAAGAATGTGAGATAGTTTGGATCAGAAATAATGCAGGCTGTATGTATAACTGCATTTTTACATTACCATAGAGATAACATTTCTAAAAGTGCTTTTTACTGTGTCAACTAATTTAATCAGTATGTATGGCTGACCATACATACCAGGTTTATATATGTTCTTCAAAGCTAATATTCTCCAGGCTTACATAAGCTCTCATCACAAAAACGTGCTCAGAGATCAGTGCTTTTAATTAATAAGTTTTATAACTGTATTTTCACTGTAAAGGAGAATCTAAAGAAATTGTTAGAAATCTATGAGATGCTGGGAGAAGAGGAAGATATTGTGAACCCTTCAAATGAACTGATAAAAGAAGGACAGATCCTTAAACTTGCTGCTCGCAATACGTCTGCTCAAGAACGGTATCTTTTTCTAGTAAGTATGCAGTGTTTGCAGGAGTGGCTGTATAGCTTTCTAGACTTGAACTACCAAAGAGAGAGGGAAGTCCTCTTCTAGTTGATGTCAATGCCTTTCCACTAGTGATATTAGAGCGTAAGAAAGCACATTTAGAATGGAATACGTGGTTTTAAATAAATGGAATCAATGTCCAGCATCTCAGTTTAAATAAGTAGCTGCTGATTATAAATGCAGGTCCTAGAGCATGAAAACTTTGACATTCTTATGAAACTGAACTGCAAAAGCTCGGGATTTTGGTCCTGACTTGAGTGTGTGTGTTGGGGTCCCAGTAAGTCTCATGGTCCTCTGGGAGCTTGTTATCGTGGCAGGTCGTCCTCCTGTCAGGTGCCTGTGTTCTGTCTTGGAACTAACAGACTACAGACATGCTTCCTTACAACTCCCTTGGAAAAGGTTTGATGTAGTTAATTGCTTCCCGTCCATTAAGAATTACTAAAACTTCTTTGGTTATGGGCCTCTGGCATCGCATGCCTCCTGGTTCATAAAGACCAGCAACAGGTTGTTGAGGCACAACTTCTGCTCATCTGTGCTTCAAAAAAAAGGAGAAACTACTGAATAATAAGCCCTCTAATGGAGCAAGGACAGCTGATTAAAATGATGTGCATTTCACATGAGAGGTGACGAGTTCACATGTGCCATTATCTGTGATACAGACTAGGGAGTAGGCTAGATGGGATTTCTATGAAATAGGATTTACCTGAAGTGAGTTTCTTTTTTAAATAATTAATTTTTAGAAAAATGTGAGAAAATTAAACACTATAGCTCTGATTTAATAACCATGCTTCTAGTCCTGGGCTTTAGACATTTAAACATTGTTTGAAGTTCTGATCTTTAATAAAAGAATATATCTTCATCCTGCTCATGTATTATTCCCCCCACACCCCCACCCTGTGGTACTGAGGTATTCAGTGAATAAAACCCTAAGAAATGTTCTTCTTAGGGAAAAGACAAATAATGTCTTCAAATAATATTAGTTACAACTTCTACAAAAAGCAAATGGGTTTGATACAGGGTAAATATAAATGTGTACACTGAAGTAAAGAGGTTTTATTCTGCAATTTAGAGTAGGTTTTGCAGAACTGGAGTGTAAGAATGGGTTTTTCTAACAAAAGGTTTACAGTAGTATAAAATATCCAGTCGGAGTATGGTTGATAATAAATGCTATGAAGACTGCTGCATATACTGAACAATTGTTCGTGTATCCGCTAAAGCTGTACTTGAATCTTATTTCTAAACAAACAAGAAAAAGAAATTGTCTCACATTAGAGCTTTGGCCTTCTCATATATCAACTGAGCAGGAAAGAACCTGCTTTCTCACTCAGCAAGTCTAGTTTTGTGATATTGTCCAGCTCTTAATAGAAACTGTGGCTGTATCTGTGGGTTTGTTAATCCAAAGCCATGTGTTTATTTTTTCCCTAGTTTAACAATATGTTGCTCTACTGCGTCCCCAAATTCAGCTTGGTGGGATCAAAGTTCTCGGTTCGAACCAGAGTTGGCATAGATGGTATGAAGATTAAGGAAACTCATAATGAAGAATATCCACACACTTTTCAAGTGTCTGGAAAAGAACGAACACTGGAGTTGCAGGCCAGGTAAGCAGTCATTTTATCTGTTTTGTTGAGAATTAAATACACACAAAAGAGTCTACTAAGAGATATGGAGAAAGGTGCAGTGGGCTTCATTGTAATATCAATGTTTGAAAATAGCTTAAGCTGCCAAAAATCATCAAATATCAGTTAAAAAATCTCTTGAAGTAGAAGATTTATCCACAATTTATAGTGCATTGCCTCACTTTGCAGAAATACCTAAAATAGTTGTGAATGGGCTCACTGGAAAAGTGAAAGCAGCATACTTAACTGATGCATAGTCAATGTGTCCGACTTTAGTGCTTTGGGACACTGAGTGTGTTAATCTCTGGGCAGTGCCGCTGCCTCTGGTACTTTAGCCTCCTTGGTACAGATTAGTCTGGTCACTTTAGGGCATGTCCACCCAACAAAACTCTGCACCCTGGTGGATTTATGCCCATAGAACATATTTTTCTACAGTGGTAGATGGGTACTTGCTTTTCTCCATTTCTCAGGCCTGTTTTCAGGCTAATTGTTTTCCTCCAGTCCCAGGTATCAACCTCACCCAGGAAAGTAAGTTCTCCTTTTAGTTCTTGGATCCTTTTCCTCCAATGGCCCTCTTCTGACTGGCATTTTGCTACTTTCTGTATTAGTCATTGTATCCTCTTCTTGCTGGGTTACCTTTCCATCGCTGCTTTTTGCATCATTGCCTAGACTAAAACTTCCCTGTCTAGACTCCCCCACTTCAAATCAACTAGGGTGTTCTACCTCTCCTTCTGGACCTGCTTAAAGATTCTATTCTGAGCCATTACGATTTCATTGCAGAGAGGCAAGGATTAAATAAGCAGTAAGATGTCCATGGGGGATACAGTTCTGTGTTGATACAATGTATGTGAGGACAAACAAGTTTGCTATCAAACAAGCTTGCAAGATACTTTATAAAAAAAAGACTTGTAATATTTAATGAGTTACAGCAGTGAATGTAGAAAGATAACGGCATATAGAAATTTACCTACATGATCACCGAGTTTGAAATTAAATATATACATTGAAAAATGACAGGAGAAAGATTTCCACTAAGGTCTGCAACACCTTCTGGGGCATGTTTTTGGTTGTCAGATATCTTGCTGTACCATTTGTGAAGTAGGTTTTAATTGAAAAATTAAAAAAACTCCAACAAATTAAGTTTATTTTATTAACTTCCTGGTACTACCAGTGATTGGAAATTTATTGCATTAATTTATTTTACATGTAAGAAGAACATGTTTTTATGTTTTGCTTTTTAGAGTGCATTAAGCTTGTATAAAATTGTAAAGGAAAAAGTACCAAATGAGATCTTATTCAATTGTATTAGAATAATCTTGATTAATATATGAGTATTGTATGTACCCTATACCTTAATATCCTCAGTTCATGAACTCACATTAACAGTTGTAATGTTTAGTTTATCCTTGAGGCTTTCTTTCCTAGTAGGCTTCTATTTATTTTTCAGAATATTATTTGAGTACTTTTTCAGTTGCTGGTAGCTCAGAGTTCAATATGCTTCCTTTCTCATTTCTGTCTTTTCTGTATATCTCATCTGTACTGACTATTAACTCCTCTGTATCTGCTCTAATGCATGAAAGGGAAATTTCTGCTGTTTGTTTTATAATATTAAAACATACTTTTCATTTTGTTTAGTTTGATACTTCTTGCCACCTTAGACAAGTTTAAACAATAACAACAAAAAAAGCATTAAGGAAATCACTTCTGTTGAGGAGGGAGGAAGATTTAAGAGACACACAGGAGAAATCTGTCTTTTCCTCTCTGTCCAGTTCTCAAAAAAAAAGCTTTTTTTTTGGTTTTTTTTTTGAAAGTTAACTATTAGTATTGTTTAAATTTAATTCCTGAGACTTGCATCAGAAGCTTGACTTGTTGATAGTGAGATGATGTTTCCTGAACAACTATTGGACTAACATGTCAAATATTTATTTCAGTTCTGAACAAGATAAGGAAGAATGGATAAAGGTAAATTCATCTACATTCTTTATTTCTAAACACTTTTTCACTGAAGCAATCAAAAAAGCAATATTCATATTTTCTGACTGTAGCTTCCCTCTGATAATCAATAATTTTTTGAATGCAGAGAGTCTGTTTTAAATGTAACGTTTGAGGAATTTCTCCACTGTTTCTATAGGCGCTTCAGAATACTATAGAAGCTTTTCAGCAGAGGAATGAAACTTTCAGAAATGCTATTGCAAAGGAATATGAAGACTTGCCTGTTGAGGTTTCTGTAAGTTGATGTTATTCCTTTGTAACCTTCTTAGTACCCATTTTGTTCTTCAATAAATGGAAGAAGTTTGGCGGAAACTATGTTTTCAAGCTCATAATTCTTCTAGAAAAGGAATTGCAAAGTAATCATCTTGTTGGTAATTGTTTTTCTTCATAATGCCAAATCTTATAAACAAGCCTCTTTTTTTCTTGAAATACATAAGAGTACCCTTTCAGAGTTGCATAATGACTTTTGACTGAGTTCATTGTTATTTCTTGTATAGATTTCAAAATGCATCTTGAGCAGTGTTTTGCCATTTCCTTTCCAGAGGAAGAGAATAATTATTTTTACCCATTTAAAGTACTCCGCAACTCTTTATACTGGCTTTTTTTTTAATTCTCCCATCCTCCCTCTGCTTTCCTTCAGAATGCTGAGCTTGGGAAGAGAGCACCAAGGTGGATAAGAGACAACGAAGTAACCATGTGCATGAAATGCAAGGAGCCCTTTAATGCACTGACAAGGAGAAGGCACCACTGCAGAGCATGTGGACATGTAAGTACAAATCCCTGGCTGCTGTAGGGGCTAAGCACACTTGGGAATGGGTCTAAGCACCTACTTGACCTCTGGTGCTGGCTTGTTATGCTGTAGTGTTTGTTGCTGTGCTGGTGGCTGAAGGGAGCTGTGTATTACATAGCACAAAGGATCCTTTGTCTGCTTTAGTCTGCAGAGTAAATTTGGAAGTAATCTGGAGAACTGGAAGATGCACATTTGTGTAAAATGTCCCAAGCCCCTGGACATACTGTAACATTATTCCTAAGTGGCCTCCATTGATCTCGACAGTTTCAAGACCATATTAAGCCAGTGTTATTCCTGGCAGCACTATAGCTGCCTCCTCTTCCCATTCTGCTATCACAAGAAGATCATGAAGCCCTTCAGTTTGTCGTTAGGTTAACATGGAGCTGTTCTCAGCTGGGTTTAGTGTATAACTGTGTGAACATGAGCGAAGCATCAGGGAGGGAGAGAAGGTTAAGATGGGGAGAGAGTATTCCTGCTCCCTTCCGTGTATGATGCTACTATAATATGTGCTACTTAAAGCAACCATGATATAGTGGTATGAGTTTTGAGAAATCAACAAAAGAGCAAACCTACCGAGCTTTCTTTTCTTGCCTTCAAGCAGCTACGCTTTTCTCCAGCAGGTGGTAGTACAAGCCCAGGTTTAATACTTGCCTTACAGATTATCATTTGATTTCTTTCTAATGTTTCTATGTGGTATGAAGGCTTACTGCACTCACAATACTGCTTTTGTGCTTTGCAGGGCACCAGAGACTTTTTTCAGAAGCTCTGAATTATTGATTATACAGTTGTCGTTCTTTTCTTTTTTTTTTCCAGATCATTCTGTCCCAAAATGCCTCCATTAATCTTGTGTTCACACCCTTCCATTTTTTTCCTCTTTTTGCTTAGAATCCTAACTACTTCCCTCCATTGTAGTTCCATCACATCTCCTTACACTTTAATTTTAAAATACTTCTTGATGGGAATTAATTTGGGTCAATGTCTTTCCAGCAGTGACTAATTTGGATTGCATTACTAGTATTCTCTAGGGCTACCAGCTGAAGGTAGTGATCTACATTAGAACTGCAGAGCCTTGGTCCACAATAAAATCCTCTTCAAGTGTCTGGATGGTTCAAGTCCATTTGTCTACCTTTCTTTCTTGTAATAACTGCACTTACAATTTTTATGCAGCGCATCTCTTTCCCTTGAAAGAATATTTCTGTGGAAAAATACTTCAAATGAAAGAACTTCTCTCAGTTCTGCTTGCATTTCAGTTTTCTCTACATATTTTATGAAAGGACAAAAGGCAGAGTGACATTGGATTACGTATTCTGTGTGCTCATCAACATATTCTGAAACTGTAAAGTTAATATCTTATTAGGGTAAACATTTTTACATTTCTGAGGTTATGTATAAAACAAAACGTTAACTGTACCTTTGCATTTTGGCATCTAAAGAAACTGGACAATTTTATTCCTGCAGCATGGTTTGTGCTACGTTCCGATTCTATCCCTAACCTTAACCTACAGATGTAATTGAAAGCCTAATGTGATTTTCTACAAAGTTCCCACCAGGTAAATTGTAAAAGCACTTCTAGTTAAGTAGCAGTGGCACAGATTTGGAAAAATCATTCTTTTCAATTAATTTGCTATTGACATAATAGTGTCATAAAGCAATTCTTTCTTGTTCTGTAAAATTAAACAAAGTATCACTAATTAGATATAATATTAACGTAAATTCCATTTCCATAAACTTTATAAATACTTAAATTTCTTATCTTTTTTTTGTTTCTAAGGTGGTTTGCTGGAAATGTTCTGATTATAAGGCACATCTTGAATATGATGGCAATAAATTGAACAAAGTCTGTAAAGACTGCTATCACGTTATAATTGGTTGTACAGACAGCGAAGAAAAGAAGAAGAAAGGCATCTTGGAAGTATGTTGTTTAAAAATACCATATGTGCATTGCTGCAAATAGTTTTGGCTCATCAGTAGGTGAAAAATAGTAGCATTCTTGCAGGGGTATTTTCTGTTTCTTGTTTTCTGTCACCTTTCAATAATTAAAGGGGGCTTATAAGAAAGAAGGGGAAAAACTTTTTAGCAGGGCCTGTAGCAATAGGACAAGGGGTAATGGTTTTAAACTAAAAGAGGGGAAATTTTTAGACTAAATGTTAGGAAGAAATTTTGCATGCTGAGAGTGGTGAAACACTGGACCAGGTTGTCCAGAGAGATCATCAATTTTTCCATCCCTGGAAAAATTCAAGGTCAAGTTGGATGGGACTCTAGTCCTGATCTAGTTGAAGACGTCCCTGCTTGCTGCAGGGGGGTTGTTCTAGATGACTTTTATGGTCCCTTCCAATCCAAACCATGCTATGATTCTAAATAAACAGTATGTGGACCAAATTAATCCAATACAATGGATTTTGTTTTTCAATATTCATCTTTTACAATAGTACTCTTTTTCTTGCAACTTTTTTTAAAGGGAAAGTTACAAACCTTAGCTTCTTTGCTTCTTTCTAGTTACATCAGCTAATGTGATAAATCATTATTTTTCCTTATTAATCTTCAGTTTTCTTCTGCACTTCAGCTGTCAAAAAACCAAAAAACACCGATACTACGATGATCCTTGAAAACATATACCCAAAGAACTGAGTATGGAGGAGAGGGGAATGGGGAAGAATTTTGTTATTCAGAGTCTGAGTAGTCAAATACTGTTTTGATCAGGGTATACAATGTACCTTTAAGTCATAAAGCTTGCTCTCAGCTCTCTAAAAATTCAATGTCTCAATCAGACAACAAAGACCTATGTTTGTCTTATGATCACTGGGAGGAATAGGTATCTTATAATTGCAATTAATATTCAGATTTATTAAATCCCCTTTTACAGACCTTTTGAATTGCCTCACATACATTAGAGAAATAGCATATATTTATCTCGGGATGTATAAGAGAAGGATTGACCCTTGAGCTAAATATCAACAGTCACAGAAGGCAAAAATAAGATACTGATTGTAATTCCATATACACTTTGTAATCCGTGTTGGCTGGACTACACTTGAGTAGTCTTTTAAATGAAAAAGAGAAAGGACTATCTTACCTTCTTCTACTATCTTATCTTCTACTATCTTACCTTATAGCCAAGAGACTGCTGTTTCTTGACATGATGGCTTTTTCAATGCAGCCAAAGGGGTTACAGTGTCTTTCATGAATGTCCACATACATGCTGGATTGCGTGACAGTGGAGTTGTTGGTACCATGTTGCAGCATCCAGACAGCATCACTACCCGGGGGAGGAATAAAAATGGATGCAAGGAAATATTAACACATAATTATTTTGTGTTTTTTCTGTTCTTCTCAGGATCACTATTTAACCCAAGCAGCATGTCACTGTCTTCAAATTTTAAGCAACTCACCTAATCTTTTCTCTAGGATTAATGCTTGTGTTCTTATGTTATTGTTAGAAATGTGTTCCCATGTGATCCTGGCATAAAATTTTGACTGCCAAAATAGAGAAGTTGTTATATTGGATAGTTGGTAGCATTTGCATGCATCTTAGAAACAAGACATTGAGGATACTAAGATAAAGAAGGCAGCTAGTGGTGGTGGCAAAATGCGATTTAGAGTGATCTGGAAGTGTGTAATTAAAAATTACTGATGAAAGAAGGAACAGATTACACATGTGATGAGAGAGTACAAATTGTGATTGTATGTATGAATTATGTAAATATGCTTTGTAAATGCAGTCTTTCATTTACTTGGGTATTTGCTTAGGCTATTTTGCAGATGTTATGTAAGATTTGATATGAATGGTGATGTATTTCAGCTTTTCTGTTCTGTGTGGTTTTAATCTTTATTTAAGAAAGTTTATCTTCCTGTTTATGCTTTATACTGTCTCCTAGATTGAATCTGCAGAAGTCTCTGGAAATAGCGTCATATGTAGCTTTCTTCAGTACATGGAAAAATCAAAGCCCTGGCAGAAAGCGTGGTGTGTTATACCTAAACAGGAAGCTCTTGTGCTGTACATGTATGGCGCTCCACAGGTACGTACAGAGAAAATGTAAAAGATTTAGTTAATATTGTCATTGACACCTGAGTAAGAGCAGTAAAATAACTTGGGAATGGAGGAAAGACCCGAGTGTTTTTACCAAACTGTAAAGTAAGTGAGAGGTAGCGGGCAAATTAGTTGGCTGTTCTTAATCAAGAATTCCTTCTTTTTAGGATGTTAAAGCTCTGGCTACAATTCCACTTCTGGGCTATACAGTAGATGATACTCCAAGAAGTGCTGACCTCCCACACAGCTTCAAACTGACCCAGTCTAAGTCTGTGCACAGTTTTGCTGCGGACAATGAGGAACTAAAACAGAAATGGCTAAAAGTTATCCATTTAGCTGTCAAAGGTGAGACACCAGAATGTCAAAATGAACTGCAAGTAAATTTAGAAGAGCAACCTGAATCTTCTTAAACATCTGAATGCTGAAGCTCAAGAACATAGGGTATTTTTTAAATATTTCAATTGAATTTGTGGTTAACATTTGTGTTAACCTCTCTTTACCCAATCAAAAAAAAAAAAGAAACTTCTTACTACCGTACACATCTTAGCACTTTATGTTTGGGAAAAATTTTGGTCTTTTTAGGGATCTTGTTCTTATATTTATGTTCTGTCAATAAAAGTGATGTACAGTTCCATTTCAGAGACTTTTTAAAAACATGTGAATGCTATTAAAAATACTTACTAACTTTACTGTACTTGTTTGTTGTGATGCAAATTTTTTTTGAAAATCCCGTTGCTCTTTGGTTAACGTTTGCTACTTTCATTAAGAATGCAGATTTTGAAGCTTCCTACTTACATGTTAGGACTTGCAACAGGATAAAAGATATACCTCCACATTGCCAAAATAGATCTATAGTTAAATATGCAGGGATGATTTGATTTAATGTATGTAGTTTATAGATTGAATTCCACGATCTGTACATATGTTGTATTCACTTGTCTTTTCTTTTTAATTAATGCAAATTGCTTTCATAGGTATATTGGCTTTTAAAATTTCAATTCATCAAGGGAACAATCTAATCATTTTCAATCTAGAAATGAATACCTAAAATATGAGAAAACTATATATAATATATGTACAGTATTAAAAATGTACAATACTTGATTTTTGCTTTGATTTCACGATATGGTTTCCTATTACTGAATAATTTATTTAAAAAGCATGTTTTCTATTTGAAATTAAACACAGTCCTAAATTAACAAATACTGTTCAGTGATTTGTTTTAATAGCTGACATTTAAAGATCTTGATATTTTTATGCATTAAAAAAATAGCAGTAATGTAAGTGGCATGCAATGGACAAATAAGTTCCAGTTGTGTTTAAAAGAGTAGTCGCTTTTCTTCAGTGTCCTATCACTGTTATCTTTTAAGAGTGCAGTAGGTCATTACTAAAATGCACTGTGTGCTTTGGAAGAGCAACAGATTTTAGTAACCTAGGAATGTGTATTTTTGCTAGTATAGTTATTGGAACAAAAGAACGCTTTGAACTTAAATCTTTTAAGAGTTATGTAAGATTATATACTGTAATACTTATTTATAGATGACAATGGTCTTCAAGGATTATTACTGTAAAGTGGAGCCTGCTTTATACAAATCTAGTATGAGGTCTGAGCCTGCAAATCTCAAGTCGCATTATTTGCATCTGCTGGTTGGAATAAGGACTTGTTGGCTTTACAGTATTAAGTCCCTTACAAACTACCATTCCTGTTAGGGTTTTTATACATAAAGGCAAATTACCTCCTTAAAATTTTTACTGTAATATCCTTGGATGAAATATGACAACTTCAGAGGTAGTGACTGACTATCAAGTAGACAATTAAAATCATCGCCATCTTTCCTTTTCTGACCCCTCAAAGGAAGGAATATATCTAACTTCCACAATCAACTTGTCATAAAAACATTCAGGAGTCTTCTCAATGTAACTGCAATCTGTATTTTAAATTGTGTCAAGCTGAAGATCTCAGGTTCAAGTCCAGTTTTGTTAGTAACATGAGGGCAGATTTAAATTGTCACTTATTTATAAGATTTCCAGACGAAGTGTTCACTGAACTCCCACTCTCACTTTACTTTTTTTGCGACACTATAGGGAAAAAAATAGTTATTTAACATTTAAGAAAGGATTGTTAAAGTAACCTCTGTTTTTATTATCAAGTGTACATGAGTGCACAGCACTATCGTTCTCTGGTAAGAATGTCATGCAACTTTGTGTTAGCAGGTTGGATTTTGCTCTCACCTGTACAAATCCAAAATCTTTAAACTAGTGTTAGTTATCATCAGGACGTGGCAGTGTAGGGTAGGAACTCTACAACTGACTTTGTGCATGTTGGTTCTGAATTTTATCTTGGGTGCTCTATGTGTCCAGATTATCCTGCATGTAGCCCTAGTACGACTTTTACCTGATGAGCAAACTCTTCTGTAATTCTCTTTACTGTCAGCTGTATTTATTTATGGGCAGCTTAAGCCTATTTTGATTCACATTGGTGAGTACCATCAAATCTTTGCCTGTGTCTGCATAGCTAATATGTCATCTTGTGTATATCTTGAGGGGGGTTTGAGGAGCATTCAGGTAAGCAAGAAGAACTCTCCATGGCTAACTTTCTTTCACGGTCATTTCCTGAAAGTGGGTATCTTCTAAAAGAGCCTCAAGTGCAATTATGGGATCTGGAGGGTCATATTATCACATCTTAACGTATAAGAACATTGTTTCCCATGTTCAAGTTGTTGAGTGTAAGGGGAGAATTTGCCTTAAAGGAGTCCCCAGGTAAGATGGACTGAGTATTCTAAAAATAATACAATGGTTTGACTGTAATCATGTATTCTATCCCATTTTCTAAGCTCCTGCAAACTTAATTCTGAGCCATGTAGGAAGACCTATTCTGGCTAAATGATTAGGGAAATGATTAGAAACAGTAATTCCTGGGCTGCCTTATTGTTACAGTGGTATTAATCATCTGAAGCTGCTTGAATGATTTCATCATCTCATAGGTGAAGCCCCTCATTTGGACATAAACAATTTGAAATGAAGTTAGAATTGAGAGTTATTTATTCGGATGTTATCCTCATGTTTGATCTCAGCCATTAATGTTTATATAACGTGGGATATTTTGTTTGCTCTATTGAAATCTACTGCACGTTCTCATAATCAATTGCTTAGTAAGAATGTCTTGTCACTCAAATGTATGATTCTGTGTGTATTTTGTAGGAAAAAGTATGTACCACTAATATTAAAGGAGATGTTGCTTCTAGATTTAACCACCCTAGCGGTTTTACTCAAGTCTCCATAGACAATTCCCCCCTACAGCATCCAAAACTTTTTCTTTAACTTCAAATTATAAATTATGGCCACAGAGGAACACATTGAAAGTAGTAACTGCTGCAGCTTAAGTATCATGACCAAAGCAGTCAAATCTAATCCATAGTTATAACAAGGTATTGACTATTTCCATTGCAGCTGTTAAACTCTTTAAAAAAACAAAAACAAAAACAAAAACCAAACAAACATAAAACACAAAAAAGAGAGCATTAAGTGTATTAGCATAAAGTTATATCTGTACGAAATAAACTATAACTGAACATTCATTCATAATACATGAATGTATGTGAATGGCTCTGCTGAATTATTTAAGCTTTGAGAGTCTTGTGTACAAGAAATGCTCATGATCAGTCTTCTGTGCAATTGAAAGCAAATCAAAAGTTATTTTGTGTCATTTTTATCTGTATTCAACAAAAATTATGGCTTAATTTTATCATTAAAATATTTGGAACATATTAAGTAATTTTGAAAAAAAATTGAAAAAATTACTTAATAGTTTTCCCCTGCCATGGAAAAGTAGTGTATCATGACATCTGTGTGTCTGCACTATTCTTCCAGATCCTCTAAAAATTGTTTTCTGGTATCAGGTACTTCTGCTTGGTTGACGAGCTGCTATAAAATCTGTAGCACCAATAACTTTCAAATGCCTCTACACTGAGTATTTTTCTTTATTCCAAAATATATTTAATTTTTATGTGCAAAGCAGATATTGAGAATGGAAAACATTCTCTTCAATTTGGAGTAGAATATTAAACCACTTTAAATGCATGTTATATATAGTGGCACCTTCTTATGCAAAACTCTGTCTTCAAAGATTCTAAATCTCTTTCACAGAAAAGAGGAATTTTATTCTTCAAATTTTTAAATAATGGGTTAATCCAAGGCACTGATTAAATGCAGAATAAATACACTACTACCTGAGTAAATTTTAAATAAGATTATAGAATTATGCTCTAAAGACTTCCAAGTGGAGTCGGGAGGAAAAAAAATATATAAAAATGAGTGGGAATGATGTGGAACACTTGACGAGTTCTGTGGGTTTTGTTGGTTTGTTTTGGTTTTGGGTTTTTGTGGGTTTTTTTTGTAAACTACATAGCCACATAGCCTGTATAAAAACTGATCAGCTTTCATTTCAAGACAAGATTAAATAAAATGAACAGAAGGTAGTGGTTCCTTATACTAAAGGAAAGACTTTCAGGAAAGAAATAAACATTCTGTGTAGGAATAATTCTAAGCAATAAAAAGAAGCTTTCTCCATAAATCTATTTAGAGATCTTTAAGCTAGCGTAGATATGCTGGAGCTGCTATACCTTCAGTGATTTAAATACATGTAGAATCTGCCTTATGTTATATACAGACACTTGTTGAAAATCAAGATTTCACTAGTTTGAGAGCTGCTAACTTACGTCTCATCTGGAACCACAGTGCTCAGTTCAATTTTATATGGGATTTGGTTAGAGACAATTGACGTAGAGGTGGATGTAAAGAGCTGGAAACATATATCAAAAAATAAATGATGAAGAGAAGAGAAATAATTTTATGGCAGAACTTACTATCCTTAAAATAAGTCCATTGGTGAAACAGGCATCATTCTTAGTCTGTGGTGTACTGTTATTTGAAATCTGAAATGAAATTGTTGGAGTTAACTTTTTTTAATCCAGTCTGTGACCCTGTTGGTTATGAGAAGTTTAGCTGGTTCTGACCCATGGGACTGTAGTGAGGTATGTTCCTTGGATAGGAATTTAATCTGCTAGTCAGATTGTTTCCTAAAAACTTTAACAGAACATAACATTAACTTAATGATTGTATATGCGTGTATCTATACACACATGCATATGTATGTGTGTGTATATGTATATATGTGTATTTATATATTTGAGACTCAAGATGAACTGTTTTCAAGCAGTATTTTACAATTAAAAAATACACTGTGCTACATTCAAAGTATAAATATATATTGACTGTGTTGAGTACACTTTTCAGAAGACAAATCGACAGAAGTAGATCTACTTCTGTGGCATGTTTACTATTTCAGCCTAATTAAAAAACACACACACACAATTCAGTAAGGCATTCAATCTACTTCCTCTATAACCTCGTGATTCAATTTCTTCTGGCTCAAATATGGCATTTTGCTTTCACCTCTTTCTAGCACAAGTAAATATAGAATATGGTTTTTCTCTACTACAATGTCCAAGCAGATTTCTTTGAATAAAACATGTTTTCGGCCCACTGCATATCATTGACGTACTGCAGTTTGCAGTTCATCCTTGTAGATTCATTATTTATGATGAAAATATTCAGAAAAGGGGGAACTGTGTCAAAGCATTTTTGCATGTATGTGCCCTCAATTTTTAAGAAAGAAGCCAAATTTGTGGTATATGAGGAACAGTTTGCAATATTCTATTAGCATGTTCTCTGTTCTTCAGCCCTCGAGGGAGATTAGTACAGTAATTTTAGTGGGATCTAGATAAGCTGTGGAGTTTGACATCATAATTATAGCCTCTGCACTGTAATTCACCTTCATTATGAAAACATTTCCGGTTTTAATTGAGAGAACACTTGAAAAAAATATTTGGAAAAGGTGTAAATTCATTCTGGTTTTGCAATAAAGTAAAGAATATTAAAAAGGTGAAATATAAATGCTGTTGTAAGTTGTGCAAATTTAAGTGGTCATTTTTATGGTCAAGAAATATATGAATGTAAAAACTCTGTAGATATTGTACATATTTTCTGTAATATATGTATATTTGGTCATAAGGTGGATGAAGAATTGTAAAAATTAAGCACTTTAATTCCTGTTGAGTACTTAAAGAAATTTGTATCCTGTAAAATAAAAGCAGCATTAAATAAGTATTGCTGATTGAATTTTTTTTCGGTCTGCCTACTGTTTACTTTCTCTCCTGATGAAATCTTTAAACTGCACATCTAACTGTTCAAGTAACTGTAAGGACCTATCAGTTGCTGAAGTGCTGGCTACTCACAAGCACTGCTAACTCGGTGGAAGGTGCATTCGGAATATGTAAATGAATATATATGATGCTATGACATCTTAGATCATGAAGAGAAAAGATGCAAACCTTCACAATTTAGATCCACGTTTCTATAATGGGAATAATAATGTGAGCAGGACATTATGAGAGTACTTTATGGGCTTCTACATTGCTGCCCCCATAGAACAGTGCAGAAACATGTTCAGGGTAGCCCCACGTCTGTCTTACTATTACTCATCACTACTCTGAACAAAAGGGCAAAACCTTTTAGCCTGGAGAAGAAGAGGCTGAGGGGAGACCTTATTGCTCTCTACAACTACCTGAAAGGAGGTTGTGGAGAGGAGGGAGCTGGCCTCTTCCCCCAAGTGACAGGGGACAGGACAAGGGGGAATGGCCTGAAGCTCCACCAGGGGAGGTTCAGGCTGGACATCAGGAAAAAATTTTTCACGGAAAGGGTCATTGGGCACTGGCAGAGGCTGCCCAGGGAGGTGGTGGAGTCACCTTCCCTGGAGGCTTTTAAGGGACGGGTGGATGAGGCGCTGAGGGGCATGGTTTAGGGAGTGTTAGGAATGGTTGGACTCTATGACCCAGTGGGTCCCTTCCAACTTAGTCATTCTATGATTCTATGAAAACAAAACATCGAGCAGCTGCTCAGTGTAATCTCTTGTGCACTGAACAAAAGTGGTGCTGTGAAGCAAAAAATGATCAGGTAATTAGCTAGATCATGATCCTAAGCATAGGCAACTTTGATTCTTTAATTAATTTGCTGGCTAAGCACGCATTCAGTTTATCGAAGTGCCACTTAAACTGCAGCTACTTCTTTTTTAAGTATCCTTTAACAGACAGAACCATCTGTGGTTGCCTCCAATTTCCATCATCTGTACACAATACAATCAAAACAAGTTTATCTGATTTATTCTTCTACAGGTGGGCACAACATTGCAGAAAAGACTTCCCCCAATATACAGAGAGGAAAATTTACTGTATTACTTTTTAGTTCCTGTCTGGAAGGAGTTGAGTACAAAAATTTTGTTTAGTTTCTACTTTTTCTTCTCTTTGCAAACACTGTAAACAAAGTTGTATTTGAAATAATTACTGATGAACTGCAGAAAGTAATGCTTCCCTCTCCATTTACACAGACTTTTCCACTAACTTTTCTGAATATTTTCCCCCCTGTGATTAACTCTGTTCCAAATTTTTTATTATTATTCTTCTCCTCATTAAATGCAATGCAATGCCTTCTACTTGGAGAAAAAAAATGACAGAATTTACCCTAAAATGTGCTTTAATAAAAGAGCACAATAATAACATTCAGACAAGAGGAAATCCATAATCACAGCTCATGCTTAATTCCTTTATATAAACAGGTTTAACAAGCACTGATATTTATACTTGGTAGCAAATTGCCCAGGAACCCATCAAGTACAGGGTTGGTAAGTAGGTGGTAGGCACTGTAGCCTCTGGCTCTCAGTAAGAGCCTGATAATAACAATGTCATTACCACAGAATTGTTCTTGGCACTTTGTGAGCTTCCTGACAGGAGAGAAATGGCATGCTTGCCTTTGGTAAACAATACTTTGTGTTTTTTTGCTTTAAAGAAATGGTTCTGGAACATCCTATGCTGTCTTTAATGAAAAAGAGGCAGGGTCCTTACGATTGTGACATTTTTCACCTCTGCCTTCTTAGTCTTATGCACTAGGCAGCTATGAAAATATTAAGCCTCATCAGACCCCATTCATGTGGTAAATCAGGTAAATCACTTGGCTGAACTTATTTACTTGAGATCTACCCCATGTCCGTTGCTAGTTTGTGTTTTGATATCAAAAACATAGTGTCCTGAATAGGATGTGCTACCTGCTTTCTGTTTCAACCTGATACATTTCTTTGTGTTGTAGCATATTTTTCAAATTACATTCCCTGATTTAAACTCTGATGTTATGAAGAATCTGTCACACACCCTGATAAGCTTTCCAGTCGTTAGCTATGCTCTCTGTAGGGTTTTTTCTTATTATTTTTTTTTTATATATTATTTATTCTTTTCTCTAGTCAGACCTCAGGTAACCTCCAACCATCAGGATCATACCAAAATAATTCATCAATAATTTCATCCACCAAATCTGTGCTGTCTTTTGAGCATGTATTAACATAATATGCCCAACTCATTCTTCCAAACTCTAGGTCCCTGTTTCACGGAAACGGGCTTTGGACTTGTGATTGCTACTGAATGGAGAAGCCTTCCCGCAGTGTGACATTGAAAGACCCCGTAATGGAAGAAGATAAGATTTTAACCATAATTCTGTTTAGACCTATTGTCTAGCTATGTAGAACAACCTGCTTTGCCTGTTCTCCCTTAGTAGCATGTTTCTTGGCTTGCAAAAAGCAATCCAAATCTTTTAGCTCAAGGCTTTGGGACACAGCATTTAGGAAAGACCTATCTTACCCATGTTGTATTTTGGTTCAGTTTCAGGCTAACACTAAGCTGGTCCTGTTAACAAAATGTTCTTTAGTGTCTGAAGTATATCTCACAGTTCTGTTTCACATGAAGAGATCCAAGACAACTCCAAGATGCTAAGCAAAGCATCTTGGATAAGACATCAAGTGTCTATTACAGAACCACAACCCTGACCTGAAATAAAAGGCCTAAGGTGGATGTACTGGAAGTATCCATTATGCTTATACACACACTGTGATTTTATAAATCACATACGCTCAATTATTGTATTTCAGATTTAAACTTCAGATTGTGCCATTCATAATATGAAAAGCAGTATTCAGAAGAAAACATGTATTATACGAATAAAATATACTCTTCGCATATTATTTTGTCTTTAAAAGACCACAGAAGATAGCCTTATTTAAAATATTAGATCGAGAAGTAGAAGATACCAGCTCAATTCCTCTTGAATGCTAGCAAGTTTGCTGCTTCCCATTTCCACAAGGTCCTTTAAAGTAAAAGGTTTTCACCTTAATATTGGACTGCAAACCATTCCTTGTGCAAGAAGTAATTATTTCATATTTTCTTCGATTGCCATTGCTCTAAGAACGCACCTAGCAGACTCCATGAGAAATTTTCCAGTGGGTGCTTCTCACTTTTTAAGCTCCATTAGGCAGTATGTCATCCATGAGGTTGCTTGACAAAAAGTCTAAGAGATCCTTGGTTTTCATTCCACCACCTGTTTGTTCAGCAGCTGATAACATCCAGAAGAAGGAAAAGACTTCTATTAAAAGATATAATCAAAGCATCTACAATGATGTGGGGAAATATCAAGTGAAAAATTCCAGTTTTCTATACTAGACTGCATAATGGGAGTGAGAAACAGCTTATTTATAATATCTATCTTTTGATTAATGAAGTCCTGTGACAGAAGCTGAGGTTGATTGTTGGTGAGCTCATCAAAATGCACAAGGAACATCTGTTTCAAAGTTAAGACGTTACTGACTAGCTACTTGCACTTCATATCACCAATCAACGCTCAGCAGAGAAATTCAGGAACATACCCTGACTAGAGAGGAAGTGAACTACTTAGTTGGGATACATCCAACTGTCCAGTTGCCACAGGAGTGATGAAAATAGTTCACTGAAGCAACTGTTACTATTGTGTTTGGCATTCCGAGATGTCTGAGCACCCCAGCTGGGGGTGGCAGAGAGCACTGTTGTACAACAATACAGACAGATACAGAGATTATTTTCCTCTCCAACCAAAGCTTTTACCTCTGTTGGCATAGTTAGAAACGCTGAGATCTTGTAAACACTTATCAGAGTGCTTGGGCTTTGTTAATAATCAATGAACTTTGCTGTGTTTTCCCTGTGGCTCCCACCTTCTGTACCCTGCCCCTTCCTTAACTTCCTTAACTCAGGGATTTCTCTCAGCACTATGACCTTCTCACAGACAGTTGAAGTGAGTAGGGGAGCTCAGTTTGCCTATTCTGCAGACTCCCTGGTCTATGGATTTGAAACCTCTTTTTTTTCTGTCTCTTCTGGAAAAAAAAAAGATCAAGATTTAGAATCCATCAGCTTGGAAGATCTGTGTAAAACATCCAAATGAAGGGTCATTCTGTCAAAGGATTTCAGGAATTTATTTACTTCAGCTTTCAGTGGCATTTACTGTGCAGATGTCTGGTGTAAGTACCATTAGAAAGTGTCTTAGTTACATCTGTCATGGGGTTGCTCTGGTTAATACAAAAATACCATTCAGTTTGGCTTCACGTAAAAACCAGGCTCTGCCAGACCTACATAATCGCTCTATTGCATAGTTCCAAAAGGTGATATTATCAAAGAACAATTTACAAAAGTATTTTGCTAATACCATTTGTACAGTACAAAGTAGTATGACTATGTATGCAGCGCAAATGTTACGCTACATGCTTGATACATTTCAGTATGTTAGTCAAATATTTCTTTCTCTAGCCAAATATGATGGCAAGGAAACATGCTTTTCTGAGGTGCTAGTTTGTAGTCTCCTTATCTGGCATAAATTAAATGGCAAACGACTCGTCCACCACTGTCGGTATGTCAATATAAGGAGACTCCAGCTGTCTGAGGAAAACTACAAGCAGATGATGATGCACAAGGATCAGAAATGCATATAATGGAAAACAAAGACTGGAAATCTTGTTGTCCTGACTTTAAACATAAAACCAAGGAGGCTTACAATGAAATTAGAAGATGACAAATTTAAAACTGACATCAAATTGAATTTTTGCACTATGCATAATTAGATCATGAAATTTACTGTCTCAGGAAGTCATTGGAGTCAAGAATTTAACCTGATGAGACAAAAGACTATTACATGATAAATAAAGCAATCTAGTTTCCAGTAACATGAAATGGAAGATATATAGAACTGTCTGCTTTGGATCTTACAGAAATATAAGAATTATTTCATACACAATTTTGGAATCAGAAGGTCCTATTACTGCATTTTTTTATATTTTACCCAGAAAGCAGATGCTGGACAGTCTTAGAGATGAGATTTTTTGAGGTGAATTGATATCAGGCTGGATTCAGTGTGGCAGTTCCTATCTCCTCACATCAGTTAACTTTTAGTAAATAACCAGTCTGACTACTACTGCCTTTTATCAGATATTTGAATTTCTTGCTCAGTACAACATAAGTCTACCATGGAAAGTTAGAGTTAAAGCTACAGATGACCATGGCTTTTTAAAATGTTTATTGCTTTGGCACAGTCCTTAACTGGGCTGATGTAACTGCTGGATTTCATAAGTTGCTGCAGAACATGACACTTCATAGCTCCCACTTTTTAGACAAACGTACGCGTTGAACTTTGCATTCTGATGTTTCTTAGTTTTATAACCTCTTTAGTATTTTCCTCCTGCTTTCCTTCATTAATTCACTTCATCTGTTTGAGCCATCCATCTCCACATGGGTATCCAGCCCCAATAGATCTTTTGACATCTCTGTAAGGTAGACTAGGTTATCTCAGCAATTCATATTTTCTCTCTTTGCTCCTTGAAATATTATACAGATAAAATTCTTAGACTAGCAATACTGGGACAGACTAAACTGCAAGCACACACAGTGCTTCTGCATGATACTATCCCAGTTTCCAACCATTGCCAGCTCAGAAACATCCAGAGCTAGATTTGATTCTGACATAGATATTTATTTACGTGCAATATATTTCCTTAAACTTGTCCAGACACCATCTGAATAATTTTTAAACTTTTATTGTCTAAAATATCCTTTGGCAAGGAGTAAAACAACCCACCCATGAGGGCTCACTTTCTTTGTTTTGTTCCGATCTGGCTCCTTCTAGATTCATTAAATGCTCCCAAAATATTTGTATTGGAAGGGAGAGTAAACAAAACGGACACTTGTCAACCAGCTCCAGGCTGCTAATGATCACACAGATCTCTAGTCATACAGTCATAGAATGGCTAGGTTGGAAAAGACCTTTGAGATCATCAAGTCCAGCCGTACCTGACCACTACTAAACCGTATCACTGAGCACCTCATCTACCAGTCTTTTAAATACCTCCAGGAATGGCAACTCAACCATCGCCCTGGGCAGCCTGTGCCAGTGCCTGATAACCCTTTCGGTGAAGAAATTTTTCCTGATGTCTAATCTGAACCTTCTCTAGTGCAACTTGATGCCATTTCCTGTCATCCTATTGCCTGTCACTTGAGAGAAGAGACCAACAGCCACCTTGCTACAACTTCCTTTCAGGTAATTGTTGACTTATAAGGTCTTCCCTCGGCCTTCTTTTCTCTAGGCTAAAAGTCTCCCTCCCCCTTGCCATTTCTTTTGTAGAGTGAAGAGTCCACACTTACTTAGTTGTTCATAATACTGGAGATGCTCCACATCTCTCATCAATCTTGTTGTCTCTCCCTGACCCTATTCCAGTTTTACATTCATAGACTCATAGAATCACTAGGTTGGAAAGTACCCACTGGATCATCGAGTCCAACCATTCCTAACAATCCCTAAACTATGCCCCTCAGCACCTCATCCACCTGTCCCTTCCACAACCCGTTCTTTCTGAGATGTCCCACTTCTCTTCTAAATTGAAATTTAAAACAGATTGCACGTGCTCCATTTCATAGTGGTGTCCAAGAGTCCATATGGCAAGATGAAAGTTACAGGAGAAAAGAAATTTGCATAGAGAAATAAGCCAGTGTTACCTATCTGCTTTAGGACTCAGCAGCTCCTGTTCCTGTGCAACAGGAATGCTTTCTTTTTTTTCCCTCCTTTCTTTTCTTTTCCTTCCAGGGACTGAAGAAAGGTGAAGAGACAAGGATCTATGCTAGACAGGGACTGGCAAACCATTAGAAAAAGTATTTACTGTGTCAGGCACACAACATGGGGAACATTTGCTATTGTCCCAGAAGCAGGAGAGACAGATGCCAAATAACATCCTGATATTCATGATGTCTAAGAGAAACTGGCTTCAGAACATTGAAAGCTAATGGAGGAAGCTGCTGGGAGAAACACCAACAAGAAACTCTCACTATTAGGTCATTAAGGGCCTTCATCACAAAGTTTTACAACAATGTTAAGTGTTCTACTCTGTGCTGGATACACTGTTTTTTTTGCCTCTCATCTGCTCCACTCTTATGAGTCTCGACCTGGAGTACCGTGTCCAGTTCTGGAATCCCCATCATAAGAAGGATATGGAAGTGTTGGAATGGGTCCAGAGGAGGGCTATGAAGGTGATCAGAGGGCTGGAGTATCTCTGCTAATGAGGACAGGCTGAGAGAGTTGGTGGTTCAGCCTGGAGAAGAGAGGGCTCTGAGGACACCTTACAGCCTTTCAGTACTTAAAAGGGGCTACAGGAAAGCTGGGGAAGGACTTTTTACAAGAGCATGGAGTGACAGGACAAGGGGGAATGGCTTTACGTTGGAAGGGGGAAGGTTTAGACTAGACATTAGGAAGAAATTCTTCGTGGTGAAACACTGGCACAAGTCGCTCAGGGAAGCTGTGGATGCCCCATTTCTGAAGTGTTCAAGGCCAGCTTAGATGGTCTGGTGAGAGGTGTCCCTGCCTGTGGCAGGGGTTTTGGAACTGGATGGTCTTTAAGGTCCCTTCCAATCCAAACCATTCTATGCGTCTATGACTCCCAGCGGGAGGGGAGTGTGTGTGTGTCTCTGTGTACGTCTGTGTGTCTCTGTATGTGCCTGTGTGTCTCTGTATGTGTCTGTGTCTGCCTCTGTATCTGCATCTGTCTCTGTGTGTATGCGCCCGTGTATCTGCCCCTCTGCGTGTATGTGCGAACTACGATTCCCATGATGCCCCGCGGCGGACGCGCAGAGGCTGCTGGGAGCGGCGCCGTGCGCGGGGGAGGGCACCGATGGCGGCAGGCGCAGGGGGCGGTTGACGGAGCCGTTGCCCGTCGCGCCCATTCATCGCCGACGCCTTCCCCGTCCTTCGCCCTCCCCACCCACCTTCCCCCCCTCCCTCCCCGGGGCGCTATGGAGGCGCTGATTCCCGTGATTAACAAGCTGCAGGACGTGTTCAACACGGTGGGGGCCGACATCATCCAGCTGCCGCAGATCGTGGTGGTGGGCACGCAGGTGAGGCGGCGCGGGCCCTCGCCGCGCGGGGGGCGAAGCCCGGGCACCCGCCGCAGCCTCCGCCAAGGGCACGCGGGGACGCGGGCAGCCGAGGCGGGCAAACCCACGTCCTTCCCCGCTCCCTCCCCGGGCTCCGTTTGCTTCCCCACCATTTGCAAGGGCAGCGCCTCTTTGCCCAGGGAAGCTGTGGATGCCCCGTCCCTGGAGGTGCCCAAGGCCATGTTGGATGGGGCCTCGGGCAGCCTTCCAGCATCTGAAAGGAGCCTGCAAGAAAGCTCTGGGGAGGGACTTTTTACAAGGGCATGTAGCGCTACAAGGGGGGAATGGCTTCAAAGTGAAAGGGGGAAGGTTTAGTTTAGACATTAGGAAGAAATTCTTGATGATGAGGGTGGTGAGGCACTGGCACAGGTTGGCCAGGGAACTGTGGATGCCCCATCCCTGGAGGTGTCCAAAGCCAAGTTGGATGGGGCCTTGGGCAGCCTCATCAAGCGAGAGGTGTCCCTGCCCACGGCAGGGGGTTTGGAACTGGATGATCTTTAAAGTCCCTTCCAACCCAAACCACTCTGCGATTCTATGATTTTATGATTCATTTCTACCGTCCTCCTCCCCGCTTTGTGCCTCTCGACGATGCTTTGAGCGGCCGGGGAGCTCGAGGAGTGTGGATGGCCCTGGGCTTCAGCGTGACCGTCATCGCAAGTCGGGATCTTCCCGTTTCTGACAGCCGCCCCGAAGTGGGGGCTGAGGAAAAGGGATGTAGTAGTGGAATAGCATCTTGCAGGCGTGGGACCATTTTCTCTTGCTGTGAGTTCTGCCATTTGAACCTCTTTGTCTTGGCTGGTGATGGGGAGTGAAGGTGAGAGGCGAAGCTGACCTTTCTCGTCTGTCATGATGTGTGCATTTCAGCCCGATAATGCTGCCGCTGGGCTTGAAGATAGCTCAGGCAACTTCGGATATATTCCAATGGGATGCCGCTCTCCAGCAAAACTTTTAGCAGCGAAATGTGTGTGACCAGAACTGCAGCAGTCAGGGGAATCAAAAATGAAACATTAAACACAACTAAAACAAGAAGTTTATGGATCTTGCTTTTTGTTTCTATAACATTAACAGTATTTGAATTTGTGATATCGTTTACCTGAGGCAGTAATTACTCCGCTGTCAGGAATTTCATTACATGACTTAAAACACGTGAGCTGTATGTTTAAAGCTTGCACATTGCTGAAGCGTGGAATAGGTTTGCTCAAAAGCAGCTACACTGTTGAACTGGTTGTGAGACAACTGACTGTCATTCTGTTTTATCAATAAATTCCAGATAGATTAATTGACTTTGTATGAGTCACTTTATAAAATAGATCTAAAGAGCTTAAATTGGGTGGGGGAGACGTTGCACTGGTAAGCTATATTAGGTACTTGCTATTTTTGTAGTTGACAGGAGTCCATCACTTTATGAAGAGATTCTCCTTTACATTAAAAAAATCACACAAACTTTGTTTTGTTTGTGGTTTCTTTTATTTTGTTTTAGTTTAGTTCTGTGAGAGGAAGTACAAGGCAGAGGTGTGGCATTTTTCTGTGTAAAATTAAGAAAGTGTTTTTTTCTGTTTCACTTTAGGAAATGCAGTGAATTGGTATTTTTTAAAATAGTCCCTTTAAACAAGTTTGTCCTACTTAACTCCTCATAAGTGCGTTCTCAGTATCATAATTTGATACCAAGAGTTAAGACAATATTAACATGCGTTTGACTTCCATAGTCCACCTGTCAGCATTAATATCCATTCAGTGCTGCATTCATTATATTCATAAAACCTCTTGAATTAGTATGATATTTCTTAGCACGACAAAACAGTATCCTTTATAGACTCCAGGGTAGTTTATAACAAAATGTCTAGCAGACTGTATCTTTTTTTTTTTGTTTTTAGTCTGCTTAGTTAGAAGAAGTAATTGTCTTCACTGACTTGGTGATTCTATAGAAGTTTATTCTATGCAATAAATATTAAAATAAGTTAAATAACATTTTACGATTTTATTCACTCAAAGTTAGTTTATTGTAGACCAGATATTTGGGCATTTCTCAAGTATGGCCTTAAAGCTTAATAGTTTTGTTACTGGTAGCTTGCTTCCATGCTTTTTGAACTATGCCTTGAAGTAGTTTTTTCTTGAGATATTTTTGGTTAAGTACTGTGTGGCATTTAAGTTTGTTCACATGGTAGTTTTGTTTGTAGCCTACTGGCACATGCAGTCTTTACTTTTTTTCTTTGAATAATATTCGCAAACAATTTTGAATTTTACACATGCATTTTTCTTTGTAGGAAACAAATGCTGCAGTTAAAATTTCTGTAACTCCTAATTCATTTATGCTTTTTTCCTCCCTCTTTCCACTTTGCCTGTTGCTTTTCTTAAATGACGTTTCTACATATTCATCAAGGAGAAGAAAAATGCTTTTTGAGTACGTTTTGCTGTTTTTTTTTTCTCACTTGTCTTCTGTATCTCTTCTCAACTCTTGTGTTGTTTTGCACTTGTGTCTGGCTTTACTTCTCATTTATGTCTACTTCCGTGCATCAAGTTAATTCTTTCTGTAGAGTATGTAGAACTAGAAGCTGCTTATAATCCTCGATTTAGCTTTGCATGTTTTCTGTTTCCCATGTCTCCTTTGCCCCTTCTCTGTTGTTTTGGGATTGATTTCCTACCACACTTGTGTTCTGAGCAATTGAAATGTCTTAATGAAACTAATTACAAAATATTTCTCAGTAAATTTCACACATTTAGCGAGCCTTTCACCCATCTTCTAGTGGTGTTCCTGTGACTCGGTCATATGAGAATTCCTTCTTGTTCTCCACATAAATACCATGTAAGTTATTTCTGTATCACAGGATCTCTTCAGCAAATTGAAGGCTCTGCTGCTGATAGAACCCTGAGGACGCCCTTGGACTGCCAGAATTTCATCACTATTTCAGTTTTTTTTTTCTATACCTACATAGGTGTTCTATTTTTTTCCCTGATTCAGTGTTTTGATTCAATTTTTAGAACTAAAATAGTGAATTGCAAAAAAATGTCCACACTGTATATAATACTGTACAAACAGTACTTTTTCAACAATACTGTAATGCCCAACCTTCTGAAATCTTTTATCTAAATACTTTATGATCTGTGCTTGTAAGGGATAACAAGGTGCTACTGAAGTGCCTCAACCAAGCACATTAAAACTAATAAAATGAAGCGAGGGGAAGAAAAGAAGTTGGTTAGGTATGGCCTTTTGTATGTTAGGGGCATATAGATGTTATCACAAAAATGAAATGCCTACTGTACCCATTAAACAACAAAATCTCTGCCTAGAGATGTGTAAAAATGATTTGCCTTTATTTTTTTCAGGTTATTAATTTTTGGAATCCGTTTTACTGTTTTTAGAATTTATCAGCCTAGTTGTGTACAAACTTCAGTTTCAGTTTAGTGGCAAAATTCTTCCAATACTGACATAAAAACAATTTGTGGGCTTTATTTGCTTTTGGTAGTATTATTCTGGTAAAGACATCATGGTGAAATTGATCTAGCAACTAATGAAATTCACTATAAGATTTTAAAATTACGTTTCATGTGTATGTTTATGTACTACTTCTGCTATTTGGGCGCTTAGAAGTTGTAAACTCAGCTCCCTATTTAAAACATAGACTTTTTTATTGGATGTTTCCATCTGAAACAACTGGTTTGTTACCCTTTGTGGCTCTCTTCTGGCTGTTTGGACTAAGTGTCATGTTTGATATTTCAATGCTAAACCAATTTTTGTTGCCGAGGTGGGGTGTTTCTTGATCTGAGATAACAGATGAGCCCTGACTATTTGAATGTGCATAACTGTATATTCTGTTAGATGAAACAGTTATGATGGTAATTGGCTTGTTAAGAAGTTGGCAGCTTAGGTGGGAAACTAATGCACAGTCCTGGCTACAGGGATGAGGAGAATACAGTGCTGTATGAAAGCAACTGTTTTGATGGACGGACTTTGTGGTCTTAAACTTCAGGTGCTCTACAGAGCTTCTATGACCTTTCCCTGTCAGGGAACGTCAGGGGAACAGAAGTTTAAGCCACTTCAGCTTATTCAGTTTATTCACTGTATCCTGCGTTGCGTTCGCAAAAAGATGAGTTGGGGTAAAGGAAAATCCAGCTTGTACCAAGCAACCAGGAAAACTCTCTGCCAAGCTCAGCCCAGGAATATCTTCCTTCTCTCTTATTTGTTTGTTTTTTGTTTTTTTTTTTATTTTTATTTTTTTATTTTGTCCAGGGATCTTCCTCGGCATTTCAAGCAGATACAGAAAGATATTAGTATCTCCATTTGTAAAAGCATGGCTAGAGCATAGCTTCAGTGCTGGCTGGGGAGAGCTTGGTTTTTTCTCAAATGTTTTGCAGACTTCCTAGTTTTGTTTGTTTGTTTTGATACCTGACATTCACTGTATCTGGTTTTGGGCAGAACTGTTTCTCTTTTGCCATCTCTTCCTCCTGTCAAAGCATGCCCTAACTGCTCTGGTGTCTGTTGCAGACAAGCAGCAAAGTGAGACTGACATTAATTGGCTGCTTACATTTACCAAACCTAATATGAATTTTACTGCTAAAGTTATATAGTACAAACAACATGTGGTGTTATGGTTATTTCTTCTCTCTGATGGGCCCTCTCAGTTTCTGAATAGCTATACTTTTTAGGTCCTGAAGGCTTCTGTGATTGGAAGGATGGCATTTTCGCTGTATCTGTGTGCAGACTGTATGAATTTAAGTAGAATTAGAGGTCTAATAGTCTAATAACTGCCTTTAATCGCTACAGATTTTAATATGAAAGCAATATTAAGCATATTTTAAATGAAGGTACTGATTTTGCTGTTTGCAAACACCCAGTTATTCTGGAAGAGTGGAGAGAATACACAGTTGTAGAAAGATGAGAATGGAGTGGGTATATATATATATATTTTTTTAGATATGATGTAATACAGGATTTCTGAAGAATTTTTGACTAAGCTGTGCAAATTTTGGCTTTTTTTACTACTTGTACGTAAGCTGTCTTTTGTGGAGGGAGTTTACAGTTTCTTCATGACTGATTCAGAAGAGCTCGTCATTCAAGGAAATGGGGAATTGCCTTTGGGAGCAACAGTCTTGAGATACAGACAAGATCTTTCACAGAGAAAATGTATTTTGCAACAACCAGCAGTGCATTATGCTGGTTTCAGTGCTTTCTGCAGCTGGGATCAGCCTGTTAGCTCTTCTGCATCGTTCTAGAAGTATAATTTTGTTTCACAGGATATCTTACTGTTATTCGTTTGGCCTGCTTATGATTTCAAAATTCTCTTCTGATTAGTAAATAAGTTTTAAAATTTGTTGACGGCTTAGAACCAGTCTAGCTTGCGTGTCCCTAGTTCATATAGGAAAATTTTGCTGCAGTAGCTCTTCCAACCAGAGCAGTTCTCTTGTGCAGCTGCTGTGGACTAGGATGTGTACTGACCTTTTATTTTGGAATAATTCATGATTGCAAAAGAAGGAAAGAAAAAAAAAATCTTGCTGCTCTTTGATGATAGCGTGCTGAACTCTTCCAGCATAGCTGCTGCAGAGAATTTCTTTTCAGAGCACCTATCTGGGTAATATTCCTGTGGATGAGTTCCCAGCAAAATGTATTGGCTTGTACTTCCCGTTAAATTTAAAAATTAGTAAACTGTATGTGTATGTGTTGCTAAGGGCATGATTTACCCAGCAGCACTTTTGTAATTCTTCTATGACAGAAAACTGAAAAATTGCCACCATTGTCTCAGGTGTCAAAGCAGATGCGTTGCTTTTTTGTAAGAGATTTCTTCAGGAATTATTAGGTCTCACTGAGAAATCTCTTCTACTTTACAGTCCCTTACTCAAATGTTTGCTATTTTTGTGCCACTGAAAAAATCATAGGGAATAGTGATATCACTGCCTTTTTATTTTCTTGTGGTGCACTGTAGTAAATCTGAATTGTGGTGCAGGAGTTCTTTGCAGCTTTTTCCTATTTGATGAGTTAAAAAATTTATTAGTTTGCCCTATCAAAAACAATGAGCAAAATTTACACCCCTTTCAACCAGTTTTCTTGTTCAAAGTTCCCCAATTGGACAAGTTTATTCTAAAGTTTTTTTCCCACAGATTGTTTATTTCATATTAGCCCCGCAGAGGGATAATGAAGTCTAAAGACAGACAGAAACAAGACTGCAGATTCTTGCAAAATGACTTTAATTTTGTTGCAGCTGTTAAAATGAGACAGTCAACAATTGGAGCAAATGACTGTAAAAAAATCTCATGGTTCTTGTGGATCAGTGATGCTCCAGCTTAGACATCTGTTTAATGCCTTCTTGCTGTGCAGACTTCATAAGAATAGGAGCAGACTTTGGCTTATTTACTGAGCTAATTCGTGGGACCCAGTGAGTTATAGGACAGTGAAGCTCAAAAGACCCGGCATGCCTTTAAGGACAACATCATTGGAGTGTGAAACAGTAATCCATACAAATGCTCAGGGAAATGAGTAGACAGTAAAGAGAGCAGCGTGGAGGGAACTCATGACTGAGTGTGGATGCAGAAGACACATGCAGGAGGTAGAAGTGAGGACAAGCTCACTCAAGGATATAAAAATACTTCCTGCATATGCAGAGATGGTATTAAGAAAGAAACATTCCACTAGAGTTGGACTGGTAAAGGACATAAAAGGCAAAAAGAAGAACTTTCAATGCTGCATCAACAGTTAAGGAAAATAAAAAAAGAAATGAGGGAAGTACAGGCTTGCTGCTGACTGTGATGTGTGATTTAGTGGCTGTGACTATGGACAAGGTGGAGGCACTTGGCCTTTCTTCGCCTTGGTCTTCACCAGCAGAGTCTTCTAGGCCTTTGTATCTATAAATGGAGCTCAAAGTAGAGGTTAACTATCAATAGTGGAAGAGGATTGAGTCAGGATTCTCTTTTGGATATGGAGAAGGTATCTTTGCATGCTGTATGGTGCAAGTCTTCTGAAACTGGGAATACTAATGAGGACTTGGAGGAAGAATAAGCAACCCAGTGAAGTAAATGTTTGGGATGTATGAATGTGAACGGTTGTTCATAGTGTTACTTCAAAATTTTCAATAGAGTCTCTTCAATTTGGTTTGTCAGCAGCCCAGAAGTGTTTTTGAAAGTAACATCTCTTGCTGTTAATGAAGCTGGACAATTATATAAGTTATCCACTGCTGTCTGCTTCTTCTGAATTCCTGAAGAGTGTGGTTAGTAATACAGCAGGCTGCAATCCTGATTTTCTCATAAGCATTAATATAATGGTTGAGAGCAAATGCCTTTTGATACTTAAAGGCACACAGTTGAAATATGCAGGGACAAGTAAAGAAGTGAAGGATCATCAGAAGCAAGAAGATGGAAGGAAGATCATTAGGACTGTTAAGCGGTAGAGAGACTGGCTTTCTGGAGTGGATCTCAGTTCCTACAGGTTTCAGCTTTCTAATTTGCAAGAAAAAGTGCACAGTTGTTTTTCTGTTTTTGTGCACATCATCCTTGATTGTTTTAGATTAACCAGAAGGTGATATTTCAATAATGAAAACATAAATGTTAAGGAACCAGTGAGGAAGCTGATGAGATTTAAATCATATAAATTGTCAGTGTGAATTGAGACAAAACATTTAAGTTCTTGGGTGCATCATCTCTTCTTAGTACTTTTGGGAAAAAATGGTTTTACCATGCATCAAACTCAGGTGTTTATCTGTGAGACTGATGACAGTTAACATCAGAGGAATATGTTAAACATTGAAACGGAATTTTAACAGAATGGTTAAAGAAGCAGCAGACATCAAGATGTTTGTGTATTTGCCCCTTTTTTCTGAGCAATCCGTATGGAGTTCCTCTAGATATCACAGTTTGTAGATATTTCAGATTAGGATCAGGTATTAGGGTCCAGAGGAAAACTTGACTCATCTACCATAAAAGGTTAGGATTTGTTCATGCTTTTCTGGATCTGTCATGAAATGAGTTTATGCATTTCAGTCTGTGACTAAAATCATGATGAGCATTCCAATGACATGACAGCACAAGTGTGATGCTACTGCAGACTTAGTCCTAAAATTCTGTGGTACCTTTGGTCACCATCATTAGTCTCTGTCTATGCATGTTGTATGGAGAACTGGCTGAACTGAATTTATATTCTGGACAGACCGATACGCTCACTTCCCCACACTGTCAGAAAAATATCCAGCTTTGTGTTTACTGCTTTTTTTATTATGCTTCCAGACGATTCTTGGTAATGGATGTGTACAGGGTCCAGATTAAGAACTGCGTCATTAGAAACTGTATTATGTTCCAAGAACAGATTGCTTTAATGAGGGAACGTAACGCAATTTGAAACAAATTTCCTGTTGTGTGGAGTACTCTACTGTCTCATCTAATGAATGACTTCACATTTGCAAAAGATCCAGATCATTCCTTCTACATCCGAAAATAACTGTGGGAGTGGTGTTTTAGTTCCATACCTAGCTTGGTGTGTGCCCATCTGAGCTTCCTGCAATGCTGCTGTTTCCAAAAGTACTAAACAGTAATCAGTAGTGTGCAGCAACTTGTCCCATGGGGTTTGGTTTCATGTCTTGATTAGGTTCTTGGTAAGGACTTCAGCTATTTCTGCTTGGATTATTCCAGGAGAAGCCCCTTCATCTAAGTCTCGCCTCCAGCCTTTTGAGACTGAGTGATCATTTTACGCATGTGTAAAAAAACTTGCTTGAGAGATGTTAAGAATATTTTTGATAAATGAAACCCTGGTGGTTCTGGGTTCCCCCCACTCCAGTGCAGATGATGAACGTTTATCACGTCTCATCATTTTGAGCAGGCATTCCATCTGTTTTAAATTGTGAAGTTTCTTAAGATGGGGTTTGTAGTTTTTTTGCTCTGAAGTGTATGTGTTTTCATCTTAGGCTACTTGCATGGAAATTGCTGAAAGCTGATCAGAGAAGCAAATGACCAATTAAATCTAGCAGGGTTTTTTAAAGCACAAAATCTTAATAAGGCTGTATTTCTGTTTCTTGTGACACTGTCCTTCAACCTACTCTTTCTAGACAGTTGACCTCACTGTTGTCAAATTTGACTTAGATTTACTGTGACAAAATACACTCCATCTGCATTGGTTTGTTATTCAACTATTGAGATGAATGACACTGTTGATAAAACAGCATTTTTCTGTACCATAAAGCTTACTTATACAGTAAAGTGTTAGAAGAAAAGAGAGCTTTCATTGTTTTCATTATTCAAGCTTTATAGGGGTTAGAACTTGTATTTTAATATTTATTTTAATATTTATTTCATGCTTCTGCATAGAAGTCCTATTCTAATAGATTCTATTGCTCTCATGTAATATCTTCCTGTCTTTTTTTACTGCACTGGTAGAAATGTGCTGGTAGTGCTGTTTCTGAATCTCTGGTGATCTATTTTTCATTTTTACAAATCACCTAAAATGTCACTAAATGTATGATATTTAAAAGATTTGACAATGCTTCTATTTCATGTTATGCTAGGTTCTGTACTTATTTTATGATTTACTTGAAGTCTCAAATTGTTCTCTCAGAACTGATAAGCTGAATAGAGGTTGTATAGCAGTAATGCACATTCTAGCTGTCAGAAGCGTCTGTTGGGTTTTTTGTGTTTGTTTGGGTTTTTTTTTTTTTTTTTTAGAGAATTGTTTGGTATTAGCATTAATATAGAAACATTTCCTCGCTGGCAGTGGTGATTGTTGGGGCATTTTTTTTCCATGGTATGCCCATGTTGACTTTTCAGCTACGGAACACAGGAAGAGTTTAATACAGTTCTCTTAAGAGAACTTACTGGTCAGACTTACAAAGTATTATGTTGCCGTATCTGGGTCTATTGTTTATTCTTAGTTTTAACATAGCCTTGAATCACTCTTAAAGCCCACAGCTGCTTATCGGACCATGTAGCCCAAATCTGCATTTTATACAAAAGTGCTACAGGAGACAGCTTTTAAGTTTAGACTCTCAGAAGTGAATTTTTAATTTCACAGCTTTTAAGTACTCCACAGATTTTTACAGTTTGTTATTATGTAGACGATGTTTGCAGTGAATTCAGTTGCAAATACTTGTATATACACAGGGTGGGAAAGAGACAATATAAGCCAATATTTGTTTATATATTTAGAGTATGAACTTTTGAAGTAAAAATGAAACTTTTGAAAAAATACTGAAAGGAATATGAGATGGTAATAGCTTGTCATACTCAAGTGTTCATATTCTTTTGTATAATGTTCCTGGTAGTATGTATCCAGCCCATGTTAACACTGACAGGAGGTTAAATTGTGTGGTAGCGAGTCTGTCAGATGCACCTTTGGGCACTGAATAGCAGAGAACAGAATAGAGCACTGTTTGCAGGAATTACGAAAACAAGCTAAAATTAAAGTATTACAGCTTTTTTATGTTCAAGAAAATCATGTAGCTGTATTCCAATTTTCAGAGCAGTGGAAAGAGTTCTGTGTTGGAAAGTCTCGTGGGGAGGGATCTGCTCCCACGAGGCACTGGAGTTGTCACCCGGAGACCCCTTATTCTGCAGCTGGTGCATGTTTCCCCAGAGGATGGTCGGAAAACAGCTGGAGATGAAAATGGTAAGTGTGATCCAAGAGTGTGTTTTGCCTAGTAGGAAAGAGACTTTTAATATTTCTTGTTTATTTGACTGAAAAATCAGTTGTTGTAATCTTAAAACTCAAGTGTGCTTTGTAAAATTTCCTTGGAAGTAAATGCAGCTGTTGTCACATCTGTTCTGTCCATTTAGTAACTGTCATGAGGTCAAAATCTCTTGGATATATCTTTTCTGTTCATTAGGAAACACTTTTGAGAAAAGTAGGCTAAAGAAAGCATTTCAGTTATGATGATTGCCTAGAGTATAAAGAACATGATTTTCTTGTGTATGTTTTTCTTCCCCTCCTCATTTGCTGTATAAATAAGGTTTTCCCTTGAGAGGATGAGTATGCAACTTTTTAGAAGGAGGTTAGGAAATAGTTCTGAATAGAGTGGAAGGAGGAGAAATAAAAACAGACTTGTAGTAGATGCAAACAGAATTTAATGGGTATGTGCTGTAGCCTGTAGATGCCACCTTACTGGACTGTGTTGAGAGATTCTAAGTGCACCAAGAGCAACACTTTAAATGTTCTGAAGCTGTCTACTTTGAAGATTGTATCTTGTATACTATGTGTTTCTGTACTATTGTTCACTAGATCTAGAAAGTCATCTCTCTTGTCTCTTGGGAGTTTAAATGTTCTTTCTGTACAAACAAGTGCTCTTGATTTTATGAAGGAGAAGCAGGGGCACATCTACCTTCTGATTGTAAGATAAATCTTAGCTTTTTGCTGTAGACAGTAAAAAATACACAGGCTTTTGATGATGTGATAAACTCAGGCTATAATTAATAATTTTCATCGTGTTCAAATTTCTTTTGATTTATTTCCAGCAATACTAAGTCAAGGTATCAGAAGTTCTTTACGGTATTTGTTTTCATGTAGAATTTTTAGTTATTGGTTTCTGAAGAACAGTGACTAATACTGTGCAGTTTAGAAGGTTTAAGGTCAAATTTTCATTATTGCCACAAGTAGAGAACACAGTTCGGGTTCATAACAGTTAACTTTCAGGGTGCAATCCAGGTTGTGCTGGATTGTGAGAGATTATAGGACAGTTCAGGTTGGAAATGATCCCAGGTGGTCTCTAATCCAACTTCCTCGTCAAAGAAGGGCCGACTCTGAACTCAAGACCAGGTTGCTCAGGGCTTTATCCAGTTGGGTCTTGGAAACCTCCAAGGTTGGAGAATTCAGAGTCTTAGTGCAGCCTTTTCTATGTATCACACTGGATCTCTTTAAACGTGGTTTTATGTTACTTGCATTGTGCACTGTATAGTTTTAGTAATTTTCAGAATGCTTTGATTCTGCGTTGTAGGATAAAATTTGATTTTGTTCTTCTCTGCAACTTTGAAGTTATAAAAGATGGCTTTGTGATTAGAGTATTCTGAGCCAAGGCAGAGCCTTTCTGTTGTAGGTTGTATTTGTTTTGAGGATTCAGATTTTAAATATGAAATGGGATAGTGATATTATTGCATAAGGATATTAGGCTAAATTACTATTTATGATTCCCATTTAGATCTTTGGGGGGAAAAATCAATATGCAAGATACGCATGTTACAATCTCTTCTTGATACTCCTTTGGGAAAGGCGTGGGCTGGTTTAGTAAGAAAAGACAAATCTTTATAACTTACCGGTTTCATTTGAAATGCCTCTCTTCTCCCTCCAAAATTCAGGCAAATTGTGGTCTGAATGGCTTTGTCACTGATCTGGTTTAGCCTATGTACAGATTGTAGTGTAACATCACAGGAGATGGGATCGAGTAGCTTGGAAAGAAAAAAGGTGTCAACCTCTTATCCTGGCTATGCTGTATGACATTGTAATAAGTCACTGTACTATTACAGGTCATGTTTTTGTTTGTTGTGAGGTGGATGTTGAGGTAAGGTTGAATACGTGTTTCGAATTTCCCAAAGGGAAATCTATCCATAGTCTTGCAGAAAAGGATTTTCTCCAAATGAGGGCTTTATTCTTTACGACTTCAGTATTGGACAGCATGCTGCTTTCTCAATGTACTGGTAATGAGCTGTCTGTGTGCACAGATACTTCTATGCAACTGCCTCTTCGTTTTGTGATTTCTATTATGTGATTTGTCACCTTTATCCATCCTCATGCTTTCTCTAGATATGTACTAGTATTACATATAAATACATACATTTATATATAGTACTAGTCTGGTTCTTACAAGCTTAAACTTTACCTCTGTCTCAGTGGTTGTATCCAGAAAGCTTCCCTGTTTTTAACACAAAGCACTTTGGATTGCTGTGGTATTCATTTACTCATGGACAATTGCCTTGTCTTTATGACAATGAAGGAAAAAATTGTGTCTCTCCAGTAGCTTAATTTTGACAACACGAGCTGCCAAAGAATATCAGTACATATCAATTTAGAGGTTTTGATTGGTTGGTTTTGGGTTTTTTTTTAATCTTTTAAAAAATATATTATTGTATTCTTGGGAGGATGTTGGGAATGATTGTTAAGAAAGAATTGCAGACAGATATTCTGGTTTTCTAACATGCAACATTAAAGGACATCTCTTCTGTGCCTCAAGGTCGCTAATGAGCTATGTGGTCACTGCAATAAATTAAGGTAGTCGGAAAATAGACACGTGAATTTTCTATTAAATATGAAGAAGTGCTGTGTTTTTATAACATGGTATTTCAAACTGATACTTATATTTTGCAGAGATGTCTGTGGTTTGGTGTGAAGGAAATACTCTCATTATGCTTTTGCTGTTTATTGCTAGCCTGTAGTGATTCAGCATGCAAGGTGTGTTTGTGGTGATGCCACACTGTGTTCTTCTCTTATCAAATTGCAAGAGAAGCATCGCTTTCAGGAGAAGCATCGTTTCCAAGAGAACTGGGGCTGGTCTTCTGAATTATTTAATTGGTATTGCAGCTAAGACCTGTTCTGGTAGCTTGTCCATTTGTTAGGAAATGGAAAAGAGGCAGGAACACATGAATGGTCAATTGGTAAATATTTATAGGTTCTTTTTTTTTTTTGTCCAAGATAGGAAGCTGAATATCCTTCAAAACTTGAGGAGATAGAATTGATATGGAACACAGGAATAATTAATACAGATTAGTTCCTTGCTAAAGCAACACTATTTTGTCAGATTGGTTACTTTTTGCTCTCCTCCTTCTAAGAATCCTTTACCCCTACCTCGCAAAGGGTGTGGACTGCTTCATTGTACTTAAGTTTTGTAGAAGCACAAAAGAAAGAACTTTCACACAAAAGAGCTTGCCCCCTCTAGTTAGCCTCAAGGGTGGAAAAAATGATACAGTATAAAGAAGGGACTGGCAGATGTGTGCATTTTTCCACAAGTTGAATTTTTTATACTTAGACAAATAGAGCTAGGAAAGTGTAAGGTGATGAGGGGGAAGGAGTTCAGATGGTAGTCTGCTCGTTCCAAGAGCTGTGAGGGTATATTTTCCTAGAAAGCTAGGAAAACACAGGATTCTTCCTACTTTCCTGTCTTTTGTCATTTTTAGTATTTGGGAAGTTCTTGTTGCCATGCAGCAAGAAATCCTCTGAGGTGGGAGTTTTTTATGACTGAACAGCTTTTTTGTCCTCCCATTCTGTATGAAGGGAGAAGAGATACATGAATAAATGAAGTCAGTTAGAGTTGCAATGTATTTGAGCTTCCCAGGGGAGCATTGCAGTATAGGAGATAACAAGTAACAGCTTGGTGGAGGACAGTCCTGTGAAAAATAACGTAATCATGTCGAGTTTTCCAGTATATTGAAGTTTTCAGGTCTCTCTCCAAGATATGAAAAGCCAGAAAAGCAAACAGACTGTTGCTTTATTCATGGGATATTTTTTGAAAGGCAGGATGTTTGTTTTTAATAGCTGCTGTTTTAATAGTTTCTTGTAATGTGTAATACTTGATTTTATAATGGTGGACATGTCATTTCTGCACACTTTTATATAGCTTTGAATCTTGAATGTAATCAGGTGGCTAATTAGTCTGAAAGTTTTGCCTGAAAAGCTTCCAGAAAGTAGCATAACCAGGGGAAGACTGATTTACCAGCGAAACTAGTGATAAAAAAAAAATGTTCTACACGTAAACCATAACACTGGGTTGTTAAATGCTAATTAAAATATTTTCTGCTTGCCTTGACCATCCTTGCATTTTCAGTAACGCAAATCCTTCCTCCTTTCCTATCAGCTCCTTTGCATTGAAGTGGAGTTCTTGGGATTTTTTTCAAATGGTAGAGGGGTGTAAGTGCAGATTTCCTCAGAAAAGGGGGGCAAGAATTTCCCCACTATATAAAATGAAACTTTTAAAAGCTTATACTTGGACCAGATGACTTTTCTGTACACGTGAGGAGACTGCAATTTATTCCTTAACCCTTTCCCCCCCCTTTCTTTTCTTTATGTGCACCATGGCTGAGGTTAAAACTGAACCGTTTAACAAAGCTTCATCTTCTCTTGGGTTACATGTAGCAAAGAAAACTTGTGACTTGTTAATGCTTAAACAGTTTTCATTCTCCTTTGATACGTAGATGTTAACAAGTTAAAATGCAATGCCTGTGACTAAAAGGTGTCTTTTTATATATATTTTTATAACTTGATAGATTATACTAAAATAAAACATTTCTTTAAACATGGAACTAAGCCTAGTACCTACCTGTAGATTCTTATGTCACCACAAACCCAGTAATTTAAGACTAAAACAATGTGTCCTAGGAGGACATCATCCCTCTAGGAAAGGGACATAATGGGAGACTGCTTGGTCCATATCTTTCAAATGTAATGGTGGCAGTGTCTTGCTGTATCTTTTTATTCCTGGCTTCATGCCTGTCTTTGCTCCCTTAGAGTCAACTTTTGAGAGAGTATAAAATACTGTAGTTTATTCCTATGTGTGCATCTTGCTTTATTTCCTCAGAACTGTAAATAAACTAAACCTGTTTAAAAATCTGGAAATAATAAGCCTTTTCGTTTTGCACTTATGTCGGAGACTGGTATGTAATTTTGTCTACTTACTGACCAAGACAAACAAAAGCTGCCTCATAACAACGTTTTTTTTTTTTTCATAAGTTATATGCCTGAAGAACAGTAAGGATAAAAGTAGTTTGTTTTTTAATTTATTTTTTTTTTTTCAATTTGATCTGGTCCATCTAAGTCACCATATTTCCATTGATGATAAGCATTTGACTTACCTACCTGAGCAGGGCACCCCAGGTGTTAAACTAAGGTTTCCAGACTGATGAATTAATTCCTATTGTGCTACTTGCATTTTGTGCCAAACATGTCTTCATCAACTTGTTTTGATTCTTACGTTTCCATGGTCCTGTACTGGCATCACATAAAAGGAGGGTTGTAAACTCATCAACCCTCCAATAATAAGCTTTTTCTGTAGTGGGATTTCCATAAACATTTTGAGAAAATAAGTTGAGAAGGGTGATAGTTAATGTCACTTCTTAAATCTGTCTTATAACTGCCATATTTTTTTTTAATTGAGCATTAGAAAGTCTGATGCAAAACCTCAGATTTCTTTCCCATACAGTACTATTACTTCCAATGACATTAAAAATGTTTTCTTACTCTTTTTCTTTCTTGCCATGAGTAAATACTGAGAAACATATTTTGCCAAAGAAATTCAGCTTTGTGGAACCTAATGGTGCTGTTTTCTGAACTCAGATAAAAGCATTGTGAGCTGTTGGAATTAGATGAACAGCAATAGTAAAGTCATCATCAAGTAAACTTTGTTGTGTAGAATATCTGATTAATATGCATTATTTATCAGTGTTTAGCTAAGATCATATTTCTGTGTATATTGTTAATGTTGCGCATTCTCATCAATAGTAGAATAGCATGCACATCTGTCTGCATGCACTTGTGATCTTTGTAATTGGTACTGTAAGTTAACAAAATGCTATATTAAATATGATTAAACATTTTAAACATCATTCAATGCTGTTTCTCTTTAACTGCAGACCCAGCTACATGGAAAAATCCAAGACACCTTTCTAAAGGTTGCCTTTATCCACTTGTTTTTTCTCCCTATGCATAAAGTGCATGCTTATAGACTAAACCACATACATTTCATACCACTCTATTGTTGATTACACTTTTACTTTTACACTTTGGCTACTGTGGTGTTTGATTATTTTGAGTCTTGTGATCTGATTGATTTTTAGTTTTTTGACCTTGTTGCATTAGTAAGAGATGATTTTTGCTTTTCTCCTGTGCTGTTGCTGCTTCATAGAATTTTCTGCGCTTTGAATTCCCAAATCCTTTTTTAAAAATTGCTATTGATCAGTATCTTGAAATTAAACTTGGGTGGAAAAAATGTTTTGTGAAATGACTTGATGGTAGGTAAGCAGTGTGTTTGCCAAATGGTCAGATTTCTTGTAGACCATTCTTCTAGAGAAGATAGCTGTATCTGGGAGCAGAGGGGAAATGACCACAAACTAAAAGTTTGAAATGGAACTTCTCACTAATGCTTGGAAATGTAGTTGTGGAAGTGTGAGTGTCTTGCAGTATTCAAACTGCTGCCTGCGCTATAAAGCAGGAATTGACAAAACCTCCTTTGCTGTTTCTGGGACTGTTTTTGAATAGGCCCAAAGTAATTTTGGACATCAGTGGTGACTCACAAGAGTTAAAATGTTTGGTCCTTGACAGATTTGGGAAGAGGTGTGCTCTTCTAAGCCTTCACTGTTATGCAGAACTCTTATGTATTTTATGTTTGCTTGGGTTTGGTTCTACAGGTTTTCCTAACTTTTTCTTTCAGCTGTAATTTGATCTCACTTGCATGGTTAAAGAAACGATGCTAAAAGCTGCTGTTTTTTTCAGTTTTTTTAATCTATTGCTAATAATTCTTTTGTTTTCTGTTGTAAGCTGTTACTTAATGGACTAGACCATTTCTGAAAAATAGTAGGGCAGGTGATTGGCTCAGTCACAATTAGGAAGGTGGACCTTGTGTAAGAGAAACAAATTAAAAAGAATAATGAGATATAATGCTTAAATAAGCAGAATCATGAATTTATTTCTGTTGAGCTATTTAATGTCTAACTGTAGAAAGCAGAATTTTTCTCATGTTGCTTGGGGGAAAAAATAAATCACATTGTAGTTTTCAACAAACACGCTCTTGGAAAAATGTCATTGAAACGTTTTCTTCCTCATGTATCAATTATTTGTTTTCAGAGATAGATGCCGAAGAGTGGGGTAAATTTCTTCACACCAAAAACAAGGTATGTTTACTCTGATGATGGAGTAGCAATGCCATTGATATATTATCAAATATACATTTAATTCTATATCTCTTCCCTTGGCTTTCCCAAAAAGATTATTCTGCTTGTTATACTTTATATCAGAACATTAAAGATTTTCTGTTTTGCTATTTACATAACTTTTGAAAACACTGTTTCAAACTCAAGATAGAAAGTTTTTCAATAGTTGTCTGTTGTGTGGGTCATTGTTACTGCAGAGTTATTTATCTGTCTTAATATATTTTGTGTTACTTTGTTTTTTCTTTTTTGTGTGTTGTCAAAATTATAGTTGAAGTTGCAAAGACAAGGAAGTTTATAATCACAAATTGTTTCAGTCCACTGATGCACTGAGTGCTTCAGAGGTTTATTAGAAAGCTGTGAAAAGAAAGGAAGAGCCTAATGCATATCGGAGGGAGAAGCAGAAACTGAGATGACATAGGCCTTGAATAATAGCATCAAAACTTGATTCTTTGCTTGAAGAAAGTAATCTTTTGTTGGCAGATGAGTTATTTAAGTGTTTATTCCTTTAAACCGGTTTTCTCCCTTTCTAGGCAGTGCTAGAAGTTAAAGTAAATCTAGAGAGGAATGCAGAGGTAACCTATGTGAGAGTAGCTCTGTGCTAACTTATTTTTGGATTTGTGGGCGGAGAATACTTTTGACAAAAGTGAAGAATTTAGAAATGGAACTCTGTTCTTGTTGTCTCTGATGATTGCTGTTAGCATTAGCCTAAAGTCTGAAAGTAATTCTTATTTTTTCTTAGTTTCTATATACTTAGTTATGGAGTTTTTCACTGTCTCTTAGAGAAGAGAGCATTATTTTGCAGTTAGGTAGGTGGATACTGTCTTGATTTTTTTTTTTCTTTTTTTAAACAATTTTTGTTTCTTCCATACTTCAGATCTATACAGATTTTGATGAAATTCGTCAGGAAATAGAAAATGAAACTGAGAGGATTTCAGGAAATAATAAGGTAAACATTGCACTGCCCACCTTTGTCTTACCATAGATTCTCCTGCTGCTCAAACCTTTCTTAAGCAGTTCTGGCAGCTACAGGTTAAAAGCACTGAACTAGTCTAATGAAACAGACTGTAACATTACTTGCTATCTTCAGATTTTTTTTCACTGTGTTTGAGATAAATTGAGCTAAAACACAATGCAGAGACCTGCTGTTGCTTTACTTCAGAGCTTCCATTATAATAGTGGAAAAAAATAAACTTTGAGTTAAACTTGCTTCCATTTCTCCACATGCATGGCTTTCTGTGTAACTACGGAGTATTCTATTCTCGCATATCTATATAATCACTGGAATATAGAAGCTTTTATGCATTATATTGAGGGGAGAAACAGGTCTGCTTCCAAAGACAAAGGAATCGATTGACAGATGTGGCTCACCATGCAATTGTAAGGTGTATGATGGAAGGAAGTTTTTCTAGTATGAAACTACAGCTTCTGGCTTTCTGAAGGGTGCGTTTAACTAATTCAGTAGACTGATTACTTTTTATTGTTAATATATTTCTAGGGAATCAGTCCTGAACCTATTCATCTTAAGATTTTTTCGGCTAATGTCGTAAATCTGACTCTTGTGGATTTACCTGGAATGACAAAGGTAAGATGCAGAATACTTCTCTTCTGACTTACTGTGAAAGGTGTACTTCGAAATAGGGAGTGCGTTTTCACTCTCTGGCCTTTTTTTGTAGTGTTAAATAGCTTTCCTGAGGTTAAGTAGTTGGGTATATAAATTTGAGATGTCACCATCTTCTAGTGTAAGATTTGGGTGTCTGGTGCTCTTTGGTGTTGTAAGAGTAGATTTGCTTAAGTTACTCCTCTTTCTTTATACAGCTAAGGGATTGGAACCATTGTGTGGGCTGCATATTCTTTTTGATAGAAGAAGTAGCACTCAAAGTTATACCTGCAGATAGATGGACAGTTGACAAGCTTGAAAATGTTTTCCCTGTTGCTTCTCCAGAAGTTGCTATGTGTATTTTGTATAAGAGGTTGTTTAAAGTGAGGATACACTAGAAGAAATGTTCATGTCCTGTTTGTTCAGGCTTTATACTGAATGATTTTCTGTGGCATGAAGATGACTTCTTTACCTGCCTATGCGCACATACGCACCCACCCTGCCGGTTGTGCAGGTGGTTCTTGGATACCACATCTTGACAGCAGTATCAAATAATTTGAATTTATTCTTATTTATATGAGAAAGTTTTTGATTTTTATATGTTTCAAGATCTTCCTATTCTTTCCTGTTTGTTTGTGAAGGACAGAAGAAAAGGGCTGGAAAACCTTATCTTACACCATGGTATAGGGTATGAACTTTCAGTGAGTGGTGTTATACATGCATAAATACACAATTTTGAACAGTTCTGTGTTGTTTTTTCTCTAGGTACCTGTTGGTGATCAGCCTAAGGACATTGAACTTCAAATAAGAGAGCTGATCCTTCAGTTCATCAGCAATCCAAATTCAATTATTCTGGCAGTCACAGCTGCTAACACAGACATGGCTACTTCAGAAGCACTTAAAATTGCACGGGAAGTAGATCCAGATGGTAAGCAGCAAGAAGAACTGGATCTTCATTCAAATGTTTTTAAAAATTAAATCCTAAAATAAAATGAAATAGTTTGGCTAAAAAGGAGTAGGAAAAACAAATGTCACTGCATTTTCTAGAAAATATAATTGTTATATTTGCTTAAAGGCTTCCTGCTGCAGTCTCTGCAACTCAGAGAATGTTGTGATGAATTGATATCTAATAGATTTCTGGCTTATGAACAGGCAAAATAACTATTTTAGTAGTCTTAGGATCCACTGCTGTTTCCAGAGCATGAAAATGGTGTTACAGAATGTTGGGGATTTTGAGATTTTTAGTAGTTTACAGTAGTCTGTTAGGATGACCTCATACTTTATTGTCCAATGTTTCTTTCAGTAGAGAAAATACGCAACCCTGTAGCTAGTAGTTAACTATCTAGTTGTTAGTTTAGGGACTTTTGGTAAGAGTAAAATGAATATATTGTGTCAGTATCAATTTTAGTGCCCAGCATACTTATACGACAGAACTGACTTATTTGATTTAATCTATAAAGAAGGTTACCATCTTGACAATTGACATAATGACTTTGGAACGGTTCTGAGGCTACTGGGTGCCTGCCTCTTGTTTATGGAAAATGCTATTGGTACTACTAACTGAAAAAGGACACTCTGTGATTTAAAGGAATATGGAAGAATATACTTGAAAAATAGGTATACTGAAACTAGGCTGAAGTTTAATGTTGGTATGGGACAGAAGAATTGAGGGTAAAGCATAAAGTGTAATATTTCTTGATTGTTTTCAAACTCTTGAGTCTGTTTTGGCCTCTTTGCCTAATTCTTTATGGGTTATATAGCCATGTAACTTAAAGGGAGAATGTCTTCTGACAGTCCTCTCAGTCAGATTGTCCTGATCCAAGGCAGGGGACCCTTTCCTTTTAATTTGCCCCTTTAAAAACAGTCATCTGTGACTTCTGGATCACTTCCCAAAATTCTAAACCTTATAGGTTTGGAGTGGCAGCTCATTTTGCAGGTATGTAATGAGGAATAACAGTATGTGATGAGAACTTGAAGTACTGAAGTAGGTAAACTTTCTGACTTGTGTTCATCTGAAAGTTTCAGAACCCAAGAACCTTCTGATTTCTCTGAAGTACTGATTTATTTTTAGACTAAAAAAATATGCTGTATTTTAAAGGAAAAATTCTTGCCATGTATTTTTTTTTTCCAGACCCAGGAGCCTGGGAAATCCTAAGGTTCTAGACAAATCCTGTGCATGTCAACCTACTTGTTTAGTTGTTCAGTATTTACGTATTTAATGAGTTCAGGTCCGTTTTTCCACCATGGTGTCCAATATGAAGCTTAGTTTTAATTCAGGGAACATTCAGTCACATATTCAATAAATATGTTTCATTAGCAGAATGAAATTCCCTAAAGCTTCTTCAGTAGATATATTTCAAGCTATTCAGTGTCTTGGGGCTTTCAGCTATGTATTTGATGCACTATGTTGGTAGTTGTTACTACCACTAAGCTGGCTGTTGCCTCCCTTAGCAGCTTCTCCAGTGGGTAGTGGTATTTCAAATCTAATTGCAAACAGATTGCCGTTATGTCTGGTCCTACATATATGCTAGAAATATGTTCAGTTCACTTACGCTTGCAAGTCTCCTGCCTGCCTTACTTAATCTTCTCCACAAGTGCTTAGTGATGCCTCTAACCTCACATAGGATGCAGACATGTTTGCTGTAATCAGGGATGACTATCATTTCAAACTACATGGTGCCTAAACCTTTTCCTTTAACCAGATATGTGTGGGAAGCAGTACCTGCCAAATACTTTCCTAAACGTCTGTTAAAAAGGGGCGTCAGGTAGAGCAGTGTCACGTGTTCTTGTGCTGGTCTTTGCTGGTTTGCAGTAGTAAACTTCGTGCAGCTTTCTGAAGAAGTTTTTGAATGCTGAATTTTAGCTACCCTGATCAAGACAAAACATCCCTGCGAGTGCATTTTCCTTTTTGCAGGTCGAAGAACCCTTGCTGTTATCACCAAACTGGATCTCATGGATGCTGGCACTGATGCTATGGATGTGCTTATGGGAAGAGTGATTCCAGTCAAACTTGGCATCATTGGAGTAGTGAACAGGTCTGTCTGGCTACATTGATGCTAGTTTTAGAACTGTGTTAATACAGAGTGGTGCTTTTGGCTTTATTAACTGTGAATATAGTTTTAAGAATAAGGTCACTTAATGTTGAAAGAAACTTCTGAATAAGCAAACGAGATGCTCGTTCATTGCTTCCCAAAAGCCTGTCTGTTCTTCCACTAAACCAACCACTAATTTAGAAAGCAGTTGTCTTTTATCTTGAAGGATGATTCTGGTCAGCTGTTCACATTAGCACTGTCCAGTACAGATCTTGTACATATTAGTGCTAAGTGCATGTGGCTATAATACTGTTCATTTAGTTTTTGCGTTAGCTAGGTCAGATGTCATGTAGTTTCAGTGAAAGTGTTTGCTTAGTCTGTATGCAGCTGCTGCCCATACTGATTTGTTGATTGTGCTGCATGGAACAACAAATAAAACCCTTTATTGTCTAAGGAAGATGAGTTATATGTGTAAAGCAAAAACTTGCTGTTAGATGTCCTGTCCAGAAAAGCAGAAGTGTAAATTATTTTTACTTTGCATTTATTAACTAGTGTATAACTCTGTCTTTTAACTTCAGGAGTCAGTTGGATATTAACAATAAGAAAAGTGTAGCTGATTCCATACGTGATGAGTATGGTTTTCTTCAAAAGAAGTATCCATCCCTAGCCAATCGAAATGGAACCAAGTACCTTGCTAGAACACTGAACAGGTATTACCTATCATGTAAAATAAAATAAATGTTTGCTTTTAAAGATACTGTAAGGTATTAATTGGTGTCTTAGAAATATGTCTAAACATTTTTTACCTTTACTTGCTTTTTTGGTGCTGTACATTAAAGAAAACTCTGGTTCCAAATTCAGTTTCTGAATTTACTGTAATTTCTTGTGAGTAAATGTTTTCCCTAGATGATTATTTTCCATCTCTTCTCTGTTTATGGAAATGATAAAGCTGAAACTTTTCCTCCTTTCTAATGAGGGACTGTTTTCTATTTTTAGGCTACTGATGCATCATATCAGGGATTGCTTGCCGGAACTGAAAACCAGAATCAATGTCTTAGCTGCTCAGTACCAGTCTCTACTAAACAGCTATGGGGAACCTGTTGAGGATAAAAGTGCCACTTTATTGCAGCTTATTACCAAATTTGCCACAGAATATTGTAACACTATTGAAGGAACAGCAAAATACATAGAGACTTCAGAGCTGTAAGTACCAAATGGTTTTCTAGAATACTGACCGAGCAGTTAGACCTACCTAATGGCAGTTGTTGGCTTTCATTGGCTATACTACTACACTAGAGAATAGCATTCTCATAATTGTTTAAATTCAAGTAACTGCTGTAAAAACACGTTTGAAATGAGAGCTTTTTTCTTGTTTGCTACTTCAGTTGTTATTTTATTCTTTCAGATGTGGTGGAGCCAGAATTTGTTACATTTTTCATGAGACCTTTGGAAGAACTTTAGAATCTGTTGACCCGCTGGGTGGCCTTAATACAATTGATATTCTGACTGCCATTAGAAATGCTACTGTGAGTTTTCTTCTGTATTTATAAGTGTTGTTGCTATATATTGGATTTGAAGATAAGGTTTCAATAAATTTGTGTTCCTTCAGTCCTGTGAATTAATGATCTCAGCTGGATGAGTTAATATTAAAAGGCTGAATCTTGCTTTTTGGTATTTTAAGTGGAAAAAAATTACAATATCCAAATTAGGACCATTATCCTATATGGAATGAGTTTAAGGTGAATGGTTACATCTCATTACTATTATTTAAAGGCTGAAATAGAGCTCAGGCCCAGCTTTGGCAACTCTATGCTGAATTTATTATATATTACAGAAATGGTGATGGAAGACCGCCTCTCTGTTTATTTTGCATTAAGCACTTCTGTTAGTTATGAAGACACGTCTGATGATGTATGGGCTAGGACATATTCTGATAATTTAATTCTGTATAAGGGTGACAACTCTTCAGTGTATAGAATCATAGACTCGTAGGATGGTTTGGGTTGGAAGGGGTCTTAAAGATCATCCTGTTCCAACACCCCTTGCCATGGACAGGGACACCTCCCAGTGGATCAGGCTGCTCAAGGCCCCATCCAACCTGACTTTGAACACTTCCAGCAGGGGGGGGCATCCACAGCTTCCCTGGGCGACCTGTTCCAGTGCCTCACCACCTTCATTGTGAAGAATTTCTTCCTAATGTCTGATCTAAATCTTCCCCCTTTCAATTTAAAGCTATTCCCACTGGTCCTACGGCTACATGCCCTTCTAAAAAGTCCCTCCGCAGCTTTCTTGTAGGCCCCCTTCAGGTACTGGAAGGCCACTGTAAGGTCTTCCTGAAGCCTTGTATTCTCCAGGCTGAACAACCCCAACTCTGTCAGCCTGTCCTCATATGGAATCTTCACACCTTATAGCTTGATTTTGGATATCAATCATGTAAGTCTGCTTTTGTACCTGTGTTCTGGTTGGTGTGAACAGAGAGTCAGGTTTCTGTGTGGTCAATAATTACTCAAACTTGGACCACATTAGGTACTCTGTGGCAATGATCTGTATATGTGCTCTTATCCTTCTGTAAGTCTAAAATGTAAAACAGCATTTACTGACAGGAGAGGTGTCTTATTTTTATGTGCCATGTCACATCTTTGTGTTTATATATCCTATTTAATTAAAAAAGAAAGGGAAATTTCAGGTAAAAAATGTTTTATGTATAGCTAAGCATTGGTCTGTATTGTCATAAATGAAATTATCCCAAACACTGTAAATTGGTGACACTATATTATCATTGTACTTAGCAGAAAACCCACCTTACTTACCTTGCAGTAAGAATTGTATGCCCAGGACTGTCAAATAAATAATGATAACTTCTCTCCCTGAAGTTAGGAAGACAGTGTCTTTGCATCTGTAATAAATTTAATTTGAACTTGGGTCCACAAATGTAGGAAGAATTGTTCATAATTGTGAGCCTAGAGTGACATTAGTGGGTAGAAACCTTCAAGCTTCTGTAAGGATAGCATTTATTCATCGTTTAAAACAGGGTTTGTATTAAGGATAATGACTTGGTATTTTATAGATTTTGTATTTAAATATTCTTTTACCATATTTTATTCTTAAAGCCTGTCCTGCTTGTTCTTTTGGGTGCAAGCACTGTGATGTGATTTATTCTGGGCTTCATCAGATACTGCTTCTTAAAAGTGCATGTTGTTTCAATACACAATTTAACAACTCTATCCCTGCTTTTGAAATAGGGTCCCCGTCCTGCCTTGTTTGTTCCTGAAGTTTCATTTGAATTGCTGGTAAAAAGGCAAATCAAGCGTTTAGAAGAACCTAGCTTGCGCTGTGTGGAGCTGGTTCATGAAGAAATGCAGAGGATTATCCAACATTGTAGTAATTACAGCACACAGGTAAAAATGCATGGTTTAGAATTATATTTGTAATTATTGGGCTTCTTGCACACACACACACTTCCCTAAAAAGTTCTGGAGGTCTCATCAGTATGTTTTTTTGTTCTTAGGAATTGTTGAGGTTTCCTAAATTGCACGATGCCATAGTTGAAGTAGTAACTTGTCTTCTGCGTAGAAGGCTTCCTGTCACAAATGAAATGGTAATTTTCCATCTACTATAATTTTGCTCGTTTAAGTGTGTATTTTCTGTAGTCTTTCTTGGTGCTTCTGTTTGCTCTGTAATATCAGGAACCCAAATTGTTAAAGGAATCTTATCTTATGATTGTTAAAGGAATCTTATGATTGTTAAAGGAATCTTATGATTGTTAAAGGAATCTTATGATTGTTAAAGGAATCTCTTATGTTTGTTAAATAGCTAGATATTTAATATCTGTATGGTTTGAAACTTCTTCTGTATTAGAAGATAGATACATAAAAAACAAAGGCGTGGCGGGAGCCCTCTTCAGCTTATTGTCCCTTGTGTTTTCCAAAGAAGAATTTTACTAAAACTTGGATTTCACATCTCCTAGTCTTTCTGATACAGTTATATTTCCCTCCTTTATAACAGAAGCTGTGTATTTACTGTAGATTTCAGGATGCAATGTTGAAAATTAAATTATAGTCCTTAGTCTGCGTCTCAGAGATAAAATCAACACAAAATGTTGATTTTGCTTGTAATGCCCATTAGCTATTGAGAACTAAAAATTCAATTTCTATCTTTGAATAAATACACTTTAATATAGAAGTCTGTTTATTGGGGAGGATACAAAGTGTTTCGGTGTTGACTCTGCGTACGTTTGATGTGAAAAGCAAAAATTGTTCTTTATGCTCTCTATTCGCCATGGTGAGTTATCTCGTTGGTTCAAATGTTGTATGTGGGTTATGGCTAAAGATTGACTGCAGCATAGCTCACTTCATTATATTATAGCTTACACTTATTAAATCACTGAGTTTTGTTCATTTATTGCTGGAGATGGGTTAGCTTGATGAAGCTAACAAGTTAAACTGATGTAACATCTAAAATTACCAAAAATCTGAATATAATGCAATGAACGAATTCCCTTCTGGATCAGAACTTTAATGTCTGGGGCAGTAAGAACAATCTTTTTGGACAGTTAGATTATACTTTCTAGCATTGTAGGTCACCAGCATTGCTCTTCACCAGCGTTAGATTTGCTCACTGAATTTTTGAACTGTGAATGGCATTGCATTTCAGGTTCATAATCTAGTGGCCATTGAGCTAGCTTATATCAACACCAAACATCCAGACTTCGCTGATGCCTGTGGTTTAATGAATAACAACATAGAGGTAAGAAAATACATTGTCTTAAAAGGTCTTTTGACTCCCCTAATTGAGAGCATAAATATTTGAAGAAGAACAAATGCTTCATTGAAGCATGGTTGTACATTTTGAAGTATGAAGCTGTAAGATATTACAAATATGGTGTATACTTTTACCTTCTGATCTGTTGATTTGTGAGATTTCCATTGCATATTGCATTTGGAAGCAGTGGTTGATATTTCACTGAAATTCTACCTGTATTTCTGTGTGGAAAATAAGATAGGCAACGAATTGAGTATTGGCTATTAAACTAAATTTTTGAAAGAGAAACTTCAAATAGCCAGTTGCAAAATACTCTTTAATGTTGAATAACTGCATTTTGTCACTGACAGAACGTATCAATAGCTGTAGTGTTCCTCTCATTCATGACAGGATAATACAAGTATTGTATTTCCTCTACTCGGGTTCTAACTTCTGCTTCCTCTCAGGATTGTTCTTGAATTTGTGTTAGCACTCTTTAATCTCCCTGAGGCGATTTTCTCCGTCACCCATAAGCCTTTTACAAGTAGTCTTTCTATTTTTCAAGCCTAGATTTGATAATACTTGTTGCTGTCATCGTTCTATAGAAGCAGTTGTTCTACAGCTGATCTGCTTGATTTTTTCTTGCAACCTGATTCTATTGTGGTACTTCATCTAAGAGCTTGCTAATATTCTTGCGTTCCCCTGCTTAGCCAACACATTCTTTCGTAGTAGTGTTCTTTTTTTAAATGCTTATAAGTTCTGCTCTTTAGTTCTAACCTTTTATTTCCCTCTATACATAAATTTTGTATTGGCTGGGTATGCAGTTGTTTTCCTTTGTAGACTGCTCTTGAATTAGTTCAGAAACAATGTGTGTGCAAACTGCCCTAAGTACAAAAATTAGGACTTTGTGAAATTGAACTTATGAGATTATTGTGTTATTCACAAAACACGTGAAACATCCTTATTCAATGGATAGTCAGTTCTCAGTTTCAAGAAAAATAGGGTCTGTACTTGTCGTGATTGCTTTGAATTCTGTTTTGCTATAAAGTGACTTCTGCTGCCTCCTTCTTCCTTTTGGGCAAATCATAGTTAACGTTGCTGGCCACATAATCTTATCCTTTTGATTACTTGAAAGATTTAAAGCTTAATGAAGGCTGTAGGGTATCTATGCTAAGCCAAAGTATGTAGCTTTGATCTTGTTTTTAAAGGCTCTTGTTTTCATTATGGAATCTGTTGCAAAAAGTTTCACAAATTTTTTTTTAATGGAGAGTTTGCCTTTGACCCTGTAATTGAGTAGTTTTATCCAAATACTTCAGGTTTTCATAGGATCATAGTATGACAACATAACACTGGGTGACATGAAATTACTAGTCTCTAAAATGTAAGTCATCTGTAAAATATGAATCTTGCAAATGTGTTGATAAAGAATAATACATTGAGGTCTTGCTGGATTGTTTTTGAAGGAACAGAGGCGTAACAGGTTAGCGCGGGAATTGCCTTCTACTTTGCCACGAGACAAGGTAGGTAAATGTTGATTTATATCTATTTATTCATTTAAAGTTTAATGCATTTTCCTTTGATCCAATCTAAATATTGGAAACTTTGATATGCTGCCCTAGTAACAGTCTTGAGAACTTCCAGATATATTGACTTGCTTCTTTCAGTTTCCTAAGATAGACGTGGAATGTTATTTACTTCTTCCAAAGATGCAAGTTTCGGCAAGTTTTACATCTGGGATTTCTGAAGACTTAGCTATTAATTTACATTACTATTACACTTACTAGTTGAATGTCATCTCAGTTAAGGCTTAAAATGCCTGCAGATGTTAAAGATGGAGTCAGAACTTGCATGCTTAAATGTACGGCAGAGACTGTTTTCAAAAGATACAGAAGTGAGTTAAAATATTGAGTTTGCCAACATAGTGGCTTGGTGGATGGTTTGGGGTTTTTTTAAGTCACTCTTAAAACTGCAGTTTATTGTGATCTTGCCTTCTTTGGGAGAGGATGGTGGAGGTGACGTTTTCAGTGGATCATCATAATCCGGTCATGTATTCTGTCTCTGGAGCTGGCTTAGTTTTAATAGGTTTTGTGATGGGGTCATCGGCAAGTCAGTATGTGGGTGTAAGAACCAAGTGTGGTGGAAGACATTGTCTGCCTGTAGAAATGAATGGTCTTGCAGTCAGCTGGAGTTTTAACAGTTAGGTATATAGAATCATAGAACCACTAGGTTGGAAGGGACCCACTGGGTCATCGAGTCCAACCGTTCCTAACACTCCCTAAACCATGCCCCTCAGCACCTCATCCACCCGTTCCTCAAACACCTCCAGGAGAGGTGACTCAACCACCTCCCTGGGCAGCCTATTCCAGTGCCCAATGGCGCTTTCCGTGAAAAATTTTTTCCTGATGTCCAGCCTGAACCTCCCTGGCGGAGCTTCAGGCCATTCCCTCTTGTCCTGTCCCCTGTCACTTGGGAGAAGAGGCAGCTCCCTCCTCTCCACAACCTCCTTTCAGGTAGTTGTAGAGAGCAATAAGGTCTCCCCTCAGCCCCCTCTTCTCCAGGCTAAACAATCCCAGCTCTCTCAGCTGCTCCTCATAAGACTTGTTCTCCAGCCCCCTCACCAGCTTTGTTGCTCTTCTCTGGACATGCTCCAGAGCCTCAAAATCCTTCTTGTGGTGAGAGGCCCAGAACTGAACACAGTACTCAAGGTGTGGTCTCACCAGTGCCGAGTACGGAGGGAGAATAACCTCCCTGGACCTGCTGGTCACTCCGTTTCTGATACAAGCCAAGATGCCATTGGCCTTCTTGGCCACCTGGGCACACCGCTGGCTCATGTTCAGTCGGCTGTCAGCCAACACCCGCAGGTCCTTCTCCTCTAGGTAGCTTTCTAGCCAGACTTCTCCTAGTCTGTAGCACTGCACAGGGTTGTTATTCCCCCAGTGCAGGACCCGTCATTTGGCCTTGTTAAACCTCATGCCATTGGTCTCAGCCCAGTGGTCCAGCCTGTTCAGATCCCTTTGCAGAGCCTCCCTACCCTCCAGCAGATCCACGCTTCCACCCAGCTTAGTGTCATCTGCAAACTTGCTAAGGGTGCACTCAATGCCTTCATCCAGGTCATTGATAAAGACATTGAACAGAGCCCTGAGGAACCCCACTTGTAACTGGCCTCCAGCTGGAGTAACTCCATTGACCACCACTCTCTGGGCCCGGCCATCCAACCAGTTTTCAACCCAGGAGAGTGTGTGCCTGGCCAGGCCAGAGGCTGACAGTTTCTGAAGCAGAATGCTGTGAGAAACTGTGTCAAAGGCTTTACTGAAGTCCAAGAAGACTACATCCACAGCCTTTTCCTCATCCAGTAGTCGAGTCACTTTGTCATAGAAGGCAATCAGGTTAGTTTGGCAAGACCTGCCTTCCATGAACCAATGTTGACTGGTCCTGATCACTGGGCTCTCTTGCATGTGCATTATGATAGCACTCAAGATCACCTGTTCCATGACTTTCCCCAGCACTGAGGTCAGACTGACAGACCTGTAGTTCCCTGGATCTCCCCTACAACCCTTCTTGTAGACTGGCACAACATCAGCCAGCCTCCAGTCCAGTGGGACTTCCCCAGTCAGCCAGGACTGCTAGGAGATGATGGAAAGGGGTTTGGAAAGGATATCCGCCAGCCCCTTTAATACTCTTGGGTGGATCCCATCCGGCCCCATAGACTTGTGGGTGTCTAGCTGGACATGAGGCATTTACATTAGCTATTTAGAATCCAAATACACAAAATACAGTTTAAGCTCCTCAGGGATTGCAACAGGAGTTACTGCAGCTGATTAAAAATTGGTTCATTAAGTTTGTTAGGTTGAAGTGAGACAGAGTCCCAGAATGGATCTAATTACTGCTGCCTTTAATCAGTAAAAGGCAGCTGGTGGAGGAACTGAGAATTTAAGGTACCTAGATTTGCTTTCAGTGCTTTTCTATCCGTCTTTTTATTGACTTGTATTTATATCATCAGTGTAAGAGCTGAAATGAAAGTGAAGGCCAGAGAAGCCGAAAGTCTCTTAACTGTCATGGAGATGCTTTTTTTCCTTTGTTTCTGCTTATATTACTGTTTTGCTTGCAAATTCAAAATATTTTCTTTTCTGGATTTTTAAAGCTGCTAGTAGGGAACAGTCTATGAAATTTGTTAGGTAGATCTGGTGGTCGTCAGTTGATTTTTTTTTATTATTTTTTTTTCCCTTACCCCCCTTCCCTCCCTCCCCTCTCCCTGAATTTTTTACCATCCTTAGTCTACTAAAGCTCCAGGTGCATTGACACCTGCTTCCCAGGAGTCTGTTACCGCTGCTTCTGCTGAGGCTGATGGCAAGGTCTGTCTTGATTTTTTCCTATAAGCACTGCATGCACGTTTCTGTTGTTGTGCACCGCAGATCATACAAAAAGTTTGATTTAGTGCTCTGTCACAAACACAGTATGCCATACGGAGTATAGATTACTTGGCATTACTGATTTTAGTATGTGCAGTGGTAGGTAAATATGTGCCATTAAGTGGGAAAGCCACCGGTTTCTGTCTGAACTCTTTGTTGCAGTGTATTGTGGTGTAAGTATGCAGTGTAATTTGCCCCAAACTGAAGTCATTAGATTGTTTGGTGCAACAGTATTGTAATCAAAAGTGTTCAGCATGGTTGTTAAACTGCATGTTTTTAATGTGTTGACAGTTAAAAGAAGGAGGACAGAAGATAAGCTAAAAATGTGAGTTTCCTGCTTTCTGCAGGGAATCTTTGTAGGCTTTATTCAAGCTGAACCTCCTTTTTGTTGCTTCACATAATAATTCAATCCCTGGTTTACTTATATTTGTGAAATGTGTTCTGCAGTTTTTTACACTTTAGGTGTGCTATCTCTCATGTTAAAATAACAACTTACTACAGTAAGGACTTTTTTTGCCAATTGATTTTACTTGGAGTCAGAAAAGATGAGTAGTGACAAGTTTGTGTATTAGGAGCACCGAGAGGATTTGTCCTGAACAAAGTAGTTAAAATCAAAATCTAGTCACTAGTAGGATTTTAACTATTATTTTTTTTAGATTTAGAGGTTCTGATATGCTGTAAAACCTAGAGAAATCAAGAGCTACTGTGAGGATACTGTTGTAACTTCAGGGGCTGCAGAAAGCTGCCAAATTTGGTTTAATTTTGCATTTCCCACAAAGCCTGTCCTTTGTCAGGTGGTACACACTCCACACTTTTTCTTGTTGAAAGAATGTAGCTTTGTTTCTGAAACCAGTTTGGAGATAGAGCAGGCTCTGCAGTAATGAGAACGGCATAGGGATTTCTGCCATTTTGAATAGCTTGCTTGGAATCAGAAATAATGCAATGGAGCTTTCCTCATCAATGGTTCTCTTGTATTAGCAGAGGTTGACTTGAACTCTTCTAGTGCTTTTTTTACAGCGCCTCTGAGCAGTTGTGCAATTTTAATACATTTTCCGATGTGCACAGTTTAGCTCCTAGTATGCAACTGTTGGTATTCTATTTGCCATGCTTGTTTCTCATTCTTTTTTGACTCAAGATCATCCTGTGGTGTGTTAAATATAAACATAATAGATAAATGGGAGGGCATAAAATAAAAATTGCCACTGTTCCACATCAAAATAAACTGTCTTTTTCAATACTAATTTAACATGTGGTGGATACCATTTACTAATATTTCTTTTACCCAATGATTCCCAATGTTTAACAGCTGGGTATTACATCCTTTTCTCAGGAGATCAGCGAGTCATTCTGTGTCTGGAACTTCCCAGAAACTCTGATCTTCACTTCCAGAGATGGAGTGCTCTGTTTTGTTTTGATTTGGTACAAAAAAAAAAAAAGCCCCCTCTAAACTGAGGTCTGGCAGTACAAATACATTTGTAGCAGTGGGACCTAGAAACATAAATGTGCATATTTTTTACCTTTTATTGTAAGAAACTTTTTTGAATTTATTTTTAAGTTATTTTTTGAATTTAAATTCTGTGATATTTTATTTAAGTTTTCCAAGCTGTAGTGATCTTCAAAACATACTTTCAGAACGGTCCTGATAGTACCGGTTGGTTGTATTGCTCCAAGGATGTGTGGTAGAAGTGGTAAAAGCTAAATTATTTAGGAAGACAATTCCATATTTCCAAAGTGATATGTAGACTCTTAAAATGCTGGGGAGCTTTTGTATGCAAGGCATTTTCATACCAGTATTAGGAAGAACATGAATTTAAAAAGCTTTCATTTTACTGGTACTTTGTGTCAGCTGTAAGCAACAAAGGGAGGCAGGAGAATGCGAAGAATAGGATGAAGGGATTATACACATGAAAATCTCATTTTTAGCAGGTCTTGCCAATAGCCTAGTAATAGTAGATTTGCTCAAGATGATGTTTTGGAGTGCCCATGTTCTGACTGTCAAATGTTTCTTCATTATACTGTTTGTGCAGGCTGTGGCTGCTCCTGGAGCAGGAGAGGGGTCTCAGGAGCCTGGGACAGGCAACTGGAGAGGAATGCTGAAAACCTCTAAAGCAGAAGAGGTATTGGCAGAGGAAAAATCCAAGCCAGCTGCAGCCCTACCTGCTAGTCCTCAAAAAGGACATGCTGTAAACCTATTAGATGTGGTGAGTCATGAAAGACAAATACTTCCCCTCTATAGTTCAGGCTCAGGAAGGAAATATATGAATTCCAGATCTTGTAGCTTTGCTACTAATATACGATGTCTTTGTGAATAATTGCCCCTATAGGAACTTCCAGTTTCAGCATTTGGGATAACTGGGTTACTTTCACAGATTCCTGTGCGAGTAAACTCCTTGTCTAGATTGCTCTTCGTATAGCGATAAATCTCAGCTTATGTCTAAACCCAAATTCCTGCTCTTTGCTGAAGTTGGTATTTTTATATTAGAGGAAAAGAATAAGAAGATAAAAACACTTAATTTAAAAATAGATGGAGACCCTGTAATTGTTTAGAGAAGTTACTTTAGTCAGCTTGGAGAAAAAAAAAATCCAGTAGTGGTGCCCTATGACCTTTGTTTCACAGATCTTGACTTTGACATGCCTCTTAATTTGATTTCTGAAGAATTAGAGGTTTGTTCCAAGACAGGCTGCATATATCAAACTGTTAGACTTTAGTTTGAACAATCCTTTATTTTAGACTTTACAGTTCAGGTTTTATTTGCTTATGTAATTGAGAATTGGTAAACTGAGGCTTTTATTTTTTTACATAGCCTGTACCTGTTGCACGCAAACTTTCTGCCCGTGAGCAACGAGATTGTGAAGTGATTGAACGACTTATTAAGTCTTATTTCCTTATTGTCAGGAAGAACATTCAGGACAGGTAAAAGAAAACTTTCTACAAATGTTTAAGCTATACAGATGTTATGATATCTCAAGATTCATGTATATAATCTTGTTATTTTATTATGTTCTTTTGCTTGTAAGCAGAGAGAGAATATAGTATTTTTTTTAAGAAGGAGCAGCAGCATTAAAACTTGACCCTTCATAGAATTAAGAAGCTTGAAGAATGACTTACTTTCTCTAATGCTTTGAGTTCTGTATTGTACTAAGTGGAAGTTTTAATTATTTAGGAGATGCCTTTTCTGAAGGATACTGCAAATCAAAAGATGATTTGCAGTAACTATCTGGAATGAACTCGAGGTGCTGTGTAGCCCTGGAAGAATTTAGCTATGCTGTCCTGTTATTTCAGACGAGAAGGTCAAATAGGAACTTCTGCAGCTGTTTTCTAGAACATAAGTATAAGGATGGACATATCATAAAAGTGATGTTTCTGCTGCATGCAACTCTGGAAGATACCTTTAAATTTTTGCTAAAAATTGTACTTTGTTTTGTAATGGAGAGTGATGTAAAACTTCACTCTGCTTAAGTGTTACTCTTCCTTGCAAAAAATATGCATACATAACAAAAAAATAAAATGCCATCTCAAGCATTATAAATTTGGTATATCTATATTTTTATTTATATTTGGTGAGGCTTTTACTTGATATTGTTTAGATGGTATCTGTACCTACACAGCTTTGAACCCGAGTCTTGGGTTGCTTTCACTTTTAGCCAGTTGACTTCCAAAATATTTTAGGCTTTGTTCTTAAGCTTTTCTTTTGGTAAAACTGGCTTGACAGGAGAATATGAATTTAATTACTTAAGTACTTACAGATTTATATAGTCTCATCATGATTTTTAGAAGTCTTCCCACATTCCCACAACTGGCTAGTAAAGAACCATAAAGCAGCAGAATATCATGGAAAAATTCCCAGCCAGACTGGGAGTATGATTTTAAAAGCTCAGATATGTTGTTGGATTTTGGTTGATCTTATGTCTGGCTTTTTATAGTTCCATGGTCCCTGTCAAATTAATTTTGCAGCTACAATTGCTGCAAAACGAGCAAAAACTTTTGTATTCATGTGCTTTACAATGCAGCTGTCCTATTTGGAACACATTTGAAACAATTTTTATTTATGGTAGTGGTAGGTCCCTGGTAATTTGAGCCAGGGTTGCGTGCAGCTTCTTCCTCAATGTGCGTTCTTCAATCTAGAGCAGACCTGGGTTTGAATATTTTTTTTTTCTGAAGAAACAGTCTTTATGTGCTTGCAGTGTGCCAAAGGCAGTGATGCATTTTCTGGTGAACCATGTGAAAGACACCCTTCAGAGTGAGCTGGTGGGCCAGCTGTACAAATCCTTGTTGTTGGATGACCTTCTGACAGAATCTGAGGATATGGCACAGCGCAGAAAAGAGGCAGCTGACATGCTAAAGGTATTAAAAAGATCAGGATCTCATAGTTAATTATTAATTGAAACCATATAAATGTGAGATTTTTTGAATACTTGCCTTCCTTTTTTCTTTAGTGCTTTTGAGTATAGCAGTGTGTTATTTCTCTCTGCTAGCAGAGTTAAAAGCAGTTTGTGGCCCGAAAGAATTATGTAGCCTGAATATTTCAAAAGAGGTGTCTCAAACTGTATTTTGATTGTAAAGGAAAAGCTCCATTATATTTCAGCGTGTAATTTCAGTTATGCATTTGTTTTTAATAATTAGCTTTTATTTAATGTTATAGTGTTCAGCAGTTCTCTTTTGGAGAGATTAGGCTTATACTGTTTTGAATGCCATTGATGTGTATGCTTCACACAGAGCCTACTGGCCAATGGCTGGTGTAACTAGACAGTACCCTGTAATTTGAACATTGAGAACGTGGGGGCTCACTTATGACCCCTGTCCACATCTGTATTACAGTGTGTTTGTGACATCTCCGTGTTACAGAACTCTTTGTTTCTTCATTGTTCCGTTATGTGGTATATCAATGTCTGCATCAGCTGCATCAGTAATGCAGTGCTTAGCCCTGAGCTGCATAGAAGGGTGTCCCCCTGCCATGTCAGCTCACTGAAGAAGTAGCAAGAGGCACTTCTCTCACATGCGGTGTGGTCAGACAGTGTGTGTTTTAGTAACTGGATACCCTGAGAATATCACTTGTCTGAGACCACCTGCAACAAGTTTAATCTTTGCTATTATATTGTGAAGGGAACCATCTGTTAACAGTCTTTTAAACTGTAAACTTTATAGGGCCAAACTCATAGCTCAGGTTTCTCCAAACTGGGGTAATACTTTACATAATGTTAGTATGTGCTGGTATTCTGAGCTTTTAAATATGTGGAGTTTAGCAGGCTGGATTGTAATGAATGCATCAGAACGCTGCAAGTGATATAAAATAGGTGCAGTTTCTCCCCTTATCTCTCTAGAGAAATGATTTGATGACACCTATGTTAAGTTCTCTCATAACCTTTTGCTTCATAGTATTTCCCACTTGCATAATCTTTTGGAGATGGAAGACTTCAGAGTTGTTAATCAATTTTGATGCAGGTTGTTACTACTCATTTCATAATGAACATGATTAGCTTTAATTTGTTTTTTTTTAACATCATACTTCCTAGACTGCTGCTGTTACCTCTGAGAAATCTGTTCAGAAGAACGAAGTAACTTTGGCTTCTCTGTCTTTCTTTGTGCAGGCCCTGCAGCGAGCTAGTCAGATCATTGCCGAGATTCGTGAGACACATCTTTGGTGAAGATTGTACCAGCCACACTATTTATATGCATTGGAGGTTACATTGACTTGAACATTGCTAGGCATGGTATACGGAGTAGGATTTTTATTTATGAACTCTTATCTGTGTACTGCAACTGTGTCAATCTGCTCATGTAAAGACAGTTGGTTTGATTTGCAAACAGAAAAATAGGCTGTATTTTGCAACATAAGTCATATTTAATCCACATAATAAATGGCTCTAAATGTTTCCTTACCAGCTTTCTGGTGCAAATTAAAGCAGCCCAAGTTTACTGTCTCAGTGACGGTCTCATTTGAACTTGGGGGAAAAAACATTAAAGTTCCAGTGCCTGATTTGCTAAACAGGTTGCCTGTGGTTAAGATGGACGGTGTAGTCTCGTGGCATAGTTTTAAGCTGCTTTTACAGTAGAAGTTTAAACACTGTGAAGAGAAGAGAGCACCGAGTATTTTCTTTCATGAATATATTGCATGCACTGTGAGAGATGGAGGTATCAATTTTATAGCACAGTAGAGACGTCTACCGTATTACCGTATGTCTGTGTGTCCCTATTTTTTCCCCCAAATGTTAAAACTGCAGACAAAGCTTTGAACTTCATTTAATGGGGTGTCATGTAGGAAGAATGAGCCTGGAGCTTGCGAACAAGAATAGCCTACTACAAAGTGAGTGCAAAGTTACTCATATGCACTGGAGCTTGTGTATAAATGTTGGGGGTTATAATAAGGTACAAGAACACCTTCCCCTTCCTCCCTGCTGGGACCAAGGCCCTGGACCATCCAATAGCAAATTTGTTCTGGCAGAATTGAAAAATAAAAATGGATTTCAAAACTGTTACGGGATAGTAAGTGTTTCTTTTAAAAAAAGATGAAGTTGGCCAGGGAGAAGGGGATCTCCACAATTTCTTCCAGATTTTGGAATGGATGACAGTATGAGAGAAAGTCTGTGGCATTGGAATATTTATACCAGAAATTACAGTTACTTTTGAGGAAATTTTACTGTGCTGTAAGTAGCTTGTTTTGTTTTGTTTGGTTTTTCTGGTTTTTTTTTGAGGACAATCCTAAAATTAAAGAATTTTATGTTGGAAATTAAGCTGATGATTTATTTTCTTCTGATTATAAGTGACACAGATAAATATTGATCACACTGGCCTTTAAGAAGTAAACATTTTAATTTTTATTAATAGAAATGTATTTAAACTCCAGCCAGTGCACCTGCATGTACCTTTTAAAAGCAGATTCACTTTTTTTTAATAAAGTTAAAATGTTTATTATGACATTGCTGATATTTTAACAGAATTTGCATGAAAAATAAGACACTGCTGTTAACATCTGTGGTTTGTTTTTACGATATTGGGTCAATATAGTGAGGTTTTTATTACCATATTCAGTTCGTTCCCAATGTCATCAGTTAATAGAAGTGAAATTCCTTTTGTGAGCTGCTAAGGATTGAACATTTCAGAACTGTAAAGACTTCAGTTTACAGGAAGGTCAGTTTAAAAATGGATTTTTTTCCTCATAGAAGTCTTCAGTTCGGCACCAACATAAGCACCAGGAACTGAGTCTGACAGACACAACTTTTGGATACTTTATGCATTATCTGAAATAATTTTTGCAGAACATAGACATATGTTCTCTAGTTTTAAGAAGCCTAAAAAGTCATAATGTGTGCGTTACATGCAATGAAGACAAAGGAATTAATTTTAACTTCTTGCATTGTATCCAGGGATGGTAGTTCTCAGATTTAAGAAATGTGACTATAGTGAAACTGAAGTGCAATCGACTTTTCAACTCAATTTTGGTGATCAGTGATGAAAGCTTTAATAGTTCTGTCAAAAGCATTACAGTCGTCTGGAATTCACATAACACCTCTTTCCCTTGTACTTCTGATGTCTAAGAAGGATGTTTTCAACTAGGTAGAGCCGTCCATAAGTGAATTCCTACGTAAGCTTGAACTCCCACAGTTCAGTCTACAGTCTCTTATGAAGAAATATTCTGACTTGTAAAAGTTTTTAAGTGCTGCATAAAGCAAGCGGATTCCATTTATTTAAGAAATTCCTGCAAGTGTTAAATGGCTCTGTAGTTTCGTGAAATTTTCACAGTGTTCATTTGGTTTTTGAAATGTTATTGACTTTTTTGTTTCACAAAAATTTTCAATTTGGTAATGTTTGAGTGCCAAGAAATGAACTTGATTTGTAATCCTGAATGCAAATCTTTAAAAATCCATGCTGTAACAATCCTGTTATTTAATAAACAGATAATACACAAAAATTATCCCAGAAATAAAGTTTTAAACTGACTTGTAGTTCAGGTGCCAGGACTTTCATGCTGTTACAACTTAATAGTGTCACTACTTATACTGGTACAGCCTTATGTGTGTTTGCACTTGTCCTCATGCAATTCTACATTACTAGTTCTTGTAGAGTTGCATAATAATAGTGTAGACAGGCTGTTAGTGGCTCTTAATGATTTTTGTACAATCTGATGTCTGGAATTGAACTAAATTTATTTCAGTGGTGGCAGCAACAGTAGCATTTTAAGTATATATGGGGAAACTATGGAAAAAAAGCCTAATGAAGGCAGCAACTGAAAATTTCCCAGAATTAGACTGATGGCTTACCCATGTCTTCTAGTCTGCCAACTTAAAATAACTTTCTATTGAGTGAAATGCACAGTCACAGTGGGAGAATAACCACTGCACTCACGTTTAGATTAGTCTTATGTTTGACATTAATAGCTGGGCTGTGTGTGGTAGTTCTGCAAATAAAACATGTATTCCAATGTGGACAGAGTTTGTAATAAATTATGTGGGTTTTTTAATAGACAGCTTCAGATTTCACATAGTAGAATGTATGGGTAAGAGGGTGTCTAATATTTACTTCAGCATACACAAAACTTAAGTAAAACTTGCCTTTAGCTTATGCTTTATGGAGGATTGACTTGGCAATATCCAATCTGGCATCTTTTAGACTCAGGTCCCTGCTTTATAGAATACAGCAGGGGAAACAACTTGCCAATCTGTTTTGCTCCCATTGGGTAACTTCAATTGATTATCCTGACTATTCCCCTACACCCCCTCTCTCCCGGTTAAATAGTTTGGCTATGAGAACAATTGCTAGCTGGTGTTCTCTTTAGGCACTGGAGATCTCAGATGCATCTGGTTTTTAAATTGTTGCCAGTTAAACTCTGTGCTTTGAGGTTTTAAAAGTTTTTTGAATTTAAAAAACAGCAGATAACCTCAACGTGGTTTTACACCGAGTGACTAAACCACTGATGGTGCTTGCATGCTTCAGCAGCTCCCTTTTAGGTTACTTGCTGCACATCCTTCCACCCTTTACCTTCTTCATTGCTAGCTGCTGCTATAATTTTAAGTCCACTGGTATTTGCTTTTCTCCGATGCTGTACAAATGTGTTTGTTGTGGGGTGTATTTTTTAAATATCTGGCCCAAATAATTACTTTTCTTGCACTTCTGAACCACATGTGTGTAGACTTGTTAAATACCTTAATTAGTTACTGCTGGTTTACATTTGTACAAGCTATGTCTTGGATTACCTGAACATACCTGTTTTGGGGTACATAAGAAATGAGATCTGGTTAAGAAAGAATACTCGATTCTTTTGGTCATCCTTGATTCTTGGCCTGAATGTTCAAATGCTTAGTTGTGATAACTATGTGCGGTCAAGAAAAACAGTGGTTGTATCCAGCTGTTTCCTTGGCATGAGTCAGGGAAGGGTTTAGATTGCTAGGAGCTGATTGAAAGGAATCATGGACTAAATTTCTTGGAGTTTATGGGTCTTATTAAAAAAAGCTGTACACAAAGAATTCCCTTTTTTATTTTGTATTTGTAAAAAGAAATAAAATCCTTTTAATACTTGATCAAAGCGGGTACTAATGCTTTAAGAAAAAAAAAAAGCTGAAATTTGTGGATATGTGTGTATCTGCAGTTTGAAGATGAAGGAAAAAAAGGCAGGAGAGAGAGCGATCAGACATGAAACATAACTTACCCTGCTCCTAGGAGTTTATTTCCTACAATTGGAAAATAACTGACAAATCCAATCTGTTGTGTTTTTCTGGAAGCCAAGATGGGTGTGTGCTGGTATACTTTGTTGCCAGGTGCGTGTTTCTGTATCTCTATAATGCTGCTGCCATTTAAGGAACCAGGCAGCTCTATTTAAAGTGGATGAGCTTTACTTTCCTCTTTTCTACCCTTTTCACATCGAAGTTGTGATTTTTTCTCCATCTGCTTTCTCTACGATAGCACTGATCATTACTGCAGCTTAAGGCAAAGTAACAAGCAACACCCACTGGTCCTGAAAGCTAACAGCACACACAGACCTTTTTTTTTTAAGGTAGGACTCAAGTACTACTTATTTTTCTTTATGTAATAGAGATTATAAAGGCAGACACGTGGGATTTAGACACTGAAATTAATACTAATAACTGACTCCCTGTTTTGAGCTACTTAAAGTCCTACCATATTAGTTTAATAATCTGAGGAACCTGTGATGTATAAGCAGCAATGCGCTATGATTTATTGCTATTGAAAATTGAAATCTTGATTGACAGTGAAAATGAAACCAACATCAAAACCAACAAAAAAACCAAAACCAAAACCAAACCACCCCAAAAAGTCAACAGAACCTCCCCACTCAACTATAGAATAGCTGCATTCTTTAGAGCCTTTTACATGTCTAATTCCCCATTCTTCTCACAGGCTAAGTGGTTTAAAATTAGATGAAATGCTGTGACTTACTCAGAAAAGAGAGCGAGGAGATACCACATTCTGGCACCTGATGTTAAGGCCTCTCCCCTTGTGACTGCAAAACTGTATAGTCTACGACTTTTATGGCCTAGAAAATTATTATTCTTGGCCTAAGCGAGGTTTGAAAACAACACTGCAGCCAAGGCCCAAAGCAATCAATTACCTCCTAAATCACACTGAGGGTTTCAGATGTGTTTACACTGAGGCAGGAAGGGGCCCTTAGCAAAAGAGTACTGAGCTTATATTACTGTATTAAAACTAGTTCTAAGTAATTCAAATATGGGCTTGTACTACAAATAATTCTGGTAACCACATGTGGATTTTGGTTGTTCAGCTGACCTGGCTGTACGTCTTGTAGCACCTGTATTGCCTAAGCCAAACTCCACCATGGAAGAAATTTAGCAAGGTGTTATGCTCCATGCTTATTTGATTCCAGGTACGTAAGCATCTGTAGCAGCTAGTAATAAACAGACGGTTGGTGGTGGTTGTGTTTCAGAGCAATAAAGCAATACTAGATGTTGCTATTCTACGATCTCTTGAAGTACAATCTTGCTGTCATGCTGTCTTTACAAGAAAATGAGGAAGCTATGATCCTAAATGCTGGCGATGCCGTAAGCAGTAGGATCATTTTCTGCTCATTGATGAGGTGCAGCTTTTGCATGTTGCTCTGTCTGAAGGGTCTGACTTAATTGCAAAAGCACAGTAGCTTCCCTCACCCTTCCTGGTCCAGATACCCTTGTGCTGCTGTTCACCCACAACTCCTAGGCAGCTCAAATTAAACATGCTTTCACATACATGATTCAGATCTTCTGGTATAATATGCTATCTTGCAACTGACTGTAGACCCCACAGAAATAATGCCAGGATATACCATAAACAAAGATTCTAGATACATATGTGCTGTCCAAGTAATTCACGGAACTGAAGAAGCAGAGTGTCACCCATATCGTAAGTCACATTGAGCACATAGAAGGCATAAAAAGGATTCATCAGGCTGATTTAAGTTTTGAAAGGCTTGGTACTTTCTTTTATTTCAAGAAGTGAATTGTTCTCTATTTCCACATTGAGGCTGGAAGGCTATTTTGCAACATGCCCCCAAAACATAAACAATAAGAAGCTTACATATTAGGGCTTAATCATTCTACTTATTTATTATGAATCACCTGCAGCTTCCTTCAAAGCAAACCTGCTCAGAAAAAACAAATAAATGTTGCTCATAGGTTGGTTTGTTCATACCCTCTTAACAGGTTTCTCTGTTAGGATGAAGTTAAACTGGACAGCAACATGTGTCCTCTCCAAGCATCACTGAGTCTGAGTATGCTTTTGCTCATCTTGTTGTGGATTATGCTGTAGAGTACTTGGCCACTGTTCTCTTACAACACAGAAGGTTGTTAAAGGAGAGGAAGAGCATCTCCATCTTTGGTCTCTGAAATGAGTCTTTTCATCTTGGGTGTATCGTCTCATGAATGGTGCTTTGAGTAAGGCAGTGCATCTAAAACTCTCTTCAGTGGTATAACGTAGCTGCCTTTGTTTCAAATCTGTTGGTGTACTTTGAGAACAAAACTATAGCATTGGACAGTCTGTGAGCTGCGAAGTAACGCACAGTGTATAAACATCTTCAAGTATATCTTTGAGCAACAGTCGAAATGATCCACTGTTTTAAGGAGACGTTCTGTTGTCACAACTGCAGCCATTTTATAATGTAGTAATTTTTCTTTCCAACCCTAAGCAATGATACTCCATTCTTAAGAATATGCTGTCCAAGAATAAGAACAGTCTCAGGATTAGTTACTCGAATCCCATTTATTGAAACTCCACCATCTGTAATTTTCTGGTACCTTAAAAACAAATGAACAAAACAAATAACTGGTAATTGCAAGTGGAAGCTATTGCTGCTAAGTATTGAAAGTTCAGTTAAGGATTCCTTTGGAAACATCACTGAATAAATTTTAATCCTCTTGCACTTTCTAGTCCAGGTCAATAGTCACCTTAGCCTCTAGCATTCCCATTCTTGAAAAGAGGTATGAGGAAACTTCTGCTGTTGCTGTAGGCGTTCCCTTCATCCAATATAGATTTTACAGCTAAGGTATATGAGACTGCATTATCCTACACTTTCACTTCAAAATGTAATGAAGCCACCTGCTCTCCTATTCTTTAATGCTGCTATGTAGATTGCTAGCCTGTTGCTACTTGATTTTCCTCTCCTGATCTTTTGTTTAACTTCTGAAAGCATAACAATGCAACCTCTTTAAGTGAGTGAGGCAGTGCCAAAAATTAGAGGTGGTAACATACCCACTAGGTCCATCAGGAATGGCATTCGCTTTGCGACACAAGTCAAGAACGTTCATTCCGGGTTCAAGCATCAATTCAGCTGATGGAGCTTGTCGAAACAGTTCCTGTAACTCTTGGTCAGACATTTCTTCCAATGCCTCCACACTGCTGTAATAAAGGGCCTTAGTGCACCTGTGAGAGCAAAGATCATTCATACAGTACGAGTCTCATCTTCACACAAACTGCTACTCAACTGATTAGATTCCCCTCCCCAACTTTTTATGAGGGTCCACACAGTAATAGAAGTACTTGAAGTACCCCCAAAGTTTTTTTTTTTTATTGTAACTCACTATACTGCGCTTTTTTTTTTGTTAATATACTTTTAAGTCTATAGAACTACTACATTTTTCTCTTAACAGCTGAGCAACACCTAACTACATGAAAATAGCCCATGAAAAGCTCTGGGTAACTACCATCAAATAAATCTGAAAGAAAACTGCTTGACAATTCAAATTTCACCTCTTAGCAGATTCTAGCCCCTCTCTACCATGAACAAGCTTGGTTACTTCTGCAGCAAGTCGTTTCTGAGGACCCCATTTTTCAGGTTCCTTAGCATGCATTTTCATGACGTGGTCAATCTCCTCAAGAGGAAGGAAGGTGAAGAGCTTCAGGTATCTACAAGCAACAACAACAAAAAATGTTTTGTCTATACTGGCATCATGACATTTACGAAGACTCAGATTTGACAGCGATATTGGAGTTTAAAGAAAAGCGGATTTAAAAGAGAACATAGAGCAGCTTACTAAAATTAAGGTAATGCCCTGAATAAAGCTCTTAGCTATTTATTTTCAGCCATGTCACTGGTACACCAGCATGGAGGTTATGTGTGGTTGACATGGATTCAGAGACAGCACAATGAGTCCAAGTCCAATTCCCTCATTGGAATTGCTCTGCTCTAAGAACTGATTATTCAGAATTTTGTCTTTGTAGGTGCTACAGCTTTAAGTAGCGGCTGAACAGTGTAACTGTCTCCTAGGCGTGTCTTTGTCTAGACCAGTGGTCTCCAAAGTGGAGTGCCAGCACCCCAAGAAGTGAACAAGACGATCCACTGGGGTGCAGAAAAAAAATTTTAGAACTTCAGTAGTACATTTATACAATCAATAAATAAATAAACATACATGTATTGGGAGTGAATGCTTGAAACTTTTTTACTGATACAGGTGCGTGATCAAAAATGTTTGGAGACCAATGATTTAGAGAGTTAATACAATCATAAATATAAGCTTCTTGGCTTTTTTTTTAACAAGGCACTATATTAATTTCTTTAGGGATAGGCAGTTTTTAATGTGATGCAGTTCCGGGAGCTGAACTTTACATTTATAGCCAGTTAAGTAGCTTCTTGTGATCAGAATGTGGTGTTTCTGGATACCTCACCCTAGTTAAAACAACTTGTACCACTTAGTAGCGATTAAACTGCAGTTGCTTGATTAATCAGCAGGAGACTTCATTTGATACTGTGATGTTACAGTCCTGAAACTAACATATCTTGTAAGATAACGTCACCCCACTGGCAGAACAAAAGGCAACACACTTTGTTTGTTCATCCACATTCTAATTTTATGATGCATGTGCCAGCATGTGGAGACAGACTCCCCTATCCTGTATACTTCAGAATCAGTCATGCCTGTTTATTTAATGATCATACAGTTATAACTGACACTCACTTCTACAAGGAGCTTGTGTTGCACATATCCACACAGAACAGTTACAGAGAACAGTTAGAATCTGGTTTTACGAACCATCACAAAGAAGCAAGATGAAGAAAAACTACTTACTTTTCAACTACACTGTCTTGTTGTCTGACAAAAAACTGATATAGCTCAAAAGGAGAAGTCTTATCTCTGTTTAGCCAAACTGCATTGCCAGCAGTTTTCCCCAGTTTATCTCCTGTAGTGCTGGTAATAAGAGGTACAGTAATTCCAAACACATCTGTTCCCGTCATCCTGAGAAAAAAAGTCACTGCACGTTAAAAAAAGAAAAAAAAAAATTAAAAAAATCACATATTGGTAAAGCTGACTACAATATAAGCATTCTCCAAGATTCTATCCTTGATGTAAAGCATAGTAAGGCAGCAGAGTGAGGGGCAAAAGATGTCAGAACACCATTTTATGAGGAGGGCTTCACAAAAAACAACCCCTTGGACTTCCAAGTTCTTTTGTGTGCCACAAAGAAGTTTATCTAACTTAAAATAACTAGTTTTATGAGCAAGAGCACTAGCAAATTCAAGTGTCCTGTACATTTGTCTTCTGCTTTGAGCACTAATAGGAGCTGCTTGTGTAGCTGGGACACTCACAAGGCTTTTCTTCCGTGCTTATTCTCTACTGCCTTGTAATAGCCAAGCACATACTCAAGTAGGACCTTGCCAAGTAGTCACTGATTTTATTGAATACACTCTAGTGTAATCTCACTAAATCTGGTGGAAAAGCAAAAGATCATCATCATCAGGGTTAATGTTATTTCTGAGAGCACAGAAGCAGCCACCTTTCCCAGTACACAACTGCTTCTACTTTTGTGTGATTACACAAGAATGTGTTTGCCAGCAAAAGACTTGTCTCAATTTTGTCCCACGTTTCAAGATATCTAAATTTGATTCCTGGGCAAACACATTCACTGTAACAAGAACACACCCTTTCTTTTAAAAATTCATGAACATTCCATGGAAAAGACTTAAAGCCATGGCCCAACGGTAGGTATGCGCCAGGCTCATGGTCAGGACAATTAATTCTTCTTGAATCCCACAGTTTTGCCTAATGCCAACTCTCTGAGGGGTGACTACTGCTCCCAGCACTTTAGGAACCACCAACATGAAGTTGCACAGAGTTGGGGCACCTACTGCCCTGACCCTGTAGAATCATTAAGGTTGGAATCATAGAATAGTTTGGGTTGGAAGGAACCTTAAAGTTCCTCATCTAGTTCCAACCCCCCTGCCATGGGCAGGGACATCCCACTAGATCAGGCTGCCCAAGGCCCCATCCAACCTGGCCTGGAACACCTCCAGGGATGGGGCAGCCACAACGCCCCTGGACAAACTGTGGCAGTGCCTCACTACCCTCACGGTGAAGAAATTCTTCCTTATGTGCAATCTAAATCTGCCCCTCTCCAGTTTACACCTGTTCTCCCTTGTCCTATCACAAACCTTTATGAATAGCCCCTCTCCAGCTTTCCTGTATGCCCCAAAGAGACGTCCAAGGCCATCCAGTCCAACCGTCATCCCAACAACACTGTGCCTACTACACCATAGCATGAAGTGCCATTTTTTCAACACCTCCAGGGATGGGGATTCCACCACTTCCCTGGGCAGCCTGTTCCGGAGCTTCACCGCTCTTTCAGTGAAGAAATTTTTCGAATGTCCAATCTAATTTAATCCAACTTAATCTAATTTTTTAACATCCAGTGGCATCGCCACCTGCAGGGCCAACCCCTGGGGTTCAGAGCACGCCCCGCCCGCGGGAGGGAACCCCACCACATCCATCTCCGTCCCAGCCGTACTTGGTGACGAGCTCGTAGCCGGACATGATATTGCCCATCTGGTCGGCGCCCCCGAGCTGGATGCGGCAGCCGTGGTGCCGGTGGAGGTGGAGGAAGTCGTAGGCCTGCAGGGCCGGGTAGAGGAACTCTGCCAGGCTCATCCCCTCGGGGCTCCGCAGCCGCGCTTGGCAGCTCTGCCGGCTCAGCAGCGTCCCCATGCGGAGCCGCCCGCCAGCCCCGCCGAGGAACTCGAGCAGCCGCTGCTCCCCGAGCCACCCGGCGTTATCCAGCAGCTCCGCCCGCCCCAGCCGCCGCCCGGCCTGCGCCCACAGCAGCTCCCGGTGGTTCTCGAAGAGGCGCACGAGCCCCGCGCGCAGCCCCCGCGCCCGCGCGCGCACCCGCTCCGCCGGCACCGGCTCCCGCGCGCGCTCCCGCCCGCTCGGGTCCCCCAGCTGCGCCGTGGCGCCCCCGACCACGGCGATCACGTTGTGCCCGGCGCGCTGGAAGTGGAGCAGGGCCATGACGGGCAGCAGGTGCCCCACGTGCAGCGAGTCGGCCGTGGGGTCGAAGCCGCAGTAAGCGGTGACGGGAGGGCGGCCCGGCTCCAGCAGGCTCGGCAGCTGCTCCTCCGCGCTCAGAGCCGGGAACACCTCCTGGAAGAGCCCGCGCTCGCACTGCTCAGCCAGCAGACCTTTCCCGGCGCCCCGGGCCCGCCGCGCTTGCTCGTGGGCTCGCCGCCGGAGCGAGAGCGGGAGCGAGGCCCGTCCCGGGCCGCCCCACAGCCCCGCCGCCCGCCCGCAGCGCCGGCCCAGAGTGGGCGCCGCCATCTTGCCCGGGGGATGACGGGAAAGGGCGGGGCCTCTGGGGACGGGGCGCGCGCCGCCGGGGGGGCGGGGCCCTGCCTGGATCCGAGCGTTGGAGGGGTGGGGCGGGTGGTCGTAGGGTCGTTTAGGCTGCAAAAGGGGCTTAATATGGAATCATAGACTCATAGAACCACTAGGTTGGAAAGGACCCACTGGATCATCGAGTCCAACCATTCCTAACACTCCCTAAACCATGCCCCTCAGCACCTAGTCCACCCGTCCCTTAAGCACCTCCAGGGAAGGTGACTCAACCACCTCCCTGGGCAGCCTGTTCCAGTGCCCAATGACCCTTTCTATGAAAAATTTTTTCCTGATGTCCAGCCTGAACCTCCCCTGGCGGAGCTTGAGGCCATTCTCCCTTGTCCTGTCCCCTGTCACTGGGGAGAAGAGGCCACCTCCCTCCTCTCCACAACCTCCTTTCAGGTAGTTGTAGAGAGCAATAAGATGTCCCCTCAGCCTCCTCTTCTCCAGGTTAAACAACCCCAGCTCTTTCAGCGGCTCCTCGTAAGACTTGTTCTCCAGCCCCCTCACCAGCTTCGTTGCTCTTCTCTGGACACGCTCCAGAGCCTCAACATCCTTCTTGTGGTGAGGGGCCCAGAACTGAACACAGTACTCAAGGTGCAGTCTCACCAGTGCCGAGTACAGAGAGAGAATAACCTCCCTGGACCTGCTGGTCACACCGTTTCTGATACAAGCCAAGATGCCGTTGGCCTGTCATTGAGTTCAAACGTAAACGTAACACAGCTAAGCCACCACAAAACCATGTGTCTACGCACCGCATCTGCACCTGGTGACACGCTTATTGGGCTGCGGAAAGACTGTGGGCGTAGTCTGCTTTGACTTCCATAAAGCTTTTGACACTGTTTCTCCCAGTAATCTGCATGAGAAGCTGGCTGCCACTGGCCTGGATAGGCGTACCCTGTGCTGGGTGGAAAACTGATTGGATGGCTGGGACAAAGGGGTCGTGGTAAATGCAGTTAAATCCAATTGAAGGCCGGTCACAAGTGGTGTCCCCAGGGCTCGGTGCCGGGTCCAGTACTGTTCAGTGTCTTTATGCATGACCTCGATATCCATGACCTCCAAAGTGACAGGTGATAGGACAAGGGGGAACGGCCTCAAGCTGCCCCAGGGGAGATTCAGATTGGATATAAGGAGAAAATTTTTCACCGAAAGGGTCATCAGGCACTGGCAAAGGCTGCCAAGGGAGGTGGTTGAGTCACCATCCCTGGAGGCATTTAGAAGATGGGTGGATGAGGTACTTAAAACTTATGGTTTAGTGGCAGATAGGTATGGTTGGACTCCATGATCTCAGAAGTCTTTTCCAGTCTGGTGATATAATTCTATGATTCTATGATTCTGTAATATACCTCTTAAATACCGCCTGGGATGGTGACTCCACCACTTCCCTGGGCCGCCTGTGCCAGTGCTTGACAGCCCTTTCTGTGAAGAAATTTTTCCTAATATTTAGTTTAAACCTCCCTGAGATGGTTTCCTGTTGTCCTATGACTAGTTACTTGAGAGAAGAGACCACCACCCACCTCTCCACAACCTCTTTTCAGGAAGTTGCAGAGAGCGAGAAGGTCTCCCCTGAACCTCCTTTTCTCTAGGCTGAACAACACCAGCTCCTTGTAAGACTTGTGCTCCAGCCCGTTTACCAGCTTCGTTGCTCTTCTCTGGACACACTGGAGCCCTTCAATGTCCTTCTTGTAGTGAGAGGCCCAAAACTGAACACAATGTTGGAGGTGCAGCTTCATCAGTGTTGAGTACGGGGGGACACTTTGCTACTTCTGCTGGCCACACCATTTCTAAAACTAACCAGGATGTTATTGGCCTTCTCTATTCAGCCAGCTACTGGCCAACACCCCCAGATACTTCTCTGCTAAGCACCTTTCCAGCCATTTGTCTGCAAGCTTGCAGCATTTCATGGACTGGTTGTATCCCAAGTGCAGGACGTGATATTTATTGGAACTCCACACAGTTGGCCTCAGCTGCTCAAATAAGACTGTTGAGAACCCTCTGCAGAGCATTCCTTCCCTCAAGGAGATCAACACTTCTACACAACTTGGTGTCATCTGCAAACTTACTGAGGGTATACTCGATCCCCTCATCAAGATCATTGATAAAGGTATTGAACAGAACTGGCCGTAGCACTGAGCCCTTGGAAAACCACTTGTGACCACCCACCAACTGGGTTTAACTCCATTCACCACAACTCTTTAGGCCTGACCATCTAGCCATTTTTTTACCCAGTGAAGGCTGTGCCCATCCAAGCCATGAGCAGCCAGTTTTTCCAAGAGAATGCTGTGGAAAACATGTCAAAGGCTTTATTGATGTCTAGGTAGGCAACATCCACAGACTTTCCCTTATCTGCCAAGTGTGGCACCTTGTCATAGAAAGGCAGGCTCTAACCTGCCAAGTGTGGCACCTTGTCATAGAAAGGCAGGCTCTAACAGTCAGCTGTGACAGTGTCACCAGACTGTTAGCTGACAGTGGTCGTCCTTTGGGGTATTAAAGAAGATGCAGGCAGAAACTCTGTGTGCTGCCTCTTTCCTCAGTCTTTATTCCAACACATCAGCCCCAAATACCAGGATTCCAAACTGCTTTCAGGCTAAAATACTAGTGTCGGAGAACAGGCCTTCAGTTTTGATTAGTGTGCCTGGCAGAATGGATGCCAGATACTTGCAATTGTAACATTGCAGCTTTAGAACTTCCAAACTCTAGAATTTAACAAGCTTAACAGTCAGAGCCTGTTTAAAACACTGTCTTGGTGTCAATTAACAGAAGATTGAAGTCAGTGTCTTTAGGTGTGTTTTCTGTCCCCATGAACTTCCTTGTTCTTCCCAAACGTATTGTTAATTGAAACAAATCCCTTCTGTTGGCATAGCAGCGTGGAGAGAAGGGCTTGCACCAGTCACCTGCTGCTTTGAGGAACTTTGGTCCAAAAAAGTCCACCATTTGTAGTGTCATTTTTCTTGAATTTTCTTAAACTGTTCACTCCTTTTGACTTGACTTGCAGCTTCAATTTAACAAAGCGATGTGCCTACTTCAATATAGTAGAAGGAAAAGGTACTGGAGAAACTTTGGAAGTCCCGTGTGCTTGGTACACTTTGATGCTTTGCTATAGTACTGTAAGAGGAGGAAGTGAGTAGTAGTTAGAAAAAAAAAAAAAAAAGAAAAGAGAAAAGGTGTGAACAGCGTGTTTGAGTATGGAAGATAATATGAAGTTATTTGGAGAAACTACATCATTTTTATAAAGAGCCCTTCCATCGTAGACAGTCCTGCTTTATATATTGATAATGTATGTAAGTATTGACAAACTGTGTTTCAGAAGGGAATATACATTATAAAATAGGAGGTATTTAGGTTGTCCAGTTACTCTTGAGTTCCCACAGAACTCTTGAGCCCAGAGAAGATGTTTTACTAGAGATTTGAGCAATGTTAAATAATGATACAGATACAAATCTATCTTTTAATTCATCACCTTATGTTGGGGGAAGAACATTTGTATATGTGTAGTGGTCATAGGTCAATGCCTAGTTGTCCTGGTCAAGTTTTCTAATTCATCAAACTAGTCTCCATAAGGCAAACAAATATTGACAGGGTAGGTCTAAGGTAGTGTCAAAGGCAAAATAGGGTTTAGGTGACTGACTCACGGGAGAGAAGGAAGATATAAAAGCATTAGCTTTGCCACTTGAAAGCTATTATCATTGAAGACTTCTTGCTTACCGACCTGCAGGCAAGTGAAGTACAGAATCATTCTGTTATATCACATTGGGTATAAACATGATGGAAGAAAATCAGGTTTTGGTGGAAAATGATGAAAGATGAAGAAAAAACCTATTGATTGTCAGTGAGGTAATCCTGAAGTGATGTGGTATCTGTCAGTGGAATGCTTGTTCTAATGGTGCTTTATAAGAAAAGCTGCTGTGAAGTACTTTGTCATTGAACTGGTAGTAGTATACTTAATTGGGGGCTACAAATTAGTTTGGTTTTTTTCTGAAGATTTATTGTGCTGGCGAAAGAAAGGGGATCGACAATACAAGATAACAGATTTTCCTTTATGTTTTGTTTGCATTTTTATTCAGTGAAGAGAGTTTATTATTTTTAAAACACCAATAAATAGAAGCAAGTTACATGCTCCTGTATGCATTTATGTATATACACGCATGCACATACACATATATTCTGTTTACTATATTGCTTTGCTTCAAAAGTAAGTTTGAAGTAAGACTTTTTTTTTTTTTTCCCCCTCAGAAAAGGAGGCTACCTGGAGCTAAGGTCATGGAGGGTGGTTTATATCTCTTTGCTCTGGTTAATCATCTCAATAGAGTCAACTGAAACACACATATGTTCAATTTCAGGAAATGATACAAAAGCAAGACCTCACAACTCAAGCTTAGCTACTTCTCTGTAGACAGAAAGATCAGCAGGAATTTAACTGCCGCCCAGAAGTTTTGGGGTTTTTTTTTGAGTATTAGTTTCTTTGTGGCTTACTAGATTTTTTATTTGCATGATGGTATTGCTTTACGGTTGTTAACCAGCTGAGTGATGCTTAGCCATAAGTGGTGTGCTCCTTAGGTGACACCAGCACAAACTTCTCTCTGTCTCAACTGTATTTCCTGACAGTTAATCTGAGTGTGCACTATGTTTATTTAAAAAAACCCTCATTTTTCCTTTACTGAAATACTCTTCCTTCATTCCCCAAATTACTGAAATTGCAGCAATCTAAAGTGTTTTTTTCTGTAGAGTGAACCTATTTGAATTTGCATACTAATTATGACCTCTTTATTTGGACCTATTCAGAAAGTCATCCATGTGTGCTCTTAGAAAAGAAAGATTTGTGTATGATTCTAGCTCATTTTATGGAGGATTTTCCAGAGTGTGATGCCCCTTCTGATGAAGTATGTAACAGGCTATCATTACTAGGAAATATTTTTGCTGCTTATTTTACTGAGAATTATTATTTAAAATATGACAACCATCAAACAATGTTTCTAAACCTCTGTTGTATGATTGCCTGCTTTTGTGGGGAGTGAATCTGCTGAGTTAGGTCATCCATTCTAGACTTGCGTTTTAAAAGTTACTGGTAATAATCAATGCTGTTAAATTTTCACTGTCATCTGATAAAGTTGCATAAAGGTGCCAGATTCCTAGCTTTTGAATAATACCATTTTTTCTTTTCCCATTGCTAGTCATATCACTGAGGCATACCATCATGCCCTAATTGTTCATGAACCCCATTATGGAGTGTGAGGAGATTGCCCTGGAAAAGTGGCACTGTCTTGTGTTTACTTTCCTTACTTGAAAAATGAGGATAAAATGATGTTCAGTTGTCCATATGTAGGGATCCTTTGAAGATTATTTTGTGTTTACCTGTGATTTAAAATAGTAAATATTCTGTGAGACAGCAATTGGCATCTCTCTATCCTCCCTGTGGGTGCTGAACCAGATTCGGTTTCTGTTCCTGATGATCTTGATGATTCGCATAGTTTCAATCATTAGGCAGAGTAGTCATTGCTTTTGGGAATGGCACAAATCAAGTGAAACACACAGGTAAAACAATATTCATACATTCAAATTGCTAGCCTTGTCAATAGCTAGAATGGTACTAGACAGTATGGATAGTGGTAATGTGTTTCCTCCTTGAAGCTGTTATTAACTTAGGGAGTACAATTCTTCATATGAATGTTTCTGAAGACATACTTTGTCCATTTGTAGTATGAGAATAGAGCATATCACAGGTAGCTGCAAGCCCAGTGCACAACTTTGCCTTTTGTGTTCAGACTTTTTCAGTGTTTTAAGTCTTCCTAAGATGCATCTCAGCAGAGCTGTAGACTGTGAACTCATTTACTTAAGGAACAGTTTAGGGACGACAGTGGGAGAAAATAGAAACCTTTCTTTGCGCTAAGCATGACTGAGCACCAGTATCTTGTTAGGCAGAGCTTCTTAGTACTTTCTTCGGAGGACAAGAGTGACAGATTTAGCAACTCAGGCTTGGAACTTGCTGTCTGTGCTTGAACAGTATTCAAATCAGTTCCAGCTGCTCTAAGGGCCATTGTGCTTTTCTGAAAGAAATAACTGAAACACCTATTTTACTGTTTATTAATGTCCTCAATTCCATAGTTAAAATACATGCTAGCTTAATGGTCCAAACCAAGGTGTGGGGTGTACACTCTACAGTCAGGATGGATATTTTGTATGTAGATTGTATTCTAGAACTCTTGTAAAATTTCTGTTCAGTGCTTTAAGGAATGTAGTTTATTCGACCCAAAGTAGACGTCTGTAGCATAGACACCTATTTCTGATCAGTTGGCCCTGGCTTCTTTTTGTCATTGGTGGAGATCTAGAGTGTCATTCATCCCAATCCAGAGTCTGGAATAGGCCAGGTGGACCTGGTTTTCTCCGTTCAATACAAAGGGATTCTAGGGTGACTTGTTCAGTTGTAGGTATGTAAAGAAGGTAAGGGAGAAGAATTTTCCTCATAAACACAATCTCTTGCAATAAACATGCTAATAGAAATAATAATGTTTTATCATTTAAATTTACAAAAATAATCCGTGAGGCCCACTAAAAAGGAGAATCCTAAGTTTCTTGCAAAGGTAGAGAGACAAAATGATAGTGATGAAATTGATGGAGAACAACAACCTCAAAATAGGCTCTTGACTGTGATAAAAAAGATAACATGACAGGATGGTAAGATGCTCATGGAAAAATATTACAGCTAATTGAAAATCTGATATAAATAGCCTTAAAACCATAGAAGTTCTGTCTAGAAATATAGAGACAGCAGATATACAAGATTTGAAGCCATATTAGTATACAGTTAAAATGTTGCTGATGTTTTGAAGTGTCTGTTGGATTTTGATTGTTTTATTTCATTTGGGGTTTTTTGACAGTTTGGGGCAGGTTATAATGGATACCCCATTGGTGTGTTATATGCAAACTTGTCCTGTGCAGGGAGAAGGAGGTGGAAGACTGAACTTGCAAAATGGGAATTTGTTCTACATGCTGAAGAAAATCTTCTCCTGTACAGGTGATTGTTACAAATCTGGTAATGGAATTACTTTGCAGGCATTCTTTATGACAGTAGATGTGAATAGTGTGTAGTATGAACAAGCAGTGACCAACCACAGATTTTCTCTTTGATCTTTCCATCTGTTGTTCACCTGTAATCAAGTTTCAAAGACTTAACATTTTACAGCTCTGAGCTTGCAATCAATGTTTTAATGCATGTGTTTCCTTTCCTCCACCCCTAGAGAAGTGTGGTGGCACTTTATATTTCCACATTGCCAAAATAATCATTCGATCTCATTGTGATGAAGCTCTAAACAGTTTTTGAAAGACAGTCCACAGCATTCTGCTTGGCAGTGTTTTTTAGTGGTCTTTCAGCTAGCAAAAGGAGTGTCATGTCAGCCAGATCCCTTAAGAATCTAGCTCTCGACAGCTGCAGAATTGTTAGTCTGTAAAACCGCATGGCTTAGAATAGTAGCACTCTTGTATACACAGAAATATGGGAAACAACAAAGGTCAGATATTTGAAGGGAAAATCAAGATGATAGAGGAAACTTGGAGGAGGAGACAAAGAGTAATCCAATTAGAAATAATATTGTTCAATGAAAATACTAAATTTATTTTGAAGAAGTGCAAATGTGTTTAGTTGTAGCTTTGCAGAAGATGAATTAATTGTGCATACATATATTTTTCAGATTAGAGAAGAAAATAGAAGAGTGATGTTCTTTACTGCACCAAACCTCCCTGTTGCGACTGTCAGAAACTTTTGAAGGATGTGCAAATACACAGTTCCTTCATTGTGTAAAGGAATCATCCAAACAAAGTGAAGAAGTATGTCATGTTATTTTTTTTATTGTCATAATGTAATTATATGTTTTGTCAAACTGCTCAGCTTATTTTTTATTTTGATTTGCAGACAAGCACATCAGTTCTTACCCTTTTATGTAGGAGAGGATCTATAGCACATAATCACCCATGTGAAGATTCATTCTTCATACTCCTATACAGCTGAGGCTGTCCTGCATTGCGCACACTTAACTTTTAATCTCTCAGTGGAAATGCAACAGTCCTTCTAAGTCTCACATTCTCATATTTGAAGTGTCTGATGGATTTGGCTTCACGTCTACAGGTCTGTGCCAAACAAGGTATTTTTTGGCTTACAAAATACAGCCTTCTGTTTAGTGGAAAGAACAACTATTCTCTGAGTTTGCAAAGGAGTATTATTCCCCTCAGGGAAGTGTCTTAATTACTTAGCAGGGTTTACTTGGATGTAATTTAAATGAAATAAATTGTGTATGGATTTGGAAAATCAGTCAGTGTCCATGTTCTAGGTTAAATTTCTCCCCTACAAAGACAAACATGGCCAAGGTATTCAAAGTTTTCTTAGCCTTGTTTTTTACTGCCAAGATTTGTGCTCAGGAATCCCATGTCCTCAGACCAATGGGGAGATATGGAGCAATGAAGATGTAGACTCAGTAGAGTAGAATCTGGTTATGGAAAGTTTAAAGAAGTTGGATATACCCAACACCATGGGACCTGACAGGGAGGTGAATGGGAGTAGTTAGCATGGATTTATGAAGAGGAAAACATTCCCGACTAACCTGACATCCTCTCCTGATGAGATGACCAGCTTGGTGTGCGAGTAGAGAGCAGTGGATGTTTTTTATGTTGACTTTAACAAGGCTTGCAACACTATCTCCCAAAGCATCCTCATAGACAAACTGTTGAAGTGTGGACTAGATAAGTGAGTGGTGAGGTGGACTGGCAACTACCTAAACTGCTAGACTCTGAGGGTTGTGATTAGCAGAACCAAATCCAGCTGGAGGCCAGTCCCTAGTGCTGTACCCTTGGGGCAGATAGTGGGATCCAAACTGCTTAATGTTGTCTTTAATGACCTGGATGATGAGTCAGAGTGCCCTCTGTTCTCTTTTTATTTTTTTGAAGTCAGATAAGAGGCAAGAAATGTACCTCAGGTATTAGTATTCAGGATAACAAAGGAAGTAGGTAGGTTTTTTTGCGGACAGGTTAATTTATAGTACTTAAGAAACGATAGCGCACTACATATAGGTTGAATTTTCTGGGGTTTTTAGATGCCTAATTGATATACATATTTTTTTTCTCAACAGTAATGTCAATAACTTCTTGTATATTTTTTAAAACAATCTTGTTTTGGAAATTTTTACTGTTTGGCAAAGCTAAGCAGATACAAAAGTTTAATCCTCTGAAAAAAGTCATGAATGTATATAAGGTTTCCCTTTTGACTATGAAAAGAATATATTAATAAAAATATTTTAATATTATTTTATTGTTGTGAGCAGGAGCTGCAGCTTGCTTAAGTTTAAGTTGACTTTACTTAAGCTATATGGAATAATACTTAAGTTATATGGAATTTACTTAAGTTACGTGGAATATAACTTTCTATTTATGAATGGGAAAAATGACCAGTCATAAATTTAATATTAATGTTGCACATATATTTTCTTTATTCAGCACGAGTCTCACAAGTGTATTACTGGCCAAATTTTGAAATTAAAATGGGCAAGAACAGTGGAATGGATGATTTGGCAAAACATACTAGTGCCATCTGTACAGAAAGCTGTGTTGTTGCGGCAGTATATGTACCAACAATAGACAATCAAAGAAACAGTCAAATATTTGATTCAAATAAAAAAGTATCTTCTGATGATAGTCTAATTACATCTGTAATTGGTAATGAAAGTAGTGTGGATATTTTGAAGTGCTTTAACTTGGAACACCTAAAAAGTGATGAACTGCAAAACTATGAAAAAATCTTACCATAGCAAAGAATTGTTTTAAAGCTCTGGCAAGTTGCAAAGGTGAAGAAATAATGATCTTAGGAGAAGAGGAATACATTGTAAATAATAATCCTAAGTATACCCATGCATTACAGCTCTGTGATTTGTTAGCATCCAGAAGTGGTAAGTAAATTAATATTGCTAAATTTATCTCAGTAATTCACACAGTGTACGAAAATTCTACATAACTGTTAGTTGTATTTTTTGAGATGTACTAGGAAAATCTTTAATTGGTTACATTGCATTCTCTTAGGTAATTCATGAGAGTCTGCATATCTAACCAACTTTAGTATCATGGTGGTATTGCCTGTGTTATAAATTTAATTCAAGTTGCATCATTGTTTTACATAACATATTCAAGTTATCTGAAGAAGGCTGGTAGTGCAAACTGGGCAAAAATCTCCCTAAGAAAAATGGGAGCATATAATTGCTACCAAATAGAGGTTTCTCTGCTGGAGGGGTAGTTGCTCCAGCATAAGCCCCAGGGCTGAGTAAAACCCGAAGAAACGCAATGCAGAGGTATTTAGTTGGGTTCTTTCCATACCGCTAATCAAACAGGGGGAAGAGGAGCAATGTGCTTCTGCTCTTCCTTGCAGGTGAGGTTTTCTAACTGCTCAGGCTGACTGCAAGAGTCTCTGGTTGGGGCTGGTTTCTCTGTGGTATTAAACAGCAGGCGTCAATTCTAGGGCTGTTCTTTAGGCAAGTTTTCATATTTTTGTGTTAAACGTTTGCAAAACTGAAGAAGCACTGCTACGTCAGGTTAAAAGAAAACAAAACTGCACATAATTATCTGTTACTTTCTCACATTGTCTGCTAGGCTGGCTGGTTGTGGTTGGTTACACCGAAGGTATTAGGCTGAATTTTTTTCAGTCCTACTATTCTCCTGCTTTCACATTCAACTGAAATTGCTATTCTAGAGTGCATTTAGCTGTTAGTAAAGGCAATGACTATGGAAAATTCTTACATTCTGTAGCTTCAAGTAAACACATGGTTGGAGCAGACGGTTAGATACCCTTGTGCTGGTAAGGGTCACTGACTTCAGATAATCCTTGCTCTTTCTTCTCTTTGCTCATATTGTCCATCCTGAATTAACTTAGTAAATTCATTCCAGTTTGCAACAGTGTTAAAGTTATAGGAGGTTCCAACTGTTTTCCTGGCTTATCACTATGCCAAGAAAATTTTTTTTTGGCAAGCAAAGCCATTTTTAAATTTCAGAACAGGATTGGGTGTGAAATACCCAGCATGACGTATGTGCCATTGCCAGGTAAGAAGCCTCTTATGGGTGTTGGTCCAAGAATGATGATGCCAAACAAGCATTGCTAGGCAGGCAGTGTCACAGCTTGCACTCTTCTGAATTCATAATTTCCTAAAGCTGCAAAATTCTCACTAGCAACAGAGAATACATGGTGGTCCACGAGACAAAAAGCATGAGAACTTCTCCACCAAGTGGCATTCAACATTAAAACATGGAAATGTATTCACAAACTTTCTTTTCCAGTAGGAAAGCGATATTTTGTTTCAAGCAGTCAAAGAGTTGCTGCAGAAAATCTATTTGGATTTTTTTTTTATATAACACCAGGCATAAATTTTGTCACAACTTTGATACTGTATTAACACAGCTGTATTTTATAGATAGAGTGTGTTGCGAACAGTACTGGTCTTCATTCTTGCAAAGAATTATCTCAGTGGATGTATGCGCACAGATCACTGTAGGACTGAGACCATACAGTTTTGTTACTATGAGATACGGTTAGTGAAATAGAGTTATTTTTACTTTGTCAAAATATAGCTCATAAGTCAAATTATTTTGAATGGGCTTGATTTTTAGAGGCTTTTAAGAAGTCTTTTATACTGTTTAATGTTGTGGTTTATACATTTGTCACTCACTGTGTTGTTTCCTTTCCTTATCAGCAATACCTAGGATGAACTGGAGATCCTTCAGGTAATGATGTCCAAATAAGATAATAGCAAATATGAAAAGGACATGTCACATTAATTTTTAGCTACAGTTACAACTGGCTCTGAAATATGACCATATCAGAAGAGGAGTGAAAGAAATTAAACTCTGTGAGGCAAAGACATAGGCTAATTGTGAGACCAAAACATGAGCATTGCGATTATGTGGGTGGTGGGGAATGGTCTATTAGAACAGGGACAGCTCATGCCAACTTGGAAGCAGAAAAGATGCAATGATTGCATCAAATTACTTCTTTAAAGTCACTAATATGCTGCTTCTTGTTAGCATCACTCCCTTCACAATGAGCTAGTTAATTCAGTTAGAGAACACATCTTTATCAATTATTCTTTACTCATCTCTCTTCTACTTCTGTTTTCATTTCAGAGGGATGGTCTGCGGCTGCTGCTGCTGTTGAAGAACCAGAATAAAGCTCCACAACATCAACACAATCTTTAGGATCCAATGCCCCCCAGTCCCTAGTTTATTCAGTAGTGTTGGGATAATCATCTTGCAATGGCAGTCGCTCCAGTTGTGCCCACTCCCTTCTAGAAGCACACCTTGTACCAATCCCCCTGCCATTCCTATTCTTATTGTTGCTTCTGCTATGCTCTGCAGGATTTTGCTTCTATCTGTAGTTTAAACATGGATAAGCGTTTGCTTTTGGTATACCTCTAGGGGATGGTCATGCCTGAGTGTCCAGTGTTGGTCACTATGAGTGCAGTGATTGTTTACTGCAGTCCTCTGCAACTTCTCTTCTCTGAGTTAGTCAAAGCACTTGAATGAGAATTTTTCCTTTTCCTTTATTGCAGTTTCCCATCCTCCCTCACATTTACTTTATCTCATTTGTTTTTATTCTTTTTCAATATTTTTTTTAACCCTCTGATCTTTTGTAGCTGAGAAGTAAACAGTTCCCTGTTTCCTTGTCTCTCTTAGCCCAGGGGTATTTGGTGTTTGTGTGTCCTTTCCCAGTACTTCTCCCCTCTTTCTGTGGTGTAATATATTTTTAAGTTTTGTTTCTTATCCACGAACCTCTTTCAATGTCCTCTGATAGGTGCATACCTGTATTTAATTGGTCTTTGGGCCATGTTGATCATGTTTTAGACTTAAATTTGATCTCTGTCCTTGAAATACTGGACCAATTAATGTGGAATATACTTTCATATTTTTTCAGGCTAAATCATTTTGATCTAAATGAGGCAAGGGTTTGCGGGCTATGGTGCTGGCAGCTGCCTTTAGACTCCCTCAGCTGCAGTTTCAACACTAGGAGTTTCTAGGATGACTTCAAACCCAGAATCATGAAGAATGAATCAAGAATCATGAAAAGCATGAAAATGCTCTTGATTTTTAAAAAATCATCTTGAAAATACTACTATTTGTGGCTTGTTAGCTTTCAGCAATTATTCCTTTTAGGCAGCCTCTTTAGAGCGAGAGCAACAAAGTGTTTGCGTGAGATTAAATTGAACATTATGTCACTTTAGAAAAAAAAATTTGTTTGCAGTTTTCACATGTGTCCTCTCACTGTGTTCTCTTTGGAGATGTTAAGATCTGACCATCAGTAACCATATGGGAAGTCCAGTGCCATGGTAGTACTTGGTACTCATGTTGAAGCAGATGTTGCTATGACTGGGCATCAATTTGTTTCCCTCATACAAGGTGCATACAAGTTTTGGACAAATCTCTGCCCATCATTTCACCTTTCTCCTCTATTATCTGGTATGAAAGCATGTGTAGGCTCTCTCCTCAGTGTGGAAACAGAAGGCAGCATGTGTGTGTGTGTGTGCATGCACATGTATGCATGCACTAAGAGCATGAAGAGTGGGTGAAATTTCCAAGGACATGCCATTCATTATGCAGTGTAGGTCTGGTTAAGCAATTGTGCAGGCATCCTGTAAGAGGACCTTTACAGATTTAAATACTGTATGTAAAAATAACATGATAGTATTGTAAGTCCAAAATGTCTCCGGTCTCTACAATCATGCCCAGGCTTAATTTTCAATTAAGATTAAGGAAGCCTTGGGAAGAAAGTTGTGCATCTCCCATTTTAACTGCATCACCTTCCCCTAGGTCATGCAGAATCCCAATAAACTACCAGAAATGTAATCCCCATTGTACTTGCTTTCCAGTCTGATGTTTTAAGTGCATGCCCGCTGCTCCTTGCAGAGATGAAGCAAAGAACTTGTATAGAAATTTGCAAAGAATGCTAGACTGTTGCAAGGACTAATTGTCTTCCAGCCAACATTGTTAAACCACATCTAATCCACGGCATAATACTAGAACTTATCTATCAGAGAAGATGTTTGCACATGTCAGATAGTGGCCTTTTTAAGCACTGAATTATGTGTATTTTTATGTGTATGGATTAATGTATAGCTCTTAAAAAAGCTTCATACTATGATCATGACACTGAAATTTGATTAATTACGTCATGTGTGTATGCACGTAATATCTTTCCCTCCCCCAGAAGCTTATAGGATGGTATCGCTTGCTAGCAAAATATTTGCTTGTAGCATTACTGATAAAATTTTCTTGACTATTTCACCACTCTGCTATACTATGGATGTTAAATTACTTGTTCTAGGAACCATTCACTTAAAAGAGTAAGGGAAAGCCTAGGATGACCCTGCTTGGCTTTATTATGGGATACCAGTAATGTGACCAGGGAAAGAAGGAAGCGTTCAGGACTTAATCCTGTTGGAAGACAGGCTAAGCCTAAACAGAAGAAATGTGGATACAGTTAGAGACAATCAAGGAGCTTAGCCTTTTTTTTATAAATCATCATGCTCTAAGTGTGTTTATCTTCCTATAAATCATAAAGTAATTTATCTTAGCCTTGTAGGCAAATGATTTTTGCAGGCATTTTGCAAGCATTTGTGCAAAAAAATATTTAACTGATAGTAAAGGCTTAGCCTTCCTATGATAAATAGCATAGCCATGAAAGGATAATTATTTTTATGACAGTATATTTGCATAAATGACATAGAATAGAACAAGAACTAACAAGAGCTAATAATGAGAAAGAGAATGTTGGGTTTTCCAGTTCAGTTGTTCAAGGACGAATCCTTTATCCCAGCCGTCTGATTGTGGATTCTGGGTGGTGCCGACACTGAAGTGAAGGAAGAAACTGTTCTGCTTTCAGACTAGTACTACAAAAAGTATGTGACAGCTGAAACTCCCTCTGTCTGCCAGTGCATCTTAGTGGTTTGAAGGAAATTACTTAGAGATTTCAGGGGACTGCTACCTGAAATTAAAGTAAATATCAAAAGGTAGTGTGATGGACCTCTGTGGAGACTGCTGAGTACCCACACAGTTCTCTGGTGAGCAACTGGGTCCTGGCAGTGGTAGGCACCCCCTCAACTATGTTTTCCTTCTTGTTCTTTGCTGGGGCGATGGATCCTTTGCCTGCCTTATTCTCAAATAGGTATGGACAGAATCAAATTCGACTACTGCCATGTTGTGGAATCTAATTCTTAAAAGAAGGCAACATTTCCTGTAAACAGCAGTTGTCTTTATCTCAATTGAGTTTCAAATCACCTAGAGGCTTGGGAAACTGTTACAAGAGTTTCCCAGAAGGAGACTTAATAGGATTAGTCGTGAAGTTACTTATTGATGCCAACATTTTCTTTTGTGTCTCATCAGCAAGAAAGTCAGGCTGGGTGAAGACTGCACAACTGACAAATCACAACCAGAGTGGTTACTTAAGTTTTCACTTAATACTTAAATTTTGACCTAAGATTTAGTTCATATTTTTCTTGCAGTGAATAGTCTCATTCCACTCCAAAGTATCATTATTAAATATAACTAAATTTAAAATTATGCTTTGATTTATGCCAACATTTATTGTTACAGCTCTGCAGTGCAACAGATTCCTGATCTCTCCTCCCAAGGAACTGAAGTCATATGTGCATCAGCCACGAGGTGGCAATACAAGAGCTTCATATAGTTGCATTCAGGCAGGTTATGCTTTGAGGTGTTAGCTAAGTATATTTGCCGTGTTACTGCGGAGTTTGACTCTGCCACGGCAATATGTGCTCACATTTGCATAATTGACTTCACGCAAAAGTCAAGGAAGACCAAGCTGATTTTCTGCATCAATAATTTATGGCTTTTATGTCTCTAATAATTGATATCTATATTTAAGTGGCTCAGCAGTCAGTGATACGCTAGCAACTCAGCTGCTGTTAAAAGCAAAACATCTTAGGAAAGGGAGTGGGCTGGCAACATACAGCTGCGTCACTTAGAGTCCTCTCCTGGCTTTAATTCCTGGCCTTCCTGAGATCCAAATGGACCCGGACAGCTTGTAGGTGTGGATTTCCCAGGGAGCTGATTGTTTCACTCTCTTAAAGTCTGCTTCTGTCATCCAGGTTGTTAACTCATTTTATGGCATGTCTGATGCTTGGTTTTCTGCATTGTAAGAGCATTCAACAGTGAACCACAAGTGGTGACAGGTGGAAATAGTTAATTTCCAGCCTTTCTCACCCTTTCTTTTAATTAAAACTATGTGTGTTGTTTGCAGAAATATGGAAAGTAGTAATATGTCTGTTTTCTACACTTGCTTTCAAGGACTAGTTTTCCACCCACTTATGGAGAAAGTATTTTAAGACATTTTCTATTGCAGTGTTACTTCTTTTGGAAGCCAAAGCTACAGCTTTTCAGAATGTGGGATTTCTTGGGTTTTTTTGGTTTTTTTTTTTTCTCATTCAAATAAGATAGGCTAAAAAAATTTTAGTATAAGAAACAGATTGGGGATGTGGCAGATGTCTCATGTTGCTGTGTTCACCACAGTATTTATTTGGACGTAGGGAAGTTATTATGGATGCATATTTTGTCATTTTGCACAAAAGTGATAACAGCCTGCTGCTGTCTTCTCTTGACATGGTACCAGTTTTCCTCTCAGCACTTTGTGGGAAAGCTTTATTTTCATTCAGATGATACATTGTGAAGTCAGTGTGTTGGCAAATATGTCTTCCAAATGCATACGAGTTTGGAGTACGGTAAATAAATAGCAAAGTAAAGGAGAGGAACACAGTAGGAAGCCTTGAAAAAGTAAATCACTTTTGAGATGTGAACTTTTATCAGAAGGATTAGAGATGAAATTCTCCCTGTGAGCTGCGTGTTCAGGATGTTCAATCTGCTGAGTCTGTTCAAATAACACTTCTGCAAGCCCATCAGTTGTATGTGTCAGTTCAAACACTTCGCTGTGCCAGGGGCATCGGCACATGTGTGCCCTTGCCCTCTCAGAATTCCAGTTTCACAGTTTCTAAGGCTTAAAGGGAACAGCTGGGTGATCTGCTCTCTACATAATACTGACCGTGGGATTTAAAAGTCAACATGGATGAGGACGTGGATTTGGCACGGGCACATACTTTTGAGAGGTACCTGGGCTGTGGTGTATCTCTAACCCTATCTGTTAACATCGAGCTGCCTGCTTAGACAGTTGATAAACAATCTTTGGCTTAAAAGCTGATAACAGCATATTTCTTCTGGGAAAATGTGCCTTAAGCCTCTTCTGTTTCTGGAGATTGTTTGCATGCATGTATCAGCTTCCTTGTTTACACACTGCATAGCCTGCAGCCACACAAACCTCAGGCTGTGCTCCTGGCAGGTTACGTATAATAAGCATTAAAATGCTGGCTGATGTTTGAAGAAATGAAAGTGAGCATTGAAATATGGTGTTTGAGGAACTGGGTGGTTACTACTTTTTCCTTGCAGCCTTCCCCTACTGCATTTGCTAGCTCATGGGTGAGATATTAGATATAAACTCTGATGCGAGCCATTTCTCAGAGATTGCATGCAACTGGCTGTGAGAGTAGAGGGCTAACTCAGCTTAGTGTTGATTGTAAGTGGTAATGTAGTATTTCTATCCACCTAAATTGTTTTATAGTATTAAATTAAGAAGATAATTCCCTGCTTTTATTAATCTGTGCTTTTTTGGACATTACCCTGACAGCTGTGACTCTACAGAATAGCATATATGTCTGGGAAAAGGGAATTAAAAAGGGAGGAGAGAAGCAGAACATGACTGCTAGTCTGCAGGTACAGTGCTAAGGAAAGAGACTACACATGGTATACATTTCTTCCAGAAAAATAAAAGTAATTCTTAGAAATGCCCAGTGTTCTGTACTGTAAATTCTTTGTGAATGAGCCTAGTGTAGTTCCTCCTGTAGCAGCCATTTTTCTTTCCTAAATTTTGACTCTCATTAGCATGGGTAGGATATGGAAATGACAGAGAAGAGAAAAGGACCTAAGCATTTAGAGGCAGCCACAGAAAGCTCTAATGAACTATTTCTGCTTATCATCCCAGGAACAACTCACAAAAATCTTCCTGGAATCTCTAAAATCTGCCTGAACTATCCCAGGTTTCGGTGGGGCTTGGGATGGGGCTTGGGGCTGTAGCAATGAAGTCCTTTCCAGGCTTCAGTCACAGCAGCAAACTTAATTCTACCTCCAGCCTTCTATCTGTTCTGCATTTGTTGAGCTGGGTATCAGCTTTTGATGAAGTCAGTAGATATGTTTTAACTTACCTTAAATAGCAACATCCAAATAAATACTGCTGAAACTTAGCTTGTGTTTATCTGATGTCAGAAGACGTCGTGCTGCTTTGACTCAACACGTTAAAGCATTCAGGGAGCCAGGGTGAGAACATCTTCTTTAAGATATAGCTTAGATGATAAAATATTCCTTACTCCCTCCAATCACTGTTTCCCTTCCTTGACTTTTACATCTTAAAATCTCTACACAAACTAAAGTTTTTAAACAGAATAAACTATCAATTGCATGTATCTCTATTTCCATGAGAAAGCTGGGACATTTAGCAGTGCTTAACATTTGCATGTGACATAATGATGCTGTGTCTTCACCTGCCATTTAGTTTGTTTTTCTTGTGTGCATCTTGGCATTTGTTGTCTAAACAACATTTAGACCTTTGTTGTCTAAACAAATGTTGTCTCGACTAAACATTTGTTGTATTGCATATTTTTGTTTCTGAGTTAAGGTATTCAGTATATATTTAAACCAAAGAACAGGAACCTGGTGACTGCTTAAGAAAGTGATGAAATACGTTGTTTCTTGATGTAGACAACAGTGTCAGCTTTCATTCCAAGTTGGTTGTTATTTTCCATATCCTGCATCATGTATATAAATAGCTGTCTTTGATGTTCATAGATGATGAATTTGATAAGTTTGTGGTCTGAAAGCTAATAATTTACATTCCTGCTCCACTCCTGGAAGCGAGATCCTCGTTCTTTCTTCTCAGGAATTGCTAGGCAATGCACTCTGTTCAAGATATTCATACTCTGTGTATTTCTATGTGATAAGGGAAAGTTATAGAGTGGGATTCTACCTGAAATTTTTTAGGCCCCCCCACCATGTCACAGACTTCTCCACATACATGATAAGGCAACCTGCAACTACTGATAAAAGTTAGAGAAAACAGGTTCAATTTTTTTTTTTTCAATAGAGGGGAATTACCAACTGGAATCCCTACATTAATCTCAATGCTGTTTGAAATACCTGTAAACAATGTGGAAAAGTAGGTGGCTAGTGAATGTTTGACGATGATGAGATGATATCACCTCCCAAAGACATTTCAGAATGCTCTAATCTAATCACGTTTAGAGATTTGCTGTGTATGGAGGTGCTATTGTAACTAATCTGGTTTGTCAGACGTTGTGGAGACATCAGAAGGAGGGCTGAATGGGGTTCAGGAGGAGGAGAAACCTTAAAATTAAAGTTTCTGCTAGACTTGTGAGAAAAAAATCTTTGTTTCAAAAGCAGGATCCACTAAGAGGAAAAACGTCTGTACCTTCTGTCACCAGAAATGCTTTGTTACAAGGCCCGGTGACAAACACAGAAAATATAGGTCATTTGTAGCTAAATGCATTTATAGCTCAAATAAAAAAAGAAGCAGTAGTTGCTACAAGCAGGCACAGGATATGAAGAAACTACAAGAAATGATGGATAGCCATAGTCTAAATTGCAGCATGGGATTTAATAAGCCCAAGCATGGGAAAACTAACACCAGTCGCTTTTTTTTCATCTATCCTCCCAGTAAAATGAAGTCCTATATAGCGAACAGGCTTGAAGTAGGTCATAAATCTCCACTAGAAAAGAAAATGGCAAAAGTTATGAACTGGGAACATATTAAACCCCTCCCTTGAGGTATTTAGGTACCATGTGGAAGGAAGATGTGTCGCCAGAGGGCATAGATAGGTCATCTCTCTCTGGAGATCATCTCCTGCACTGGGTCACTGTGAAAGTGCAGGTGTCAGAGTTACTAGCTGTCTCCCTTTTACCTAAAAATCCACTGACTACAGTTCTCACCTAGATTGTGGACATGAGTTTGAAGTTGCTCAGATGAGGAATGTAACAGATATTTGGAGAGTTTGGTGATGTTGGGCTTGTGGATGAACACTGGGAATTTGTGGGCAGTGTGTTGTTCTCTGCTTGTCTAAAGTAAGGTTTGAAAGCCTCCTGGTATGACAGGTGGAGGAATACCTAGCTTGTCTCTCTCAGATTAGGCACTGTGACTTTCAGTATCATCATAGCTTTTCCATGTTTCTAGATCTGTCAGGAATGACCTCCATGTGTTGGGGAGGTTTCACTGGTAGAAGACCATTATGCAGCCAAAGGACTTGGGTATGTCCAAGGTGGGCAGCAACTGAGCAGTAGATTTGCAGAAATGAAATAGAGACCCATGTAGGTAGGCAGCACTCAGGAGTTAAAACCTCACAGCAGGTAATTCTGTGTGTGCCTCCTGATTTTAGGAGCTCCTCTGGCCCTTGAGGGCATTGCCAGCCCTCACTGCTCTGCCCAGCCTCCTCTGGGGAATCCTTACCCTAACAGAGGTCCAGGAACCTGTTTCAGCTCAGGTCTGGGAACCTGTCCTGGCTAAATTACAGGGATACCCCTTCCCAGTCCTGTCTCCAGCTCCAGCTCCTTTTACATCTGTTGAGACCTCCTGCTCTCAGCTCACCCCTGAATGGGACCTGTGGGGCTGAGCCCCTTGATGAGGTCTGTCAGGTAGGGGGTTGCTCTCAGCCCCCTGCTTGCCCCTCCTCTTGGATCAGCCCTGCCTGTGGCTCCTCAAAGCACTGGGCATCCTGAATGTGGCATTATGGAGCATGAGTAAGAAAGGCAGGTCCATCAGTGAAATGCAGGATGCCTGGGAATGCTGCGTGTCTCAGAAGGTTGCATGGTATTTGCTAGGTTCCCTGATAAGTGCCTACTTTCTTCTGCAGCTCTTGGTGCGAGCCTAAATCTCACTCCTAGCCCTTAAGCAATGGCCATTTCCCATCCGTCTGAAGCTAACCACAGGGTTGGCTTCATTGCAGCTCAAGTTATTAACACCACAAAGACGCTTCAGCACTTCTATGTAATACTGATAAAAAGTGATAGCCCAGAACTATGATGTTTTTAAGAGGCAGGGGGGTTGCTGGCTGTGAGCTGCAGTGAGTGTCTGCGTGAAGCATCTGTCGGCCCAGAACCTTTGTTTTAGTGGTGAAGTTATGATGTTGGTCAGACCAAGTCAGCAGAGACTGAAGAGCAGCCAGAAATACCAGCTTCTCTGTGGTGATTCAATGCAAGCGATAATGAGAGGAGTAAACTCCTGGAGGAGATAGCTGCTAAAGAGCATTGGATCAGTCTAATGTTCACTCTCATTGTCAGCTGAAAGTATGGCCATGGTCCCACATGTCCCCAGAGCTGTAAAGAGGTAGGTTTGGGCCCACTATTTACCTTCCCTTTGCCGATTCAGCACCATGCAGCAGCTGCACGCTAGGACATGTCCATGTCCATGGAAATTGAAGCTGCTTAGTCATGATTTAGGTAATGGAGGCTTAAAGGTTTTCTTAACCTCCTGAAACAGATCGGGGCAATGGACAATCTTCATCATTTTTTGTGAGACCCTTGTGACATGAAAACAAGGCAAACAACGGCCATGTATATCCCTGTCTGCTATTACTTAATTATCCTTGTGGGTAAGGAGAGTGATGATTCCTCAGTATGGTGTGTATCTCCGCATTATGGCCTGCTATAAGGTATTGTTAGCTGTTTACATGGCTTAACTTTAATGTTAAACAAGACAAGGTCTTTCAGAGCCCATGATAACTCTTGACTGCCAAATAAAAGGGAAGAAGTCCAGGTGCAGCTGTGTAAGCACTTTAATTTTTTTTTGTGTGTGAACCTCAAATAACCCTGAGGAATTCATTATTCGGTCTTTATCATGGGCACATAAACAACGATGTTTTCTATAAATAGAGATTTCATTAAAAGTTGTAAGTAAAAGAGCCTCTTGCATGTGTGTCTTTAATATTGTGGTCATGCACAAAAAGTGGATGATTTTCAACATCTATTTGGAGTAATCACAATTACTATATAAAATTTAGGTTATATCTGTACACATATATACGGAAGGTTTTTTTAAAGTGTATATCAAAATAAATATACAGACATACACACCAGTACAAATGCAACCTTGTAGCACTTTTAAAATACACTGAGGCTCATGTGAATAATGAAGAGCAAAGCACAGGGAGATTAACCCCATTGCTGGAGACTTTCCCAGCTGGCTAAAACCAATGCAGCCGGATCTTTGCTATCTGTCTTCCAAAAAATTGGATTATGGCCTGCTGACATTTTTTTGGTCAAACTCATTTGAGTGAAGAGGAAGAGCACAGGTAATTTCAGAAGCCAATTTTTTTAAAGAGAAATCAAACAAACCCGAAAACCCCAGAAGTGTGGTGCTTGCACCCAGCACAGGCTGCTCTGGCAGCTGCTACAATGGTCCTTTAAGTGCTGCTGAAACCTCAGTGATTGAGAGCAATTTCTAGATACCTCCAAAATATGTTGAGATATTTACTAGGATCTGACAAATATTGCAAGTCTACCTCTTCACTTGCCGTGACTAGTTGCTTTTAGTTCTTTGGGGCTCTCCTCCCCCCCCATATATGTGGTCACAAAAGCCTCAAAAAATCCCTCTGCTTTTGCTCTCTCTTCCCAACTACAAGAGGTGGAGATATTCAAAGCCATGTTCCCTCCATAAAGTACTGTTTCAGCTTAAACTGATGACAAGTCCTGGGAACAAACAAGGCTGGAGCTGGGGAATGAGAAGATTGCAGAAGAGTCAAGTCAGGTGGGAAAAAAACAGATAGGGAAAAGGTACTTCAGAGACACTTCCTGTGCCTGACAGATTTAAGAAAGATGGTCTTTCTCCAACCAGGATCTCTTCAGCCCTTGGAAACAATTGCATTGCCTTTGTGTGGCTACTGTCCTACGGTAAAAAAAAAAACCCAAACCAAACAAAAATAAAAAAAAACAAAGAGAAACCTTTCTGTTCACAGTAGTCCCTTGACTGGCTGCCTAGCTTAGGTTTGTGACTCAGGGTAAATAAAGATTATCCCTGCTTTCTTCTCAAAGCCAAATATCAGTGTGGATTTGAATGACAGATAGCAAAGCAGAATAAAAGAATATATTGATTAAATGATCATGATTAAAAGGATTTAAATTCAGCCATTCAAAGATAAATGGTAAATCCACTAAATGCAATCAGAATTATTAGACTATAAATCAGTCACAAAGCCCTCAGTGATGCACCAGCTCAAGATACCATGCACCAGCTACTGGGACAAAGTATGTGCTTAGAAAGATAGGCAGTCATCAGCCATATATTGTGCCTGTTCCTCATGTGTTACATGATATAGATGTTTTATCCTAGTGACATTTATACTTCATTTATTTTATCTGAAGCAAGTAAGTCACCATATTTTGCAGGAGGCATCATTTTCATAAGATAACGCTTTAATAGTTGAAAGCCTTTTACCCTTTGCTCGTTTGTATTCCACTTGCTCTTTCCAGTTTACAAAGAGGTTTCCATGTCAGTATCTTCCTTTCAGATTATTCATTATTTTTGTTTGCTGCATGGTACGCAGTAGTACAGTCCTTGTATCTTGTAGTGCTTCCCTAAAGGATCACGGCAACTATATCGAAGTACTGGTGGAGGAAAAAAAGCTGATTTGCCAGTCAGCAGTACTTTGGGGTAGAAAAAGACTTAGGATGTGGAGAATTTTGCTGGAGATATTAGGACATCATCTCACCTAGCTAGCCATGACATGTAAAAAGCAGCAGCAGTACAGATCCAGGATACCTGGAGAGCTCTCACACTCCTTGTGGGCACTTAGGGGACGATTATGGCCCAAGCAGTTCCTGATCATTCAGCTGGGACCTCTCTGGGTTAGCTGGAGGCTCCTGCAGATAGGCAGGTGCATGTAGCCAACCTAATCCTTGCCGCCGCGGTGGCCTCCATGGTCCTGCTGAGGAGGAGGGTGGGTGGTGGGCTCCAGCTTGCCCTTGCTGTCCATCTGTCCTGTTGGACCTCCAGCTGTGCAGCTGTGGGGTAAGATGTGTGCTACTCCAGAGCTGAGGTCCTGGGAGGCTGGGTGGCCATCTCTGGCTAAGGCAGAGCTTCAGCCTGTCTTTGGGAATATTATGTACTGAAGAAACAGAGGCCCAAGTGCTTTTTTTTTAATGTTTTTTGCCTCCTCCCTCCTCTTAATAGTGGAGTTATGTCAGGAATTAATTTAGCTTTGGCATGTATAATTTCCAATGTGTTTATAATGGGTTTCCTTTGTGCTGAGCAGCTTGATTTTTGTTTGGTTGTTTAATATTACCTGATCTGTTGCACTGTGATGGATGATTAACCTTTACCAGTTGTGTCATTAAGCGGTTCCTACAAAGTATGAATTCAAAAGTCTGCACTTCCATTCTCCCACGATAGAAAGCTTAGGCACATGTTGCATTTCACTTCTAATTACATTAGTTAGCATGAATTATGTGCTATTAATCAAAGTAAATTGCTCTTTGATGTAAGTTCAGCATATGAATGGCCAGCTATAATTATCCCAAGTTGAAACAGAATTTAGTACCATTGTGCCTAGTCCAAAATAATTCTATGTGTTTTACAATAGAATCAAATCAGCAATTTTCCATTGTTTCTCAGTTCAATGTGGCCATTGTGAAAGAATTTTTTGCTTTGTAGATTTGAGCTAAAAATTCAAGTGTTATGTGAATGGCGTTGACAGAAGCAGAGGAAAGGTGATCCCTTCTGGTTTGGCATCTCTGATTTCCATATCCCTTCAAAGGGAGCAGCTGCTGGGTGACTCATTGCACTGTCGCTTCAGTTCATTTCACTTTTGTGAACATGCTGAGTTCCCTACATATGCGCCGGTATTTATTATAGGAAGATACTACTCTAGTGTCTTAGCTTCTCTGTGGAGGGAGTAACATAACAGAGTCGTATACAATCTTGGGTAAAGGGAGAAACAAGGGACACACGTGGATGTTCCTGGAGCTGTTTTGGTGATAAGTGCCAATACTCTGCCATGCTGGAATGCATAGACAGTGCTCTGCTGGAGCAAATCAAGCATCTGCTTTTAATGCAAACATAGGACTTTCTAAATGAGAGGACTAAACAAATTCCTGGTGTCAGACTTTGACTTCAAGGGGTTTGGTTATATTGGTTAATCTGTAGCTAGCACGCATAATGTACTGGATGGAATTTGTTATCAGCCGTAGTTACAGGCAGCTCCAAGGCTATATGGAGCTGTGGGGCTCTTCAGCATTTGCTGTTCTGCTGTTAGGCTGCCTAGTTTACAAGAGCATGTGTGCATTTTCTGCATTTTGTTTTTAATTATTGGTAGTAAATATGCTTCAGGAGTGAAATATATTTTGTCTGGAGAAGTTTGGAAGTGGTTTCTCAGGAGAAAAATAATTAGAAAGGTTAATGCAATCAACTCCGTAAAACACTAAACTCATTTGCTTGTAGGTGTGAAGCAGATGTTTTGTTCAAAAACTATGTTAAATTAGCCCCATGGGGGTCCCATTACTGTTTCTCAAGTACAACAAAAATGGCAAATCAAATATACGTCAATTTTAAATATTGAAGATACAGTTTGCTTGGAAACATGTACAGTGCCCCACACAAGCCACAGATATTTTACCGTGTGCTTTGTTTCACATGAAACTTAAGTGGCTGAAAATTGGAATTGTAGGCTTTCTGTATTAAAATGATAGATCTCTTTGGCTAGGCTGTGTGGGAATGTACTTCTAAAAGGATGACAGAATCAATACTGAAAGCTCTGACCTACAAGTCAGTTCCTTGCAACAAATAGAGACCGTCTTTGGGAACTGTTTCCTGTTGAGGTAAAGAGACAAAGCCAAGAGGTTGCCCTGGCTGGAGAGCTTATGTGTGCATACAGAACTGTAAAGGGCCTCATTCAGCTCTTTTTTGGGGTTTTGAATGACCTGTGCTTGTCCATGAGAAGCTGAAGTGTGCTGGGAGTCCAGCCCAGCAGCAGTTGCACTCTTGTTTGGTATTACCAGGGCAGTACACCAGCTTTTATCGAGTTTTCTCTGGCACAGCGATAGTAGCATTCACCTGATGCAAATCACGTATGTGAATTTCACTGAACGCCTGCTTCTGCCTATCTGGCTATGCAGTTCCAGCGTGCAAAGTTCCTTGCAGGATGCTATAACCCAGATGTTTCAAGAAAAAAGAAGCAGAGACTGGTGCTGAGTGGAAAAAAATAATTATGTATCTCAAAGCTAGATAAACATGATTTTACAGCATAAAAAGCCTTGTTCAGGTATTGGAGTGGGCATGCCTCGAACTTGTGGTGACTCTGCTGTCGGTGCTGAAGTGGGATGAATTGCTGGAGTGATTGATGTGCAAAAATGATTAAAATGGGAAATGTTGAGTCCTATGTATTACTTCCCTTTGAGTTTAATAGTTCCATCTGTCATTTCAGTTGCAACAGGTTTGTTATCTCTGCAAATAATTTTTCACTACTGAAAGCACAGCTATCCCGCTGGGGTTAAGGCAGAAATTTGCAAAGAACAGAGGTAACTTCGGGGCTAAGACAAGAAAAGCTGTTTCTCAAGAAAACATTTGAGAGGAAATAATGCTGCTCCATGTGTTTCTTAATGATTGCTTGAGCAAAGATCTCCTATGTTTTCTCAGGCTGAGGGACAGCGGTATAAAAATTCTGCATTTTATTCCCTTGTTCTATACACTCAAATTTATCACTTCCCCTTTGCCTGGCTAAACTCAAAAATATATGATATAGGAAAAACTCCTTGGCGTAAATACAGAAATGCAGTTCAGTCTGAGACATATTGAGAACAACTGCAGAGGCAGATTTCTTGATGTAACATGAAATTTTAATGTTATCATTTCACTTCTCCCAGGTCATCGATCCAGGTGACCTTAATGAGTAATATTCTGTTAGCACAATAAATGCATTCTGCTCAGGTATGCTGGTGAAGGGCCTGGCCTTAAGCTCTCCTCCCACGATTGTGAAGTGCTAATAAGAGAGCTGCCCAGTAGCCTTCCATTGTTTCCTGTTTGCATTTTTTAAATTTTTTGTACAGCATTCTTGGCATCTGAAATGTGATTTATTTATCTTTTGTCTCTTCTAGCTGAAAACATGACAACACTCGTGCTGGGTAGTAATGCCTTTCCCAGTAACCCTCTGTTTGGCTACACATTTCCACTGTTTGAGACCAAATGAACTTGCCTCAGCTTAAGAAAAAGCAAAACCCATCTCCCTGGCCTCCATCCTTCTCTCCCCTTTCTCCCTCAAGCTCTTCCCCATGAGAAATAAGAATTGTCCTCTGCAAACTCAATGTGGGCTACCCATTCATGGTCTGCTTGGCTAAGGGGCCTTCTGCCAAAGTCCTGCTGGCTGTAGGTATTTCTTTCTTTTGACCGGCATTTTATGTTACTGAGAACCAAAATTTACATACAATTTACAACCCAGCCAGGTTGTCTTTGCTCAAACTAAAAGGGGTCTTCAGCGAAGAGACCCCTGTCTCTCACCTACCGTATGTGAACCTGGGATTGCCATCTTCCTCCTCCCGTAATGATCCTGCTTTTGTTTCCCAGTCTCTCCAGTCCTCCTCTCCTTTTCACTCTGTATTAACTCACCTGGACAAAGCGACTGTTACAGAAGGACTGCAAGGCACTCTAATCATGCCTATAAAAGCCCAGTTGCTGGTATGCGGGAGGGAGTTTGTAGATAAACTTTTATTTCCTCAGCAGTAATATTGCAAGTTGAATAGCGAACAACAGTCAAGTGTCTTTTTTTTTGGCTTAATTCCTTTCTTTCCTTGATTATGCATACTTGTTTTGCAGGAAACAGGAGCACGTTCCAATAGCAGCAGCTCTGGCCTTACCAACTTTTTCTCATTGCCCACAAAGACTCAAATGATCAATACCATCCGAAAAGACTGTCAAACTATCACAGAGGAGTTTCACCTATCAAAAGAGTTGTATAACAAAAAGGAGTAAGAGTATTTGGTTAAAAGTGTGTTTATTAAGCTGAATTCATTTTTTCCTTTTTCTGTTTTTTTTTTTTTAATGGCAGTATTCCCAGCTGGAATAGGGGTACTTGCACATGAAGCAGCAGGAGATAGTTCTTAATCTTTGATTTGTGAATGTTGATTTTACTGTCATAATTCCTCTTGTTTCACTTGGATGCCTTCTCATCAGTATCAGAGACCCTGTGAGATCCCAAACAATCCTCTTACTTTGTTATGTTGTAGCCTGTCAGTTTTTATTTCATAAATATGTTTCAAGTTATATCCACACCCTAAATGCCTTTAATAGTTAGAGTCTGTTATGTCAGTGCTACTAACCTTGATGTCAAAATGCTCTTGGGTCCAGTTCATATTCACTAGAAATGCCTTATGTGGCTACATATCCTCTTGCAAAATTCCTGGAAAAGTGATGAATGCATTGGTGATTAAGAAAGCCCGTGAGTCCACCCTACTGAAGAAACTAGGACTCATTCAATGAAAGGTGCGGTTAGTGGTACTTTGTTAATCAAAAGTTTCCACGAGAAGTGAGCTACTACCTCTGGAAATTTGCTATTTGGCAGCACAGGAATTCTGATTAATTGCTTCTGGCAAATTGCTCCTGGCAGTGTTAAGAAAGGCTAACGAACAGGACTTGAACTGCCCAGTCCCTCCTGCTAGTGTTCTGGAAGTATTTATTGTTACCTTGAGACTAAATATTTATAGCGCTATCTGTGAGAGAGGGATTGGCTGATGCTATCACACCACACTGTAGAGGAACATGCTGGTATGTGCTCTGGAGGCTTCTAGGGTATGTGAGCAGCAGACTTTTAACTGGGGCTCTCCCACCCCTGGAGTGTGTTACCTCTGAGATCACCGGGGACCTGCATGCATCTCTGATATTTTTTATTTTTTTGTGTCCTCCACTTCCCTTTGCTTTTGGTAATATGAAAAAAGAAAATCTAGAAGTAGGAAAACATTTTGTTCAGCCCAAAATAAATTTTTTTTAATCTCTCTAAATGAGATTTTTTTGTTTTCTTTTCTTGTTAAAGTTAATTGAAACATTTTTCAGAGTGTCTGAAATAGCGGTTTCTTACCTGATGCTATTGAGATTTGTTTCATGAGAGAAATCACTATGCTTTTTTTTCCAGGTTCATCCTATTTGGGATTTGCTCTGCACAGGGAGTGCGTGCCCAGCAAGTAGGGAAAACTGTGCAGATTTGAGTGGAATCAGGAGCACAGAACTGCTTATGCTAAAACTGGCAGATAGAAACAAAGGGATGCAGCTCTCTTCTCTTTCCGCCTGGCATGCTAAGGAGAGGGTCCTGCAGCCCAGCCTCACAGTGCTGGCTGGGAGTGACTCTGGTGTCCCCCTCCATCAAGTGCCTGTCACGTACCGTGTCGGTTTGTTGGCTATCCTGTGTTTCAGGAGAGCAGAGAAGCCCTTAGAGCTGTGCCTCCTTTGCAACGTGGCTCCAGAGGAGACAGAGGACAGCAGAGCGGTAGGCCTTGGTGTGGGTCTTTTTCTTCTCCCCCCCCACCCTCATTCCATGCACCTGGCTTTGCTGCAGCCGTGCCGTTGTTGCTGTGGCTGCCGTGATAGGTAAGGCAGCAGTAGTGCAAGGTCCTGGCAGCAAGGCTGGATCCTTTCATCAACGGCTGCTAAAAGATATTGCCCTCAGCCTGCCAGGTGTGGCAGCGGGGACAGTGCCAGGTGAGTCACTGCATGCTCCTTGATGGCACTGCCCAGGTGGGAGGCCAACGCCTTTTCCTCCTGCAAGCAAAGCCAGTGTTGGTCCCAGCAGCAACGAAGGGCTGTGCCCGGCATGGGTTGGGGCTGGGAGAAGGTGGGCAATGCTCTGCTCCTGCCACTGGGATTTCCTTTCCTTTTCCTCTGAATTCACAAGGATGTGTTGGTTTCTCATACATAAACTGTGACTGCAGTAAAGCACAGGAGAGACCTTCAGTGGAAATTACACTTTAAAAACCAGAGTAATCCCAGTTAAACCGAGATTGAAGATGGGTGCGGCATTCCTGTCTAGAGTTCAGCTGGCCAGCTGTAAATGGAACAGCTCCAATAGCCTTTTATTCCTAAGGGTAATCAGATATCACTCATTAACTGTAGATACAGTTTGCTTTGCAGTGCTAAATCCCAGCTATAGACAAAAGACTCAGGGGAGTGAAACTGCGTTAAGCAATTCCTGGTGCATACAGCACAGAGCTAACATGTAAATATGACCCCACGCTTTTAACTCCTCTGTGCTCAGGCAACAGCACAGGGACTGTTTACAAAGGCTCGTAGTGATAGGATGAGGGACAATGCCTGTAAACTGGAGAGGGGCAGATTTAGACTAGACATAAAGAAGAACTTCTTCACGATGAGAGTGGTAAGGCACTGGCACAGGTTGTCCAGGGAAGTTGTGGATCAGTTTGTATCAGAAATAGGGTCACCAGCAGGTCCAGGGAGGTTATTCTCCCTCTGTACTCAGCACTGGTGAGACCGCACCTTGAATACTGTGTTCAGTTCTGGACCCCTCACCACAAGAAGGATGTTGAGGCTCTGGACCGTGTCCAGAGAAGAGCAACAAAGCTGGTGAGGGGGCTGGAGAACAAGTCTTATGAGGAGCGGCTGAGAGAGCTGGGGTTGTTTAGCCTGGAGAAGAGGAGGCTGAGGGGAGACCTTATTACTCTCTACAACTACCTGAAAGGAGGTTGTGGAGAGCAGGGAGCTGGCCTCTTCTCCCAAGTGACAGGGGACAGGACTAGAGGGAATGGCCTGAAGCTCCGTCAGGGGAGGTTCAGGTTGGATATCAGAAAAAAATTCTTCACAGTAAGAGTCATTGGGTACTGGAATAGGCTGCCCAGGGAGGTGGTCGAGTCGCCTTCCCTGGAGGTGTTTAAGGAACGGGTGGATGAAGTGCTTAGGGACATGGTTTAGGGAGTGTTAGGAATGGTTGGACTCGATGATCCAATGGGTCCTTTCCAACCTTGTGATTCTGTGATTCTATGATTCTGTGATTCTGTGATTCTGTGATTCTGTGGATGCCCTATCCCTGGAGGTGTTCAAGGCCAGATTGGATGGGGCCTTGAGAAGCCTGATCTAGTGGGATGTCCCTTCCCATGGCAGAGGAGTTGGAACTAGATGCCCTTTAAGGTCCCTTCCAACCCAAACTATTCTCTGATTCTATGATTCTATGATTCTGGAGTAAGGAGAGCACCTTCTTGAGTGATCTGCACCCCCTGTTCCCATCTCATATCTGGAATGACTGAAGTCTGCACAGCCAGGTCAGGCTGCCCTTGGGTGCTTTCTCTGTTTTCTTCTTCTAAGGCTTGTTTAAGAAGACTGAGAGGGCACCAGGGAAGTGCAATAGCACTAGTTAGTGATATTTTGGGCATGAGAATTCTCCTGAGTGGCAGGTATAGGTGAGGGGAAAACACACAACTTGACACACAGCCCTGTCTTGTAATGAAAATCCAAATGCTGTTTCTTGTTTCTCCACAGAAATTATCCTAGCAGGTCCTGGCAGTAGCTAATGAAGTCCTTTTTTGACAAGGTCAGCTTTTGGGTTGGACACCTACACTGTGCTTAAGCCTCAAAATACTAATTTATTTTCCCTAAATTCTGTTGGCTCTTGTGGGATGACTGCTCTGACTAGGGACTAGCAGTGCATGGCCTGCCTATGGCTGAGATACTATCCTCCCTTGCAAGTCCTCAGGTAATCCAGAGGAGGAGCTTCCTTTGGCCAGTGGTTCAGAATGCAAGCTTTAAGTTACCAGGTAGCAGTCAAACAGCTTAATTTTGTGGCTTGTGTGTAATACATGCTACTGCAGCTCTTCCAAGATTAATGAAATAATGAACTATGATATGTATCTTTATGGCTTGTTTGGTGGTTGTGTTCCTGACTCAGCAGGCAATCTAAGAGAATGCTTCCTGAAATTAATTACTTTTGGGGCAATTAACATCACCCATGATCGCAAAACAATGCAAGCAACAAGGCTTCTGGTTTTTCTCATCTCCCTGGGCCCTGAGTCAAATAGCTTTAAGCAAGAGAAGACTTGAAAAGAATGACTCTTCTTGTCATCTGAAGGCAAGAGGAAGGGGGAAGCTCTTTCCAGACTTTAACATATACATTACAGCCCACTTTCCTGGCTCACCCCATGAACAGAGCATGATGGTGTGGTATGACAGGCATGCATGCAAACATTGATATATTTATTCCTGGAGTTCTTATCTTCTGATTAGCTAACACTGCATTTCATGGGACTTGTCTCAATCTGTTGTTCCTTGAAAGCCCTGACCTGCAGGTGTGGCACCATAGACTGTCCAGCAATGAGACTGGCTGGGGACATGTAACAAGACTCAAGGACCTCACTGAAAAGCACATAAATCAATTACACGAAATAACAGTGAGAAAGAAGATAGCCAAGAAACCCATTTACTCTCATTGCGCTCTTGATTTCTCTTGAGGACTCCAGCAAAAGCCATCCTCCTCTGATGAGTAAGGTGCCCGTCAGGTCATACATGTCAGAGCAATAGCCAAGGCTGGTGACATGCCAGGCTGAACTGTCAGAGCACCTACAGGCAGAGCCTCAGCCTGCCCCTGGCCACGCATGCCTCCCCTGGCCTAGTGCCACACATGCCTAACACCTAGGCAAGCTGCCTGGAGAATTACAAAGGCTCAAAGGAGTGAACGCAAGGGTAGTGAAAAAGAAAAGCAGAGAAGGAGGTATTGAATAAATGCCCGAATCGATGGAAGAGAAGGCAAAGGGAAAGTACAGTCATGAGGGAGGAATCAGCAACCATTTAAGTTGGTTTAAACTGTTGCAAAACCGCACTCTGAGCTAGCAATGACATTCAGATTGAAATATAGGATTTCCCTGTCTTGTATGATGCTGTTGTGAGTCTCTGACTTTGCTTTGTTGTCCACAGTAAACATCCTTCAGCACATGCTTAGGGCTTCTAAGTGCTTCATAAAACTGCTGAGTTATCATGTCTTGACTAACCTCCCTAAGGGAAGCATTGCAAATACTGCAATTCCCAACTAGTTGAAAACTAGCCAGCAACCAGATCAGACCGGAGAGGCATTCTTTACAAAGAAAGTCAAAGTACAATTAACCAATGGTTCATAATACCTTCAGGCAATATCTCTTTGGTTTCATCCATTTGTTTTTTCTCTTTCAATTCAATTCAAAGTCAATTAAATCTCACCTAGAACCATAGAACATCTTTTTGCTCAATGCCAGTCTTCTCTTTTTGAGGTTGTGTGAAGATACAGTGGTGCTGGCAAATCGGGGAGTCTGCTTGCTTACTGTTACTCCAGCTTAATTTCACAAGGGAGAAGCATTTTTCAAATTGGAGTGACAGAAGCCATTGTGAGATCACCTAGTAAATCCTTAGCAGGTAGGGCATTAGGCAGTTTCAGTCTCTGTCCTTATTTATTATCGGAATGGAGGTTCATATATCATGTCAGAGGTTAGGCTGGTCTGACTGATCTGCAAATTCCTGGCTTGCTTTTTGCCCTCTCTAATGATAAGCATTATTTTGAACCACACCACTAGTGCTGGCAGTCATTGGCTATCTCCAGACATTATTTCCTTCTTAGTATTTAGTATACATTCTACTAGACCCTAATAACTGCAATATATATTTCATTATATTGATGATTAACTTGGTTTTCATCCAATATGTCTTGTTTCATTTGTCTCCTTTATCTTAGTAACATTTTGCATGTAGCTCAAGAGTCCTCTTAGAGCACTGCCTGATCTATGTAAAAAGTTAAAAATGAGCCTGCATTTGACTTGACCCATTCTGATTCTGTACTGAGACTAATAAGAAACCAGTTAGGCCACTGAAATTAAGAGAGTTCAAACTTCTTAGATGGCTACATAGCTGGATATGGAATCATAGAATGGTTTGGGTTGGAAGGGATCTTAGAGATCCTCCAGTTCCAACCCCCCTGACGTGGTCAGGGACACCTTCCACTAGATCAGGTTGCTCAAAGCCTCATCCAGCCTGGTCTTGAACACCTCCAGGAATGGGGCATCTACAGCTTCTCTGGGCCGCCCATTCCAGTGCCTCACCACCATCCGCAGTAAGAAATGTCTTCCTAGTATCTAAATCTCCCCTCTTTCAGTTTAACCTGCTACAGGCTTTGCTGGAACAGTTTTCTTCATTTAGCTTTTCAGTTTAGAACTGGAAAAGCATATACAGCTCAGGTGAAATAAAAGTATGAAGAATTATTCAATGAGCACAAAGCCTAAGACAGCATTATCTGCAAAAGGAAACATATTATCCTAAGATGAAAACTGAGCAGATCTCAGCTTCTGCAAAATAATTTCTGCAAAGATACATAGATATAGAGATGAAATGATCTGTCTGAACATCTGGTCATTTTAATTAAGCTGCCTTCTTCCATTTTAGCTAAGCTAGAAATGTGGATTTCTTGAATGCTTGGAAGATGGTTTTAGTATTGTCATTAAAGTAGCTACATTTGCACAAAGCTTGCTCTGAGCAAGGATGGGGAGCAGTTTGCAGTCAGGATCTCCAGACAGCTCTTAAAAGAACGGTGGAATCCTGCCCTCCCTGGCAGGCAGACATGCCTGGCTATGTGTTTCCAGGGGAGAGCATCAGAATTGCAGCACTGGCGGGTTCTCAACATTGCGGGTAGTGAAATGCCACATTGATATTTCAGCGATAGCCCCAGGTACAGATTTCTATACTGAAGCTATCTATGAAGACAGCATTGCTTTCAGGCAACCTCCCTTCCAAGCGCATACATACACACACAAATGCATGCTTTGTGGGAAAACTTGCTGGTTGTCTGGAGAGCCAGAAGGTTGCTCTGACACACTGACACATCCCTGGTACAGTCAATGTAAATTTTTTTCCCTTCTGGAAATGTTCAAAACTGGCATCTAGGTGAACAATAGCCTCTTCATCATTTCACACATTAAAAGAAGCTATTTCCTTGTATTGTTTTTCTGACTCCAGCAGAAATACATTTTGGAATGCTATGCTTTCATTTGTGATTATTATTATTATCATTATGGAAAGGATGTTCTGAAATACAAAGGGGTTCTGTGCCCAAACCAGGCTAGAAAAACCAGCTGCTCTAGTTTACCTGAGCTGTTTACCCTTCTAACTCTCATTTGTAATATGAGTGAGAAACAAACCTTGTTGTTTTTCTGGATTTGCATTTTTTTTAGGTGACAGGTAATTTGCGGAGCTGGTAAGAAGATCCATCACTGCTGCTTTTGTCCTTGCAGAGTGGATTTAAAAATAGTGTTGTAAATATGCCACGTTCTCTCTTTTCTACAGGTAACTTTCGTCACTGGTCTTTACTTTGTGGTCATAAATGTACTGCAGACATGTTATAATGACAACATTCAATATGTAGTAGAATCTTAGCTCTAAACTTGGCACCTAAAAGCCTCCTTTCAGGGTTGTGCGGGTGGGTTGCCAAAGTAATTTATCTTCGGCATTTATCTGTGCATCTGGCCCACTATTGGAAAGGGATGAGCCTCTGCAGTGTGAAATGAATTTACAACTGAAGCACAATGTTGAAATGGAATAAATTAAGGCCTCTAGCCAAATGAAACTTGTGATCGCTATGTCACATTCAAATGAGAGAATGTCTCAGGCAGGTTCAGCATTCTCCCAGAGTTGCAGAACCGCGTAATTATCCTGTGTGGTTTTTAATATTGCTAAGAAAAATAAAGTGCACTGATTTTCATCACTACAGCCTGCTGCCAATAAGCAGCTAGTATCTAAGTGTTTCAACCAGAAGTATTTGTAAGCAGTAAGGCAGGGTCTAAAATCGCTATTGCCAATACAAGCTGAGTTAATTGTAAAGTAGTGTGAATTCTTGTGGACATAGGCTTTAGACTGTCAGTAGTATTCTAGTGTAATTTCAAAATTAAACTCTTCCTCTCTGTTCCTATGCACATGCAGCATATGCTGGAAACATGAGAGGACAGAGTAAAAAATGTAATTTTTCTGTTGGTCCTTCCTAACTTTCAATGTTTGATTGTTTTCCCTCATTCCTGAGTACATTCTTCTTACAAGGGATGTACATAAATTTGTATAGTCACACACAAACACTCATATGTAGAGAGACACTGGAATTCACCATGCCTTAATTTCACACCTTTCTAGAAACAACCCAGGTAGTATGAAAGCTGTCTTGGCTCTGAGCTAGCATGCTGCACGAGGAAGCTCCTACAATAAGTATGTGTGGGGGTTACTGAATGTATTTCATCTACATTTGTACGTCAGAAATAATAAATCTCAAAAAAAAAATAAATTGATAGTTGTTTGACCTTGAAAGCTGAGTAACACCCAACCAACTCCTGAATCTGCTGTGTTTATGGCAGTATGATCGTTCATGAATGCAGGTAGTGCTGCTCTTTGATATCAAAGTTTATTTCAAAGCTAGGTAATGAAGTAATCTTCAAGTATAGGTGTGTGAACCTCATGAGGTCCAACAAAGCCAAATGCAAGGTCCTACACCTGGGTTGGAGCAATTTGCCGTTTCAATACAGGCTGGGGGATGATGTGATTGAGAGCTGCCCTGCAGAGAAGGACTTGGGGGTTCTGGCTGATGAGAAGCTCGATATGAACTGGCAATGTGCGCTCACAGTCCAGGAGGACAACTGTATCCTGGACTGCATCAAAAGAAGCGTGGGCAGCAGGGAAACGGAGGGGATTCTGCCCCTCTATTCCTCTCTTGTGAGACGTCATCTGGAGTATTGTGTCCAGTTCTGGAATCCTCGACATAAGAAGGATATGGAGCTGTTGGACTGAGCCCAGAGGAGGGCTACAAAGATGATCAGAGGGCTGGAGCACCTCTGCTATGAGGACAGGCTGAAAGAGTTGGGGTTGTTCAGCCTGGAGAAGAGAAGGCTCTGAGGAGAACTTATGGTGACCTTGCAGTACCTGAAGGGGCTACAGGAAAGCTGGGGAGGGACTGTTTACAAAGGCTTGTAGTGATAGGACGAGGGGCAATGGATATAAACTGGAGAGGAGCAGATTTAGACTAGACATAAGGAGGAAATTCTTCACAATGAGGGTGGTGAGGCACTGGCACAGGTTGCCCAGGGAAGCTGTTGTTGCCCCATCCCTGGAGGTGTTCAAGGCCGGTTTGGATGGGGCCTTGGGCAGCCTGATGTAGAGGGACATGTCCCTGCCCATGGCGTGGGGTTGGAACTAGATGGTCTTTAAGGTCCCTTCCAACCCAAACTATTGTATGATTCTATTCAGCAGCCAAAGTCAGATCAGGGAGATAGCAAACACCAAAATTCTGTCTGTCCTAACTGTAAACAAATGTATTGAGTGACAGATTTATCCATATACTTGTGGCCTTTCTGGTCTCTTGAAAAAATTCTCCAGGTCTTTGGCCACACGGCTGAGACACAATTGTGTAATTTTCCTAATCTTAGTCTGAGGTTGAGTCCAGGCTGCAGGGCTGTCTGCATCAAGCTTGGTTGTACATCTGAATGCAGGCATTTTGAGCTGTAGTACGGATGGGTTATCTACACACTTGGAAAACCTATGATTTATATTTTTAATAGTAAGGACAAACTATAAATTATTTAAAAAAATACTAACCAAATACATTTGAGTATTAACTAGTGCCTGCCCATTCTATAACTGTAAATTACACAGGCCTTCCATTTCTTATTTATTTCAGCAAGGATAAGAAGGTGATGTACAGCCTTGCATCCACATGTACTTCATGCTCAGGAGGGCTCCACAGTGTTCACTGCTGCTATAAGCCATCAGTAAAGAGCAGCTCCCTTCCAAAGTGATATATCTACTGAAACCAGAGAGGACTATCAAAAACCAAAACAGGCAGCAGATTTTCAAGATAGTATACCACCACATAAGTGCATTTTTTAATGAAAGATTTGATTGATACTGCTATTACTGCCTCCAGCTCCACAGGATAAGTGAGTATTGCCAGGAATGGTGATTGTTTTTTTCCTAAATTGAAACATTACATTGCTATGGATATCCCCATTGCCCTGAAGAACAGTTTTGGTAGTATCTTTGGCCTTCTTTTTCCTTTTTTTTTTGTGACATACAGCTCTGCACATTCATTTCATGTGCATATGCATATCAGGCACTGAGAAAATTCCACTCAGTGCAACTATGGTCCTTTTAATTAGCTTTTCCAAAGTATTAAAAGGCTGCTTCAACAACAACAAACTACCACATTAGTGCTTTGTTGAGGAAGTGGCACAGATTGTCATCACTGGAGAATAACCTAAGGTGGAAATTTTAGAGCAGAATGGAGCTATGTCCCTGTGGTATTTGAGATGGCAAAAGTGAAGCTGATTCACCTGCTGCTCTTCTAGGGCAGACTGGTTGTTTTGAAGGGCACCAAGTTCATAGCAGGTTTCACTGGTCCCAGGAGTCTTTAATTGATCTGACAGGTGAGCAACAATAAGTACATTACCTTTGGGTGCAGGAATTCAGTAAACTTTTTAAGAACAGGTAGAACTTGTTGGTCTTTCCCTGTAGTACATTCTGAACCATAAGATTTATATGGAGAATGAGATTTGAGCACAGTGGTCAGGTTGCAATTTCCTCTGTACTTTGGTGTATGTAGAAGCTTAGGTATGCAATATTAAAGGGTAGTTCTGTCCTCAAGTGGCATTCCATGATTTTTTCTTAAAGTGCCTACATGCTTTAGGAGTAAAAGTCCCAAATTTCATGTGACTCATGATGGCAACTAGGCTTCTTAAAGCCTCGAACATCTTGAAAAGAAGATCCCAGGGTAAAGTTTTCCCATGTGACAAGGTCCTTGGTGATTCCTAAACACTAACCTCCCATTACTCAATAACCTTTTATTGGGATTCTGTGCTTAGGTTCTGTAGGGTAGCAGGCATCTCAGTGTAGTAAGGCCACGACTAACTCTTGTTTAGTAATTACTGCTGACTAGTTCCTATATTTTTACAGAACTATAACTTTGTCAATACAGCATAACCACTGAGATATGGGTGTTTTAGCAGTTATTCCTTAGATTTTTCATCAACTAGGAAGGAAACACAGGATTCACCTTGTGAACAGACTCCCACCAACTTCATTACTGCTGTTGGAATAGCAGATTACTGTGGTGTCCTGCCTTGGGGTCATAACAAATAAAGTATTTCAGTATGAAGCTCTTTCATATGATATCTTAAAACCAGGCCATTCCATCCTGAGCTGTGGGATCTGTTCCTTCCTTCCATGTTGTTCAGCATTTATTAAGTGATGGATGCAGTACAAATTTCATGCATATATTAACTACTACCCAAAGGCCCAGATATTTTCTCTTTCTTTTAACCTAAGTAGGAATTAAGTTTCTAAAATATGATTAAAACATAGGCTCAGCCTCCATGGCCACTTGTTTAACCCATCAGTTGTTTATACCTAGGTTCCCAATTGAGCTAGCATCTCTAACTCACAGCTGTTGAAAAACAAAAAAGCAGAATAAAACTGGTCTCTAATTTGTATTAATTACGAAATTAAAAGGAAAAGCTCCATGATTTCAAATGAACTCAACTTCTACATTTCATTATCATCCTTGTCCCCTTTCCTCTCTGATTTTATCTTTAGGAAAAAAAAGAAAGAAAACGATGTCCCACAAACCAAAATGAATCTACACATTCAAGTTCTGGCAGTTCGACTAGTGATAACCTGCAATATTTTTATCTACTGAGCATGGTAATTTGCACCCACAGTGACTACAATGAGATAAATAAGTGCCACATTATACAAACATCTGCACTGTGGACCCAATATCTGAATCGGTCTGGGAGCCTGGAGAAGGAACTGGAGGCATTGATTGACAGCCGACTGAACACGATCCAGCAGTGTGCCCAGGTTGCCAAGAAGGCCAATGGAATCTTGGCTTGTATGAGGAACAGTGTGCCCAGCAGATTCAGGGAGGTTATTCTGCCCCTGTACTCGGCACTGGTGAGACCACACCTCAAATACTGTGTTCAGTTCTGGGCCTCTCACCACAAGAAGGATGTTGAGGCTCTGGAGTGTGTCCAGAGAAGAGCAACGAAGCTGGTGAGGGGGCTGGAGAACAAGTCTTATGAGGAATGGCTGAGGGAACTGGGGTTGTTTAGTCTGGAGAAGAGGAGGCTGAGGGGAGACCTTATTGCTCTCTACAACTACCTGAAAGGAGGCTGTGGAGAGGATGGAGCTGGCCTCTTCTCCCAGGTGACAGGGGACAGGACAAGGGGGAATGGCCTCAAGCTGCACTAGGGGAGGTTCAATCTGGATATCAGAAAAAATTTTTTGCAGAAGGGGTCATTGGGCACTGGCAGAGGCTGCCCAGGGAGGTGGTTGAGTCACCTTCCCTGGAGGTTTAGAAAATGGGTAGATAAGGTGCTCAGGGACATGGTTTAGTGGCAGATAGGAATGATTGGACTAGAAGATCCAAGAGGTGTTTTCCAACCTGGTGATTCTATGATTCTATTGATTATAGCTGGTGAAAACAGCTAACAAAGAAGGTTATGTTTCCTCTTTATCTGAGACCTTTTCACAACTGACTGTGTTGCCCATTCAGCAGCTAGGCAAATCCTTTAAGAGACTGAACTGCTTCTTGATATAGGGCTCACATATAGGCCCCTGATCAGGGAGTAGACTAAAGGAATTTCCAAAACTGGCCCCATCTCACTGCTGGTGGCTATTATAGCTGTAATGTGAGAGTTGTACTGAAAAGAGAAGACAAAAGGATGTAAGGGGCTTTAAATTGGAAGGGGGAAGATTTAGATTAGACATTAAGAAGAAACTCTTCACAATGAGGGTGCTGAAGCAAAGATTTGCACTTCTTGAACATTGAGATCTATTGCTGTACCTCTGCTTGAGTCTGTGGGTCAAGATGAGGATGTCACTGTTGAAGATCCTAACACAGCTAAATCTTGTTTCCACTCCTGAAGAAGGCCAATGCATTCCTAAGAAATTTGATTTTGCAAAACTTATAGCCTGTTTCTGCTGAATATTATTGATATTCAAACCTGAAGTTATCTTTACTTTTCTTCAGTTATTCTTAGTTATCCTGCATGGAGAAATCACTAGTATCTCCACTAGTAACTGCTGACCAAATCCTCTGTCTGGTGCAGGCATTAGCTGTAGCAGTGTGGCTGTGAGAGCAGCATGCCTGTGTTTTGCAGAGACCGTCTGGAATACACATTATAAGAAATGAAATGTTTGTTCTGGACTGTGAAAAGTTGATTTGGTGTGCATGGAAGAGCTGACCACCTGTAATGATACAAATATAATCTATAATGTATGTGATAGCAGAGATAGATACTCTACCCAAATATGTCTCTCTGTTGGATGCTAGTGAAAGAACAGGATGACAAAGCTCCTGAGTCCCTAAAACTAGCTGTGTTTAAGGAGAAGCGCTTAAAAACTATAGGCCAGAGAACATGAAGGATTTTTGCACAGTCTGAATCACATGCTGCTTTATTACTTGGAAAAAAAATGTTATAGCTTCAGTTACAGAAAGCTTTTCATAAAACTTGAAAATCCAAGCTGTGGTGATTTCATTTGTTTTTCTACAACCTGTAGTTTTACCACACTATTTTTTGTATCAAACTACAAGCTGAGCTTTCACAGAACTACCCTTCCTGCACCTCCAAAAGCCCTGAGAGTAGAAAGCTGTTTATGGGGACAGGTGTCTCATATACGGAGACTTTAAAAAAGGACTTCAAACAGACTTTATCCTATGAAATCTCTGCAGTTATCTGTCAGGTTCAAAGAACTATGTACCACACAGCATAAGTGTGAGAAAGCGGTGTATCTCCTTACCCGTTAATTATAAGAGTCAGGGCTATACAGGGAAGGGTTCACAGGTTTGGAAAAGCAGTAGCAGGAAGAAGAAAATGGCAAGTGATGCAATATGGGGATGGTCTGCTAAATTGAGCTGTATGTGAAAGCCAGTGACAGTTAAGTGAGCTGGCATCAAGAGGTAATATGAGCACACAGGGCTTTTAAATACCACTTTGCACAGAAATGCTGTGGTATTCCCACAAACCATCACCTCAGATTTTATGGTAAGTTTCCAAGAAGTTATGTTTGGGGAAATACAGGACTTCAACAACTAGAACAATATTACTGAAGGTGCTCCTCATCAAAACTCTTCAGGCTGTAATAAATAGACATAAGATGTTTGCCGTAGTTCTCTTCCTCCTTCAGAAATTACCTGGGATGTGAAAAAAGTTTCAGCAAGCTAATCTGCCTCTCCTGATACATCATTTTTCAAGTGAAAGGGCAGGCTGGAACACAATCCTGAGAACTTCTGAAACCTTTTACCACTGACAGTGACCTATCCCTTATTTTAGGGGTATCTCTTGCAGTGTCCGTGTTCTTCAATTCCCTCTCCCTCCCCTGGGAGATTCAGGTTTTTATACACAGAGGTCCTGCAAAACACCAGTGTGTGCATGCATATGGGTGAGGCTTTCCTGCACTGTTACAACCCTAAACATCCCCACTTGCGGAGAGTTGGTAGACCTGTAAGAAACTGTTGTATTAACACAGCTACTGTTGTAATGAAGATCCCAAACATATGTATCTCACTTTGTTATGGCAAGAAAATCCCAAGCAACACTTGCAACATCCTTTGGTTTTGGAACCTCCTGCTCCTCCACCCTGTCCTGACTTTTCTGTGTTTAGGAATGTGTTTAGGGTTATATGGAGGTAAGCAATATGTTACCCTGAATTCAATAATAAATTTACAGGAGTTGGAACTGACTTTGATGTGGGAGCAGAGAGGGGACAGCTGGATTATTTCTGCTCTCAATTGTGTCAGTGAGATGTCGCCTTCAGAGATTCTCTGCTAAGCCACAGTAAAAATTATTTGTATTTTATAGCACGTTTGCAGTTTTCAGCAAGCCTGTTGGACAAAGAGATTCTAAAAAAAGCCCCATGTTAATTAATTTATCTTGGAGGGAGGTGGGTGAAGAATAATACTTTACTTAGTTTAAGAGGAGAGGTATTGTTATGTCTCAGAAACAGAAAAGATGTTGGGAAGGTCTTCACAGAACCCCCCCTTTTCCTTTCCTCCTCATCTTCCTCTTCTTACCCTGAAATAGCTATTGTTAAATGACATGAATGTAGAACTGTCCCACTCCAATCAAGATGTCTCTCCTTAGTGGACAGCAGCAGGTATTGGTGTAAATATGGGCTATCTGCTGTCCTTTTTCTGAAAGCAGCAGGTCATGCTGGGGCTTCGCTTGCAGCCAGAGCTAAAACATCCTGGGGACTGCCTGGGATGAAGGAAAGAAACATTGCAAGTGACGCTTTTAGCAGGTAGGAGAGTGTCTTCTTGCTCAAACCACAGGGTCATGAGCATTTAACAAGAATTTCATGTTTAACAGGAAATTTGTTAAAAGATTGCTTTAATTTGAGATGTTACACTGATTTTTATTTTTATTTTTATTTTTACTTTCCCTTTTATTTTTATTTTTAATTTTACTTTTATTTTTAACTGTGTGTATACAGAGAAAAAATCCTAGCTAAGGCCCTACAACCAGACTGCATGAGTGGAAACAATGGCAGAGCAAAATATACCTCTGCTGCAGGTGGTTGGTACAAAACTCATGAGATAAGGGACCATTGTGCAGGGCTACACCTTATTTACCTCTGTTTTCTTTCCTGGCTGAGAATCAACTAACTGCTGTTTGCTGACTTTAATGGAGAACCTGAGAGCAGTCATGCACTTCCCAAGGATTTTGCCAATCTCAGTTAACATGACTGTTTGATCCATGCTGCTAAATGTGTTTTTCCTGAGGAGTAAGTGCCCACGGGATGGGTAGATAGCACCCATTTGCCTCTGTGCTGCTCAGAGACCTTCCAGGCTACCGCACTGTGCCCACTCCGAGTTTGTTCAAACAATCCTTGCCAAAACAGCCATCCCACAGCCCACGTGTGTGCTCCATAAAGCCCCTCTTGGGCATCCCTGCTGTGTGGTGTCCTGCCCTGGCTGCCAGCCCGCAGATGTGGCTGTACAAGGCGAAAGCATCAGACTACTGCTGTTTTCCCTCAGGTCAATGTGCAGGACTTCAGAGTCCAGCAAAACAAAACACCTGCAGGAACATTACAGCTACACAAAGCACCAGCTATTGACTTCCAGGTTTTAAATATCTTCAGGTTGAGTAGTAGCATCACTAAAAAAAAAAAAAAGGCTTCAACAATGCTGCTTGCAAATATTTATGAACTCTTCTTTTCATCAGTGTCTATATTAGTGTTTGGTTTTTCATCACGGTTTCCTTTATTTTAAAATATACTTTAAAACAACAACTATGATCCTATTAATAAAATAGCATTTCAAGGTTATATGTGTCACGTGTATAAAGCATCTTTTTTCCTAGCATCATAGTATTTCTTGAGGATCCTTATTTTAATTTTCAAAAGGTCAGAGTAAAATTCCTGTAATCCCAGCTTTCATTTTAAGCACCAAAGAGGAGCTGGGTAACACACCCAAACCAACATGCTAGCAAACAGAGGGAGTCAACAGCCTGCACGGCCTCCTGGCCCCTCCTCAAGGATAAAGGTTGCCTTTGAAGGCCTCCATTGTGCTTTATGCAGTATTCTGCATGTTACTGTGTGGTAACTGCAAAACAAATGCAAAGGTAACCTCAGCACAAACACACCGTACAGCCCGCTCTAACTATGCTATCAAGCAACATCTTTATTACAAAGGGGAAGCTTTATGATGAAAAAGGGTATTTCCTCTCTACACTACCTCCTCACTTGTAGTTAGCTTTATTCTATAAGGTTTTATCCTGCAAGGTCTGATAATTTTAATCTGATCATTCATTCTGTGTGCCACACCCAAGGTTATTCAACCTTAAAAAGTTGCCAGGGGGTTAAACTTGTGCACAGTTTTTAACTGGGCTATGCCCGGTGTCCAGTGTTTTGAGTTAAACTCAACTATACTCATGTGTCCAGGAGCATAGTGTGCTTTCCAGGCAGAGTTCCACACCGATACTATAACATCACTGACATATTTTGTTTTTATTCCAAGCTAAACATGGTTATTCTGGCTGCGGCCCATTATGTTACGACCTTCATGAGTTTTGGAAAGTTTTTGAACTTTCTCAAAGATATTGCCGTCTTAGGCAGCAACTAAGAAAGACTCTTTCACTCTTCATTTCTCTGTGTTCACCCAGTGGCTCAGCTTTGGCTATTTAGATTCCTGGTGAATATACAGTAAGACATATTTTTGAGGTTCAAACAATGCCCTTAAACCTCTCTGGAACTGAGGGAGACTTTCAGTCTCTTATTTACATTACAGGGGCACCCAGATGTCTAAATACATACAAGGCAGTAGTGATATCCTTCTGAGTCCCAGAAAGTGAGAGTAGACTGAGGACTTCTGAGGCCAACAGCTTTCAAGGTGTGAGCAATGGCATCTTGGCTGTAAGTCCTACAGCTGATTACAGCCTCAAGTACGCAAAATGCAGGCATAGGTAACAGAGGGCTTTGTGTGCAATTTTGGACGGAATATGCGGTCATCGTGGAAAAAAAAAGCCTAATGTTGAGCACCGTATTTTCAGCTGATGTCCCTGTCCCCTTTCATGGTCATGGTGCTGCCTGCCTTGTGACCAAGGGTATAAGAGTATTCAGAAGGCCCTGGTACCATAGAGGGATTTGCAGTATTGGCTCTAAATTGTAGCTGCCAAGGACACATAAAGCAAACGTCTGCTTCCTCTTTTTCATGTTTGTGGATATTTAGTCTGGTGTATATATATAAAAGAATAATAGGATTCAAATAAGGGAATAGAAGCTTAGGGTGAATAATGGGAAAATTTGTAACAAATATTAAGTTCCTGAACTGAAATTATTTACAGTCATGCCAGACACAGCACCGGAAGACACAGATGAAGAATGGATGCAAGGAAGCTCATTTCTGATCCTGAGCTGAAAATACCTCTACAGGATATAATAAAACGTTTTTGGCTCTGAACACATGAAATAAGATAAAATGGGCTTATTTTCTCATCATAGGCAAACCCATTAAAATATCCAAAGTATGACTGTAGAGAATGTCAAAGCCCTGCTCTCTGTATACTATCTGCTATAGCCTCCTTGTTGCCTTCGGTATATTTGAGCAAATCTCCCTGCTGGGTTTGCACTGGGCAGATGCTGTGCAACATCTAAAACAATATGCTAGGTTTAGACTCAATGGTTATATTAACACTGAATTCTTCAAGCCTTGTTTTTGATGCACTGTGATACTGAGCTCAAATATGCATTTTCTCCAGTCTGATTTCTGCTGCTATTTCCAGATGTTAGTCTCACATCAAATGATGCCTTAAGGTCATGTTATCTTCCTCATGGGCTCAGCCTAGAATGTGAGTCAGGAATGTAAATGGAGGCTTTAATCAGTAGCAATTAAAGTAAAAGAATGGGAAAGCAGCTGCTGGAGTTGAAATAGCTTAGGAAACATCAATCTCTTCACTTTGCATAGCTTGTGTTGATTCACACTGCAACCACACTCATTAGGCTGTATCATGAACTGATCCCCCCCCGCACCCAAGAGGGCTGTGAAGTAATATTGTTGGGCTTTTTGTTCTTGGAGCCTAAAGACAGGAAAACACAACACTGCTGGCAAGCAGGAACCTAAGGACTAAACATAGTGACAAGCAAACAGGCAGTCTGACATACCCTCAGCTTTAAATAGATGCCTTTCGAGGACATACTGCCAGGCTAAGCAGTAGCCAGTGAAAGAACTGGTATTCTTGTATCACGGCTCATGATGGGGCCGGTTCATTTCACGGGCAGCATGGGCCCAGAAAGGAGGTTTGAACCTTTCTTAATATAAAGCATGTTCCTACTCAAGAGAACACTCCATCCCCCCCTGCAAAAAAAAAAAAAAAGCCACGTAACCTAAACCCTGTGTCTGTGCACAATGTAATGCAATATTTTTACATAGTTGAGTTCTATTTAGCGAGGGAGGGAGGAAAAACACCATCAATATTTACGAGCAATGACAGTAGTAAAACCATAAGAGGATGAAATAGGGAAAGGAATGACTAATTCTCTGGCAATGAATCAACGTATATATTCTGTGGTATCTACTACAATGTTATCCATACTAATTACAGTTTCTAATAAAACAATTCAGTGAAAGGTGGATGTACTGACTTGTGGTTAAGGAACTATTTCCAAACAGGAGGACCTGGAGCCAGCTCCTGGTCCAGCTAAATACTTTTTGGATTCTACCCAGTATGTTTAAATTCAAGGTCTCAAATCTCCTCTCTGTAAAAGAGCAAGTGAGGAGGTTATATTTCCCAAGTTCAAGATTACAGTGAGGATGATCCTAATTATTTTTGACATCTCTGGTGGTGATATGGTCCACGGTAAAGTTTATGGGCAAAGACTAGCGAAAGAGGGGTGAAGGCACAGGATACCAGGTGCTTTGATAGGTCAGCAATACTGGACAAAGAGAGATGTAACACTTTTTTTAATTAAAAAGAAATTATTTGCTGGAGCACTCTGATGCCAACAGGAGCATTGCTCAGTTTGCCTTCAGAAACACTCTTCCATTGTAGAAAAGTCTAAGTCTCTGTATCTAGATTTAATTTAAAAATCAGTTTGCCCTTTTAAAGGAAGGGCTAGGTCTTGAAAATAAATTTGCTGCACCCTAGCAAGTAGGTTCACTAATAACAACAAAGACCAAAGACAGGTTTTTTGCATTAGAGAGAACACTTTATTACTTCTCTGACTAACACTCCTTGCTTTCTTTGGAGATCTCCTGAAATGTTCCTGATTGCATACAAGTAGGAGATCAGTTGTAATAAGTTGTGTCATTGTTTCTCATCCCTGTTTATAGCTTTCAGTTGTTGCAAGGTCTGATATTCTTTGTGACTTCTGAACACTGTTTTGATTTTAAAGGGACATCGTCAGCAGAAACAACCCAAAAAGTCTGTAACTTGTTCTTAAGGACATCTTATTGGGAATTAGATATACGAAAGTAAAGCATTTGAAAATGTCCAGCATTGGGTTTTTTTTTTCCTTCTTATTTTTTTTTTTTTTAGTTTTTTAAATAGTGTGTGAGTTTCACGGAACTAAACCAATACTTAAACATTTCTAAAAGCTCCCTTCCTGATCTTGGACTGCACTTCTTCATTCCCGTGCTACTCTGTATCTAGGGGTAGTCTTTGTATATTAATTCTATCTACGACTATTTTTTGGGCACTAAAAGTAGACTTGTCCAGGCTCCACGTATTTGTTCATTTATGGCACGTGCAGCATTACTTGGGTTAACAAGTTAGAAGAAAAAGTTAGATTTTAATTCTGTTTTCTGTCATATTTATAAAAACATTTTCCTCAACATGTAGTGCTGTAAGTTCCCTTCCCCCGTGTTGTTTTTGGACCTGGAGTGTTTTGAAAATGACCTCTTAAAAAAACAATAGTATTTTGAAAACCTCTTACTGGAATGCATTTGATCTGAGTTATCCAAAGCAAATGTGGAGGAATAACAGACTCATGAAAATGATCTGTGACGGGAAAGCAGGGTTGTTTGCTTAAGTCCTCTGGACATGTTCTGTTCTGTATGTATGTGTGGGACTTCCTGAGAACCCTATGTGAACTATGTGCACCTACCAGCAGAATTTAGCTCCTGGTGTCCAGAAATATGTTTAGACACAGTGCAATGTCACAATCCGCTAGTTATAAGTTTCTGATAGGAGCTAGACCCTTGGTCAGGAGTGTCGAAATGAAGGGACTTGATGATCTCCTCTGTGAGGTGCCTACTTGAAGGATTATGCATCTCTTTATGGGTAAGAACAGCTGTAACTGTTCCAGTGCCAGCAGTTCTGCCTAGGGGTACGAGATGGGCTCCATTCATGAAGGAAGGCTTGAAAATATGTCTTCATTTCCATAAATGTAGCTTAGATTCCCTGATTTCAGAAAAGTCATGCCAGATTATGTCATCTGATAATCCAGTCCACAGAATTTTATATATTTATATATGAATGTCCTTTTGCTTTAATGGACAATTTAACTACTAGTTTGTTTAGATAAATCTTGCTTACTAAAATATGAGAAGGGTTTTTCTAGTGCTTCTTTTCCCTCTCTGAGGATCGTATAAAGGGAGCAGCCTTTAGGAGCTTAGTAATTTTTCTCCTTCTGTTACCTTATTCCCACTGATGCAGACATAGTCCTTCAGTTATCACATTGCATATAATTGCTGCAGGGAGGATGACAATTTCAAGTTAAAGAATATGAAGCAGGATCAGATGAATTCCTTAAGCTGCATGAAGCCTTATCTCTTGTGTGTGTCTCTATTTCTTCAAAAATAAAGGCAAGTCTCTACTCCTTTCACTCTATATAGATTAAAACCAGAATTGTTTTGAAAAGGCAGTTTTCTTAAAATAATCACTGAATCACCAGCAACTAACTTTTCAACCAATTAGCAAAAAACAAGAGATCTAAATTCAGCCCAAAGTGTCTGAAATATATTCGTTCTAGTTAAAACCCTTTCTGGACAGTTAAAAATTCCAACAGCCACGTGAGGGAGGATGAGAGGAGCAAGGCATATTGACACCTATGTAAGATTAGTTTTATTGCTGTTTCTGATGAAATCTCATAGGAAAGAGGCTTAAGAACCAGTGAGCACATGACTACAAGCAATACAAAAATAATAATAATTTTAACTTTGTTGGTGCTTTTATAATGCAGGTAGCAAAGCTTCTTGTGTATACTCACAGTGTCTGGAGAATCTTAGTTAGCATGGGAAGAAACAAAGGAGTGAAAAATTACTGTGTCCTGAGCGGTGCACTTGATGCTTATCCATTGTAGAAAACTATCTGTATAAAAGTCTGAAAAGAATTTGTTGCCAAGCAGCATTTTAAACCTCTCTGTATAAACGCCTGTTAAACTACAGGCAGTTATCTGAAGCTCTGACTAGTGGTAAACCTGGATGAAATTTCAGCTCAGACATCCTGAAGAATCCATCTTTGGGTATTCTTATATTGATATATACAATGACAACAAGGTGACTAGGATTAAAACCACAAAACACTTATCATCTCAAGTCATATAAAATCAATCTCGTTCTTCTGAGTTACTTTCTGGTTGATGACGGCAACACCAACTCCATCAACGTAGTTACGTTAGATGACGTATGATCTCATTTGTCTTCAGAGATGTTATGATCTAATTCAATCTTTTAGTGAGTTATAGGCTTTTGTGGTCCGAGAGTTGATGAAATCCACCTTCTTAAAGTCAGCCTTTGGAATGAAAGAAATAGAATATTTCATTATCTTCAGGACTGACTCTGCAAGGGAAGGGTGGGTTCAGCTGTCTAAAAGCTAGGTGTGGAATCATTCTAGGGGGTACAGGCAGAGTCCTCTACAGTCAACAGAGACAGAACAGGCATCTCCCAGGAGTAACTTCACTCAGTCTAAGACAGGCAAGATGAATCACTGGAGTTGCTTAACTCTTTCCACTGACTGTCTAGGGAGTCCCGTCTTCTAGCTCAGCTCTACAGACTCCTAACTCATAGGTGACTAATGTTAGCCAAGATAAAAACTATCTGAACAGAGTATATGGCAGTGCCAAAATGACTCAGGATTTTATCAGTCTCATTCGAATAAGTGCTTTCTGTCACTTATTAGACTGACTTTTAAAAAATGTCTAGACATTAGGTAGCCCCCAGTTTTCAGTTTTGGATTTGTACAGGAACAGCAAGTAGTCAGCATTTTTTGAATTCACATCCAACAAACTGGCATACCTGAAGTACCCGTGACTTCAGAAAATTCATGCTTTTAGGGATGTTGCTGTGCGGTAAAGTCAGGAATGTAGTTGTAAAAAACCAAAGTCAATAAATTCCAGCTAGAATTTATGTGGGTACAGCACCCTTATTCTTGAATGCAGATTTCTTGTTTGTGGGCAGTATACAGCTAAGTGTGATGCAAGACTGTTAAAGGATATTATACTAAGTAACATTTTTGGAGCAAAATTAAACCAAAAAATCTCCAAACTACCTAATAAATGCTAAAGGCTAGAGCTTGAAAAATGGAATAGTTTTAGATTATACTGAATTTTAGGTGAGAAAAACTCTGAACAACCAGAAAATAAGCAATGAAAACAGTTATAAATGCAGGTTGAAGTCAACCCAGCTGTGTCTTGAAAAAGCAGTCATAAAGCTTCAAAAGAAAAGAAACAAACTGTTTTGTTGGTTGATTCATACTGGTAATTTTTTTTTTTTATTTTGACTGTGGCAGTAAACATTTGCCAACACTTTTCCCAAGCCCTACCTTTTTATCTGAATATAATTATCACCGGAGCTTGCAGACCATACAAACAAGGAGAACAAAACTGCTCTGGTTTTAAAGCAGGAAGCTGTCTTGCCCTGCCTTTGCTTTTCCTGGCACCTTAGGCACTCTATTGATTCAGTCAGTAGTGGATGGACACATCCTGGGCATCACTTCGCTCCATCTGAGACTTTTGGCAGCCAGCAGCGTTTTTCATAAATGTTGCCAGTAGACATAAAGCCACAGAGGGAGAGAACATGAACACAGATGAGCAAAAATTAAGGGCATGCCTTACTTGTGCACTATTAATAGAAACACCACATTCAGAGACCACCTGAAATCCTAATGTAGGTTGTTTCTTAACAGTGCAGAAGCGCTAAGGGAGCTAGAGGACAAATAAGAGGGTTCTAGGTCTGAAAGAACAATTATATATCTTTGCTCTAACCCAGATCTTACCTTTTTGTAAGCGCTGTGGAGATCGGTATGTGACCACAAGGAGTAGAGGAGGACTGAAGCAGCTCTACTGGCTTTGCTGAACATATTACTGCAATTTTGTGCAAAGAATGATAAAATATCTTTAAATTCCTACTTCATAATGACAGTGAATGTGCATACTTCAGCAAACATAACCTCATAGTGTTTTATCTGTCCTTCTCTCCTTCTGAATGCTGCTTTACTTCTCTTTAGGTATTATAGTACAATTCATGCTGTCCTGACTGCAGAAACAAATGCAACATACCTTTCTCTTCACTTATTCTTCAAAACTGGAGAGAAATTAAGTACCCTACAGCCTTCCTCTTAGAACAGCTATCATACTGTTCATATTCAGTTGAGGAAAATACACATCAGCATAACAAGCATTCAAAAGGATCTTTCCAGCAGATAAAATCTCTGGTTAGTTAGATCGCATGTAAACTATTCAGAGCCTCACAAGGCCTCCTTTACTGAGATTAATTTCCTCTTTCATTTGTAAAAAGAGAGAAAGGCAAACAGAATAATCATCCATATTCACAAAGCACTAGATATTCTTTTTTGAATAAACACTGGTTGCATGTGATTACATATTAAATAATGATTAAAAGAAACTAAACATCTATTATCTAAAATGCTCTTTTATAAATATTTTAAGTACAGTTCTATGAGCTCTGTAATATATATATCTTTGCATTTTTCTGCTAAAGATTACCAGAGATGTGTCATAAAGAACAGGAAATACAGAAACTCTTTTGTGACAGGTAAGATCTGATGGGCAGCCACTATATATATTGGAATATAGATAATATTGTGCCATCAGTTTCTAAAGAGCTGTTTAAACTGTTGGAACAAGGTAAATTTAGCTGGAGGTGGAACAGCTGTTTATAAGAATTCTTTCTGTATTTCTGTATATGTACAATTCTATTCATATCACAGTCACTTGCTTAAGCTGTCCTGTACTTTAAGACGCAGTGCTTCCCCCACCCAGGTGGCAGAGACTGCAGTTGTTTTTTTTTTTCCCCAGAGAGAAGAGGAAGTGGAAGGAAAGCTTCTCAACCATCTTACCTGTCATTCATGCTGATGGTAATAATCTTCGGTAGGCCATCAGCATTCAGGAGAAGCCGAGCATTGTGAGAATTGCTCTGCGTCAAATTGTACAAGGTGTAGCAGATGGATGCTGTAGTTTCACAGAGAATATCAGATGCTGGGACAGACTCGGGAAGTACTGATACCAAATCAGGCAGAACTTCTCTAGCTACAAGTTGGAGGAGAGACAAGCAACTTCATTACTAACAGATGCAGATTTATCTAGGGTTCATACAAGGCCTTACTTCTGCCATTACCACCTGTCAGAGTGCTGTGTGCTCCCACAACAGAATCGTGGTTTCAAAACTTCATTACATCCTCACAATTTAGGTCAATCTGCATCTGTACAAAATTGGACAGTATGTATTTTGCCTCTTATACAAAATAGGTTAATACCTGGTGTACTGTAGTGAGGTCCCTAGGCATGTGATAGCAGTATGCTGCCACTTCCTGAGGAACCCTGTGTGTCCTGTAGGTAATCATGGGTATTGTGATATACGTGAAACCGAGAAAGGGCGACTACAGCACAATCTTTACTGTTCAGCTTGTCAGTGGTTGGGTGTAAGGGGATGCACATACTCAACCTTCTAAGAGAGCATGTAAGCTATCCAATGAAGAAGAATGTCCTATTCTGAAGTCTGTCCCTACTCAAGAAACACTACATCGCATTGACCACACTGGATGTGACCTTGAGAGCCATCCAAACACCAAACAACAGCTTCGGACAGCAACTGCATCCTACTGCATACTGTGAGATCTGTGCCACGTGAGATCAGAGCTCATGAAGAAACTTAAAGCAATAGGCTGTAGCCAACTGCTCCCACTGTAAGAAGGAGCACTGGGCAATAGTTTGCGGATTTTGAGGCCATTCGCCTTCCTCTAACCAGTGTTTGACTTGGATAGAGCGCTTTGCTCATCGTGACTTCTGATCCTCCAGATGGATGTGTGACAAGGCTCACGTATATTAAGATTAAATTACATATACTTTAGAAAAAAAAGCTTTAAACTGGATGAACCACCTGCTATCTAAGTATCAGTCAAAATAATTCTGTCAGACAAGATATCTTTTTTTTTTCTTCCATTGGTAAATCAAGGAAGGCAGCTTTTAGAAAGTTTATATTTGGCAGTGTCTTGAAAACATCTGTGCAGAAAAAAAAATATTTTTCCAAGTAAAATAGGAAACTTTCTGATGTTTTTCAATCATTTAACTTTTAGAGATGTTTTATATTAATTTAATCTCTATTTCACATCAAAGGTTCATTTTCCTTGATAAATACACACTCTTTATCTAGGAGACAGTATGCCCTCCCAAACGTTTTCCTTTGGCCAAAATTATTTGGAGAATTTGACCTGAATTCTCACATGGTTTTAGTCACTTAAAAAGAATATCTTTTCAAGGATAAAAAGGTTAACCTGAAATTCCCCCAGTTCTTCCTACCATGGGTAAAGCAAAAAAATGACTATGAACGTGCAAGATTAAACACCTTTCTCCAAAGTTTCATGCTATTCTGTCTTCCCTACAGTCTTTCATAAATTATTTTCCCGATGAAATCCCCAATTCTTTCTCTCAGGTTAATTCCTGCTCTTTCTGGGGGATTCAACATTTGTAATTTTTAACACCACATGGATTATCCCTTTGAAATCAGCCCAACAACATATTATAATATTTTCAATAGCAGAGAATGTTATCTAAGGATTAAACAGTGCCCAGGAGACTGTTCTGCAGAATTCTGGAGGTTAATCTGCCCCATGAACCAGCTGTATACCTGTAATTTCCCCTTTCCCCCTCTGGAATTGGACACGAATGATGTGAATCTATTTTATCCTATCAGTAGGAAAAAATTTCAAATATACATTAAACTGAAATAAAAATACTTAGAATAGAAAAGGCTTCTAATGCAAAAATAATTACAACATTTTAGGTATAAGGTACTCCAAAAATTTTGAACTATTTCTCTATAGCATCTTCTAGTTTCCATTCTCATAAACTTAAGCAGAAAAATAGTGTGAGTTGCAAGCTTCCAAAGCTTTGTGTCTAAAAGAAAGGAATAGTATTTTCACTAGAAGAAATGGAGATATTCTATGATTTCTCCCAAATAATTACAAAGCTGTGGCAGCACAGAACTCAGCACTCACCATCCTTTACCCTACTTTAAGCAGAAGAAAAATTCCCACTCCAAATTGGTGTAGATCCATTGTATATCTTCTGAAAATAACATCAACGGAAGTTGATGAGGAATACACAATTTAGAGAAAACCTGGGGTTAGAGACTTTCCTTGGCAAAACTCTCTATTTTCAACCCTGTATAGTAAGCACAAGTATCTGACCTAAAAACTCGTATTTCTTTTTCCAAATTTTTGTTTAAAGAAAGAAAGCTTAATGTAAAGATAACAGGAACAGAATGCCCAAGAGAAAATGTTAGTCTGTGCTTACCTATGTCACTTTGCAGAGAGGTGTTGCGAGACAAGTTCCTGAGCAGTGAGACTGCTGTCTTCTTTACTGTAGGGTGGCTTACATGCAGCATAGTTCGGATACTTGGAAGGCCATTTGCCTTCAGAACAACAGTCCGGGCCACCGCAAATGGCATCTGTTATAAGGCATGTGACAACAGTGTGTCATTACCATGAATGTACAGCCTCATAAGCAACCACAGCGGTTTCTCTACATCAATGTAAGCATGTCTAAAATAGTTTACATCTAGACCTACATATAGGCTGTAACAGAAAATAAAGGTGATACAAAAGACATTTAAAGCCCTCTTTCTCCCATGTGGTCTGTAGCCATGTCCTCAGACAAACCATCACAGAGGTCATTAGTTTCTTCACTATGAAAGCGATCTCTGGTTTTGTGAGATCCTTCTTCTCCCACTGGAACTGATTTTGTTCCACAAACCCACTTTTTTGTGGTTTTAGCATCTATTTACCCCTCACTGTGCAATGAATAGGCAAAATTCCACACATGGAGAAGTACAAAGAATGTGAAGTAGTCCCCCTTTTGCCAACCAAGAAATAGCTGCACTGCCAGTTATGATTTTCTTTCCAATGTTCTTCAATTTCCTTGATGACATCTGTGAGACAGTGACTTGTCAGTTGTTACCTGATCTCAGTGCTTTTGTGTTTTGCACTCCAGCCCTAAACTCTATGTGTTCACATTAGGAACTAAATGACAAGAAAAAGAAAAAAAGCTGACTTACCGGTCCAGTGCCAGCTGTGAGGTTCTGAAGAGCTCCCAGGGATGCTTCCTGGGTATAGTTTCTGGTACTCTTTGCTATTAAGGAGAGATATATCCTAATCAGTGTGGAATGCCAGAGTGATTCAACACCCCTTGGATTGCTCTTTTCCTCAGGTAGTGGGGTGTCTTGCTGCTTCTAAACATGGAAACAGATAATGCCTTTAGAAACAGTGACCTTATACGACTTGATGCATCACAAGCTAAACTAGCCATTTTGTAAATCTCTATGAACAGACTATTTGCAGGTATTGTAAACTCAAAAGAAAATGTGTAAAATTGCAGTATTTAATTATACTGTCCACTCGATCAAAAAAGAGGAGTCAGGTATAGGTGAAGCTGCTTCTGACACTAGGGGCTGAGCCCAAGAAGAAACAGAAATGGCCAGCTAGAGTTGTACTGTGGATTGAATGGGGGAAGGTAGAACACACTCCAGCAAAACTAACAGATGGGGAAGGGTCATCAACTCTCACCTTTCACTTCCCCCCTTCTCTGATACCTATTTTCTCGCCAACAATTCCCAGCTGCCAGAACATTTGTGATACGTACCACATGGTGTGAAAATAAGAGGTATTGAGATAACCCGAAAGCCATTAAGTCATGGAAGTGGCAAGTCATCTTGTGCTGGGTTCACTGGTGAAACCATCACAGCGCCCACTTATTGGTATGGCACTTGTACAATTGCTGTACATGGTACAGATACCACTTAGACACATCAGAGGGGTGAAACTGAGTGGCAGTATTCCTCAAATAATAAAGCAGTGGATTGCTATGTCATTTTCACCATCAGCAGCTGAACAAGATAATGGGTGTCAGGAGAGGCTATCAATAAATTTGCATTTTTAGGGCAAGCAAGTATCACACTGCCAGATACATCAATAACAGCTTGTTAGGCAGATTACAGCCTTATTCTCCAGAAGCTGCTACAACTGATTAACAAAATGAGATGCAACTAAACATGTGCTTTACCTCTTTTACTTTTCTGCTCCTTGTTCCAAAACAGCCTGGTGTTTTATCATTGTGAGAAGTATTTCTTCTTTGCATATATATGCTGTGTGCACAGCTCTCAGGGAGCTCTATCTCTAGCTGGTAGGAGAGATTGTGAAGAATGCACACACAATTTTCTGTGGCCTAAAATAACAAAAGAACAGAAATCTTGAAAGCTTTGGCATGAGTTGAAGGTACATGTACAGACACAGAGAAAGCTTTCATTTTTGGATCTTCAACAACTAACTATAGAGCTTCTAATGGTTTACAGAAGAGCTAGTCTTCATACCCATGATCCACAAGACTGCATTTACGCTGGTAGATTAAACATGCCCTGGGATGTTCCTGAGCACTGAGGCCACCTGGCACACAGGGCTTGCATTTGGAGCAGGACGCATGCCTGTTAGAAATGATCCTGGGACATTATAATTCCTGAATTGTGCTTGGGCATTGTTTGGGCGAAAGCTATTTGGCACAGACCAGAAGCATGGCAAAAAAACTTTACGAACTACAGAGTAAAGATGATCACGCACACACCTCATCGTAGCATCAGCAAAAAGTAAGTGTTGTATCTCTCCTAAGGAAGAAGCGATTTTCTGCGGTAGAATGCTTTTTTTTTAAATTAGGTGTGCCTTTCTGGGCATGGCTAAGATCAGGTCTACAATTTCTGAATGATGAGTCTAGTGACAAAGAGCTTTATTATCAGTCCCTCTTCTTTTTTTTTAAAGTTAAAAAGGAATGAATGGTTTTAATAGTAAATGCAGCAGGGAGCTACTGGCACAAGCATAAAATGTGCGGGATTCTCCCTGAAGCTAATGGCACTGTATACAGGGACATGGAGAAGCTCACGTAACTAATCCTAGAATAGAGCTGTAAATGTGCAGTAATTACCACTACACAGCACAAGTTATAGCAGGCACGCTAGAAGTGCCCTACAGGCTACGGCTAACCTTCTCATAAATGACAGTTGGTCTTTTCACCCAACTTCACCCAGCTAAAAGACAAGCGTCTAGTCTAAGCAATATTCAGGGTTCATCTGTAGTCAGTGGTGGGAAGAAGAGAATGAGTTGAACTCGCTTCTGATAGTGTTCACGTCCTTGTAGTTACTGGCTCAGGCAGAATGTATAACATAAAAAAAAAAAAACTTAGGAAAATCAATTCCATTCTAAATTATGCAAGCTCCTTAATTACACTGCCACCGAAAGATACTTAGGTTTGTCATTTCCTAAGACAGAGGTCTCATGGTCTTCTGGGTGATTCTGAAAAAGTTTTCCCAAAGCGAAGGTATGTTACTCTTTTAGATTACAGGATGAAAAACACCTCAGAAAGGTTTTTACCAAAATTTCACCTTTGGTGACAGTTCTAAAAGCCCCGGAAATGAGTATAGATTTGCCAGTTACATTACAACTGTTCCTGAATATTGGTTTCTAAACAAATTATGTTCTCCTAGCAATTTCTCCTAGGAAAAGACCTTTAATCTCAAAGAATACCTTGTCATTAGGCTCGTGGTCTGCAATAGTTCCTTGAATATAATACACAAGGGAATCAATCAGGCCATCACATTCTCTCATCTTTTTCCTTCCTTCTGGGCCAGCAGAGCTCATGTTTCTGTGCAGGAAGGAATAAACTGGTGAGAAGAGATTTAGGCAAAGATATTTCCCTGTATTCCTCTGACAAACTTTTCCAGCTAAACCTTAAAAATACTGAAGTTAAGGTTGACTGCTTCCTTTCTTCAGAGCTGTAAGATAATCTGAGCCACTACTAACTAAGACTTTCACTTCAGTGTACCCCCAGACAAAACCAAATACTCCAGATAAACAAAATGTCATGATTGTATGGATAAGGTAAGACCTGACTCAAATCTTCATCTCAAAGTTGAATTAATTCTTTTTAAACAGTCAAAGAAACTAGATTTTTTTGTCCATGATCCCATTTGTAGTTATATTCTTACTATGTGGGACAGTAGCTATGTCAAAATATGAAAGATACCTGTAAAAATTTCCACACACACAAATATCCTTTAGCATTTACCTACCCCAAACAAGTTCTTGATCCAAGGTGACCCATCAATAGACATATGTTCTGAGAGTTTTAGCAACATTTGTACATTAGCATGTAAAGATAACGCATGTCAGTTATGGGGCCAAGTTCAGGTGGCAGTTCATGTGCTCATGAAAGGCTCTGAGGGGGTGCTAGCGGGCAGGAGGGGATGTGAATGCAGCTGAGCCAGCAGCTTGGAGAAGAAGCCTGGTCCCCTCAGTGGTCGAGAGGCTGAGAGGCTGAATCATGATGTGGCTGCCATTCCCATTGCTGCCAGACCAGCCAGGTGAGAATTATGAAATGTCTGGGGACAAGGAAGAGGAGAAAATACACGGTGCTCAACCAATTCCCAGCTTCCCTGAGGAACTACTGGCATCTAAGCAGAAAAAAGATGAAGCCACCAGAAACTGCTCAGTCAGAGAGGAAAACACTAGATGTCTTCTTCAGATGCCTTCTGCTATTCTGCCACAGTGGCTTGGACACAGATCTGCATGGTTTCTGCTTCCTCCAGACCCAAAGAAAGCCACAGTTTGCCTGGCTTTCAAGTAACATTTTCTGTGCTTGTGGTAACCCAAGTACAACTTGAAAATGAATTATGAAAGCGATTTAAAAACTCTTGAAAAGCCAAACACACACTTGCTGCTTGAAATTTAGCTCTAAGCTACTGTTTTCCAGGGAAGTAATGACACTTACAATTTTTAAGGTATAATTATTTTTACACCAGAACAAACTCTGAATTATGGAATGCTGGAATTATAGACCTAGGCCTAATTATTTTGGACTCCTGCAGCTCTGCTGGCCAAAAGTCTGCACACAGTATCACTTCCAGCTTCTTTGTTTGAAATAACATTAAAGATAACCCAGTCTTAGCATCCATCACAAACAGAGAAGTACATGTTCCTTTAGATAGTTTCAGGGTTTTTATTTTGCATGCTTACTTTACCTACTGGAAATTACAATGTTTTAAAATGTTATTAACAACAGCCACTGAGGTACAGCTTTAAACTTTCCTCAGTCTTATGACTGTAAAATGAAAGTAGCTTTTCGTACACTGTCAATACAGTTCTGTTATTTTTGCCGTTAACAATAACGCTATTTATGATTTCATTTAGTCTCTCATGGAATTATGTATCACAGAATTAATATTCAGATTCCTTAATATGGTCTACTACAGTCATCACTTTGGAATTTAATGTTACCTTTATATGTTACATTCAAGGCATGTCACCCTTTCATATGTTTATAATTATACTGACAGAAATGCACATGCTACAGCCTTTCTAGTGCATAGCAAAAATAGTTTCTGAGGCACACAGGCCTAAAAATACTATTAAAAGATAAGAGTGGAATTTCCCTCACCAAAGACACTTCAGCTGAAACAGTATTTCATTTTGTCACAGTGCGGCATTTTAAAAATCTCTGAACTTTTGACAACTACAATCATGCTGGATGGCTGTGCAAGAAGTCATCAACTGGCATTGTTGTGGTGGAGAACATAGCTTTATAGCTCAGGAGGCAGAGAAGAGCCTAAAGTAGAGGCACTATGTGGTTCTGTAAAAGAAATGGGTTACTGAACACTCTCATCAAGAAACTGTTCATCCAGTCAGAGAAACTGGTGTCTGTCTATGTGCACCTCTGTATGCATATGGTCACTCCATTCTCCACCTATCCTTGTTTCCTTATCACCACAACATGGACTGGGAAGGGAAGAGCTCCTGCTTGCTTACTTGCCCAATTACAAATTGTAACCACTTCATGCTGAATACGGTCAGAGTTGTTATGAAGACAGGGAACAACATTTCAATACCTCAGCCGACAGTTTAAGCTCGTTTGCTGATCAAAGCTTGAGAAACGCCAGAAAATAAAAATATATTAGATAGGGAAAAAATAAACGTGTCTGAATAGCATCACAGAAATGTAAATTTAAAAAAAAAAAAAATATTTTTAAACAATGGTAGAAATTTGCTTAGAAAATTTTAAAACTGAATTAATCTCGGCTTCCCAAGATTTGATTCCTGACAACTGGAACACCCCCCAACTCAGGAGCTCAGGTGTTGGACTCTTGTAGTGGAGCTCCTGGAGGTCTTGAAATGCCCAGCGCTTTGGCAATTGCCATGGTTGGACTGGCCCAGTATGTGGCCTGTGAAAACTCCCATGATCAGGGCTACCCAGAAAGCTTCAAAACTGCTGTGCAAATTTGTTTTACTGGCATTTAATCAGAAGTACAGAGAGGTAAATAGAACTGTGGAAAAAAGGATCAGCTGGAGTCAAGATAATATAAAAACTCTCCGACTATGTATTTCCTCTACCTTGTGTTGGTTTTGAATGGTTGGGAGAATTCAGCACTGGGAAAATGCAGCTTTAAGGAGATTGCTGCTTAAATAGCAGCATAGATAGGGATGCTCTATTTTGAATGACTCAGAATTTATATTTTAGGATTATCTAACTATTAAAAATCTTTGACTTCTGGCATGCTTAAATATGCTAATCCTGGTGACATGCCCAAACTATACCACATGCTAACATGGATGCATTATATCTACCTACATGCCTCATTTATCTCATCCTGTAGTTGCTGCTTCTGTTCTTCCTTGCACATATGCACAGTATAACTCTATTTTTAACCTGAATAGCCATTTGCTTATTTTCCTGTGGTGTTTGTGAATGATCAGCTAATTCCCTATTGGGAAATACTTTTTCAGGTGAGAGATGTGAGGCAAATCCAAAGAACACAGTAAAATCAAGTGTGATTTTGAAAGAAATAGAATGATAATATATGTTCAGTAAGATTGCAAATGGCACCCAATGAAAGGGATGGCCTCTCTAAGCCAGCATTGAGTCACACACTGGCTAACTCTGTTAGAAAATGTCTTTGCACTGGTGTGAATGATCCACACGATTGATAAGAAGAGAGCTTTTGCTCCTGATATTCATTCTGCTAAAACTGCTAATTCAAATTTAACTCCAATACTTGACAACAGTTTCCTGAAGTATTTTAGGAAATTATATTCCCTTCATGCCTTACAGAGTTAAAAAATGGAACAGGGAGGGAAAAGTATCCGGGGATCTACTTAAACTGCAGGCACTAAGCTGCAAGCTGCTTGCTGGAAGTACCGAAATTCCTTCCAGGAATTAGGGGAGCAGATAAACTTAAGAGGAGGCAAGTGAAGATAAGAATGGATGGAAATAAACTTAAAGGAATGGCAATGCTCTGCAAGATGTCTTGGTTCAAAGACTTGTTATCATCAGTCATTTGTTTTACGTTCTCTCTTAGAAACTTCTCTTAAGAAATTGAGCTGCCATTACACTTTTCAACACATACTGAGAGCTTTGACTTCATTTCTCTCCAGGGCAAATGTAAGTAGACGTTTAAACAGCCTCCTGGTCTGAAGTGCAATGACACTACTTTCTCCATCTACAGCTTTCCACTGCGCTTGTGGGTTCCCAGTGTAATCCACAAGGAGCCTAAATGGTAACTGAGACTGAGCAAGCACAAAAAATAATAGCGAAAAAGGAAGTGCTACTTCTGTTGTAGTGACTAGGGTAGCAGGAACAGAGAGGTTAGTTGTCTTTTCTGGAGATAATTATCTAGAAAGCTTTGAAGAATTAAAATACACAGGGCCACTTGATGTTACAGAGCAATTAAACTGGAATAAAACTCAGCAGTGGCAGTTGCTAGCTCTAACACTTAAATGAAATGTTTTGCAGAAGGAAATGTGACCACTAAACACGAATTTTGGAAAGTACATCACTTTTGGGAACAGGTATTTCAAGGTAAAAATGGAACAAGATCATTATCAGCTTTCAAGGTATGATACAGAAAGCCTTCTAATAAGCCTTCCTTTTGATCAGAGGAAGAGTCATGCCAGAAATTCATAAGATAAAATGAAGAGTCATGCCAGAAATTCATACATAAAGAATATACAAACCCATGTATTCTCCATGCTGTTGGCACTGTACCCTTTCAGACTCAGAGGAGTATGGAGAAGGAGGCTAAGTATCCTGAAAATTTCTATCCATTTATATTGGCACTGGAGAGCTATTATGCGTAGGACTTTAAGGCGAAGGAAATGTGAGTTTCTTTTAAAATCCAACAAGACTTGTCTACAAAAGTCTGCAGCGCTCCTCTAGATAGCTTAATACAACAAATTTACTTGTTCAGTTTTTTGTCAGGCAACCAGTGCAGTCTTTTGATTCAGCTTACTCTGCCTGTTCAGGGTACAGTGCTTTTTATCGTATTTCAGGACTGAGCAATTCCATTAGTTAATCTAACTGCTAATGTAGAACTGTGTGGTTTACACAGCTTCTTTTTATTTTGCTAAGTTTTGTGACCTGTGATTTCTGTAAAACTGTGTCAGAAGCAAACATTTAAGACAAATTACAGACCTAGAGATGAGGATTAACAATGTCAGACTTCCTTATCAGTGACTGATGCAGGCAGCTGAGATTCAAGACTCCACTCAATACTTCTGACAATAATGGGTTAGCAGAACGGGGAGTGTTCTGGCCTCATTGTTCACTCATTCCAGTGTTAGTATCTGCACTACTATCTGCTAGATGTGGACTTACTTCCTCTCCTGAAATTCTGACAAAGAGGATGAATAGAGCTTTAAATTATTAGTTGATACCTGCATGGCACAGCATGTATGGCCATATCAGATGGCAGCGTTAGATTTGGACTGTGGGTGTCCCTTTCAGTTAATAGGTGTATGTAAATTTTTGAAAAGAAGTTTTGGCATTCTCCTATAACTAAGTACTGTACTATGCATAATGTATTGCACATCAAAGTACTATTTTTCACCCTGTAATAGAAGCTGCAGGCTACTGACTTTATCAACGTGCACAACAAACATGTTAGTATTACAAAAGGGAAGACTAATTATAGATTTATATTCTGGCAAATATACGTACTCTTTAAACATCTTCATCAGTAACGTCATTCCCTAAATGCACCATTTTTTTTTACTTTGTAGGGTGATCTTTTAGTTTTCAGCATTTCTTTGTGCACATTTTATTTTTTTAAAAAATATATAAAGAACACTTCTAGTGGTCTAATGTGGGAAATGTGTTAATTTCCAATGAAAAGGCACAAACTGATTAATCTTAAAAATCATGGATATTTGTTCTGTACAAATATGGTAAGCCTCATTAAAAACTCTTCTCCGCTAGAAAGTATGTTGGCAATCCTGCAGATCAATTTTCTGTGTGACTTTTCAAACCTTTCTTCTTCTAACTGTAATTTTCAGTGTTCAGGCTCCTAAAAAGGAGAAGGGCTAGAATATGGACATTATACTTTTAAAAGAGGTAATGTATCTTTGAGTGTTTAGATAATGGCAGTTTGAGACACTTTTCCTTAAGGCTGCAGAGCTAACTGCAGATCTGGAGCAGCACCACTCACCAACCTTCTGTACAGTGAATGTTTCTGTATGTTCAGAATCTGCTTTTATTAACTGAAAACAATTCGGTTACTGTTATGCCTTATTTGTCACATATCAAGTCGTGTCAAGTTGCTGCAACAAGCTCAGGATGAGTAATACTATGCTGAAACTAAGAATGATCTTCTACCCCCACTGGCTGGCTCACACGGAAGAGACGGTTCCAGAGTCCAAATCCAAGAGAGGAGCAGGTTGTGCCACCACAGAGGGCACAGCTAACAACCAGATTGGTTTCTGTACAAATACAGCTTGGGCTAATTAATACAAAAAGAGACAACGTGCTTCATTCCATAGACAATTCCTCTGGCAATAGCCAGAGAGATTTTATTATGAGTAGCTAACATTTCTCTGTGTTTGCTTTTGAGCCATCTGAGAAAATAAAAGTTAATTATTACTTACGGATGAAGTTAACTAGTAGTTAGTGGGCTAAGAAGAGTTCCTGCAAAAAGAATGTGCTTTATTTTTGAGTATTTTCTATAGCTAACAATTAAGTTGTCTTCTGAAACCACAAGTCAGATACTGAGCTGTTTACAGAGTAAAACTTCATGCAATACAGATACAACTGCTCTGCTATAGGACATGTTAGCAAAGCAGGTATGTGTAAAGTAAAACTGGACAGCTTTCTAGTCTCTAAATTTCAAACTTATTTCCTTGTACTTTATTAAGAAGAGTCTAAAACTGAGTCCATGCCTTTGCACTTACATATTCCTCATTAATTATTTCAAGCTATGTCCTCTCATTTATTTTTGAATGTGTAAATGAAAGAGATGCATCTCTGGTGCTCATATTTCTACTTCCTAAACGTGCAATGACTGAACTCACAAAGGGCCACAGTTTTATAGACCGTTATTTTTAAAGGTGTTTTTACTAAAGATGTGATTTTTATACTCCTGTCATTGAGGGATGTGTTTACTGAGGCCTTTGCTGTTTGTAGTAGCTGTTACTGTGTTCATGAGGCTGTTACCTGACTGCAGTAGTAAATACACAACTGCAAAACTATTCATCCACCCCATTGCTTCAGCCTGGCCTTAATTTACTTGAACTTGCCCAAACAGTCGGACAGGGCTTACTTTGGTTTGAAAACTGACTTTTTCCAGGTTATTTTCTTATCAGCATCTTTGGCAGCAGCCGAAAACGGAACAACTTCTCTGTACTTGTAGGTACCACGTCCCCTTTCCAAGTCATCTGTTTAGATGAGAAGTGATTATATCTCGAGATTAGCTCTATGTATTTATCCAAAGGGTCTTTGGAGATGCTATTGAGTGTAACTACTAGCTGTGGTTCATATGCCGAATAGAAAATAAGAGTCACTCAGCCACTGCTGAGCATGTTCTGCTTACTGCCTAAAAGACTGCTCCCATGCCTAGTAAAGTTTTGAGGACTCAGCAGGTATTACAGCAGGTGAGCAGAATTTACCCAGCACAAATGGCAGGAAACACTGTGGTCCTATTAATACCTAATAGTGCTGTACATGAAGATGACTTGCTCACTGTTTTGAAAGAAAATTCCAGGTACATGAGCACTAAAGTGCAAAGGGAAGAAACTGTGAGAGAAAGCTGCCAAATTTGGGGTTCTTACAGGAAATGCTAACACTCCTGTGTGTCTGAACCTGAGACTGCCCAAAGGAACCACCCACAATGAGTTATCCAATGTAAATAGCATTACCACTGCCTGAACAAAATGTACATGACAACAAACTTCTGTTGAGGCTACTCTGAAACAGTGATATGTGAATACACTGAAGTTTCTTTACTCTTCATTGTAGACTTGTTTCTTGTTTACTTAGAATCAAATTCTCTAAACGGAGGCACATGATGATAAAAATCCTATTATCACCTATAACTGTGTTTTGCTCCAGCATGAATAAGAAATCATGTTTCAAATAAATAAACCTTACTGATTTGCCTGCTGTAGCCTAATACTCTTCATGGGGTTTTGCACTGTTACTTTTCAACAAATGCAATCATAAATCTGTTCTGCCAGTTGAATTATAGAAACATACTCAAGCTACGTAGAAGAGTCTTAATTATTTTGAATTTGTAGGCATATTTTTACATGGCTCCACTGGATTTCTTATGCTTCATAAATGTTAGCAATTAAACTGAAGGAGGATTTTTTTAATGAAAAAGGTATTAACAAAGTGTTTATAGTTGATACTTATATGGGTCAAAGAATTTCACATCCACTCTTGTATTTGTACCAGCAGATCATACAACTTTACATGTAGACTTTAAAGGTCACCATGCTATATATTCACTAGAGCACTGGTCTCCTCAAGGTGTGCATAAGACAGTCCGCTGGGGTGTGGGAAGAAAGTATTTTTGTAACATTAATAAATAAAATTAAAAAAAATTAAATAGTACTTATTTCATCCTTGTCAACTTTTTTAAATTTCTCTTTTTTATGTATGTTTTACAACGTACATAACACATTAGTATAGTAGTACATGTATATAGTTTATAGACAAATAAACATATACTGAGGGAGTGTTCTCAAAAGTTTTTTACTGGCAGGAGCGTATGTAACTCAAAAAGGTTTGGAGACCACTGCACTAGAGCCTTAAAAAAAATAGCTTTAAAAGCTCATACAGGTTTAAAGTTTCTTTTAAGTTAGTGTTAGCTTTTCTCCAGTGCTAATTTATAGTGCCACTCATATAACCACTTTGAAAAGCTATTTTTTCACTGTCATCATCATTTAGGGGCTAATACATCATACCAACAACTGTTTATTAGTGAATGACCTCTTCGACTTCAATGCAACCATGCACTGCAACCTGGCCTCTGATTATTATCTTCTGTTATGGATATATTTAGTCTATGAAGTACCCAGCAAATGAATATATAAAAGCCTTATGAAGAAACCTGTTTTCATTGTATTGAGCAGGAATTCTTCTTGTCTGATATACCTGAGGCCTTTTGAAATATGATCTGTACACAAATTCTTCTCTTGGAGGCATCAAAGTTCAAAGCAAGCAAGAAAATAAATATGCTGGCCTGTTTTATTATCATTATTATTTTGCACACCTATAGACCGAGTGCTCACCTCAAGCATCCTGTGGCATTGTAGAAGATATCGGGGTCAGTTAAAACACCTGACTTTGGGTAATCTCGGTCTGGCCAGCCCGAGTAAGGGATCAGAACAGCTTCAGTCAGAGTCTGCAGGGCTTCTCTAATCAACAGGTGCTTCAGCTGGTCATTGGAAGACAAATTCCACAACAAACCTGCAATATCCAAAATAAAATCAGAGTGGCAAAAAGACTACCCCACAGTTTATAATACTTAACCTCAAACTCCTTGAAGTTAATGAGTGAAAGAGCCTGGCTGGCACTTGACATCCTGAAGAGGAGCAGATAGGGGTGATAAGAGTTCACTAGCCCTGATCTGAGAACATGGAAATGGGCAAAAAAAAGGGGCAGAGTTATTCACGTAATTAAAGTCAAATCTCTATATAGTCAGCCTAAAAACTGACTTAGAAAAAACAAGCCTCAAACAAATCCCAAATGTAGTCTTGTATAATTTATTAGCTTTGCTTATGTTCTAGTCCAATACTTTTTAAAATACTCTTTCCCTAGAAAAAGACATGTATTTCTGCTTTTCACTACAAAGCCATTCACTGTTTCCCCAGCTTGCCGCTCTAAGTTTCACAGACGTCCTCCTCCTCCAAACACTGGCAGAGTATTAGTGAATGTGCCTTTCATCAGTTCACAACAAAAAAAATGTTTCTTTTGTATCTCTTTACTGTTTGAATTTAATTACAGCTATTGTGAACAACAGTAAAATCAAAACAAAAGCCAGCCAGAAACAGCTCATTCCTTATTCTGGGATCAGCTCTTCAACCTCTGAATTAGGGGATAAAAGGAAAAATGTACTTTCCTGAAGGATAAGTAAGGCTTATCAGAAATCAGATATGCAGTCCAAAGGGCGTTGGTAAGGGAAGCAGGTTCAGACAGAATGGCATAAGTGCAAGGCACAAGGACAGAATACAATGTTAAAAGGAACAAGTACATTTTGAATTATAGAGAGATACCTAAAACAGACTTGTCAGAACAGAATTTGACAAAACACTCATATAATTTTCCAACAAAAATCCCACCTTTACCCATAGGCATTGTGTCACTGGGCTCAGCAGGATTCTCTCAGTGACATCCTGGGTGTGGATGAATTTGTTCACATTAAAAAATGTCTTTAGGAGCAGGTTCTTTCCTTGCAGCTATACTAAAATGTATTCATAAGGGCGCAGCTTTCCCATACATGGTTATTTGGGAAAGTGGGTGGGGTCACCTTTTAAATTTGTATTTCTTTTAATGACAGTTTGTTTTTTGCTCTAATCTACCCTTCAGGGAAGGTTTTCTTTCATTTCTTAGATTTATGCTGCATGACAACAAGCTCAAGAGGTTAGATACTCCCTGGAGACTTATCTGGCTTACCTTCAAAAGTTAATCTTTATGTTTTTTTTTTAATGCCACAGACATTTTAATTTCTCTTCCTCAGTACACACTCCAAATACTACAAAATGTCATTCCTGTCCTGGCTCCTGCTCATCTCCAAGTGACATCCTCTCCTACTGTTCTGAAGTAACCTCATTCCTTTCCTAAGAGATCTGCAAGAAGTTTGTTTGTATGTCAAACAAAGGACAGAGTCCATGGTGCCTTTTCTTTACTGGAATCAATGATTTTACAAAGCCAGCAATTTCAGTCAACCTGACCTTGAAGAGGTCTCATTCTCCCTTAGAAGAGGTCCTATAAGCACAGAAACCGGACAGAGAAACAAGGCAGCTCTTTTCTGCACATGGGCATTGCGTAAACTGGTCCACGGCAACTTTCACACCACCGTCATAAGCACAAAACCACTTTGGTGGGTGTACCAGTTTGGTGCTTTTTGTGTGTTCTCTCAGGATGCACAAACTGTGAGGCAAGACACAACACTTGCTATAAACAGCATTCATCTCCATACACTTTCACTGCTTTCAGTCTTTTCACAGGATGATACGAGGCACACTGCATGGCTATGCTCAGACTGTATGGCTCAGCATAGGTCTTGCCCTGCATCTGCATTTCTGTGTGCTTGTGGAAGCATATACAAATGGATGAGCAGCTGCAGGTTCTTGTGTGTGGTGAAATCAATACAGGAAATCACACTTTTAATCTTGGGAGATCTTTTCCCTACTTTCCTGTTACCATTTTTTTCAGTTCTCTCTTCACAGTGAGAGAAAGAAAGAGGAGAGAGAGCCAGTACAACAGGTCAGAAGAAAAGACAGGTCATCAAAATATTCTTTGAATATATGGTACGATATAGCTTAATATTAGACAAGTGTTTGTCTGTAGTAACACTGCTGGTATTAATAAGCCAGTGAACTTTCTACGGCTGAGATATACTTATTTCATGTGCACAAGAGATCATATTTCTGACAGGTAACAAGAAAACTTCCGAGTTTTAACTTCTCTCCAACAACTTCCTTATCTTCATGTATTTTTGTCAGGTGGAGTGTTTTGGTACCATGCTTCCTACATAGCAGTAGAAATAAAAAGCTTTCTTCTCCTGAGCTTAGATATCTTTATTAATGAGTACCGCGTGCTTTCGATCTTTGGCCAGGAGTCTCTCTTCTCACTAGAGTTCAGTGTGGCATTATCAAGTACCAAGATTATTTCACTAATCTCTGATGGGAGAAGACAAACAGCTAATTATCATATAACACATTTAGAAGTCTCTAATTTACTGTCAAAGTAGGCAAGTAATAAGTATGATGTGGAAAGACAGATAGGATTCTCATGCTGACCAGGTGGAAGCCCAAAAGTTCTGCATTATTCTTTTCCTGGAACTGTTACAACACTGCAGCATGATTGCATGCATAGATATGATATTCCACTAGTCCTGTAGGAAGACAAAAACAATGCAAGAGGGAAACAAAACTTGTAGGTGAGCCTTCAGTCAGACAGGAAAAGTGCTGCTCAGCCAGGTCTAACCATTTTGGTAGAAAGGCACTCAGAGCTTTGCACTGTGCTTGGAAAAAGCCTTATCTTGCAGCCCTTCTCAGGCTACATAGTCAATCTGTACAGGACAGTACTCCCAGAGTTTCCTAGATATCGCTGTACATGCCAAGATCATCTGGATGCACTGACCTTAGTAAGCATACGCTTAATAGTTACTGTCTACCTCCTGTCAGTAGCCTGCTTCTTGCCTGCATTTGAAGTGTAGGCTAGGAAAGACAGTGGCAAATTTAATATTCTCCTAGAAATTTTTTCAACCAGACTGCCTTTTGCCTGGAGGGATCCTTGTAGCTTGCTATGGAGCTGGAAGAATTCCTCAAGTGATGTCAAAAAGTATGCCCTGGTGCCATGTTCACTGAGGGACCCACTGTACTTCTTCCTAACAGCACATTTGCTCTAGAACAAAGTGAGAAATACTTCTCTTCCTGTTTTTTAAAGCTGTGCCTTGCAGTTGATAGACATGAAAGTACATCAGAATATTTTACTTTATACAAACTACAACATCCTGCTCAATATTGCTTAAATGTTTTGTGGCTATCTTATATGCTTTGTAAGTAAATATTAATGTTCAATGACAGCAGTAATTGCAGAAAGAAGTTGCCTCTTCATTCAGTTTCACACAGGGAAAGGGAAAGACAGTAAATATCCATATAAGCTACCCTGCACAAACAAAGTTCTTGTCAGAAACTATGAAACTGCTAGCAAGAAAAGAGTATTAGCTTTCTGGTCACTGTACCACTATTTTCATTACTTCCCTCACTGGTGTGTAATAGCATTGACCCACTACGCAGTGAGTTACTAAGTGACCCAATTCTGCATCTGATGAATGTGAAAACTTTAAAACACTTTAATGTCATAGAGCTATAAAATTGAGCCAAAAGAGGTAACAATACAAAGCTTTGTTCTCCAGCTCAGGGAGCCCAGTATTTCAAATACTTAAAAGAATGCAGAATTACAGAAGGTCTCAATATGCCTTTGCTTCAAGCAGGGCTGCTTGACACCTTCTGTATCTTTTCAAGCACTGTTATTTTAATAGCTTGTGTATCTTTAAAGATCACTTGAAATAAATCCCCATTCATATATTCATAAGGTTTTCTTCCATTTATAACATATAAGCTTGAACTTCCTTTGCATGCTAACCTGAATGAATATGTCACAAGCAGATGGCTTCCTAAAGACACGCTACAGTCAAACAGGAGTGCAGGGACGAAGTGGTGTGCATTCCTTAACTGGCTGGAGCAAAACCAACAGCACAGTAATCACAGGTTTCATTGTGAGTAATGGTGGATATTTCCTCCCACCATTCCTTCTGCTACACTGATGTACATCAAGAAGTGTAATATGGGTTTCTGATCCAAAGGACTCTCCCTTCAAAATTACAATGGCCTCTACTCATTTTTAACAGTTCTTCCTCAAGGACACTGGAAATAAAAGGATAAGAACATAAGCCCTGAATCCAGAATGCAGGTCACTCCACTGATGATGCCATATGATCTTTATAGTCAAATGGATGTCCTGTAGGAATTCCCTCCCCTGCACAGAAAAGAAGCACGCTGTTGCTGTGGCAGAGTTTTCTGCTTGTCACAGATCTGAGAAGACAGACTCAAGTGTAAACAGCTAGTACCAAGAGAGCTCAGAGTAGAAATTTGGGGCAGTAGGGTTTGTTGAAGTAGGACACCCACTCTCTATCCACAACACCTGACAGTTGTGGAGGATAGTCTTCAACAAGAAGGTCTCAGTACGCACAGGCAAGCATGCTGTCAAAAAGTGAGGGCTGAGCAGCAGGCAAATTAACTATGGCTCCAGGTGCCTCTAGGACTGCTCCAATCACTGCTAACCAAAATAGTTCTACAGAAATTGCTATTTGGAGCCTCACTTTCTTTTCTGGAATATCTAGAACTTTAAGCTTCCTGCAAACAATGACTCCTGTCATTTCTGAAGAAGCTTTAAGAGGGGAAATTGCAGTTCCTAGACTCTTCTTACTGTTTTAAAGACTGGTCTGGAGTAAGCACCTTAGAATTTCATCCTAAGTGAAAAGCTTAGAATAGGTGATAGTGCTCTTGTATTTAGTCACTAAACATTGGCCTAAGTAAACAAACATGTACCTCACACAGAAAGCCCGTGTCCTACTTAAAGCAATTCATGCTTGGCTGCACAGAAAACACTACCTGTTATTTGCTTTTTAGTCTCCACATCCCTGGCCTGTCGGAGTACCCGGAGCAAGAGTGGGATCCCTTTCTGTTCTGACACTTCCAGTTTGTTGTCATTGTCCTCAAATACCAAGTTTCTCAGAGCACCACATGCTGCTCGCTGAATGTCCTCGTTCTGAACATCAAGCAGCTGTAAAAGTTTGGGGATACCACCAAGTAAGAAAACCTGTGAGGAAAACAAAACACAGGAGAGAATAGTTAGATACTGTAAATGACAAACCCTACCTTCCCCCAGCAGACCTTTAAATAGTCATAGGGACTTTTTTTTACTTGCTTCTATTTGAAAGACTTGAAGCATAAATTATTAATCAGTTGGACACAGCTGTCAACTTCTGGGCTTTCGAATGAGTCATAGTTAAAATCCACAAGAAAGGTAGGCATCATATTTTAATAATTAATGCAAAAAGATGAAACTAAATTTCTTCCATCTTCGCTGCAGATTTGTACTCTTTGACAAAATATTTAACTGCTCAGTATTTTAGCTTCCACATTGGTGAAATGGATATTTGAGATTTAACTCCTGAACATTTATAAAGTACTTTGAGATTTCTGGATGTAAAATGTTCTTGATGCCTCAAGTGTACTTTTTTCCCTGAGCAGCCAGCCTGAAGGAAAGACAATATTTTTCTCTTGTTAACTTTTGTGTGTGTCTTGAAAGTGTATTAAACAAGAATACAGAAACTGCCATCTGGTTTTGTGGACAAACTAATCCTTGTGTAGAATCAACAGCACGTGAAAGACTTGGAAATCTGATATGACTGTTTCGAGTAGTCCAGAGTTTAATGATAAAAAGAGCTCAATATGACCAACAGGTGTTGGGAACATGAAAAAAATGAAATGTAAGAAAGCCTTTTGCCCTTTATGCCCTGACACACTAGACTGCCTGCCTTTTCTCTGATTCTGTTGTACAAAAGGCATAGTTTCTTGCTGCTGCACTGGTGACATGATTCCCCCGATTCCACAATCGTCTAGATGCTAACAGAATAAAATACAGAAATATGTATCCTGAGGTAAGTGGAGCACTGAACACACTGAAGGCACATCAACCTAGTTTATTACAGTAGATAGGCATTGATATCATAGCTAGTTGTCGTTTTTAAAACATCTACGCAGACTTCCTGTTGGTAATTTTAAGTGATTTATAATTCTTGAAAAAGAAGTGGTGCTATTTTGACCTAATGTGCAGAGGAAAATTTACAAAAGCTAATGATTAGTCTGTCTGAATTTTCATCAGTAGACAAAATTCACCAAAATACTGTAGGACCACAAGTTCACAAGAAAGTGAAGAGCCAGTAGGCCCACAAACTATCTGGTATCGGCAGACAAAGAAGAGGAACACAAGGTGAAAGGCTAAAAAGGGGAAAGAAGACAATGTCAATGTGAACAAGCCTGATGGGCACCAAACAGAAAAACCCAGCCAGGATACGTGGGAGAAACAGGAAAATAGAAGGCAGCTTCAGGCCGACTACTCCAATTTGAACTCTTACTTATCCTCTTGACTTGGAGAGGTTTGAATAATAAACCACCTTCAAATGTTCAATTCTGAAGCTCTGTCCTCAGTCTGAAGTTAAGGCTGCTAATTGTACTGATGTTTTTTTCCAAAGCAGTCTTCAATTTACTGAAACAAGTTAAAGCTACCAAAGGACTGACTGATGCTTGGCTGTCACCGAACTGAACTGAATACCCATGAATATAGAATAAAAGGCTGAGATTATGCATGAATAATACCAAGCAAATTACAAAACAAAGCAGGTGTTCAGCAAGAGAGAGCCATAATTGTGTTTGATAGTGAAATTTAAAGAAAAGGAAGAAGAGAATATCTTTAATATGCACTTTCAAATAACTTGTAAGAGACTTAACAAGTCTCTTGTAAAACACTTAACAAATTTGGTTAATCAAAACAAAGTATTAGAGCATTTGTGCAGTCCCAGCAAGCCCTGACCAGTTTGGCTAATCCATACACTGTGTTAATGCATATGTACATTCCTAGCAAGTTCTGAAGTTTGGACAATCTTGCACTATATTCCCAGAGTTTTATTTTCTGGGATACTTCTGTACCAATGGTGCAAGCATGCCAATTAAAAATGAGAGATAGGAGCAATTATATTGACAAAAAGTTCAAATTTTATGACTTACTCACAAAGCATGAAAGAACCATGCTTGCTTAGCCTGGAAAAGAGCAGGCTAAGTGGGTATACAATAAGCAGCTGTAACAAATATGAAAAGCCTTTATAAAAGGCTTATAAAGTAAAAAAGACACTTTTCTCCATATCTATCATGATAAGATGGAAACTAATAAACTCTCTTTGCAAAAAGGAGGTTTGAGCTATACTTTAGGAATAACTGGTAAGGGTAGTAAAAAACATTAACTGCCTGCAGGAGCTTGTGGGATCCTAATCAATGGGAGTCTTTAAATTTGGTCATAAACATCTGTAATTACAGGTGGTTTGGGTGAATTCTTACCCCACATTTCTGTGTTTCCTATCATAAAACGCTAAAGGGTAGCACTGACCAGTGCCTCCCCATAGATTTAAAAGAATCTGCAGCAAAAAGCATCAGCATATCTTAGTGAAAATATTCAACATCAGTATCCTACACGGTCTTCCTGGGGAGTTTGTTTGTTTTTCACGTAGGTACACACGTGCCATACAATAGAGAAAGTTATTTGCTCTACCTGATTGTAACTGGAATAAAGATAAATACTTACTTTTCTTCTGGCATCTGCTTTCTGGAAGCACTCATGCTGTATGAAAGTCACTGCAGCAAGAATCCTAGACGTGGACTGTGTATTTTCACTCCTCAGTATGCTTACTGCAAGCTCCAGAGTCATCTCCCCTTCTGGGCTCCTTAAAAGTGTAGACAGAAGAAATACAGTGAAGTAAGATTGCAGAAAAATTGCCATTTAATCTGTGAAATCTCTTGTAATACCAGAATTTTCAATTTTTTCAAGAACTTTAGGTTTTCTTAGAAAATTATTCCCTTTCCAGTAGCATAAAATATTATAAAAGCTTTAAGAGATGCAAATACTCTGTGGGAAGAGAAAATCATAAACGGAAGTGTTGCAACAATGAGAGGTTCTGGACGAAGCAATTAATGCTTCAAATTATAAAAACAAAATGGAAATATCAGTGGATGAAGGACTAATATTCAAAGAAGCCCATAACTATAGTGTCTTTTACTGATGATGAAGCTATCTTGATGTTTTTCTCAGTAATGTGTTGATAGCTTTTTAATATTTGTTTTCATGCCTTTCTTCAGTTTCTCATTTCCCAGACTACGCATATGCAGAGCACAGTACCTGCTTTTCTCAAGTTTATAGAAGTTGTTCTAGTTTGAAATAGATGAGGAAGGCCTTTTTCCAGGTGGGACAAAATAAAACCACCACTTATTAAATTAAGTATGTGCATCGCCTGTGGTAGGATTAGATATATACGTGGCCATTTTCCTTCCAACTTCCAGCATGTTTGCTTGAATGATAATTGTTATACAAAAGCATAAAGAAAATGGAAAGACAGGTCACCAGACCCATTTTTCAACCACTAAATGGAACATAAAACAATTAATAGCACAATCAGGTGCATTAGCCCTAGGACAGGTGGTTACGTTCCCCAGCTTTATTATTTTAATTTTTGTTTCAAATACTCTGCATCTGGAGAAACAAAAAGGAAGGGTTGGGGGAAGTGAACAAAAACATGAGTATTCTATTCTTATTTTTTAACTGAATAATTATGTAGAGCCAGATCCCAGGCTGGCCAGACAGGGAATTCCGTGAACCACAGTGAAACAAGTAGTAATTAGCAATAACTCTGTACTTCAAAGCTACCAAAATCATAACGGTTTACTTGATAATATCTCAGTAAGTGCATGTAAAATTAGAAATTTTGACACAATTACCTTCTATGTTAAAATAGGTGCCTGGCTTAATATTTTTTTCTTTTAACTAGGCAGAAATAAGAAATAATATACAACATCTAGAAAAATGAAATACGAAATGTTTTGATACTGAGTAAACAAATATTTCTAAAGCATGTGTTTGTGGACTGCACCAGGAGCCACTCAGTTCTTCAGCTCTGATACTGTCTTAGTAATGGATTGGTAGAAGTGAAAGAGCACGGAAGTCCAGGCTTGCCTAGAATGGGCTACAGAGGAGCAAGGTCAAAAAAAACAGGGAGAAATCAGGCAGATTTACCACAGAGAATCTTGCTACAAACGCATTGAAATCCAACACTTCTTCTCAAAATATTTATGATGAACTTAGAAGGTCTGAGATTTTTTCTGCCAGCTACACTGTAAGTCAATGTCTGCTGCCTGCTTTTTCTAGGGCAAAAGACAATTAGTAGAGCTGCAAGGATAGCAAAGAAATGAAGAACAGTTTTGATGCACCTGTCACAAATGAGATTATACTCCTGTGCCCTGAGGTTTCTACCTGCCTCGATATTTTCCTTTGGTATAAGTCATGTTGTTTCTTGTCTTCTCCCCTCCTCTGAGTTAGTGTTCTGAGCAATTGCACTGAATCTATAGGTGCTGAGGCATGCTCGTGCAAGAGAAATTAAATGAAGGGGACAATGCGTTAAGGATGTCAATGAAGGGGTCAAATCAAAGTGACGTAGATCTATGGTTAGTAACTCTAGTGCCCTGGGCACGAGTCTGGCAGTGCTTAACAGCTTCCAGATTTTCAGAGTTTACTTAATTTAAAACAAAGTAGCTACTAAGTTACTCCAAGTTGCAAGTTGAATACACTGATCAGAAACCTACTTAAAGATCTTGAACAATAAATAATGGAAAAAAAGCCAGATCATATTTCCTCTTCTTACTTCTTCTAAGCAGAGCAGAAAAACAGGCTTTTCAAGCTTGGGTGTTAGCCAGGTAGGTTTCTTAAGTCAACAAGAGTTTAGTGACCATGTTATAAACGCACATGGGAGCATGCCTACTCGCCTGTTAGTCACTGCAGTAACTTTAGAACCTTTTGACCAAATTTAGTCACTTTCTGCAGAGTGGCAGACATCTCCAATGTATTGAATTTTAAGTCATTTCAGTGCCTAGCAGTAAAGAAGGACTCTATCCATGCACTTTTCAGGGTCAAGATTGCTGTATGAGCTGATACCTCAAGGGCCACCAGAGTATCTACGTGGGATCTCAGCCTCGGGATACGAAGGATGTCTCAGAGTAGTAAAGATCTATCAGCAGTCACCACCAGGCTGAGATAAATGCATGTAGAGCCAGAGACCAAATTTCTAAGAGCTGGGTGTGTAGACTGATCTGAGACCGAGATCAGCCCACCATTCATCAGAGTTATCCCTTCATGGCTGATACTCCATGCCCAGAATATTTCTCTCCTGTTGTAACGCTGCCATTCTAGTATTGCTCCTCATGGATAAAAAGAACATTCATTAATATTTTATCTGACAGTAATAAAGGATTCAATATAATCTTTGACCCTCAATGATATTCATAAAGTTGCAGCACCCTAAGTTTGGTCAAAATAAAATTTGATGCAATGATTCCATTCTACCCTCAAATTACAGGCAAGCTTAATAGTCACAAGGCTGATTAGCATGTATAATGACAACAAATGGATATTCAGGCAGTGGCTGTTAAACAGAACAATGATTCAAAGAATTCTGACTACACCTTAATTGCCAGAATCAAACATTTTTGAGATGTATACACAGTGTTGTCTAATTGTTTTGTGACAGATCTCAGCACATTTAGAGGTCAGATTCTGTATGCAGCTGTTTCTCAGGCACCTTCAGGTTGAATCCCTCCTTTCCTAAAAGGATGTTTTTAACTCCTTCATTTTACCAGAAGATACAGAGACAACATCTCTTTTTCTATTTCAATTTCATAGCACAAGCTAATTCTTTGGCAGAAAGTTTGAACATGCTTTTATATACATTTCAAATACTGTACACAGCCAGTCCACTACTTGATTTCAACCTTACACAACTATTTTACATCCTCTTAATTAACATTAGAAAGACCTAGACCTTGTTTTGCATAAAAAAGTGCATTTTTCTGGAAAAATCTAATTACTTAGAAAACAGGCTTATCTTTCTCCCCTTTCCTCTTCCCCCCCCCGACCCTTTCATTAGTAAGGGAGCAATACATTAGGTAATACAACCTTAAAATCAAAGAGAATGGGAAATGACAAGAATGTGAAAATCTCTACTGACAACTTAAACTGAGAAGTCTTGTCAGAAGAAATCACTACACTGGTGGAATGATGGATTTAGTGAAATATCTCTGATTTGACAGAAGGTATAACCCAAAGAAAAATGTGGTCTATTATCTTTTAGGAACTTAACTCTACATTAAACTGTGCAGTAGCTAGATGTGGATGAACCTGAATGCACTACAACCAAAACAAGAATTCTGTATCAAGCCTTTCCAGTGATGAGAATTACAATGGGTGTTATTAAATGTATCTTTTAGATGTCTGAAAACAGTAATGATATATGTGAATATCATATACACTAGTACACAAGCATATTTAACAAAAACTAAAATGGCTACAGTTTCTTCCTCAACATCTAAGTATCTAGTGGTGCAAATTCTTTGTAGAATTGTACCGTACCTGCTGTTTTTTCACCATCCTCTTTATTAATACATTTTATAGGAACTTTTAAAAACCCTAGGTAGAATAAAGATACCCTTAGTCCCCCCAAAACCTAGCTATGAAACTAAAGTAGAACCAAGGATATTAGAAAATCTATAAAAGATATGTACAAGCAAATTAAGTAGCCAGAAATACTGAAATAAATGAAATCTGTAAACATCTGCAAAAGGAACTTTAGAAGTTTCACAGCACTCCCACTTGTTTTCCTCTGTAATTTCCAGCAAAAACTAAACTTAAAACCTGGCGTTTAAGGAATTAAGCTGTCAAAAATACTTCATTAGGGCACAGATCTTCCACCTGGAGTTCAGCATGGTCTCAAGGAAGCCACTTGCACAGTGACTGGAATTAGATGTTTACATCTGCAGGTATGAAAACCACTTTGGTTGATATTTGTGCAGGGAGATAACCAGGCTCCAGAGTCTGCACCTGCAAAAGAAGAACCTAAATTGTTCCTATATAAAATTAAATATCAAAATTGCTAGCTGTGCCTCGGAAACACAATAAAGAATGTACTTAAAGTTAAGTAAATTATTAAGTCAATGGGGTATATGTCTGTAAATTGTCTTTTTGAGAAATAAAGTTCAGGTACCTATTTTCAACATCACTTCTGCCAAATCTTTAGGTATTGTGAGCTCTCATCTGTTTTTTCTGGACTTACTTGCTGAGAAGACTGAACACTTAAGAGTCACATCATTAACACCAAATCTCTTAACTCCTGCATCACCCAGGGGTGAAAATTTCAACCCAGATCAAATGTGGGCATGAGATCATACATCTTTGTAAATGTAGTCATAACACACAAAATGTAGGTGACAGCAGTAAATACCTGACCTATATACTGCAGTGACATCAGATAATGCCTCATCTCACAACGCAGCAAATTTAGGAAAAGAAGAAAGGTAGCCTTCAGAAAAATGAACTTAACAGCTACACAGTCATGGAAAAAGAGACATTTCTTAATAACACTGTTATAAATTACAACATGATTAACATACATAAGAAACCTTGGGAATCTGTTTGTATTATGAAACAACAACAGAAACTGTGTCAGTAAACAGTGCAAGTAACTATCTCCTGTTTACCAAAAGTTTTGTTCTGTCCATTGAACCTTAAGAGCTCCAGAAACACTCAGAATTATTCTAAAATGAAAAAAAAAAAAATCACTCCTGTGGGGATTTCAGAACGGATAACTTCTCTTTTGAAAATGGAACTAATTTTAGACATTTTGAAGTTTCCTTTAGAAAGAAATTTCAGGACGAAAGAAAGTAATTTTGACAAAAAATTGAATACGTCTAAGATTTTAATCCATCTTCCTGAAGTCTGGGGGCATATTTGGGATTTCTGCCATGGGACTACCAGGGCTCCAAACTAGGATAGTGTCCTTGGAGCATATAGGATCTCATGGTAGAGAGAAAAGCTGGGGTTCTGAGATTCAGAGCAGTTTATATTTGTTCTAGCAATGGATGGTGCTACACAGTTACAAGAAATTTCTGCCTGGGTTTTAACTGCAGTTTATAAAAATTAATATGTTTCCTTGAACCCATGAAGGTTTTTTAACTGGGAACTGTCAGTCTGCCAAAAGCTGCCTCACTGGTAGATTTCTGACCCATTCTCATGAGAACCAGTGCTGAAATCAGTCTCTTATGAGCTCAAAATTTGCCAATACATTACTGTGCATTGGGACTTAGCCTGTAAATTACTCAGTGACTACTTCATGTAACCTTATAAAATTGATTAGGTCTTTGCAAAAGGGGGTCACAAATCTGAGCAGAAGGTGTAGAACCTGCAGCATGTATGTACATATACAATTTTTCCTTCTTTCCTCTGTTGCACTGGAAGTAGATCTTTAAAAGCAAATCCACTTTCTGCATCCTCTGCACTGACATTTCATATACTGTGTTGGCTGATGAACCATAAGGTGTCAATTTACTTTCTTTTTTTAAACAAACAGGTTCCTTTCAGCTGTGACACCCCAGGACCAAAGCTGGTCCTACATTGTACTTACTCTAGCTGAGATCCATTGATGGTGATTTGTTCATTCTGCAGGAAACCACTTCTCCCTGCTGCTGCCATAGCAGCTGTCAATGGCATCCTCTTCCCATCTGTTTCTCCAGTAGCACTGGCTATTGAAGGTGGCTGCGAAGGTTCCCTCCTGTTCTGTGAGCTTCTGAAAGTAGTTTGATACCAGCTGGACCTTAAAGATTGCCTGTTTTGAGACCCTAAATGAGAAGGAATTGGTGATCTCACTTGTCCCATCACACTGCCTGAGGTCAGGTAGTTCTCTTTCTCCAATAGGTTGGTCATACTGCGACTGTTGCCTGCTTGATGGTACAGAGGTACAGTGGGGCTGGGGTAGACACAATCGAGGACGGCATCATTAGTAGCCCCCATATGGGATTGTCTCTTAAAAGAGCGTCCCCTGTTCACTGAATCACGAAGAGTGTAACCAACAATTTCAGACCGAGCATATCTTGGTGGTATAGTCCCGATAGATCTCCCAGTATCTCTATGCCTCATGGAGAACCCAGCTGAAATCCCTCCATTATAGTGAAAATCGTTGGAAACACATGACAGTCTTTCAGGACCTCGTTGGGGTGAAACCTCTAGTCTCTTCAGAGGCTGTCTTTGAGCTCTGTCTTCCATTGTCTTGTAAGTAATCTTTGTCCCCCAGCCATTTGCATAAGAGGATGGTGAGGCCACCTGTTCAAGAGTGCATAAAAGAACAGAAGTCACAGTAAGATCAGAGCATTTAGGATTTATAGCAAGGAAACCAAACCAAAAATTAAAGACAAAAATTCTAAGTGCTGCTATAAGAATCAGAAAACAAAATGTGAACATCACCAAAATTGTATATTAAATGGGATTCTGCAACACTTCTTTGTATCTGCCTAACAAAAGCAAGAAGAATTACAGTCTAAACATTAGGAGATGAAGTTTAAGCATCTAGTCTTCTATCATTAATTTAGATATGTAAGTCTACTATGCCTGGTTATTAATGGTCTGCTTATTAATGAAGATTTTAGTTTCAGTTTGAAACTCCTTAGGAATAAAAACTTACATCTACTAATAAAATTAAACCCAAGGCTGTCCAACAGACAGAAGAAAATAAAGCAGTCAGATATTAAAAATATATTCTAAAAGGTATGCATATTGCTGTTAACCTTTTTAACATAAGGCTATTTAGCCCTTCTGTTCACCTCGTGGTAGGATCTAGTAAAAAGAGATAGTTCCTTATTTGTCTAACCTTTTAAAAATGAAGATTACATAACATTCCAAAGACACCAAAATGACCATTTCACCATCTCAATGTTTTCCCTAATTCTAAAGTCGCAATTTAAGTTCATTTTTCTTCTCGTGCCCCTAATAGACACGGACAGTAATGGATTATCATCTTGTTTTACACTCTTTCCTAAATTCAACAAACCCACTTCCTTCAACCATTCTTTGTAGGATGTCTTAAAGATTCTTACTGTTTAGGTGCCATTTAGGGCCTCTCCAATTTTCCTTTTTGTTTATGCCCTAAATTGGATTATTGAAGACCTTCCAGAATTAAATCAACTTGGGAGATGATCTAGCCCAATATATTCTATTTCTATGTTGTATTAAAGTTTTGTAGTATTAAAGGCATTTTTCAAGGTAAACTGAGAAGCTCACACAAGTTAATAATTGAAGGGATAGCACTTAGCAGATAGTAGCCAGACTGAAATCCCTTAATTTCACTGTTGTGGAGTTACTGAGAGTGATAACTCACTCACAAAATGAGTAAAGATTGTTGAATTTAGTAGGCTGAGGCAGGGTTCATTGGATATTTCTGTTTATTCTACAGAAGATATGCAAGGATATTTTTATCTCTAGTATAGGGATAAGGAAATTGATGCTTTTTTTTTTGTAGGGCTAGACCTTGTGGCTTTTTCTAGCTTTCACACAGAACAAATAGTGTCTCTCTCTTTTTATCCACTCCCACCCCTCTGCCTGCAACTGTCACATTTTCTTGTGGCTCCTATGTTACCTCGTTTTCCTCTTGTTGCTGTCCTCTAGAAAGAAGAGTCTCACATCTCATATTATGGGCAGAATGATAGGTGACAACAAAGGATAAAAGGACAGAGAAGGAAATGTATTTACGTAAATTGTTCTAACTCTACCCATTCAGAGCAGGAGCTGCTTCATAAACTGGCCATAAGCTTGGCTATTTTTTTTTATGAGAATAAGCAGTTCTTGAGTAATTTAAAACTAAGAAAGAATTGCCCCTTACGTATGCAGCTATATATTAAATACATATTTCTGTTCCTAAGCTGAATTGGTTTCAGTTTACTAATGTTGATCATGCAGCAGTGTTACTATTGACCTATGCATCATATGGTTGCGCTCTCAAATAGGTTCATACCAGTTGTGAGATATGCCACAAACCCTGCAGAAAACCTATTATTTATCTTAGCATTCAAGCCATGAACCTAAAGACAGCTGGTCAAAATAACTAGTGAATTTATGATTAGGCAGTTTAGAAACACAATTGGATTGCAAAGACTGTACTGCTGAAATTCTTCTTACACTAAAATATGTTCCAAAGTGATAAGGAATACTCTACCTTTCATCATGAAACTCATGCAATTTGCTTTCCTGTGGTGTTGGATGCTTAATTCCCTAACCTTTTTCACCTTGTTCCCAACTTCCACCCATGTCATTCACTACCCTGCAGGATCACTGAACTTCCCCTAGCAATCTCCAACTGTTCAGCTGGATAAGTGGCAGCACGGCCTCCAGACGCTTTGAGCTACCGATGTCCTGACTGACCAGCTGACTGGTGGGGTGGATAAGGATCTGACTTGTCACAGCCTTTGCCTTCGTGGGGTGTTAAAGTGTGTTTTCATTTTCTACCCTGATGCCAATTCTCACAAACCCAACAGGACTGCAAAAAGCTTGTCTGTATGACCACGTTGAATTTAGCCACTGAGCTCAGAAGTCGCTGGAAGGGGGGAAATGTTAGCAGATCTCAGTTGTAAACACCTCATTTTCTGGAAATTGGGCTTTAAAAAGCAAACGAGCAAGCAAGTAATCAAACCCTGGAACATCAGCTACATGCTATTATTTGCGGTAACAAAATGAATAAATTATGCATGTGCTATTATATTTATTTCTATTTGTTGTTTCCTTTTCCTTACCTGGTTTGACTGGTAATATGAGAAACCATAGGGAGTTCTGGCTGCAAAATCATTTTCAATAATCCCGATGTTATAGACACGCTCTGGAACACTGGATGCACGGTGCAAACTGCCTGTAACCAAAGACTAATATTAGCAAGATTTTAACAAAACACGATATTATTATAAAAGATGACTTGCGGTATTAGGGAAATGTCCCAGTTTACCCTGCTACTATATATATATGTGTATATGTATATGTATATATGAATATACATAAGCTGAAAATCAGCCAGGGGAATGACAGAAAGAGATTGGCATTTGGTGTATCACATTCAAAATATGGCTAAGCAAAGCATTCTGAAGATACAAGCCATTTCTTTCAGTTTCTTATTTATTTTCCTTAGATATATTTTTAACTTTTAGGAGTCTTATTGTTCATACAGCTATTTAACGAAAAATGTTTTCACAAAGCAAACCGATATATTAAATATCCCATATAATGACAGATGATCAAGTATCAAGCAAAGGTATCACCGAACAGCTACTAAGAACATTTATTTTCCACTGTAACACTTCGAATACATATGCAAGGTTTGCATTAGAGGCCAACAATAACATCCACAGTACACAAGAAATTAAAATATTGCAGCTGTAGATTGTAGATGAGAAGCATGTGTTGATGTATATACCTCTGTTATTGTGCACCCTAGAGATACAATTTGCACAATTTACCACTGTAAACAAATAGCATACTTTGAGTAGAGACTGTTTATTTCACAGCTGTCTAACTCAACTGCTGATGTTTCTTTTCCCTTAGGTGCTAGTTCAAAGGTAACGTATTGGAGCAAGTAAGGCTTCACCTAAACTGCATTCTTCTTTTAATTAAAAACAAACAAACAAAACAACCAGAAACTTCAGGCTGTTGTTTTTTTTTTCACTGATACAATGCATATTCAAAGAAAACAACCAGTTTTATTAATATATTTTTTTAAAGCAACAGATACTGCTGAAATAATTATTCACAAGATTCCCATGTTACTATGAGAACCTGCATATAGAAATAAAAACAACACAGATAGGTTTAAGGAGGTGAAACAAAAGTTGAACACAAGATATATCTCAAATTGGTCATAAATGGGGCCAATATGCACTGCAAAAGTTTAGACTGAACAGATAAAAGTGGTCAATAAAGAAGTTAATTGGCCATGAATTCCATGAATTTTCAAAACAGCAAGTATCACCTGAGATACTACAGAAAAGGAATTTAAAGAATACATCATTAAATTGGTCAAACTGCTGAAGTCTCCACCTCTAAAATTAGTAGGAGTCATATGCCCATGGGAATCCAGGGGCCAAAACCATGCAGGCAAGCACCTGCTGGGATTATTGAAAGCACCTGGTATACACATGCCAAATAGCTGAGGCTTTCGGTTTGTCCAGTCAGACTCTGGGCTTCATTATGTGCACATGAGTGTCCCAAGGAACTTCAGTACACCTGTGTCTTTGATCTTTAGTGTCCACAGCTAGTAAAGGACTTGACAAGGATGAAAATAAACAAGAGACTCGTGGAACAAGAATAATTTACAAATGATTCTCACTAACACGTAGCTACCTGGATAAGTCCAAATTTGTCTCTAATATAATATACTATAATACAATACAATATAGTAGCAGACTGCCATAATTTGAGGTCTAATTCAATCATACTTTGCAGTTATTTTGCTTAATCATCCTTTCCAATTCTTTCCTTTTGGCCATGCAAGACAGATTTAAACATGTATTAGGTGATTTGTTAAGACACGTTCTCAGTAACTTTGCGTCATGAGAGTGGAATGATGCAGCTTGGTCAAACTCATGATTTGGATTGTAATAATTCCTTCATGACATTACAAAGTTACCATAGCTTAAAGGTTACACAAGTACATGAGAAAGCAGCATTGTTTTATACTGCAAAAAACTCCTGCTAATGTACACCAACACCCAAAAATTTTCAAATCCATATAAATCTCTCCTTTGTGTGACACAATTCCTGTATCAATGCAATATTTCATTTCAGGTACCAAATAAGACTCAATTTTAGCCTATTGCTTGTGCCTGCTTTTTAAAGATTCACTTTATTCATGGCTGCATATTAAAGTACATTTATATAGCAAGTCTTTAAACACATAAGCATATACATTTCTGTTTCTTTAGAGTTAGTATTTTTTGTCCAGTTTACTTAGTCAGAAATTACTCTCATTTATCTACTTAGAAGATAAAGATCCTTTAAGCAAGTAATCTGCACATGTTTTAGGTAACTCTAAACTCTGTCTTTACTAAAAGAATTTAAAAACTTAGAAAAAACCCTAAAAATAACAAAGCTGCCCATGAACTAGTTGAGGATACATTTCTAACAGCTCACTCTTTGTGAAAGCAAAATATAGCCAATCAGAAATTGCAACATTCATTTATCTTCAAGTAGTTCTCTTTTTTAACCTTCAGTCTCCCCGTGAAACTATCTGCCAGTAAATATTTTTCTCTTTCAGAAACAAACACAGTAAACGTTAGCTTACAGAATTTCATTTTATATTTACAGTTTCTCTTGCTTCCTTCTTACCATACCACTAAATTCTTCTGCCAGCATTTTACCTGTAGTTTTATTAGGCAGACATAACATGTATGTCTTTTTACTGCGTGCTGTTTCTTAGTGCCAAAAGCCAGTCTGTAACCAAAACACTGTCTCCTTTCATTAGTTATGAGATGAAGAATAGGTGATTTGATCAAAACTTGCCTCTGTCAGTGAGGTTTCCTTCAGCTTATTTTCACCATAATATGAAAACCTACATGTCTTTCTGACCTCTCAGATTTGCTCAGTGTTACATAGATTAAAAAATCATTAGCAAGTCATTATACACTCAGTGCGTTGTTAAAAAAAACAACAAAAAACATGAAGGATTTATTTAATATATTATTGGTTCATTTATTGTTACGATTAATATTTTCTAACAGTGAGACTCAGTGTTTTATGTCTCACAGAAAGTCTTCTCCAGAAAATATGCACATGATTCAGTTACTCATCCAAAGGGGACAAATGCTATTTGAGAGGCCAAAGGATACCACACTTGATTTCCAGCAGCCAGTAAAGAAAAGGATGGGCTTCCTACAGGCGCTGTGTTGTGTCTGTCAACTCATGTGGATATTTTGGAAAACTCAGGCATCTCAGACAGCAGCAGACACCCATGTGTGGGCAACTGAGTGGAACTGTTTATCACAGTCTCTCCTCTTCCCTGTCAGCATAAACCAAAGCAGCTCAGGAACGTTTTGTATGTAGTTAGTGGATGAGGAGAACTAAAATCCTTCGCTATTCTCCATGCCTAAAATAAAAGCTGCACAAAAATTACCTGATATCACAACAGTTATGACAAAATTTTGAGATATGACAAAATAATTACACTATCAGGAGGGAGACTGCAGAGATAACAGGGAACAATCCCATCAGTCCCCATACAGGCTCTTCTTAAGCTCTCTTTGCTTCCCTGGATGTGACAGGTCCAACATCTTTAAAGGCCTTAAAAGTTCTACCCCAACAATCACCGTGTATGGCTGTAGACAGATCAGTCTTGGCTTTCAAAAATAATAAGGACAAGAAGCATCTTTAAGATATATTGATATATGAAATACACAATTATTCTCCATTAAGGAGTTAGACGTATCAAATTCCCTCTGAACCACATACAGTGTTAACTCTCAGCTGTGAGCACTTTTGTATTTGAGTGGTTACCACGAAAGCCAAATTTTCACTCTAAACCTCCACTGCAGGCATTGATGTAGCTGTACTCTATATGCAGAAGTCTATTAAGGACTGTGGTATTTTCAATCATCCCAAGTGACCACCTGCTGAGTATCCACTGTCCACCCTTGCTCAGGGCAGGTGAGTGATTATAACCGCAATACAGACTCAAAAGTGTTCCTGTACTATCATCTTCTAATCCTTTTTCATACGCTACCACCCACAATGGACTGAGATGGTGACATTTAAGAATGGCATATGAAAAACTGCACTGAATCACTTCATCTAGAGATCAAAGAACCTTCTTTTTGACCATGCTTCTCCACCACTGCCAGCACATGCCTGGCCTCAAAAGAGTTTTTCTAACATTTTTTACTTTGTGCTGGTCAGTATGTCTACAGCAGTGTTCAAATTTAGGAAAAAGATTTCTTTTGGCTCAGAAAGCAGAGGTCAGGAATTTAATGAAACCAATGAAAAGTGGAAGTCATTAACAAAGAAATTTTTCTACTTCCTTTTCCCACAAAGATATAAACAAAAAAATAACTACAAAGCAGTTAACATGGTCGGAATTCTGCAGAATAGAAGGCTGAGGATAGGAAACTCTGCCAAACCCCTATAAAGGAGTTTAACAGAAAATACTACCGAGAATTTTAGAAATCAAGAAATGTGAAGAATAAACAGGCTCTGATTGTAACTGTGTTGTATCTGATGCTGTTGATTTGGAAATCACTTAAGCTGAAATTCTGTATTTTATAAAATGCTTTGTTTCTAAAACCCTGCCTTAGAGAAAGAATCTCTAAACAGACAACAGTGTATGAGGCCATATGGTTTTGTGTGATATATTCTTCAGTTCTGCCCTCATTTTTTTTACAATGTAACTAATAAGGTTGTAGAGGAAAGTAGACTTTAATTCAGGAATTACTCTACATAAACGGTAATACTATGAATGAATTGGAACAAGATCAGAGGCACATGGACTCAAACACAATAGTTTGTAACAGACTCCTAAAGAGTAAATACAATCATCAATACTGTTGCATCACATGCGAGTTGAAAAACACCAGTTAAGTTACATGATTCTGAATGCCATTTTTCTTTGATAAGGCTGGACTATCTACTATTCCATTTCCACCTTTAAGTAGCATTCAGAAATTTGACGTGCCTGCTTCAGTTGTTCAAAATTTTTCAGGCTGCGTAATCTTTAAACTATAATGGTTCAGCAACTGATGAACTGGAAAAGTTGCCATTACTGTTAAACTACTTTCTTGAAAATCTATGAACAATGTTTGAGAAATTGCTGAAAAGGAGTTAGGGCAGTACTTGACTTCAGTGATTTTGCACCCACTGGAATCCTCAAAACTGAGGATGACCTGAACTCCTATTACAAAGAAATAAGAAACACAGCTTCAAAAAGGGGAGAAAAGGGCATAAATCAGCAAACAATATGGGGACAGGAGGTGAGAAATGTTTTCCATTTAAAGATAATACTGAAGACTTTGCAAATGTCTTTTACTTGACACTTCAAGGAGAATTTATGCTGCCTTCCAAAGTAATTTTTGAGTGTACACAAATGATACTGGGTAAGATCTTCACTACCACTGATTTTTCATATCCAGTGGTTAAGTGTTTGGCTAATTTTAGCTATGTATGTGAGTAGTCTGATTAGGTATGTGCCAAGTACCTTGCTAAACAGGCTCTGAAATACTCCTTCAGAGAGGACAGTTACATCACTGGGGACTGCCCTTGCTCCTGCTCCTTCTAAATCTTTGTATCGTTTTCCCAGCAACGGTGAACAACATGAGACCCTCGTGAATGTATCTAGAAAACTGCTGTATGTCAGACACAGCATTTTTTTTGCATGTGAAACAGTGCATAATTTTTAAAAGTGCCCTACGTATAGGAATTCAAATGTTTCTTAAAACATAGCCAAATTTTGAGCAAGTCGATGAAGAAAGTACATTGGGATACATAGATATATATATATGTGCATATTTTTCAGGAAAGGCAATATGTTAACTAAATGATAGGCATTTGATTCACATTCTAAATATTTGAAAGACAGATAGATGGCGAGTCATATAAAAATATTAAACATGCATATATATATATATACACACACATATAAACATATGGAACACACGCCAGTTCTGTTTATTTTTTTCTGAGTTTTGTAGTGTGTCTGAAAAAGGGAAGATGAGTTGGGCATAAGAATACATCTGAAAGAAGGAAAGTTCATTTTATGTATGAACAATAAATCCAACAGACATGACATTTGCCACACTTGAGGCTGAGGCTTAAATCTGCAATGTCTCAGAACTCAAATACTTGACCTTTGGAAAAACAAAGCAAACCAAGATAACTATGACCAAATCCATCAGGTCTGTTAACATATTCCAGAAAAGATGACTTAGAAAGTTGGGAACTTTGTCTTCATAGTGTTTTAGCCATGGTTTAGAAACATGATTTCAGGTTCATGACATAATTTCATGTATTAACTATTGTTTAAAAAGCTTTCCTGGGCTCTCTACAGAAAGAAAACGAAATCAGTCACTCTCAAAGTGGTTACAAACCTTATTTAAATGACAGCTGCTGTGCTAAGGACTCGCATGCGTAGCTGCACATCGCACAGCTGTATGTGCCCATTTAAGTGATGTGTGTACCTAAGTTTTCTAAGCAGAGTTTGTCTGTGTCTGCATTGTACGCATTTTTGCCATGAGGTGTTTTTTAGATGGAAGCCAGATGAAGCACAAGGAAACATTCCTCTGCCTGACAAGATAGATGAGTGAAGTATAGTTATAAATTTAAAGATAACTGGCTCACAGCTTTTTTGACAATGAAATGTGATAGCTTCTTTATTGAGATCTGAGCAACAGGGTTTATATAGCCTGTAAGTCGGCTGGTATATATCCTGTTAAGTCTGTCATTCATACCTATATAAAACCAGGATTGAAGTTATCATGGTAAGGGTGCTCTTTTTTCTCTTTTTTTTTTTAAATTTACTCTGAAAATAACATGTCTCTGCATTAATAGTTAAGATTAAGCCCCTCAAGCAGCTTGCCTTGAATCTTCAGCTCTTACAGTCACCTTGTGGGTGCCCAACGCTGCAGTCGGACCTTACTGATGGCCCTGGCCTGCTCGCTATAAGATCTTAGAAGCAAGGATTGATTAACTTTAAAGTGTATCTTGCACATCAAAGAAAGAGGTAAATATAGGTGTGGCAGCATTATTGTTCCATATTTCCCGTTCACCCCTTTCCTAGAGTTACTTTTCCAAACTTCCTTTTAGTTACACTTTTTTTCACAGGTGAAAGAAGGGAAGACATTTCCTCCTTTTCTTCCCATTTTATTTTGCAAATAGGGCTAGCGGGTAAAGTTAAGGTATTGAAATAAGCACAATAAGCAGTTGGGATTAGCAGCATTTGGGCTCGATTCTTCCCTTGGGCAGTGGTGAACTGTGAGCCGTACTGGCTGGGAGAGAGAAACTCCTGACTCATGTGGGTGGGGAAAAAAAAAAGAGAAAGAAGACGCAACACAGCCAGGATTTTCTGTCAAACCCGTAAAAGCCAATTCCTGGGGAAGCCACGGAAATGTGGCTACTGCTTCCCAGGGTCCGCTCGGGTCTCATCCCAGGGATGCTTTCCAGGAGCCTCTTCCTGCGCTCCCAACACCTCCAAAACAATCTGGTGTTAGAAAGAGAGATGCAGAGGTAGCTCAGCCCTCAGGTTTAATTGAATCATAGAATAGTTTGGGTTGGAAGGGACTTTAAAGATCATCCAGTTCCAACACCCCTGCTGTGAGCAGGGACACCTCCCACTGGATCAGGCTGCCCAAGGCCCCATCCAACCTGGCCTTGAACACCTCCAGGGATGGGGCAGCCACAGATTCCCTAAGCAATCTGTGTCAGTGTCTCACCACTCTCATCGTAAAGAAATTCTTCCTAATATCTAGTCTAAATCTGCCCCTCTCCAGTTTATACCCATTGCCCCTCATCCTAGCAACACAAGCCTTTAGGAATAGCCCCTCTCCAGATTTGAAAGCAATTGAAAGTTGAAATAGAAAGTATGAAAGCTTCAGTCACATCATCCAGGTCACTTGACGAGCTTGAGTTTTCAATCTGAGGCAGGAGGCCACATCAGAAGGTGTGTTAGTTAGGCTGCCTGGTCTTCACCACCCCTGGTCCCCGTGGCGTGGTCCTACTTGTTTCAATAAAATCAGCCACCTGAAGAAGCAAAATATGTCTTTTCATAGGAGGGAAGCCAACTTCAGAGAAGTGGATTTTAGGTTTGGGAAAGCACACGTTTGGTTTAGATTCACACTGACTGCCATAAGTACGCAACCTGAAAGCCCAGAAAACTTTATTTCACCTTCAAACATTATCATCACTTTCATTCTGTGGAAGGTAATCCTTTATAAATGTTTTGAAAAGGAAAAACACAGCCGTGCAAGGGGTAGAGTCAGCGTTTCTCTTCTGAAATGAAGAGCGAAGAGGCACTCACCGCTGTGCAGGGAGCCGCGGCTCTTCCTGGCCAGCGTTTGCTGGACCTGCCGGTGGATGCGCAGCGCCTTCTCCTCCCCGGAGCGTTCTCCCGGCAGCCGGAGCCGGGCGTCGGAGGGCAGCGCCAGGCTGGAGCTATCGAGCTCGCCCAGGATCTCCTGTCCCAGCACGGTACGGATATAGCCCTGCTCGGCCATGGGCACAGCCGCTCCGCTCCCCACCGGGCACAGCGCTGGCTCCGCCGGGACCGGGCGGGACCCGCCTCGCCCAGCGCCGCCCCGGGCTCTGCCCCGCCCGCCGCGCAGGTGCCAGGCACGGCCCCCTCAGCTCCCCGGCCCGCTCCTCCCATCCCCTCCCGCTCTGAAGAGGTTTCTGACCGCTGTTAGAGTGACTCGATTCCTTTTTCTCTCAATAGAGAGCCCTTTCCGTCAGTAAGGTGAGGGCTAAATGCTCGAATCATACAATCATTGTATAGTTTGGGTTGGAAGAGACCTTAAAGATCATCCAGTTCCACCCCTCCTGCCATGGACAGGGACACCTCCCACTGGATCAGGCTGCCCAATCAACCCATCCAACCCAGCTTTGAACACCTCCAAGGATGGGGCAGCCACAGCTTCCCTGGGCAATCTGTGCCGGTGCCTCACCACTCTCATGGTGAAGAAATTCTTCACCATGCTGCTTTCAGGTTGCGTACTTATGGCAGTGACTGTGAATCTAAACCAAACGTGTGCTTTCCCAAACCTAAAATCCACTTCTCTGAAGTTGGCTCCTCCTCTTATGCAAAGAGATACCTTGCTTCTTCTGGTGGCTGATTTTATTGAAACAAGTAGGACCACGCCACGGGGACCAGGGGTGGTGAAGACCAGGCAGCCTAACTAACACACCTTCTGATGTGGCTTCCTACCTCAGATTGAAAACTCAAGCTCGTCAAGTGACCTGGATGATGTGACTGAAGCTTTCATACTTTCTATTTCAACTTTCAATTGCTTTCAAATCTGGAGAGGGGCTATTCCTAAAGGCTTGTGGTGATAGGATGAGGGGTAATGGGTATAAACTGGAGAGGAGCAGATTTAGACTCGACATAAGGAAGAATTTCTTTACGATGAGAGTGGTGAGACACTGACACAGATTGCTCAGGGAAGCTGTGGAGCCCCATCCCTGGAGGTGTTCAAGGCCAGGTTGGATGGGGCTTTGGGCAGTCTGATCTAGTAGGATGTCCCTGCTCATCGCAGGGGGGTTGGAACTGGATGATATTTAAGGTCCCTTCCAACCCAAATTATTCTATGATTCAATTAAACGTGAGGGCTGAGCTACCTCTGCATCTCTCTTTCTAACATGAGATTGTTTTTGAGACATTGGGAGCCCAGGAAGGGGCTCCTGGAAAGCATCCCTGGGATGAGCCCCAAGCTGGCCATATCCACAGCTTCCCCAGGAATTGGCTTTTATGGGTTTGACAGAAAATCCTGGCTGTGTTACATCTTTTTCTCTTTTTTTTTTTGCCTACTCACATGAGTCAAAGTTTCTTTCTCTCAGCCGGGGCTGAGAGTTCACAGTTCACCACTGCCCAAGGGAAGAATCGAGCCCAAATGCTGCTAATCCAGCAACTGCTGATTGTGTCTGTTTTAAAACCTTGGCTTTACCCACTAACCCTATTTGCAAAATAAAATGGGAAGAAAAGGAGGAAATATCTTCCCTTCTTTTACCTGTCAATAAATAAAAAGTGTAACTAAAAGGAAGTTTGGAAAAGTAATTCTAGGAAAGGTGTGATCGAGAAACATGGAAGGATAATGCTGCCACACCTGTATTTACTTCTTTCTTTGATGTGAGAGATACAAATTGAAGTTAATCAATCCTTGCTTCTAAGATCCTATAGCCAGCAGGCCAGGGCCATCAGTAAGGTCTCCTCTGTCCTCAGGGCCCGACTGCAGTGTTGGGCACTCACAAAGTGACTGTAAGAGCTGAAGATTCAAGGCAAGCTGCTTGAGGGGTTTATTCCTAACTATTATTGGCAAAGAGATGTGTTATTTTCAGAGTAAATTAAAACCAAACCAAAACAAAAAAAAAAAGAGCACCCTTACCACAAAAATTTCTGTCCTGTTTTTACATAGATGTGAATGACTGACTTAACAGGATATATACCGACCGACTTACAGGCTATATAAACACTGTTGCTCAGATCTCAATAAAGAAGTTGTCACCTTTCATTTGCAAAAAAAGCTGCGAACCAGTCGTCTTTAAATTTATAACTATACTTCACTCATCTATCTTGTCAGGCAGAGGAATGTTTTCTTGTGCTTCATCTGGCTTCCATCTAAAAAACACCTCATGGCAAAAATGCGTACAATGCAGACACAGACAAACTCTGCTTAGAAAACTTAGGTACACACATCAGTTAAGTGGGCACATACAGCTGTGCGATGTGCAGCTACACATGCGAGTCCTTAGCACAGCAGCTGTCACTTAAATAAAGTTTGTAACCACTTTGAGAGTGACTGATTTCATTTTCTTTCAGTAAAGAGCCCAGGAAAGCTTTTTAAGCAATAGTTAATACATGAAATTATGTCATGAACCTGAAATCATGTTTCTAAACCATGGCTAAAACACTATGAAGGCAAAGTTCCCAACTTTCTAAGTCATCTATTCTGGAATATGTTAACAGACCTGATGGATTTGGTCATAGTTGTCTTGGTTTGCTTTGTTTTTCCAAAGGTCAAGTATTTGAGTTCTGAGACATTGCAACTTTTAAGCTTCATCATCAAGTGTGGCAAATGTCATGTCTGTTGTATTTATTGTTCATACATAAAATGAACTTTCCTTCTTTCAGATGTATTCTTGTGCCCAACTGACCTGGTCAAGCCCTCGCCATTGGAGGCCGGTGCTCAAGCCCATCCTCCCCTAGTGTCCCGGAGCAGCAGAGTTCCTGGGAGGGAGCTATGTCACCTTATTGTGCACCTAAAGGGAGAGAGAGCTCCTGTGGCAGACATACTCTGTGGGAACAAACACATGCACACATTTAAAACATAGATTGTCCTCATGCACAGTCCCTTATAGATAACTTTGCATTGTTATATGAGGTCTGACGCAGAAAAAAAAGTCTGTGCTTGTTTTATTTAACAAATTAAGAAAATGACCTACAATCACCTTCAAAATAGTTCCCTTCTGAGCTTTCACACAGCTGCTTACGATGTTGCTGACTTTCAAACCAATTTGGCAGACTGTTTTCTAGAAGACTTGAGGATCTCTGTTGTTTTTGCTTTCACAGCTTCTAGTGACAAAAAATGGGTTCCTTTGAGCATTGACTTCATCTTTGGGATCTCTTCACTGAAAGCCTCAGTGAATAACTGAAAAGTTTCCGTCACAAATGTCTTCAGTTTCACAAGAAACTTAATGTTAAGTTGCTCTTCACTCTTGCACACTGACATTTTCCAACTGAGGGTAACAAAATGCCTATATTTGAACACGTGTCCACTCGTACGTATCGAATTGAGCTTTGTCTCACTGTGACAGGTTAGAACATGTTCTATAACCATCTTTTTGTCTCTCCCCCCCATTCTTGTTTCTCGAGCTACAGAGCTAGTCTTGTCTTTTTTATGTCAGACCTCATTTATTTTATACTTTGTATTTTACACATTCCTGCATTTTGTGTGCATGTATGTAGGTTTCAACCTAAAATGTAAGATGCAAAACTGCATTAAATAAAGTGGTCCCTGGCTGTTAAGGTAAAACTTTCAGGCAGGATTTTGCTAGGTGGATGTAGGGCTGCATGTTGAGGAGGTTTTCCTGCTCTGTGAGGTCTTCCAGGCTTTTACTAGGGCTTGCAGCAAGATGAATTGAAGCCGCCTTCTGCCCGTTTAGTTGTAAAGAGGTGGTGAGGCAATTGCACAATTAAAGGCTGAAAAAAAACCCGACTGGCTCTGTCCCTGCAAAGGTCGGTGCCTGCCTGCACCATCAGAAGTGGCTTCTTACACCCTGAAATACATCTCTGTGAATGTGAGCTGGGAGAGGGCCAAAGTTCTCAAACTGTCTCAGGACACAACTTGAAGTGGCTGGTTAAACAAACATTCTGTTCGTGCTCGATTGAAAGGAGGAGGAAAAAGGGAGCATACAATGTCTTGTGGAAAGGCTTTAGAAAAAGAAGTAGATGGTCTAGGATTGCATGATTTAAAAAAAAAATTTAAAAAAAAAACCCCGCCAAGCTAAATGTAGGCATTTTAATAGAAAAGCTGATGTTTCTTAAAAGCAAATGAAAACTAATATAGGTTTTGACTTTATGTGTTGCTATTTCAGAGACACAGTGGGACTCAAAAAGAGCTGGTGTATCTTTTTTCTACCAGAACTTCAGACAGCAGTGAGTGTACAGGATGACTGGGTAGAAACAGGAGAAATCCTTGTATTAGGGTATACCATAATGTAAGAAACTAGGGCGCCGCCTTTGTTGTCAGAAAACTCAGGATGGGGAGAAGGAACAGGCTCTATGCTGAGGAGTCCAGAATCATTTTCCTCCTGATTTACTCTTTGTCTCTCTTCCATTTTTTTCTTTAAGAGGGGGAGGGACCTCTGGCCTTTCTCATCCCTTGGTCTGTCTAATGTCATCCTCTTTTGTTCTAATGTGACATATCAGAGGACAGGTCACGTTAATGATATGTGAGAATAGTTTCACTATAAGAGAAATGGAGTGACACACTCCTTCCTTATAAATAGGGAAGGGTCATGTACGGGAACAGAAAGGTTAGAGATAAGCTTTCTGGGGATACCAGCTGGGAAAGAGGAGCAGAAATTTTTGGAGAGGAGAAAGTTGGAGGTATGTGGCAGAACTATGTTGGGCAGAGGAAATATGTAACAGAAAAGTAGATGGATTAAAGAAAAAGAAAGAATGGGCAGGATTAGGCAGGAAAAACAATGGGGAAGATGCATCACAGCTAGGAAGGAATGTAAACTATGTCAGAAACTATGTTCAACTCTTTTGCTGACACACAGTCACAAAGCCTTTTCCAGTAAACAATAGATAGTACATTCTCAGCACGTACGAGTAAAGACTACTGAGGAGATTAGAAAATAGTCTAAAAAGTGTGAAACTTTTCCCCCTCTTCTCCTTTTCCCTCCCATCTTTTCCATTCTCCATCTCCAGCACAAACATGAATTCTGGGTGTTTTTTATAGCTGAAGCCAACTTAGTTTCATGCAGAAAAGAGATCTGAAATAGATTCAGCATTTAGAAAATACTCTTTTAAAAGAGTCCTCAGATGCCACTGACACCCCGTTTAGGTTTACAAGCTCTTGGCATGTCAGCATTTCCTCTGTTGAAAGAACTGTTGAATTATTATTAACTTTATTTTGCAAGCATGTACATTTATTTATGCTTGTGAGATCCATGGCAAAAGAAATGACAGTTTGCTCAGGGCTTTAAAATCTTAAATGAGATTTCTGAGATAAAATTCTCTCCTTGTAAATAAGAATGCTGACTGGAAAGTTTGGGGTGATGAGGGAGGGGAGAGAGAAGGAATTTTGCCTGCACAGCAATTCAGGAAATGCTTAGCCAAGAACTGAAGTAGAAATGAATTAAAGCTTTTTCTTACTTGAAGAAAATAAGAAAATATCATGTAACTGATTGCCCCATCAATAGCAATTGCTTTATATTGACTTATGTTGGATTAACACCTCTTATTGACTGAATTGCAAAAAAATCCATGAGGCTTTTGGGAGGGAATTACTTTATCAGTGATGTTTACAGATCAGTGCCGTTTGCAGATGCAAAGCAACATAGCTGGGATTCTCCCTGAAAAGATCACAACTTGCGATGAATAAATGTTCATTAGATTTTTGAAAAAGAGATTTAATTATGATGCATCTAGTGACTAAGGGATGAGGAATCACATAGAATAACATTTGTGTTCTGTCCAGTGTCTGACAGAGTCAAGCAGGTCAAACACCCAGATATTTCTTTATAAGACCTATTCTGACTAAATGTGCTTGGCCTAGACCATGCAACCTTTCTCCATCAGAAGTTCCCCCCAATTAATACTTATATTAAAGTTGCGGTGGTTGGTCCATCCTTTTACTCTTCTTTCACTTCCTCCACCCCTCTCTCTGTGTTAGGACTTACAGAACAAGCTGAGCTTGTACCTTGGAAACAGATAATTTTCAGTAGCAGAAACCTTAGCAGAGGTGGGTGTAAGTATGAACACCATGAGGTGTTCAGTTTAAATGTGAAACAGCTCGACAACAAGGGCTTAATCTGAAATACACGCAATATTATTCCTCTGTGTATCTTTAGGACCACATGGAAAATCAAGTGCTGTTCACTCAGGATGTTATTCTGTTTTTTATTTCTGATCCTGTGATTGAAGGTGTTATATGCAAGTGCAGGATAGTCAGGAAGAGCCGGACTGTTTCTACATCTGTCCTTTTCCTTCTGGTTTCATTCGAGTCACTCTGCCAAGGGACCAATTCTCCCCCCTTCAGCGAAACCCCCGCAAGGAGCGAGAGGTCACACTGCCACCGCGTGTTCCCTTGCTGGAACGGCACAACCTACGCCGCCTCCCTGTCACTGCTCCTAGGAAGGTAAAACTTGCAAAGCAGGCTTGGAGAGTAACCAGGAAGGAGTTAACTCCCTGCTTGAAAATCTGAGGTCGGTATTTCATTGCAATTTTTGTTTGTCACAGGAGATAGATCTGAAGTTCAATCCATCGGTCTTTTGCACTAATACTGATATCTTGCGTTTTCCCACAGACATATGTCTTTCATCCTAGCATCATTTTTACCAGCAGAGAAAAAGAAAATAATCTATTTTGTCCTGTAGGGTAATTTGAAGTGGAGATTTTTTGCAGAGCCAGCTGGGGGAAAAGTATTACTTTTGCATTGGTAAAATGAGTGTGATAGCAGGGTCTTACGTGACAGAGATGTGGCAATAAAGGCAGTAAGAGCTGTGATGAGGACACTCTACCTGATCTAGAAAGGGATCAAAGAAGTGGCAAAATGCCTAAAGGAACAAAACACATGTGCACACAAACACACACGCAAGGTAACAATGATCCGCGCTGGAACATCACAAACCTTCCTTCATTCACTCCTTTTCATGAGATGAGCATGCAGCTGCTGGTTTTGGAAACCAGGGCCATAGCTGAGAGCTGACTAAACATCCTGACTTGAGAAATGTCATATCAAAACTGCCATATGGCAACAAGCGCTGATTTATGCCTCAAGATAGCCGAGGGCTGCAGGAATTCAGGGTGGTCCTGAAGCCACAGATAACAGTGGCTTATCAGACATACAGGTTTTTTGTTGTATAGTAGGATAGAACTAACTTATATCCTGACCTGGGTGATAAAGCAATGTTCATTTCATCAGTCTAGCCTCAATTTATTTCTTCCTGCAGCTGGAGGCATTGGTTATTTAGTCCACCTACAACAGGGAAGCAGTTGCCGTTGGCTGAGGTTGTAGCCCTCAAGTAAAAGCTCTGCTCGAGCCACAGACTGTTGGAAAGTTTTGCATGCTGTCACTGCCACACAGAGCTCGATCTGAGGTGAACGGGATGCTGTTGCTACAGGTCTGCTAGAATTCTACATTGGAATGCATTCAGCCAGGGATGTTTTTGGATGCTATGCCCAGCACAAGTTGCGGGGTTAGATCATAGATACATGAAGGAGATAGAGCAGTCCTCAGGAGAAAAGAGAATGTGCGTCTGTGGCTGCCCTTGTGTACCAATGACATCTGTCCTTCTTTATGATGCTGTAAAAATGTTTTGATGCAGTGGATGAGATGGCAGGAACAGAGAGAACTGAGATAAGGTTTTTAACAGGCCTGAGTATGAATCATCCCTGTGGAGATTCCCCAGCAGAGTCCAGGTCTGTTCTACTTGTTAGTGAGCTCCTCTTTGCACTGCAGGTAACGGAGAGCCTGTTTGCACAGCTCCTTTAGGAAGATGTTTTTTCAGTGAGTAATAGCGTAAGAAAGAGGATTAGTCTAGATTTTTTTGTCTCCTTACAGACCCTTTGAGTTCTTGGGCAGAATGAGCTGCATATTGTGAACTGGAGGGGGGGGAGCAAAGGGAGAGGAGAGAGGGGCAATAACTTCTGGAGAAAGGTGGTAAAGCCCAATCTGTCCTAGTCAGTCAATATCTTGTGGATAACATTCCCTTGACTGTTCTCTTCTTACACAGCTCATCACAGCCAGCTCAAGGCTTGCTAGCAAAGCAGGCAAACCTGAAAAACAAGGAAGCATGGGCAAAGTTGATAATGCTGCGTTTAAGTGTTGATAAAGTAGCAGTGCAGTCTGTCCATATATTGACCTATGTGCTGCCTGAGTACCTGCTGCACTACATGATTGCCTGTGCCTAAGCATTGCTCTTTTGTTTGCATTTCTTTTCTTTTCAAGTCCCTGTGCTCTATTTAATCCTACCATTCCTAGTGTCTCTATTTAGTAATCAAGTATGATTTTTTTTTCTTTCTTCTTCTTTTTTAGGCTCAGAGATGCACATATCCAGTTATTGGAACAAAGGTTGTGCTCTGCATCTGTCAGTTCTTGAGTCATCTGGGCACTGGGGAGAGAGCCAGAAAAGATCTAGGAAGACGTGTTCAAATAGTCTTATCAGATGCTATGCTAAAAAGAGCAAGAATATAACGTGACTTGTTTGAAATGAAAGGAATGAATCAGAGCTAATTCCAGTAGGCTGAGATCACTGCTTTGAGTAATACGCTTATTCAGTTGTCTCAGGTGTTGTTTTCCATGTGTTAGCATTTTGGTCACTGTAGTAAATGAACATGTTGAATATGTAGGTGGAGGTATAAATATTCTTAGACTGTTGACACAGGAACACACCACTAGTGTTTATTGAAGCTGTTATTGTATGCAGTATCATTTAGAGCCTCTGAATTTTATCAGGGAACTCTTAAACCCCCTTTTCAGGGCTGCATGTGAGAGAATTCTGTCTTCAGCTTATGGTACGAGTAAACAATACATCCAAATGACTGATGTCTCATCTTTGTACTCAAGTTGGGGATGGAGGAATCAAATATTGTCCCTGAGAAAATGTGGCAACCCAGAAACTGAAAACTTTTTTATTTTTTGGATTCTAATTCTCAGATGTATGAGATGTTGTTGCTAAGGACAATGATAGGCACCATTTTAAACTATTCTTTTTTCTAGTGTTAGTAGACAGGCATTTATTGGTCCCATATTTCTCCCATCAAAGCATCTTTTGAGCTAAAACTAAAAGTTTCTGGGTTTTCTTTTAAATAAGAGCTGTCAATATCCCTTCTCCAGGTAAAAATAAAATTATTAGCTTCATTAAAATAACCTAATTTCTTTGCCTATTATATTTTATGAAGTTGTATTAAATGGGCTAAATGCACTCAAGGAGGACATCTGCTGATTTCCTACTGTAAAGTAGGACTAACTGTATCTAAAATATCATAGATACCTAGTTATCTGCTTTTAATAAGTTTTTTTAATGCACGATGAGAGGCTATGTGTATATTATACTGTTTTTCAGAACCTGAGGATGTACACACGAAAGATCTGTTATAGGTACTCATCCATGTAGTGCTAGATTAATGCATCCAAACCAGTCACCATAAGAAAATGACAGTGTGCACTAAAATATATAAGAGAGTAAACTGGAAGAAAACCGAAGTGTACATGCATATTCATTTTGGTTCAGATCCTTTACTCTTCTTTAGCAGCTTTGTACACAAAGCAGTAACAAAGCTGGCTGGCCTGTTTTCCTGGGAAAGGAGAATCTCAGACAGACTCTAGTTGCCAGAACAGATTATAAGCAACCTGTGTTTAAGACTAGCAGGTCCAGCTGGTCAGCAAGAACTGCTGTTGAAAGCCACTCTATGAACACAAAGATTTCCCAATGAGCTTTTCTTTTTCTTTTTTTTTTGTTTTTTGGTACTTTCTTTTTTTGGGTAAGTCAAACTGATGAACTTTTTAAGGGCACATTTCTGGTAGTACTTTGCCATTGGTATGCCAGCTCAGAAAGAGTACAGTCCAACACAATCCTGGATCAAAATAGGGACGTATTTTGTTTAGTGGTGCACTTGGCAGTGTTAGGTTGGACTCGATGATCTTAACGGGCTTTTTCAACCAAAATGATTCTGTGATTCTGTGAAATGCAACCAGTTTGGCAGTATAAATAGCTGCCTTATTTCCTGCCCCTTTCGATTTGTATAACTCCCTCTGATTTTTTAAGGTTTTGTTGTTAGCCCAGAGAGTGGGTCGTTAGAATATGATGAAAAAGTTAATATTCTAGGCATTTCTAGCACAGTTTAGGGAGTCCTGCATCAGACCAAAGATCTAGGTAGCCTACCACGCTGTCATGGTGGCCAGAAGTTGATGCCTAGTATGAAAACAGTGAAAGGTGGAATAGTACTCCCTTAGTATACTTCTGTGGCTTACAACAATGTGCAGCTCAGGGTTATCTTTAGTCAGTGACAGTACCTCTGTGTTTAATTGTCTTTAATGACTTTCCCTCGTGAATTTGAATGTCTTTTTACATCACTATTGCCCTTTTGTAATACGTTATACAGCTTAATTATAGGCCATGAGGAGATATATTCCCTTTTGTGTTTTTTTGAATATGCTAGATGATAATTGGTATTATGAAAAAAAAGGGAATAATAGTTTCTTATTCATCCTCTCTGTGCAACTGATTATACAGTTTCCTATTATGTTTCTCTGCAATTGGTTTTCCAGGCTGAAGAGTCCTAACCTTTTAATAACTCTTTGCATGCAAATTGTTTTAGACTGTAGATCACCTTTATTGACCTCCACTTTTCTAGCTCAGCTCTACCATTTTTAAGATGAGATGCTAGAACCGCACACAGTATCTGAGGCACTGAGGCACCTTGAATTTATATAGTGCTGTGTGCATTATTTCCTGTTTCCTTCCTTACTCTGCACCTCATAATTACTTTATGTTTGTTTAACTTTTTTTTTGACTCCTTCTAAGCTGATGTGCAGAGGGTTCTTTATTTGGCCTTCATGCTTCCTGCAAGGATGTTGAATATAAACACATTCTAGTTATCATTATGGAGTTAGTCCTTGGTAGGAACATTGTGACACAAGCCAAAAATACCACTGGGAAGAAAGTTCAAATCGGACTCTCCCCCTTTTGAGTTGCCTGGTTAGCTTATCCACAAAACATTCATGTACAGTTTCTAAAAATACCCCAGTGTGACATTTAAATCCACATGAGTAATTAAATTCACGTATTATTAAGGATATTTCCAGTTCTGGCAGACCCTCTGAATGTGATTTTTCCCTATCTTTTCACTACTGTTACCTGTCTTCATCTTGACATGTTGGGTAGCAAGGTGTACAATGTGCCTTGAGAGTTTCTATTAAATATTTTGCCCGACGCTTCTGTGTAAGCGCTGAGATTTGCAATTGGACATCCAATCACTGCCCTAGTTTTGGTTGTCTCACAAGGTGTCCATGATACAATAGAATACACATGAGCTTTAACAAGGAAAGTCAGGTGTGTGAACACACACAAACACATAGTATTAATCTGTGAAAAAGAGACATAGGTCACAAGAAACTAAAACAAAATATTCAAGAGAAACATAGTCCTTACCTGTAGAGAGTAAATGATGGAAGAAATACAAGGTTGAATTACTTCCTTTGTTCCAAAATGTTTTATATGTATTCATGGGCTAAACTTGACATTACCAAAACAGAATATTTGGCAACTAGTTCCCTATGTACAGCTATCTGCAAATTAAATGAAACTTTAGGTATTTTTCTACAAACATGCTGCAGCTGTGCTTTGATGAATATACTGCTCTTTGCTCCTTTCTTACATAATAAATTCTGGTATGTTTATCAGTAGTATAACATCTACCATGTATAATCCGGGTGCCAGATCTAAACAGTAGAAGTTCTCTGTGCCTGTGGACTTATCTGTGCTTTGTGTCAGGCCCCTGAATTTAAACATCATTTTAATAGTAATGAGTGATTTAGATGTTGTTGTTTCATTTGCCAGTTTGTGGAATCTTTTAGAAACATCGTAGAAGTGTACGTAGCCCCATTTTGGCCTCTGCGGTTTGCTGTTTCATGTTTAGCTTAATGAAAATTGTAACTATAGGTGTTTCCTTTTCTTATACACTTCAGATTACTTTGATACACTGTGCCAGCAACCACTGGATTTCATTTTTCTTCGTCAACTGCAGAAAATAACTCCAAATCCAATATGGGAGCTTTGTAAAGCACTCCCCAACAATCTGAAGTTATCCAGCCGAATATCTCCCTGATGTGAAGCCACTGGCAGTAATGGAGATACAGCAAGAATTAATACTGCTTTGGCATTCACTAAATCTATTTCATTTGATTTTGGCAATATGATTATGAATTTTTTAAAAATTAATCAGCCATTGTCTCCATAATCTGAACCCAGGCTGGCTATTATTATTCAAGCTGTACTTTTCTGATACTGATGAAACTTAATTGATCCCTGGACACCCTGTTGATGATAACTTATTTCCTGCTTCTACAGAAGGCCCCTGTTCCAATAGGCAATTTAAACTCGAATATTCAGCTGAAGAGCAGTCTAAGCTGACAAGGACACTTTCTGCCTTGATCTGAGCTTGAAGAAGGTACTGCACAAAGTTAAGTGGTGCCTGCTATTTCCTGGGAATAGAGAGGCCAGTAATGTAACTGGAAAGATAAGTGTGGGCTTCTATTACAGACAAGGTTCCTGCCAGCCTCTCTGAAAGCCCTGCGGAAAGCTTTCGTCCCCAGACCTGGAATTATGTGCAGTGAAGGATTGGAATTTCTTCCCTCAGCTATGTTTTTTTTGACATGGAAAGGACACCAAAGGCTTCCAGTTATTAAATCAATGTTTTCTTCAGAATATGAAATAATAAATCAGGGCATGACAATTATTTAAGATGTTTTTATAGTTAAAACAGATGAAATATAATAAATCAGCCTCCTGACCACTCTTGTCTTTGCATGTCTGGTTGTTTCCTCTTCTCCATTAACTTGAACAAGCTCATAACGGCTTCTGGGTTGCTAAGGGAGTGCCTGTCTCAGAGTACCATTTCATGCCACGTTATACATGGGATACTGCTGAAGTTTTAGTTCCCATTTCTTCCGATGCACTTTCAATTAAATGCTTCTGCTTCTTCCTTTGTGTTGGGTGTGGCAGTAGTTTGGCCACCCTAAGGCTGTATCAACTTTCTAGGACTGTTTTTCCTTTCTCTGCTTCCTCTTCTACCTGATTGTACAAGCTGCTCTGGGCTTTTTGAGTTATTGTTTAGTGGTGGGCTGTGTTCCGCTATGAAGTATGGCAGTATGATAGTAATAGGTGACGTGACTCTTCTTTTTTTGTGTATGAGCACACACAGGAATGCACAGACAAGCACAGACTAATGCTCTTGTTCTTCCATCCAAAGGAGTCCACTGAAGAGGAAGAAACTCTGGCTTTTTTGTCTAGTCGTAGCCATGGAACAGGACTGGAAATAGTTTTCCAGAGACATTGAATTTTAATCAGTTGCAGTTCCACATGGACAAAAGACCAAAGAACAGACAACATATGAAGTGAAGAGCTTAGACTTTTGCACTCATTGATTGTATGTGGGACCAAGGAATGCGTACTTTATCCAGACCACTATAGGATTTTAACCCTTTTTTATTGACATAGTCTCCAAACCATAACCATATAGAGCTCATTGTTATATCTTCTCTCTGTTTGCACTGAGAGTAGGGGACAAAAATGTCTTGGATTGCTGCCTGGTGTCTTGATCATTTGATATGGAATTTGGCCACAGAGTAACTTGACTGTACAGCACAATGTTTAGCTTTGTGCGGCCACTCTTGCTTCCTCTGCAAGCCACAGTGTGAAGAGAGGCAGTGAAAAGGTGGAGCTACTGTGCTTTGCATCCTTTTGTGAGTTGGGATTTGGCCAGGGCACAGTCTGTGTCCACCTCAGAAACTCTCTGGGTTTCCTCAGTTCGAAGAGCTGTTAATAAGTCAGTCTAGCAGACAAGACAGTGAAAAGCTGTGTGATAACCCTTGGCTTGCCAGCTAGAAAACAGAGAGAATAGAAATCTCTAGATGTCCTACTTCACTTTGCCTCAAGTTATATAGATCTTAGATCTTGAGCTCTGGTCCAGGACTTCAACCTTTCTGCCAGCAATTCATTTGTTCTAATCATGATTTTCCTTGATTCTTTGAGCCATTTGCCTTGTATTTATCATCAAATAGCTCATTATCTTGTAGCAATAGTACTGTGCAGCTAGGTAAGAGAATCTGCCATCTCGGTTTTTGCTCTTGCAGAAGAAATACTTGAGAAGATCAACAGCATCTTCTGTTTTGTAAAGGATAACTATATTACATGCTTCAGTATGAAATAAATGTGATTAACAAAAAGAAAGAATTTATGCATGAAAATCACTATTTTAGTTAAACACAACTACAATTGTCAAACAGGTGGTCTTGTCTGTGTTCTTTTTCAAAAACTGCTTTATAATTGCTCACATTATTTCTTGGTGATTATTGTACATGAAGAAAAGTGTGATTACACTTGTCACCCACAGTGATATTCCTTTTCAGAAATTATACAACCTTGTACCCTACTGAGAAATAAATTAAAAAGCACTGGGATTTATTCCCTGAGTTGAATCTTCAGTTAAAGTTACAGTTGCTCAAAGTATTGTTTATTTACCTTTCACAAACTTAGAAAAATGCTAATTAGAATATGTGTAATGACATTTTTGATGGCATTGTAAGAAAATGTGTATATATAATACTCACCTGGAAACATTGCAATTAAATTTTGTGAGACTTGCTATACTCTTTAGTTCATTGTGTTTCTTTACATGCAGATCAGAGATCTTATTCTCCTTTCCCACTTGTATATAAATGTACTCAGGCATTTGGAGCTGCACTGCTCTAATACTTTCATTAGAAGAAGTAGCAGCCAAATGCAAGTGGAGACTGAATACCTGGTGAGATTTCTGCTGACAATGAAGTGGAATTCTGTTGGAGGTGCACCAGCAGAAACAATCATCAGACATTGCAGACAAGACAGAAAGAGAAGAACTGACTTATGGTCGGCATTGTCTATATCAAGAGCAGTTCTTGTGCTTTTGATGAGACAGAAGAGGACCAGATTGAGAAGAGCACAGCCAAGGGTTAAAGACATCATCAAAAGATCAGTCAATATAAATTCATTGCTTTATGAGTAATATTGTGAGGATTATGTTTCATGACATCTGTCCAGCTGAAGTAAATGCAGGAGGTGTCACAAGACCTTAATAAAATTAAGAGCCAAGCTAAGTGCTAGGGATAGCTTTCAAATTATTGAGTGGAATCCTCATGGAAATAGCTAATATAAGGGCTGTATGTATTTAGGGATACCCTAGGGGATGCACACTGAGTACTAAAGACAAGAGCTATTGAGGCATGCCTCAGAAAAGAAGAAGAAAAAAGATAGCATCATTGGTGCTATCAGTAATGGCCAGGATTCAAGGGATTTTGCAGTTCCACATGTTCTGGAAGGGGACAGTTTTGTTTGGTTGTCCTTCTTTACATCAGACAGTGTTTCTTTGTCAGGACCAAAGACCAGGAGGTAAGAGGCTTACCTTGAGCGAGGTGGAATCTTCTTCTAGCATATAGAGAAGGAAGGAAGGAAGGAAGGAAGGAAGGAAGGAAGGAAGGAAGGAAGGAAGGAAGGAAGGAAGGAAGGAAGGAAGGAAGGAAGGAAGGAAGGAAGGAAGGAAGGAAGGAAGGAAGGAAGGGAGGAAGGGAGGAAGGAAGGGGTCTTAGCTTTTATTAATGCTGCAAAAAGAGCCTTCACATACTGTGCAATAATAGCAAGAAAATAAAACTTTAATGAATTTTATATTGTGCTTCTGTATTGTTAGTGCTTCTTCAATGGAAAAAGAAAAGGAAGATTGGAAATATAGGCAGCAAGTTACATGTTACAATAAGCATAGTAATGAGACTATAAATATACTAAACTGTTGTAATAAACATAAATTTGAAAATGTAAAATAAGCTTCTGAAAGCAGAACTATATTGAAATATCATAAAACATCTCATTAAAAATTTGGATACTTTATTTTCGAACTTCCACTTCTACCCTTTCTTGATGAGACAAATAATAAAGAAAGATGATGATTTCTGGTTGGTCACACAGTCCAGTAAAAGTTTTAAGATAGTTATTTTATATAAGAAAGAATGAAGGGTGAATTGAAGCTATCACATTATAAACTGAAATTAAGATTCATAAAGTACCAACGAATTGTCATGTTTCACATCCACCCTATTATTTTCTCCATAAACAGAAGGTTATATTGTGAGATCTTCTCTCCTGCTGAGAGCAAATACATACAGACACAATTTCCCTAAGTAACTGCAGTTTCACCTGTTGATATATGCTATGGAGTTGAGGCCTGAAGATTGTAGTATCATTATGACATGGAAGTCATATTGAAAAAGACAATTACACTCAGAGTTATTACAAGCCACCCAGGATCTTACAACTCCAGAAAGGGATTTTTGCATAAATACAACACTTCAGGAGAAACAAGGATAAAATATGATGACTATTAAGTAATGACAGGGTAGTGCAACCTGGAGGTCACTGGAGGTGGAAAGATTGCTGGATGATTTATTTTGAGTAGCAATGTCTTTTTTCTTTTTTTTTTTTTTACACTGAAGTAGCAGTGGTAAGTCGTTGCTGAAATAAAGACAGTTCTTGCATGTCAAACAAAGCAATGGATTGAAAGTTGTGAGCTTTAACTATGACCATCAGGAGAGCTTTTAGCTTTAAATTTAGCCTCAATGAGATGCATCTGAGATGAGGTAATCATGAACGGTTTAAAAATCCTCTCACAAAGACAGATGGCTTCTATAGAAAAATGAAAGCATCACTTTGGTCATTCGTCTATCAGACATGCTTCATTTCACAGAAACAAGCTGTACTGTGTCAGAGGCAAGCGAAATTGAGCTAAATCAATGGTACCTGTCAAGATTGACAGATACCGTCTTGCTTGAAATATTGATGGGAAATATGGAAAGTCCCATTCAAATACTTGAATAAATGCTTAAAAATAATCCTCAAAATAGGTTTCTTTCTTATACAAGCACTAGACAGTAAAAAGGATACAAGAATATGTAGAAATTAGCAGCAGTATCGTTACCAAGTAACTGTTTGTGTTACAGTACTGGAGGCAAGCTAAAGAGATATCAAGGCAGAGAGTGGGAGTCTGCCTTCACTCTTTCTTTAAATCAGTTTAGGTTGGGAGTTCTTGAAGTAAAAATGAAACTATAGTCCTTGAAATCAGAGCAATTACTGTGTTATGGTCAAGCACATTTAAGGAGAATCAGGCTTAGTCATTTCACAGAGATTTCAAATCCATGCTCGTAGTGTTCCACTAGCAGTTATTCCTCATGGCTTTCTGGTCTGCTGCTCTTCATTCTTCCTGTGCTGCTGTATAGTGCTTGTGTGATTTTCTCCACTCTTTTGAGTCTGTATGAAACATGGGTTTTCATCCGTGGGAGTTGTTGACTAGCTAGTTTATATCAGATTTTACTCCCCTCCAATCTGTACAAAGTCTACAACAGGATGGCATTCCCCTGAACTTCTCGGAAAAAAAAAATGCTGGAAAGCAAGTTCTTGCAGGCTGTTGAGCATTTACTGCTCTGCTTTGTGTGTACAATGTGGGTCACAAAAATATTACATAGTTTGCACATGACTCTCCCACCTTTACAGCTCTGTATTACACCACAAGGCTGGAATGCAGTGATGTAAGTGGTTTTATCTAGTGAGAGGAAGATCAGCAGGGATTAGAAGCTCCAAAGGGAGCAGCAGAGCAGCCGAGACTGTGAGGAATGGCTGGTAGGGCACATGTGTTAGTGTTTATTAGCTGTGCTTATGCCATCTGCTGAATGAAAAGAAACAGCAGGGGACCAGTCACACTGGCTGGAAAAGATGTAAGAACAGTGCTATGACTGGCCTAGATAGCTCAGCTGAAAGGGAAAGAGAGACAATCAGGGTGTTTGTTACTGATGACTAATTGCTGAAACACGGCTAGAGTGCACGCAATATTAGAAATGGTGAGATCGCCACTGGATTTCGCTTCTCCCATTTCTTGAGACTTTTCTGTGAAACTGTCAGAGGAAAAAAAGACCTGAAATCACTACATCTAATCACAGGAGACAGTTAACGTCATTGAAAGGTCTTTAGCCCTGGGAATTAGTATCTGGCATAAAACTTCTCAAATCATTGACAGATGATGTAAATTAGAGCTTGCAGCTTAAATTAAAAAGACTAGAGGAAAAGAACACCAAAGTTATAAATCCAAGGCTTTTGAGTTAAGGAAATGTCAGAACTAAGACACACGTAGACTATGTGTGGTTCTAGCCTGGGAGACACAAAACTGGTTATAAATAAAGCAAAATTTGCAATGGGAAGGGTCAAAGTAAACACTTAAGAGCAGAGGTACTTTTAAGCTGTAGGAAACAAGAGAGCAAACAATGGAAGGCGAAACAGCATAGGGCAATGAATTGCTATTCGAAAATATTGTGGAACGACTCATCGGGTGTTTAAATGCCTGTTAATATGGTAAGAACTTTAGATTTTGATCAGTACGTATAAGTGAAGGAACTTTATATGAACCTTACTGCATTAAGCTGAATTTTCAAAATTACTTAAATGAAAGATTGCCCTATCTCAGCAATAAGCTCCAGCTTCTTTAGAAAGTAAGATTTAATGCAGTGACATTAATCTTGCAAGTACATTTTTATTCCCCAAATAAAACTGGAGAGAAGGAGAAGAAATTATGATATAAAGGAACTGGAATTGAAGAACTAAAATGGCTTAGCCAAAAAATGTTCAGTATGAACATTCTGTGTGTATTTTCTGTGCCACCTGGAGGTAACCAAGTGCCCAGGGGGCTGTTCTCAATATCTACATTGGCCATTGACTAAAAAGTATAAATCACAAAAGTGATTTTTTTTCCTATGCATAGTATTGACTGGTAGTATTTCTTTGTAATGTCACAACATATTTTTGAATGAAATATAAAGTGGAGACACAAATCTGTTTTCTTACATGTGTGGAAATCTTAAAGAAGTTATTAAAAAAACGTGTGAATAAAAATTTCAATATTGTATGCAGCATTTACAAGGAGCAGTACTAAAATGAGTTAATTTTGTTACATTCCTGTCTTTATGCATGATCATAGAGTCATAGAATCACTAGGTTGGAAAAGACCTGTGAGATCATTGAGTCCAACTGTACCTGTCCACTACTAAACCATGAGAACCTCATTTACCAATCTTTTAAATACCTACAGGAATGATGACTCAGCCACTTCTATGAACAGCCTATTCCAGTGCCTGATAACCCTTTCCGTGAAGACATTTTTCTTGATGTCTAACCTGAACCTCCCCTGGTGCAACTTGAGGCCATTTCCTCTCATCCTTTCGCCTGTCACTTAGGAGAAGGGACCAACACCCACATCGCTACAACCTCCTTTCAGGTAGGTGCAGACAGTCATAATGTCTCCCCTCAGCCTCCTTTTGTCTAGGCTAAACAACACCAGTTGCCTCAGCGGCTCTTCATAAGACTTGTTCTCCAGCCAGTAGCCTTCTTAAAACAACTCTTTCATTTAATTTTGGATTGGACATTAGGAAAAACTTATGATTTAGTAGTGGACAGGTACTTTTGGACTTGATGATCTCAAAGGGATTCTGTGATTCTATGATTCTGTGATTTTGCTGTTCTACATGTTCTGCTTTGGCTGAATAGTTGTATCATCTGAAATAACACTTATCTCCAGCCGCTCTTCTGTTGTCAATTGTGCTTTCATGTTCTGATTTATAGTCTTCTGCCTGATTCCTGCTTTAGCTGATTTTTCAGCAGTGTAACGCACAGTAACATCAGTGTCTGTAAGAGTGTTAATATTTTTTGCAAATAAAGACGGCGGGCAGAATACTTTAATTATTTGGCAATAGAGAAGCCATTAGCGTATTTCATTTCCATAGAGTCATGAGGCTTCAAGCATTGATTACTTAGGACTTTCTTTTGATATTAAACAAACAATTGCTTGCTTGCTCTTCCAACAAGATGCACTATCACTTGGAATAATAGTCGAATCCCTTATTTTTTTTAAAGACAATGAGAGAAATATGTTATCTGTCTTTCCAATTTATTTTGCTCAAAATGGGTTTTCATAGGGAATAAACTAAAAAAATTGAAGGACTGTTGCGGCCCACTTTTCTTTTCTTTTCTTTTTTTTTAAAACAGCTGCTTTGAATATAAACAGCTGTGCATACTCTGTCAAGGCTTTTATGATTGTAACACAGGGAATGCTTCTTATCCTAGTGCTGGGTCACATAGCTAAGTGATGATCATAAAGAAACTTGAGAAGGCAGAAAAACAGATATCTTATAAAGGCAGGCTCTGCCTAGCATAAAGGGTTTTTTTGTTGGAATTAACTCTAAAGCTCATTCCCTAGATTAAATCAGGTCTTTCTGAAGCCATCTTTGTATTATTTTTTGGTTTAGTTTCTTGTCTAGGTGTTTCAAGCCCACACAGGAAAATGTCTGTTGAGAAAACTAAAAACAAACGTAAGCATGAGGCCAATTAAACACCAATTTAATCTCATGCTCAAAGATTATTAAACTATCATCTTATAATCACAGATATGCTAATTGCACTGCAGTTGACAAATAAAAAAGCATTTTACACGTATTATGGGGGATGTACAAGTTAATATAAATTCATATATTGACTAGTTATAATTTTTGGTTGTGTTCAGGATTATTTAATTAACTTCATAATTGTCAAGTAAAAAGAAGCGAAGCATGCAATCCAAAATCATGCCAGTGAAAAATCTCAATTAACTGTAACAGACTTTGGCTGACATGTGTACTGCTATGTGTGTGAACAATACTGAAGTTAAAAAATAAAAGATGAAAATTAGGAGGAGCTCAAAGGAGGATCCTGGAGGAGCCTGTGGAGAGAGGGACATGATGTTAACATTGTTAGGTGGATAACTGATGTCCCTGAACTTGCAAATGCTTATGTCAAAAATATAATTCAAAATGTTCCATATAGGAAAAGAACTCCAAAGCAAAGGAAAAGACCTTTTCAGATTAATACTGTTCTGTATACTGAATGTGGCACAAAAAGTACTCTGGAAGAAGCAGTATTGTATGGTCATGGGTTATGATCCTCTGTACAACCCTCTTTAGTCTTCTTCCACAAGAAGTTTGAGATCAGTTAAATGTTGCTATGTGCTATCCAAGGGCATGGTGAAAAAAGATAAAACGCAGTTCAGAAAGTCGATATAGATAGTGTCGAGGTTCAAAAGACAGTCACAGCTCTTCTACCGTAGGCTTTCAGAAAAAGATACTTCAGAAACCATGTCTTATATCATGGGGAAAACAAGGGGACGACCAAGACATTTTTGTTGTTATAGATGCTGATACCTAATTTGGAGGATTGGTCATTCACATGTCCGCCAAGCTGTGGTGACTTTCATGACTCAATAGAAGTGGGAAATCAAAACTGTCTACAGTGGACAATTTAAGGAATTTATAATATCAGTTCAAATCACAGTGCTGGCCTCTCAGGGACTGGAATTTATTACTCTGTTGCATTAGGCTGTCTGTGTGAGATAAGATGAGGCCAGGAGGACAAATTTTAATTGACCAGGGTAATTTGCACAAATCATTAGAAGTGACATTTATTCTCAGCCTCAGCAGAGACCAAAAAATGCAATGGACAATCACAGCTTTATTTATGCTCTTTACTTTGGAACCAAAATCCACTAACCCTTGTTTAAGGCAGATGACAGAATTTTATTGTTGGACTATCTTACAATTCAGTTCCATCTGCCACACCGTTTCTGTGATAAAACAGGGGTCCTGACCTTAAAAACACCTAAACCTGTCACTATCACAAGTAATCAGAAAAATTCAAAATATAAAATTCCAATGATAAAATAAATCTAGCTTCATGATACCTCGAAGTATTAGCTAATACCAAAAGTGATATCTTTTTTCAAATGCACTTGTCCCTACCTGAGTAAGGGAAAAAGAACTGAACAAATCTCCCTGGAGTTCAAAAACTACAGTTTTCTAACTGGCTTACCACTCATTTGTAAGCAAATGAAGTACAGTCTGGGCAGATATTTTCTCTTTCATTTTATCAAGTATTTCATTGTGCTGGGTCAGTATGAATACAGTCTTTTGGCGTATTCCTGAACTACTTACTTCTACTCTTCATTTCACTGCGGATTTTATTTTTCAAGAGAGACCTATTGTTAGAGTACAAGTAACTGCTCTGTCAACAAGTTGCAGACTAATATAAATCAGTGAGTAAGGGAAAAAGGATTCCTGCATTGGAAACCATCACACCACTCTCCTCCAGCTGGCAGTACTGGGAGCAGGACATTCTCACCCTGCACGCTTAGAAGTCCTGGTTTGGTATATCCATAAATTCCTCTTCAGTCCTCAACAGAAGGACGATCCTCCACATGAGCACGTTGTAGTAGTGGAAGGTGTTTACAGAGGCAATTGGCTTTCATGGATGTGCTATGTGCAGGCAATGCTTTCATGTGTGGACAGAGCTAAGGAGACCTTACTGTGATGCCAGAGCTCAGGTGAGACCATAGTGTGGCAGAGGCACGCAAGTGTTGCACACTTTACAAAACATCCTTTATACTAAAGAAATGGGCTGAGATTCCCCCAAGTCATAACCTGTGGCACTAGGAAAGGGGTCCGGGAGCCAGGATCGCTTTACATAATGATCGTTGCCATATTCAGCTGAGAGTGACTCCACTTTGATGTCCTTTCTTAACTGGGTAGCAAGGAGTGGAAACTGGCTGTGTGGCACCCACCCTGCTTCGAGCACAGCTGAGGGTCTGGAAGCCAAGACGTGCTGCCAAAGAGCAACCTCCCTGCTTCAGCCCCAAATGCAATGAAATCCTCCCTACCCACTCTGAATGAGTCAGGGAAATACAGCATCACAGATCCTGCTGGTTTTCACTGAGCCTGTGCCAAGAGTCTCTGGTATACACCCTGACCCTGCTAGTTTAACATTCAATGGCATCTCAGCGGTATGCAGTGCAAGAATACTGTGAGAGTGATTGTCCACTGGAGCAGGTTGCCAGAAGATGTTGTAGAGCTCCTTGGAGCTACGCAAAACCTGGCTCAACACAGCCCTGGTCAAGCTGCTTTACCTGATCTTGCTCTGAGCAGTGGGTTAGGCTAGATGAACTCCTGAGGTCTCTTCCAACCTCAACTATTCTTGAATCTGTGATTCTGACAGTCCAGGTATTTGCATGCCCAAACAAAATTCCAAAATGTAATTGAAACAATATTGTCTAATCCTAAAATATATTTTGCCTGCAATTTAATTTCTGACCCAGTTGTTCAAGGCATGGGTGAATGCATATAGTAATTATAATCGAAAAAGTTATGTCTGTAACACAAGTCACAAATACTCTTATTCCTGCAGAAACTGAATTAAATTTACATATTTTAAGAGGCAATAGGTGAATGGAAGTACCTAAGAGGAGGAAAGAAAGGGTTATCAGGTGATTTTGATGCAATGCCATTCTTGATTGTGTTTATTAACATTTGTTTACTAAAATGGTTTACTTATTTTCTTCTCACCTAATTAAAATTAATTACAAGAGGAGTAATTATGCTTGCAGTCAGACCTGCTACACTGAGCGTATTATTTACTCGAGCTCTAATTTTACAGCAGCATCAGATGCTGCAGTATTGGATTTTAATATGTGGAAACTCATTTCATTTCTAAAATGAAATTACTTATGCTGTGTGTAATTTCTGAGACTTTTGAGAGCCATTTTGTTCAAGAGTGAGATAATTTGCCACTTTACCATAGCAAGATGGAATTTAAGTTGAGGAGCTAGCTGTGCTGTAAATATACACTTAGATCATATTACTGTCCTTTTAGAATAATCATTTTGTAAACATATATATGTATCACTGACTTATCCTGGGCACATATGGAAATATTTGTTCGGCTGAGAAACAGGACATACCTTGTTTGAACAGGGTATGAACATATTGAAATCAGCAAGCATGGTTTCAGTATTATATAAGGAAATAGTTTTTTCATACTAATATAACTGTTTGTTTATGTCATATTATATATTTCATAAGAAATGTTAACTTTAAAAATATAGTTTGGTTTTCCTAAATGCAAGAGGTTCAGCTCTTTATCTGGAAAATAAAAATAGGTGTTTGTATCTCAGTAAAGTATAAATTTTCTTCTTGCATTCAGAGGTGATATATAGAAACTAAAAGCTCAAAAGAATTGTAAAAAAATCTGCTAATGCACTCATCAACCTCAACCTGCAACATGAGACTGACATTCAAGTTGATGTCTACGTGGATGGAGTTGTGTTTTTAAAAATTGTTCTGGTGAAAAGGAAATGAACAAAGTAAGTATTGGATCAGCTGATCAGGAACTTGCAGCCCAGCAGAGCTGAGGCTACTCTTCTCTCTCCGTATATTTCTTGTTCAATCTAGTTACCAGATAAAATGTACACTATGATTACTTTATTAAGAAGTAATACAATAATTTAAAGAACAAATTGGCCAGTGTCTACTGAGCACCAGTGATGAAATTAATGGAACATAGCGACTGAGAACAGAAACTGAACTTTATCTTTATTATCCAAGGAGGTATTTGCTCTATAAACTAATAACATCTGAATAAGACTAAGCTATTCAGAAATAACAATTGCCCTGAGAATGAAAACAAATAATCAACTTTCAAAATCAAGGTCCGCTGTATATTTATTTCAGATTGCCACAGCAATTCTCTACAAGAGTTCTGTAACGAAAATGCCCATTTTCTATAATTATTTATAAATTATATTCCTGCTAGCCTACTAGACATGCATGCTAAAATTAAAGGAGTGTTTTGCTTATCCTCATTGTGGTAGCTCCTATTTCAGCTGAAATAGGTTGTTAAAAATTGGAACAATATAATGGATGTACCATATTGTTTGTTTGGCTTTTTGTATATTTTAATATCTAGGTAATGTTGCAAGGCAACATAAAAAAATCTAACGAGACTAATAAAAAACTCAGACACATATTTCTCTTTGATTGAATTTTCTGATTATCTAATTCAAACAGAACACACTATGCTCTTTGAAAATGTGATGCACAGCAAGAAGTGGAGCACTGGAAATGTAGCAATGATATTGCATATACACCATTCATTAAAAAGGACCCAAAAAGCAAAATGTAATTAAAAATGCAGAATTGTTTTAAATTTCTTTGATGGAATTAAATAAATATTGTTTTCTTTTCTTCGATAAAGGTCCTAATGCCCTAAGAGTGCTCCAAGTATTTTTAAAACTTGTGAGGGTAAAAGGAGAAAATTAAGAGCTAGGCTATGTTGAATAATGCTTTTCAACTATAGAATTTTGAAAATAAAGTAAACAAGTCTCTATTGCCAGGCTTTAGATATATACCTAAGAACTATTACTTATTCAGTATTTAAGTGAAAGGCTTGTGCTCCTTTTCCCCAAGAAAAAAATTAACTAAAGTCAACATCAGCCATTTGCAAATCTTTTTTTTTGCAGATGGCCAAATATACAAAGTCAATTTGTTAGCTTTTTTTCAACAGGAAAGAACAAAGAGAGGATGCCATCAAATGAGCTTTCCGATTTCCTCTTGAGGTATTTGGCCTTACAGCTATTGAATGGTGCCCTTCTTAAATGGGAAATATTCTGAGCTGGAAGTTCCTGCATCACTTTGTTTTTTCATGAGTTTCTTCAAATCTGTTTGATCTTCCCTTGGAAAATTTGAAAACACCATCCTTTAGTAAGGTTTTCCTACCAATCTTTCCAAAGAAAGGGAGAAATTCAGCTCCGTGGAAATAAATTCAGGATGGAATTGAGATTTCACTGAGAGTTTAATGGCCAGATTTTTACATCTCAAAGATTTTGATCATAGCTTTTTGTCTATCTTATTTTCTTGGTTGTCTCAAAAATGTAAGTAATGTACAACTAATTAAAGCATGGCTTACTTCTGTACGGGACTTCTAATGTGCAAGTGAAAAGATATGGAGACCTTACATTCCACAGGAGGGAGCCTCTCTCCTGCTAAGCTTGGAGCACGACTTTAGTATAGGATCTTTTTCTCTTTTGAAATCTGTGTAGAAAGGCTGCCCTTTATGCCATTTATGTAAATTTGAGATATTTATAACAAAACACTGAATTCTTTTTCAAAGATTCCACCCAAGTTTTAATATTCTTGTCAATTTTGCACTGAAAACTATTGTGTTTTTTTTTCTTTAAATAAACTAATAGTTTGATAAGAAGTTGAAATAAGTTTAAACTATACTTTTTCAGAAACAAGAAACTATTTTGGATGAGACTTCAAAATTCTTAATGTGAGGCTTTTATAGAATAATTTTTAAATTCATTAACCAGCCTTGCTGAAAGGAGTAGATTTGTAGTTGTACACCTGAAAGTAGTATTTTTCAACTACAATGATAAAATTTTAAAAGCTACTTCATCTCTTTTTTTTTTTTCCTAGAACCATTGACAGGTCTTCCTGCAGAAAGAAAAAAACCAACTTTCTCAGGGCTCTTTAGCACATTTTATGCAATGCGAAAAAAGTCTACATGACTAAAGACATCTGCATCTCAAGGTCTCAGGCTGCTTTGATTTAAATGTCTTGTCACCTATTATCTTAGTAGATCTATTTTATGCAAAATCTTAATGAAATCTGCTCACTTTTTGCATAATCTGTGTATTCTCAGTGCTAAGTGAATCCTCACAGCAGAAGAAGTGTTGGCCAAATATAGAGAGTTGCTCTTATTTCACGATTGGGCAGAAAAAAAACCCCAACATTTGGGAGGGTAAGTCCTTATTATTGTAATTGTTACTCCTACTGCTACTCTCAATATTAAGAATATTATTATTACAACAATAATTACTAGTAACAACCATAACAGAAGCAATAGTAAGATTTTGGAAAATATGTTTCATGTTTCCTTTGAAAGGCTATTTTCCAACAAAAAAACGAATCAAAAGGAAAATGTCTCTCAGAATCTATGAAGCGGTTGAATAGGTATTTTGCTTTTTGTGATGATGATCCCATTACAGCTTTAACTCTTTCAGACTCAAAATTCTTATTCTTTAATATTATGCACATAAAGACCATGTATTGAAGTATGATACTTTGAAATCTTTGCACACTTACAAAAATCTGTGGGCTTCAGTGGGGTCACAGTTCCTTTCCTGCTGAAATACACTAACACAAAATAATCCTTAAAGGGATTAGGGCAGGAAGCCCTAAGTGAGGAAATCTAATGCCTGATAAAGTGAAATGTCATATTATTTTGTGGGCATTTTTAATTTTTTTTTTTTTCCACCAAAAATGAAGCAGATCTCCACCCTAACAAGGAACAATCTGATAAAACCTCTGTCTGAGAACTTCTCTTTTCTGGTTTTTAGCTGGATTTTTAGCATATGTTATCTGCATCAGGGACAGGGAGAAAGTAGTTCAAATAGGTCAAGTGCCCTGGCAGAGATTGTAACGCAGATTGGTGCTGGAATATGGATGATCTAACACGTTTCTGTAAGCTGTTTCAGCTGAAGTTACAATCTCACAAGTCTTTTAAAGATTTAATAAGGTCTCTCAGAAGCCATCTAAATATTGAAAGTGAAAGAGATGCTGCTGCATATTTTATAAGATATTTTTCAACTACAACGATAAAATTTTAAATGCTATTTCATCTCTTTTTTTTTCCTAGAATCACTGACACAATAATTGTTCTACAGCAATCTCAGACTCAGGATCCATTTAATAATGTGGAGAAGAGAATACATCAACAAGGGAGGGAGCAATCCAATGCTGTTTGTTTCTTGTTGGAAATTTCCCAGGAGGGCCATGTGTAGAAGAAGAGTTTTAACTCTTTATATTTTCGCATATTAACTCTGGTCAGAAATTTAACAGTATTTGCTTAAAAATATATTAGACAATAACATCTGCACACACACTAAAATTTTTTATTTTCACCATTTCCATGTTGTAAATTGATCCATATAGTACCAAGTGGTAAAATTTAGAAATTCAGTGGATGATTTAAAATTAGAGTGATATAGATAAAAATATTTTCTCAAAATGAGTGTTACAAAGCAAAATTTAAAATGTACACTGCTTACAGAAAACAGTGATAAGGGGAAAAAATATTACAGTTAAATTGATTGTTTTACTCTACTGTCACAAGACTTCATTCAAACAGCAGAACCATGAAGTATGTGTTTTCAATGTAAAATGTAAAATCAGCCTCCATTTTCCTTATAAAGTGAGATGGACTATGTTTGGAGTGTATGAGTTGTGAACTGCCTTCCTGGGTTTCTTGCTTCTATAGACCACTGTTCCCCTCCAGAAAGGAAAGTTTACCCGCATCTCAAAAGCTATAATTGAGAATCTGATGTACATCCTCACTTCTATTTTTTTTTTAATGGTTTAAGCCAGTGTTTACATTATACTGCAAGAGCAGAGGTGGCCCATTTTACCATTTGCCAGCTCTGCTATAAGCTGTCACCTAGCAGAAGGACGAAGAGGGCAGTTCCTAAAAATACTGTGACTAGAATTGCCTTACCTTATGTTTCCGGTACTTGTGATTAGCAATATGGTTAATTTTTTTTGCTAGTTTTATTCCTACTAAAATAATAATTGAAGCTAAATTGATCTTTAAATTTATTGTCAGGAATAAATTTCTCCTCATGCCAGATTAGCAGAGACTTCAGGAGTTTTCTGCTGCTTTTGTGGCATGAGTCGTTGCCCATCTCTTATTATTGCCTGTGCATTTTCACCCGTTAAAGTCCCTGCTTTTGCAGGAATCTAGGGCACTGAAAATGTTCACAAGCTCTCTTGCTCTTTACCCGTAGGAGACCATAACCTTTCTGTCTGTTATTCTTAAACTAATGGCCCTAAATTTGCTACACATTTCTGATGGTGGTGAACCCATTCCTCCTCTCCTAAAGGGAGACTTCAGGGCAGCTGATGTGATTCTGATTACTGAATGTTATGAGTGTCGTGATCTTTTCCAACACCCGATATTCCTAAATCAATAGTTTCTGCAGAAGATTCTTTTCCTTAGCATGCATAAACTCCTAGTGGAAAAGCTAGACCTTTATGTGGGAATCCATTTTAATGCTTTGAGGAGAAGCTTTCAAAATGATTCTCATTTTGGTCATAAACCAATTCTTTCAGAAAATACAACCAAAGTTCAGAAAACTAAATTTTGATTCTGAATTTATGATTAATTTAGTCTTTTTTCCCGTGTGGAAATTCTTTGTTGAATTGTCCAAACTTACGTGCTCCTACCAAAACAATATCTGAATTCTCCATACTTTGGACCATCCAGACTTGAAAGTCTGTCTTGCTAAAAGATAGGCTTTGGACCAACAACTTAATTTTGCATCTGATGCAAGAATCACAAGTGAAACTATACAGCCTGTATGAAATGTTCATTCTAGCCTTACAACTTGAGACCATACAGTGTAATGGAGCCTAAATTGTGTGCACAGAAGCTTTGATTTCCTTTTCTCCTCCATTTAAAAGTTCATATTTCAAAAGGAAATACTTTAAAGATTGGTTCAAACAAATATTTTAGCCAACTGCACTTAACTTTCTAGGTTGAAAGTAATGGTGAGATACACTAAATTAGCAGTACTTTTTTTTCAGAGGAAAATCTAATGGAAAAAGTTTTGCAAAAAACAAATGCCTGTGATTAAGTAATTTCTTTCTCTAATTCCATATACTGTTTTCAACTATTCCCACTCCTTCCTCCTTAGCTCTTCAGTTTCATTCTGCAAAATAACCTCCCACACTTTCTTAATAGTAAAGACTAAATAAACCTTTTCCATATCCCTCTGTTCTTAGCTCAGAATTGCTATATTTATAGCAAATAAAGAATTTGAATGAGACTTTTTTTAATAGTCTTACATTTCCTATTATAGGCCTGTTCCTATTAATTAGAAATATCCTCTAATTTGTTTTCTAACATTGTCCATAGCATTAGGGGAGACCCTAAAATGACTTGTTGAGAATAAAAACCAGGGGACCAATAATTAGTGCTCCTGAAAAGGACAGACTTATTGCAAACAGCAACAGGGTCTGCTTGAAATAGAAATATATAAAGGCCCAATTTATACCTCAAAACTAAATAATCTTCATTGCATTCTTAAGAGATCATTAGGAAAACCGAGGTGTTATGCTTTTAAAAATGAAAGAGAAAGACTGCTACTGAAACAGAAATCATTATATCCTGATTTCAGGCGAAATAAATTATATTATTAACAGATCCATGGGCTGGCTGCATTGATCAGTCAGATAAATTGACAACATGAGCTTCTTCTATGAGATATAGGTGTTTTTGAAAATATGAATAGTCAATGTGAAAACTCCCCACATGGTTATTTAGAGATCTGAAAAAAAAATACAGGTAACTCTGTAAAGAACAACACAGCGAAGCCAGCTGATATAGGAAACTGTTCTTTCTGTTTCCATGTTGATTTGATTTTTTTAACAGACAAATCAGTTAATAGTTGTATAAATCATCTAAATTAGATTAATTGCAACATAATTGGTTTAGTTTGATGGAATCATGTTTTGCATACTGATTAGCCTGGTGAGATCGTTAGTCTTACTTTCTAACTAAATGTGTTCACTTGCAGAGGTGTTTGTAAAGCAGAGACTTAAGAACACATGGATTCTAATTTCGTATCCTATTTTATAACAGCAACCATAACTGAAATTTCAACTTTTCTGTGTGTACTATATAGCCAACCATAAGTAAAATTCAGCCCCTGCATTGTCACAAAGTCTGTCTCTCAAAAGCCAAGTACACATGGAATTATGAAAATAAAAGCAAAATCTAACACAAATCGGGAGTTATATAATCGGAGAACATAAATTTGCTGCTCTGAAGTACAAACCTTTCTCTGATTAACAATGTTTTAGTTATTGCTGAGCAGTGCTTACACAGCACCACAAGCTTTTCTGCTCATTACGCTGCATCGCCTACAAGTAGGCACAAGAACTGAACAGTACTTAGCTGCCTATCCAGGCTAATCCATGACAGAGAGCAGTGATCTGACTGCATGGAAACATATGGGATGTTCTAGAGTCTTTGAAGCTGATGCCAAAATCTAAGAGCAGTAAAGCGGATAAATGGCTACTTACAGTCAATTTTATACAGTGTCAGTGAAAAGTAATTGAACAGTCTCATAATAAATTTAAGCAAGTGTGCTATAATTGAGGTCACTTTGTATGAATTTAGGAACAACTGATCTCAAGTCACACAATTAACTTTGTATATTTTATGATGATGATATATTTTACAGAAATGATTACCCAGGCAAGGTTGTTTGAACTGCTTAGATCAAGGAACATGAATAATACAAAATCAGTGTAGCACAAGCCAGAGATACCAAACTGTAATTGTAAATAGAGAATTTTCTCTCATGGACGGCTCTACCGAGTCTTTGGAATTATAAGTTTTTGTAGGAAATCTGAAAACATGTTGCTTTAGTCTTTACAAATCAAAAATTCTAGTGAGTCTTTTAAAGATAAGGTAATCCAATACAAAGTAATTTCAGCCACTTCATGATCTCAGTTCATTCAATCAACAAGACCTGGCCTTTCTCATGAACAAAGTGTAGATTTGTGCTCTAATAATGATTTCTAAAACAAATGTCTTGGCTCTGTCCCATTAGATATCTGGCAGTAGGAGAAAGAATTTTTGGGATCTCAGATTCCTCTTTCAGCTTTAACAGAAAAAGAATACATGTGGGTGGGTGTGAATAACCCATAATGTATAAGCTGTTTACTGGGGATACAGTAATGTATGAGGAAGGAAATACTTTAGTAACTATGATTTATTTCCCATTTTAGATATTTATATTTCTGGTGCAGAAGTTAACTGGATGTAGTCATTAAACACCTTTGCTTCAAAAGAGCAGCAGCCTAGGGATGTGTACCTAGTATTTATGGATGCAATGACTGCGTGCATAAATCATGTATCTCTGCTGAATCTAGATTTAATCTTAAAGTTTAAATTTTTTCTAACTTGCTTGCTCACTCAGATTCAGTCTGTTCAAGGGACCCTATCCAGAAGGGTCCTGAAGCCCTCTAGATTTATAGTTGCAGGAACTTGTTCACCTGGAGCAAAATGTGAGCATGTGGGCTATGGAGCAACATCCATGATAAAAGAGTGGGAGTTCTGGACATTTTAAAGTGCCAAAGACTGCTAAAACTGTTAAGTGCTTGCCCAACTCTGACATTTGTGGATGCCTGCATTTCTGTTTTTGTCCCTCCTGATATAACAGCTTCCTTGGCTTGAGTGGTTATGATAGGAATCTTAGTACCTACAATATGAATCCCAGAGACTGATTTTGTTTAGACATTCCTGTTTCTCTCTGCTGACTATAAGGGACATTGATTAAAATGAAGTAAACCTTCCAGACTAAAATGAAGTAATAAGCCTTGTCAATGGCTTTAGTTATCAAAGTTAAACCTACACTACCTGGCAATTTTCTAGCAAAGCATAACCAGTATCCAAATGCATTGGAAAGTCACACTTAAAACCCCTAAAGCCCAGGCTGCCTGGTATGTTAAAATATTTGGCTTCTTGCAGAGTATGATTGTAGCTGCTTAGAGAACAGTAGTGGAAATAAAAGAATAACAGCATCTATGGCAGTTACGGGAGGACCTACTACAGTGAAAGAACTTATGGCATTCTCAGTTTTAAACAGATGAATAATTAGATTCTTCTTCAGCAACGTTCTGAAGCACACATTCTTTTAGCAGTAACATCAGCATTGGCCAATGCACTTTAAGACAATTTGCATGAAGTTAGGTAAGTGGCTTAAGTACTTTGCTAAATCATGGCCACAGGGCAAAAGACAATTCCCACTTTACATACTACACTCCTAATAGCTTTTCTGGTCTTGGTAATGGAGTTCTAAGGGCATGAATGACAATTAAATTAAAAAAAAAAAACCAAAAACAAAAAAACAGAGCACTTAGTGCTGCAGAATTATATCTTTCCATGATGCAAGTCCTGTAGAAATGCAACTAATCAGTTTATCTACTTCCAGGGAAAAAAATGTTTTTTAAGAATAAAACCGAAACTTAACCCTACAAAAAAACCCAGATGACAATCTTGTCTGTTCACTATGTAGAAGTACATGGGTAGCTTATATCTGAACAAAGTAATGCATTGTCACACCCACTCTTTAAATGGTGGCATAGTTATAGAAGAGATACTACTAAAAGGCAAGTAAAGCATAAGGAACTAATCAAGTTGATGAGACTCTTGTTTCTTGAACCACTTAGTTAACCATTCATCATAGGGTGAAGAAGATGCATTGACCTTTCTAAACCCCATGGACAGGTTGTGATTGATTGCAGGAGTACCACAGCAAACAGCTGTATTTCATAAATATTTCTGAGCAAAAAATGACAAGAGCATTAGTGACAAACTCTATCAGAGACTGAGTAGATATCTTTCTATCTTACTTATTCCACTCAAATACTAATTTCTTTAATGTACATGTTATTTGTTAGAAAAGAAGGAGGAAAACTTTTAACTAACTGAAAAGGTACATTACTGCATCAATTTTATTATAAATCTTTTGGTTTTGACCCCCTAAATATTACAACTAGTATTAACTTTGAAAGCGTACCATAAAAATACATTTGTAAGTAAGTTCATAAAATATGTGCTTGAGTTTTCTCTCACTGTAAGAAAATACTGTGAACACTATTAAAACCGGGCAATGACAACACTAATAAAACAAAACCACTGTTCTATATATGATGCAATCAAACAAGCACGTGTAAAAGAATTTCAAGTAAGTATTACAATGTTTACAAAGCATAGAAGTGAGTGTGTTCTTCCTAGTTCTAGCCTTAAATATCCAGTTTTAAATTACTTTCAGTTCTGGATGAATTTTTTTTCCAGTGACACTGTAAAGCTGGGCAGTAGCCTCAGTACTTCCAGCAGCTTGTCCTCCTGGGCAGCCAGGTCAGGTGTCAGTCAGTGAAGCTTTCCTTTTCCTCAGTTCCTTGTGCCTGAGCAAAACTTCGCCCTCATGTTACTACCAGGGAAAGGAAAATACACATGATAAGCTAGCGAGGAGTTAAATAACTGCCAAATTCAGTTGAATTCAGGCATTTGTTTTTCAAGACTTTTCACTAGTGCTTATTTTTGTGTTCACCATCCAGAATATAAATCTTTGGAGCAGCCGAACAATCATTTCCCTGCTGTAAGCAGCACAGATCGGGGACAATGTGCATTTGTTCTCCATTTTTCTTGGGTCCATCTTGGTCCTTCCTTTCAAAGCCCACCTTAAACAGTCAAATAACACAAATGGCTTGGCAGCCTTTTTATGATTGTCCTTGTGTCTCTCTGCTGATGATATTTTATGACTGTCCTGTTAAATTTTAATTAACCTATACACAGATAGTTTAACAGTAAGGAATATAAAATTGGGATCCCAGAAGGTGGTTCCCATTGCATGATGTGTTTACTATCTAATGTATGTTTTTCAGTAAAGCTTTTTTTTTGAGAGTACTATCAATCATCTTTATGGTAAAGTCATTTTTGTTGGTTCCTCCCCATTAAAGTTATGCAAGCACCATAGAGCATGATGTAGGTTTTTGAGGTGTTTGGAAACTCCTTAGGGGAGCTTTTCTTTCTGTTGTCATATTATGTCACACCTTAAAACTGTTCAGACTAGAAGCTCCAGTGCTCTGTGTCTCAATGTAAAGCTGACTGATTTTACAGTAGTCATCTCGCTTCACAGTGGCATAGGAGTTGATTTCATCATTAAGCAAGTTGACGTATACTCCTGGCCCGACTCTAAGCTAATCTAACCTCAAGTAACTGTTCTTACCAACTGCATCATGGAGCTGAAATTTTCTCTCATGTTGTGAAGTGAAGCAGAGGGGTTGTTTAAGACAACACAATGCCATCACATTAGAGGATAACTGAAAAATAATTTATATAAATTTAGTACAGTACTGTATTACACTGCGCAATTTGTTTTTCTCATTAGATGCACAAAACCTAGATCATGACCAGTTTTAATAACACTTTTTGAGTCCTCATATTGCTTATTCACTTTTACCTTGGTTTAGAGGTCTATTACCTTCCTTTTCTTCTTAGGAGAACTTGTAGAAGCTGACTGCTGACATTTAGGGGCAATATTGAATGAAAATAGGTCATATATAAAAGCCTTTTCAAAAGAATAATATCCTGACTATATTTGTTGACATACTCTATGTTGTTTACATCTCTGCGGAAGCTCCATGATTAAAGTGTGACGTGGTCAGCCCAAACTTGATTAAGAGAGGCACAATTAGTCTAAAGATCTCTCCAGCCTTAAAGAATCTTGTTTGAGTATGGAAGAACTAAATGATACTCAGTCCCATGGCTCGAACTGACATTTGTTTTGGAAAGTTTATCTAGAGGCGAGACGTTTTGAGGCAGTTTCTAAAAGCTCTTCAGGGGCTGCAGTGCTAGAAATAGTCCATATGAAGCTGGATTAATGGGCTGAGCACAGGTGAGACATTCAAAGTCACAACGTACTAAAAATCATCATCAGAATTGTGGTTGTGCATAGAACAATATGTCCATACAGGTAATCTGGCTTTCAAGTCTTGTAGATTTAATCTTCAATTTTATTTTATATTTAATTTTTTTCTGGTGCACTTGAAATATTTAATCTTAATCTTTTATTACTGAGAACACATTGCTGATGATTTAGAGCTTGCTTAGCTTCCAAGAATTACTTTATGTTGCTGGAGATTACTGCCCATATTCAGTCAGCATAAATTCCACCTTAGCCACTGTCTGGTGTTTCTGACAGGCTGAATCTTGAAAGCTTCTAATTTAATGCCTTTCACGCTGTGAATTGCTTTGTCCACTTACATAGGTGCAATTTAGGCCTTCAAAATATTCCCCTCCCTTTCTTTCAAACCAAAAAAAGAGAGAAAAATATAGTCTTTATAAACAACTGTTTCTTGTAATCTGTGTATCCACCATGAATAATTGTGTCTGTGTAGTGGTCCAAATAATTCGCTTGTAGATCTACAAAAGAAGTTTCTCCAAGAGGACTGAATGGGCTAAGGAAGATGAAAGTAGAAGAAAAAAAAGGCTTTCTGCTCCAGTCTTATAGAGATTACCAAGAAGAGGCAATAACAGTTTCTCAGAGTCTGATATGGGGTAAAACTAGTTTCTGTTAACACAGATCTCCTAAAGCACAGTGTCTAGGAAATTGTGGCCCATCAGAGCTGATCAGCAATGTAGAGTTGATTGGAAAGCTGCTTCTCACAGGAGTTTGTGTGCGTGAAGGGAACACGCAGCACCAGCCATACTGCATGGTTTTTACAGAGAAATTGTCTATTCCTGGTAACAGAAGCAGAGTTTTGCGTTTGTACCAAGATACCTGAAAATGAAAAATTTTATTTATGTTAGAAAGTATGGCACAGACAGCATTTCAGTTTCCCCAGATCGTATGCATAGCACCATCTAAAGCTGCAAACAAGATTTCTTGGCAGTACTGAAAATCACATGGACAGCCCCTTGCTTCTAATTTTCCAAGGTTTTTCGGACAAGCTTGTGTTAGCAATGGTGGGAGGCTTTTTGTTAGTTCTTTTTTTTTAAGGAAAATTTCATCTTCTGTAGTTAAGTCTGGAAAAAACACAAGGAGGCAGGCTGCTATGTGTCAGATAAGGAGAAGCAGAAGGTGGCTGAGTCATCTATCAGAGTTTGTCCTTAGATAACCGCCGAAGTGCTTCTAGTTTTCTAAGGAAAGAACCATGAATGTATGATTGCTCAGTAAAAGGAAGGCATTTTAAATCCCAAACAAAATATTTTGTATCTTCTATCAAAAAGTCTGAAAAATACAAAAAATTGTATTTTCATCTAAAAATGGTTTTGTCCACTTATGATAGAGTTGTAAAATTTAATATACACTGGGAAAATTTCTCTCAAGGGAAAAAAGTCGCCAACATAATTACAAAAGCTCTTAGACTGCTCTTTTCTTTCCTTCATTTCATAGTAAGAGATAAACCCCCTGGAAACAGAAGAACTGCACCGTCAAATTGCATTATGGGGTCTGGGCAGCATGTTGTGCTACTACACAGGAGACCAGTGTTCAGAAATGAAACTGAGAGCTTCAAAACCTTGCCTGAAGGACCTACTCTTTTTGCTTAAATCATGGCATAGGCTGCAGACCATAGACTTGGAGCTTCTCTGAGAGTGTGTGCTTAACTGTCCTTCCACATTCTCTGGATGACCTGGTTTAATTGTCAGAGGAATCCAAGTGGGTACTAGAGCTACATAACTTCTTCAGGCTGCCTTTTTTTCCCAGCCAGCTGGGGTACACTGTAGGAAGAAGAGCAGCGAATTATGTTCCTCTTACTTCATGGGAAGTACTTATATATGAAATCACTTAGAATATACACTTTAGCAGGTACTTAAAAGAAATAAGGATTTTATGGTAAATGTTTCTTGCTTCTGCTTCTTTTTTTGTGGCTAGACTACAGAACTTCATCTTCTGTTAACGACATGCAGTACAAGTGCATAATTGAAGACCTGGCGCTGTCACAAATCTGACAAATCGAGAAGAATGCACATATCATTCTTTTATGTCTAGTAAAGGAAGGAACAAAAAGCTGAAGACAAGAATGTAAAAAAAACATGTGGCGGAACATAAGACAAGTTTTAAATAAAAGCTGATTCTGATTTCTAAATCTATGAAGGAAGAAGAACTTGATTCTACAGGTACCTTGGCATGTGAAATTTTATTATGCCAGCATGTTTTAAACCAAAATGAATTGATCCAGAGCTTAGGGCTTCAAAGTTTAAATATCACTTTCATAGGGATTTTAATTTGTCCACTAAGCAGAAGTAATGTATGACTTACTTAAAGAATTGAAGTCATGTTCATTGCCAAAGCACAGTGTGTCGGACTTGCATGTAAAAGATATTTTTTAGAGTCACTCTTTTCCACTGGCAGCAAACTCCTTCCACTTTGAATCCCTGTTTGACACTGGTCAAACAAAGTGTAATTCAGAAGTCAACACATACAGTACAAAGGGATCTGATTAATGAAGAAATGGCAAAAGGAACTACCAAGACTGTGTGTGCCTAAAGAAGTAACTTCTAGTGTACACTTAATGCGGAGATGGGTACCAAAGGGTTTTTATCACCTGCTTCTGGCTTTGTATGAGTAATTTCAACCACAGTATAGCAGGGGCCCACTCTCTTCACTGTGAATTACAGGGTGTAATATAACATGCTATTCCCTCTTACTGTCTGCTTGCAATTACCTTTGATTGTTTGGGATCACTGAAGTAATACATTTAATGTGAATCATGGTTGTTCATTTGTTATACAGCAGTGGGATAAACTAGGCCAAATGGAGACCTCTCTTTTTTCTGGGCAGGCAGGAAAACAGACTCAAAATTTACTGAGATTGGAGGGATGCTGTCCATTGTGCTAAATAAAAAAATCCCATGGAAGTTATGCACCCAACTTGGGAGCTTTTGCAAATCTCACTAGGCATCTGCCTGCATCTTTAAATGGCAGATACTGTTGTAAATGCGGTTGTTAGTGAACTGCCAAAGATAACGTGGGAAAGACATAGGGCAAGAAATCAGTTCCCTTGTATGGCAAGCTAGTGCTTTAATGACCTTTGCTCCTTTAATACATGCAGATTTGCTGTACATGTGTACTGATATAGCCAGGAATTTAAGATGTTTTTTAAAAGTCTTGATTTAAGCAGTCGTCGCTGTTGTTGCACATGAGGTATGTTAGAGGTTTTTGGTGATCAAAGCATCACATTATCGTGTAATTTTTCAGACACGGAAGGTTTGCATTGCCTTGGTAACAGGTAGGTCTCAATTGCTTTCAGCCAATTAAATGACTTCTTAATTTTCAGTTGGTTACCATTGTTGGGTTGCTGCTGTTTGTATGATTTAAAATCTGCTTAGTGACTACAAAGTTGAATGTGAAAATAGTAGATATCACTTAAAATAAGTCTGCAAAAAGACACCCTACATGTGCCTCTGATTAAATAATTTGAGATGATTTTCCCTTGGTTATAATCAGCACATTATGATAACTGTCACTGCGTGGCGAGAAAGAAAAAGGTGCTGCTAAATATTCTGTAGAAATGCTTTACTCGCTATGTCTGGAATGCAAGTTTGTTTGAGGACATATTAGGAAGGATCTGGATCATGTTTTCTTTTTGGATTTCAACAGTAAAACAAAATGCTACACCTGCTTGGTCTGCATAATACTGTGAGGAAGAAGAAATAGCCAGTAGCTAACATGCAACAAAACAATGAACATGGGGCTGGCTAGTTTGCTCCCAGTAGGCTCTGAACTGTCCAAATAATCCTGACCATCCAGGTAATGAATGTACCCAGAAGCTTTTTATAAAAGCTAAGGGAACAAACAAGCTGTGTGCTCATCTCAGGGGGCTAATGAAAAGATACCGTTGTTGTGCTGTGAACAGGAGATATTTGCTCCATCTGCAGGTGTAGGACTGTGGAAGTTGAAGTTATAAACAAACTGTTGTAAATCAACCTTGGCTAGATAATTTAGTGAAATTAGATTCCTAATGTCATACTCTTGTCAATGGAGTGCTGCGTTCCGGTTCTATTGAGCCCCTTTCTACCTGAAATGAACCACTGCAGCGAAACCTGCACAGACCCTACTGGTAAGGATAGTGGTAACCAGAACTGTGCTTGGGAATCCAGTACTCCACGCTATCAATTCTTGGAGGGTCATTGCCCACAAACTGCTAATACTGAGAAGAAAGCAACAATGGTAAAGTTTGCCTAAAATGACCATTTGCATGATTAAAACGGTGATCGGGAGACTCCTGAGACATTTTTGAGAGAAGAAGGCAGGTTGAATTGGGACAGAAACAAGAAAATTTGTAACAACCAGGACAGAACTGAGTGTGAGAAGCACCACTAAGTCACCAGTCAAATCAAAACCAGTTTTTGCCCTGCTGCAGCACCATGACTTCTTTCTGCACCTGACAGAGCACCCTCCCTGTCTGTGCCCAGCTACTGGACTGATGGGATGGGATGCAGCATGTAGGGACCTGCACTTCGGCTATGGATATATGACCTTGTGGGGTGTTGCTGCAGTGAGGATGAATGAGTCGTAGGCAGTGTTAGGTTAAGGGCTGGACTCAATGATCTTAAAGGTCTTTTCCAACCTAAATGATTCTGTGATTCTGTAGGGAGTGACTTGGGTATTTATAATGCTTGAGCACCCACGGCCAAAGAAAAGGGCATGGGTACCCATAACCACAGGTTCCATGAGGGAGGCTGGGGACCACGTGAGCATGGGATTTTGTAAAGTTCTGAGATTAATTCTAGGGAATTGTTTAGAAAATTTAAGGAGTTTAACGACATTATCAAAGTGGTCAATGTTGTGGTTTATCTGTTGTACTGCTGATACAGATCTTGATTACTTATAGATTATTCACTGCTTGTTATTTTCGTGTTATCAATAGATGAAACCTGTTTCATTAAATCATGTGAGTGAGACAGTGTTTTTCCCTGTGAGACCACTCACCTTCTAAATATGAAGATTCAGAAATAAAATCTAAATAACAATAGAAAATAGAAATTGATCTAAGGGACACATGAGCTGAATTCCAGTGAAAACACCATTAACACCAGTCAGGTAACAAAATTCCACAAGAATAAGGGAAAAAAGCAAGAAGAAACTGGGACATTCTCTACAACAGTGGTGGAAAAATCACAATTTTATTTCATATTTACAACAAACATAAATGGCTAATATATTAAAGTCCAGTCTATAAACTTGGATCACAGATCTCTGTCCATTGCCCACAAAAATACCTGAAAGATTGATCAGTGATAACAGATAAAGCAAAAGTCCTAGCTTTAAATGAGTAATTTTCATTTGACTAAGACTATAGACTCTTCACTGTAATTTTTGTACAATGTGGTTTGCACAAGTTTGTATCTTCAAAATATTTTCTTGGAATTCAGACAACTTCCTCTGATTAGTTTCAACAGTAATTCCAGTTCATTGCTGATAAAGTAATTAGGGAAAACTTAAATCGTGTTAGATCTATCTCAGTTTAAATTATCACAGCTCATTGCTAAGTTAATTCTCTATTTACTGTAACTTGCAAATGAATTAAATTAGAAGGCAGTGTATGAGAATTTCTTACCTCTTTTTCCTGAAGTGTGGTTTTGGATATACTATGGCTGTTTTATTGCATTAAGAACAATAATACATACATTATTTTCTTAAAAAAATGCATTGTGAGCTAAATTACTTGAAATGGTCATAAAACATGAAGGATTAATAGTAGTAAGGCTTCTGCCTCTATTCACACAAGATCTTACTTCCTAGCATAGGGATAGACCTTGTACCACCTATATGCCTTAAACACTGGCCTCAGGAAACTCTATTGCTCTTTATGATTTAGAGTTAACTGCCTTAGATCCAGGAGCCAGACTTTTAGAGATATTTAGGCTTTAAAGTGAGTAATATCCAGTGGGATTCAAAAAAGTACCTAATCATTTAACTTTCCTTACTTTTCTGTGTAGTCTTTAAATATCCTAAGGAATACTTTTCTGCAGGTTTAATGATGTAAATAGTAATAAGTATATTAGAAAGTTTGAGCACTTTTTTTTTTCTGCAAAGTATACCCATGATTTAATTTCAGTTAACACTATTCAATTTTGTGAGTTATGCAATTTTAAAAAACAATAAATAGAAGGAATATTTTAGAATTCCTACTTGTAGAATACGAATGGATAATTTATTACCTGAATTGTCTTAAAACAGGTAAATCCATAACGTGACATTCACATTTTTCAGTTTTTTTATTTTCAACACTTTTGTTTGCACCTCAGAAATATGCAAATACTGCTATCCCAATTTTTTCGCAGTACTTAAGCACATGTTTAAACGTCAGGGTGCTCTTTGAGATCTAACTGCATGCATTAATAATTGGGTTAGAGGATAATGCCTTTAAAAGTAAACAAAGCATAACGGCTGAATCAGGAATGAAAGCCAGACCAGATTGTAGTGCTTAGATAACAGCTCTGCTCTCCTAAATCCTTCCCAAATGCGACCACTGTAAAGGTGCTCAGGACAAAAACACCTCATAAGCATCTTTATGGTGGGCCACTAAAATGATTCTAGAGACCTTTGAGCCTATCAACATCATATTCAGGATAACAGGTCCTTGACCTTGTCATTTATCCTTTGTGACATACCTGGCAAAGTGCTTTTAGCTTGCATCTTCCCTTCAAGTTGTCTGAAGTACTCAAACAAATGACGCAGCCTGGAACACAGCCTGAGATACACCACTGTGCACTTAGACAGATAAGAAAGGCTCAAGGAGAAGGAAAGATAAGCCTAGGTGATCTTGATGCTTCCTGGAGGCTGTTTTATCCACAAATCTGGCAAGCCACAGGCATTATCTGCTTCTTAGGAGTGTATAACAGAGGAAGAGCCTCTGTACTTTTCAATGAGGCTGCCAGACCTGGGCTTACTGGCAATGTCTGACATCACCTCCCTGCTGAGCAACCTCTTTCTTAGAGGACCTATACCTAAGTTGGGATTGTAATAAATACCGCTCAGAAATGCTAAATACCAGCTGGCAATGAACGAGTTCCTTTCCAGGCTTTTGTATTTGAAAATGGGGAAAAGGACTGACTTCACAAGGACTTTCCCCAAGGCACAGAAAGAGAGGACAGGGCAAGTGCCACACAAATTGGACACAGCATTTGGCCATCTGCATGGGAGCAAGATGCCAGGCAAGAGAGCAAGGGCAAAAATCATGGATCCCAAGGGAATTCAAGCTTGTGTGTGAAGCATTGGGGCTAGATTATGTCTGTGCTGCTCTGCTTGGCATGAATAGGGTAGGAACTGGCCCTTGGCTCTGATTGTGACACTGAATATGGTCTTTCCCAGTTAGAGTCCTGGGGGGCAATTCTCTGTGTGGAGGCCCCCTCTTAACAAACTGTGCTGTGGCATTACACGAGGGGAGACCCTGTGGGAGGTCTGGTGCTGGCAAGTGTTGGGGCTGCTTTGTGAGAGGGGTATTTAGGAGATTGAGGCAGCTGAAAGGAGAGCTCCAGGTTTTCTGAAGCACGCGAGGTTGTCCACAAAGGGTACTGAAAGAATCCTCTCCATTAGTGTCCCAGCTCAGATGCTTTTCTAGGACACTAGGCTTGTTCCTGAGGCAGGACCGAAAGGAGATATTGCTGGAGATGCTGTAAGACTGTAGACAACTTAGAGCCATCTTGCACTTTGTCTCATCTAATTTGCCCATGTGTGTTTATGGTAACAAGTCAGCAAAGACCTTGCACGGACAAGACTTGCTGAAAAGGACTAAACCTTTGGGATGTGACTTGCCACTGCTGATGTCCTGTCATTAGTAATAATGTGACACTTGGAGAGTGCAACATCTCAGAAGTGGTCCTTTGCTTTTTCTAGGAAAAATTCCAGACTTTCAGCCCTTGCGCAGTAGTCCATTTAGCATTTATTGGTGACACTGTCACTTTAGACCTTCTACCAGCCAGAAGTTGGTTCTACAGGGATTAACTTTGTACAGAAGAGGGAATGTCTGGTGGAGTCAAGTATTGTTTGTAAGTCTGCAACTTTACAAAGAGCAGACGTAGAGTCCTTCATCCTGCTGTGCTGAGACAAGGCAAAACTGTTCACATGCTTACACTTTCAAAGGTTTGCTAGCAATTTGCTTCAAAAGCAAATTTTGCTCATTGTGAGTCCCAGACTTTGCTTCTCTGTTGTCTTTATTAGCTCTCACACTAACTCATACATACAGGGAAATCTCTCCACTCATATATATCCTTCACTATATATATATTCTATTTTGGATTTTGACTGTTATTGTGGCAGATAATTAGAGCAGACTCAGCCCTATGTAAAAAGTTTTACAGCAGAAACAAAATGGATTTCAAAAGGAGGAAAACAAGCAGGAGGGTCAGGAGAAAGAAGGGGATGGTCTGACACCTACAGCCATCCTGCACTGATGCTTACTGTTTTGAACTACCTCAGAAACTACTTGGTTCTAGAAAAAGAACCTATATTTTCTTTTTTTAACAGTGAAAGTAAGATTGGCTGTTACACTTACCACTTACAGTGCTGTTTATTTCAAGCTGTAAAGCTACCTCATACTCTGTAAACACATTTCTTCATCATTGTTCTTTGTTTTGCTCTCATCTCTGTTAATCAACTGCTCTTTATGTAACACATACTGTAATGAAAATACATGACACAGGGTGCTACAAGCCACAGATCATAAACCCTTTGGACCACTCATCTTACACTTGCCAGTCAAGAAGCATTTTGCTTGAATAATGTGCATTGTGTTTATTCTCCCTTCAATTAGAGTAACCAGGTAAGGTAATAGGGCATCTAGCAAATGTGGCAGCTGCAGGCAGTAATCATAGTCCCAGCACCTGCTCCCATGGCAACTGATGTGTTTACATTCACAAAAGCACACAGCGTTTTCTTCCTTCTACACAGCGGAGAAAAGGAAGGTTTTAGAACTACAACTAAAGAGAGGGATTTACAAGCATAAATGTTTAAGCAAGTGTATTGAAGAAGCAGTGTTTGTGCTTTGGAGCAAAAACTTAAGAGAATGATGGGTTGTTATGAGGCAACAATTAAGCAACTTCACCTCCTGAACTCAGGATGTAGTAGGCAGCTCTCAGAAGCAGATCTCATCTCCTCTAATCTAAATGGCAGAAGAGTAAAAGGGAGCATGAGAGATTCCAGAAGTTAGTGATATAGAATTGTTTCTGTAGATGTGATGCCGCTGTTGCTTCAGAGGCACTATGGTTATAGAATGCTTTGCAATGACTATTTTTTCTGAAGTTGCAAAATACTCCTTCAAAGATACTCTGAAAAAAGACGCCATCATTACCAGCTTTGGCTATATTAGGGTTGAGATATGTCTGCTGCATCTGTTCATTACCACATCACAGAGAGGAGATATGGGTGGAATTTAAGGGCTTGAGCTCTGTGCATACAGGGAAATTACAGGACCTTTTACTTTTCCCTGTCTTTGCAAGAACTTGACATCCTCTGCTTTTCCTGCAGCCAATACATAAACACTACTTTCAAGCATAGCTGAAATTACAGGAAAACTGCTGAAATGTAGCAGAGCCAACCTTGCTTATGTGGGCATAAGAGAGCTTTAAGCTCAAGGGATATTTCTCCTAGATTCTTTAAAAAAACTATTCTCTGAATGAGCATCTCATGAAAACAGAAACAGACGTTAAGAAATACCAGCCCTGTGTTCATTAGACATCTCTTTTCATTCTGAGAGATGTTCATCACTTGTTTCTCTGGAATTTGGCTCTTGGTTGATTCAGAAAATATTCCACTCATTAGAGCAATGTATCTTGAACAAATAATTTATAAACACTTACTCATCCACAAATGTCTGAGCTGATGAAATAAGCAGTGAAAACTTTTCCAATGTTCTATAATGAGCTGTGAATCCTCAAAGGAAAAATTGAAATAGTGCAGTGTAAGTAGAATAAAGCTTCTTGTTACCATGGCCAAGCTTGGAGAATTACGAATTTGACAGTTGGACTAAATTTGGCATTTCTGAATCAGGATAGGTGACTGAACCAGAACTTGTGGTCTGTTTATGGCTACAGGTTACCCCAAAATTATAAAACATGCAGACATTTTAGGATTTTGAAGTTCTGCATCTCCACGCAATAAAGTAGGAAGAAATGATATGTCCTCTCCGTATATCTACCTGGTAGCAGCATTGTGAGAGAAGAAGCTAAAATGTCTCAGTTTAAGACTGATTTATGATTTAAGCCTTGATATTTCTATGAGATCCCCTCCGCAAATACGCAAATTCACTTATGCCAGTGGGTCTCTGCTGCAGCACTGATCTCTGCAGAGATCTCATTGCCAGACTGTTTTAAATTTTCTGATTTGTTTCCTCAAATAAAAAGTTTTATGATAGCCAAACAGATGGAGTACTTCAATACAATTAAAAACTTCAGGTTTCTACTCTTCAGAAGGTACCCCGGCTCTGCCACTGGTCTGCTAAGTAACCCAGTGCACACTTGTTCGTTTTTCTGCCTTGCTCAGTTTTCCCATGTGTGAAATACTATTAGTCTAGTTAGTACTGTTTAAGAAAAGTACATACACTGTAGAAGTGTTTGACTTTCCTGCCCAAATCATCTATAATTTTGAGGTTATCATTATAAAAATTGAGCTAATTTTTAGATTTAATTTCAGCTATCAAATGTGCCTTTCTGCAACCCTTTAGAAGAGCTGTGATATCCTTGGCTTAGTGATTGCTCATAAAATGTCAGTTAATTGGAAATAACATCAAATTACCATATGTAAAGGTAACAGAAGATGTTAATGTATCTATCAAAAGATTTCCTTTATGTTTTAATCACTTTTTAAAAGATTATTCCAGTGCAGTTTTTTTAGAAGAAATATTCACTTTTAGCAGATTCAATTATTCCTGCTCACTTGAAATACACTATTTCAGTGCAGTCCCCATAGGAATGATGTCACTGCACAAAGAGGTACAAAAGTGGTTTATGTTATTAAGGGGGACTGAATCTGTTACCTTCTTTAGGCAAGACTTAAGATGGGCCAAAATGTTTTTCTTACTATTCCCTGATGCATGGTGGACATTTGAGTAATCTGAAAAAAGGTCCAAAACCCTACATTTTAATGGCATAGTTTGTTCAATCAAAATTTAAACATTTTGTAAATTGTATGACTTTACCAGTTTCATTTTGGAACAGAAAAATTGTGATAAATTTAAAAAGTATTCTTCCAACATTTTCTAGATAAAATTTATATATAATTTCCTTTATTTTTTTCCAAAGAAAGGTATTCTGAAGCCAGTAATCAAATTAAAAAATAGCCAGATATGGGACACATTGCTTGACAATGCAATTTTGTGTTTTGAATTTCAGTTTTGAATCAAGAGTATCTCACATTTTAGAATGTTCTGTGAAGAAATGTCTGCCCAAATTATTTACATTTTAATCTTCTATTGGTTGGCCAATTTAAGTAGTGTGACAGAGGGTACAGAAATAAAGGATAGCGGAGATATTTGCTTTCTGGCATCCATTCAAACACAATTTTAATATAAGTTACTAAAATCTGAAAAAAAGCCATTTTTTCTGGAAGCAATTGGTCCTATAAGGGGAATGAGAATGTCATCCTTGTGTACCTGTTTTTGGGGAGCACAATCTGTGACAGACCAAGGGTGCAAGTGAATGCTGAAGTGCACTGAGCAACATACACTGAAGCTCCCAGGAGAGGATCAAAAGAAGCAGATCAATGAAAAAACTTGTTTCTAGTGCAGCTCTTCTATCAGAACTTACTTCATTTATCAGAATTTACACTGGATTTTGTGAGTTTTCAGGATCTGCTTTTTCATGATATTTTTTAGTTTGTAAATCTGTGTAAATGTGGAGCACCATTGTAGGAGAGAAACCCCAGAAGAAAAAAATCGAAAGCATAAACCAAGTAACACTTGTACAAGTGTCTCGCCAACCATATTAACCCAGCTGTTTTCCTTCCATCTCATGTTCAGTTACTCTAAGCGTATTGAATCAAACAGGACATTTGGGTCCTTTCCGAGTCAGATTAGCAATACAAACAGCTCAACGATTGACGCATGCCTAATTATGTAGCAACTGAGTCATGCATCAATATTCTGTCATATCTGTGTTCAAGATGAATCCCAGTCATCATCTTCTAATAATTTAAATAAGTAACAAAGAATAGCTACTAAGAAAGCAATACAATTTCCCTATTGTGACTCTGCTCGATATTCTCATGAACAAGTTTGCAGTTCAAACAGATCAAGTAAGGGGCAGAAATTCTGAAACCCTGGCTGCCTGTTGCCTCCAGGGCCATCAAGTGCTAAGGACAGTGGGACTGGCTAAGCCTGCCTTCCCGTGGAGGTCACCCTCAGGCACTGAAATTCCCTCCAGGCCTGACAGTTTGGGAAGGAGAAAGGACAGGTTTATTTAAAGTGAAGAGATTAAAAAAAATGTTTAAAAATTAAAAAATCCTCCTTGCCCCTTCCTCCTGCAGCCCAAGCATTAATTTTTGCTTGTGTGAGATTCAAGGTCCATATCAATAGTTTAGCAATATTACTGTAGACAAGATAATAGGATCCAAGTTTTATCAAGGAGCGTGTTTAGTTTGGTTTGTTTATTGTTACTTAAAAAAAACCTAAACGAACCCCCTAAACTAGCCATCCACCCAATATGTTCCTACTGAAAGTGGCATTTGCCCTATGTCTGGAAAAGATAATCTCGAACTGTGGCTTTTAGAGTCGCAACTGGAAATGACCTTTCCAAAGCCTTGTATCTCAGCTGCAGCCTGTAGTTTTGCTTCTTTTCTTATCTTTGAAAAGCTGTTCCACCTCAGGATAATTCAGTGTACATCTCCACTATGGTCATAGACCTGTGAGCCTATTTCATATCTCCCTTTTGACCTTTTTCTGTAATGTTGCCCTGGAACCGTGTACAATAAGACCTCCATAAGGCTTAGGAGACCAGCAATGAGTAGAAAATGTTTAGAGAAATGGGGAGAGACAGCCAGAGCATAGCAGCTGTGTCAGGCAGCCCCATGAATGGTGAAGGGCCTCAGCAGACCCCAGGGCACAGCTGGGTTGCTCTGCTATAGCCCTGATGTACACTGCTTGGAGACCTCCAGTAGCAACAACCCCTCAGGACACTGATACTGAAGGCTTTATGTCACTCATCCAGTTACTGGGAATCTACTCTTTGTCATGGCTCTGAACACGAGCTAAGGAAATATTGTTACAGCCTATAGCTTTCTCATTAAGTGCTCCAAACTGGTTGGTGGAGGAGAAGAAAAGAGGACCCCTGCATAGCCACTGATGGGGCGATTGTTCCCGTTCCCGGTGGAGTGACCGGGCCACACAAGTGTACTGTAAGAATTCAGCTTTGAGGAGCGCCATCAGTCAGGAAACTCAGAGCTTAGCCGTGATACCAGGCTGCTGGCTCCTCAGGGCTAGGATAAAAAGCTGCATATTTTCCTGCCTGGGGAAGTCAGGATTTTTAACACAGGCATTAGAGGAATTCTGAACTTTCTGCTGAAAAGAAATGTATATAAGGGTCAGAAAAGAGAGTGAGGTTCAATAAGAATTTCTTATTGATCTAAGGCGGAAAATGTCTGAGGGAGTTAACTGAACTGACATTAAAATGAAAACCACTCAGCCTTTCAGAAAACCTTATACCAACACTCAACAAAGGAATATTAGAGTCCAGCAAAACTAGCAGGCAGAGCAACAAACAGTACAGCACAAATATAAGAAGAAATTTCTCAGAAACCACATGTGGAAAAGCAGAAACAATTTAAATCACTTTTCAAGAGCATCCAAAAACCATCATGCAGTGTTTAGTGTTAGGTTTATCATCTTTCTTGATATTACAGACCCCCACAGACCTTTGCAGGAAACACTGTTCCCTTTAGTATTTCTTGTATGTTTATCTTAAATGCATCCATTTATTACCCTCAATATATAATTCAGTTATAAACCATGTATTTCCTTCACTATATATTTATTTTAAAATAACTGTTTATAAAATCTTCATAGTGTGCAACTGTAATACATTTTAATTTAAAATTCTGCCTAAATGGAATCAGTATTTACCAAGTTTCAGCAACCTACCCAAGTCTACTACATTACAAAATAAGTTTTTTTCAACTACTGTTGTTGAGACCAGACATAACCAAAGTCATAGTTTTTAAGAAACTGGAAGAGTCAGAATTTTAAGATGGCATCAGATTATTTCCTAATACATAGTCCATCTGACACTACCTATTGTTGCTCATGCAATCATTCCACATCCAGCTTTCTATCTTTCAGTCTTTTAACATTCCTGAATAAAAAACATTTTTTTGAGACAGTGAAAGTTAAAAGTTTACTGAAATTTTCAAGTTAAATGGATTTCATGTGTTCAAATAAAACTTTTAGGTCTTTTAAGAGATAATATATACTAGATAATTAAAGGTCTTTTTCTTTTTAGATATGTGTTTTCTGTAAAGATTAGATTTTTGATTAGACAGTAGCCCTTCAGTTATTGCATTGTCACAAGCCAGAGCACACAAAAAAAGTATATTTTAATTTTCTAGCTACTTAAATATATCTCTATAGATTCCAATGTTATTCTGTTACTCAAATAATTTTTGTCTTCAATATCATCATCATTGTCTTTAAAGGACCTAAAAATTACAGCTGAGGAATCCTCACAATAAGAATAAAAGTAACTTCTAGCAACTAGAGAGCACTTCAAAATACTTACAACATCAGGGAAAAGAAATAATCCACTTATAAGGCTTTGTCTCCATGTATGTCTGTACATATTTATGTAGAAAGAAAACAGTGTTTCTGGTCATTCTGAGCTTCTTATAGCAAATGAGGAAAAACAATTGCAAATTTCTAAATATGATCTTCAAGACAAAGCAGAAATTCAGCTACAGTTCACTTTGCCTACTGCAGCATATCAGATTGGCAACTAACAAGAAGAAAATATTAACTTTTCTTTTTCTTTAAATCACATGGGTGTTTTTTAAAGTGAACGTTTACATTATCAGCTGTAAGTGATGACAGATTGTTGATTTTCAAGCCATTTGCCGTTTTTTTACTTTCAGACTGCCCTAATGCAGATTAACTCCCATGTTACAAGTAACCAAGCAGATAATGGATTTTTCTACTTTCGAATGTATAGTTGAAGAAAAAAATTCTTGGTAACATTTTGGAATTGTTATGCTTCAAATAATCAGAAAGTACAGAAAGGCTCTTTCTATCCAAGCTTTGTTGTTTTTTTTGTTTTGTTTGATTTGTTTTGTTTTGTTTATTGTAACAGGAGCTAGTGTGTTACTGAAAAAGATGAGAGTTTTGTCTTTTACTGGAACGGGTCATCTCAGCTGAGGGTGAATTTCAGAAAGCAGAACAATTTAATTTGCTGTTGAAGTGTCCTGCATGAATATATATATATATATATATTGCTTCTGTAGAAGCCAATTAATTTTCAATATTTCATTTTAGTAGGTTTAATTTAGCTGTTAGTTGACTTGGGGATGCCACTTAGAAGAGAACAAACCGGTCCCAGGTGGCTTAAGGAAATGGTTGTGTTTGAAGAGAAAGCAGGGACTGATTGGCTTTGGCAATGATCACCTTCCCTGTGTTTAAAAATAATCCCTTAAATGAAGGGTAGATGAATGTGGGAAATGTTGGATTTGCTGCTACTGTATCTATTGAAAAGATGCAGAAAGCTATCACCCAGACATCCTAAATTTACTTATTGTTAGAAGGGCAAAAATGAGGAGAAACATCACTGTTTCTCAAGCAGTAGCAGAACATTTGTACACTTCCATGAAATAAATGAGAATGTGCGAGAGCCCTTCATGATTATTTGAACTAATGACTGTGAGCCTTGTGCTTCCTTGGCACTTTACTGTCACCTTTCTCTAAGCTTTTCTTTCTAGACTTTGAACTTTCAGGCACAGGAATCAGCTTTGATGTGTTCTTACTCCTGTGAGGCCTGAGCAGCATTGTAGGTACACACTACAAACACAGACAAGAAAAAGTAGGCTGCTACTTTCTTCCAAAGTGTAATGAGAAGTGCCCCATCTCTGAACTGCCTTAAGAGTTCACTGGTTCTCCAAGTGAATACGAAGCCAACACGTGATGAACATGTTTAAAAAACAGGTCAGAATCCCCAGTGGCTGTGAAGTGTTAGTGAGAAAACTTGAGCCAGATTCCTCATGGTGCTGCACAGTGGGAGAACAGAGGAAGTAGGGGAGGCTTTTATTTGATAGAAGGTAATCTTTTATTTCCACTTTGAGGATAGTCAATGAATGAATGGATCTCTGTCCTTGAAGGTTTTCTGGATACCACTGCATTACTGTAGCTGATGGCCATGCTCTATGTTTAATGCTAGTTTCTGCAGAAAATTATTTGCACCTCAGCTTCACTTTTCACGTTTCTTCTCAGCTTTTCCTGTTCCAGTTGTTCGTCAGAAATCCCAGCCTGATTGCACTGCTGTTACAGAGCTGGATTTTGCCTTATGTTTTTAAGAAAACTCTATGATATATGCACAAACACAGCTAGATTTATGAGAAATATGAACAAATCTGTCACCAACTGTAAACCTTCTTCAATCCTTTTTTAATGTCTTGAGAAGCACTTTTTATCATAACAAGATGAAAGCACTGTGTAAGGGATTGTGTCCTTGTGTGCTGGTGAAAATGCTACAAGACGGACTTCTTGTGATTATAGGAGTGGAAATGCTGGGGCTGTTTGAGGCTCCTGCAACACATAAAAATGCTATTGTTGCTCTAATTTACATCAGGACAATGTCCCTGTTACTGTTGGCATGAACAAGATGGGGCATAGAAGTGACTGACACTGACTGAGCATGAAGGCTATCTCAGACTTGATTTTCCAAGCTCAGAAAGACTCTGTGAGCCTAAGTTGCTTATCATAAGCAAAGATACTTTCCATTTGGTCCCTTGGCTTTTAATACCCGTTACTTCAGCCCTAATAGTTCTTTCCTTCCTTCTATTTTGAGAAACTGTATTGCTTGGATACTAATACTGTATTTCTTTTCAGTTTAATCTACGAAAATGGAAGAAAGCTGGTTTCTTGAGCACCATTTCTTTCTCAGGCCAGGGACATTAAGCCTTTACAACAAGCTGTATAGGTTAGAAACATTTTAAAGAATGTAACTTTGTTATGGGGAAGGGACATAAAACAGTCAAGTTTGAAATATTTACAGCTGAAGGGAGTGTAGAATGGGTAATCAGCTTTCTGCCAGTATTGGTTGTAAGATCAAATTATAGAGATGTTAATAGCACCCTTTATGGTACTAGAAAATTTCCTGCTGCCTTCTGAAGCAGGACTTTGCTTTCCTTCTAGGCAGACTTTTTCCATCTTTGTGTTCTTTCACATTTCCAAAGTGTAAATGACTTATGGATGGCCAAATAAATTCTGAGTTAAATTACATCCAGTGTTAGACTGAGGCATATTACTCAATGCTTTCTTTCTGCCACCTTTGAATTCATAGCAATTTTTTCAAACCATTTAGGAGCTGAAACTTTCTGTTCTTGTTATGTTTCTTAGAGATTTTCTGGAAGGTTTGATCAAAAAAGAATTGTTTCCTTTTAAGAATGAAAAGTAAAAGTAGGCTGGTTTTCCCAATTATTTTGGACAGTAGTGGTATTTCTAGTATTAATATCAGAAATGCAAAGATTAATGGGGTCAAGCTGAGCAACTTTTTTCATTCTCACTAAGCAAATCCATCCAAAGTTGTTGATAATCACTATTTGCAGAGGTATAGCACAACTGTATTTTATGTACTTCTTGATCTTGATTAGTCTACTGAGCCGTCTTTTAATTCCCTCATCTGAATAATGGCAAAATGGGGTTTCCTTTTACAATGCTTGCTTTTCCTTATCAGAATAAGTTTTACCCTGAGGAAGGAACATTTTATGGAAAGCGAAGATAAAATGTGTTATTCTCATATCATGAATATAACGTTTTTACCTCTGATATTTAAATTAAGTCAACTTCTTGCAGAATGAGTACACCTATCCTTACACTGATAGATGGGCTTCGGGTTAAAATATATTAGTTGCTCAAACACTTCTGGAAACTGAATATAGGGATGAGCCAGACTAGGGAGAACTTGTCCTTGAAAATCATAGTCGCCAGTTCTCTACAATAAACACATTTTATGGTTGTTGCAATCATCTATCATTATTATGGTTGCTAATGAAACACCCATACCTCATTAAGTCTTAAAAGTAGCTATTTAATGTAATATCATATAACATTTCATTATTACAAAACTCTTCAGAACTTCCAAGACAACTGGTAGATAATCAGTAAGTATTAGACCAAGAGGAAGATGGCAAATGCTGTTTTGTTTTGGCTTGTTTTTCTGAATTAATTAATGAATCAAGTTGGATTTTTCAATGACAAAAAAGAGTCTTTCACCAATAAAACCCATTTAACGTCTCAGTCCCTTCTATGTGCTCCATCTATCTGACATTGATTTATAAGTAGAGCTTGCAGAGAGCTGTTGCTAGGGGACAGTGCTTTTGTAGGTCCACATTAAAGCAATATTCCTGAAGAAGAAAAGTAATTTATGTATTTCAAGTGCTCCCAGCAAAAAATATTCAATCAAGCTTCAGTAAGTTATAAAAGGGAACAAACATAATAATTTATATCAGTAACAACCCCTATGCCAAAGAGAAAAAAGGAGTCCAAGCCAAACTCTCTAGACTAGATGCTACTCCTTTGTGCCCTTTGATTAGATGACCTGAATGATTTTTGTATTTCATTAAGTTCCTCCCAATTTAAGCCCCATAACCAAGATCAGAATGGATTTGACCTGACAAATACATTACCCTACTTTCATCAAGCAGAATAACATTGATGGTAGCCAAACAGTTTAATCTCCAGAGTAAAGGCCATAGAAAGGAAGAGAACTTGATCAAGACCACCCTTTCTAGTTCTGTTAGTAGGCAGTTGCTTTCTGAGTTGTTACCCTGGAGAGGAGTCTACTCTACTGAGAAGAACCCTTGTTATGTGACTATGCCTTTTTAGCTTTTTAGTTCCTCTTTTTTTCTTTCCTTTCAAACTGTTCCACATATATAAATGCATCTGAAACCTTCTTTGTATTTAGCTTTTTTGATATATCAATTTCAAAAAAATATGGATAACTGACAGTGAAAACTCCTCAAATTCTCTCCACTCTCAGTTTCGAAAAGCTTTGTTATTGCAGCACTTAAAGGTTCATTACTTTCTCTCTTTCTTTCTTTCTTAAAACACACATTTCATAGGTGAGGCTGTTTTTCCATGGATGTGGCTCAGAATTTATGACTTTTTCCAGAATTTGCACTGCATTGAGAACAACCTGTTCTTTTTGGCTAGATGACTGTCAAATTGATGTGAAAACGCTTCCCCTTGATGGGATGGTTGTGTAAGACCATATAAATAATTCCCTGTGTTCTTAAGTGGTTTAAAAGTGTGTGACCAACATTTGTTATGAATCTTCCTTTCTTACTTTGGTACATAATCAGAACAGATTAGATTAAACCAGTTCCAGGAAAGAGTTTTTTCAGCTAACAGCCGGGCAAAGCCACATTAGAGACTCTAGGCAGGTCAACGTGGCATTCAAATCCCAGTAGAATAAAAAACTGCTGCAGAGGCTGCAATGAAGTCTGCATTGAATTTATAATGCATAACAAAATCTGTCTCAGCATAGGTTTTGTAGAGGACAAGTGAAATTTATCATGGATTATTTGTTGTGTGATACAGCAAGAATAAGTAGAGGCCCCAGATGGTTTCATGATCCTGCTTTATTAGACTGCTTTGCCATGCACATGGACAGGCAGTTCGCTCCCTCTACAGTCTTAACTATAAAGCAAAACCAAAAGATAAAATTGGGGAAGTGATATCTAATAAAATACATAAAGCAGATCTTTAGCAGAGCTAAAAATTGGACTTAAACTTCCTATGTTTCAATTCAATGCTTTAACTATTATCTCCAGAAGGGTGAATGTGCACAACCAATTATTGCTAATTTATTTTTGACGTGCTCTCTGGCTGAACTGTACAGACATGCCTTGCTGGAATCTACTCTGAAACATAAAATGTGACTGTTCTCCCTACAGAGAAAGGGAAAAAATAATCCAATACTGAAAATGAAACTGAATTCTTGATTTCATCTTTTCCTTCTCAAGGGCTTATTTTTTTTCTGAGACTTTTTTAGCTCTAATTCTAAATTACAGGTTTAGAAGATGTGGATTTTTTTCATACAGTCATCTTTATAGCAGCTTTGTGGATTAAAGCAACATACAGAAGCCAAAAGAAAAGTAAAAATTAAGACATGTCAATGGGAAAAGGTTATAAAGGCATCAGTTGAAGACTTAATGTTGCTTTTCAGATAGAGCTGAGTGTAAATCTGTATTTCTCTGCTAAGACATAGTAAGCATGATACTGTACATTGTGTATGGTTACTGCCATTTCCCACCAGTAACTTTCAATGTTTACAGCAAATCTTTTCATCACACTTTCAGAAATGGTTTGCAGGAAAAATGCTCCAGTATAGACCCACTGTCTCTTTATGGATCAGTTGATTTAGATCATGATAACCATAGTATAGGGAAGAAGTGTGATCTTTCTAAGAATTACACTCTGGGAGAAAGGGGGAGAGGGGCTTTATCCTTCTGCAAAGTACACATCAAGCTGTTCATCTGAATTGATATCAGCACTTCCAGATTTTATGGATCTAACTTGTTATTCCAAAACAAAATTAAATTATAGGAATAATGGTTTGTTTCTGACATGTATGTGGCACCTGCCTTCCTTCTCCTACCGCCTGAAGGCCCATTGCTCCTTTACAACTTGAGGCTACACAGCAGTGCCCATTGAGGAAAACGGGAAGCTATTAGTCTCGATTCCTCTGACCAGGTTATTCCAGCAACAGTCAGAATGGCACTGCCATTCAAAAACCCTTAAATGGGAGATGAAGTGGGGACAAGAAGAACGAAACCTCAAAAATCACTCTTGAAGATATCAGAGTGTGTGTAGTAGATGAACAATAGCTTAAAAGTAAAGATCAAGTAAAACTTGTGCATTGGGCCCCTGGTTTGTATTTCCACCATTTCGACCACATTGTCATGGTGACCTGCAACCTGCCAACCTCGTTCATAAATAAGGGCAAATATAAGGGAATTACACAAGCATATAGGGATAAAATAAGAAAAACTGTGAACACCAAATGAGTTACAAGTAGTGAGGGACTTAAGAGGTCATGAAAGTTTCAGTGAATACATAAGAAATAAGAGGTAAAACAAGAAAAGAGTTTGAAGAAAAGGTTCTACAGAGAAAAGAAAATTGTTTTCATCAGAGCAAGTAGAATTGTTTGCTTTCATCTTCATTGAAAAGGTAGATTGTGCTAGATACTTTAACAAATTAATTTTAACTAGATATTTGGAATGCTGGAGTAGAGAAGAGAACAGTTCTGGGAATATTTATGTAAGATTGGTACATTCAAATTCTCAGGGTTTGATGAAATTTACCCAAGAAATGAGGCAAAGTAATCTGAATGAGTAGAGATTTTCTCTGGGAAGCTGCAGATGGGAGAGATCCTGGAAGACTAGAGAAAAAACCAAACCTTTTTTAATTTTTGGGGGGTTTTGTTAAGAGGAACCAAGGAGTTATAGATCAAGCAGTCTGTTTTCAGTTCCTGGAAACAATATAGAACAAATTATCGAAGTAATTGGAACTACTTACAAAATGTAAAGGTTGTAGAAACGGCCAACAAGGAACTGTCAAGAATAGATCAGATCAATTTTATGTGATTACCTTCTTTGAGAAGAATGACTGCCTAGCATAGAAAAGAAAATCAGTAGATATATGTGTAAATTAACTTATAGATTTTTGAATCATTTTTCTAGAATTAGAATCTGACAAGTAGAGGAAATGTGGCCTGCATGTAATTGCCTTCAGGTACCTATATAATTAGTTAAAAACTCGACTCTTGGTGGATCCACTTGGATGGATGGAGGACATATTGAGTAAATTTCCTTAAGAACTTGTTTGGACAAATTCTGCTTGGTATGTTCATGGAAAATACATAATAGAATGGAGGCTATACCACTTGGTTTATGGCTTTTATGAAGCTGAAAGGAGTTTTAATTATTTTGGGAAATACACTAAAAATATTACAGGAAGTTTGGAGAGTTGGTCAGAAAACCAAAAAGTCACGTTTAAATATTTACGAAACAAAGTCCTGTACCTAAGAAAAAAGAAAAGAAATTGAAATTTGAAATTGGATATTTTGACATGAAGAAAGAAAGCAGTACAGTGGAAAAAGACACAGTAGGAAAGTAGTTTTTATTTTGGATTCATGACACAGAAGTCTGTACACAACAGCTAGTAATGTTCCTCAATTAACTTCAGAGAAGCCCTGGGAGATACGCTGTCTCTTTCTGTAAACAACATTCTTAAGGTGAAGACAAAGTAAAGAGTAGTGTGAATGATGAAGGTTTTAGAAAGCATGATCTATGAGGGAACTCGTTCCTGAGACATAGTTGAGGACAACTCATTTATATGTAGTTACAGTACTAATGATTACTAATTGTTTTTCAAGGACAGACAAAATCCATTTGTTTTTCAGCATAGATAATTTTGAGTGAAAAATCTTAGAAAACTGGAGTGGGATGATGAAGCAGTAGACTGGACAACCTGAAGATACTGAGAAACCATTTTCACCAGAAATTTTTAAGGTTGAGCTACAGTAAGATCTGTGAGTGATGGCCAAAGCCTACATTGTCATGTTTGGGTGGAGGAGACTACTTAAGATGATCTCTAGGGTACTCTGTGTCTAAGCAACAACATAACAAATTTCCAAGAAGAAGTTAGAGAGGATTCATTTTTACTTATCTGGTAGAATCAATGCTGGAAGAGAGGGAAAAAAAGGTCAGTTTGAAGGACAACAATATGAGCTTTTCATGTGTGGAGTCACATTGTTTTATGAAGGAGCACAATGATCTGTTTTTAACATAAAACATGGTAACATACAGAACTTATTTGGTTTTGCCTCTTCCTGTCATATAATTCTTTTGTAATCTTTAAAAACTGCAACACATCTAGAGGATATTATGCTTTTATCTTGATTTTTAAAAGCAAGAATATTTGGGGTACTTAATTAAAAAGCTCTGAAGACAACCTTTTTAGTCTTGTATTATGAATTTCCATACTAGATTCTGATATGGTAATTTTTTGGAAATTGAAATAATTTAAATTGAAATTTAATAATTTAGATTGAAATTAATTTCTAGCAGTGTGAATTCAGGTGAGAATTCAGAGCAACTAGGTGATGGAGAAAGAAAGTGGAAGAAAATTTACCCTATATTAGAACACTAAATCATAAGCTACTCTTTTATCTGGTCACAAACAAAGAGCAGTAATGAGTTGAATGTATTAATTCCGTTTAAATGATTGAATAATCTTTGGCTGTCAAGTTACATGCTTTGTGAAAGTCTGAATATGAATTCTTAAATTTTCCAACCAGGAAGAAAAAAAACCTTTTACTTACAATGGACTAATAGTTTGTTGACAAATTAATTAGACAGCAGGGAAATTCTAAAGAGGAAGTGAAGTGTGGAAGCAAGTCTGTTTCTCCATATTGAAATTTACTGCTTTGAATTAAATCTGAAGACAGAGTATAATCACACTTATCAGATGTCTCACATCACATGTTCTAAACAGCATGTTGGATGGATATGTTGAGAGAGACACTGTTAAAATTTGGTCTTAAACTAAATTGAATAGAGCTTTACTTCTATACATGTCACTTGACTCTATAAATCTTTGGACCTATGTTGTCCATTTTGACTCTTTTTAAAAACCTATGGCTTTTATTTGCCATAACCTTTTCTCTGCTTTGCCTGTGTTAGTTTTAAGTTAGTTTGTTAACACTCTACAGTTCATTCGTATGGCATCTCATTTTTAAACCAGAGTCCTGAACCAGACTTTCAGTGGCCAGAACCTTGCATATTTCTTTAAGGCAGCCTAAGAGTAAGAGGCATCTTCCAGTGATCCTCAGGATAGCTCAGGGGATGATAACGCAAGAGATAATAACACAAGAGATAAGGAAGAATTACAGTTATCAGCATTGACTAGGAAAGTTTGGCCTTAAACTGCTGGTTAGAAGAAAGAACGCCTGCATCCTTGAAGTCCCAAGATAATCTGGAAGAATTACAGTATGGTCTGGGGAAAAGGGGTAAATGACTTTAAATAAGCCATTTAAAATTTTTATCAGTATTTCTCTCAGAGAATTGAAATAAACAATCTCTTCTATCCTAACACAGTTATGAATCACAAATCAAATAAATGCTAGCTAAAATACATGGAGATTTCTTTCTGAATTCAAAGGCATCTGAGGAAAGGAAAAATGACATGGTGGGGAAAATTCGTTTTGCTTCTCAGTAAAGCCACCTGGTGTATTTGTCAGTCACCAAGAAAATACTGGTTGATAGCTGCTTCCCCAGCTCTTCTCAATTGAAAGATTAGCTTTTCATTTCCAAAATATTTATCTGTTTTCTCAAACTGCCAAAAGCAGACAGTAATGTCCTTATACAATCTCCAGATCATAAAAACACCCTGATTTGGGATACCAGCTATTTGCTTTGTGAAGTGCATTTCTAAACTGGAATATGAGTTCAAACTTGAGTGTGACTCTCAGTGCTAAAATTCCACATGCACATAAAGTTCAACTGCTGTTTATTCCTTAAAATACCTCAGTACCTCAGCAACCTGTTGCCTAGAGCTCATGACTGTGCCACCCAGGTATACAACAGTTTTCCTCTCAAGGTACTTGAGCCAGGAAGCAGGTTCAGCATGTTAAGTAAGTTTTGCCCAAACCAAAACCAGAGTAAGATGTGTCTGTTTTACAAAGTGAACAGATTAACAGTTCTTAGAACAAGCACCAGGAAATTTCTTCTTAAAAGTGAAAATAACCAGAAAATTATTTATCAAATTAATTACTTTATAACTCCTCTTGCTTTTTCCTTCATTGATGAGACTTGTGAATTAGTGATTGTAATGGAAGCTTTTTTTTTTCCATAGGGAATTTCACACTCTCAGTAGCTCTGAACTCAGCTCAACTCAGTTTGTGAAGGTTGATAAACAATTGTCAGACATGATGTTGTGCTTTACACTACCGTGAATTGGATTTAAACTAGTGACCTACAGAGGAAAGGTTTGCTAAGCTGCTGTTAGTTTTCCATTTGGTGTTTTGTTCCTTTTTCACAAGTAGCTGATTTTTTTGCAAATCAAATGTTTAACTGACAGATCCTTAGACACAAACACATTCAATTGCCTCTAAAATGTGCACACAGCTTTTTGGATGAAGCTTGTCCTTTGCTTTACAGTTAGGACAAAGAGCGTAGAAACACACTGAATAGTAACTCTTCCTCCAAAAGCCAACATTTTTTTTTGGTCATAAATGACAGTATGGAGACTGAAGTCCATTCTTGTCAAAAACAGGCACATCTCCACGTGTTTTGTTAGCACTGAAAATTTCCAGATGGCACTAGACACCCTCATGGTCTGGCTCACTGTGTCTGCAAATCCATAGCACAAGCTGAAGAAAATGTCTATTTGCACTTATGGTACAGCGGAAAAAAGTGCTGGGAACATCAGGGAAGTGGATCAGTTCTGCACTGCATACCTTTTCTTAAGTTTTTTTTGTTTTGGCATAGAGTTTCAGAGCATATCCAAGCACCCTAATGTGTTGTCAAAACACTAAAGCCTTCTTTAAATCAACTTGGCTAAATGGCACAATAATACTGTAATAAAAACAGAAAAGAAATCCAGGTGCTACTGTGTGATCTGAAAAGTCACGATCTTTGTTTAAACTTTTTAAATAGACCACTTCTTCAAATAAAATAGCCATCAAGAAGATACATGTAACCAACTGGAAAATCAACTTTTGTAGAGAATGCCATCAGAGGATTCCATGTTGCATATTTCTTCATGATATATGTCTTAGATTAATATTTTGTTGACTTTGTCATGATACTGTTCTTACTGGCTATGCTCATATTATAGATGTTATTAGCGTTAGAAAAAAAACCCCTGCATTCTTCCTTTAGATATAGGAGTAATTTACTTCATAGAACTTCTGAAGGTTAGGTATGTTACTTGTTTCCATATGATTTGTTCAAAGATGCTGTTTTGAGAAAATCTCATTTGAAAACTGAATTAAAATTCTGTGTTTCACAGTTGGTTTTAGTGAACTAGCCCATCTGACTAGCTCTTTCCTTTGAACAGATTGTAATTTTTGAAGATGAAATTTTTGCATATTTTGTACTTTAATGCCTCAGACCTTATTATTAGTTACAGCCTGAAGAGATGTAACACAAACACAAGAAGGGAATTTTGCCAGCTGAATGGAAGAGACAAAAGCTGTGTGGAGTCGCTTATAGCAAGAAGACAAGTAATGCCACTGGAAAGGTTACAGAGATGGTCAGTAGTAGTTACTAGGTAAGACCTAGGAAAATATATTCATGCTATAAGCAGTATTTCAAGCACTGAAAAGATCTGTGCACAAAGAAGCTCAATTTAGAAGAATTTTTAAGAGCAATCATAGTGTTGCTTCCTTTAGGGTAGTCATGTACTAATGAGCAGAATGAAGACAGACTTCATAGTAAAAAGGCGGTCGGGATATTTCTCTGCAATTAGGATATGGGCTCCTAATGGGGAAGAATTAAGTTAGGATCCAAGGAGCTTGTTATCCACTGCCCTTCTTGCCTACTTTGCTGCTGGCAACAGAGAGATCTGTGCAACATCAGCCCACAGAAAAAGAAAGCATCTCAGATGGCAAAGGCCTCACACCACACTCCTCCATAACCAGTGGGGAGAATGGGTAGTTGATAGGTCGACATCTGACTCGTTCTGTCTTGAGGAGATGTTGCCACCAAAGGATGACCCATGGAATGGTGCCAGTGCAGTAGAAACTGTGCCAAAAGCAATCTACTTTTCTTGTCTTTGTCCAAAGAGGTGCTACATGCAGTACGTAGAAACCTCTCCAACCTCCTTTTGCGTCATTTTATAACCAATGGGTTTACTCTGCATAGTGCTCAATTTAAGCAAGAACATCGAGTATTTACATGAACCTCGTCCCTGAAGACCCTAACATTGCTGCTGGTTGCACTTTGACTACATCCTGATATAGAGAGTGAATGTCCAGATTCCAGCAAATACTGGAGGAATTCGGTGGGTAGATGTCGAGCTTTGAAATAACATCTGGGAGAGAAAAATATTCTGTAAAAAATTAATTACCGCTGAAAGCACTCTGCAGCTTGGCAAAAATAACTCTGTTATCTCATGAAATGAACAGCGTTTGACTGACATTGTATATTCTTAGCCTCTCCATCACTTGTTTTATGTTGCAGGAATGCTTAAGTCTGTGACTGAATCATGGCAATTTTCTCACTTAGCACAAGCAGAGTTCTGTTGCTTTTCCAAATTTGGCCTAGTTTATGGTTTGTGGAGTCTTTACTGGTTACCTCCAGAGTTATATGCTGTTCTTGATCTTATGTTGGACATTGGTATGAAGAATGACTTCAATAGAGAAGTGGCTTCTGTGAGTTTCTAGACTCAGTCTCCTAACACAATGAAGCATAAGACAGGATATATTTTTCACACTGAAAAAGAAGAGATAATACTTCCCTGCAATGTTCTGTCCTCTAGTTTACTCTCCTTGAGTGAAATTGTGTTGACTTCAGTCAGCAGAGTCACTCAGGATCTGCCTTTACCAAAGGATATTCCTTTCCTCCCATTTTTTTGTCACAAGCAGACTTGCTGGGGGTATGCTGTGCACTATCATCTAGATCATTAATGATGTTAAGCAGGATGTGTTTATTAATAAAGCAAATAACTTTTTCCTACTCAAAATGTATCTAGGAAAGCAAAAGCTGTATATATAAACAGGTCATAAGGGTACTATGATAAGTCTGCTAGTAAAAACAGTGAAAACTTTTGTGTATTTCTTTTAGAATTCATGAGATGCAATGATGAAGGGATAAGACAATTTGTTTTTAACTGAACCCTCTTCTCTCTCAAACCAGTTTCAAATCTGATTCAGAATCACACAGAAGATTTGTTGCTATACAGAGCTGAAGCTTAGGAAAATGTGGGAATCAAAGACTTTCTGAAATATGGTTAATTATATAACTCTTTTTAATGAGTTCTTTTTGATGGGGAATTAGTGTCTCTTGGGCTAGATAGCAGGCATTTTGTCTTGACATAGACCTTGTTCATGGGTTTATGCGTACTTCTAGCTTGCTGGACTTGAAATGGTGAAAACTTGATCCATTATATAGCATGTTTTTTTCTGGAAATTGCTAGCTCTAGTCTTTGTATAAGAAGAAAAGAATCAGGTTGGAATAATAATTGGTAATTAAATAGTTCTTATTTCTTCATATCTGTTAACACAAATTAGTCTAGATCACAGCCTAAAACTTGTGATGTTGTACTAACCATGGCTAAGAGTCAAGGCAAATACAGTCAGATTTTTTTTGCTAATAACTGTTTTGAGGATATAATTTACTGTATTTAAGTCTTTCTTACATTTTCTGATTAAGAAGTTAATTTACCATATTAACTTCTATGATTTTGGAATGGATCCATTTTCTTCCAGTAAAAATGTGCAAACTTTGACTATGCTGTATCAAAACAAATAGACGCAAATTATTTTTTGCAGCTGCCAGATCCAAGCTGAAAGTTGAATGTAGCTTCCTGAAGAAAAAAACTTTAAAAGCTAGCTTGTTCAATTTTCTTTCAACAGGAAAAAAAGAGAATATGTCTCAACATGAATGTTTATCCTCAGGTAACTACACAAACATGTTCATATTCCTTTTCATGATTTAGACAAAATTTCACTGAAAAGGCCTTTCTGTCATGCAACATTTCTGTTTAAGACTGTAAAAAAACATTTTAATGAAAACCCAGAAAATAAGAAAATCCATTGTAAAGGCAAAATGTATTTTTTTTCTTGTATATGTTTAGTTCCACAAGATCAAACTTTCTGTTAGAATTCTCTTTTGAAATACTTTTAAAGATACTTTTGTGACAGTTCCTAGGTAAGAACTAGTTTATGGTGGGTTTTTTTCTGACAACTTCATTTAAAGAACCAGTTTCTAGTTTTGAAGAATTTCTATAAAAACCTTCTAGTTTTTATTCAGGAATTTGTGGGATTTTTTTTCCTCTAACAAGCAGGACAAAATCGGTAAAAAGAATGATTCTCTCCAAACAGATCAGATTTCCTTTTGGTTGGTGAGCTATCTAGTCAAACAAGGGGAGATCAGTAAACTAGTAGCATTTGCAGTACAGCATTTATGTTGTGTTATACAGGCTAAAAATTCTGAAGTTTATGTTTATTCAAACGATCTGAATTTGTCAACATAAACTACTGAACTTGTAACTGCATTTTAACAGCAATGGTACAGAACAGGAAAGTCATGATATATTGCCAAATTATTAAACAGGTCACACAAATATATTAGTGAAATTAATATTTTAGAGCCTTGATAAAAAAAGTTTTTCCTCCAGTAAACTTTTTAATTTACTCATCAATTTTCTTTCGGTGTTATTCTGACTTGATTAATGAAAATATTTATCTCTGAAGACCCAACTATAGACATCCAAATTCATATTAGAATGGAGAATCTTGTTTATACTACAGAGAATTAGATATTAATCTTATTTAAGTTGATCAAGTATTTTTTTTAAGTGAACTTGAACAATTATCCCTCTGCATTATGAGGTCATTTAGCATAGGAGTATGGCTTGAGGTGGCAGATTTGGCAGCAAGCAATATTAAGTCAGTTAATAAAGAAGGTATTAGGCCAGATTCTCTGCAAAAGTAAATTGATACAAACTTGTGCACTAAAAGAGAAAAATACTTTCAAGGTTGAACATAATGTTGTGGACAGTTGCTGTTTGTAAACACAAGTGTCCTCTTTCCAAGCATAGTGCAAACAGAATAAGACAACCTCAGCCACACAGAAAATTGTGGGCACAAAAAAAGAAAGTGATTGCACAGGGCAAGGGCTAGAAATACATAACTGACCAGGAAATATAGTTTGATAGTAAATTAAGTGCTCTTATAAAAACAAATGGATAATAAGAATATATAAACAATTTAGAAAAGAAACTTATGAACTGTATTTGGATAGACCAAACTAACCAAGTGATTCAGAGAGGTCACCTAAAAGTCTTGCTGGAATTATTGCCTCTTCCTTCTATGATACGGGGAAAAAAACAAAGACAATTTGATAGATTCTTTTCTTGTCAAGTTTCTATAGTATGCTTCTTTTTTTGTCAGATGTTCTTATGATCTCACTTCTCCTGTCCTTCCTGCTGTATTTCAGCAGAGTCAAGTCTGATTTAGCTCTGTTCTTTGAGTGATGAGGGAAAATAGATGAGTAAAATAAGTGTGCTTCACAGTTTGACCAATGTTGTATAATTTTCAATTTTAAATTTCATGGCATTTTAAAGTATTTCTGCAGCATTTTATCACAGCATTATGTGAAATTAAAAAATGTTACTGAAGCATCTCTACCAGATAAAACATTCAGCATTTCACTGAAAAGTATGGTTTTTTTTAAATATAATAGTGTACAGCATGAACTTGCAAATGTCCATGAGAAGACTTAATTAGCAAAGGAAACAGAAGATAAATCTAGAATTGCAGACTTACAGGAAATGTAAAGCATCTCTGAAGCTTGCATTAATGGGCATGGAAGCAGGCTATCTTTTTCCATTAAATAAGGGAGTTTTGAAACTCACCAGATCTGCTTCGTGAGGACTTTCCATAATAAACAGCCCCATCTTGGATCGCAAACCATTTACTGCTCAAGAACTCAGAGCCTTGGTAGCAACAACAATGAATAAGACTGCATAATCCACAATTTCCCTTGGTAACCCTGAGAAAGTGACGGGTGCAAAACTATATCGACCAGCCTTGTATTCCTCCACTCCAACAAAACTTGCTAGTTAGCGTTTACAGCATCCCCAGATTGCTCACATTGCAGTCGGTTAGCTGTCTATGAATAGTAACTGTATGTGATATGTTCTTGGTCGTAACATACTTCTGATTGATGAAAATGGACTTGAAATGAAATTAAATAAATTATTGATTAAAATAGCCTGTAAGTGGTATGCCCAAATGTTAATTTTACAGATATATACTTTCTAACACTGGTAAAACAAGCTGTGATGAGACTCGCTTTAAAATAATAATTCACTTCAGTGGATGGCTTGACATTATCAGATGCAGAAGCTGTACGCTGCAGTTTTGTTGATACTACTATCAAGACAGAATTGTAAAACTATTTGTAATTTCTTTTTCTTATACTACTGATTATTGAAACTGGACTTAAGATACATGATCCTGCAAAATATTTGACTGAGTGTAGAAACACTTGTGTATCTTGAAGCTTCAAATCTTCATTAATTTTTTCTTTAATCAGATGCACTCCAACTCTGAAAAGGAGAATGGCTTGAGAGATTATCATCCCTTGTAAACACTGCAGTTCATTAGAGAAGAGAACACTTTCAGGGAATATGTAAATGTAACTCCTCTACTAATACTACCGTCTCATTTCTCATTCTTCTTCCTTATCATTCTTGTCCATTTTGAAAGTGATGAGTAACTGAATTTTTGCATACTCTTAGGCTACATTCTTCTACATCACTCGTAAACTCAAAGTCTGCTATGAATCAATTTCCCTCTACTTGCCCTTCATCTCTTTCTGTGATGCCATAAGTTTTGTGTGTTTAATATTGCTCCCTCTCTTTGAATTGTTCCTTCCATTTCCTTCCCTTCTGGGACATTCATTTTCCCCATGGCAGACCGGTCTCTGAATTCAATATAACTCAGAAGAGTTCTTCACTCCTGGTTTCTCCTGTGCAATGCCCTCACTTTCTACACCCAGAACTGTCTGTGTGTCTTCACTGTCCCAATCTCATCATTTTGTATTCATTTTCCATTCTTTGTTGTTAATTGAAGTTGTTTGGGATGTCTGTAGTTTTAAATTTTAATAGGAAGTGAAGACGGACTGAGCAGGCACAGGACTTTTATTTTACCCTAGAAGTGCATGAACTGCAGTCCATCACTTCTTTGGTCAGAAAGTAGAGAGGAGAGTGAAACTAGCTGTTTTTTCATTGCTTTGCTTCCCCCATTTCTCTCTTTAATGTTTGCAACTGTCACAAAAAAATCACAGAGATCTACTTGGTGATGCCGTGAAAACACCACAAAATTTCAGAATGGGTCAGTTGCTGCATTCAGCATTTATCATGGTACAAAGAAATGCCAGACAGGTAGAATGTGAAACATTACCCCAGTCAGCCAAAAGGACTGATGTTGCTTTGTCCTCTGAAAGTCTTCCATGAAGGTAATTTGTCTTTAGCTAGCCTTGCTCTAGCGGAATATTAAAAACATACTTTATGTCTGCAAAGCCTGACTGCTTTTTATGTAGATGACACATATTTATGAAAAAATCTAGTCACCTTCCCCATAACATTTGTGGTTCTGCTAAATTAATTTAAGTTAATTTCAAGAGATATGATGAATGATGACAAACTGCAAGCCATGTGTTGATAAAGGTCACATCTTTTTTGACCCTTGTTTGCTAAAACTGCAATTCCAATGAACATTCTGAATTTGTTTTATCAATTTCTTAAATCAATTAGAGGATAGATGATGGAGTGAGAGGTAAATGAGGCTTAAAAATTTAATAGATTTATCAATTCTAAATCTTACATAGAGGAGTTCTTGTAGGTTTCTAAAATGACATCTACTTATTTAATTAAATACCTGTCACGTATTAGTCCTTTACAATTAGCTTTGAATGTCCACTATATACAAAAAGACGACATTTTTGTTGGGAAACCTACAAATTACAAGAATAAACATAAAAAATACTCAAACTTTCTGTTTCCCTAAAGAGTTGTAGCACAATCATTAAATGTCAATCTATCAAAATTCTTTTCTGTTTCTCAATTAATCATACATTAAGGATCATAAAAAATGTAGTCAAGGGATTTTAGAACAAACAATTTCATTGCAGTAGTTGTGGAAAATAAATGCAGCACTAATGAGATGAAAACAAAGACATTTGCAAGAACAAATGGTAAACATTGTTTACAACAGTTGAAAAATTGTCTTCATACTTCAAAGAACAGGGAGCCATGTACAAGGTTAGCTGAAGTGTTAAGGATTACTAGTCACATTTTTTCACTTTTTCTGTTTTATCTTGAATATAGGCCTTGAAGTTTTGTGAATTTTTCTTAACTTTGCTTAGGTCTTCCATAATAAAAACAAGCAGTAGAAAAAACTGCTGTGCACACTTTTTCTAGGACTATAACACCCATTTTCCCATGCTCCATCACACTTCTGTCAATAGATTTTTAGGTTTATTCAGGTTTTCCACAACTTGGCTAAATTTGTTACATTTTATTAAATATCTGGTGAAGAGAACTGTGAAAGTGTCAACTGCTGGACAATACTAAGAAGAGAATTGTTATCATTAGAGTAACTGTCTACACAGGGTTGCAATAATTCTGAATAATAAGTTTGGCTAAAATATTTGCTTTGTAACAGAATTTGTAGTCTTTATCAGAACGTTTCCCGGATTCACCTTATCTTTTGGCAAAAAAAATTAATAAAAAGAAATTGCTGTGGTGTTGTGTCTATGAACTTTCTCATGGTCAGCCTTTTCTAGCTATCTGAGTTCAATGCTAGATAATATCTGTTGCCTTTAAGCTATTTTAATAATTCAAACACTTTTTATTTATTCATGGGAATTATGTCGGAGCAGGGTATTTCTTAACATGGAAGATGTCTTCAATACCTAAATTCTTCTAAAATTTCCCAAGAAGTTTTACAAAATACCTTTAATAATAACGCCTAGTCAAGGCTCAGCTGAGCCATGCCAACCTAGCAAACGATTCTTGGGAACTTATGTAACAGAAACCAGAAAGTTGGAGTGTCAGTGATCTCAAAAGACTTGGCTGTTCCCAAAAGAGTAGTATTTCACTCAGTACTCTATATTAGGCTGAACTTAATATACTGAAAACACACGTTTTTATGCTTTCAGTTTGTTTCTGTGTTTTGTTGACATATACAAAGAAAACAGTAAGAAAGACTAATTTTGGCAGATTTGACATTCAGCTATTACAAAAAAAAAAAAAAAGAATGCACACATCAGCTAATGTGTCAAGATCTGGGTTTTTTTGCTTACATTAGCATACATCTGTACTTCGTGCTTTACGTCCTGCTTCTGCATAGTATCTTTTGTCCTGTCACACATTCAAAACCAATTCAAGTCTTTCCAGTCTGTTGAACATCCTCCTGCATCTACAAGCAGATATTTGGCAACAGCTATTTTGTGACAAGAAACCTTTCTGCAATTTCAGTCAGCCATTAGTAATGTGATGTTATACATCTCCAGTCAGTGGTCATTTTTCTGTTGTATTTGAGATTACTTTTATAATCCTGGATTGTGCAATCCCAACAAACTCTATTTATCTAAGTCATCTGATGATGCACAGTTAGCCTTCCCTCAAGAAAAGTTTTAATCCTCTGTGGATGTACTATTCTCAAACAGAAGTTGCCAATTGTCTGATAGCAAATATGTTTGCAGCCTTTTTTGAGTTGGCCTCAGTTTTAGAATTCAAGAGCTCCTACGGTGTATTACTTCAGACACTAGATCTACACTTTATTCTCTCCATACTGGTCCCATTTCTGCCTTATTCGCTGGATTCTGAGGGTGGCTGAATACTATCTGGTGCCAGACTAGATTAACTTTCCTATGGAACTGATTCTGGAGATGAAAGAAACCCTCAATATTTTTATTGAATTATGTATTTGAATACAATACATTTATTTTCAACTCAAACAGTGAAACACAAGCTGTCCATTCAGATAAGCTCATTATGGCAAGTAGATCGGCCATTTATTCCTGTAAGCTGATAGCAGCGTGGTTGCAAGTTCAGTAGGCCATTTCGTTGGCTTTGCCATTACTGTACGGAAATGTACAGTAGCCAGGTGCAAAATGCTCAGCATTAAGACAGAGACTGTCAGCCTTAACATTTGCTCATATTGTATTATACAGTACAGTTTTGGCAAGGACCGTTCAGTAGTACAAAATGTCACGGACTGCTGAAAGATCTGCAAACACACCCTGCTAAACATCTTGTATAACAAAATCCTTCAAGAGATAAAATTAAGCTATTGTTTGTTGGGAACACGGAAAGTACATGGAATTGATCTTTCTATAGGTGTACAAAGTAACATATTTTAAACGACTGTGATTGTGAATTGTGAAATTCTACAAATAAAGAAACAAGTCTGCTTTTAATCTATAACCATACATTGCCCTTTTGTAGTATAAGAAAACACTGTCTTGTGATACACTAAGTAGTTAATCGTTGCTTCAAATCAATCTTCATAACATTTCTCTAATGCCTTGAATCTCAAATGTTATCTTCCTTTTGCACGCTCTGCATCCCAAGATGCCGGTGATTTATAAACAGATACAGCTCTGTTGAATGTGAAGTCAATAGAAGAACACTCCCTAACTGTTCTACTATGGCAATACAGAAAGTCAGATTTGGTTCCCTAGTATAAATCTTTGCTAGAAAAATCCAAAGCTGCTTGTAGTGTCAGATAGAGCCATAGCAGAGTTTAGGCTGGAGATATGAACATAGATCTTTCAGAAGATTTGCTGTCTGTGCTTGTTTTAATTTTATGTGTACTCTCCTGTGGTAGACTGAGAAATCCAATGCTAACTAAGATAACTTCAGTCCTTTTGTTTCCTGTGGAATCAAAACAACAGAACTCACAGGGAATTTTTTGATGCCTACTGTATAACAAAGAGGTGTTCTGGGACAGTTGGCCACAGGACCAGGGCAAGAAAATGAGACAAGAAGAAGATGTCCTCTTCATCCCCATGTGTCTATTGTCCAGAGTATTGAAGGCAGACAGTTTAAGCTCTGCACTGGAGAAAAGATCCACAAAGTAGTCTAACTTATACAGATGAATATGCTCTATGTAACATGCAAGTGTCAACTGCAGATTATACATGGCAGTTCTCACATTCAGCATATCTGTTGACCACAAGGATTATCTTTCACCCCATTAATAAAATCTACAAACCAGGATGTAATATTTCTAGGTGAATTCTTGCCTTCCCAAAGACAAGGAATGCAATGTTGCATTGACTATAAGCATGCGAATTCCTCAAAGGAAATACCTAGATGGCAAAGAACACCTAACTTAGTCCTTCTGGTGATACTTGGGGAAAAATACCCATATTAATTTTCTTGTTGCTGACAAATGAGCATGAGCTTCAATGAAGTCACAGGAGGAACTAATATAACTTCCTTATTCATTTAGATACTGTAATTTATCAAGATACTTTCTCAGTAGTTTACTTTCTGAAACATTGCTGAAAGCCATATAAAAATGAGTGCAGATAATGACTGAAGATGATTTTTTAGAAGAACTTCATTTTCAATTCAAAAAGCTGAGGATATTATTTTCATGCTGCAGCAAATTAAAATAAAGAGTGAAATTTTGAGATGGCAATAATATGCAGCGTATTTTCAAACCCCTGAGTGTGGAAGAAAAATGAGATTTGGATTCAAACTTCCATAAGTTAATAATTTTGCAAAAATAAGACGTAACTAATGAGATGCTACATAGCATAATTCAAAAGCAATCTGATTTTAACTTTGGCTAAATCAAGCATCGTGACTGCCATGTGTCTATCCTGTGGCCTTGGACACTTTTCTATGCTTATTTTTTTTTCTTTTTTAGTTAAAGGAAAATACTATTATACTTAATTTTGTACAGCTTTTTGAAGGAGAAACGCACCATAGATTAATTCTTTCTATATATGATTCAGTCTCAGATTAGAATTCAAATAACATTATTGAAGTTCCTGCACAGATCTGCATTTAACTACTTTGAAATCCTCCTTGGTATCAAAAATTTAATTCAGATCTGGTTAGGTGTGGAAAAATCTACTTACTATACTAGGCATAATGTGGAACAATGTAATAAGCCTAATCTTTTTCTAATAATATGATCTGATTTATATTCAGATCATAAAAATAATAGTTTTTCATACAAGAACTAAAGTTGGCTCTTGTGAAATTCAGCAGCAAAAAGGTTTTGGCTTGGAAAAATTTCCTGCTATCATTTTAATACTAATAAGGAAGTTGCAAGACCCCATTAACATATATTGTTACAGAGAAATTACAAATAGGTTATGTGTGTGGGTGAATTTCAATGAACAGTTTCATCAATGTGATGGATATTCTATTAACAGTCTCATTTTCATCTCACTAGTATTCCAACAGAAAGAGTTCACTGACCTTGCATGCACTTGGCTGTAATGAAGCTTCATTTATATTTACACCACCAAAATACCAGCATGATTAAATTTTAGAATGGAAGGGGAATCAGGTGATTTCTATCAGTAAAGAAAGCCTCTAAAGAGAAACCATTTGATCTAATAAAAGAGTCTATTCTTTCTCTTCTTCCTTCCTTCCTTCCTTCCTTCCTTCCTTCCTTCCTTCCTTCCTTCCTTCCTTCCTTCCTTCCTTCCTTCCTTCCTTCCTTCTCTTTTTTCTCTTTTTTCTCTTTCTCCCCTTTCTTTTCAGGCTCGATATAACTTGTGTTAATGTCCTTTACTTCTTCATCATTATTTAAATGAAGGTAATGTAGTGAGAACAAGCATATTTTTTAAACTACTACTGTTTTTTGTTCAGTAAGAACCTTCAGATCAACCTTCATCAATGATGTGGATGACCACAGGTAGGAATCAGTGAGCACGTGCAAAATAGTGTAAGGTATACATATTAGGCATAACCTTAAAACGGTAACCTGGCAGAACTTTGCAATGAGGTTGCATGTTCAGCACATTTATTTGATTACTTCCTTTTCAGCTGTATGGAGTATAACTGTACTCCAGGAATTACTGAAATGAACAATTACATTTTCAAAGTCCTATCTCCATAGGATATTCAGGCAATCATAGACCTAAGAGCAAAGTGAAGTTTAAAAATAATATTCAAGTCATAAGAAATAATGCTGAGTCTATCTAGAAGCTGATTTAAAGTTAATTTAATCAATTCTACTCCATTTATTTGCATACATTATCAGAGGATTAAAATTGCTATTAGTTTGTCCAGTTGGTTTCGTTTTGGTAGCTGTGGAGGAGTAGAAAAGAATATGTGTCTGTTCCTCAGGTATGCTGGTTTGCAGGCTAGTGCACTAATACAAACACAGCCAAAGACAGGTTTATTTTGTCACAACTGATACTAGACCATGAACTTCTAACAAAGGGCAACAGACGTAACTGGAGGACGTGACATACTAAACTGCCCAGGAAAGAGTTAGGAGATAAGATCTGTCAGCCTTACATAACTTTTACTATTATCTACTATTTCTGAAGAATAGATGTCCTACTGCAATAAGGCGCTATTGTTCTCATTCCTTAATTGACTAAAAGTTAAATTTGAGAGGGAAGGAAAAAAAGAGATTTAAAGAGGTGTGTGTGAATATTTCTGGCACAAATCTTTATAGAAACAGATTTTTGAAAGTCTTTAATTTAAAAGGAAGAGTGCAAGTGATAGAATTCCTGTTCAATAATGTCATATATTGCCAGATAAAACGTGAGCAGACCAGCATCACCTTGAAGATCTAGTTGTTTTGAAAACAGCTAACTTCTATACTTGCAAGAACACCTGCTTCAAAACCTTAAATCGAAAGAGGGTGCTCAGAAAGCTTGCATTTCCTCCATTCTCCGTAACGGAAAGTGTTTTTTTCTCCATTGGATTCATTAAGAATATTAGATGTGACATTTGATTTTCAGTCTCAACAATTTAGCATTTTAGTTCTGACAGTAATAATGGAATATCCATTAGCTCTATCTTTAGCTAGGTTGGTAGACTTTCTCAAACCTATACCGGCTGATGCAGACTTATTAAGCTATTGTGCCTCCAACCTTTCTCCTGCTATCAGTGGAGCATAAGCTCCAATGGATTCAGAACAGCAATTTCACATGAAGTAGGGTTTTTTTTGCCTTCAGTTGCGAATTTTGGACTGCCGTTATCCAGTATGGCACAAAGCTGCCAGTCAAGAGTACTGTCTCTAATGACCACCTGGACAGGTCCTAAAAATAAAAATAAAAACTATTTATAGTCCTTTTTGAAGCAGCACACATTGGACCAAAAAAAAAAATTAACCTTTTATTTATTGTACATTATTTTGTTACTCTAGGTCTAGTCAAATCCAAATTCCTCTTCTAATGAGTTGGTGTGTTCTGGTATTCTGCTAGATGTTAATAAGCATTAGCATGTAACAGATCTAAATTTCCAAGGATAAACGTGCAGCTATTAATAAAGATTGCTATCAGATGAAATAATAATTTCTCTGAAAAAGGCTTTTAGTTTAAAAGTGTTTGTTCTTATCAGTGATGACATAATTTATGAAAGTCAAACTTAAAAAAAGAGATCAAATTTAAGAATTCCATGTTTTATCTCCTCTTCCTTGAACCTTTCAATCTACTTCTAAAAAGAATATAAACTACTCTCTTTCTTTACACCTATGATAATATTCTATGTGGGCTGCCATACCTACCAGGTTTGCCAACCACATACAAATAATATGAATATTCAAGGTGACTCCAGTGCCACTGTGTTTAGGCAACTGAATGCAGCCCTAGGTGTGTTCAGGAATGTAATTAAACAACATTAAGCAGAAACCTACATCCAGAAGTGCCTGGTAAACAAGTGATGCCAAATCAAAACTACATGGAAGATTTGACACTGTCTTGATGATGGAGAATGTTTCATGCCACATCTGAACAAAACCTATTCCCAAGTACTGGGAAAACAAGGACACCTTTGTTTTAAGTAACCAGAAAAGAAAATCATGATCTATGTGCCACAGTAGAGAAAAAGAAGTAGAGAATTAGGAAACTTGTGCTTGTCACTAGACAAATCCTCATTAAAGAAACGGAAAAAGCCAACACCAAGATAGAGAGGTCATTTGTTCCTAAGGTCAAACATCTGCAGGCAACTGATGGAGTTACTGTGAGGATTTGTACAATCGCTATCTGTATGCTGGTGCTTAACAAAATGTCAGAATGGTGAGTGAACAACAGAGGAAAATTAGTTCATACTAGAAGCAGCTGAAATATTGCTAAGAAAAAAATTAAATTGGTAAAAGTAACAAGAGGAAGAACTTTAATGGAAGACTGAAAAAAACAAGATATGAGAAGGTAGCTATCTATGCACTTCATAAAAGCACTTCATAAAAACACTCATTTGCAGAAGAGCAAGAAGGTTCCATGACTGGATGAAGCAAAAGTGACAGAGCTGAAAACTGAAGCAGTAAGTGAAAAGCATATAAAACAATAAACTCTCTGTAAAGACTTCAGGTTTACACAGTGACTAATGTATGTGGTCAAGGCACTATCTTAACTAGCTGAAATTGAACTGAAGCCGTATGGACAATTTCACCTACTTGAAGTTCTTCCACAGACAAAAGATTTCTACTTTGCTTTGTGACAAACAACCAGGACCTGGCTAAGTTTTCATCTCTTTTAATTTCTTTTCCAGCAATTTGCCTCTTGATCTCTTCCCACTGATTGAAGTCACATCTTTCCAGAGACTGTCTCCAGGCAATCCTCTGCAGATTCTCAGCCACTCCAACAAGCAACCTTACGAGCCACAACTTTAAATGAGGAGTTATGCAAAGGTTCTCCTGCACGATTCTGTGAAAAACAGGCTTTAACTTCTGTGCACTTACTTAAGACTGCACATCCAAGACAAAAGGATGCTATCTCATATAGTAATGCCAGAGGGAAAGACAATGACATCTTATTCATCAGATTTGTCCTTTCTCTAGAAAATCGGCTTAGGAAGAACCTTTTCTTTCCTTCACAGAAAAGCAGACTCACCATTGCTCCTCTTCTAGTCTGCACTCTTTGGGACTCAACTACCCTCTCATTCTTACCTGGCCAATCCCTCAGCATCATCCGATATCAGAGATTTCTAGCAAAAATCCCCAAACACCTTGCTGATGCTCCATTTTGTTTTCTTTTACTGTGAATTTCTTACAAGGAAGCTGAAATAACAGGAAGAGCAAAGCCACAAGGGGTTTGTTAGAGACCCTGTTAGAATGAAAAGGAGCCAGCTGAAACAGGGCATTTTGAGATGTGCATTGATAACCAGCAGTTTGGTGACACTGAGACTTGATAATCTCAAATGTGAACAAGGTGATACTGAAGAAGATATGGAACAGCCGTACTGTATGTCCAGACTTTGTTGCACCTGTGCTGCTGAAGGGTTTTGATTTGGGAGCCAGGTTTATTGTTAAGAAAGGAAGAACTAAGAACAACATGCTGGAGACAGTGTCATCCCCGTACACCTTGTGCACTACAACATGTTTAGGTCTGTGTACGAAAGCTTTGAACCAGGGAACAAAAATGGGAATATGGCCCTACTGTGAGCTTTTTATTTGTAAGATTTTATGAGTTTTCTCTTTGAGAGGTAACACATTTTCCAGGGGAAGAGCTACCAGAACACGAGCTAAAGTGTGCTGCCTGCTTAGAGTCTGTCAGATGTCAGAAAGCAGAGAAGCAAAGATGTTAATAGAAGTGTCGTGTTCTCAGATGGCCTTAGATGCTCAGCTTAAATATAATTTATACTTCTAAATCAAATAACTCTGAGGTTAGTGCAGGTACAAGGATGCTGTGTTCTGTAGTAAGGTGAATGCGGAGGATGTGTTCACCACATTTCACTGTGAAAAACAGAAGAGCTACATTACTCATCAGCATCATCTCCTGAAGATGTTATAGCAAAATTGAGAGAGACTTTTATCCCCTCCAGCACTGCTTTGAAGACAACATTCTCCGTCCAGATCCAACAGTGGGAAATACTATGTTCCCTCCCTCCTGCTGCCTCCAGTAGGTACAGTAACATGCCTACAGTAATCTTGTGACACTCATAACCAAAAGAAGGCAATGGCACTTGGTCCCTGGATAAGATTATAAATGACTTCATAAATAAAAATGAGCAACTATTCAATCTTTTGCCCTCCTTTAAAGAAAAAGCCTATTCAACAAGCAAGGAAAGTCTTTCTAAACTGCTGGTCTACAAGGTTTGGTGTGCTGGAGCCAGCAGGTTATTTAAACTTCAGTCTTGAAATCCTAAACACGACTGCACTTAGCCAGAACCCTGACATGAGAAGAAGAAAAATGAGTTAGCAGGTTAAAGCTTAAAGCCTAAAGCAAAAAGGAAAGATCTCATGCACATTATGAAGTGGGAATATTATCAACTAACTTTCTCTGCTGCTAGCCATGGCCATATGCTTTTTAAAATAGATGCTTTTAGATGGACTGTGGAAAGGACTAAGAAACAAGACAGCCTTCATAATGCCTGAGCACATAACATGGTATTTTAAACATGACTAACCATTGTGCTTAGCAGGAAACTGTCATTAAATGAATAATAATAAAACTTGGACTGTCCACTGCAGTTAAAGGAGGGTAGGAAGAGATAAGTGAAAAAAACCCAGACCTCAAAGTATGAAAAACTATCATTAAGAAATACAATAATGGCAAGTACAAAAACATCTTCATGGAGAAGAATCATGAGACTAGCTCAGTCTAGAAAGGAAGCCTATATAAAATACCAAAGGGAAACAAATTCACAAATGCTTTCTGAGATATTCTTATGGCCCTGCAGAATTAGAATAAATTGTCTCACCAGTTGTCATCCAGTTCCAAAAGACTTCCTGCCTTTCTGATACACACCTCAACCCCACTCACACCTAGCTTAATGGTTTACATTATGCAAAAGAGATATCGAATCCTCCTGAAATGAGAAAGAATACAATGAAACATAGAAAAGATGAAGCCCTCACAGAGTGAAGCAAATTTGAAGCCTTGCGATAGATTAAAACCACTGAGCTCTCCCCAACAACAAGAATAAATATTGAATAAAAATAATTTCCTCTGCTCCTGCTAGTGAAATACAGCTCAGAGTCTTTTAAAATGTCTAATCAAATATCTTTATTCTAACTCTGCTAAATTATTCAGCCTTTCTCTGTATCATAGCAGGAGACTAAGTCAATCAATATACAAACTGGTAGTAGTTGCATCAGACTCTCACAAAACAAAGTCAGTGGAATTTAATCACAACCAGTCACAATCCAAAGCAGGATTTATTTTTGGACTCATGGTAGCCACAGGTTCTTGAATAATCAGTTATGCAGGAGGGAGAATGAAGAAGAAGGGAGTAAAGGATGAGAAAGGAGACAGTAACTTCTTGGGGAATCTGGCCTCATCCTAGGCAAAATGTTTCTCTCAGAGATGGTCTCAGGTTGATCTTGATGTTGCCAAGGGAACAATTTCTGAGGTGATAACAGAATAAAACATGGTCTAACGCTCAAACAAGCATCCAGCAGCAAGAATGGGCAGTGCTGCATGTATAGCATGGAAAGCAGGAGAAAAATAGATAATAATAAAGTACATAACCGGTCACAGTTGAAAGAGTGATGTCATTCAGATATCTTAGACTAACCACCAGAACAGATAGGAAATTTGCAGCAGAAGTCAAAACAGGAATTTTCCTCGTGACTTCAGCATTCACAAAAAATGACAGGCTTTGGAGAGTTAAGCAGACCATGTGAGGTGAGAAGAAATTATTTTGAGCACTGTTTTTACAGGGAAAGAATTTATGAAATACAAAATAAAAATGAATATTGTAGTTTTTGAAAAATGTCCTCAGATTATTGATGTTATAGCTGACATTTGATCTTTCAAATATCTGGACTTGTTGACACATGCATAAAATTTCCATATATTGTTCTTAATAAATTCAGATAGTTATCCTATGAAGTGAAAGGTGAAGCAACATACTTCTGAATAAACTTCTCAATAAACTATATAATGTTTTCCTTGAGTACAAGTACTTGATACAATAAATACTATAAAAACAAGATCAGAGAAAAAAGATGCTTACTCATAATTTGCATTATACCAGTCATAAATCAACATCTAGCCATGACGCTCTTCTGCAGTATTTAGATTGTAATATAGCTTTGGGAAACAGAACTAAAATGGCAAGGAAAAAACTGCTGCAAAACCAGGGCTGAAAACAAATATCAGGGAACATACTTTGTATTTGACTGGAGGAGACATACATATGGCATCTAATCTGCATTAAACAATTTGATTTATAGCATAATTCAGATACTAAACTATTTTTTACTGCTCTTAGAACATAATCTACCAAGAAAATATTTGAAAAGGGTTTTGCTTTGTAGATCTTCTAGTATAATTAATGTTAAGCACTATATTTGTTAAGTGTAATTAGTACAGAGTGGAGTTTTATACAATAGTAAATGCTAATCTAATTACAGATGCAAGCTGTCTTCTAACAGGGAATTAAGTCAAATTTACTATGCAGAAGAATTTGTATTATGGATTATACATATTCATAAGCAAAGACACTTTATGTAATTTCTTTGCTAAAAACTGAAGTAAAAAGAACTGCACATATCTTTTACAATGACTTTAATTTGCCATGATCTCAAATTGCATATTTGTAGTCTTTTTTTTTTCCTGACTAATATAACAGTGTTTCCTTTAATTCTGTGATTTAAAATAGGCACTCTCAATTTTTAAGTGATTTAACATCATCATATGTTCCAATAAAACCTACTTTAAAAGAATTTGTTTTATGAGGAACATTATAATCCATTAAAAGAGAGACTGGATAAACACTTGGAAGATCCATTGCAGTGTAGATTAAATAGATAAACTGCACTAGGGTCAAGAAGTCCCTGAGTTATTACTGAGTAGCTGGGGGAGTATTAAGGCTGTTTCCATTGGTTATGTCCCTGTTGTCTTTACTAACAAAAAACCTACTCTCATTTTGCCTCACTCTCATTTCCAAAAAAGAAATAACAAGGGCAAAGAAAAAAACAGGTCAGTTAAGAGATAATCAGTAAAAAAAAGGGAGGATTGTAAGAGGCTATTGAATAATAATAATAATAATAATAATAATAATATAATAACAACAACAACAAATGCAATAATAATAAAGTTTGGGCTGAGAACTGCAGGAGGACAGTGAGACTAGCCCTCCTGACTATCCACTTCTCCCTGAAGGCATCCAAACAGCCCATGGACATTGCCCACTATGTCCTGCCTAATAACATGACAGATGAAGGAACAGAAAAATGACCCATGGCTACCAGGATTTTCCCCAGTATTCACCAGCTAATCTTCCTTGCAGTGGTGGTATCAAAGACTTACTTTGGGTAGGCAAAGAGGAATTACCATGACCCAGTAAGACTGAGATGGAAACCGTGCTAGTGAAAATAAAAAGGTGAGGAGAAAAGTGCAGCCAGAACCTCAGGAAGAGGATCTACAGGGACTAAAGGAGGAGCAGTCCAGCACCCTCAGTGCCTGAGTCTGCAAAGGTCTTCTCGCAACAAAAAGCCACAAGCCCTGTGAAGCTCACTGTGCAAAGACACATGGCACTGCTCTGCATGTGCCTATGTTAAAGGCAGTTCACTGGGTTGGGTGGCTCCTTGGTTTGAACCAGAATACCTATTACCAGAGTGGTCTTGGGACGGATAAAGATGTAAGGTTGCACATGGAAGGGTAAATACAGGTTTTCTACCAGGTTAGCAGTTTTTAGAAGGTTAAACAAACATATTATGTGGGTTCTTTCAAGGGGTGGTGGTGAAAAGGAGCATAACTAGCTCCCTGTTGTGTGTTTTCGAAAGCATGGTACAATTGTTCGCTTTCTGGTCTTTTTGGAGTGCATACACAATGAATGTTTATGACTAATGTATAACACACATAGCTATAGTAGGAACAGATGGAAACATTGATTGTACAGATGACTGAAAAAAACCTCTTCTCACCTGGACAAATTCAATATATTGAATGCTTTTGCAGTTCGGGAAATCTAATTCTGGAAACAACAGCTTGGAGGCGGCCAATTTTCTACATTTTAATTCATGCAATTCTTAAAAAACCAATGTCAATGCTTAGATTTGTAAGACTCCCTTCTTCATGCTCCCAATACACCTTGGTCAGACTTGCTTTATTCTGTAGAAATCTGAGAGTCTGAATTCCACTACAGTAAGTATTTGAAGGATCCCAATTTCAAATCTGAACAGGTGAAGCAATAATGAGCATTAGATTTACATCTGCCTCTCTATAAAGATCAAAAATGATTCTGCTATCATCCAGTTAAAGAAGAAAAGCATTAGCAGAAGATGTATCTGCCAACCACAGTTATTCAGTGCTGAGTCACATCTGCCAAACACTGGATCAGATATGAAAAATTTGTTCTTTGAATTGTTTTACTTTTGTTTTTAAGATTATGGATAATCTCATTATACCATTTATTTTAATTATGTGTGATCCATGTTGCAGGCTGATTTATAAGCTATTTCAAGGAGAGGTGAATAATACATTGGCCAGTGAATTTAAGCCCAAGGGCAGGTTTTGAGGCAAGAACACAGAGATCCTTTTCAAAAACAATTTATTTTTTGTTAGTGAAATCATAGTAGGTAAAATTTAGAAGCAAAATAAAATTTCAGAGAAGATATACTTTAAACAATAAATGACTTAAAAAGAGTATATGCATTAAAACGGATCAACATAGATTACTCAAAGAAAGTTGTGAAAATATAGCCATGAAAAGAAGTAAAATGAAATAGAAATAATTGAGCTTACTAAAATTAAAACAAATAACATCATCACAATCTTCAAAATACGGTCTTTTATTTTAACATCTATATTTCTATTACATTAAATGTAGCTGTTGAAGACCATGCTTATTTTCCTATCTGTTCATAAGCATCTCTACTTTCGGGACAGACAATTTGTGGTTACATTATAGCTCAGCACTGTGTGTCTTGATGCATCCCTGCTTGTGACCCACTTCACAGAGACTTTTAGCCCGTACCGAGCACACATAGAGTGCATAAGGTTATAAGAGTCCCAAGAGCTCCTTTGACGTCTTCAAATCTTGCTCTAAGTGTTCTCTTCAGCTGTGTGAGCACAAGCTTGTAGGATAGCTTTATTTAAAGTACAACACCACCATTTTTTCAAACTAGATAAAATTTAACTCCAAATGAATTTTACTTTCTATTTATAGATATATAAGTATAATTGTTTCAAGACAATGTTCACCTGCAGTTACCACATTGGATTACACCCGTTTGATGGTATAAATACACTGCTGTCTGCTTTATGCTCAGAAAGCTGAAAATGACTAAAATCCTGACCGTCCTTTATTGTTTGTATACAAACTTGGTGCCTGTGACCAAAAAAATGAGTTGTGTTGCAAAAATAAAAAGAAGGTAAATATAGTAGTTGACATAGTAGTAGATATAAAAATAAATGTGATGTGTTGATCATGTGTTAATATGAGAGTTGTGGAGGAAAGTTGTGTCTTGCAAGTCTGTTAGAGTCCTTTGAAGAAGTCTGAAAGTACACAGTATAAAAATAATCCAGGAGAAAGCAGGTAGTCAAAATTCTGAAAGAGTTTGGAGGACATCCATTAGAGTATTTTAAACTAAGTAATCTAAACTATAGAGACGTAAGAGAGAGCTTTTTTTTTCTTGTAGTAAGAATTATCAGCTTAAAGCTAAGAAGAAAACCTAGGAATAATTGTTCATTTCTCACAAAAGAGAATAATCATCATAGGAAGAACTGCTCTTATGTTGCTGTTTTCCAGCATCCTCATGAAAAAGCTGGCAAGTGGAAGATGCTTAAGATAACCAGGTTTGCTACTGACACAAAAACATTCAAACTTGTCAAAACTAAATTGGCAGCAAAAAAGTTGCAGAAGGCTCTTTTGATATTGAGACACTGGGGTATAAAGCAGCTGGTGAAATTTCAGTTTAATAAATGCAAAGTCATGCACGTAGGGAAAACACAGCCCTAACTTCATCCAGAAACAGATGACAATAACTTGAAATGAGATATTTCCAGAAAGGAGTTGCTGTAGATAATTCTTTGAAAACAGAGTAAATATAAAAACTAGTATACCCTTCTCCTGGGTGTTAGGGGCAAGGGCCATCCTTCAAGAATTAGGAAATTCAACTGATAACAGTCTTTCCCAATCAGGAGTTACAAAACCTACTTGTAAATTCACATTAATTAAAGCTAAACCTAGTAAAGAATCTTCTGATATCACAGTTCATGTTCTGGGTAAATGTTTGAGTAGTTTGAATTCCTGCCTGTTCTGCTTGGGAAATTCAGGATAAGTGCCAAGGTAAAATTTTATTTCAGTCTAGCCTGATATGGTGAGGCAATGTGAATCTTGAGGATTCATGAAAAGCTTTGGTTCAAAAAAAAAAAAAAAAAAGTGGGATGTCAGCCCAGAATGTATCTTAAAGTCTGTCCTAACCATTCTGTAACATAAAGAAGCAAGAATCCAAATATATGACCATTAATAAATCAATTTAGAAGTAGGAGGGCTGTTTTTTCACCAGTCATGCCCTTTAGAGGTTCATGCTCCCCCTATGGTGCAAGCACAGCACACACAACTGCATGCATTTTGATTACTCTGCTGCAGTGCCTCCTGCTCCTGCATTTTAGATTCACCATTGGGATATGCCTGTGCACATACTTTAACCTTGCTTTTCCTCAAACACTGACCAAAAAGTTGGAGTGACTTGTATACTACATTTAAGTCAACTTAAATGTATAGCAAGACTATACAGAGACTTCTTAAATTTCAGCTGTGTTTTGTAGAACAGTTTCCTCTACTTCTTCCTGTCAGATGATTTTTTTGTGTTCAGGATAGGACCTAGGGTTGAATTATAATAGACATAAAGACTCATTATTGATTTAATTTAAATACTAGTCTATTCTTCTAAACAGCTTTTCTTTAACACCAAAATGACCTTAGTTTGCTTTTTAAAATTATGTTCTGGCACAGGATATTCAACAATTTTTCAGAATAAAAACTTCATTGTCTGTTTTGAAAAAGGTCATATAGCCAAAATGTAAACAAGTAAGAGTACTCTAAATTTAGACTTATGTAAGAAGAAAACAAATGAGAAAGAAAATAATGACAGAAACCTTGTTGTTGCATAATGCAAAAGATACAGTTTTTAAAGAAAGGCCACAGATATTTGATAGTACAATGTTGTATAGATTTATTATTTATGCCAAGAGAAATTATTATGGAAATGATTGTGTAGGCTTTTCTATCATCCTACATTAAAACATTGCAGAAGATGAAACACGTGTGCACAATTTTTGTCTAAGAGAACTCTCTAGCACTCCATGCCGATTTGTGGCTCTACAGATGTCCCTACACACTATCTCCATATAACAGGTTTTCTTGAAGAATAAGGTGAGGTAGAGTGGCTGAGAGGATAGGATGAACTTGAAAGCAAGTTCTGTCGAGTAAGCACCGTTTGTTTCTATATAGAGGTGAAAGAGAAAATAAATGACACCACAAAATATCTGTAGATTTTGACAGTAATAAAGGCTACCAGAGGTGAATGGGTTTTGCACTCATACAAATGACATTTTGGCTAAAAAGAGACTGGGCAAACAGATAGTTGGAACAGATCTCAAAATCTGATATTCATGGTACACAAGGATAACATGGACAAGGAGTCATTTCAGCATAAACCTATTCCGTAGCATCTTGTGCCAAGAGTGTGTACAACTTGGCTAACACATTTAGAGGTTTCCTCTGAGGACTGATCCCAGATTAATTTATTTTAGTTAGGCAGGAATAAGAATCCTAGTCACCTGTGGATACGCCGGGCATTACATGGAAAAAATAAAGTCAAGTCCAGTCAATTCTGATTTTGAGAAGGTGTGCTTGTTAGGAACATAACACAATATATGTTGTCAGGACTGCATTTGACAAAAGCCACTTAGGATGCAGAAGAACAGAGAAATACCAATAGAGAATTCCTCTATATTTGTCTCTCTTATACCTATCAAACTAAGCAGTATGCCATCTCTCATGAAAAGCCACTTGCTGGTCACATAGAATTCAGTATTGATACCTTCTTGGAGGTAACTGGTAGGACTCAATGGGATTTGTTTTTCACAGTATAGGCAATGTAGGTACTATTGTACTTATGGTTAATAAAGACTGTTAAACATGCACCTAGCTACAGTATTGGATAAATATAGAAACATGCAATAGCAGCAGTGTTATGGGAATTTTCATTTGAGCAGAAAAACATAGAAGATTGTGCTCACAGGATGTTCATACAGAGTTGGGAGGGATCTGGAGGAAAACCTAGAAATCACACAGAAAGTGTGAACCATATGTCATATGCAAGGGTATATTAGTGCTTGGGCACTTCTATGTATGGCCTCAATTCCAAGGCTATATGCCTAACTATGTTTGAATCAAGAATATCAAAGCAGTACTTTAAGTTTCTTACAAGCACACACACTGTCTCCCTGACTGAGCAAAACAATCTGAGGCTGAATGTGGGGCTCTCTAGTTATCATCTACCACTTGAAAACAGGCTGTTGATAGGGCAACAGAGGATTTACTCTAGTGCAGCTGAAAGTGCATGCGGCTTTCAGTTGTCACAAATAAGTGAGCAGTAAATAACCCATATGGAATACTTTCCCTCCCCCAGAGAAAGAAAATGAGAGTGTAATTTAAGGCTAAGGAAAACAGAAGTAGTTAGGGAAAGCTTAAGAAAATGTCTTTGCAAAAACGCAGAGAGTAAGGTAATGATGAAAGGAGGAAAATATGAAATAAGTTGAGTAGTACCAGACTCAAACTATGAAATGTAGTCAGAACAAGGAACCCATGAATCTGTGGAAAATTTGAATTGAAGGAGCTGGACATGGCAACTGCTCCACGCCACCAAGACTCCCAATGCATCTCGCCAACAGATCAGTGAGCTCTTGATTACAGGTGGTACATACCATTGCATTGCTGGGGGCACATATATGATGTGTGTATACATCCAGTAAGGCTGGTCGATATGAGGATGGATCAGAGGCTGATCTGATTGTGTGGTTACATCCTAGTGCAGATGTCATTTTGGTAAAGGAGTCTGCAGCAGTGTAAAAAGCAGCAGATGGTACCCTACTGCATTTCTGGGGTAGATACTAAACTGTTCTCAGTAGCAAGTGACCTTTGTGTGGAACTTACCTATTGGTGTCCTCGTGACTGGCCACAAAACCCCACAGAGAGCACTGCCTTGCTGCATGCTTCCTTTGCTTCTGTCAAGTGGATCCCATATTGCAGTCTTTCCCTGAGCCAAACCTTGAAGCTGTTCATTAGGTGGATGGGCAAATGAAGGGGATGGAGATGATAGCAGAGCTGAGGAACAGTAAGGAATGTTGAAAAGCTGGCTTTTACTGTAGTTGACCAATATTTCTGAAAAAGGCAGGGGCAGCTGAATGTTGGGTCCAAGCAGTTACAGTACAAGTAGCTACAGGTACACATGGCTACCGATACATTGTTAAATGAATCATAACTTATTAAGTTTTGCTTACTATAAATCAGCAGGCAAAAGGCAAGCCGAAGAGCATCAGTCCAAATACCACTTGGAATAACCTAGAGGCTAAAGCAGACTACTCACTCTGAATATTAATAGAAATGTTATATCTTGCCTTTACCTTAAAGCAGAAGAGAAAACATACCTACAAACTCTTGATAGCCTGTGACAGCCTGACCCTATCAAAACCAGGGAACACAGGCAGCAATTGTACTGCAGTTGGAGTCTTTATGTCTATTGAAATGTATTCAAACTGTGGGCCATTACATGCCAAAGTTTTCATTTTACTGTGGATCACAAAGTTTTATTGTCAGATTATAACTTTTGCATCCCAACAGCAGTATAGTTTTTGCCACATTTTAAATATTATTATCAGAATTTGCAAAAGAATCAGAAAATCAGAATTGTATTTTCAATGCTATAACACCTGTTTTGTTGTTTAAGTTGCTGGTATTTGGAAATCACTATTGGAATATCACAATCTGCTGAAGGTTACAAATTATGTCTAGGGAAACAACTGTGGCTACTGCATCAAACTCTGGGGCTTCAGGCACAAAAAAAGACAAGGATCTTTTATAGCTGACTCAGAAAGGGACCATGAGCATGATCAGAGGACTGGAACACCTCTCCTGTCAAGAAAGATTGAGAAAATTGGGGTTGTTTAGTCTGGAGAAGCTTTTGGGGGGGAACTTGCTGTGACCTTTAAATACTTAAAAGGGGCTTATAAGAAAGAAGAAATATTTTATTTTTTAACAGTGCCTGTGGTGATAGGACAAAGGATAAAGGTTTTAAATGAAAAGAGGGTAAATTTAGATTAGATAAAATGTAGAAATTCTTTACTGTGAGGATGGTGAGATACTGGCACGAGTTGCCCAGAGAAGTTGTGGATACCCCACCACTGGAAGCATTCAAAGTCAGGCTGGACAGGCCTTTGGGCAACCTGGTCTAGTGGAAGATGTCCCTACTCATAGTCAGGGAGGTGGACTATATGATCTTTCAAGGTCCTTTGCACCCAAAAATTTCTGGGTCTGGGTCTACTTCTGAGTCTATAAGTGCATAATTCTAAAATATTTTCTTGAAGGGAAAGAGATGTGTTGGTTTGGGAGAGATCCAGCCAATGATAGTCAAATAAGATGGTTTTTGAGTTCTGTTTTTAATTTTTGGGCAAAGAAAATATAGATACTTCTCAGATGTCAACTGGGTCTTGTTAAGTTTACCAGAATATATTTTCCAAGCATTTTAAATAATAAAGACACTGACTCTATTCAGTACCTGGCCTTTCAGCAAATTCTCACTAGTTACCCTTCTACCCTAGACTGCTTCCCATGCATCAGTTCTTGTACATCAGACATCACCACCAACACTATGAGTTGCTCATCAGATCTAACAAATATAGAAACCATGCAAGCCCTATTGGACACTGCATGTCTCCCTGCAAGAAATTCATCAGGATAGGAACACATTGAAAAATGTGTTAGAATATGGCTTTAAAGTGTTACAACTCTTTCCAATATGATTATTCTTTACTGAATACTAATAGTGTCTGTGTTCATTTTCTGCGATACCTGTCTACAATACTTAAATATACTTGTCTCATATTTTAAAAAATGTTATGTTGAAAAATTGACATAATTAGCAGCATCATAAATTTTTGATTTTAAGTGTACAAATCTTCTGATTACTAGAGTTCTCTAACCTGAAGTCTCTTTTTTTAAAAGAAAAACTTAACCATTTCCTTTTAATCAATGTCATTAGAGGATTTAAAGTCACTACTCAGTTTAAATTGTGCAATTTTGCATTTTCAGCTCTTAAAAATTATCACCTTGTGGACTTTTTCTGAGCAAAAGCATTTTCCAATTTCTCAAAGAGATAAAACATTGATTTTATAGTCTAAATAAAAACCACTTCAAATGCTTTTTAAATGCATATATAAACATCTTTCTTCATGGACCTGATGCTAAATACACTGTCAAATTTATGTGGGAATAAATGAGAATTTAAGAACACTAGACAGAAACAATAGTCTATAACTACTTCAAATGAAGCATAAATATTGCATATGTACTTTTCGCTTGCTTTCAGACAAGATGGAAACTCACTGAGGTAAATTTTGTATAGGAGTTCACAGTCCTATTTTATCTTATTACAATAGCTGCTGAAGGGCCATAAAACAATCTAATAGGACAAAAAAATCTCATCCTCTTCACACAGGCTTCTGATGAGCAATAGCAATAAGAAGAACATTGCCAGTAGACCAAGGGACATCGTCCTTCCCTTCTGCTCTGTGCTGGTGTGACCATATTTGAGAGCAGAGTTTGGTGTGGGACTCCTCAGTATGAGGGACATGGGCATACTAGAGCAAGTCCTGCCAAGGGCCATGAGGGTGGTTTAGGAATTGGAGCATAGAATCACACAAGGAGAGGCTGAGAGAGCTGGGGCTGTTCAACTTGGAGAAGACTCAGAGAGATCTTGCCCATGCATTTAAATACCTGATGGGGGGAGGGAGAAGGTGAAGAATACAGAGCCAGAATCTTCTCAGTCGTAGACGGGAAAATGGGCAAAATCTAGAATACAAAAAAACTCCATCTAGACATAAGAAAATACATTTTTACTATGAGGCTGGACAAACACTAGAGCAGGTTTTCCAAAGAGATTGTGGAGTCTCCAGCCTTGGAGCTATTCAAAACCTTACTGCACAATGGCCTTGAACAACCTGATGTAGCTGAACTTGCTTTGAGCAGATGGGTTGGACTGGACAATTTCCAGAGATCCCTGACAACCCCAGCTGTTGTGCAGCAATACAAGTAACTCAGACATGACTTGAACCTCCATTCAATAAAAATAAGATATCTCCATTTTGAAGGATAAGCATTCACGGTTATGTTGAATTCAGGAAAAGCAACAAGATATTGATGAGAGGGGCAGGGATCTCACTAGTCATCAGAAATGTAGATCAGAACATGCTCACATTCTGAATTACAGTTGTACCAGTTACTGGTCAGGCTGTTATTCCTCCGTCTATAGGCTGCGACTAGAAACAGACAGAACCCGTCACCAGTTCCACAAGGAAATTATGTACAAATAAATGCATTTACCTCAGAAGATAGATTCTAGAATTTTTTGTCTGTTTAAAATATAGTGCAATTTCTGTGAATCACAGTGAGAAAGGAAGATGTGAGAAGAACAGAAAGTTGTGAAAAAATAACCAACCCCAAACTGCCAAACAAAACCCAAGACACTCCAAATTCTGGAATTTGGATTACTCTAGATGAGTACTGCTGCCCCAAAGAAAGGAGGATTACGATTGAATTATCCTTTTATTTGTGAAATTTCTAGATATGGCAAAAAATATTTTTGAAACTAAAAGACTACTGCCTTCACCTACTGAAGGAGAAATAGGAAGAGACGTGCTGCCTAAGGACACGCTTACTCCGGCTAGTTTGACACAAATATACTATGCAGTACTGTAGTAGTGCTGAATGTAACCTTCAGTTGCTAAAACTTACTTATATTTCATGGCAGGATTCCTTTCAGTGGTTCATTTTTACAACTATAAAGAACTCTCCACTCTAACCACTCAGGGGCTGCTCTCAAGCTTCCCTACCATACCCATAGTCACTAGTGTGCAAATAAAATCCTGTAATCCTATGGTCTACCGTGGACATGTGTCTTAACATGTCAGGAGAGTGTTGGAGGCAATTATTTCCCTCAACAGCACCGTAATCATAGTTTTTTAAGGGGTGCCATTGTCTCAAATACTCAACACTGCAGTATTAACTGGATTAAAATACTGAACGATCCTTTTCCTTTCATGGTTCATAGAGATTACTTTTGAACTGTGGTGACAACTCTTCTGGAGAGTGACTGATTAGAACTAAGAGTTGAATTCATCCACTAAAATCAGGCTTTTAATTTTCAGCCCTCAAACTGAAGTGATTTAAGTAACATTTTATGCCTCTATGTTAGAAAAAGCTAAGCCTGGCCCTACTTCCACCAGACATTATCATTCAATAGGCTTGGGTCCTGCAGCTGCCTTTGTGTCTGTGTTCACCCAGGCCAAATACAGTTCCCTGATATTAAAGTGGGAAAAGATTTTGTTTTGGACCACTGAGCAGAATTTGTAAATTTGTCAGTAATATTGATGTCAACCTCTGCAAAATTTCCCATTTTATTTCTGTGATTAGTTCAAGGGTGTAGATTTTAGAGCCGGTACAATTGGTGAGTGGAATCTACCCTGAGACCGTCTTTTTAGCACCTTGTACCCACTTTCAGTTCCTAATTCCATGCACACAGTGCAGAGCTTCGTGACTACTGGTGTCTCTGAGCTTAGGTCTGAAGCTGAGCCCTGACACTTTTAGTGCAAAGCCTACTGCTGGCATGGTCATCGGTGGCATCAGAATAATTCCTAACACTACTCAGAAACTTATGGGCTCAGAGATGATGTGGAGCTGGACAATAGTGAGAGGAGAGTGCTCTCAGTGACATGCAAACATTTCCATCCTTTTCCCAGGAAGGTGCTCAGAGATTTGAGATTGGCCATTGCTATGCTATGGGATGAATGAATATAAAGGTAAAGCCATAACAATATGTCTACGCTCTGGTGCACTGCTCCATGGAAACTGACAGTAGGTTTCCAAGGCAGCCAAATCAAAAAAAGAATAAGGCTGAAAAAGAGTGAAGCACAAAGAACATCAGTGAACAACCTCATATGTTAAGGGGTAAATTTTGGAAAGTGCTTAAGCCCCACTGGAAGTCAATGGCAGTTATGCTCTTAAATCAGTGGGGACCTTTTGAAAAGTCCAGCCGGAGCACAGTTGCTTGATGCATAAGACTGATTATTCATTGTTGTAGGCAACTGTCCTACAGTTGCACGTTAATTCTACATTGCTCTGCTCTGGGGTTGTTCCCCTCTCTTCACTCTCCTACAGGCTCTGCACTTCAGAGGATTGTTATTCCTTCTCATCCTCTTCCTCTCCTTCACCCCAAACTCTATGGAGCTGTATATCCACTCAACAGCTAAATTTTTGTATGACCTTTTTAATAATCAGGGTTATGATGCCAAAGGGGCATCTGTCTGCTTCTAGGGCTGGTGATCAAAGAAGTATTCAGCTGGCAGGGAAGATTAAGGATAGTCCATTCCCATCCCTCCTGAAAGGCAGGTATTTCTGCATAGCAGTCTGAATTGGCAAGAAAAAGCAGGAATAACCATGCTGCACGATAAGCATAGCTAATATGGTCCCTAACAAGAGCTCTGAGGAGATGAAGCAGCAGAATTTGTTTTTGAAATAAACAATTCAAGAGTAATTGGTTTTTACTTTAGCAGCTGGTCCTTCCAAAATGCACTGACCCATCTCAAGCACAGTATAGCTTTTCCAGTTTTTCTTCTATCAGTTTACATGAGAAGAGAAGAAAACAAAACACTTAGGCAATTTTTGCCTCAGTGGAACACCGTGCATGGCATATCAGTAGAAGCTGCAAGCAATCTACAAGCTGCAGTTTAGCAAAACTGATGAAAATGCCAAAACAATAAGAAGACTTCTAGGAAAAAATATAAACAGGGATGCATTTAAATATTGGGGGAAAAAAATCCCTATTTTTGTATTAACAAATATGCACTAAGTGAGATCTATAAGATTATTAATCTCTAAAACCAGCAACCCCCCCCCGAAAATACAGCAGACTCTTTTCATTCATACATATGGAAGCCCTTAATTTACTCTATTGGGAAAGCCAGTCTTCAAGAATGTGATAATAAAATACAAACAATAAAGCTAAGCCAGGTTATAATCAGTCTTATGAATTTTTTTTTAATCCTCTTTCTATGCTTGAAAATTTCCAGGTAGTGAAATCTCCTCAGAGATCAAAATGTAATAACTATTTTATGATGGCTGCAAAAACAATATATTAACTGAAAGTGTTTTGAGCATGTATGCAGAAGTTTCCTCTTCCACTTTCCACAAAACTGGAGCTTTTTTTTCCGTAGATTTGTCACTCTAGATATAGTCAGAAAAAATAAATATAATAATTTTAAAACTAAATGCTCTCAATATCTATTAAGGAAGTAAACACGTCAAGCGTACCTTTGATTTAGAGTACAGTTGGAGTTTAAAACTAGTGATTTATGTAGTTGATTTATAGTCAAGTCTTCTAACTATGAAAGGAGGAGATTTTTTTCTTTGTGAGGAAAATAAATCTTCTTTTGTCTTGTATGCTTCAGCCGAAAATTGCTCTCTCTCTTCACAAAGTTCATGTGAACCCCCCTTCAGGGCACTGACCCAGTGAGATTCCTAGGAGAGAGTCCTTAGCTACAGAGATATCATGCAGATAATTCTTCTGTTCTCAGCTATGAAGATTTAAGCATTAAATCAGAAGTGAGTAATGTAGAAAGTAACTAAAATCGGGAGACTTGGCAATCAGTGGGCGATGTTACCTTCTCTTGTTGCTTTTAACAGTGAAATTTGTCACCCTGGACTCAGTTCTCCAAAAGGATACAACTTATTTTCACAGTAATATTTTCTGAAAATTATTTTTGAAGGACTGTGCAGCACACATTTATTTAACTGGGGTTTTTTTTTTGAGAGATTTCAGAGTTAAGTTTTAAGAAAAAAAGAGAAAAATCAATATTTGGATTTTTTTTTATATTAACAATAATAAAGTAAGAAGTGGCAGCTTAACAACCTGCACTTAAACCACAGATATTTGACGCAGCTTGTTTACAGCAGTGGCTTGTACATCTTGACAACCTGCTGCATTAGCAGGTGAAAGTTATGTCCATAGCCTGCAGCCTTGGTTTGATCTGACAAGATCCACGGCACCACTATGTGAAATCCAGCATGCTTGAAAACTCCCTAGACTATACAGGATCAATGAAACAAACATTGCTTGTGTTGTATTCCCAAAGCACTCGAAACTTTAATAAAGCAGAGACTTTCAGAAGTCACATGGCAGCAACAGCTTTTATTGCACAGATGATGGTTTTGCTGGGGAGAGGAGGAGGGAAGGGCAGAGACATGGAGGAAGGCACGTTCCCTGTGAGGAAATACTGGAACTCCACAGGACACGGCAAGCACTTCTCATTCAAGTTAGCGGGCGGTGAAGTCCGTAGGACTGGAGACCAACAGAGTCTTCTTGTCCCAAGTTATAGATTCACCACATTGCACTACTGCGCCTGGCTGAATAGAAAAACTTACCAGACTTGGGGCAGGAGAGCATCCAGCCAGAACTGAATACGAAATACGGCCCTGTGACCACAAGGACGACTTTTTTCTGGAGATGCTGAATGAGATCAGTCAGTTTACATGGTGATCAACCGATGAGCACCGAAACAGAAGAGCTGAAACCATTGAAATGATGAGGCTATGGATCAGCATGGGGAACAGTCATATGAGGCAAAGGAAATGAAGAGTCATGAGGGAGCAGCTGGAGGATCCCAAGAAAATACGGTCTCCATTATCACTACTGAGCTGCTCTGGAAATGGCTACACTTTTTGTACCGATATGTTTCTTTTGGTATTTGGCTAATTACACAGTGAAGTCCTTGTGAATAATCCACAGGCTGGCTTTCTCTGAAGGTCATACTCCCTGTTCTCATGCTTTACCCTTGAAGTCTGATAAATTGCAGTGATCAAGTAGAACTCCTTTATAAACCTAATTGTTATATGCAGTTGTAACTCTCAGCAGTGTTGTGTTTTGGTTTTTTTTCCAGTTCCTTGCCCATCTTCAGATACTATCTTTGAATTGTGATGAAATTGCCTGTCAAAGAAAATAGTTTTGTCTAAATTTTTAGTACTATTCTTTTACCTTTTTCTTCAGGCACAGATAAGGCACTTACTATAATCCCCTCTGTCATGTATTATCATATTTTCAGAGATTAGTCCTGAGAAGTTGTCAGTCGCAGCATTTGTTGTAAGTCCAGCACTTCCCTCCCGTTTTTCTCTCTTTTTAGTGTTTGCAGCAGAATGGGATGAAGTGCAAATATTTTAGTTTACATTTCCCTTTAAATTATTCAGTATGAGGTGTGGAAACTAAATACACTGTAAAAGCAGACTGAACTAGGCCTGTAGAAGCATCCTAATGAAAACGAGAATTTGGAAATAATAGTCTACCAGCCATTATCAAAGTCAGAGTAAAAGAAGTCAGGAAAAATTGTTGATTTCCAATGTTTCATTTATTTAATCTCCATGGCACTGTAGGATCATTTTCTATAGAGTTTATATTTTTTAATGTGTTTTGGTTGTTTTTTTATTCAATTTAAAGAAAAACATAAACAGGAAGGGTGTTATAGTTTCCTTGGGAACATAATTCCATCTTTTTTTGTTCTCAAATTATTTCAAGTATTTCTCATTTGACTTTTTTTTCCAGATATTTCGAATTAATAGTTTTCCACTGCTTGTAGTACATCTGAGAGTCCTAGATTATGTTTTTATTCCTCTGCCAGATTCCTCCAAGTATTGTTGGTTCCTTGCTCCTTTCACCTTCAGTTGTGATCTACCTTTGAAAAAAGCCTCTACTACAATAAAGCCTGTGCTTTTTTCTAAACACAAAATATTTACACGTCTTTCTCCTTCTTTGGAAGCATTCAAAGAAGATTGAATGCATGCAAGAGAGAAGAAATGTGAATAACGTGCCCATAAGAAAGCAAAGGAAATCAGAGAAGCTATCAGTTAAATTCATGCTGGTTGTTGTGGCAGAGAACAAACCACTTTTGATATATGTGGTAAATAAAGGAGGCAAAACCTGTTTACTCACTGTAATTCAAAACCACGTTGTGACATTGTATTAGAAGTAACTTGGAGAAGGGCTCTGTTACTATATCATTGGGGATCCCTCAGGAGGTGTCTGCTCCTGCTTGTCCACTTGATCTGACCCCACTTCTTCTGTGTACCTCCACCACCAGCAGTGTTTCCGCAAGCAGGACCCTGTGAAAAATTCATTAACTGCTGAGAGAATCTCAGCTCCAGAAACATGACAGACACACTTCACTTGGAAAACAGTCAGACTGCTGACACAGGGTTCAAGTCCTTGCTCAGGCAGAGCAGGATCTCATTTTTGTTACGTACTTCCGGCATTATGAAATGGATATAGGCTCTTTGGTACAAGAAATGTATTGGAAAACTAAAAAGAAAAATTTTTGTTTTTCTGGAAATACTGCAGTTTATATTCTTGAACATTTAAATGAGCAACAGAATATATATTTTAATTTCGAAGGCATTTGATATGTCAGCATACAAGGTATATACCAGATATGCACATTGGGCCGCACAACACTGAAGTAGATGACTCATCAACTTCTTCTAATGATTGCATATATTATTAAACAAATCAGATCTTTCAGTTGTTTAATTTAGAGATGGGTTATTTAAGCAGTCAGAGGAATAACTCATTTTAGATATATTTAAATATTGCACTAGCAAATGAAGGCTAGTATTTTTCCGCACTTGTCAAAATGACAGCTGGTTTGAAGTGTTTAATTGATTTCTCTATAAATAACTGAGCCATGGAAGAAATACACGGCTTGTAATGTAACTTGGCTTATAAAATAATCACATAATATTAGAACAAGGACTCAGTATGCTGGAGCAGCTTGCAAAATAAAATGACCAAATAATGTTTGAATAAGGATCTGGTTGATAAAGTGAACTGATTTAAATTTATACAAATGTTTGGAAAGCAATGGTCTACAGTAAGATAAAAGAAATGACTCTACTGTAGGGTTGCTCTCATACTTTACTGAGCTGAGCCACCGGATGAGGACTTTTGCCTTAACTTACATTATGCCACTGCCATCTGAGTGGTAACAGGCACCAGAATAATTTAAGTACGTGAAAACGAATGAGCTTCTCTTTGAACTTCTGGTGCCTGAAATCTTCTTTGGGTCATGAAACCTCACCATATCTTTGGATAAAACCCTATGGCCTTTAGGATACCAGCCAGCTCAAGGGTTATTTTGCACCATGATTGAAGCATCATGCTCAGCTGGGAAGAATCTGATTTACCCATTTCAGCACTAGATCTCACCCAATACATCTCATCACCTTTTTCTCAGAAGCCTCAATCTCAAGTGTACTTTACATACACAGGAACATGGGAAGAGTAAAAGTTACTGGTACAGTAGACAGCTCATATCTTGTGGAGCACAGGTTTGGGGCCAGGTGATCCCACTCATGACAGGGCACAGAGCCTGTGAAAGGACCCATTAGTTAAAGCCTTTCATGTTTCAATAGCCACAAGAACTTAATGCTCAGTGTGGATGGCCACAGATTACCGAATCCTCCATGGATTTCTTTTGGGAAGCACAGCTTCCCACATGAAACCACAGTGATGGCTGCATGGTTGAAAAATACTGCTACTAAGGCATGGCCTTAGAACATTTAGAAGCAGCTACCAATCTTTGTATTTTCCACTATTATTTCAAAACTTATTGTGCCATAATTGTCACCTGTGGCACCAAGTCAGAGCCTTAGACGACCGGTTCAGACACCACAGGATGGACAACAGTCATCAGTAACCAGAGGCATCTGAGGGAAACTCCAGACTCTTCAGAGAATTTTATATAAATTTTCTTAATAACTTAAAATAGGTGTTTCAGCTAATGTCCTCAAGCCTTCCCAGGAACCAGCTGTCCCAAATTTCCACTTGCTTCTGATTATTGCTGTCTGCTGGCTGGACACAGCTATAGAACCTCAACTACCATAACATAAAAGGAAAAGCAAGAAACCCTGTGAAAGGCATCACTATCATGAGAAGTTGCCAATCTGCATGTGTTTTTCCCTTCTACATGCTGAATAAGAAAAATAATAAAAATGTGAATCATAATAAGGAGTCATAAATGTGTGATGTGCTGTGACGTGACATATACGTGATGGCTACACTGGTCCAGGATAGACCGATCTGCTGGCCTGTACCTACACTGAACCATGATCCACCAAGTCATAGAACTTCTGCCTTTGAAACACATTAGTACAATAATGTGGGACCAAGGGATCAAGACATGCTCAAAAATATGTATTTTTTACCTCAGAGAGAAATGGCAATGGGGAAAAGAATACTACTGAGTGACTGAATTACAACAGTCAAGGATCAGGCTGTGCTGACAAGCAGTATTTTGATGAAAAAGTAATATTTTGATGAAATCCCAGCCCTGACTTCATTTATTGGTTTTCTAAAATGAAATAGAGTTAGAAGATCCTTTTGTTTGCTGAATTAATTATCCATTTTCCATATCTTCCAATTCTGTTCATTGTAATGTTTCTGTCCTTTCCATCAGTCATATACCACTTGTCTCTCTCTTGCACAGATCCATTGTTACCTTGCCCTTCCGCTTGTTTTTATTTTCCTTTCTTGTGCTTAGGAAGGAAGGAAATATTACTCCTGAGCATAAGAAGTCCTGGAAAAAGTAGAGAAGGTGACCAGCAAACCATAAAATGAGATTATTGTGCTTAGTAAAACAACCATCCTCCACTCACATTTCTATTTCCATTCCTGTAATATATAGCCCTGAACACAGATCTATTGAATTTCAGAATGTTTTTCTTCTGAAGCTCATGGGACAATTAGTTCTGAATTTTTATGGACTGACTCAGCATATAGCTCAGTAAAGTGAGTATGAAACCTATAGTGTTGATGTCATGCAACAAGATAATTAGATTAAAAAGAGGGTGCAGACTGTTATTCCAGAGCCCTAGAGACAGCTGTTTGTTTGAGGTTTTTTTTCAAAAAAACCCAGTATACTGTGTTCAATGGTGCTACTGCACCAGACAGCACAAATTTTGGTCTACCCAAGGAATATTCCAGCACATTTTAGTTCACTCACCTCTTTCAAATCTGCATTAGTGCCACTTACCGAACACTGAACCCTTGCTGCCCCTGCCATCACAGTCAAAGGATGTAAATACAGACCACAAGTTAATAAGGAAGAGATATAAGTTACATTGACCCAAGGTTAGATATGCAGAACAATAACTATGAGAATGGAGAAAACAGTCTGCTGTTTATGCACGTGCATAAAAAAATACACATATTTCATGAACACTTGAGGCAGTCAAAGATTTTCATACAGACTTTTGTTGTCATGACAGGATTTTTTTTTTTTTTAATTTTTACTTTTTTTTCCGTTCCCTCTATGTTTTAGCTGCATCATTGCTTTCAGTGCTACATACTGTGCAAACTAGAATTTCTGTTAGCCTTGAAAAGCTGAACTTGGTGGCAATGTCTGTCTGTCACTTGCATTGTTTTTGCTCAGATACCCACCACGCCTGGAACTCACGCCTGTCTGATCTCATCAGGTCAATCTGGAGTTACACCTTTTAGTGCAATCAGCTTATAACAGCTTTGCATCTCCATTGCAGACTTAGCCTCACTACGTGTTATTCGAATCTCATTTGCTGAAACATAGGATCTAACAGTTACAGCAAAGCTTAAACCTCAACAAACACAGGGCTCATTAATGAATACAGAATAAACTAAATTGCCTTTTTGTGTTCACCATTAGGAAGCTCTTGGTCCTGTGATCCAAAGGCAGCTTCCTCTTCAGAGTGACTTGAGATCCCAAATGGTTGTGAAATACGTGATCATTTTACTTAAACTTACTCATTATGAAAGGTCTTATACATTTCCACCCCCATCCCCTGGCAGAGTGCCTAGAAATGAGTTTGAACTTGAACATGCTGCTGCATGAAGCATGGCAAAGAGCAGTCTTATGCACTTTTGTGCTACCTCTACTCTTTCTCTCAACACCTTGTGCTAGCATCACATCCAGAGGTCAGGACGAAGAAAGGCTTAGGCGGGACTCAGCCAGCAAGCGGCAAATTATTTGCCACGATGCCAAAGGCTCTGAAAATTAGCAATTTCAAGAATGTGCCTTTCACCCTGCCCCAAGCCATAACTGTAGAAACAGAGAGGTTGAGTTTAAGTATAAATATGCAGCTTTGTCAGCACATTGCAATGTTTTTCATTTAATCTTTCCATGGCAAATTTGAAAGCAGGAAGGCTTTTGTGTGATACGTTAAAATAAAAACTTAAGCTGTAACATAACTTCTGCTGTAATTTCAAACATTCAGAACTACAGTCCATCCTGGCCAGCTTAAAATGTATTTGACTTCTAGTTTGCATCCCTTCTCCTCCTTCTTCTTTGTCTCTCATGCATATCTGGATGAGAAGTTCATCAAATTAACCTTTCATAGGTTGGGGTAAGCCAGACTCTGGGTTTTAGGAGACTGTTGGGAAAAAAAGACAAATTTTAAAAACCTTTCAGAATCAACAGAGAATATTTTTCATTTCAGACTTTACACCTGGGAGGTTAATTTCATTTTGTGCTACTATGTTTTCAGCAGAATATTCCTACCATGGTGCACCAGGTGCTGATATTAAATCCATAAAAATCTACAGTAAGCCAGTAAAAGCCATTTCAAGCACATAAATATTTACAGCCTCTTACTCAAAAATTAAGTAAAAGAATTTATATTGCCTTCAACCTTAAATTTGAAGATATGGTGTGGTTAAGATCACTCCCTTTGTGTCTTCTTCCTTTCAAAAGTAGGTGAAGTATTATGTGGCAAAAAACCTTAAAATGAAAGATGGTACAAAAATCACTGGGAAAAATAATATCTGCTGAAGAATAATCTGCAACACCCTTCCTCCCAGAAGTCAGACTTTCATAGCAGCTATCTGTGGTGAAAAGGAGAGTGAGAGGGGCTTCCTCCCTCACTGGGAACCTCACCCAGGATGCTTCTCCTTGTCAGTGAAGGTCCTCACAGGAAATCCTGCAGGACATTGTGACCCAGTAACTTCTTCTGGGGCAGAACTTCTACTCATTTTAGCAGGATGTAGCTTAGTAGCCTTGGCACATAAGTGAAAAGTTTAGGGGAAAGGACTCATAGATGCTTTCCATTTTATCCATATTAAAGGGTAGGTGTAAGTAAAGGAAGTTATTCCATTTTTTGTTTGATCAATATCCAACCCCACTTAAAACTCCCTGTAAGTGGTGCCATCTTGGCCATATAAGGAACAAACACTAAAAACGCATTTGCCTGATATGACCATACTCCTCTTTCCATAGGAAATCAAGTGCCATCTGTCAGCTTCTGTTGACACAAAGTGGGACAAGCCCAAGGTACAAGAATAGGAAAGAGAAAACAGAAACCAGAATACCACCTCCTACCTCCTTGAGTGCACAGCCTGAACTGTCAGCAATGGTTACTGTACTTTCGAAGGGAAGAGGTAACTTGACAGAGAATGATCAGCTTTAAAAAGAGAATTAAACAGTCTTTTTTTTTTGTTTATTTGAAAGACTGTGACTTTCAAGTGTTGCAGCCCATATACGGAAACTTTAGAATGAAATAAGGGAGAACTTAGCAAGTACACTTGTCCTTGGCTATTTTCCAAGATATCTCAGCTGTTCCAAAGAATTTAAAATGTGAAATGTATCAAGTACATGAGAATAGATCTCTCATAAGTTATGATTTTCTTTGAATAAAGAAAAAAAATCCAATTTATCCTGGAAAGATATCCTCTTTTAACATACAAGTTTCAGGAGCTCTTTCACATTCGTATATGTGCACTTATATGAAGCTGCCAGAAGATATATATATGTACACCGTAGCTGATTTTTCAAAATCTTTTTTGTTGGCATTAGTTTTCACGTTAGCATCATGCAGTACCTACAAAGAAACAAACTGTGTTTTCCTTCCCATCCTGCAGTACTAAAACAAGCAGCTATTCACCTGCTAAACCTAGAGCTGTCCAGTGCTCATCTGTAACATCAGTGATAACTTTAAATTTCTTATTGAAAACATCTCAAATTGCCACAGACTGTGAGGGACAATCTTGCCAGGCCATAGTAATGCCTTGGGGTTTTGAGTCCCAATCATACTCAAGCTGGTGGAATAACTGAGTCTTTCCAGGGAAACAGAAAGGTCTTTGCAGTTGTCAGATGAGAGTTTACTGAGGACTATTCCCTGAGTCTAGATTCTATCCTGTGTAGGGCCTGACCTGAGCAGGCTTCGGTTTCTGCTGGAAAGTTGAATTGACTGAAGAACAAATAGCTTGTTTTTACATGCACAGTGGTCTCTGAGTTCCCATATTCACATATTCAGCTTAATTTTCAGATGCCTGGACCACACATATTAGATGTAAAAGGAACAAAATAAGAAGTCTTGAGAAAAGTGAGGTGCCTGAGCAAGCTACCCTTATACTGGGATCCGCCTCAGATATCATCTACTTTATGTCAGGTTCTCTTTTCTGTGAACAGCAGATAGGAGAAGAAATAGGGGGACATATGATAGTTAACCTAAGAAAATGATCTGATGAGTTTATCTAGTCTTGATAAGGGAAGTTATCAAGGAGGTCGTAGTGGTGATTTGCCAGATCAAAACAGACTGAATTGGGCAAAGAATTAAATAATCTGACAAATTAATTTTGCTACCACTCAAAAGGAGGAAAAAGAATATCTTCTTAGTTATTTCTTTAGAATTCTTAAACAGTAAATGTACACCTCAGTAGCTCTTGAGGAATATAGACACAGCTTTATAATCCTATTGCAACTATTTTTGCAGTTTACAGTGACTGAATTTTAAAAAGGGAGCAACATAAAATGTTTATAACTAAGGCACCACAACGGTGATGCTACACAACTGTAGAAAAGGCATTTCTATGCCTCTTATACTCCTGTCTTCAGTACAGAAGATTTCCAGAGTATGGGTAAAAGGGACACTGCATTAAAATCTTTTCCTCTGGAAGCCACAGTCATTGGTGGCGGGATAAATTATGTGTTGGGAAAAGTAGGCTGTATAAATTAAAATGTGTCCATGCCAACATTACTTACGTCTCACTTCTATTAGAAGAAATGTACATAGACTAAACGAAAGCTCTTAGTTTATCCTTTGAGCAATCCTCAAGCATATCAGAGTAATTATAGGCCCTACAACAAACACTTCTTCTTGTTTGTATTTCTTTAAGAGTTATTGCTAGTATAACTGTGCAATATAATAGCCTGACCTTTTATGATAGTTGTGGACTGGTGCTGCTGTATTTGTATAACTGCATATTGGTTTGATTTTTTAGAAACTAATTATGTCTAAAGTACAATTATTTAGTTTCCCATTTATCCTTTTCATTCCAGTGTTTCCAAAGGATGAATTGGATGCCTGAGTGATCAAGAAACATTTTCCATCACTGTAAACTCAGGCAACACCTGCTATGCAACAGCACAAGCTAAATCAAAAGAGGCTAAAAAAAATGAAAAAAAAGGAGAAAGGGTTATGTATGAATTGCCAAGGAAATAGTCTTCAAATAAGATAATACAGCATAAAAAAACATGCTGATGACATGACTCCTTCTTACAGAGTTATATCCTTAGTTTCTGACATGCCAGAACTCAGACTATGTACATTGTCCTGCATGAAATTGAAATTGAATTTGGGTATTCATTGAAATGGTGCTCAGGTCTGATACTAACACAGGCAGACCTCTGGTTAGGACAGTTGCACAGTGTTTAATAAATTGTGTAGAGTGGTCAGAAATAAATGAGAGCTGTGTTTGGTTTCTTTCACATGTGAGCAGAAGTTGAAGCTAAGTAAATGCCATGCTTTTTCATTTCTTGATGATTCCTCTTAAAATTGTCATCATAGTCAGGACAGTGAAAATGTTTCTTTCTTGGAAAATGTTATGACCGTTTTTGGAAACTCAGAGATCAATGTGTAGAAAGACTTAATTCAAAGATGCCTCTTGTTCACAAAGTGGAAACCTGACGAGAAGAAAACCCCCAATATTCAATGTCAAAGACTTACAGGAAAAGAGTTGAGAAGGGTATCCATCTATTGAATCAGGAGACAAGTCACTTCACCAGTGGACTTTGCTCCACGTTGCTGAATGGTTTACCTTGTAAAGTATAAATTTTTAGAAGGACTTTGTAAGTGCAGTGGTCACAGATGCCACCTGCTTAAAATGTTCATTCAAAGCTAAGAAAATGTGAAAGTCTCACTTGGGCAAAGAAATCATTAGTGCTGAGATCTTAGAAAGTGTTCAGCTTATATTTGAGTTGCCACAAAGTTATTTCCAGGATTCATTTCCCCTCTCTGAAGCACTCCTTGGGCTGTTCTGCCATTAAGAGTCTCTGGATGATTTGCTTGGGTTGATGAAAAACAAAACAACAGCCTCCTACTTCCAATATGTCCTCTCTGCATATCTTATCTATAATATTTGTATGCAATGTTTATCTATAATATTTGCACACAATACTGACAGAGGATGGGAGATGAACTATAATTGGAAGCCTGTCCGAAATAGCGAAGAAGAAAACCACTGAGAGGTGACATTCTGTTTTTTCTTTAATTTTTCTTTTTTTTTAGATTAGATAATCTCATTTAATATTCTTGTGATTATGTTTATCAAAACATAAGGCAATCCTTTTTTTTATATGTATACATACAAAATACTGAACACTAATAGGAATTTAACGGATTACAGTAATATTCCTACTGTCCTGTATCTTGGCCAAACCATATTTATCTTCCACTGCTTCAGCATCTCTACATGGTTGCTGCAGTAACAAAGCAATTTACTCATAAATTCATCAGGAAAAATGCACCATAGAGAACATGTACAACTCTAAACCTGTCAGATCATCACAATTATTCTCCTAGGGGAAAAAAAAGGAAAATTATGTAATCCAATTGCACAGAGAGAAACATAAGTTATCATACTTTTATTCTCTCAAACCTAGATTTCTTACATGTGCTCAGCATAGGAAGATGCTCCCTTATGAGCGACATAAAGCTTCTCAAGCTGTATCAACTACAGTGTCAACAATGCTGGTATTTACTGTAAATCAAGATTGCTGGCACATTTGATCAGTAAAAAATTATGGCTGAAGGAAACATTTTACAATAACTCCAATCTTCTAAACTGTGGTGAATATTTTGCTAAGCAAAATGAAATACTACTGCCACTTTGAGCCAACTATTTCAAGAGTACTCAAAATCTATATCATAATTAAAAGTGTAATCAATTGTAGCAAAGCTTAAGATCTATTCTATAAAACACAAAAGCTACAACACTTGAAATCAACAGCAAAATCTGGATAATGGGAATAAGAAACTGCATTTTTAACAATTTACAAGAACCCTCTGTCACCCATTAAAGTTAATTCAGATTGTCAACAAGAATACTGAAAATGCTGATTTCTAAACAGCATTCTGTTTCCTCCGCTTCTTCCCCAGATCCCATGATAGATTCCTAAAAGTTCTCTGGAGTAAATATAGTATCAATAGTTTTTGATGATTTGCTAAGCTATGAGGTATCTACAGGATCTCATCTTTTCTGACTCTTTTACTGACTCAGGCTCAAATGAGTAGTATTATTCCTTATTATGGCATTCTACACATCTCAGCTGTGCATAACTCTGGTGTCATCTCTTTGTACATTTTTTACATGTGACTGTTCACTTAATAATTTTTAATGATGACCCAAACAAATTATTTGTTTTGGATCTCTTGTTTCCAAGGAGAGGAACTTGATGTTGGTGTAAAGAGATAGCGCTAGCCCAACACTACATCTTCAGTGTTTTTACTGTTTTCTAAGAAAAGATCTCTCCTCTTTTTGAATGATATTAGAATTGGAAAGTATTATCTCCTCATACCCACAATCTGACACTCTTTGCTCCTGATACCAGGATCAAAGATTTTTGTAAAAGGAATTCCAGAATTCTAATATTCTCAGTTCATAAATTATGATTAATTTGATTCAAACACATGCAATTCATAAGTAGGGTAGAATCAGAAGTATCTTTAATAAAACAAAACCCAGAGCCCCAGTGAAGTCCCCCTGCTCTGACCCCAAACAAAACCAAAGTATTTTTTATCGAAGTGTATGGTACCTAAGCTATATGTTTAGTAGCCGTGAAAGGAATCATATTTTGGCATAGGCTAAAAAAAATGTGGTGTAGCTTTGGAATCTCGGTAACATCCAGGTTTAAAAGGCTGGAGGCAATATTTCACAACACTATACATCTGAGGCAGTCTTGCTGAATTCCAAAGTGGGCAGTCCCCAGAAGAGAACTATATTCATTGCAAACTGAGAAATGCCAGTGCCTGATTTCAGGGCAGCTGCTTCCTGAAAGTCTCACAGAGGTATGTCTGATCTGGACTGTCTGATCTGACATCACCTAGATTTCATGGCCCAACAGAAGATACCTTTAGCATGTTTTTCATGGCTGCAATTTCATATTGCATTGCTCCGTGCCACAAGCTCGTGTGCTGTCAAATAAAGTTTTCACTAAGGATATCCCATCATACTGAACAAAACTATGTTTTCATGAGCTAATGATGACAATAAATTTGTCTTTGATATACTATAAATGTCAGAATGCTTGTGTTATCTTTCAGATCTACCTTGAACCTTGATATGATATGAAACATACTCAAACTCCCTGTCTGCCTAGGTACAAGATTCAGAGTTTTTTTTGTTTGTGGGGGAGATGTACTGTGGCCTTAGCTTCAACAATGCACATATTTTCTCTATAACCTGCAGCAAATTATTCTTCTATGACAAGTGACATGTTCAGATGAGCCAAATGCACATTGCAACAAATGTCAATGTTAATACATTCAATATTATCAGCAAGATCTCTGTGAGAAGACAACAAAAAAAAACAAAACAGGGCTAATTATATAGTGGCTGTATGCAGGTTGTATACAGTGAATTTAAGAAGTGTGCCCTACAAAGTTGCCCCACTTAGTAACGGTGAATCTAGTGAGATGGAACATGCGGAACACTATGCAAAACACACTTGTTATGAATTCTACTTCTTTGAAAATAGTTTTCAAGGTGGCACTAGCTGTTACTCCCAAGGCCTAGGGCATTGCAGGCCTTGATTAAAAAAAAGACCTTCAGTGTCCTACAAGATAGCAACTATTTCTCTCTAAAGAGAGGAGATTGATATACAGGCTGAAAAGGTTGAGAAGTAACTGATGTACTGAAAATAGGTCTTTGCACAGTATAATCATTTTCTTCCAAAAGGAGAAAGTGGCCTAAGACATGAGTGTATCATAATACTGAAAAGATACTTGTTTCATAATATTAAAAACAAATACAAAGAGAGAAATTGAGGTGGCTATAGTCAGTTCAGAAGCCTTCTCTCGAGTACAAAAGGACTTTTCTAGGAGTTGTTATTAAGAGAGTGAAAATTTGTAATTAATCTGCATACAGAACACTGGCACCAGATCTGAGCTGATGTACCACCTTTTGACGTGGTCCTTAAGACAATATAACATTAAATGTCTTAAATAAAGAAAAGCCATTGAGCGCTTTATATTTTTTTTTTCTTGACAGGAATGGAATTTTCCATTCAGAGGGGAAAAAATGGTTGTCCTAAATTCTTAGTCTGATTAGATCATTTCACAAGGTCTAGCCCAGCATGACTTGATCTAGCTGACAGTTTGGAACCTATTAGAGTAGGGTTTTAACTTTTCTTTCTATTCTTCTATTCGTATTTCATACTGGTTTTGTGTTTATCCCCAAAGGCATATTTTTCCATACAAAATCAGACAGAAAGGTTGTCAACACTACATGTCTAAGTGGAAAAGCAAATATTAAAATCACTGACATGAGTTCCTTTTTTTCAGTGTCACAGTGGTTCTAGACTTCTTCTGCTTTCTGTGAATTAGTTTGTGTAGTTTGGCATAATTATTTGTTAGAGGAACACAGTCATTTTGGTATTAAATTTGAGATTAATTCTTGCCTCAGAAATATTTATTGTGCATTTTTACTACCTCATTAAACAAAAATGTCGAACAATCACAACTAAGATATGGATGTATTTCTGTGTACTCCTCATTTCCCAGCCACATAGCTAATTTAAATAATTTATTTCAGTTTGTTTTAGAAAATGTTATGCTGCAGCATTAATCACTGGATGGAGGCTGGATCAAAGTCCTGGTCACTAGTTATCACAAATCTGGAATTTCCAGTAGGTTAGAAACTTCTGTCTTGAATTAATTGCATCTCCAGGATCTGGATTCTGTCTTTGCTTTTGGAAGATGTTCAACAGAGCTGCGTGCTCAAATGTGGATGCAGTGTATGCATATATATGGACAAGTTTTCATGGGCAAGTGAAGGGGAAAACCAGTGTTAAAACATATGTCTTCATTCTAAGGATACGTTGTCACTAGGCAGTTGACTTGATGATAACCTTTCTCATAATTATCTTCAAACAAAAAGTATGCAAAGGTTGCATACTAGTGATACGTCTGCTGTTATGTATGGAATATCTTGTTGTTGATGTGTGTTAGCATTAATATCACCTGATATCATCTTTACATTAGATGCCCTCCATTAGAGGTAACATTCCTGAAAGAAGATAAAGAAGAATGAGTCATGGAATAGTAATTTTGAGAAATACACACCTGTCAGTATTTGAGGAAAATTTTGGTTGCAAGTATTTGACTTACAATTTGGATTTTCAAGACTGATACATTAACAGCTTCTGCATATTCTGATGTATTATTTTGACACTTGTACTGAGCTCTTCAAAAGGCACTCACCTCTTCCATCAGTGCCTATGAAACACAATGTTCCAAATGTATCTCATAAATAAAGAAATGTCTAAGTGCTGCTCACATTTGCAAGTCATTAAATGCTCTTGGAGCTTTTTATCTCAGAGGTAGCAACTTCTTATCTACATGAGACTTCAGTGAGAAAAGAGGTACAAGCTGTGTCCTGCTCCTCCAGTTTGAGGGAAGGGAGAGGAGGCAATGTAATCAAGAACTTCTGATACGAGACAGACAAGGATGGCCTTGAACTCCAAGAGCAGAAAGCGCTCAGATGTCCATTGACAGGAAACAGGAATGGATAGTGCCAGTAAAACCTTTCCTAAATGATGACCAAATGAGCTCAGAGATGTCTTAGGAGCACAGAATATCTAAAAGTCAGTATTGACACTACAGTCAATGAAGGACAGCTTATTGCAGAAATAATTCAGTCCTCTTCTGCACTATCTTTTGCCCTAGCATGTGCCACTACAAGACTATTTCTACAGAACCATCTTGCAGATAGGCCTGTCTTCAAACCTTTTTCAAAAACTCACAGTGAGCTCACAGTGTTCATAGCTTCTTAGTAGAATGCTCTAAAAATCATAGTTTAATTGAATTAAAACTTCATAACTTGGCATCCGGCAAAAGGCTTCAGCTACAGGTGTGCAGCAAGAATGAAAAATTAGAATATGGTTGGGAAACTTGATTTTTGGAAGATCACCAGGTATCGTGTTTGTGGAGTAAAGCTAAAAATTGTGAAGGAAAAATGTCCTAAAAGCACTCAAAGGCACCTTAGCTCAATAAATAGTTTTTTCACTGTCTGAAATTAGCAATGCATGGTCAGAAACTAGTTATAAAAGATACTGGTTACATGATTAGGGAGCACTTCTCTGTGAGAAACCACATTTTTATTCCAATCACATAAGTGATTCTATCACATAAGTGCTTAATATTTCTGAGCTTTCATATTAACTTTACCCAAGATACAATCAGCTGCATATCTAAAACTACATTCTGAAAATATCAACTTATAGGAGAAACAGTACCATATCAACCCTTTCAATGATAAGCAGAAGTATTTAGGGGATGAACACCTGAAAGGATGGAGAAGGGAAAAAAAGATAGCAACATGATTACGCCAGAACTGTGTACAGACCAAAACAGATTGAGAAGATCATTTTTAATCCTTGAAACTGGCATTTCCATAAAAGCCAATTCATAGAAATCCCAGCAATAAGATTTACTAATTACAAATATAGAGCATTCATATTTTGAACAACATAACTGAAAGTCAGGAGAATTAGGCAGTTTGGGTTTTTTTATAAACAAACTAAGCAACTACCTCTCAAACTCAATTGTCTCTAAGGTTTCAGAGAAATCAGAGCAGAAAACTAGCAACACGTCAGTTTGTTTCCTAGGTGACTAATTAACATTCAGTCTGAGAAGTAGCCTGGATTTGGAACAGAGCTTTTCTTTAGGAATTAAGACAGTAAAGCACTGACAAGAATCTCAAGAGAAAGCTGAGAAAGTATTACTTCCCATTGCCAAGCAACAAAATCAAATGTGTGTTGTGCTCATTTTTGGCGTTGCAAGTAGCATCTCAAAGGACAATATTTCCTCTCAAAGAAAGACCTCCTCATGTTTCCAGATTTTTTTTTAATTTATTCTCTCTTCAACTTAAACTATTAACTTTGCACCTGCAACACAAGAGATTAGCGTTGTACAGTTATGAGACTATGCCTTTAAGATCTTGAAAAGTCTTTCTTCTAAAGCTACACCAGAATATCAAAGCAAATCTTATGAAAAATATCTATTACACATTTTATTTTGATTGCAGTTAGTATTCAGCCTTCTGGTGCTTAAAAGAAATCTAGCAAAAGTCACAGAAACCACTACGAAGCACATCAAAGCTACCAATGAACCTAGTTTCCCCATCTAAACTTTCCCTTCACTCAAGAAAAGTAGTGGAAATCTAACCTTCTGCAGGTATTTCTCTGATCATGCTCCATTGCTGGTTTGATTCATTTACTTCAAGTTTCCCCTTCTCAGACTGCAAAAATCAGCTCATGTATTGAGGTCTGGAATGAGCCATCTTGGTTTTGAAAGCCATAGTGCACCCTTATTATAAGAACCCTAATGTACATCCGAAAAAGATCTCTGGATGTGTTTAGTACTACTTCATTTTTAGATGTTTTTAGGTGTTCCCCAGATGTCTCTAGTTGCCTAGCTTATGATTGGATCATAGAGCAGTTACAGAGCAGGAGAATTGGATCATTTTTGATGACACTAAACCAGAAGTGCTCCAACATTGCTTTTTTTTTTTGCAATTATTGACAGGCATTCTGTAAGTGGGACCAGACTACAGCTAATCTGAAGTAATGCCCCTGAGAACATACAGGATGGACACCCCCCTCAGCTTCAGATTCTCTCCTGTTGTACCATGCTAGTTATTAACACACACTTGGCCAGTGGGGGACTCTTGCTTAGTTGCCACCTTGTTTCCGTGGAAGTCTACGATGCCACCATGATCCCTTCTTGATTACCCGAAAGGTCTCTGCTCAGCAGCGAAGGTAAGAGCTCCATTGGAGAACACTGGTTTTAGCACAACCTTTCTTGGCAAACTGGGCTAATCAGAGGGAGCCCAGAGAAGACAGTGGCAGTGAAAACATGTCAGGATATAATATAACTTGTGAAGAAAAGAATTGAAGAATTATGTTGCTAAGCCTAGAGTAAAGAAAAGCTAAACAGGGAATTCATGGCGGTCTTGAATATCTGAAAAGGACGCTGATGAGAAGAATGGAATAATCTATGTCCACTTTGAATTAGGTGAAAAGAATGTGTCAATTTCCAGAAAGAGAGATTTAGGTTAAACATTAAAATGACTTTATAACTGTAAGAATAGTGAAGCTTTGGAGAAAATTGCTTGAGGATGTCATGAAATTCCACCCTGGAGTTTTTAAAAACAAACTAGACAAATATCTGACAAGTATGGTTAGTTCTGCTGTGGGGAAAGGTGATGGACAAGACAACCTTTCAAGTTGCTGTCATTCTGTCTGACGTAAGTCCAAGTACAGAGTTTCAGTTTTCAAAGTAGGAGGCACTTGTCACCCACTGAGATTTCTGAGGCCATATGGAATTAGAAAATAGATATTGAGTGTATAAAGTGTTACCATTATCATGATAAAACTTTAGGACTAGCTTTTGTTCTTTTTACCATAAAGTCAATAGGAGGCTTACCTGCTAAGGAGAGGAAGAAGGGCTCTTTGATTAGATAAAAGTTTTTATGTGCGAATGTTCAGAAAATCCTGAAGATGGCGAATTTCAAAAGCAGTGAGATAGGTCAAACTACTACTGCCAATATTGCATTCTGGGGAACTGAGATGCTAAAGATAAAATGTCCTACAACCCAAAGGAATACGCAACAGGGACAGAACATGCGCTTGGTTTTGGTGTGTTTATTCTGCCAGATTATGCTACATTTCCACATTACAGTTTTAATGTTTTCTGATATCTTCCTGTTATATAACTGCACTTTATGTATTTAAGACCTGCGGTTAAGAACTCTTAAAAAATCTCTGCATGAACATTGTTGAGCATTTATTTATTTATGGTATTGCTTGTCCCCTGTTGTGGCAGGAATTACTCTAGTGCATACAGGAGAGGGTATGCCAGGTGGGAGGTGTGTGGTAAGTAGGACAAGAGGCTGCATTTATGCACGAATTAAGCACTCTCAATTATTTACTTGACTCTATGACTTGAATTGCTTCATCATGCTATTTACTACTATCTGTAAATGCTGCCTTGTTGGCTGTGACTGAGGTCTGAACCTTCATAGCTAAAAATACTAACTTTTGTAACTTACACTGAAGACAAACCCTGAAATCAAGAACTAACAACAAGTAATTTCCATGGATCAGAGGTAGAATACATAAATGCATAACTGATGTGTAACTGAAACTGAGAAAATGATGCATGTCTCAGTGACTCAATAAAAAAAATAAAAACAAAAGGAAGCTATACAGACTATTCTTAGGAGAATGAAACCTTGTCTACAATTTCATTCTTCAAGAATGTGAATGACTTCTTTCATTTATATTTTTAAATCTGAAACAGAATATTTTATTTCAGCTGTTTAATTTTTTTATTTATTTTTTTAAAAAAACTTTGGTCAATGTTTTAAACATTGATACACTGTTTTAAAATGACAGAATAAGTTTAATTCTATGAATTACACATATGAAAAACTGATTTATCTCTTTTCCTTATCCTGCTATACAGTGATTCAAAGCATTATACCTAAAAAATAATTGCATGGCATTTCTCATTGCCTAAAATGCCTAGTCATCTGCTCATTCCATTCTTAGTCTATCCAGTCTTTAATATTATGTATCCTGTTATTTTTTGCATGATTATTTGTTTTATAACTTGGAGAAGCAAGGTAATATGGCCAAAGTTAGATTATCTTTAGTTCTTACAGAAGACCCTATACATACATACATATGCTTCTACAAACCATTCTATGTAGAAGATATCACACACAGCTTTAGCTTATGTAAAGACTGAGGAACATACTGTTTGCTCAAAGATGACTACAACAATACAAAGTGAGATAACATGTTGTAGATGTTTCACACAAAGTGTTTTAGCAAGAACTAAAAGGAACCTAGAGGAAATTGAAATAAGTCCGGAGAAGCTTTGAAAATATCCCAGGTAGGCAGTCATCAGAGGAGCACAGAGCATGGTAGCAGAAGAACGGTACAGTGTTTTCTGTAACTGTATTTTCTCTGAGTGTGTCCTGTGGACTGTACTCAGTGGCTGTGTTCCATTTGTGCAGTGATGTATTTCTCCTCTTTCTGTGGCTGAGACTCAAAATTACTTTCATTTAGACATTTTTTTTGTCTTCTTTTTCCTTTTCTTCTTTCCGCCCCCCCCCCCCCCCAATGCTAACTCTCATTTGGAGTATCCAAACCGAAAAACCATAAAGACAGGAGAATGGCACCAAAGATGCCAGTTTCTAAAAATTTCCCCACTCAGTGGGGAAATTATGAAGGATAGTAAGCAAAACATTAGTCCAGTTTGTCTGGAGGACCTTGTTTAGCAATTAGATGCTGTAATTACTGGCTCCTGGGTCAGACTTTGAGCTTTGTGATGTCACTCCATTAATGGTCCTTTGATAGCAAGTGAATGTGTAATCTTGTTTGTATCCCAAGAGATTTGTAACTATTAATACAGAACAGTTTCACTAGAAAAACTGAGCACCAGATCAGCTGTCCTTTTTCTGTAGTAATTATTCTCTTAATAGCATTTCCCCTGGTTTCCTAAAGATCTCAGTGCACTTTGGAGTATTGGCTACTATGGAAGACAGCATACATTTTAGTTGCCTGTACAAACATGCATAAGAAAGTGCTCACATGCAGACCAAGTAAACAAGAAAATATTTATATTTATTCTAGAAATAATTAGGTAATAATATCAAAAATATATGCCATTCAGGAAACATAGGAAAATTACAAATATTAAAGCTATTACAGGGTTATATTAAAAGCCTTAAAACTGTTAGCACTTACCAAAAGTCAATGGAAGAATTTGTAGCCCCATTACAGGAAAAGTTAGTCCACAGTAAAATTGCTCATCTCTATACTTGTATGGGTTGTGAACACAATAGTGATGAAAGGCCCTTAAAAATTACTATTGTTAAGCAAGAAGGCAGGCAAAAGAAAACATTTTTTTCAGCAGGTATTTTAATAATCTTTAAAATAAAGCAATGAATTACGCTAGTTCTGCCTACGTAGTGTTAACCAGTGTCTTGCAGAGATATGTTTATAAGTACTCAGGTTTTTGTCCTGAGGGTCCAGTGCAGATCACTAACGACGCACTGGGCAGTGACATATCACCTGAATCCCATAAGAAAATGGACAACAGAAACATTGAGTGCACACGTATAGGAGCTGCTGCCTGTGGCCATGTTTTCTGCCAGGCACTGGAAGGGCTGTCTGACACCGCTCACTTCTAATGTGAATATCCGTGTCCCTAGGTGACTCTGCAAGGCCAACAGTGCCAGGTTGCTACTGATCACTTCAGTGGTCTTCAAAAGGTCATTCATAACATAGCATTGATCTTTTACCTGGCTTTACTGAAGTGAAGAATCAATCCTCATCAACAGGTTTTTTTCATGGCACATGAATATAAAATGTCCTGCTGAGAGGGGGAAAGTTATATTTCAAAGTCTGTTTTTTAAAAACTGCTGATTAGTGCTAGAGAAATCAATTTAACTCAAGAAAACTTCATAAAATTCTTTTCACTCTACAGAAAATAAATCTGTAGTTCCACAGGGAACTACAAGAAAGAAGAAAGTATCTATCCAGTCAACTTCTACAAGATTTTTCTTCCCTAAAGGGTCTTTCTGCGTGTAAATTAAACCACTGTACTCTGTACTTGAAAATGGTTAACATGAAGAGAGAGTTCTTTGTTATAAAATCTGACTTTCTATTATGCATATACCTCTGGGTCTTGTGTTTAAAGGGCTTTTATAATTTTATATGACATATATGATATTTATTTATTTATTTTACTACACGAATAACCAAGGAACCTGCCGTAATATTCCTGTCTGACTTGGGAAAAAAGTTATAGATCTCCTGGGGGAAGCCTGCAACTTTAAATGGGAACAACAGAAAATATTACTGGCAAATCTTGAAGGAACACCAAACTCCCATGTATAATGAATAAACAAACAAAAAATATATTAAGTATATAGATATTTTTATACATTTTTGTAAGGAAATACTTTGCAAACATCTGCACACATGTATTTTTCATTTTTAGTCTTGTTTGTTTGTGTGATTCCATCTTCATATTTAATCATTTTTTGTTTCTTCCTTGTGACATCAGATATCCACTTCCCTTGATTTTCAGTTCTCTGGGAAACATGAGCAATCAAGAACAGCTTCATTGCTGCCAGATACGTTTCCTTGGTGAACTCCCTCATAGTATCACTGACTTCTGCTGGGTTTGCCTGTTCGTTCTGTCAGGGAACCTGGTCAAATGTTTCCCAAATGTTGGGCCAAAAAAAAATGATATTAGAATCACAACTGCCTTAGAACAATATGACAATCCAGATCTACAATGACTGTGAAATGAATTTTGGACTTTGGTGTTAAGGACACTATTCTTCAAAATATCTATACCTAATGATAGGAAAATGGAAGGGCAACTCAGGATGCATATGTTATAAACTTGATCCAATATCTTAAGAAAAGTGCTGTTTTTCCTGAAATTTCTCCCATATTGAAATCAGACTTTGAAAAGAAAGTTGAACTGAAATCAAAGCAGTGGAAGCAAGTTCATGTGTGGCAATTTAAACTTCAATGTCTACATCTCCATTTTTAGTGGTTGCAGCTTTGGTTTGCCTTAGTGTAAACTCCGGTCTATTTCACTATGTTTTTTAGTGCGTAGTGTCCAGGTGAGCTTTTTGATTTAGTGACTGCTATCCTAGTAAAATACTGTAAAACATCATGGATCTATGATTTTTACGTATATTCCTTTAAGGTTCAGAATGTCCTTAGGTTTTTCAAGGAAAACAGCAAGCGTTCTGGGATGAAAGTGGGGCCTTCATTTATCTTCGCTCAAAGACTCAATAAATTCTCTTTTTCTATGCTTAAGTGAGTCCAGAAATTGCCTTTAAAGTCATAAATAAGGGAATAGGATACCCAGGAGGGAAAGAGAAGGTGCTGCCTGAGCTCTGCCCTGACTTTGTTCTCCTTGCCACAGCTACTGAGAGAGAAGCTATCTTGCAATGGTTGGTTAGGGTCACATCCAAAAGTCCTCTTCATTCCTTTCTTTTTCTTATTATGACTGTAACTTCTTTGAACTTACAAGCTGCACAGATATCTGCACACTTGAGATGGAGTATTCTGTTTCATGTGTTTGCTGGACCAGGCTAGCAACGCAAAGCATAGTGTTTCTGATAGTCTGCAGAAAAAAGGATGTGATCTTGCCTTGAGCAGCCACTTTCTCAAGCTGATCTGACTCTAAATCTCATCCTTATACCCTTAAGTCAACAAGAAGTAGGATCTCCAGCTGGATATGAATGTAAGTACCAGGATATAACTTCAAAATTGTATCTGACTTCAATGTTGGCCCTCCTATGCAAGTGCTTTTGGACCAGAAGTCCTCCAGAATTTCCTTCTGACCTAATTACTCTAGAATTCCATAACATGGTTAGAGCTGTGGTTTTAAGTTGCCAAAGTAAGTGATTCTCGATAGCACCTGGGTTGTAAAAAGGAGGTAAGAAAGGCAAGCCTGGTGGCTTAAGTCTGTTGTGCAGGGATGTGCACTTCCAGTGGAAGCCTTTTAGGGTCTGCATCCTGGAACCAGAAACTGAGATGAAATCTAGTTAGAGGTGACTAACAGCAAAAAGAAAATAAGTTAGTTAAGTCCATGTCTGGTAGTTCCCTAATTTGCAAAGCGAAGGTTTGTGTGATTGTAATAACTAGCACTCCCAAAGTGTTAGTGGATAAATACTTTTTCCTTAGGCTTTTCTTCCCATCCTTTTCAATCACTTGTCAGTTTCTAGTCCTGTCAGTTCTGTTATTTCTTACAGAGGATTATGGAAATTCATATCAATTAAAGCTATATTTGTTAGAAATTAATCATTGTTTATAATGCACCCAAACTGCTAATGATGCAGTTAATTATCAGATCAGTTTGTTACTAACTGTATTGTTTGACCTCTAGCAAAGAAAGTTTCTGCAGGAGCTGTCAAACAAAAACATTTTAGCTAAGATACATTGTATGTGGTCTTTGCCTTTGCAGCTTAAATTCTGCTGTGATTTGTGGCTTAGTCACTCCAGTTACTGGATCTGAATGAGCTGTGGAAGATAGCGTGGTCTCATGATATTGTGTGAAAAAAGAAAATAAAGATTAAAAGCCCAAACCCAAAATCGAGGATTATTTTTAGGTTCACAATATTCAAACATTAAAACTGACAACACAGAAACAGTAAAAGCTGACCTAATAAAACATGCCGAGTTTTTATATTTGCTCTAGCATTGACCTTTGATTTTAAAACAAAATATTAATAAACACCACAAAACTAATCAGCAGAGAAGGATGTTAAAATATTCTTTATCGAACAGACGGACAAGACCAGACTAGAACTGTTAGAACTCAAAATTTTACTGAAGACTTTGTTACTGGAATTTTTTCTCTAGAGAAGAGGAGAAATAGAAGTAACTTAGACATTCTATAAGTAGAACAACATTGACATCAAATCATGATGTCAGGAAGGGTGTTCTTGAAGGTGATCTACTCCCAAAGATAAGGCTGTGTTGGTCATAAACACCTCTCCTCATTGCTGTTAACAATTTGTTTTGGAAAGTTATTCCTTCTCTTTGTTGAACCGCTCAGATTACTGGTGAACTTTGTCCTATGTCATAGTCCCAGGAGGAGAGGATTGTGACACAGCTCCTTGAGGTCCTGCAGGGAGACAGCTGCTGAGGAGAAGAACAAATTATTTCTTCCAATGAAAGATATAGGTTAATCTGATTCAGGCATTTCTTTCACATGTTTTCATGATATACAAAAGAGATGGAGGTATAGGTAGACCTCTTACTTAGAAGGACAGAAAACTACTAGGCAAAAATCAAACATTCCTTCCACTTGGAGTAGGATCAGGGAATATTACAGTTTCAAAATGTTAAGGTAAGTGCTTCCAGTGGAGATGGGGAAGATAGACAAGATCTCACTACTAACACTTCCTTTGTACTGTTCAGATATAGCAGAATGCCCTTCTTTGTTACACAAAGAACTGCTTCAAAAAGAGAATAGCTTATCTGAGAGATATGACATTTATAGCTGTTTGCCAGTCACTCTCCATCTACCACACGGAACACTTTTCAAGGAGAAAGGAGCTCAAGAAGTCTCCAAAGATAAGAACGTGTGAGAAATACATGCCTCCTCTGTTCTAGTGCTTCTGACTGCTTTAACATTACTGTGGAGCAAACAAAGATGAAGAGAATTGACTCCTAGAATTTTACGCTTGAGCAGCACTTGTATACATCTGGCAACACAATGCTCTGAACCCTGCACAGTGGGGTTGACGCCTAGTTGACCACTGACTTACTGATGCAGTGCTTGTCTTTTTCTGAGACATAGGCCTACAAGTAAACAAATAAAATCAGTTCTACATAGATCATTCTTCTGCAGAACCTTGAAAGAAATTATATTCATGCAAGCTCATTTCTTCTTACCTCTTTCCTTGGATTATAGTCAAGCCTATTGTTTGGCTTTGTGAACAGTTATCAGCTGAAACTTATTCTTTGTCCTTCTACATCTGACAATCATCCTTTGGGAAGTGTGCAATGGGAAGTTTCCCAGGAGAACACTGTAACAAACAAAACTGCCAAACGTGAAGTTCTTCTAATGAGTCACATCTCAAATGTTGAATGCATGGGGCTCACACTCTGCATTTTTTTAGCACAATTTAACAATGGCAGAAGCAGAAAAAAAAAATTCTTTGCTTATTCTGATTGATGCATGTTAATTTACAACACAAAACGTATCAGGGCAACCACAATGTGATACCTTTTCTCTCTTTATTCCTTGATTCTACCCTTTGACTTTTTTTTTTCTCTGTATTAACCCAGCATTTTATCTCTGAAATATGGGACCATAGTTTAGTACAAGTGAATAAGAAACATATCCTATAATCTTCTTTTCTTGAGGCTTTATAAAATGTTTAGATTTTTTTACATTAAAAGAAAGATTCTGAGTGAATCTGGAAGTGTTTAAAATGTGACGCTTCTGGCTTGGGTGCAGGCTTCATCTAAGTAGCTTTGCTGTGCAGCTGTAAGGTCTTTTGAATTGTATGGCTACGCCAGCCTCACTGACCACTGCTCCTGTGGTTTGCAGGGGGTGGTTACTGGAAGGGAATACAGTGACAAAAGCCATTTCCCACTCAGTTTCCCTTCACTCCTCCAGTACATGGTGTTATGTAGTTCCTTTGTTTTGTGGATTTTGTCAGGTTGTCAGTTGCTTGTGTACCGTTAAGCTGTTGGCTAGCCTAAAGCAATGCAAGAACTGCCTCAGGCAAGATGTGCGCTATCAGCATGCAGCCTATGAGAAAGACACACAGACTTCAAAGACAGAAACACTTCAGAAGGTATCTATAAACCCTTCAGTAAAATTATGGATGGAATTTACAATGATCCAAAGTACAGGACCTGTCAGATGGCGATGAACTTGTAAGTGTATGTGTGCTGGGGGCAGCATATGCACTGGGGAAATGTAGGCTTTTGTCCTGCAAGGATGCAGTCACTTTTCATACAGATAAACAAAGGACATATAGAACCTTGGACTGGAAAGGTAGAAAAACTTAGATTCAAATCCACTGCTTTTGTATTTCAGTGTAATGGATGTTAGAAAATATACACAAAAAAAGTGTGCTGAAAAGCAACCCTTGAACCGTGGAATACCATTGAAACTACATAAAAAACCATAGAAACCTTCATACTGTTGTATTTTATTTCAGATTGTTGTGAAAAAATCTATCTAGGTCCTTGCACAATGCACATCAGTTGATAGGTATAGATGTATTATTAACAGGAAACACTGGAGTTTCCATTTTGGGTATGTGTTCAGTGATACTAATTGTCTTTCTATTTTATCTTTCAGTGAACTATATGAAAGGCAATGTTATTCTAGCTATCTGTAAAATACATAAGAGAAAATACATAAGAATCGCTGCTTCATTAAAAAAAAAAACAAACCACAAACATTTCTGAATGCAGAAAAAAATAAAGAACGTAAGCCATGAAGGCTCAAAGTCATAGAAAAATAAAAAAGTCACAAACAGGTGACAAAAACCTCATGTCCATCTGCTGGCCTATAAAAATATATTATCTCTTCTAGCAATCTCTCAGTCTCCTTTGAAAAATAACAAGATATTTAAGGTGCTGGCACAATTTTTAAATAGCTGGTTTGGCTATGGTGGGTTTGGCTGAAGGGAAAGGATTGTTTTTCAGAGGTTACTGCAGAAAAATTGCAGTGTTTCTCACCTCCTGTAGTCAGCTGGAATATAACTGCATGCTCTACTTATGCTTATAACTCCCAAATGATGGGTTTAAAGGCTCAGTGGCAAGTCACAGTCTTTTCTTGTCTCTATTTCTTGCTGCTTTTTTAACATTATTGTTATTCCAAGATGCTTCTGCAGGCATGAAGAGGCTGTCTCTATAATGATATATGATTTTTATAATCCTTTCCCAAGACCTTTCATTTAGTTACAATTAAGATCGGGGTCTAACTTCAGTCTGTGATTTTCCGTGTCAGATATCCAAGGCTGAGATCTCTATTTTGGTATTATGAGCAGACTAGAATTTTATCATTATAGTAAAATGACCAAACAAACGCTATAGGATGATCTTGACTTGTTTTGAGAAAAAAGTTTAAGGAATTGCAGGTATCGTTTCTGCCAGCCGGTGAAAGCATTACAGCAACATAATTTTTAAGTTTTCCATACACATGAAACATTAATCCTCTGCATAATACACAGCTTGAAAGTTCAGGTGATTTTTGTCCTGGTATTGAGTAATAATGAACTATTCTCTAACCTTTCTTAAATTTTACAGGGATGCTCAGGAAACGTTTGGTGAGATTGAAAGGCTGGTAGTTTTTCAAATGTCATGAAGATATGGTACATATAACAAAGTCTCAAAAAGAACAATATTAAGAGCAACTAAATACTTATCACAGTATTCTAGTACTGAGAGTGTGGTTACAAAGACTATGAAGGTGCTTTTTTTTTTCACAAGGAGCCAGAAGGAGGAGATAAGGCACAATGGTACATGTTACACTGAGAGAGGCTTCATCTCAACATAAGTATGCTGGTTTTGACTGGGATAGAGTTAACTTTCTTCATAGTATGGTGCTATGTTTCAGATTTGTGCTGAAAATAGTGTTGATAATTCAGGGATGTTTGAGTTATTGCTGAGCAATTCTTACACAGAGTAAAGGCATTTTCTGCTTCTTCTATCACCCCACCAGCAAGTAGGCTCAGGGGACATAAGAAGCTGGGATGGTACACAGCTGGGGCAGCTGGTCCCAACTGACCAAAGGGATATTCCATGCTATTTGATGTCATGCTCAGCATTCAAAACTAGGGGAGAAAGAAGGAAGAGGGGAGCTTTCAAAGTGATGGTATTTGTCTTCCCCAGTAACTGCTATGTGTGATGGAGCCTGACTTTCGTAGAGAAGACTGAACACCTGCCTGCCAATGAGAAGTAGTGAATGAACCTTGTTTTGCTTTGCTTGCATGTGTGGCTTTTGCTTTTCCTATTTAACTGTCTTTATCTCAGCCCAAGAGTTTTCTCAATTTTACCCTTCCGACTCTCTCCCTCATTCCATCAGGGGAGAGTGAGAGAGCAGCTATGTGGTGCTTAGCTGCTGGCAGAGTTTAAACCACAACAATAAGAAATAAAATTTTTTAGTGTAAGAACAATCTTTCACTGAAATGACCTCCTCAGGTATGTGGTGAAGTCCTCATTGCTGGAGTTTTTCTCCACTCTTTGACATTTGCCCTTGTGCTTCCATGGTTCATCTTCCCGGTTTAGTCTCTGTGATGTTTCTTGATGACACTTTGACTTCCAGGAAAATGGGTTTCCTTTCTTCTCCGGTGCGTGTCTTATGTAGCAGTTCAGTGTCAGGGTTGAGTATACTGGTCTAGTGGGAGGTGTCCCTGCTTATGGCAGGGGGGCTGAAACTAGATGATCCTTAAGGTCCCTTCCTACCCAAATGATTCTATGATTCTACGATTCTATGATCCCTACTCACTTGTGAAGTAGTTCTTCAATGCCATAGAAGGCCTTAACCCAGGTGGATATGACATATCTCATGTTTATGTAGGCAGATCAAACACTACCTTTGTCACTGTAAACATTCCATTTTATGTCAATAGCCTTTGTACACCTCCATGGGATGGACATACCAACAACACTCATGGAAATTTGGCTTATTTTCAATGGCTTCACATTTCTTTCCTTTTCCCGAAGACTATGTTACTCACCTATATTTATACATGTATTTAGAAGACGACATTTGTAAGTCATTTGTAAGTTCTTTAAATTCCTCCTCACTTTCTTTTCACCCTCTACTTAGTAATTGCAACCACACTGCAAGAAGACAGACTATGACATGAAAGATGAGGAAGGAAAAGATGTTTGCTGTGATCCAGCTGACAGTTGTGCAATTAAACTGCCAGGAATAAAACCACATGCTTTACTCATCTAAAGAATAGTTTCAAGCCAAGCACATTTTGTACTGCACATTCAAGGAAGTAATTAGCATATCTGGCATTGTAATAGCTTAGGTGATGGGCAACAAGAAATTAGTCACTGCAAATAGCTGCAGTATGGAACTAAAGTGCATTACATGGATTGTTGTTTGACACTATTTATTTGAGGAGAAAGAACATGTAAATACAGCTAAATAAATTTAAATGCAAAATTATGTTTCTCTCTTCCTTTTGAAAACAGGATTAAATTTATTGAAATAAATTTTACGTGCTTGCTTCACATTTTCTTATGCATTTGTTTTAGAATAAATAGATTGAGGATAGCAGGTAATCACAGATCTCCTACCTGGTGCATTAACCCACTCTGAGTGCAGCAGAGTCTGGGATTACTGTATCTAAGTCCATGCTTTGCAGTAATGTTATAAACAAATCCAGTAATATCTCATGCTATTTTATATGTTTAGGACCCCACGTTCCTCAGATGCGTTAAGAAACAATTCATCTGAATCGGTTAATCGTGAAAACGCAGGTATAATAAAATACTCAGTGTGGAGCAATTCCAAGGTAAGGAAATTACTGCAAGGAACCACTCTTCTGTGCCACCCAAGAGGCAAGATAGCCCCTCACTAACATTGGACAGCCTGAGATCAAGGACAACCTCATTATTTTCATCTTGTAGGAAAAAAAAATACAAAACACAACAAAAGTCAAACTGTTGAAAGGAAATTCTTGCCTGGGGTCCAGTTCTTTCCAACTGCTGCCTTCCACAAAATTTCTGCTGAATGTAATTCATAGAGTCTTCAAAAAGAGTGCGTGATTGTGTACTCAAGGACAGTACATGCTCAGCTAAAACAATATGAATGGCAGATATGATACATGGAATTAATTAGGTGTCAAGTTATCTGTGACAGTAAGTTCAGAATTAAATTATCCATCAACACACCCTAGATGAGTCTTTGTAAAAGTAAGGTTGCAACTAGCTAGAAGACCCTGAAACATTGAGGATAGAAACAAAGCTCATTGCTAAAATAACACCGGTGATATAGAGGCCTTGATGTTAGCCCACGGCTGTTTAACGTGCTTTACTGTCAACAAGATATTAATCTTAGATTACTCACTACAGACTAGGTGATAGAGAAGATCTATCAAACACTTCTACATTCAAGAATGCGGAGATAATTTTTTTTCAGCTGGAAAAAAAGACTGTCTTTAGGCACACTATCAAATACCAGCTGTTATTACCTAAATTGCTACTACAGGCAGGTATCCAAAGGCTACTTGTAGAAAATGGCTAAAGCAGCGTATTACCTGCATTTGTTATTGATTACACGAAGAAACTCTGGATATATAAGGGTGTCTACAGGAGGCATTCAATGAGGACGTTTACTTTTCCTAAGACTTTCAAAAGGCATCAAATCAATTTAGCTGTTTTTAAGATGGCTTATTTTCATATTATTGACCTAATCAGACTCGTCTTAGATACAGTGCTCTTGGACTAGTTGTCTGTTGGGAATCACTCTGCATCATTAGCTAGTACTTGCCAGCACAAATGGCAGTATTTTTTGCAGAGAAACACAGGGTTAGAACCGAGGACTTGCAGGTGGAATTACAGTTTATGTGTAACTAGGGGAAATTTAATTCTTTCCAGGGGAAAAATGATCTTCAGAAAGGATAGCACTCTTTTTCATTTCTCCGGAACTTCTCTCCTCTTGCTGTTTTTATTTTGATTCTTTTTTGTCTCTCTGCTACAGACTACGCTTTATAAATTGGCAGTGGGAGTAGTGCGTGCTTCCAAATTCTCATTACTGCAAATGTTCTCATTGTTCATTCAAGAACTGATCCTGCATCTGGAGTACAGCTATATTCCTTTTCCTAGCCCAGGTAACCACTGTGAACTGAATTATTCAGCTTGGGACTGCTGATATGTACAGAAGTAAGATATGATTAGCTCTTAAAAATAGGATTCCGTTCAATTGTAGATAGTCCTTATGTCCAGGGTCTCTCCCAGAAGAGCATGACATGACTGAAAGATGAGGGCTCCTCTTCTGAACTAATTGATCTGAGTGCTGTCACTGGAGTCTGTTCATATTGAAGGTGATTTTCTGACTCCTGTGTCCCCGACCCTTTCTGGACCATCCTCTTGGGGATGACACAAAGTCTTTTCCACTACACTCAGAGATGGATGGGTGTTGTGTACATATACAAATGTCTGTACACACTGCAGTGCAAGAGTAAAGCAAGCTGAAGCTTTTTTTTTCTTTCTCTATTTTATCTTTTTTTTTTTTTTTTTTGAGCCTATGGAATTATTTTTGAACTTTTTAAAGTAATACACAGGCAAATCTAAATAATTATTTGCATTTCTGGTGCCAAAGTACCAAATTGTAAGTTACTGATGGCTAGCATTAAATTGTGATAGTTTAAGGTTGTTGGATTTACTGGGTTTTATTGTGCTGTTGGGAGTTTTTCCTGTTTTTTTTATTTCCCTGTGGCTGAGTTGCTCGAAATGATAATCTGGTACTATAATCTGAAATAATAATTGCAAATAAAATTTGTAATCTACATTACTTTCACATATAACTGTTTTGGTGCAACTTAGCAGGTGAAACTGGGCACAGTGAGTTGGTGGAGGCATCACCAAGCATACTAGGTGGCAACAAGTTCCCTGTTATAGGTTGTCCACAGGAGCTTATTTTTAAGCTAAACTTTAATTCAATCTTCTTGCAAGATACTTTCAGAGTGAAAAATTTAGTGAATAGGAAAAAAGTGTAAGAAGAAAAGCAATAAAAAAGCATTCAAAATGCTTTGAATGGCTGAAATTCTTAGGTGAGTGTAGCAGTTAGTATTAATTAAGCCTAGTTGACATCAATGTCAGCCTAAGCAGACAAGGTTTAGTTAGCCTTCTGGAATCGAGGAGTAGCTTAGTCATAAGAATAGAGGAATAAATTAAGCATTGACAATCTGTTATTCACAATCTGTTATATCTGCAAAAGCTGTGAAGTTATCAAGATCCTTTGAGAAAAGCAGATAATGAGCGTCATTGATGGTGGCAACCAGTTGTGGGTGCTAAGAGTAAGAATAAGCAACTAAGAACAAGGTATTCCCTACCCAGTCCTGTAACACCTAATTCTTCGAATCAGTGAGGAAGAGACAAGTAGAAAGGTAGAAGAAAGATAATGTCTGTAAAAGTCATGGCTATGATTTCATGTCCAGTCTTCTGAGTTTTACTGTATAGAAAGTTTCAAAATCATTGTAATGGAAACAAATTGTTCTAAGCACATGTGTGTGAAATGAAGAAAACGTTTATTTATTAGGAGCGAGCAGTTTGCTGTTATGCTAAATGAGACAGAAAAAAGGAGTTTGTAAGAGTTTGTTCAGCTGTCAGATTTGCCAAAGCAAATAAACTTTTAAACAGCAAGAGGTCATAACGAATATGCGATATGAGTTTTGCACATTTAGAAATCAACATGTAGTGTTCAATGTTATCAGAGTGTGGGGGGAAGTAGGGGAAAATCCAGCCACCAGTTATGGTGGTGATTTGATTTTACACAAGTATTCTCAGAAAATGAAGCAATGATTTCTTTATCCTAATAACAACAGGACATGTATTACCTTAATTTACACATGCCTGTTCAGGTGACTATAGTGCATAAGAAACAGTACGAGACAGTCAATCTCGTACTTGTAGTGTTCTGAGGTTTAGATACAAGGGAAGATGCAGCAAAAGGAAGGGAAAATTTTTCCCTTTTCTGTGACAGACTAGGAAAACACTACCTTTATATTTGTAAGATGAGTGGTCAGCAGGCTACAGAATATTAAGTTTATACAGCTGAGGGAGGCAGAAGGGGACTGAGGGATTTCGGAGGCTACCACTATGAGAAATAGTTTCAGACTGTCAGGGATGAGAAGAACAGGAACTATTTGTCTATGCCGACGGGTAAGACAGGAAATGAAAAAGATAACCTTGGCCCTGCTCACTGTCTCTACAGCTCAAGAGGCTTAATTTTGCCTTTTATAAATAAGGAGTTATCTTGCAAACTCTCGTGCATGATGTCTCCAGCAATCCACCCACAAAGCCTTGGCTTCAGTTGACGTATTAAAAGTGAAGGAATCTATAGGCTTCCCAGGAGTGTAAATGCAGTATCCCTAGTCCAGAGAGTCACAAATTTACAGATATATTTCAAAAGGTATGGTGTACATATTTGTGCATGGGGACAGTCAACAATTACATGTATCTGAACTTGTAGTCTTCCAGGTACGCTTCAGTTGCACTTTCAAATTTAGGGTACAATAATAATGATGACATTTGCTTTAACAAAAGCCTAAAACTTGGCACCTTCTTGAGAGGTCAAAGGCTGGGGTTTCAGGAAAAAAAAAAAAAACCAAAAAAACTCAGAACAAATATTGTGAGATTCCTAAGAAACTTAAGTTGTTTAGCAACTGCCAGCCTGAAAGGACAAGGTCTTTGTTTTGATTTGTGCCTTGTACAGACAAAAGCCCTATACCAAGATTAAAACAGAGGCTGTAGTAATCTTGAGAGACAATGATCAAACCCCTTGAAAACCCTTTACAGACAGCATTCAGCAGCCAGTGCTGTGTATTGGTGCTCCTCAGAAAAAAGAATCGAACAATGTTAGCTTGGCCTTACTTATTGCACAGGGCAATGGGATTGTTTTGGAAGCAGTTAAGACTGTGAATTTTAATGAATACACCTGCATACTCAGAAACGCTCCTTTGGGTGCAGGGAACAAGAATACTCCTCTTCCAGGGGAAAACACACCTTTATAAATAGAGAGAAGTTATATCTTTATGAGTGTCATTTTTTTTTGACTGGAAGGCATAGTTACATTTGAAGCAAAATGCTTCCAGTTTGAATGTATGCTCCAAAATAAGAAGGGGAAACAGTTTCACTGGTTTACTAGATCTATATAATAGAATTTGACACTAAATACTCAAAGTAATTTGTCTTGCTGGTGTCACCAAGCATTGATACTGAAGATGGATAATAAAACTCATTGAGTTCTTCTATTTTCTAGGTAAACAGCTGAAGGAAACGTGTCTATGTTCCTCTATTCCTGCCCTAAGGCATTTTGATTAATATTGACATCATCAAGCCTTGTGCCAGTGGACCAAAAGAAGAATAACATATTCTGGTGACTAATCCAATACTGAACGCAGCAGGCAGCCTGAATTCAACATAGAAAAATATTTTTAGTGGATTTCTCCTGAGCCTAGGACTGAAGCCAGCGCTTGGCAAGAGTCATCACTCACTAGACAATCAGTCGTAACTCTGAAAGATTTAGAAGATATAAATAATATATTTTTACCCTTTAGCATCTCACCCTGCACAATCAATTTTAAAGACAGATTCATTTTTTTTAATTCAACTTCTTTGGACAAAACAATTCTTTAGAAATATCTGCCAGTCTGTAGCATTGAATAAAAGAAGTTGTATGAACAAAACGAAGTAACACCAGCTGTGGAACTCTTACAGGATCAAAACTGAATTAATTTCACCAGAATTGACTATATTCCATTTTCTTCCCTTTCCTGTCCCCTTGTTTGCCAACTCCCTATCATTCCAGTTAGGTTGGAAGTGTTTAATAAGAACAGATACTGATAGGCAAGGCAGATAGTCAATGTTGCAGATAAAAATGATGGCGAGAAACAACATTTCTGTGCTGTGCTGGCAGGGCTCCACTTGTGCATCGAATAGAGGAGTTGAGCGTAGTAACTTGGACTTGGACAGGACATGGTCTTTCTTACACAGTAGAGGAAGGTAGACCAGCAACCCATGCTATCTTCTACAATTTCTGTATGTCAGGGCTGCGGACATTTAGAGGAAAGTGAGGATTTCATGTTATGTTCTTTTTCTCCATGCAGGTAGAGGGTTAGAAAAGAGAGGAAAAGAGCTAAGCATTGGCTTTTTTGTCAAATGGAAATGGCCTGAACTGAGTAGAGAATAACTTGTTATGAGGAATCACATATGCTTTCTTAAGCAAAAAGAGAATCCATGAAGATAGTGAAATGTCACAGATCAGACTTATTTCCCCAGGCTGACTCTGAATTTTGTAAGCTCTGCCCTTTGGGGGAGAAGTGAGGGTCAGTCCAGTCACCTAAATATCAGCCACGAAGGGTGAAGGAAAGGAGCTGACTGAATGGTGCAGAAAGCTTTTGGGTGAACAAGTGATATGCCTGAAAGGGAACAATGTAGTAACTTTTTTCAGTGCAGTCCCACCTCTTGCTGTAGTAGGGTCTCCAGCTGAAGCAAAAAAGAAGTTTATGTTCATTGGAAAAGAGGAAAGACTCCTGTAAGCTTCCTTAGCCATATGTGCTATTCCTGAGGTAGAAGAAAAAAGTAAACCCTTCAAAAGAATTTAATTTCATAATGTACTTACACAGTCATTCATACAGCATGCACTGTCAAGACATGACTTACAGGTTTTCAATTAGATTTGTGAATGCTATGCTTGGCATCATTTTATGATACCTGTATTATGTTATTATGCCTGTATCTGTCTGCATAATATAACTTAAAAATCCAAATTCAATTAGAATTCAATGTAAATATTTAAATCCAATTATTACCAGCAGGTAAGCACACAGATAAATATTACCAGAAAACAATGTCAGTAAAAATTACATGTAATTCACTGTAGTTGAAAGACAATCAGGCTTTATATGAACTTGTTAGTTCTTTACGCAGTAAAATGAATGACAAAATAAGCCTGTATTTCCACACTGTAGGGAGGTTATAACAATCAGCTAGCTAAGACCCTGTGTGGCACCATGGATGGGTAGCATCAGACACAATTTTTTTCTCTCCTTTGAAAGAATTAGAAATCAGGTTCTACTGCTATTCAGATAAATGATTATACCTGCCTGCCTGACATTTGTTTCTCTGCTAGATATATTTATGTAATATGTTATTTAGTGGGATGAGATCTTGTGAGTGCGAAGCACTCCAAGATACAGGAGGCTTCATACTTGCAAGCTCTCACCCTACTCGGGGACTTCAACCACCCTGACCTATACTGGAGAAGTAGCATGGAGAGCTGTAGGCAATCCAGGAGACTCCTGGAGTGCATCAAAGATAATTTCTTTGTCCAGCTGATAGAGACCCTCACCCAAGGAGAAGCAATACTGGACCTTATGGTCACCAATACAAGCGAACTCAGCAGTGACATTAGGATCGGAGGCAGCCTGGGCTGCAGTGATCATGCACTGGTGGAGTTCAAGGTCCACAGGGATATGGGACATCTGAGGGGTATAGTCAGGACACTAAATTTCAGGAAAGCAGACTTCCAGCTCTTCAAGGAATTACTCAGTAGGACCCCGTGGGATGTGGTCCTCTGAGACAAGGGAGAGGAGCAGAGCTGGAAAATATTTAAGGAAGCTTTCCACAGGGTGCAAGAGTGCTCAGTCCCTGTATGCAGACAATCAGGCAGGAAAGGGAAGAGACCGGCATGGCTGAGTTGAGACCTTCTGGTTAAACTGAAAAAGAAGAGAAAATGGCACAGGCAGTGTAAGCAGAGACAGGGAATATAGGACGTGTATAGAGACGCTGCTGGCTGTGTAGAGATGAAGTCAGGAAGGCCAAGGCACAGCTGGAGCTGAATTTGGCAAGGGAAGTGAAGACCAACAAGAAGGGCTTTTACAGGTACATCAATCAAAAGAGGAAGGTCAAAGAGAATGTACTCCCACTGATGGTTGGAAATGGTGATTACATATCAACAGATGAGGAAAAGGCTGAGGTGCTCAACAACTTTTTTGCCTCGGTCTACACTGATAACTGCTCTCATCGCCCCTCCTGAGTCATGGAACAGCAAGATGGTGACTAGGGGGGTAGACCCCCTCCCACAGTAGAGGAGGGTCAGGTTCACGAACACCTGAGGAACTTGAATGTATTTAAGTTCATGGGACCTGATGAGATGCATCCCAGAGTCCTGAGGGAATTGGCAGATGTGGTTGCCAAGCCACTCTCCATGATATTTGAAAAGTCACGGCAAATGGGAGAAGTCCTTGGTGACTGGAAGAAGGGTAACGTTGTGTCCATTTTTAGAAAGGGTAGAAAAGATGACCCTGAGAACTACCGACCTGTCAGCCTCACCTCTGTGCCTGGGAAGATCATGGAGCAGATCCCCCTAGAAGCTATGCTAAAGCATATGGAGGGCAGGGAGGGAATTAATGGCAGCCAGCATCGTTTCATCAAGGGCAAGTCCTGTCTGACCAACTTGGTGGCTTTCTGTGATGGGGTAACTGCAGCAGTGGACACAGGTAAACCGACAGATGTGATCTATCTGGAATTCTGCAAAACCTTTGACACAGTCCCCCACAACATCCTTCTCTCTAAACTGGAGAGAGAGAGATTTGATGGGTGGATGGTAAGGTGAATAAGAAACTGGTGGATGGTTGTATGCGAAGAGTAGTGGTCAATGGCTCAAAGTCCAGACGGAAATCCATGACAAGCGGTGTCCCTCAGGGGTCTGTACTGGGACCAGTGATGTTTAATATCTTTATCAATGATATTGGCAGTGAGATTGAGTGCACGCTCAGCAAGTTTGAGGATGACACCAAGCCAAGTGGTGTCATTGCCACACTGGAAGGATGGGATGCCATCCAGAGGGACCTGGACAGACTGGAGAAGTGGGCTGTGAGAACCTCATGAGGTTCAACAAGGCCAAGTGTTAGGTCCTGAACCTGGGTTGGGGCAATCCCAGTTTTCAGTACACGATGGGAGATGATGTGATTGAGAGTAGCCCTGCAGAGAAGGACTTGGGGGTGCAGGTCGATGAAGAGCTCAACATGAGCCGGCAATGTGTGCTCGCAGCCCAGAAGGCCAACTGTGTCCTGGGCTGCATCAAAAGAAGCGTGGCCAGCAGGTCGACGGAGGTGATTCTGCCCCTCTATTCCTCTCTTGTGAGACCTCATCTGGAATACTGTGTCTAGTTCTGGAATCCTCAATGTAAAAAGGATTTGGAGCTGTTGAAATGGGTCCAGAGGAGGGCTACAAAGATGATCAGAGGGCTGGAGCACGTCCCACATAAGTACAGGCTGAGAGAGCTGGGCCTGTTCAGCCTGGAGAAGAGAAGGCTCTGAGGGGATCTATAGTGACCTTCCAGTACATGAAAGGGTCTACAGGAAAGCTGGAGAGGGACTTTTTACAAAGGCTTGTAGTGATAGGACAAGGGACAATGGGTATAAACTGGAGAGGGGCTGATTTAGGCTAGACATTAGGAAGAATTTCTTCACAATGAGGGTGGTGATGCACTGGCACAGGTTGCCCAGGGAAGCTGTGGCTGCCCCATCCCTAGAGATGTTAAAGGCCAGGTTGGATGAGGCCTTGGGCAGCCTGATCCAGTGGGAGGTGTCCTTGCCCATGGCAGGAGGGTTGGAACTAGATGATCTTTAAGGTCTTTTCCAACCCAAACTATATTATTATATTATGATACAATGATATTATGATACTATAATACTATATAAAGTCACTTCAAAATCAGTCCAAGAGAATTAATGAGAGTCAGCTGAGAGCAAGCAAATGTTGTATAGTTTGACAATACCGTTTGTTTTCTTTTTCTTATCTACCCTGGATTTCTTCTTTCTGCCTCACCCCAAAGGCACTTCTCTGAATCTGGCTGAATGGTAGTTGAATTTATGGTTCTGCTGATCTCACTAAAGAGCATTTGCGCCACAGCTAGAGCATGTCAACCAGTTTCTGCTGCCAACAAAAATGTGAAACAATGAGAATGATCCCCTGTGTCGTTGCAGTGGGTGGTCATTTTGAATACGTAAGTAATTACATGGTCCTTGGGAACAATAGGAGGGAATATTTTTTCCGATGCTTGCCACTGTTGTATGCCTGTGTGACGAGTTCACTTCCCAACCTCAGCCTTAGTGGACTGATCAGGTTTGAGGAATAAAAACTTGATACACTGTTTAGGAATACAGTTTTAGGCCAGTTTCTTCCTGCTAGTTAGCTGCATGGAGGTGATGTTCTCCAGTCAAGTGTTCCCTATGTCTGCCTCACCAGTTAGATGGCCTGATGTTATTTGTATAAATCTCAGTACATTTAATTCAGAAGCACAATCCACAAAGGAAAATCAGTTTGATGCTGTCTCTCTGGATACCTTCCAGATTTGGGAGTTTGACTGCTGTACCAGAGTCTTATGGATCTGGGCACGGGTACTTTTCTGTTTGGTTGTAATTTGTTAATGATGTAGAAAGCATTAGATGACTATCTAAGATGGTTAGCTAGCTTGCTTAGGACTTACTTGGTATCAGAAGGATTTTAGCAGGATGTTTTCTTAAAGAAAAACCTCTTTCAAGATTTTGAATTCAGGGATGGTCAAAACTGTTAGTTATGACTTGGCTTTAACAAGCTGGCTTTAACAAACATACCCTAAAGAACAAGGCTAAAGGATGGAGAAGCTTATTAGGCAAGTTTGTTTGTGTACCGACTGGACATAGGGCTCAGAAACAGAGAGCTCAAATGTCAAGAATTCCCAAATTTAAATTCTAAGTTAAATAAAACCTGAATATAAGTGAGCCAAACTTCTGTTTTTCTAGTTTCATTTATGTTTAAGTACAAAATCAATGTAATATTTCAATACTTCTAGGATTTTTTGTACTATTGGCAAAATTAATATTCAAAGAGTAAAACACTTTGCATAAAACATGTCTACCCATTCCCAGTACTGCAAAGACTTTACAAATATTTTTTGATACGACATCACATATAGTTTTAATATGTAAGTCTTGAATCTTAGTGAGTACTTCATAAAAGCCAACCTTACAGAAAGTGATCCTCAGTTACTCCAAAGAAAATTTTGATCCTCAAAGTCTCTGTGTTTGAAATTCTGTTAGAGTTGGAACAGGCAAAACACTCTTGTCAATCTTACTCACCCTTTGGAGCAAAGCAATTTTCTTCACCATTTCCTTGAGAAGAAGCATTAGAGCAAAGAGAATTTGTTTCAAAGAGCTATGAAAGAAATTAAAATGGGAAACTATGAACGGCCATCTTAACTGGAAATGCCCTATTCCATGGGATGTATGACTCTAACACAAAGAGAACTGCTGTTTTTTTTAAGAATTGCAGTGTGAAACTTGAGGATATAAAAGATATATGTTAGAGAAGGCAAAAAGTACCTGAGTGGGAGTGAGTATGCTCACCACTTCAGTAGAAGGCTAAGACAGTAACTACTGCATTTTAAAATTCCAAAGGGGAGAGTGATTGAGCAATTTAAGCATGGTGGGCATGTTAAGCAAAATCAGTGGATAGGCAAATCAGAGCACTTGCACTGCTCCCAAAACACCACCTTCAGAATACGTCGAGTGCTAAAAATTTCTGTCTTTATACTGCTATAGACTTAAACCTTTTAAAATAATCTTTTTTGTGTGTGACTCTAACCAGCACTGTGATCAACTGAGCTGCATATGAGCAGCACAGAGAATGGAGTTCATGCAAGACCTTTTGTTCTAAAAATATATGTCTGTCATTTCAGTTAAACAGCAGACTCTATTATCTACAACAGTAACAGCAGGAGGGCTTTAATTTGGATTTCAGAATGAAATAGTAGGAATTATTGTGAGAAATTAATATTTCTGTTTCCTTATCTGAACAAATGTGTGTTAGCAGGATAAGAGGGCACTCTCTCTCTATGTATATACATAAATTCATTTTCTGCCTCCATACACGTAACACCTTTTCCTTTAAGAGACTCCTCACTTGGTCCATGGGAACTAAAAAACCATCGAGATGAATGGCAGTTATGCGGACTAGAAGAAAGGAGATCTTGATTCAGTTGTAATCCCTGATTTTCTCTGCATCACTTTTAATGTTGTGGTAATAGTATGCATTGGGAAAAGCAGAATGCTCTTCTCTACGTTTATATTTAAAAATTTTTCAAATTATATCATGTTTATTTTTTTCTAGTCTAAAGGGTAGAAGAGTGTGGCTTTTTACAGGAGTCATTCTACTCTTCTGAAGTCAATAGGATATAACCATTTTAGCATATTTCTGAGGCAAGCCAGAAAGGGAGGTAACAAATCACCAAAAGTTTCCCCAAATCGTACTGTTGTCAGATAATATATGAAAGTCTGGAAAAAACATACCATAGTGCATCATGAGTCCTTTCACTTGCAGGACCAGTTACAGGAGTGGGGAAAAAGTAAAGCCTTCCCTCTTGCAGCACAACTTGTGTCCTGCACTGGGGCCAGGCTGGGCTGGGGATGTAGCACTGTAGAAGGGAGAGACACCTACACCACCAGCCTGACACTTCTCTTGCAGCCTGCATTGGGAAGCCTCGGCGAAGCTACTACACTGCCCGAGGTAATACCTATTTCTTATTTCTTGATTGGGGGAGGACTACAGTGGTGTTTTTTTCCCAGTTTTTATCAGTTGAAATTAAGCAGCTGGTACAAAAAATATCACATCCAGCTTAAACCGAACACTTGCAGCTTAGGTTTCCTCTTAAAACACTATCATCCTACTTAATGCCAACAAAGTGTCTGACATGCTTGAGCCTGTCTACCCTGGATCGTCATTGCTTCATAATATGTTTCCATTAGCACCAATTCAACTTACACACAAATTAAGTCTTTTCCAAACCTGACTTGTTTTTCTTTTCACAGTGGTAAAGTTCTTGCCTGTTTGATCTAAATGATTAGGCAAACAGGCACAAGGAACCCGCAAATTAGGTTTGTGTCTCTCAAGTGAAATACTTCACTAACCTTAAATATTTTAGTAATCTTAAATTGAATAATTAACCCATAGTTTAAAATATGGTTTAATGACTCTTAAGATTACAGTAAGCAATATCATAGCAGGAAATGGAAGACAGCGTGGCAAGCACTACACAAAGTACTAGTTAACAATGGACCTGCTTCAGACTTGCAAAGCTGGTGGCAAAAATGTCTTACACCTTTTTGTGGTGTATTTTAAAGTAACAGATTTATGAGAGGAAAACAGTTAGCAATGATACAGAAAGAGGTGCTCACCCTGGGCCAAAAGGTTCCTCTTCCCACCCATGGAAAGTGAACTGACTTTTCCATTTTAGAGTTGATCTTTAGGCATCAACTCAATTGGAATATGCTGTAGGTGGCCAACGAATTCTGGCATGGAAAATACAAAGAATGAATGGGAAAAGATGATCTCTACATCTACTTAGTTATAGCTTTGAATCAATAGCAGATCAATAGCATTATTTTTCCAGTATTCACCAGTCTTGTTTTCCAGTAAATAGAATGCTAAAAGCAATTATAACCCGCTGACTTCTATCTACTTTTGAGCAGATTGGTTTTGCAAGAAAGACAAAAAAAAATGACTAATTTTAATCACTTTATTTACTGTTTAAAATACATATGAAACAATTAGAATAAAATTATTTCAAATGTGTTCTTTATCTTCTCTTTTTTAATATAAAATTATCACAAACTGTACACTTCATAACATCTTTTGAGGTTCATTGTTACATATTTTTTCAGAACTGACAAATAGATTCACACTTTCTAGAGAATACATTGTAAAAATACTGAAATGTGTTACAGCTCTCAGAGGCTAGTGCAAAAAAACCCATTTACTATCAGTAGTACAATTTTAGGCTGTCAAGTTTCACAAATGGCCATTTAGCGCATACAAAAAGCCAGTAACACAAGTTTAAAAAGTTTTCTTTTCTTGTCTCTATAACGCAGAAGCCAAGGATATTGACTTGAACAATGGCTAGGTATCAAATCACAGACTTCTTTTAAAAGTCACATCATGAACACTGAATAAAGGGAACTAAAACAGTCAGGTATTTAATATTAGATCTTGGTCAACCAACACCACATAGCAAGAAGAGACAAAAATCTTAGAACTCTGCAGTTCTTTGTAAGCTACATAGACTTGGCAACATTTCTGATCTAATCATAAAGATTATTTTAAAGGTAGGGAGTTCTGTTAGAGTTTGGGCCAGTTAGGGCCTAATCCAGAACCCCACATTGTCACAGCAAAGTTGCTTATTTTGACAGGCATCATATTGAGTGTTTTCTTTTAATATTACAAAATATGAAATGTTGAAATTTTGTGTGGGGATTTTTTTAGTTGTCAAAGTTTTCTATGGCCGGGAACTCCAATTTAACCTCCTACCTTTTGAAGCATACACTCTGGAGAAGGTCTTCCCCATAAACAAGTATATACTAGAAAAAACATTATGTTCTGTGCCGAAGAAAAGATGTGGCTAATTTCTGTATTCTATTCCCCTTGTTTCAGTTCTTGTGAGAAACTCACTGAAGCCAGTTGGTTTGAATGCAATGCAGACTACAAGCTCGTGAAAAGAAAGGAGAAGCTTTTTGGGATTCCCCTTCAAGCGATTAGAGGAGCTTCTGGCTGGCATGCAGAGGAGCCAGTGCTGCCATCCTGCTGTCTAAAGTGGTGAGAACTAGACAGAGTAGGATGATAAAGAAATGCAATTTGGCTTTGCCCACTGTCATCCTGGCTAGTGGATACCTATGCTGATGCGGAGAGTGCTGCGGTGTGCTTTAGCATAGACTGGCCATGACATACCCACATCACTCAATTCCAATCCAGAAAAGCACCTGAGCAACTGCTTTGCTCAGAGTGATATCCTAGCCATTGTGACTTCATGGGGACTTGATTAGCAGGCCAAATTTGAAAAACATTTTGCATGGTTTGCTGATCAAAGGCCCTCATGATAGCCACCAAAAATGGGAGAAAGCACAATTCAGAAGTGCATCTCCAAATCAGGAGGCCAACAGTGCCTACTTGTAGGGTAGAGAACTAGCCATATCCCATCCTTAGACATGTGCATTTGGATCCAACTTATCCTAATGAGACTACTCAACTAAATAGAGAAACAGACAGAATTTAGACCCGCCAACGGAAGAAAAGGAAACCATAATCAATATGAAATATATGTCTATACTTTCTCCTTTTCTTTAGAAATAGTTTTCTATTTATTTAACAAAAGTAAATTTTGTTCAGTATTTTTCCATAGAAATATAGAGTGAAAAGAAGTACTTTACATCTGATGTGCAACAGGACTATGTAAATGTTATGTATTAAAGGTTTAGTCTTTACAGATACCCTCTGAGCTTTACTAGCAAGATGGAATCATGTGGAAAACTGTAGGCCACTATTAAAAAGGAAAAATCCAGTAAAAATATATCTGACCTCCGTGCCTGACTAGAGAAACCAGTAACTTTTACCTACCAAATCAGACAGCTAAGGCTCATATTTCTGGCTGGTAGTAGTAAAATCAGCATTTGCAATAATAGTTCGTACCCTAGAGATGCACTGAAGACTTTCAATACAGCCTGAACTATCAGCAAGCCACAAACATCCATGGTACATATAAGAGAATTAATTCTGCTTGCCCTGAGACTTCTTAGTGGGTTCATTTCGTAAGACGCTACAATATATCACCACACGCAGTCTGGTGGAAAGCCAATTGAAATCAAGGGCAGTGCTTCTGCTCAGTTTCAGCGGTGAGACGGTCAAGTACATAACACTGCGCTTTGAAATTAACTGACATATTTAAAAGACCTACAGGGTAATTTTACTGGATATGTTTAATAGTCTATTGGCATGATATTAAAAAAAAATTCTTTTTACTCAACACAAGAATAATTGCCATATAAAGTAGCAAGTGACAGACCTAAAAGAAAGCTTTGTTTGAATGTGTGTTATAATTCTTGTACATTGGAAATAAGGTAGTGAATAGATTTCAGTAAGATTCTGTAGCAATGCAAAATATATAAATGTGTATTGTTAAAACTACACCTTAAACAGCTGAATTTAATAAATTTATTTTTTGTGCTATATTATTCCAATAAATATTAAAGCTACATTAGATACATACACCATTTTGTGTTTTTCTTGACATAGCCCCAAAAAGGGAGATGAAGTAATCTAATTCTATTTTATAAAAAAAAGAAAAAAGTCACAAAAAATGAAAATGTCTTTTCATCAGCATCTTTAAATTTTGCTGCTAAAGATATTTTTATAAAAGGTTTTTTAATTTTTTTATGTCAATATTGTTTTCAGTGCATAAGTAAATCGGTACTTTAGAACCACTTTTTGACCTGCTAGAAATTAAATTATTAAGTTTTGCCTTAGAGAAAACATCTTTTCAGCAACAGTGCAGAATACAAGGCAAAAAAATCTAAAACATGCATTGGAATAATTTGAATTAATCTCTTTTTCTCAGCATCGGCTGCTCATTAATGAGCCCTCTTTAGGTAGGACTTCTCTTTGACCTCATAGGCTGCCCTGTTTCTGGAGGCCATGCAGAATTAGACCCAAGATTTTAGAGAATAATCCTCAAAGTTTTTCTGAAACCTAGCTATTACAAATAATTTTTTGCCTGCTACCAGCAAGTAGCTAAAGTGCAATAGTACTAGGTTTCCTTTCAAAATGATACAGAGAAGGTCTGTCTGTGCAGATTCAGTTGCTGGCTAAGATAAAGTCATTTTTTTTTTTCTAGTGATTTTGATTCTCTGGCCCAGAGTTAGCTTGGTGGACTAAGAAGTGAAAAGCTTGTAGGTTTAAACAAATGAATCAAGTTCTTGTGCTATAAGGACAATTAAGATCATTAAACGCTTATCATACATAAGGCTTGAAAGGAATAAATGTAAGACTGTAAAGTGCTCTTTAGAGAGTCTACCAAAATCTCCTTACTCATTTTCTGTGGTAGCCAAATCTCCATTTACATAAAGAAGAAAGACACATTCATCCACACATATCCATCTGCCAAAAATAATTACAACTGGCAATTCTATGTCTTGTTCAGCTATGCAGTAATTTCCTTCGTAACTATTATTATGCAATTAAGCCTCAGAAAACCGTGGTGGGGGAAGTAATGGTCCTCTATTGATCACTCTGATTTTCCATAAGAGGCAGCCACTCCCAGGGTGAAAAGATCACCCAGTACTATGTGACAATTTAGGACAAAAGAATAAGAATTCATTATTCAACTGAACCTGCATAAATAAGAAGAACAAGAGGAGATGAGATTTGCCTGGAACATCAGTTCCAGGACCCTATTAATACACAAAGACCTGTGGGATATTAAGTGAAAAATAATTATGACTTCAGTTTTGTGAGTCATCGGAGAATTAGCACCTGCAACAGCCCAATGACTTTTCCTCCTTTGTGTGACATTAGTTTAGGCTTGATTTGAAAACAAAACCAGTACTTTCTGTTCCACAGCAGCATTTCCAGAGGTGTTTCCTATTGGTAATTCAAGTACTGATTGTCAGAAGCTTTGAAATATGAAGAGATGACATTATAAAAAAATACTTTTCACCTATTGGAGACTTTTCAGTCTATGCCAGGTGCAGACAAATAGAAGACCATTATAGCATCTAGAAAGGAATGTGCCTGAGCACATGCTGGCAATGTGCTTTTTTTCTTTTTTGCCTCAATTATGTTGCAAGACAAAAGCAAGAGGATGTGCCATGAGCAACTATCAGCAAACTTTGCGCATTGAATCAGGACTCAGTTCCTGTAAGGTGGAGGGCTGGTTTCATTTTAAGAACAGACCCAAGTTCTGCAATGTGGCTGCCACTACTCTTGTGAGCTCGAAAATACCTGTACAAGTTAAGAAGTAGGGGAATTACACACAAAAATTTTTTTTGACGTTTTCTACACACATATTTTTGACTACTGAAAGGCCTCTCAATTCACTCACTTCTTATATTTTCCAGTTTTCTTTTTTAAGTCTTTTCTACACAGCTCTTTGCATGCTTAATAGGCTTTCTCGTTCCTCTCCCATGTCCATAACTCAGATGCCACAAATGATTTAATATACCTTCTTATTCAGTGTTCTTCACTTCTAATGCAATCATCAACCTTAGCTCATAGTATATTGAAAAAAAAACCAGCTCTACCCTTTAGCTCTCTCCTCTCGCAGACTTTATTTATAGAAAGATATCTGCTTCACAAAAACAGCTAAAAGCCCACCACCTCTCCTCCCCCGAATTAACCTACAAACTGTTAAAAAACACAGGCACATTTCTGGTGATGTTAATCTCAGGTGCCTAATAGTAGAGAATAAGTTCCTTGTGATGACAAGCATTCGTTAGAACATCTCTGATATTAGCAATCACACAGGGCCTAGACAAGTAGGAATTCTGTACCTGAAATAAAATACTCTTCTATAGTAGGGAAAACAGCCTTTTAACTCTAAGGGGTCTCAAGACATCAGGTTTTGAATCTATACCATTGTTCTACACAGGAAAGCAACTTTAGACATCTTCTAGAACTTCACTGATTTTTACTGAAGATTTTGATTGAACTTTCCAGTTTTTCCCCTCGTGTATAGATACACAGATAAATTTGGTTTACTTCAAGGGTTTGAATTTCTAAGATATGAAAAGATCCTTAACTAGTTAACAAACCAACCTCTCTAAAACATTTCTATACTTGTGTTTTGAGGGAGGGTGAAACTGCGCATACAAGGTAGGCTGCTGTCACAAAAACATGCTGTTGGTAGTCATCTTCTATGCCCTGTGCAATAAATGAGTAACAAAACTCTCTGTGAGCTCTAAAGTTGTCATGAAATAGTCATACCTGCATCCCTTCCTTGGTCTGTTTTCAGCTCTCCCTTCATATTAGGCTTCCAGATCTAACCTTTCCAGCAGAGAGGCAAGATTTCACAGTTCTCTTGTAATTATGCTTGGCTCTGGGACATTATTTCTGTAGTAAATGCTAATCCGGACAGTCTGAATGGATTTGCAACTCTTCTGTCAGGAAGTCTGTGAATACTCCAGTTCATTAAAAACAGAATGCTATTTAAATATTTAAGCTAAAATATGTAAATTTAGCTATTTCAAACAAATGGGAGATTAATCCAGCCTGTTTTTCTCTGTAGTTTCTCTGTAAACTATAGCAACAGCTTGCATCCCAGTCTGCTCAGACATAAATGTTGTCTGTTTTCAGACAGATGTCTTGATCTTTCCTATGTTTTTTCTCCTATGCCTGCTTGGGTTTTCACCATTTTAGATGAGATGCATTTTTCAGACTGGTCTGTAGAATCTCCCAGGCCACCGTGACAGCCATTAACATTTTGTAAATCTCACTTTCTCCTAAGAGGCATTCCCACGTCAGCCCTTTCTGCCTGTTCTGTTTTTCCCTAAAGCATGCTCATTGAACTCACCTCATTTGAAACTAATAGCCAAGTCAACACATGGTATTCATAAATTATTTCAGAGAAACTCCACTTTCATCACAGCAGCTATGTGACTTCCTGCAGATTCAACTCTCAGAGCATACTGTCTTGAATTATGTATCAGGGTGTCAGTATATCTTTCCCACTGAAGAGAGCTTTGGTACACTGATAACGTATATGACCTGTATTTATATTTATTAGTTGTATTTTGAGAATGTTGAAACTGAAGGTCTCCAATGGTTCACCAAAATGGTCTTCCTAAAGTATTGTAGGAAATGCTCTTAGTAAGGCACCAATGCTGTTCTTAGTATCAACAAAGTTAATACTCCTCATGAATGTACAGTGAAAAGCTTTAATTGTTTTTTTCCTGTTCTGCAGTTTTGACAAGCTTTGTGTCATGACAGAGGACTGAGTCCCTTGTAACATAAGAGTCACAGTCTACAGCTGAGTGGAAAAATTTTACATAGTAATACCAGTGGCATTTTCCTCTCTGAGTCAGTAAAGAAGAGGTTTCCCAGCAACAGCAGCATTGTAGATGTACCATCAGATAAAACAAAAGCACAGACCTGAGCACTTGCTGTCATCAAGCATCCCCTAGGACTCAGCACAAGACTGAAGATGTTAGTTCCATTTACCTGGCCAAATTCCCCTGTGATATTTAAATCCTACCTGCAACTTAATTTTCTCTCTGAGTTCCAGCTCTTGGTTTTCCGCATGCTGTTAAAAAACCCTGACACTTAGTTTCCAGGGCTAAGGAACAGGGGAACTGTGTATGAGACATTTATTCATTTGGATGAGTAAACAAAAGACACTTCTGAAGTTAAGGTATTATTTGCCTTGGAAATGACAAATGGCTGTGATCAGCACCTCAATTAACTCCTATAACTAATGCTGCCTCTTCTTCAGAAACGCCTGTCTTTCTTCCTGCTTGACAGTACAGAAAGAAAGGACAAGTGATATTGAATATCATAACGATTATCAGTTTTGAAAGGAGGCTTTTCATTTCAGAATGTTTGCAGTTGCATTGTACAGCTGTGTGTCTACTGCCACATTTTCTTTTGTCCTTCTTAGCTCTGCAGTTTACTTTGTGCCATGATTTAGCTATCTTCTAGCTAGAAGAGCTAGACGCTAGAGAGCTTAGTTTAGGCTGGCAAGCTTCAGAAGCCAAGTGAAAGCGAATCATTAGTAAAGAGTTAAAGTGAGTCTCAGTTGTGGTGTGAATCAGAGAGAAGATTTTCAATCAAAATATTCACTAATATTCCTGTCACATATACTATATTTTACCCATATTTTGGATGGTCTGACAGATATTAGATGAGCTTTGTCCAAATATTACCACACTGTTTCATTAACATATAGATTATATTTTAACACCTGCAAAATTTCCAAGCATATTCCTTTGTAGAAATAAAGTCACATGAATTTTTCAGGTCAAGAAACTGTCATTCAGTAGAGATTTGTCTGATATTTATCATGAACTAAAACATATTTCTGATTAGGCAAGAATATTCTGTTGTAGTATAAGTGTTAAATAATAATGACTATACATTCTGCAAGTGCAAATACTTGTATGTGCAAACCTAGCGTTTTGCATGCTCTAAGAAAGTGGTTCTCAATTTTTACAGGCACATTTATGGATCTCTGAAAAATGTGACATTTTCAACAGGAGGAGAACTCTGTCACTGAGTTCTAAAATAGATACCCACACTTCTTTTAAATGTTTGCACACTTTAAAAATATAGTCAAATGATTTCACATGTATAAAGACTGTTACATAAATGGAGTGTAATAAAAAGTTAGTACTTATAAAAGTTTATAAGACACAAGCAGTTAATCGATTAAAAAGATACAGCAAAATAATCTTTGAACTAGGCTATTATGTCTTTGTTTTGCATCATAATGTTAAAAACTTTCAAAAGGATTACACAGAAGCCAATTAAAAAAAACCTGAAAAAATGGAGAAATGGAGGGATCAAATGTCTTTTCTTTGAAACTTAGTGTTTTCTTAACATTGCTCAAAAAATGCATCCTTAGAAGGAAATTGGAAGTAATTGCCATTTCCCTTGGGAAAAAATCAACCCAATGAACATTTCATGTTTGCTCAAACTGTTCTTCAAAAATATTAAATGTGGTTGTGATTCTTTAAGAATAATATAGTTTTGTTACTTAAACAAATCAAAACAATTCCACATATTGAAGAAGAAATTTTACAGGGAAACTTTCGTCCTGATAGTCTAAGTTTTGTTTTATGTTATTGATTCTGGCCGCTTTCTTTGTCCCTGATCAATATATGTAGCTCTGAGATGCACATATTGCTTTTTTAATGCTTGCCAGAAGCAAAAAAACCCAGATAGTCTTGCTGATTTCTGAATGTCTGATGATCATAAGTGACTGTGGAGAAGGGAAGTCACTTTCTTGATAGCTCTTTGTAGAATGAAAATGAGAGATGTAGCTTTCCTACACCTTTTGGTCAAGACCCCACAGGTTTCATATTACTACTGTTTTAAGGCCAGGAGTCAGTTTTCAGCACTGCAGACAAAAGTAAGGGTCATGTGTCTACTGCTTGACCAGAAGCCCAATAGAGACAAAAAAGACGGTTAGTAAAGAGATTGCTGGGAGTGTAAGGGGAAAGGTCGTATCAGCAGAAATATACATTGCAGTGATCTAAAGTTGAGAACATGGAGTGTAATATGTGACTTACATCTTATTGAGCATCTGCTCACCTTTGATAATGTCTGCAGGGCTACTAGAATCCTAAAACTACTTATAGTTTAGGGTCCTACTTAACATTTTGCATAGACCTAATAAGAATTTTATGGTTGCTTAGAGCATGTTTAATGGTCCCTGAAAACTTATTTAATGTGGGGAAGGGAAACAATTGCTGGAAAACAATACTTACTCAAAAGACTAGAATGGTTCATTAGATACATTTGCATGTGGGCTTTTTCACTTTACAGTACATTATTGAAAATAAATATAAAAATGTAACAGCTCCCCTGGAACCACTTAATCTATCATGTACTTTTTCTGTACAATTCTGTGGTTTACTGTTGTGAAAGTATAAAAAGGCTCTGCAGCTCAAAATACAATTCTTATTAAGTACTATTACTGTTTCTAGTAAATCATTTCAACAAAAATAATTCAGGCTTTTAGGAATGTGAGTTTCTTCAAGCGTTGTAAAATTACTATAATATATTTTACACCGTTTGCCAGATTTGATTTTGCCCAAATTAGGCTAATGTTTGAGATATGGCAGAAATGTAAGTAAGCAACAACAACAAAAAAATAATTCAGGATGGGAGCAGGGAGTTTACAGCTTCTCCAAATTAAAGTATTTTAAATTTCTTAATGAAGAGACACATAAAGCAACATATTCATTGACTAAAACTGTGCAAAATTTTTACATAGGGCTTCTTTGAGTACACTAAGTGAGTTACTTGTGAACCAGGCTCTAAAGGCAATGGGTTGGTTATACTAAAGATAAACCCTGTCTTGTAAGAAAGCTAAGAAAGCAGTAGGGGAAAAAAAGTAGAATCTTCTGCATCAATTCCATTTACAACTTGTAAGGGGCTAAAACCAATTATTAGGGGAACATTTTTGAAGTTAGATGTCTTGATAATTTTATAGACTGATTTTTCCTAGATGCAAAGCACCCATAAATCAAGTTTAGACATAGAAATAATTCACTACTGTTATTAACAATATCAAAAATAACACAACAGGAGGGCACAAACTGAGCTACTATTCCTTTGGTGTTTGACAACAATTTAAATTTAAGACAATGAATATTGAAATACCTTACTACTTATGATGAAGCATAGAGGATACGCATAGAGAACAATGAAATAGTTAAAAAGATGTTGCTCATTGTTGAACACTTATGCTACATTTGATTGTGAAATTGCTAGCTTTTTGGATATTAAGTGCAAAAAAGTGCAAAGAATATTTAGTTAACTGTTACAGTACCACATTACAAAAAGTATTTTCTAGGCCACAAAGGCCACTGCAGATATAAGTTATATTAAGATAAATATATACACAAAATAGTTCTTTAATCACCACTTATATATATAAATCTGTTTCCATATCAGCCTTGCAAAATCATGATGAAAATCGTCTAAGCCACAAACTCTCATGATGAAAACAAGGATGGGAGGAAAGAATTCTCCTTTTTAAAAATTTACTCAGCCAAAGAAGGAGAGGAATGAAACTCTGCAAGGCTGCTCCGTACTTATGGTGATGAAACTACAGTCTTGAGCAGGGAGGACCAGTGTTCAGCATTATCAACCCTCTTTGGGAAAAACTATCTATTTCTAGATCTAGAGGCCATGAATAGCAACCTGGAACAGACATTAAAAAATTTGGGCTGGAGCCTTTTCTTTCTTTTTTTTTTTTTCTTTTTTTTTTTTTTTTTTAAGTTTGTAAAGAATGTCTGAAAGCTTTATTTATTTTTTATTTGCTTGCTTTGTTTGTAGACACAGGAGGCAAGGTATAAAACCTGCTTCCTTTTTTGCTTTAGAAACTCCTGTTACATTACAGCCTCCCTAACTATCCTGGAGAAGTGAACACACGTCAAGGTGTGTTTGACTGTCTTAGAGATCACTCAGCAGGATGGAGGAACTGGATCTTCATAAACATATTCTGTGTCAATCAAGCCAAACAAACCAAGTCAAACCAAATCCTCAGAAGTCTGTTGGAACTGCCTTTTCCTTTCATAACTAGATTAATTCTAAAAAATTCTTCCATTATCCTACAACAATCTTCCATTGGCATTTTCCTTGTGTGTGACACCTTTCTTCTCTGAAAGTGCTGTTTTGGAAAACACTACCTTCGTAGTATTCTTTATATGTTACAAAGATACAAAAAGAGCCACCATCCCAATTCTAGCTGCAGTTCAGCTTTCAAAATGTCAGGCCCAATCACTGAGTCTTTGTTACGCTCTTTGCAGAAAAGAAAAAAGAAACAAAACCCAAAAAAGAAAAAAAGACAATGACTGTCTGATTGAGGTAAAATGTAGTGCTAAAAAGAGCTAAATCAAAAAAATCATGTGTAGGGTTCTTCCAGTTTTTAAAAGCGCTTACTTCAACCAGTACTTTTTTTGCATTTGCTGTGTATTCTAATAAATGAGTTTACTAGTTTATAAAATTGTAGCATTTCTATTTGTCTCTCCATATATTGACACAAAACATATCTCAAATTCGTATCTGGTGTATAATTCTAGAAGCATCCAGCGTGGCACCAGAAACTAGTCCACATGAGCTACTCACTGAGTTACAACAAGTCCAAAGAAATTTAATACTGTCACATTAAATTAATAATTAGAAAAATGTTCTGCTTAACTGCAGGTTTTGATCATTTTTTTTTAACCGCTAAAATGTATTAGATAAATTCCTTTACTTCAGAGCATTCTCCCACCTACAGTTTGACCTGCATAAAGACCGAATAAGTCCTGCATGATGCCAGCAGCAAAAGGGCTATTTTGAAAAGCCTGGATGCACCTCATCAGCAGACACCTACACGTTTGTGGAGATACATCAGCTTCCACAAAACTCATTGTAGATGTATTTGCTTTCCACAATGGTACCTGTACATGTGCTGTTCAGTGCCATGCAGAGACATCCAAGCCAGCTCTTCATCAGCCAGTGGGTAGCTGAATAAAAGAGCCACTGAGTACAGCCACCTGCCTGGGCGCATGTGCTCAGTTGTTTTGCTGCACAGGCTAGCGAGTTCCTGTAGGGGCAGCGGGCGTTTTGCTTGCTGGAAGATAATAACTGCATAGATCCAGTTGTGAAACCTGTTCCATAGAGGCTGAATCAAAACCCAGTGAAGCCAGCAGGGTCCTTTCTCATCAGCTTCGGTGGGCTTTTGATCAACCCTTCCTCCCTGCCCAATGAATGAACTGACTTTCTGAACACACAAGACATGACAACAGTTGTTTTTTCATGCAACATTCAGTTTGAAGTGTTACCTTGAGAAGTCATACAAGATTTAGTGCAATTTAGAAGAAATTTACTACAAGAGCGATAGAATACTATTTGCTTTCCCTCAAAAGAATTAGGCATTACAAGCTGCAGTGGTTTTGAATTGCTTAAGGGATATTTTTTTTCAATTTTTTTGTTTATGCAAAGATACAGGTCATATCAAAACACTGCTTGGTATGACACTGGATATATGTCAGTCAGAAAACAGGTGAATGAATTTGTATGAGGAAGGGTTATATTTGGTTCAAGTCAACTTCATTCATATGTTACAGTATTATTATAAACTGTAATATAAGACTTATAATAGGAAAAATGTATTTTAATAAAAAAATATGGATACAGTTCATCCGCAGAAGCCAAACCTTCTGTTTATGTAGATGTGAGCTACAACAGAGCTTTGGACACTGAACATGGTGGATCCACTCTTGTTTCCTAGGGTGTAAGCGGTGGTTTTGGTGATGAACAAGATCCCTGGCTATCAAAACTGGTTGCTCGGCCAGGTAACTGCAAGAAAAGTGTTAGTTTTAGAAATGTCATCATATCTGGCCATGCATCACACACATTTCAGAGGAAGAGAGAGTCCCTTACAGAAGAACCTGAATGACATCTACACCTTTCTGGATCCAAATCTCCAGCAGAACTGATAATGGAAAGAAAATTCCTAAAGAGAGATCAAAAAATGCGTCTGACTCATTCCATAGAAGTGGATTTTTCTCACCAGTCAGGAGTGGTACATAACCCAGAGAAAGCCACGAACTTCTGAAAAGAGGCTTCTCTGCTGCACTCAATTTCACTGCCCAAACAGTTTTGAACCCAAAGCTGTGAGCATTTTGCATACAGAAAAACAGTCAGATGTGGCCACAGCAGGTTGAAGGAGTCCAAGCCCATGAACTTGTAGATCTAATCACCCATGCATCTGCATAAGCTTCCAATAAATGTCTGAGTATGTCTGGAAGTATCTGCTAGTATGTTGCCTCAATTTAGCCTAATTAGCAGGCCAGTTTCAGATTAATATTCTAAAATCATAACTGATCATGTTAAAGATTTTTTAAGGGGAAATGATTGCTTTTGGAATACTTGCAAATGATATTTTCTAACTGGATGAAAGCCCCTCATCATAATTTCTGGAAATTTAAAATATCTTGCCTGTTTAATGCTACAGTGCTGTCATTACGTCATGGAAACTTCTGAAATGGTAAATTTAGTAACCAAGAAACCCATGCAACTAGATACAATTGTGCTAAGGATCTTATAGTTGTTCCATAGATACAGCAAAATTTTTTATGATTCTCAGAGGCACATTAGTGTAGGGAGACATATCCATTCAATATACTGAAAGAAGAGAATTTTGCTACTTCTTACCTCTACTAGTGGGTGCCAGTGAGTTATTGGTTTACGTGGGTAAGCCAACATTTCATTCCAATGATCTCTTCCAAGTCCTTCAGCATCAATTCCTGTCCGACATACACCAATGACCTCATTGTGCCCTACGCTGAGAATTGCAGAGGCAGATTTCTTTTAATAAAAATAGTTTTAATAATGTCTGATGTATAATTCACTTTACTGGTTTAGTACAGCACAGTACACATGCACAAAAGTTTCACATTATTTATTACAGATATTAGTTTTAGTAGTATAGTAATATTAAGTTCTGTAATGGTAACATCAAAACCCTCCAGCCACTGCCAGAGTGCTTCTAGTAGCCATAAAAGTAGAAATTAAGCTTAACCTTTGTCATTAAGAGGTTACAACACAAACCGCACAAGAACAGAAAAGAACTGTAATATACCACATGATCTAGAAGGAAAATATACTTAAATTTAGTGGGAGAAAAAGTTGAAGGGAGTACAGTTCCTGCTGCAAATGTTTCAAATTTTATTTCACATGATATTTCTCTAATCGTTACAGACATTGGAACTTCAGCCAAAAATGTGAAAGGCAAAGAGTACAGCAGTAATAGGCTCTGCCTCAATACTCCATGCTTCTGACAATGACATAGACTCCAGAAAGTAATTTCATGTATCTTAGAATATTGTTTCCTAAATTCCTGTTAGCAAATGCTTTGAAAAAGAGGACCGAAAGTGTGCAATTTGCTGGGATCTTCTGTCCTTAATGACACTACAATGCCCCTTTCACATCTGACTGAGAAAGCCTTCCTGACAAAGCCTTCCTGACAGAAGTTGGAGGAGGCTCAGAAATCCAAGGAAAAACAATCTGAAGTTGCATGTTTCTAAATTGGACTTTCACTGATTATTTGCCTTCTGATCTCAAGAGCTCATTACTAATAGCACTTGAACAAAGACGTCTTAGCTCGAGCATGATTCTGTCAGTCACTGTCTAGTTTAACCTGCAGTACTTGAGCCATTCTAAGCAGAAGTGTCTTCCTGTCAGTTCTTAGTGAGGACACAGATAATTGAGGCTCAGATGTGTTGTAAGTGAGGACTGAACCCCAAGGCTACAAAGCTTCTTTATTAAGTCAACTGAAGGATTAATTAGGACCTAATACTATTAGCATCCAATTCTTTTTAGTTATCCAAATTTTCTTCGATTTCCAATACTTGACATTTAAATAGAAACTAGAGGTGTGAGGGCCTTTTTTAAACTGAGACATACATGATTTATAAAGCTTTTACATATTCCAACCACCAGATGGGGACAGAAATATATGTGAATGCTAGTGGACCATAAGAAGATTGAGCCATGTTTCTTCCTCATCACAGTTATTTATGACTCTGATAAAATGGCCTGAGCTCTAAAACGTGTGGAAGCTTTAAACCTCTCAAAGAAAAGACCCAAAAGCTTCATCATTTGTGACACTGAACTAATTTAAAAGTTTGGAGAGGTAGAAGACAGTTGCTTACAATGATCAAGTAACTTCTCACTGAGTATCAATGTTCAGAGAGCAAACTGTGCTTACCGATCATAATCCATCACTGCAATGGAGAGGCTGACCTGGTCCACATTCTCTGGAGGGATATCAAAGATGATGGCCTCGTTATAGACAGGATTGAGCGTGTTCTTCTTTGTGGTTGTTTTCCGCTTTTTCAGTCTTCGACCCTCACACATCAGTGATACTTTGACGTATGGATCTGAATTACAGATAATCAGTTCTGGGCATTTGTGACTCAATGTCATTCAAATGCACAGTGTAAGAGCAATATTTTTTGTAGGAACGTCACATTGAAAAGAGAAAAAATTACAAAGATTTTAGTGACTCTGGCAATGCTGCTTTCAATGTGCTATCAATGCAAAGGAAATATATAGGCATTCTGAACAGACATACTGACTGTCAGACCAAAGACAGCTGGTAGATCTGAACAGGACCTATGCACATTCTTCTGCTATTTCCATTTAATAAGCATGGTAAGAATACAAAAGCTAAAGAGTTCCTATTAATCTCCTTCCTGAATTAACTCTGCCTTGTTATTTAAAGAAGAAGTAGATTCACCTGACGCGCCAGTTATATCCATTGCTTTGAGATTCCTACATTTGATGACTGTTAATGTCATTCTCCCAGCAGTAGGCAAATAACAGAGGGAAAACATGATCTCACCCAAATCTATGCTTTCCTGAAAAAGAAAAGCAATTGTTAGAAACCTGACCATAATCCTCACAGAGATAGTTTTTATGTTGAGAAAATGCACTGTGAATTCATGCAATATGATGTTGCTAATACAGTTCAGATGCTACAATACTTGAGAAATGTAATCTAGTTAAGAGAGGTCCCATCAATTCTTAGTGTTTCTTTCCTCACAGTTGTACAATTATCCTAATATTACAAAAGTTTATTTTCTCAGATGTCAGCTATGTTCAAATTTATTCCTATTTTTCTAAGATTTTAAATATTCCCCCTCAAAAAAACAAAGAAAACTGCATATTAAGAACAGCTCAGGATATTTAAATATGAGCTTGTAAGGACATGTTAGGAAGCCATTTCTGTATGGCAGCTGTTCTCAAGCATGTGATCTCAAAGTACTTTCTTTGGCTACTGCTAAAACTTATTTTTAACATCTCAATTTCAATATTGTGTCTGTCAAACCTACAGCTACCACAAGAGTACAAGTTTGAGAACTGCTGGGTATATGGTACAGCTGTTCTAGCATCAGAAGGTAAGCATGTTACAGTTTTAAATGATACATACTAAAATAATGATTGCTGCGTAGATGACAAATACATTGCTTATAGTTATGAGGCAAACTGAGGCTTATTGTTCACCTTTTTCAGCTGCTTATATGAACAATTTTATTGATTTCCTTTGGGTTAACGCTCTGTCTAAATTGAAAAAGATAATTCAAATATTTCTTGAGTAAAGATGGTCTTAATCACATGCTTCAGGGGTTTTCTGTTGGTTTGGTTTTATTTTTTTCTTCTGCATTGCAGACTCTAAACTGAAGAAAGCAGTTTTAGGCTAGCTTTAAATTCTCTGTTGCACTGCTAATAAAATACTGACTTTTGTGTAGATCGGTCAGTTCCTATGTTCAGGCATTATACTGGGTTATGTTCTGCGAATTAACAAATTGATAAGTATGTGAACATGTACGGCAGGTAAATTTCATGCTTGTCGAGATTTCAAGAGTTCATATTTCTCAGGATTTCAAAATTATGTAGCTCATTCAATCCACTCAGGATAAATATAACTATTTGACATCTCCTTAGCCCAACCCTTATTTTGCCACACAGAGAGAAGAATTTTGTGCCACAGAGTGCATTAGCAAACTCACTATTCTGTTTCAGAAAATATAAATAAAACTTGAACAAATTATTCCTTTCACTCATTAGTGGCAAGTGTTCTCTGTCTTACAGTTTTTTTCATATCTGAATCTGTTATAAGCACAGCTTCTCTTACTGGCATTACTTTCTGAATTCAGAGTCTGATTGTTGTTCTTTATATCCATTTGTCAATGATATTTCACTCCTTTGTCTGAAAAGGAAGTGTACTCCCCCTAAGTATAGCGCTTCAAAGTTTAAGGTCTGTATTGAGTGAGGTGATGAAGATGGGCTGGGTCATAAAACACAGTGGGCAGCTCATAAAAAGGACCAATTCTTCCTTCTCCAGAGATATTGCTTGTGTAGCAGAATAGAGAAAAAAAATTTTTTTTGCAAGACAAGAGTACAAATTTGAATATTCTGTTTTTTCTTTTTGAAGAGAAATTGGATAGTAACTGAGGTTTAGGTGAGTTCAAATGATAAACAAGTCAACACAGACAGGACTATTTCCTATGACTTAAAAACTTTAAAAGAAGCATTGCTCAAAATAGTCGCAAAACTCCATCAGGTGGTTATTTTACTGTACTTTTCTGAAGAGAAGAGAAAAGCATCAATGCCTAACAAAATGCAACAATGAGTCTTATGGTCAGTCTTTTTTCTTTCCTTTCTGAAGACTGTGTACTGAAGTTATATTGAAAAGAGCTTGGAAAATCCCCTGTAATCAAACCCATCGGCCATCTAATGAATAAGCAAGATATCTTAATGAGAAAACAAAGGCTTGGACAGCAATTGAGAAGAATCGTTTTACTTCACACAGCAGACTGTCCAAAGGGCAAATGCACTGAAATTAACAGAGCTCTATAACCCGTGTAATGACTACCCAATCTGAAGTGTCAAGCAATGGTTTTAGGATTAGGAAAAGGCTCTCTACTACCCCACTGTTTATGCAGGAATTTTCTGACACCCATGACCTATGACTACAAAAAGTGTTGCTTGTGCTGCCCTTAAATGCCTGATTTTAGTATTGTAGGACAACACTCATTGCTCCATGTACTACTACAACAGATACATTCTGCAGTAGACAAGAATAGATATTATTTCAAATAAAAACCCTTGTATGTATTGAAGATATTTACGAGTCACTCATTGTAAGGTCAAAGGGTTGGAAATAAAATTAGAAGTTACCCTTAACTAGTCCATAGACACAATTTAACTCTCCTGCTAGACTTGGCTTTTGACTGCCACAACAGATGAGGAGTGCCAATGGTCCTCAGATTGAGTTCAAATACAAGCCCTTTGAAACAAAGCTTTTTAATTTAATTTGGTATAAGTTGTGGCATCTGATGTTTACTGATAGTTTTGTCAACAGTGACTTCTTCATTAGTAAGGAATAGGAAGTCCTAACGCTTTTACTCAGTTTCTACTCTGCCGAGATTGGTGGTCTTTTTTCATTCTTAGGTGAACTGACTACATTTAGTTAGGAGCTCTAGAAAACACAGGGCAAATGGGGATTAACACATTAAAATGCATTATTAAAATAATAGAATCATAAAATCATTTGTGTTGGTCAGAAAAGACCTTTAAGGTCCTCAAGTCGAGACCTTAACCCAGCACTGCCAACTACACCACTAAACCATGTCCCTATGCACCACATCTGCACATCTTTTAAATATCTCCAGGGACAGTGACTCAACCACTTTCCTGGGCAGCCTGTTCCAATGCTTGACAATCCTTTCAGTGAAAAAATACTCTTTTGAAATAAATTACATGGGGTGAAGCACAAGATTTATGAACTTTTAAATGCACTTTTGAAGGATTGAGATTAAAATTATGCATATAAATATGCTATCATCAGAGACTAGGTATTGAGTAAAATGCCTGGTATATCATCAATTCCCATCACACACTTTCTTGCTTAACTTGAGCACTAGATGTTCCTGAATTTGTAGTTGAGAACATAGGTGCAGATAATGAACATGGTAAGGCCAAGTATTTAAACTTCTCATGGTAGTCTTTGTCTATTGCATTAATTGTCATGAGTAACATTTTTTAAATGCCCTGAATACTTAAGTATAATTGGTTTTGATTGAGATTTAAAAATAGGATTCAAATTACTTCAGAATCCCAGTGCTCTAGAAATTTTGTATTTTTCTTACCTTATAATACGCTAGATAATTAACTTCACACATCATCTGACAGGAACCTTTCAGTACAAGCAAATCTGAGGAAGCAAAAGCACAAGCTTCCCTCAACTATTACATCTGTATTACAGTCCACCTCAAACAAAACACAGCTAAGAAGACACAAGCCTGGACCCAGTGCTTACCGTTCGCATTTTTAACTATGCTTCACATGGTCTTATGTCCATCATGTTCACCTAGAATTGCACATTGCTTAGGTAACCCTCATGAAATTTTATCTCTTTCCTTTTTAAATTTTGAGGGTTTTCTTCTTAAATTAGAATCCTTAAATTTAGATTTCAATTAACAGCTAGCTGATGCTTGTAATGATTCCCCTCCACTGACTTCCAATAATGGGTACAGAAAAACTAGCATTGAGCACAGCTGCACTAATCCAAAAGGAAGAATTTCTTGGTACTGCATGTCTCTTGTTCATTTACTTCCCTTTTGTGTACACAAGCCATCGTATAGAGCTAAGGAATTGGAATGGTAGTAAGCGCTATACCAGCCTCTGTTATTTTTATGTCTCCCAGTTCACCTCACTATCCAATCCATTTTCTAGTACAGCAATGCTAGAACAACATAAAACAAAGAAAACATTGACCTCAAATGCATGTGTCAGCTATTCAGTTGAATTTGTAGTTTTTTAGCTATAGAATACATATTCTTTGAATAGTGTAATTCTCATCCCACACAAGCAACCACACCTGAATCTGAACTGAACAGGAAAAAGCATTTAGAGACTATACTGACAGTGTAAGATCTTGCATAGACTTCCTCTTGTATTCCAAGATCTTCACTAGTTTCCTATGTTAGCAGGAGTGAAAAGCCTTTAAGGAGCCAGTATGTGAAACAAGGCGTCACTTTGGCATTATTTTTTTGTCACAAATGAACTCTAGGTCACTATTTTACTGATATTTGTTTCTTCTTTCCTCCTAGTTTTTCCAGATACACAATTCAAACAAAGTCTTAAAAGACCTATATGGAGTCTCAGTATGAATTCTTAGAAGGAGCTATGTAAATGTTAACTGGAACAAACAAATTTATACACTTCCATTGTTACTAGCGTGTCATTGATTTCCATGGTTAAAACAAATATTTGCATAACAAATACTCCATTAGAAATTAAATTCCCTAAACAACCTTTCACATTAAGTAATCACATTCATTCTTTATCTAAATTTTAATACCCAGAACTACTGGATGTTAAGTATTACAATTTAAGTGAAGTTTTAAAAATTGCATGTGAGAGTAGCATTGCAAAAATACTAAAGGTGATAGGAATTTATTTGGTGCTTGATGCCTAAACGAGTGATTTACAGTTTTTTTCTTTTCATTTTCCTGCTGCAATTTGGGTAAGCATCTGTACTAAGGAATAATATTTTTTTTAGATATCAAAGAAGTTACTGAGGCATTTACAATCCTAGACTTTTAGCTGCTTCCTTTAGTCACAACGAAAATTGCTTTTCTGGATAACATGCAAATTTGAAAAAAAAAAAGCATTGCCAGAATTAGACCTTTGGATTACTTGAATACCACAGGAAGATAATTCCCCCAGAGGACACATTTCTCTCTCTCATTTCTTCTTGTTCTGTTTAGAAACATCTTATGTACCTTCCAGCTTTCCAATAAAAAACTACTGACCTCAAGCTTCAAGAATCAGAGATGAAATAAAACATAATGATAAATGTTGGGAGTTAGATGAAAAGAAAGGGTGAGAGAAACCTGTCCCATCAGTCAGTTGCCTAAGAATGTATTAAGACATTTCTGGTTTTGATGCATAGATCAAGAGTTAGAAAAATGATAGAAAAGAGCAGTATGAATATCTACCAATCTGTCTGTTTTCTCATCTATGTATTTAGAATTTGACGGTATTTATGCTATCACAGAAATTATCAAAAGTAGCTGATGCTACTACTCCTCCGAGGGGATTTTACTTTGGAAAACTTGTCCTCACAGCTAATATTTATTTTACTTTCCTGTTGTTCTTTGCATATCATATCCAGCTCTTTTTCTTCCTCCCAGCACCACTTACTGATTGTCCTGGGACATGAATCAATGAAATTTGCATTTGTCCTGGCCTTGGTGGAAACAGTATGGAAGCATTGGGGCCTGTTGCTCTATTATGACTGATTTTTCTGCTTGTGGAGGCCTAATATTTGTTTTTGCCTGACACCCTGATTGCTCTGTGTAAGCACAGCTGCTGATTACTGCCCTGATTGCACAGAGAGGACTCCCTGAGATAGCACGCTGGGCCCAGCAGGCTGAATGCTCTCAACAGCACCTCAGAAAGCCTCTTAGGTGCTTCTTTTCCCATTCCCTCTGTACATAACCATCTATCTTGTGCAACAGAGAGATAGTCTTATCTTCTCAGAAAGTAAGGAAGCTCATTCTGCTTCAGAAGAGCTGAGAACAGAGATTCTCAGCTAAACTAAACATGGCATCTTCTAGCACATGAAGCAAACACAATGGATGTGGGATGTGGCTTCCCATATCAAGCTGCTGTTTTGAAGCAGAAACGCATTGACTGCAAAGAGACTATTTGCAGTGAGAAACTCAGAGAGCACACAGGGCACAACAGCCGTCGAGCCATGCACCTTAGCATAGCTACCACTGTACTGCAGAGACACAGAGATATTAATTCCCTTGAAGAAACCGTGTTCTTCATTCATCTAAGATTTCTTACTTTTAAGGCAGAATGAAAGTAGCAGTTTGGCTCTAGCAAAGCAGACTATTCAAATAACTTGTCATTTCAAATAAAAAGAATCATTCAATTTAGACTAGACAATGGGAAGAATTTCTTCACCAAGAGATTGGCGAGACACTGGAACAGGTTGCTAAGGGAAGTTGTAGATGGATGCCCCATGCCTGGAGGTGTTCAAGGCCAGGTTGGACGGGGCCTTGGGCAGCCTGATCTAGTGGGACGTCCCTGCCCACGGCAGGGGGGTTGGAACTAGATAATCTTTAAGCTCCCTTCCAACCCCAACTATTCTATGATTCTGTAACAATAGAAACCTTCCAGGCTTTCAGTAACTGGACAGAAACCTACCTTTTCTCCATTGCCTTTTCTAGTTACTGCCCTAAAGTACTTCCAAACCTAAATGGAAAACCTCAACACATTTTATGAGAAAACCAACTCAGCTACTCTGTCATCTACTTGGCAGCATTTGATCATGTGAACCCTTTGTATCACCAGCCCTGATTAGAAATGATAATTGCTACCTATTGCCTGTTTTAAAGGGACTGTTTCTATCATACAGATGACGTTTCTGTGCTGACCAGCTTTTATTCTTCTACACGAGTTTAACATTACGTCAAAACTTTTTGCAGAAACAATAGTAGTCTAAGTTCACTCTGATGAGGATGGCTAATTGTAGAGCACAGTCCTCTACATTGCTGGTGATAAAACATTTCCTGGAGGTGCCACTCTTTGAACACTAAGAAATAAGACAGTCTTCATCATGTGGCCTCAAAGCTTGACTGCCATAAGACAAAGCTTTGTCAGCCCTATATCACCATTGCCTTACTCAGAGTAAGGAGTAATGTGACATTTTTTTGTCCACTTACAAAATGGTGAACTATGGAGAAAATGAAGCAAAGACAATGGCAGCAATTGCTTTGGGTGAACTGCAGAGGTGGGCTTCGTTCTTATCTGCTCAGGCAGTCAGAAGACTCTCTTTCCATAACAGATGCCAACAGCTAGCAGGATTACCTGTGTGACATCCTACTCTGGCAACTCTTAGAGATAGATCTACTGAGACAAATGTTACTCTTCCATTTATTAAAAAAAAGGTATCTAAGCACTTCTGTCTTTTCTAACAATGCTACTCACTTATATTCCGAACGCTTTAGAAACAGCAATCACACATCATGTGCATCATAAAACCATCTTTTATATCCCACTTCACAAATGAGAAAAGTGCAGCACTGAAATGCCTCTGGTGTTGGAAAACTAAATAATAATCAAGTTCCATCAGTCTACAAGAGACAATTCAAGAGGCTACAAATATATAACAGCTCCATGACTAACATCCTCAAGAGACTGCTACTGTGCAGGAAATGGCTTTCATCTAAACTCTGAACCCTATTTATTTTTTTTCCCAGTTGGATAGTTTTCTATAATTGGTTACACTAACAGAGTTCACAGAATACCTTTGGAAAGAGAACACTTCTTCCAGTCACTTGCCAATTTTTTTCAGGCAATGTTGTTAGAGGTAGACATTTCCAAAGCAATCAATCATTTTTAAAAAGTATTATAGGAAGTTAATAAGCTTTTACACCCAGAAAGTGTTAGATCACAGGAGGTGGTCTTTTTGCCTAAACAGTTCTACAACACTGAATATTTGCACTGAAATGCTTGTTAGCGATTCCAATAAATTTTCTTTTCTTAAAGTATGTGGTATATTTTGATAGTAAAAAGCCCTCAGAGATGTATGCAAAACTCACAAGCACTTTTCAAAACCAAAAGCTAGATATGTTGACTGAACAATTCATTTGATATTGTTTGCCTCTGATGTTATGAAATCATTTCCTAAAGTGTATTAAGAATTACAGGATTCTAATATGCTGAACAACCTTTGCAGGTGGTCCAAAGCTGCCTCTTATTTTTTTTAATTAATCAAACAAACAGGAGTAAATGATGGATCATTTATTGAAAAATCAATTACCCATGTATAAGCAAAATTTGGGGATATTACCATCATTAGATATTTAGGATGCTTCTTTTCCACAACTGTTTTTACACCAAATTTACCTTGATAATTTAACATTAAGAAATGAAAATGCTTTAGCACTCACAGCAGGTACATGCTATGTATTATACAATAGCTGCAGGTTTTCAACATAACATATAACAGAGAAACAATGACATGGATGAAAAATTAAAGGAACAAAATACAAAATACCAAAGATGAATAATTATCAACAGTTTAAAACCATAAGAATAAAAATGAGAAAGTGGGAAGGCCAATCCTGCACTTGCATAAAATGCTTTCGAATTACTATTATGAACAGAAAAAAGTATTAGAACTGTGGATTCCCACAGAGTCACTGGTTGTATGGTCAAAAGGACTCGGTGAAACCATCCAGTCTGATTTCCCCCAGACTGTGTATTTCCTGTACCAAATAAAAACTCCTTATGCATGTGAAAACAAATCTTTTAAAAATTATGTTAACTACAGACAGTCTTTGCATAGCAGAGAATCTCACAATCTCTTGTGATAACTTCCTTCACTAGTAAAATGTTGCAGTTCACTTCCTTGGCAAATCTGTCTAGCACGTGTACTAACACTGAGATTGCAGAGCCCTGTGTCACAAAAACAGGTTCCTTCCACATAGATAATATGAATGATAACCCTCACTCTGCCTTCTGAATAGAAAATTCTTGACCATGGAAGAGATGTAAAAGGCTCAAAGCTGAGGACAGGCTACTTCTGCTGTATTTTTTAAGTTTTGGACCAATCTTTCATCTATGACTTCCATGCTCTCTACCATTCATCATTTGGCAAACGTGTGAGTAAACCACTGGGTGTAGGAAGCACATCTGAACAAAAGGCTGAAAAACTTCACAGAACGTACAACAAAACAGAGCAGAAGTGAAGAAGGAAAAAGCATGAGAGGAATATATTTGTAGAATGGCATCTTGGTTCCATACGCTCCACTGTGTAAGTAAGGACTTTCCCACTGAGACAGTCAGTTTGCATTTTAATGATCCTTTACGGACACCAAAGCATACCTGCCTGGAGTACAGTTACTTTTCAGTAATTGTAGAACCAGCTGGTTCTTTTCTTTCCAAGTCTTAATCCAAGTCCAATTGACTCTGTCAGGCATTAGTTAGTTATTTAATTTCAAGTTGGTGTCTTTGGATAAATTTTACATCTGGTAGTTAAGATTATAATTCCCCATTGATTAATATCTTATGCGCTGCTTATTCCTGTGCAGGATTGGCTCCCTCATCTTACAGTTTCTGCAATGGCAGAGCTAGAAACCTTTATTCTAACCAATTTTAAGCAACATGAAACAGCTGAATTGAAACACAAGGCAGCACATTGCACGTGTAGTAACAGGACATCTTATAAGAGGGTTTCATTTTGCCCCCCAAAAATAATTCCATCACTTTCTTAAATAATTTTCTGAGAATAGTGTACAATAGGGTGAAAGATGATGTGGTCACCCAATACTAGAAGATACCTCAATCACACGTGCTTATTCTTAATAGTTTAAGTGGAGATAACTTATTCACACAATGGAATATTGTGAACTATACTGGCTGAAAGGCTGACATTTAAATTAAAACTTCATGCTTTCTCTTAAACTTCATCCATAGGAACAGCCAGCAGAGTGAATCAAGCACTATTACTGCACATACCAACTCTTGCTGAGGAAGAAACACAAATTAGAACTCAGCAATAAAATTAGCCACCATTTTCATCCAGATCTATATTAGGATCTCTCCCAAATGCACAATTTGGTATGGCATTTCAATCTACTCAAAACCAGTGATGAACTGTCCAGGGATTCTAATTTGCTGAAATCATTCTAGTTATCATCTAAAAATCTCACACACAGGCCTGTTGCAAAGGACCAGTGAGCATTCAAATAATTACTAGAGTATTAAAGATAATATTAGAGATAGACAAAATTTAATATTTCTTTTTTACTGTGCAATTATTCCAAGACACAGATTAAATTTTAAGCTTGAGCATGCAGTTCTTAAATTTACCTGAAATCTGATCTTGATCAAACAAAGCAAACTAAACAGATGTGGTTTTCTGGAGCTGTGCTGGAGGCTGTTCAGTGGACCCAGCAGTTAAAATAAATAGCTAGTTTTGTGAATTCACATTCAAAAACTGTCTCAAATATGATCTGCTGTCTAATATTTCTCCCTTCTTAGAAAACACATTGCTTATGGTCAAACTGGTGAGAAAATATTAGTCTTCTCTTGTTACGCAGTCCTAGACTTCCATTTCTAGCAGGTATGAGCAGCACATACTCATGGGAAAAGAGCATGGGAAGTCTACAGCTCTACTGAAGGGAAGCTTCTGCCACTTAAGCAGTGTCTAGTACAGGTCTGCCACTGTTCATCCCTGCTGTGGAAGTTCAGCCCATGCTCAAATCCAGGGGTAACTCAAGACAGTTTTGGGTATCTCCATAGAGCAAAGGATGGGAAAACTTCTATAAAAACAGCATGGTAGTTAAAAAAAACAAAACCAAGACAGAAAAATCCCCCCACACTCCACCATTTAATTTTTTTCCCCTCCTCAAATACCAGCCAAAGGAGATGAGTTTGGATTTCAAGGTTAGTAAACACAACGTTTGGAGACTGATGATTTTCCTGCTGGTAGCCTATCATCCATCCTGTCATCCATGCACAAGCCTTCTCTTCTTGCTGACAGTAATAAACAAATAATTTCTATTTCCTAACTCTACTTGTTTGTGCTTCTTGAGTTTTGCTAGTAAACAGCAGCAACACAGATATATCTGCTGGGGACCCTAAGCACAGGGCAACCAACAAAGAACATTTTCAACTTCAAGTATTTTTAGCCTCTTTCTCTTCTTCCACAGGATTCTCAGCCTATGGAAATCTGCTAACAAGAACAGGATATGCCTTGTTCCTTAATAGATGGTCACTTTGAAGGACAGCGTATTTTGCTAAGAGGAAAATTATAACTATTCTTGTTAAGCAGTGACATCCATAAGGTACTATTTAATTTCTAAACTTATTTATATTTACACAGTAAGCCATCAGGGTGATGGTATGTTCCCTGAAGAATTTTTAGTAATCGAATTTTATAGCTTCCTAAGTATCTATGCTCAAAGAACAATATTGACAACTTCTTTTTTTGTTCCAGGCTCTGCTGATAAACAGGATGCTCTGACACAAACTACAAAATAGAAATGGAAATATCACGTTAATGCTTTTGTAACACATTACTTACTGTGGTGGCACAGTGGATGTCTTTCCATACATTGGCTTCCCTGGAGAGATCTGAGACTTCAAAAAAATTATCAAGAATAACTTCCCCAATCATGTCATGTCTAGAAAATCTGTCAAAATCATAAACACTGAAATGCAATTTCCTGTTGCTGAGTTGATCATAGGCTACAGGAAACTGAAAGGTTTCATCAAAGACAGGATTTAATGTCTTTCTGTGAACTCGTGTCTGAAACTTCTTTTTCCTATCTGGAAGCAGATAAATCTTAACGTAGGGGTCGGATGTTCCTGTGAAGTCTTTAGCAGGCAGATCTAAGGCTTTGACAATTGTGACAGCCAGAAGTTCATTCTCATAATCATACCGGAGAGTGAAGTTAAGTTTTCCACATGTTTTCACATCTTCTTGTTGCCCATCAGAATCCACAGACTTCTGTTTGTAGAGTTCCGGTTTTATCCTCCCAATGCTGGTTGTTGTCTCTCCCCTTTGCAAAATCGGATCTGTCCCCATGTTAAAATCAACACTGGACACTTGCATCTGCCTTGGCAAGTGCCTCCTGAAAGAATTGTGCCTGCACACATACACACATACAGACAAAATGAGCCATGGTTATCTCTAGGAAAAGACCTGGCTGTTACTAAGTAGAAAATACAAGAACACAAAACTAGTAAGTGTTCCTCTCCTTAAAGTAATTTTAAAGTACAACCCCCTCAAAAATTTTGCAAATAACCTTGAGAGGAAAAGGTCATTCACAGTGAACTTCTTGTCCCAAGAGACATACAGTGTCCTGGCAATACATATATTTATAATCTTGTTTTCAGGCTATGTAGTTGAAACTGAATTCAAGCTCTTTCACAGAACAAGTTGACTCTTCTAGCATTGCTTGATTCCACTGAGCTAGGGCCTGAGTACAGTATAGTCAGACAGGAAAAAAATCACTTGCAGAATTCTCATCAATACTTCTTGTTTTTTTGGAGGCATTCCATGGTGATTTTCCAATTAAATGTTTACCAAGCTTCACCCTGATCACTGTGAAAGGCATCTGAAAAGGCCATGCAGAGCTACGTCTGGGGGTTTTCTGCATAGTGCTTTGCCTAATCTACATTTTATAGACACCTGTTTGGTATTTGCTACACTGAGCTACAGGGTGCCTTCTCCAATCCTACTGGGGACATACTTTTCCAGCTGCAATACATTTCAAAGTTTTGGTCAACATTTTTCTGTGATAGATTTTTTTTCCTTCTCTTCTCCTACTCAGTTGTGTTGTGTATTAGAAAACTGATTCCTATACTCCTACCAAGAAAAAAATAGATTTAAATCCTTGTAATTCTGAATGCAGTGTTGCATAAGTACACCTGTTTATAGACTTACCTTGACTCATGACGATCAACGGAAATTTATGCCTTTCTAATAAGAATGAAATCAGACCCCTGCCATGCCATACAGAAGTATAAAAACACTGGTCAAAGAGTTTCATAGAATTAATTATCAGCAGTGGATATTATGACCACACTGTCCAGTTTATTTTTTTTGTACATTCTCACATTTCCTTGGTACTTTACTACCCCAGCACTCTGTACTGGAAAAGCTCACTACTCCTCCTGTGAGCATATTTAGTTGCCATTAAAAAACAATTTAATTGTCAAAATTTCCTCTGCTTTTTGCAATCAATTACTTATTAATGCCACATGCAGCCTTGCCTTATCACTTGGTTTCCCTGTGGTGTTGTGTTCTGAAAACAAGAGGTGTCACAGCTGTGTGTTTCTTTCCTTAAATCAGAAATGCAAATTGTCCATTTGAAAGCTACCGGGACTCATTTCATAGATATTATCTGTATTTTTGCTGTAAGTGAAGTGGTTGCAGAAGGCACGAAGTACACAACTACTGCAGTTCAGCTGAGCAGAGATACAAGAGGGTAATCTGCAGACATTAAATAATACACAAGAACGTTTCCCCTTTTGGCTATTTCAGTACTGCTGGGTGCAGGAAGAGGTAACGCAAGAACAGAGGAGAGAGAACTTCATAGTTTAGATCCAAAAAATCCAGGTGTTTTGATCTTAAATTTAGATGAACAATATACCCCTCTCATTACAAATTCTACTTTTCTTTTTTTTACACACAGACAAGTCGAAAGATTTTCTTTTCTCTTAAATATTAAAATTCCCTGGATTCACAGTATGTTATGTCCAGATTGGAATAGAGTGAGGAGTAGGAAGGCCCTAACTAGTTCAGAAATGTAACACGTCGTCCTCAGGGAGTTTCAGGGCAGTCCTTGTGCCTTTGTTCTCTGAGATGTCCATCCTCATAGGTGTGTTAAACACAGGCAAGGAACTCAACTCCACCCAAAATGGAGTGGCAATAAATGGTTGGACACGCAGCAAATTAGGTGCTAGCTCTCTAGCACCTTTGATTCACAATGAAGTCCAGGAAGACCTGTGCTACTACTACTTCTAACTGTACTAACAAAACCTGTGCAGATAAGCCTCCCTGAGTGCTCCTCACATCTACAGCTGTAGTATTGAGTGAAAATGGGTACACAACAAATTATCTTTTCCTCAACTTCTCTTGCATTTATGTGGATCTGGGTTAATACTCGTAAAAGTAACACATAAAACCCCAAGTCTATGATTTCTAAGGGGCCAACCCTCTTTCAAATTTTCAAACGTCATGCACTTAAGTTCCTCTAGTGAACATAGACATTGCGAGATGTCACTAAGTAAAACAGTGCAGCTGTATGGCTGTTCCCCATGGGAATCAGGAGCACTTTTGCTCTACTAAGCCAAAGACCTAATTACACAGCTTCTAGTATCTGTTCTGAGTCATGGTATTTCACCAAGATAACTAATTGGTCCGTTAATTATTAAGATGCTTCATTGTTGTCATGGCAACATATTTATCTTCCTTTGTTCTGCAATAACAAAGGAATTAATGACTGTGTTAATGAAGTACATGGATGTCAGGCAACCAGGTTGTGAAAACACTGCAAAGCTACTACTGTGTACAAATCCAGGTACTTCAGTCTCTTCTGGCTCTTACATGTAGGGCTCCTACAACAGGCATGCCGTCCCTGACTTAGAACTAAGTACACTTTGAAAGACAGTAAATTTGCATGTAAATATCTAATATAAAATTGTGCTTGATAATGATAGTATGAATCTGATTTCAAACTCAGTAAGGCTGCCATACGTAAGACGGACGAGAAGGACAGGATGTTGATTTATGATATGACTAGAGATTTGTTAGAGGTGGCTCTGGTCGAGCTTTCCTAGATGACATTAGACCAATCTTTTGGACCAAATTCAGGAACGGACACCAGCATTACTCTCTCCTCATTGCAGACAATAAAGTCAACAGACCTGTTGTTTTTCTTTAACCTTAACGTTCCCAAGCATCTCACTTTTTTCTTTGTGCCTCTTGGGAACTGACTTTCTCTTTACAGAGCTGAATGGCGAGCTCCTCTCCCACCTAATGCTAAAGAGCAAGAAGCATGTCCTTTGAAAATACATTTGAAGAAAGGAATATCATAGAAGCAATAAATTATATTACAGAACGCTTTCACAAAGTACTGGGAAGAGTGGTTCTCAGAAACAGCAAAAATGTAAATGAACACCAGTGACACAGGACTTTTTCTATCCTATTTTACTGGTTAATTAAGATCAGGAAGTAAAGTGTTTTGTTTTTTTTTTTTAAAGCAGGTCTTCAGGTCTTTTCATATTATTGGGAACTATTAAAATTATATAGTTATAATTAAGCAGAAATGTATCATTTCCCTACACTAAATTATCTGTATGTTAACTATACAGTCTATTAAAAGTGATAAGACACAATTAATTATTGTTATGAATGCCTTCTTAAAATTCTTATGCTTCAATTACAGTGACTTAATATCATTGCATTTCTTTTATTAAGAGCTGATGACTGCATGAACCTATCACAGAACTGGTTACAAGCCTTTCCTTTGCTCCACCTCAGGTGAGATCAGTTTAGAAGAGACAATCCAGACAGCAAACATTTCTCTTAGATCCTTTGTCAATGGAACACACTTAGGAGATGGTGCATCTGGATCACTCAGGACTTCTCAGTACAACTAAGCAGTGCTGATGACGGTGTAAGAGAAAGTTATTTTAGTTCTGTATCTGCTAAAGACTACTCTTTATTTACAAGTCCACAATGAAGGCCACCAGAGTCAGGTTTTAGTGGCTTTGTGATCCAAGATGCTGTGATACAAGGGAGGAGCTATTCAGAAAGCTGGTCTAAATGTCCAGCCTTCATCTCATACATGATATTCTTGGCAGTTATAATTATTATGGTCTGTCAGAGGGTTAATATTCCCTTAACGCAGGCAGGGTATAGGAAAAATGCATTCAGAAACACAGAAAAACATTTCTGGATAATTTTTAAGACGCCTCATTCTAAACATGTTTTGTAGCAACAGTGCAGATTTTTTCAGCAAACTATAAAGGAAGCTGATGTCTCCAAACACTCTGCTATTAATTGGTCAAGGTGGGATATTCAGGGTTACTTAATGCAAAGGAACTGTCCCTCTCAGGAGAGATTTAACCCTGATAATCTACAGACTATAAAACATAAAACTCCCGTACAAAGTTACCAAGATATGCAGAAAGAGTAGGACTGATGGTAGGTTTTTATTTTGCAAGACTGTCTTTGGCTTCATGGATATTTTATATGTATTTAGATCCAGTCCAAATCACTCCAGAGGTCTGTGGGAATACTTTCACAGCCTGAAGTAACTCTGGATCATGTCCCTGGAACCTCTTTCTTCCCCTATAGTACCACAGGGAGTATTCAAGTTCATTTGCCAGCCAGCTATTTCTTCTGTCTGTTCAGAAAGTCAGACAGCCCGACTACCTACAGATTCACTTGTAAGTAATTTACCTGAAAAAATCTCTCCCAATTAATATCCTATTAGGCAACAGTGAGTTGTGTAACATCCTTGCATGCTGAGATGCATTAATTTCGGTCTCTCTGTGTTCAACAGAGCAGTTACAACTTAAAAGTTGTCCCAGTATTTTGGAAACATTCCTCAGAATGCCCTCTCTCTTAGCAGATGGATACAGTAGCTGGAGCCAGGCACAGCCAGGGCAATATGGCTTCAAGCCAGCTGTACTGTCTCATCATTCAGGAGATGGTTCAGCTGCCAAAGTCAGTTAGATCTCCCCTGGCTGGAGTGCTGTCGCTTATAGGAGCTTCCTGTGGTTGCCTGCTGGCTGTTCCATGCTGTTGGAATAGCTGGAAAAAGCACTTCAGCACTCATCACTGCAATAAGCACACTGAGCAGGCAAAATGCTTTCTTAGGGACTCCCAGAACTCCAGCAAAGTATGTGCTGTATGTATGTGCTGTATGTATGTAAACGTAAAGCATGTGTCTTCTCCAGTCTTGTGCCTCCAATGATTATTGTGAGCTTTTTTCTTTTTTTGCTTTGGTAGCCTGTGCTTGATAGCAAATGTTTTATTGAGGAAAAGCTACTTCCTATGAAGTATTTGTTTTCTTGCTTATGGCATTATGCAATACTTTCAGTGTCTCCTGTAGCCTTATTTCTCCCAGTTTATATAAACTCCCCCCCCCTTTTTTTTTTCTTCCTGATCTAGAAAGTGATCTTTGAAGTTCACTGTTTGTTTTCCATAAACTAAATTTGCTGACCCTCCTTGAAGAAAAACTCGTTCGAAACCACAGGTCACTGCACGCATCTTCACTACTTTTCAATATAAAGCAGTACCCAAGACAGAATAAAAGTTTGTGCCATCCACTTTAATACTAAAGAAATCACTTCAGCAATACTACACGCTTGCCATTTATTTAAGAATGTATATGAATTCTGTACTGCTTTAAGATCAGTCCATAAGGATCTACATTGTTAGAGTGGATTTTAATTTCTCTGTAAGTGGCAAACCATTTCTTAAAGAAACGTGCCATCAACAACAGATCTGTAATTTTTTTAGAGGAGAGGGAAATTATCATCCACAAAAGCAGTTGCTGTATCTATTAAAATATCTCTGTGACAAGCCAGACTTGCAGTTCTTAAAAAAATAGCACTGAGGTAGATTTTTCTGGACACAAATCCTGAAATGGAAATGCTTAAAGTACCAACATACGAGTTTATAAAGCAGTAGAAGGCAACGTAACTGAAGGCACACTGTATGTTTCAGAATATTCTGTTTGAAGGACATTGAGGCTTTGCCTTCACATGACTGCTGTTTCACTCATAACTTCTAAGCAGTCAGTGAATAATCCAGGATCCTGGAAATTTTCAGCAGCGTGTTCTGGCTCTACGTGTTCCCAGGAAATGTGCCATAAACACAAGTTCCCCTGACTTACCTTGATGATGATGTGGGCTCAGTGATCTGTCTCTGCATACGTGCATGTTTGATCAGATGCTCTTTCAGTGCATTCTGGACCTCTGCTGGTATATCAGGTGAAGTGTGGCTAATTTTCAACGCAGCTTCAAGTACCTTAGTTGTAGGTTTCCCATTTTCTTTAACTTCCTTTTTCTCACTGGTCTCAAAAACCTCTGTAGGAGCACTGGAGTTGCTCTGTGGGACATTACTGGCATTGGAGGTGAGAGGTTTGCTCCTCCAACAGGGCCAACACAACTTCCAAAAGACAAAAAGCGAGACCACCAGCAAGGCAAGCCCGCAGAAGCTGACGACTACTGCTAACAGACTAACTGAGATGTCTGCAAGGAATTAGAAACAAAGATCATCATGACAGACAAACATGGAGAGAAAAGAAAAAAGTGACACAGGTAAGGAGAAAGAATTATTTTGATTATTACCTTGTATATAGCTTTAAAGTCCTATTTAGTGGGGATTTTGTGCCCCTTTTGATATCTAAGCCTGTACCTTTAACATGTTATCATTCTCTATTATTTATTTCACAAACACTCCATTAGCTGTTGTTCAGGCCAGGGGCCACTATCTGTACCACAAGTCACGCACCCAGTCAGACTTCTTAGGATGTAAGAGACTTCCCAAATGGTCCCAAATACACCCCGTCATTGCTGTCAAAAGGGTGTCTGCTCATCAACACATCTTGCTGAGAAAGTTAAACCACAACAAGTCAACATTTTCTATAAGTACACGTGAAGAGAGACCAGTTCTCAACCACCAGGTTGATACACAAATTTCTTCAGGACTAGCCAAATTTCAACTCTGCGTGCTAACTGCTTCAGAAACATGTTTAACATTTAAGTGGCATAAATAGAGATAGGATATAGTCTGCAATAACAAGAAATTTGTAGCGTTAAATCCTGAGCAGTGGAACAAGACTCTGTTAGATCAAGACAGCACACGTACACTGTTATCTAAAATTCTGCTCTAAAAATGCAGCTGGCTTCAGAGTACACTATACAATGCCCTGAGTTGAACAGAGACCACACTGTACACTCAGCTACCCCTGCTGCCCGTATTTGACTTCTTCTGCCACGATCAGGTATCATATCCAATAGCACTGCCAAAGTTAGAAGAACAGATTTCACACCAATGAAATTCTGTGAACAGACTTGTATTTCAGAAGATGGTGGATGACTAGAAATGCCAGTTAGACCCTAATGAGAAGTTTTATTCTATGTGACATGTTTCAGTTTGATTTTTCCAGTATCATGTAACATTCTAAAATATAACTAAAATAATCCCTTTCCTTTTGAAAAGAGCCCTTTGTGTGCTTTAAAAGTATCCAATAAACCTTGTTTGAATGTCCCTCAAGCGATGGCTGCTGCTGCTTGTTACAGGTTTTGACAGTTTAACAGCTAATATTTTGTATCTGTAGCTCAAGGCTACAGGACTACTAAACTGAACAAGTGTAAAAGTGCAACAAGAGTCCAAGCATATTTTTTCCAGGAGATCACAGAAAGATGATTAGTCCTCCATGTATGTATTAGCTCCATGAAACAATATGTAGCTCACAGGTCCCTTTAGGAGATGAAGATTCCAGTATGAAATTTGGCAATATTTTCTTTATTAATATATAATATCCAGATACATATCTTATTAACTGAGCCTAAAGCCCTTTCAACACGAAAATGTGAGAGAACAGCAAAAGCAAACAGAAAATGATTGCAGTCTGGAGATTTGAAAGGTGTAGTTCAACCTTACTTGTGATAGATACATCCTGGCCAGTGTCATGGGGGAACTGGCAAAGGATGTGCTTCTTGATTTAGAGTTTGGCTGTCCTGCCTTGAACAGCAGTATCCCTCCTTGACCACATCCTGACAGGCCTGAGAAAGGTGTCCTTTTTTGCCTGTAGTTTAATAACAAAACGTAGCCCTTGGAATATAGGTCAGCTGAATGAGAAATTCATACCGTAAATTCTGACTTAAGATGTTTCTATAAAATGAATGGATGCATAAATATATTTAATACTACTGCAAGACAAGAAGCAAAAGATACTTTCACATATGTTTTTTGTAGATAATTTATCCCCAGTAGAGATTACTTGGCTATTTGGTTTAATCTTCTGTTTACCCTGATATCCTCCCTAAACCCCGTAGTTTTTACTTGGCTTGTGCATGTTCCGCAGCAGCCTGTCCAATCTTGACAACAACAGAAGACATTAAGAGATGCTGAGTTTACAGCTTGTTTCAATGATTAATCATTTTGTTGCAAGTTTGTATTTCTCATTTGTATTTTTGTAGTTCTAATTTACAGTCATTGCTTCTTTCGTGTCTTTTTCTGAGAGATTAAAAGATATGATACGCTTCATAAGACACGCCTGTACAGAATACAAATAAACAAACACTGCCAGAAAACAAACCCAGGATTTGAAGCTAAATTGTCTGTAACAGTCCTTGGAATGGCTTTAAACTGGACCAGTTCATACCTTCCTAGCCAATTCCTGTGCACGGATCAGGAATTAGAGCAGGGCAGTGATCATTCTTAATAGACTGTCTGGATGTGGCTCTTCTGTTTCAGCAGATTACAAGCTTTAATAGCATGGAGAGAGGCTGCTACATACAAGTTGGCCTCAGTGCTAGAGAATAGTCATTAATACATGAATGCTACAGTTGCCCCCATGAAAGAACTTTCTTGGTAAACTGAGCCAGCCAAATTAGCAATGAAGCAGGAAAAAATAATTCTCAAGTCTCAAAGCCTGACAAAAAGTAGAACCCTTGAAAATGTTGATGATGTATCAGAAATAAACAGAAAACAAAAAGCAATTAAATTTTGGGTAATTTGCAATATTTCCAGCTCATTTTAGTGATGTTTCACATAATTAGGTTATGTTTTGAGAGGAAGGCTTTTAGAACTGAAAATTATTTTTTTTTCATTTAGAAAATGTTGAAACAGGATGTTATATCAAATTTGAAACTGTTGGAAACATTTTGAAACCAGAAACATGAAAATTGATCCCTTCCAGCAGAGTTTCAATTTGATGAATAGATATTATCAGCTGGAGAACATTTCATCAAAGCATTTGCAGCCAACTCTATTTTAAGTTTTTCACTGCAAGACATTTTTCAAGCCTTCAAATAACTTGATGTCTCTTCTCAACACCTACTCCTGTACTTCAACATTCTCTACGCTTTTTTCTATACTTCCATTAAACTCTTATAAATTCTATGTCAGTCACAAAATCTTTACAGAAAATGTATGTTCTGTAGCCTTAATAAAATCACATTAAACAAGTGAAGTCTCCAAATCGGGGAAAAAGTGGTAGGACTCAATTCTACAAGCAGTTGTATAAATCACAGTCTCCATTTTTGCTGTTTTACTAATAAACAACCACACATACTGTGCTTCATAATACAACAAATACTTAAACAGAATCATAAAATCTTTTAATTGCTAGAAGTCTGATAAAAAATACTTGGCTAAAAAAATTGCATTTACTGCCATGATTGCTAGAAAGCAATCAATATGCCATATAAATTGAGATCAAAAGTATGTTGTTTCATTTCCTCACTTGTGATAGTCTAGTCAATCGAGCAGTTATTAGAGATTTGCGGTTATGTGACAACTGAAATCATCTGTAGAAGATCAGGCAAATTGAGCTTTCCATTCCCTTTGTGTCTTAGACTGGGTATGCCTCTTATAATATCTTTTAGTAGGAAGTTTGGCTTAAGAAGACAAAACATTATCAGACAATTCTGCAGACTAGGAGTTTCCTTTCCTCCTTGCCAAGGAAATCTGTCTGGGAAGGAAAATGGTTACTGGAGGATGGATGTGTCATCA